>NC_090942.1:113330996-114692246 GCF_040807025.1 Struthio camelus | reverse complement strand
CAACAATAACAACAAAAAAAAATCAAAAGATCTACATTTTGTGGGATTGCGATGGGAAGGAATAAAACAAGGAAATAACTATTAAACCACGGAAATACCTACTGCAGAATTTAATTGGCAGAATGGCTCTTTCCTATGAACCTTGTTCTTCTCTTTATTTCCTTTCACATTTAGAGTTTTTATGACTAAAACATTGATGAGAAGAATTAATAGTACCAACTGAAAGTCAGTAGTTTTTTGGAAATCAAAGCAACGCTTTTAAGATTTTTCTGTCTATTAAAGAAAACTAAACTCCGCTAATCTCTTCCCTACTCTGCCTTGTCACCTCATCTATCAGTTGCATTCTCACCAGTTATTTCCACTCTTGTCACTGAATCTTTCCTTTCCAGGCAAAAGTTGAGGTCACGATCTATGGCTTCCCTGCTTTTTTTCTCCAGTAATCAGAAAGGCCTGAATCGATTTCCTCCTGTTGCGCTTTCATACAGTAGGATGCTTTCTCCCACTGCTATAACAAAGTAGAGAAAAGCTTTTTGGGATGCGTAAGTAGTTGCAGCAAGCCAGATAACAGCAAGGAATAACATAAGGATTAGTAAAGATGGCACTCTCTAGGAAAGGTTTGTTTCTATTGGAGAAATAGAAAAGAAGAATTGTCTACTCTTTTTCCAAGGGATTTGCTCTCAAAATAATAATAAGATCTGGAATAAAAGAAAAAAAGGTGCCAAAACAGAGTCAGGAAGAAAGGTGCCAAAACAGAGTCAGGAAGATGAAAAAGTGAATGACTAATCTCAGTTCACTAGTAAAAAGTCTCACGCGAAATACACTAAACCATCATGTAGAATACAAAAAAGTTTTATGCTGAGGTATCTGTCAGTGCAGTCAGGTTAAAGATAGTTAGGACGAGCAAGGACAAATCTTTCCATTGTTAGAAGTGTGGTTCCTTCCAAGCCATACTTTCCTCGAAGGAAGATATTTCCCCTTTGGTGATTTACATTTTTCTCACTGTAATATAGTGCACATAATAAAAACAGCTCTTATTTTAGATGATATTTATGATATTGGATGTCAGCTCTTACCTTTGCTGACATTTGCTATTTGTTCACTTAAAAAAAATAAAAAAAAAACTCTTCTGAAAACTCTACTATAATCATACTTTAAAATATACAAAGCACTGTTAAAAAAAAAAAAAAAGAGAATCATTCCTCTTTTCAGAAATTATCTTCAAAGATGACTCAGGACCCTGTGCCATAGTCTTTAAATGCAGCTTGAAATAAAATTCATTAAGCACTTTGAATAATAAAATACAATATTTTAAAGTAATTCACCACATTGCTAACTTCTCCAGGTATTTTTTGTTTCCTTGAAACAGAAGACAGTCAAGGCAAAAGTTTGAGAATTTTTTATATTGGTCACTATTTCTCCAAAATGTTGGAAAACTCAGTTTATCTCAAATGAATCTAAGCTTCTGAAAGAAACTATTATAAGAGACAAAGTAGAGAGTGAAAAAATAAATTAAATTAAACTAATGAATTTTAAAATAAAACATCTTTATTATAAGTGGTTCAACTGAAAAACAATTGGAATACAATGACATTTCATTATTAAGGATTTCTAAAAATGATCAAAGACAAATCAAAAATTGGATCATATTACAGTAAGCTTTCCATGCAGCAAATAAACCAGAAATAAAAGACTCATATCTCATACAGGATGCATCTCATGCAGGATGTACAGCAATCTTACTTCTTAAAAGAAAAGTGATATTTTGCATTCCAAATCCAATCCTGAGTTGAGATGAAACTTACTATCTTCAATAGAAAAATAAAAACTTATCAAGTTTGTATTTATTTGATCACCTTATTATTACATGAAATGGAAGAGATAAGCTTGCTGAAAGATCACTTATTCTTTCTTTTGAGCTTAATCCAAAATATATTAGAACTATTACAACAATCTTCTGTTTTGTAATAGTTGGAGGGAAAAATCTCTAGACCGCTCCCCACAAGACAGGACATAAAATACAAAAGGATAAAAATTAAATGTATAGCATAAAAAAGCCCCTAATATACCATACTGTAATGAGCCTGTAAATCGTTCAAGTTACCTGAATATGTTAAATGTATTCCATTAATGAGTTTTTCCAAGTAAAAGGGGAGGAGACAAACACAGCTTCTCAGCCTACAAGCAACAGCAGCAAAATTTGAATCAATGGGAAAGAGAGATAGACACTCGGACTTCTCAGCTTCTCATAGAAAATTCGCTCATTACATTTTCCAACATTCTTTTCAAAAATAATTTAGGGACTGTTTTTAAAAAGCAGTTTAAAGCTTAATAACACAGAAGGAATTGAAAACAGAGTAGAACACCAAAAAAATTCTCATAGAGAAATAATCTTATAGAGAAATAATCTCAGTACATGTACAAAATAGCTTCTACACAGAGAGAATCACAGATACCATGAAGAAGATGATTGCTTACTGTTGGCTTTCAATACAAGGGGTATGAGACACACATTTAAATTACCAGGTGGTGCTTCAAAACTAGCAGAAGGAAGAACACTTTTCCCCAGACAACACATAGGTAAACTGGGGAACTTACTGCCATAGGATGTAAAAGCCAGAAGCATAAATAGGTTCAAAAAGGATAAGACAAATTTATTAAGAGCTATTTCTTAAGTGTTTCTGAAGCCTTTCATCATCTTTGTCCTTTTCTATATTGTATTAAAGCCAGAAAGTATGGACTTTGCTATTTTTTTTTAAGACGGATGTTGATGCAACTAATGCTTTTTCCTAAGCAACCAATACAGTTTAAATCCAGAAACAGGATCATAAGTTAGCTTAATCCTTACATTGATGTGGTATAGGCATCCTTATGTTATGTTTTAGCTGGATCCTGGACGTTTTAGACTTCTGATTAGACGAATGTAACAGTTAACACGGATTCTGAAGAAAGGTTGACTGCGCAGGGCCTGCCTGTAGGTCAGATATTTAATCTAAGTTGAAGAAGCACGGTTCTACTGTTTTCCATAGGAATAAGCCAATACAAATTGGGGGCTAGGGCTGGGTTCAGGCTGCCCCAAGGCAGCCCAGCGCAGCCTGGGAGCATGGCCTGAGCTGAGATGGGGCAGCTGGGCCCGAGGCAGGGGAGCTGGGGTTGGGGGGCAGGCAGCCATCAGGACCCCACAGGCCTGTCAGGGTCCTAACATTAGATAGCTACAATTCACACTGTTGTATATGAGACAGAGACCTACTGCAATGCAAAATGAACGGTTCTAAACCTGCAATAGCTTGGAAAAAATTTGCACAAACTCCTCGCATCTAATTTTTAAGGCAGTAAGATGGTCATTCAGCCACAGTTATAAGAAGTGTATATCCAATAACTTATTACGAATTACGCAGCATGTGCACTGCTGGAATTTCCTCTTCCTCTTAGGGAAGGTGAATTTGAGGCAGGGGCAGGGCTGCTTTGGGACAGAAGGACCAAGCACCGGGCGCTGGGGCCCCTCTCCCTGCCATAGGAGACGAGATGTCACAGGCTAGAAGAAACTACTGGTTTTAAACCCCGCAGTGCTGAAATGTCTCATAAGAAGTTTATAAAGCCATTTTCATCCTCTTGTCTCAGAAGAAATGGGCTTTTTGGCAACTTTGTTCAGCTATATAACCTCTAATGTACTGCTTCCTGTAGCTAAATGAATTAGTATCGTTCTCAGAGCTCTCCTACACTTCTGCTAGTCCCTCGGTACCTACTATTTGCACCCTACTAGAGTTCTCTCTGTAGTAAAAATGAAACTAGTTCAGAAACCCATTCAACCGTTTACTTTATTTCATTATATTTTAATTAATTCTTTTGAAAATTCCTATGAGAATACGATCTGAACAGCAAAACATAATTGGAATTATTTTAAAAGTTGGAATATAGTGCATGTTTTTTTCCCCAAAGCATTGCTTGTTTCTGTTTAAGATGAGCAACTTGTCCCATTTTCTACTGTAAGTAGAAAACGTTCCTTCCCTTCAATGTTACTACACTTATTATTATTATTATGTTACTACACTACTACTTTATGAAAATAGTTCTGCAGTATAAAAAGTAAGCCCTTATACTTTGGTTTGATTTTTTTTTTTTTTTAATTTTAGGGAATATATTTGGTTAATGAGAGAATATAATTTGCTCTGTTATTTTGCCATGTAATATACAAAAGTGCCACAAGAACAAAATGTCAATGTGATCAGACATTTCTTTTATTTGATGACTTTCTGCTGGCTTCTAACAGACATGTTATGGTAATTCCACTAGTTATCATGCCTGTCGTTTTTGCACTTAGTGATTTGAATCACTACAACTTATCACCTTAAACACCTGTAACCAAACATGTGACTTGTTCCACAGTTTTTAATGGGCAATATATTTATGGGGACTTTCTCCTATTCTTGTGCCAAATATTCCAGGATAAGTAAAGGATTGCTACATAAGAAGATTCAATAGTCCTGATATCAAAGGCTGGAAGTCACGTAACATTCTCCTACATATGTTTTTGGCACTAATTGTATCGTCTCTGTTGTTGTTGTTATTGTTCTTCGGAAATTGGAGAAGAAATATTTTATTTAAAACAACAAGAATCACGTCTCAGAACTATTAGCTGACACTACATTCATTTGAGTCTCTAGCATGTGCCCCAGAGGGAGAAGCAAGGAAACTCTGTTCTGAACACTGAGAAAGAAGGGCCAAAAGTAAAAAAAAATAATTGGGTACAGGTTTGAGCAGTGCACAAAAGGGTAATCTGTCCTGCAGTGTGAAGAGACCTCAAACATATTGATTAGTTAGAAAGAGGAATAAAAACTGCAAGATTAGACAAAAAAAAGAAGTGGACTTTGTGAAGGGTTAGAAGAAGGAATAAAGTAAAGGGTTTTTTTTTTAAGGAGACAACAATTAGATTTTTATTTCCATTAGGTTTTTGAGAAATATGCCCCTGAGGAATGTGGGAATTATCTGTAATGTTTTCTAATGTTTCCCTAGATTGATACAACATTACAGTGTGACTAAGTCCAGCTGCAAGCACTCCATGAATAACCAGGAATCAAGCACAACCTTGTATGTTGCAACTCCAACAGTTAAACAGATAGAAAAATAGCAGCTCTAGGTGTCTGGATTCAGATTGCCAGGTTGAATTAATTCAACCATTTCAGGAAATTTCATCAAAAACATGATGTGTATAAAGAGTTGGTCTATAAACAAAAAGTGCAGATACTCAAAGACGTGGGACTACATCTGCTAGTCTAAAGGAATAGCCACATTCAAGTTTGACGTTTGTAATGAGGGTGAAGAAGAAGAGAAGGAAGAAGGAGGAGAGAAGTACAGACACATGAAGAGGTGCCTGGGAAAGTGTTATTTTCTTGAAGCTTTCACCTTTTTTTGGTGCTGATTTAGCTAAGATAACATATAGATTGATGCTTTGTTATTTTACCTCTTTCCCTCTCTATTTTTGTTCTGACAGATAAATATTTTGTTTTGAAGAAGATGTGCAGAGTCACCGCAATTTTAACAGGTCATACACTCCAAATGGGAAATCGATAAAGGTGGCCAAACAACTTTGGACCTGAAGACGTGATGAAATGTGCTAAAGAGAACTATTGTGACTTGGAGACATAGTTGAAAAAGAGGGATGAATTGAAGGATATCATCCTGAGATACAAAGTCAGACAGAAAGGCTAACACTTGGAAAGCAATTAACATGGGGAAGTGGACCTGTAGCTGATGAAGAGCTCAGCTGGAACCTTAGAATTCTCTAACTTCCTTTTTGTTTGTTAGTTTGTTTGTTTTTGTTAAGATACACACTGTGTTATTTATTTTTCCAAAAGAGAATCAGATAAGATATAATAGGATATTATTCCTATTATCTCTTTTGTCCATACTCCTATAGCAATTTTTCATTGTTTGTTACTTTCATTCTTATTCACTTTAAGATTTCAAGAGGAACATAGAGTATTTCAAGATTAAAATCATAAAATTAACAATGACATTACATAGAACATGAACTAGTAATTCCGAAGTTCTTTAGAGTAGTCATCTACTTAGAAAGATAAAAATTAATGGCAGCCACACTAGCATTTTCTGCCTCTTTTAGATGTATGAACTACTTCTAAGAGATTGTCAATATCAGGACAACATTTGATTAAACATCAGTAACTAGGCTATAGTTTCCTACTGACTCTTGTAAGGTTTTAAGGTTTTTTTAATAATTATTAGTGATAGGTAAAATAATAGTATTTGAACAGACTTTGTTGCTTCTACAGACTAACAACCCAAACCGCTTCTTAAAACTGGAAAAATGCTAATCTGAACCAAATGCACACAACTGAGGGAATTAAACACCAGGTTAGACTCCTTATTTACGTGGTAGCTATGTGAAAGAGTGGAAGGAGTAGGTATCTCAAGAGAACTGTAGAAGCTTCAGGAAATCTGTGCTAGGCTTGAGAGATTCCACGAGCCTAAAAAACAAAATGCTGCCACCAAGTTGGTATACGTCTTTGAAGAAGAAGGAATAAGTCTGGAAAGACCAACGTATGCTTCAGCTAACCTACTTTGTGTTCACTTTTTTGCCAAGGGAACAGTCTGCTGCTATGAATCACACGGAGTTCAGTCACCACGGGAGGCTGGTGGCCAGTGACCCAGACCTTGCTGCCAATCATTCCTGCAAAAATTAGACAACACCAGAGAATGTCTTTCACAAATATGTGGACACAGCACAAATAAAAATTGTAAATGCATTTTATGGAAAGGCAGCATTTAAAAGAGTAATTATATGAAATGTCATATTTGATAGGCAAGAGAGATCATGGTTTTACTTTTTCACCTGCTGGAGCTCTTTCAGAAAAATCATTTGTGGGAATTTAGATAGCCAACATTGGTAGCAAAAATTTCTGGATCCCACCTACAAGAGAAACAGACACACCCAGATATTTATCTTCTCTTATCATGAAAGTAGGGAAACACAGTGAAAGAAACCAATAGTATGGGAATTTCGCAAAAGTATAGGAAATTATGGAATCTTCCCCAATGACACAGCTGTATGGTCTTTGTTAAGGTAAAAAATGTGTTAAGCACCAATTTATTTCATTTAGTGAAATGACTTCTTGACTTAAAAATAATACAAAAGCTGTAGGAAGATCATAATAAAAATGTCACTATAACTTCTATATCTTTGTGCCTTTGCTCCCTATGTTGGTACCGCTGCCAGTAGGAGGCAGGAGCTTCTTCCTGTCTTTTACTCTTTCTAAAGTGTCATAAGTCTAAGTGTCATAAAGTGTCATCCTCTTCCCTTCCAAGTCCTTTCAAAAATATCTTCAAAATAGTACTTTCAATAACTTAGAGAAATAATAGTGGTTAATAGTAACCAGATAGCAAATAATCATTTGCAATAAAAAGCTAAAAATAAATGCAAAGATGCTTTTAGTAATCTAATAAGACTTCTAAAGAATGTAGTAAGTAAGTGTGAAAGAATCTGACTCTATATAGGCAATAAATATGAGATCATTTGAACAAGTTTCAGTTTTGGGAATAAAAATATTACTTTTCTTGTCCTGTTTAGATGTTGGATTTCCTATTGATTTAAATGGTTTACTTTTCATTTTTTTGCACAGTATAGACTTTATAGATCACATTTAATACCTGTCTTGTCCATTAAAAATTGGCAGAGAAAACAAAGCAGTCTCAGTTAATCTAATCACAATGTGATTCAGAAATACATTTCTATTTCAAGGCAGGATTAAGATATTTGATATTACCAGCATATGTGAATCTGGAATCTTTAAACTGGAGTCTCAAAATGCTTCCTCAAATTTTCTTTCTATGCCCTAAAATACTGGTATCTAAAATGCAAAGAATAAACTCTTACATGAGTCTCGTATTTCTTTGAAAATTCCTATCATTTTCCCACTAAGAGTTGTTTCTGTGCCAAACACAAAAATAAGAATACATCAGTTCTTTCAGTTCCTATGCAGATACTACAGAAGCCGTATCCTCAGCTACATTTCAAAGGAGTCTCAAACCTACATGTGCTAAGGGACCTGGCAGCGTTACTCTCAGCAGGTGTTTAGTTCTTTTCGGGTATCACTAGTTATGCTCAGGCCAAGAAGTGCCACACTTCAAGCCATTTCTCAATTTCCTGAAAGCCAAATGTCATCCAAACCAGTCTTTTATCAGTAGGCATCAACAAAAGATGACTGGTCTGGATCCAGATTTCACAGGCACAACTGCCTCCTTTTTCACTGTTCCCCTTCAATACTTAATGCAGCCTGCTTTGATATATTCTTTTCCTCACATCACATGTATCAAAAAGTGCTAAAGTCTATGCCAATTATAATTTGTTGAGAAACAGGTTTTTAGTAAGGCCAGTTTCCATCTTTAAAAGATAAATAGGAGATTATTAAACTTTTACCAGAGATGGTCTATACAATATATCTTACCCTATTGTATAGAAAGTTATTTTATTAATTTCTATCTAGAGCAGAGAAGTTTATCCTCTTCTCCATTTATTCCTGCCTCTACTCCATGTTCAGACAAACATTTTGCCAAAGAACCCCATGTGTCTCAGAAAGGTGAAATCCTTTATCGACATCAATATATATAGCAATTATCTATTTGGATTTAAGGTCTCTAACAAACACACAAAAAAATCACAGAACTGAGAAAGCAAACACCTATCTATTAAAACTAGTCAAATTTCATCAACATAAAGGAATAGTATTAGGATACAAACTACTCTACTGCAGATCTAAATCGTAAGTGATTTGAACCTCTATTGGAAGATTATTGAAGGAAATACTGTCACTACTTTTGTTCAAAAGAATGATTAATCTGAGGAAAATAGAAGAGAAGGAAGCTGAAATAGCCATATCAGTATCATCCAGGTTTTCTTGGGAAGTTTCTTATTGAAATACTAACAAGACCATATGGCTTCAAGATCTTACCAAAAAAGTTTCAGGCTAAATTTAACACAACATAGGAGACAAGCTAGCCAGTATTTTAATCAGATCACACTATATATGTAAGAATAATGACTAAAATACGTACTGGAAGCCTGCAGGCAATTCTAAGGTATCTTTACCTCTTTCTTACCTAATTACTCCAGTTCTTGAGTACGTGTCCTCAAGAGAAAAACTGTGAGATTTCACACATAACTTAATCTGACACTTATATTACATAAAAATCCATAGAAATGAACATGGATTCGAGCATATATAATTAACTGTTAAATAGACATAAGATCGGTAGAAGAACTGTTTGAAAGGTTTTGGAATCATTTAATTTCATTACAGATACTTCACCAATCTGTTTTGCTTGATCTTGCTGAAGGATATACTAAATACAGCTGGGTAAACCTTCCTTGTCTTAAAGAAAAGCAGTACTTGTGGCAATCATGGCTAACCGTTGTATTGGGGAAAAGTACCTTTTTTTTTTAATTAGGAAGTTTCTGAAGTTTAAAAATATAGATACATGGTAGAATTTTTCTCAAGAAAGGATACATTTTCCTAGTTCAAATACTATATAAACTTTTACTAGATGTTATTTTGCAAATCTTCAATTTTCATATCATAAACATCCCAAATTTACAAAGAGAAATCTGCTAAATGACCAGATTATTTAAGATAGAGACGTTAAAGGGTTTTTTTTTCCTACAATGAAATCTGAATAATAGAAAAGAAAGAAATGTTCATGTTTTGCAATGACAGTCTAACTATTGATAGAGTTTCAAATACTCTGAGGTAGGTTATAAATCTTACCAATGATCCTGCTGCTGTCTTTTAGAGTTTTCTACCTCTGAGAGAAGCAGACCAAGTTTTGTCCTTCTAGATCCAGAGGTATATGTAAAATAGCCATTCAAAATAATTTTATAACAGAGTTTTTGGAATTGTTAGATTTTTATATTTCTCTTTATTTACTAACATTTTTGCAAACTTACAGACAACAACCTAGAATTCACTGTATTAATAATACTTCAAACTTCCAAACAGCAGATATTATACTGTACCTTATTTTGTGAATAAACTAACAGCTTCAGGGAAAAAGACAATAAAAGGATAACGTAATTGTTGATGCTAGAAAGGTGAAGAAGCTTAACATTCTCTTGTATTTGTCTTTGAATAGGATAAATGAGACCGCCAGACTGAATAACAGGGTTGCAGCTCTGTGAATATCAGGTATTTTCAGAAATTAGAGACCCTGAACTGTATGCAATCAAAGCATGTTTTAGTGCCAATTATAGGGTCAAATTCTGCTCTTAACATCAACCATTTACTCACTGGAACAAGAGGATACATAAAAGCAGTATTTGGCCTATCACAACACTCCCTTCTTTCCAAAATATTACCTTTACATAGTAATCAAGCAAAACTACAAAGTAGTAATTTTCACATAAGTCATCAAACATTTAATTTAAGACTATCTTGCATTTCTAAGTTAGTAATGGCTGTTTCTCTCCATGAGCAATTAGTAAAGGTTAAGTCAATATTCTTTATTTTCCAAGTATGCTGCACTTGTGTCCATAACCATACAATTTAAATTGTGAAGCCCACCCACACAGCACACAATTTTCTAGTTTACACCATTTTTATTAATTGGTTTGACAATACTATACTCAGTCCAGCCAATTTTACCAATAGCAGGAAATGAAATACTAGTTCATCTGGAGTCTATCAGCTTTTCTGCCATATTCATGCAACAGCTTCTGAAGTCTTTATGACAAACCTGCCACACCACTCAGCTTTGGATACTCTTCCTCTTCCATGCATAAAATGCATGTATTAGTTGTATCACTGTTCTTAAGCTAAATCTGGTCTATTTAATATAAGAAATGAAGAAACCAAACAAAAATAAGCAAAATTTTCTTTCTTCAAAAAATATTTGCTAAACTTGGTTATGCCAACAATGAGCGTAAGCGTCCCACTATACGTTTGCTTGGTTTTTGCACTAATGCTGAGCTCTTCTTTTTAATAGTACAATTAGCAGTTTTTCACTTCTCCACTGGCCATGTTGACATTCTTCTTGTGAGAATCCTGCTGTTGCATGGCTCTCTTTCTCTTAAAAACCTTTTCATAGTGACTTCCTGTCTTGTTGACCTCAATTCTGAATATCTAAATGATGACATAAAGTTGCTAGGAGATATACATGGAAAAAGGGAAGTTGGGATGCTTATCCAGGTAGGAACATTCATACAAGCAGCAAAACTCGATCTGACTTCTGCCACTGTGATATTTTCATAGCATAATTAGGATTGCTTTCTAAGGCCTTGAGGCCCAGCTACCCCTTGCATCTCCACAGTGCACTGAGACATACTGGGACTGTCAGGAAGCTCCAGATCAGTCTGTCTTTCAAAGCAGCTAAATCTCAAACTTTGCTGCTTAAATTTTATGCCAGTCAGATATTTTTACATATAGCCATGGCTTAAGACATATGTGTTGCCTGTAAAATTGAAGTCTCATTAATGAAGTTTTATCATATCTTGTTTGAAAGCATAGCATTTCCTTAAAACACCTCTTAAACAAGATCTTTCTGAAATATTGTTGGAAAAGAGTACCTGAAATGTGTTGCTTATGTAAAACAATGGCCAATGATAGGCTCACTGACGCCAGCGTAGACAGTTTAAATTTAAACCTGCTTGTTTGCCACAATCAGTCATGCTGACGTAGATAAAGAGGCTACTGAAGGCCCAAATTTGCACCAGAAATCCAGTTCTAAAAGTATGCAGACGCTAAGCCTCACTGACGTAACCGGGAGTTAACACACATATTTTGCAAGATCAAGAGTGGAGGTCATCTGAGTAATCTCTTCTGGGTTTTCTCTTGTTTCAGATTGCAAAGACTCCAGAGGGTCTGGCTGCTGAAAGGTCTTTCAAGGAGAAGTAACAACTGAAGTACAGCAGTTGACCACAATCTATGAGAGATCAGCTTTCTGCATGTGACAGCATCTGTTTCAATGTTACCAAAAGGGAGGACTGAAATGGTATTAAACCTGCTGCAGGAAAAAACAGGTCTAAAATCCATAGATGATTATTAGTTCTTATCTGCTCCTGTGACACGTTTGTATCTCAGTACAAAGTCAGAAAAGGTTAACTGAGAGAGCTATGAAACATTACATCGTTTGAAGTAAAGGCCAGGAAAGTATAATGCTAGTGGAATTATAAAACTAAGTTTTTAACGAGCTTTCTTTCAGAAATTATACTTAGATCATGTAGCAAACTGTAGAGTACAATGTAAGATTTAGCTAACCCATGGTAAAACTTATTCTAGTAGAAATCTCAAGAGATAAAGTTCACAAACTTGATTATCGAAACCATGCCAAATAGTAGAGGGAAATATTAAAACAGATAAAGATAGGCTGATTTAGGGTTTTGTTATTGCGAGTTTGATTTGGGGAGTGTATGAGATAAAAATGTTACTAAGATTTTCAAGCTTACTACGCGAAAACATAAAGGCCCACTATCGAGAAAATCAGAACAGATAGGTAATATTTTTATGAAAAATTGCAAAGTTATATAATTTTTTATATTCTCTTTCTGATGCTGAAAAGGATGAACAACTTCAATGGCTTCAAAGGCTTTATTCTGCTCATAGCTGTTCAGGTAGATGTCTAAGTCTTCAGGACTTCTCAACTGATTTGACCAGTAAATACGCTTTCACAGAATGGATAGGAACCTATATTTTGTAAGAAGACTGCCAATTCATTTCAGTCTAAAACTCACCATTTGTAAACCTGGATATCTTTAAATGGAAAGGAAAATGTTCACATAGTCACTCAACCAGAAATCTTTTCTAATTGTACTATGTGTAATTTGACCTCACATGGAATATTTTAACAATTTGGAGAGACTCAGTCTGTTAATTATTTGAAAATTTTTTAAAACAAGTATTTCAAAAGGGTTTTTTAGTGTAATGGTATAGCTTCTGCTCTGTTCAGTTTTTAAAACCTAATTGTTATCTAAATTTTTCAAGCTGTTCTCTCTGCTGTGTTTTTCTTAATAATGAACTTTTGTACACTCTCAAAAATTGCTTCAATGTAGAGAAAAAGAATCTTTGGTAAGCATACCTTCACCTAGAAAAAAGTACATCTTAACACTCTTAGTGAGTCCTGTCCTTTCTTGAAGAATGAAGCAGGACAAAAGGAAAAAAAAAAATAGATAAAAGGATGATATTTCAACAGAATCCATATTTTTTTAAAGAAATTCCTTCCCTTATGCCCCTGCTACACACACTTGCTGTAGGTAACCATGCCAAATAAGCACATGCTGGCAAAAGCAAAGTTACTGTTATAATGAGTACTTTATAAGGTAAAAGTATTTTAAACAATCAAATCTTCTCTGTGCTAGCCTGTAAAGCCCACATATTGTGGGCTTTAGATTCTGCAGATTTAGACTCCAGATCTTTTGATTCTGCAAGATTCCCTAGAGCTGGTTGTACTACAGCGATCTGAATAACACGGCCAGAGTGAAGCAGGGAAATATAAAAATCAGCCTACTATGGGGTTGTAGCATCATCCCCAGCTTCAGATTGGTCTGCCTGCAGGCACAAACACCACGTTTGATATTTCAGTGTCCAAATGACAGTGAAAATGTTTACTGTAAAGAGAACCATTTCTTACAAGCTGGCTCATCAGCTCATACACATTCTTTAGATTCATCCACAGAGTAAAATTCAAGTCCTTGTGACCTAGGAGTTCAAGGACAGTTGGTCCCAAAATACATTTTCAAGACTAGAGCTTGCTTTCTTTTTGGAAGGAAATATGAAATGCACTATGTAAAAAAATTAAACAACCCTTTCATAAAATTGGTGAACACTACATAGAAATAAATTCAGTAGTTCAGTGGTTAAAATATTAATGAAAAACTAGATCCTCTAGACAGGGCAGAATTCTAAGTGAAAACAATCTGACTAGTGAAAAATAATGTGAATATTCACAAGTTTATGGACAGGTGAACAAATATGGTTACTTGCTGATGCTTCCAAATGCAAAAGGATTTGTTCTTCAATGCTTACTAAATGAAAAATTCCTTTTTTTTTTTTTTTGGAGAAGGGAAGAAGGTTAGAGGGAAGGAGGAGGGAAGGGGGAAAAAAACTACACAAAAAATTAGTATTAGTTTCAGTTTAGCATTCCTTATTTAGCCCTTCATTCTTCTTATAATCTGTCTCACTGTCTTTCTTGAAGGCATCTTGTCTTAAATGCATTCAGAATAACCACAAAATTGTCATTTTGAAAAGCACATTTTAATATAGGGCAAATGTGTGTCTAGCTTTGCAATGGCCACAGGAACACATTAATTTGATTAATCATACCATATTGATGATTTTTTAATTAAATATTATGTTTTCCTGTTTAATATTTTCTGACATTAATAGACGGAGAAAAATTAGAAGCTACAGATATAAAAGGGTATACAAAGGACATGTACTTTTTCTTCAGGAAGTCAACCTCAGAGACATCTACTTACTATTAATAGATCCAAAAGTTTGAGGTATTTTAAAAGCATGTTTCTCCATGTAACTGAGATGTTCTGAAAATATTACTACTAATGTTTCCTTCAGTAAAAGAAATGGATCACCGTTTGATGTAAAAATAGAACACAAAAACAAGGATGAACTTCTAATTGTGTCACATCCATAAAACCCAGGGCAGAGTAATAGTTCGAAAGAAGGGATTAAAAATGTAGTACTATCACATAATTTCTATAGATGTACATAAAAATTAAAGCCTCCTTATGTGAAAATTTTCTCCTAATCATCAAGGACAATTTGTTTTCTTTGAAAGGACTAAAATACTGCTAAAAGTCTCCTCTTCTTAATTCTGGGAAATTTGTCTTTAATTTACTTATAGTCAAGTCCTTTTAAGTTCCTATTTTTTTTATTAAATTAATTAGAAGAATGACACATTAGCCACACCATTCTCATTGCCATTAGCTGTTATTCACTTCAAAATGTCTTCTAAAAAAACCAAGCAATTGAGAATTTTTTTTTTTTCCTTGAACATAAGCAGCTATTTTATTTCTTTAAGAAGGGCTATAATATGACAGAAAGCCTAAGGTATAATTAGAAGGATTGCCACTGTAAGATGGAAATAAGAATTCATTCTGAGCAATGTCCTTCAAAAATCTAGGAGATGGCATTAAAGTTAATAGCTAATTCTGGCTTCACTGTCTTACAGTCATTCTTGTTTTAAATGCAATTTAAACATTTGCATCAAGCAGTTACTGCTTCTCCAGTTACTGCTTCTCCTGGTCTCCAAAGCTCTTAAGGGAGCTGGAGGTGATGAGCATCATGAAGTGCTAATATACAACCTATATAATTGAAAAATTACTTACAATAAGATCTTTCAAATAAGGAGCAAAAGAAAAAACCCATCAGTTTCCAACTATCCTCACCTATAATAACCTCAGTGTTTAAGTGTTGCTCACATACTTGTGTACACTGAAGGAAGAGGGCCTTAGCCATAAAAATGGCCCTAAATATTTATGATCCATTTAAAGAAATGAGTTTTCGTGTATTCAAGGGAGCCAGTATCTAACAGGTGGTTGCTAACTGACTTGTGCCCAAATAACTTTCCCTGCTGTTCATCTTGTAGACGAAATTTGAAAAAGTAAACTTTCAGGTTTTGCTGTCATGTTCAACTTACGTCAGTGAAAGTTTTTGGCATTGACATCAGGAATGCTACGTGGGAAGAAATATGTCAAAGGAGTGCAATTTTCAAAGTTCCATCTGCCCAGCCAAAGACTGCATTTCTTGAACTTCCAAACTTCAGACTCCATTAGTGTCTCAAATTATTGTACAGAAGACTCCTGTTGTGCAAAATGGATCCCTAATAGTTCTTTCTACATCAGGGATTCTTTATTTGTACTATATATCCCACTACCCTTTTTCACTCAAGTTTGCCAGTATTCACAGTTCTGAAGTGTCTAAGATCTAAAAGATAACTCTAACTATTATAGTTTAGTATAAAAGTAGGTTTTCTCATGCTCTGTGCTTTTCATGAAAGACATTTTCATTCTTCTTAAAACACATATTCAAACTAGTTACAGACAAGATTCATCTATAGATGCTCCACTTCCTTGTCTGACACATCAAGATATGACAATGTCACAAATGACTGCATCAGTGTTTTCATAATATTCCTGCATGACTTAATACAATATGACATGACTATTAAGAACCAGATGCAGTGCTTCATAACATCCCAAGTTAACTGAGGTATTAAAAAAAGACAGTTTTCCTTCAACTATAATCAGATAACTAATCTTCAGGAATTAATTAGCTCCCAGCTTGTCACAAAGGTCATAAAATTAGCAACTTTGGAAGTTATGTTTGTATGTACACACATGCAATCAAGCTGCTACCATGCATACAAGGTTCCACAAGGTCTTTCTTTTGCTCTCCTATTGCTTTGAATGGTGAATTCAGAGTTCTCGTATACATAAAAATGTTTCTCATACAAATACTCACACTGGCATTCACCTAATGAAATTATTTACTTTAGCGTAATCTGTGAGTTTACAGTAAGTATATCAATAGCTAGCATCAGTTCAGCTTTCATTGTTCATGTTGCTTGGGTTCATGGCCTTAACACTATCTCAGCTGACCAGTAAATCACTCAGCAAACACCCTGAAGATGTCTTGCCAACATATTTACTCTATTTTCCCACAAAATAAAAAGACAGATCTGTACATGCTCTGCTTTCTAATACTGATTTTGAAAGGGAAGAAGAGAGAAAAAAGACTGATTAGCCCAGTTTGCTTTTGGGAGGGCTACTCAGCTGATCAGAAGAGCTACACAAAAGATGACAGGAAGATAAGAGCCTTTTTCAGATGATCATGAATAATATTGGAAGACTTCTCCGAAAGTAATTCCACGCAGAGGTAGCCGAGCTCTAACTAACCGCCAGTTCAGTTCACTTGTATAGATTACTGTCTGAAACAATCTTGTTTCGAGTTCAACAGCAAGGTACATGCACATAAAAGCAAATAAGTACAAAAGTGTCTGCCTCATATAGGAGCAAGTTGACACTTACCAGCTGATACATGTCTATGTCTGCTTCTAAGCGGAACTAAGCGTTCCCCTTAGTGCCGTCTCCAGAAATTCAACTGTTTCTAGGTCCTCACTCTATACAGAACCAGTTCTGACATTAGTTATACATAGGGAAAGGTGCAGGTTAGGAGGATGAGAGAAATAGGAAATAAAGGAATTTTGAAAATTATGTTCAGATGACAGAATGACAGGTATACGCTCAAAAAGTATACAATATTGTAGTTCTTTGTAGTTCTGTTGCAGAAAGAGCTCATCTGTAGCAATTTAACTCCCAAGAACTGCCATGTTGGAAGTGGGAAGTAGACACTGCATAGGCATTTGGGTCAAAAAAAAAAAAAAAAAAAAAAAAAAAAACAGGTTCCAGAAGTGACTAAAATCAGGAGGTGATTAAGAAAGGAAAAATAAAGAAACAAAGAAATAAATAGTCATTCTGTTACCAGAACAGTTCATCTCAGTCTTGTCTGGATTTGGATTCCTTTTACAGCCACCACCTCACAGCCACTACTTCGGGAGCTGCCTGGGCCGGCAGGAAGGAAGCCATCCCTCCCAGGATCAGCCACTATCAGTTTTCTTCCCCTGTTCCCCTCCTTGTCCAGTCCTGCAGCAATCCCAAAGGCGCAGGAGGCTATAAATGGAGCAGTGCATCCGCAAAGTTAAATTCAGTGCCTATGATCATTTCAGTTAGGGAAGAGAAAGATCTGTTGTCTACTTTCACCTCCCTCTAACCCCGCAGAGCCTGCCTGGTTCAAAACTGACACTACACCTACCCTGATCTTCCAGATGTCCAAAACTACAGCTGGTAACTCCTTGACTTTTTCCCCCTATCTTGCCAGAACCTACTAAATATAAAACCAAGTTTTGCCTACCCTGTTGAGAAGCTTTGAACCCGCTCTAGCTGGTATGCACCACTCCTGGAAATGAGCGACTGGACTAAGTAAGTCATTAATCTGACAATGGTAACTGTCTGCACTGTCTGACCTGCAAATTTTGAAGGTACAAGGAAAGAATATTCTCATTAAAATGTATTCATATAAAAGTCACAAGCAATCAAAACGAAGTATTAGCGAAGTTTTTTTTTTTAAAGATAAGTAAGGGCATACATTCAAACAGCACTGACTGGTCACAACTGGCAAACAAAAAGAAAACTTTGCAATACTTTTGTTTCTCTGTTTTCTGTTTTGCATAGTGCCATCCATTTCTCCTTAGTGGGTCTGGAAAATGCATGCTCATAAAACATTTAAACAGATGATAGGCTGTTACTTATTCTCTTTTAATACCAATTTAAAAATGGAGTAATTTAACATAGTGTTTTTTATTTCACCATGATTGCAAAGTATTTAAAAGGATGAGACTGTAGCATTTGAAGACTAGGAGGTTATACTAACAGGCTTTCAGATCTATCTATACTATTCTGATCTATCTATTGCATCTATCTATGCAAGCCTGCTTGCAAGAAGGCAAGAGAGTGTTAATGAAAACATGACATTAGAAAATAACCATGAAGATTTCAGTCAATAGCTCAGTTAAGAGTGAGAACAGGAGAAGAATAAATTTGAGTCACACTTAACTGGCAAGGTATGAAACAGAATAAACTTCCTAAATATTCAGACCAAAGCTCAGAGTTAATACGATTGTCCTGGCAGGCTGATGATGGATAACTAGAGTGTGGCATATAAAACATTTGTATTTGATATCTTGCACCTATGATGTGCAAGTCGCATTTTCAAAAAAAAAAAAAATTGCAATTTCGTAGGTTTTTTTAAAAGATTTCTCCATAAAATGGTTCTAATATAGATGAACTTACAACCCAATTATAGGGTAATATTCAAAATGTTTTTATGAGAAGGATAAAAGGAGTTTTAAAATTTACCAGTTGTTCAACCCTTCATTTTATTTGCCTGTGTATGAATTACATTTTAAAACAATTAGTTAGTTAGTTTCTCCCCTCCTTTGAAATAAGAATATAGTCTGAAGTTGTTTCTTAAAGCTAGAAAAGCACAGTAAAATAAGGATTCCTTAGACCTCTTCTGATTTTGATCAGTTGCTGGATTTATATCCACTTGTCAAAATATAATCCTACTGAAAAATGGAAAGAACTAGTATAAGACATCCATTGGACAAAGAGTTTTCTCAACTAATGGTGACAGTAGCTGGGAATTTAGATGAACAAGTGCCATAAGACTTGTGATATAATCACTACACCGACTGAGCTAATTTAACAGCTCACTGCAGCTGAATCCTTGTTTTATCTCCCGTACCATTGCACTTCCAGGGTGTGGTTTCTTGTGCCAGAATAGTCACACACCAGACAACTCTATAATCTAATTTAATTTATTGAAACGGAAAACTAACTCATAACTTTCAAATATTTCAGTGAGTTAAATCCACTCAGAAAAAATATTTTTGCAGTACCAAAGTTAGCTGTGATAGCACAACGTCATAAATTGCAAGTGCAAGTGTCCAGTTTCTACAGTCATTAAAAAAAACTAGTATTTTTGCAGATTACCCTGGAACGAAACAGGAAAACACAGTGGAGTTAGAGGGATTTGGCAACTCCTGATTGCTACACTGAAAGTAATTCATGAAGTATAATAAAAAAGAGTTAATGCATTCTTATCGACCAGTTAGATACAGGTCTATCTATAGATAGGTATAGACATAGGTAGATAGAATTAACTATCTAATTTCTGTCTAATTTCCTAGATCCAAAACAGAGAGAAATGGTCTATTATAGCTAGCTCCTTTGATGCTTCCTCTTCATTCCTGCTCATAAACAGTACTTTGATTCTAAATTCCTGGAGACTCTGTGTTTATGAAATGGTGAAGAAACACATATAAAGGTGATTAGAAAGCCAAACATTTCTGAGTGAATCCAGTGTGATTAGGACTATACATGCAATTTTGCATGACCATAACAAGAAAAGAAATCCAAATTTTTATATCACACAGGCAATACATTTCACAGTAGTCCACTATCTATAGAAAACAAGTAAATAATCAAACAAACCTCTAGTACAGTCCGTATAACTAAGTATTCCTTTATATGGATTCAAAGAATAGTTTCGTTCAGAAGGGATTTCTGGAAGTCTAGTCTGGAAGGGATTTCTGGAAGTCGCCTCATCCAACCTCCCGCTCAAAAGAGGGCCTGCTTCCAAGTAGGTCGTGTTGCTCAGGGCCATGTCCATTCAAGCTTTAATTAGATACAAATACGGAGATTCTCCAGTCTCTCTAAACAGCCTGTTCCAGTTCTTAACCATCCTCTTTATCTTTTCATTTTTTCATTTTGGGGAGTTTTGTTTTGTTTTGATTTTCTTCTTTTGGGTTTCCCTTGCTGCAACTTGTGACCATTGCACTTTATCCTTTCACTGTTCATCTCCGAGAACAGTGTGGCCTCATCTACTTTATCCATCTCCATTAGTCAATGGAAGGCAGCAATTAGATACCCCTGAGCCTTCTCCTATACAGGCCGAAAAGGCCCAGCTTTGGACTTAGCCAGGAGTAATCAGACATAGACTCTCCATATCTCAGATGGCTTAACAGACATCCAGTCCAGAAAGTTTCTAGAACATCTGCTCCATCCACCTATACCATCCACCACCCAGACCAGAACAACCTTTTTCAATATTCCAGGAAAAAAATGAAATACCGAAAGAGTAACCAAAACCCCATGAATGTATTCATCCCAGGAAAAAAAAGAGGATAAAGCAAGATTTCATTTGCTCTGTTCCTGTAATTTTTTTCCTTTGCTTTTTTAAGTGCTGTTGTCTAAATAACAGAGAGATAAGACCTCCCTGTAACCTACAGAGGAAGACAAATAAATTGAGCCAAGGTACTCCCTACACAGAGGCAATTTACACCTGACTTACTTACCTTCATCTTCAAATTCTGTCAGCAGATAAACAAGACCCACCAAATGGATTTGTTTATTTTAAGCAGCAGTAAAAATATGAGTGCAATTTGCTGTACATCTTATGTTCAGGTATAGTTAACTTCTATTCAGAAGCATATGAAAGGACATCAGCTAAGTTATTTTGCTTCTTAATTTGAAAATTCTTTTCTGGTCTCTGAAAACAGGCAGCAGACTACCTGAAGCATGAGATTATTAAATATAAATTTATTGCAAAAGAATTAGTCTTGGAAAAGATTTTAAAAATTAATTCTGTATTTTGAATTGGTACACGGTTCATTAATGAACCTCTGTTAGTGACAGTTTTGTTATATAGTAAGGTTTCTCTGTACAGTCTTAACAGAACTGGAATTAGTTTACCAGTTTCCAACTGGCACAAGGGGAAATCTATCCATATTAAACTAACAGAACAGCTCTGTTCTGTAATAAGATGTCTTGTTAAAGATACTAATCCTATTTAGTAAATGTTAGGTGGCTTTACACAGCTATTAAAAAAAATGAAAAATCAAAGCTTATATCTAAGGTATTAGAATATAAACTACTACCTTAAAAAAAGTACTATGATTCTAAAAAATATTTCTAATGGTGACTGCCTGGAGAAGGTCAAACATATTACTGCCATAACAAATAAAATGGAAACCTCTAACTTATTACGCTTTTATGGAGTAGTCCATCATAATTTAATGAGTCCAATCTTATGCATATTTTGTTCATGTATGGTGTAAAAATGTAATTGTTTTGATGAATGATTTTCAGAATATCCATAAATGTTATTCATTTTGCAGGAGGTGCGGTACAAAAAACATCTTCTGGCTCATTCAGAGGTACTAAATTTACAAAAGAACACATTTCAGTTTCATTTCATTAAAAATATTAGAATAAAGTCAAGTGCAGTAACTCACCAAGTTTTCATTGTGTTTAAATGTAAGTGAAAGCCTAAAATTGTGAACACTTCTCTCTGTTATGTCCAGAGAAAAAAAATAATCTAACAATGCTAAAATTCCTTCTGAGGGCATTCTTCAAAAAAAAAAAATCCCTTCTCTATTGTAGATTTGTTTGGATAATTTTATGGAGTTATGATGGAGCATTGTCACTCAGAAAAATGATTTAAACTATCATGAGCTATGCATACGTTTTGTATTTGTTGCCTCTTTAGCTGTGATATTCAAGATAATAGAATTTGGGCTTGGAAAAAGCACTTGTCTAACTAGAAAAACTTCATACAGATTAAGAAAAAGACATTGTCAGAAGAGAGAGACCTCCTCCTCAGACAGAGTTAACCCTGAACCCTTTCTCTTCTCATATCAAGGTTTTAACAAAAGAACACCCAAGACATGAAGCACTGAATTTTGACATAACAGAAGAGAGACAAACATCAAGGACAAATCTCTATCCTTAAAACATATGTCCATAAAAACATCACATGTATTTCACTTGCAAAGCAAGGCTAAGATTAAAAGACAATATGACTTCAGCAGAATTGCAAAATATTAATACCTTTCCACTGAGAAAAGCCTATATATGTTAAATATGCCATATTATCCCAGGATGCAACTAAAAAGTCAGCATAGCCAAAACTGAAATCAATGAGTGAACTGAAGCTGCTGTTCAGCTGAAAAACATCACAGCTACAAAAATTCTCCCTAAAAAGTGACTTAGAGAAGCAATAATACATCCAAATTCTCTCTTTTGTAGCTATTTTGAATGCCATCAAAGAGACTCACTTACAGCAATAACACTTATTTGCCAACTAGAGCTCTAAGTCATTTCACAGGAACATTATCAGACTTAGCAAGATTGCAACACTGTGGGGGACTTGACAAGTGTGGATTAATCACCTACCAGAATGGGAGATTACATTTATGATTTTTTTCATTTTGCAGAAGAGTTTCCTACTCATTTAGCTACCCCCTCTTTTAATGTTTTGCCCATTTATTCATTTCCTCAGTACTAACTTATACATTGGTCTTTTGAAATAACTATTTGTTTATGTCCTTATGCCATTACAAAATGGTAAATACTTATCATTCTTGCTTTTCACCAAGTAATGCTTTGGATACACACGAATTAGCGTATTTTTGTCTTGGGACTTAATCATTATCTCCCAGTTGTCACTGACTGTATTTAACTAACTCAGATTGTTTCAGAAGAATAATTGCAACTCTCAACTACCAACTTCGGCTTCCAAATCTATTAACATAAATCATACTGTTAGTCCCAAAGTCAATCCTCTTCCCAGTGTCCTCATAAAAGAGTCTGTACTATACCCTTACACTGAGTTATACATACTGTTTAAGAGGATTACAAAGCTGGTTCACACAAGCTCTCTCCTGTACTTGATTTTCACTTCCTCTGGCCTCACCCAGATTTTTTTGGCTTTGCTTGTGTTCAGTAGCCCCTTTAGCAAGCCAGATCTTTCTAAGCTCCCTCCAGAAACCTTTGCTTCTGCATTTTGTTTCCATTTACACTAGTTTCTGTGTCCGTAACAGTAACTTTGCAAACTGAAAATTTTCTATTTTACTCTTTATTGATTAAGCAGTCCAGCCTAGATAACAGCCTAAAACAATGGGAAGATGTAGTTGAAAAAAGTACAAAAGTAATAAAAGCAACCACCTCAACCCCACCCCAAACCTAAGCTCTGTAAAGAGAACAAAGGAAGAGCTCTGCATGTAAGACTGCAACATTTTACTGAAGATATGCTGTTGGAACAGTTTAGTCAATGCAATGCAACCTAAAATTTTGAAACAATACACTAATTTTAAGCACCCCTCCAGCAGGTTAGCTTGCTTCTCTAATGTAGACAAATTCTGTGTCAGCCCTTCGTTAAAAATCACAGTGTCCACCAAAACTTACATTCATTATTACTTTTGAACAGATAGAATTACTTCAAAATAGAGATATGGAAAAAGTATAAATTACCCTCTTGGAAGAAAGAAACATTGACTTTAAATCATTTTAAAAGACAAAAATAAAAAAAATCAACAGAGCTATGAATAATAACTACAGTATATATAACTGAAGCACTGAGGATATATGCACTCTTGACTTTCTGAAGACAGCAAGTAAAATAAACAGAGGTTAACTCATTTCTAAATGTGAGAGAGACTTATGGCTAAGATCTATAGTAAAATATAACTGAGAACCATTAGGTTCCTTTGCACACCATTTTGATCATCAATTAGCACTGACCACTATCAATATGCATGTCAGTTGTCACTCAGCTTATGACCAAAATAATGTTATGGCTGTAAAATAGCTTTTAATATATTATGATTATTTTTTCCTTATTATTGAACCCTAAGAATTGCTATATTTAGACCTAATGCTTCTCTGAATTTTTCATCTAATTCTTATCTCCCAAACTTCTGTTACAAGTACCCTACTCTGTGACAAAATAAAATAAAAAAAAAGGGTTTTAGCAAGCATGCATGCATGCATGCATGCATATTTGATTGTCTCACTTTTAGTATGGGAATGAGAAAAGATACAGCACAAATTCAATTCAATCAGATTCCTGAAAAAAGCTTTTCTGTTTGTGGTAGAAATAAAAATACAAAGAAACATGGCAAAATGGTTCTGAACTCTTCCTTATTGTTTAAATTGAAATTATTACAATTATTAATAGCCACTCACAACCATTCTTTCTAATGAACTTTCATTAGATTTGTCTGATTTTTCATATTCCTGTAAAAAGGCTGTCTAAATAATATTATTCAGATGTAAGCATACAAAAGAATATATGAAGAAAATATTTAGTATCAAAAAAAACATGGACTGTAAATTAGGTCAGCATATTACATGATTTAGAATTTTAGTATAAAAAAGGAAAATTAATGATCACTTTGTATATACATAATTAGACACTCAATAAATTCCTATAAAAATGGTTAAAGTGGTCTTAATAAGGTCACTTGAATGTGGAATATCCTATCATGCAGAGTCCTTTTCCAAATTCTTGTTCAAAATTCCTCTAAGACTGCATTATTTTGATATAGCTGGTCTTAAATAAAAAGACTTGCTCTTCAAGTATTTACAACTTACCGACTTTGTGATACAAGGAAATGTTCAGCCCTTTTAATGGCGCAGAGGATACATGAGTACAACAGGCTTTGATCCCACCTGTTCCAGAGACTAATTTAGCAGAAATCACTTGCAAAAACCTCTAAGTCATAAAATGCAATCTGTATCACACAGTATAGATCAAATTCTTCTGTAGAAATGGCTATACATGGGGGGAAAACAAAATTTGCTTTTCAAATTTCATCTTGCACATGTAGGGCTTGCCACTGACTACAGCAGATAATTCAAGGTTAACCATTTTATATTCTAAGTTAACCTTTTTTAAGTCCCTGGAACTAGCCTAATGTAACTAGGAGCCTGATCTAGCAAGCTGACCTGTGTAAATGATTAGCTTCATGATCCAATTAATTCAGTCACATGCGGTTAGATCTAGTTTCTAGATATCCCAGATGGTAAACACTCAGAAAGCCAAACTTATTAGATATCCAAAATAGGACTACTCTTACAGGACTAAACTTATAAAAGCTGAAAGCTATGCCTTTACTGAAACATTTTCTTCCTGTCTATGACAAGTGTCCAAAAGTAAAATTATGAATCAAGTGGAATATTTAATTCATCTCAAAACAAATTTCGGGCTTTTATCAAGAAAAATAAAATTTGTATTGCTCCCAGTAGATTCAAAGAAAAGCTGTGAACAACTAACAAGAAAAATTCTGAACAACTGATTACATTTACAAAAAGTTTTAGTTCTAAAATAGAGCCTTGACCAATACTCCATTTCTCTATTTATGTTACAAAATAGAAAACTCATAAAATACAAATCAAAACTGTAACATTTTCCTGGCTTCTTCTTCAACCCTGCAATGTATGACATTAGACATGTACAGGGAGACATGCTGCTCCCAGCACAATGGCCATTACGGCTTTTAGAGTTGCTATAATCAGTATTTCATAAAATGAAATGATTTTGTTTCTACATTTTAGCTGAAG
Organism: Struthio camelus; assembly: GCF_040807025.1. Classification (NCBI taxonomy): domain Eukaryota; kingdom Metazoa; phylum Chordata; class Aves; order Struthioniformes; family Struthionidae; genus Struthio; species Struthio camelus. Next base: position 114,666,268 of record NC_090942.1, on the reverse strand, counting down.
AGCTGAAAAATGATATATTAAAATTAGTAACAGCCCTTGGAGAGCACAGCTTGTAGCTGAGAAAAAAGAAAGACATAATTTCATTTTCTTCGTAAATAAGCAATTACATTGTTTAAACTTATCAGAAAAGAAATTTTGAATCCCCATAATATGTAGTAATAATATAAGCTATCAGGAACATTCTACCTTTTTATCAAAGTAATAGACAATAACAAAACAAAACTTGATCGGTTTCATGAAATTTTAAACTTATGTAAATGCCCATCTACGATTCTCCAAAGTTTTGCTAAACATAGCAAAAATTTCAAGTGCTGCTACCTTTTTCTTCATTATCTTTAGGAAACTATTTATTAAAAATTAAACCTCTTCTGTACAACAGAAACACTTTTAAGTCTATATCGAAAAGATAGAAAAAAAATTCTTTTTGCAGTTTCAAAATTGGAGAAACTCCAGGAAACCTTACACAAAGAATACTCATTTTCTTGGTAAAATTAGAGTTATTTTATAAGGCATAATAGAATTCTCCTAGATTTTTTTTTTGTATCAACTTAAATGTTTTAAAGCCAAAACTGGAACCTTCCATTATGTTAAATACATACAGGCCCATACCAGATCGAGGAGATAAATTATTTGCCTTTTTAAACTTTTGACTCTTCAGGAATATTCATGGGTGAATGTCTTGCAAAGGTCATTTTAAAGTCCAAGGCTTCATCTCCCCTGCATGATCAATTATTAGAAAGAGCTTGCACTTAAAAATTAATTATTCTAAACCATAAGATGATTTCATCCTTTTTCATGAAGACAGAGAAAGTGCTGAAATAAATAAGTTATAGAGTATTACTACTTTCTATGGGTTTTATTAGTGTTTTTGTAATCCTTCAAATTTTGCTTTCCTGGAAATATAATTTGATTCGTCATTTTGCATTTTTCTTTGAAGTTACAGATATTGGCCTCTGTTGGACATAGCAGGCCAGACAGGATGAATCCCTGGTCTGACCTAATAACTTTTTATGTTCCTCATGTCACTTCTAGACAGTGAATTTATTAAAGGCTGCAAGAAGCATACAGAAGAAGAAGAAGAAAAAAAGAGGATTACAATCAAGTTACATGACAGAAGCTAATAAACTTAACAAAAGAATCATATACTGAAAGATTCAATGGCAAGATAGTTGGGGAGTACATCTTGCAGTTAAGCGAAATCTTTACTTAAGAGTGGGAAGATCACACTGCAAGAAGGTCACTTGAGTATTCCAATATCCAAAGCTAATTATTAGCTATCAAACCACAAAGCACAACTTTGATTAAAAACAAACAATCAAAACCCTGCTACAAAGGTCAACTTTGATCAAGACTTGTTTATGTTATACCCGAGGACCATGAACAGGGGAAGAACTGTAGAAGCCAGTGAAATAAAGCTAATTGTAGAGTTTAAAATAACTTTCTGAGCCATTAGCACTAATAAATTGTGATCTTAAAACAGAAAAATGCAAAGAGGAAGCGATGGTAGCACCTATTATATTGCAAAAAAATTATTTGCTAATGAATGGAACCGATAGTTGGAAAACATGGCAATCACTTGCAAAATAGAATGATAAATGCTAAACATGCATTCATAGAGACCAAATTTCCCAAACCAACTTGATCGCTTTTCTGGTGTTGATACAATTGCAGAACTATGAGAAAGATATGCAGGAGGTCTATCTGGATTTCAGAAAATATATTTGATGCTTTGTCACAGCATATCCTACGGGGAAATTAAATCAAATTGGTTTGGGAGAAATACAATTAAATGGATCCAAAGCTGTCTGTCTAACTCAAGAGAGGGTAATTATAAATAGTATTTCTTCTACATGAGGAAATAATGTCCAGCACTTTCCCCCAGGGATGCCCTTGGGGTCTCATTTTATCCAATATCTTTATGTTAGCATTCGAAAAATTTATTAAAGTGGGGATAAATATTTGCACTCAAGCTATTGAGTGCTATTCCCATGTCAGAGAAACCCCACACTATTCAAACCTTAAAAACCCCTTTTGTATCCAAATTGCAGGTTCTTAGGCAGCAACTCTGAACTGCCTCACTGAAGATGAAGTGTAAACTTGACAGGGATGTTTTACCTCATGTCTTGTTACAGACCCAACAAGCTCTTGCAAGCTCTTCACCACATTAGCTCTATGCTTTTAAGTGACCTTACCTGTCCTATGACAATCTAGAAAAAAAACAAGGCACTTTTCATCACTAACTGGAAAAATGAGAGGTGGGATCAAACAATGACCAATGTTATGGCTATGCACTGCTGTACATACCTTATTGCCTTGTAGCCCAGTACATATGAGTTTTACCATTATCAGGAGAAGGGGGAAGGCTTTGGGCTGCCCTGCCCACATAGGACCTCCAGCACTGGCTGAACAGAGTTTTCCACGTGCCAGTGGACAATTGTCTGTTGCCCAGCTGGTTTGAGCTCCAGCTTGGTAAGTGCCACCAGGGAAGGGTCTGACAACCCCAGGCAGCCCCTGCCCAGCAAACAGCCCCTGAGGCCAGGGCTGCAGGGCAGCTCTCACCCCTTAGCTAAGAGCAAGGGAAAGGGAGCAGAGTGGGATGAGAAAATGTTTAAAAATATCCCCAAGCAGACCACTAGACTGAAAAGGAGTAAGACAATAACATTATACTCTCCCTGGCAAAAAACTGGAAGAAATTCCCACCACGAACCTCTGGCTTTTGCTGGCCAAGAGTTCAGGACACTGACAACTCACAACTCCCCACTGCCTCATTCTTCTTGAGGAAGACTGAAGCTGCCAGGGACTAAACTGCTGCTTAGTCAAACTTTGGAAGGGTGAGCATAACACGAGATAACTAAGTTCTTTTGAATTGCATTTTTAAAGATTAATGAGGTTTAATTAATTAATGAGGTTTTCCTATATTAATTTAGACTAGGAGTGCTAGTATTATTGTAATTGGACTAATAATTTGGCCTGTTAGACTGTTAAAACATTAATTGGAATAACAATAAAATGTCTTGCTCCATTCAGACAGTGTGACCCCTCCCTCCCCCCGCTCATAAAAAGATTTTGAGTACAACATTTCGCACTGCAGCTGTGGACAATGTTGGCGTTTCTGAAATTGATGTTATTGCCTAGGTTGGCCTCTGCTGGTTGGTGGGAAAAGACATGGAGGCAGTGCCTAGCATGCCCTTCTGTCCAGATCTATTACGTTCAGAAGTTAAAAATAGCTGTAAGGGAAACAAATACGCTCATCATTTGACATGTGACATACTCACATTGGTCAAGGTCATCCAGGGTTTAACATTTCTAGGATCATATACTAATAGTCTTAGAAACTTTTGTGCCTTAAAGGTAGGATCTATTACTGTGTTGCAACTGTTTGTGGAGTGAGAGCATCAGATTGCTTATCAGGTCTTCCTTTCTTCACTACCATACACTAGCATATAGACTCTCAGAACTGGGGATATATGACAAGCAGGTATCTTTAGTTTTTCCTTATTTATTGCTTAAAAACTTCACTGTAACTGAAACCAGTAGATTCATACATAGATGGGTGATTTTTTTTTCTTCTAGCAGCAGAAAACAGTTAACAATCCTAGAACCCGTTTGTCTCTTTTATCTGTAACATTTCCTTAATTTTTGAGCAGAAAACTAGTTTGAGCACTTTCTGCCACTCACATATCCCTTTTTAAAATTGGAAACATCTATTGGGGGGGGGGGGGGAGAGGAAGGATTTGGCCAAATAAGACTCCACACACTCTCCACACTCTAGTTCTTTGTCTACTGACTAATCCAGGACAGACCAGACCCTTCAGTTCTTCCACTAGCCCTTCTCAGTTCTCCAGTTACAAAAAAATGACCAAGTACAGCTTGGAATCAGGTCTTCCTGGTTCTCAACAATCCACTGGCAAATGCTGAGGTTAACCTACTGTCCTTTCAAGTTCTGGCTTGTCCAGGAAGAAAAGGTCAGTAACTTAACATTATACAACAAAACTCAGGTTCCTGCAATCCAACTTCAAGAATTACTTCTTCTCTCTGCCCTCAAAATGCCCTTTTCTACAGTTGTGAGGCTTCTTAAGAAAACTTATAACCCTAGAAGAACTTTTCATTACATCTCTTACTGTCTCCTCCAGGCAGCTTCTGTTCATATTTAGCTTTAATTGCTTCCCGGTTCTTTACCTCCCCTCTGCTATGCTCTAGGGTAAACCCTTACCCTTAATATGTGTAAATGGTCTGGATCTGGCCTGATAGAGGGGGCAATGCACGTATTTGTCTTAAAATGACAAGGACACTTGCACAAATAGGAAACATATCACCCTTAGAAATAGTTAAGTGAGCACTTTATTCCTGCTGAAGTGTTTTCTTTCAAGTATAGTTTACTTTATAAATATTCTCAGATTATTTTTCAGAATAATATCTTCTGAGTTCCATAAATAGGGTCTAGAAGTAGGGGAAAAAAAGGAAATTGAATATTAAAGATGTTATATCCATTCATCCTAAATGTAAATGTACTAGAGCCTAGGAATGCTTTTTATGGCCTAATTTGCTGATAATGTATCACCAACACTAGCTCACAAGCCAGACAAGGACAGTAAAATATATATGGTAAGAACAGTGAATTCTGCTAGTCCATCCTGATCCTAAGATTTTAAAATCTTTTAAAAGGTTTACTACAGTATCATGCAAGACCTCCTAAGAATTTGGAAAATATTCACAAGATTATTTAAAAAGTCAATCTGCCCTTTCTACATGCCCTGCTTTTGTTTTTCCTTTATATTTTAAAAGAAATTAGTCTACTTCTTAAATTTTCACCCTAAATACAAAATACAATTACAACAACGGAGTATTACTTCACAGTGAATTTTCAGATTTATAAGCACAGGAGAGGTCCAGAGGTCTAGCTGTAAAATTCACCTGGAAAAAAAATAGCACATGATCTTTGGAAAATGGCTTATATCTATTCTCAGATCTGGATCTAAATTCTGTCTGAAATCCTGCATTATTTCCCAGTTCCAAAATAACTTCTTACACGCAAATCTTAGAGATTCTGAGTTGCTGGAGACTGCATAAAATTGTTTTTTTTCTTCCTTTAATTCAAAAACCCTTTGTGGAACTATTCAAAGCCAAAATTTTGGAATATTCAATGGTAAGTTTATGTTTTCCTCCTCTGTGCCTTGTACTTCACCTTACAAAAAGCAAAAAAAAAAAAACAAACCTCAAATACTATATAAAACCATCATGAATCAAATTCATGAAAAAAATGAAAAAAACGAAACACTGAATCAGGTTCAATCGTATAAATGCAGCCACAGAACAATATATACTAATGTAACATTCCTTTAGGAATGCCACGGACAAAAACAGAGTCAACGTAGATACAACACTTGGAGCAGCAGTGTTACGGAAAGGCTGTCTGCCCCTCAAGCTTTTCTGTCACTTGAGCTTAAGGTGTCCACATCTCAGCACAGTCTGGAAATGCTTTCGGACTCTTGTGGTGTGCTGTAACTTGCAAACACAGAGAGTAAGAAATACCAAATTCCCATGAAGTCAATGATCTCCAAACAGTGTTTGGATTGGTTATGGATTGTTTACTTTCCCCTACATAGAGCACCTTACAAAATCCCAGTAAACACAATTATCTAGGCTTTCATTTGTGAAAAAAATGAAGCAAACACTTTTGTCAAAGTGTCGAAAGTCAAAGTGAACTCTCTTTTTCTTCCTTGATTATTGATGAATCTTAATTTCCTCAAACTATTGTTAGGTGCATTTCTCTCTACCTCCTCTTCTGATTTAATTTTTTAATCAGTTTGCCTGGGGTTTCCTTTCATGTGTTACTGACTTAGAAGCAGCAAACTGTGTGTCCATTGCAAAGTTCTGCAAATTTATAAACTAGCTGAAAACAAGATGGTTAACTATATGATTAACATTAATTAGAGGTCATAAATTATTGACTCAATTAAAAAGCTCACTTCCACAAAGATTAAACATCATGTACTTTTGCTAAAAGGTAAAACAAACCTTTATCATAACACATTCACTGCAGTAACTGTCACAACACTGTGTCTTACCATCTATACACAGTTATCACAGAAATTAATTCAAATTCCCTTTATACAAGTAAAGTTTACTGGATCTTAAAAAAGAGTTTTGTCTTAGCTGAGATGAAATTTGGTTTGCCTACAATAAGGATTCAAAGGATTAATGTCGGGGTCTCACACCAGGATGCAGGAAAAGGGAAAATATTTTTTTTCTAAAATTCTCTGTAGTGTAGCTATATTTACTTTCTATATTAGCAATGTACACTGAAGTTTTCATACTTAGGTATCAACCTATGTAAATTTTTTTGCTCCAAACATCATATAATGGATTATTATTCCTTGTAAATTACAAATCTAATACTCTAAATGTCCTTACAGCTCAATTTCCCCATTATAGGTCTGTATTATATTCTATTTACAGTCAGTCATTACTCCTCATTTTAATTACGTATATTCAGCTTTGGAGAAGCTTGATCTTTTTTTTCATCTTTCCTTTAGGATATATTTAATTAGTTTAACTGAGATTTGTGCCCTTTGGCATTATCATTAACACAAATTGAGTATAATTAGCATTTTAATGTACAATAAATAATTCCGTACAACTCAGTTTTTTACATTAGCCCATCCCTTTTACAATAAACCTATAAACCTATTTTCCATGTATGTGCTATTTTTTTTTCCAAGGATAACTGAGTAGAGAGCAGAATACAGAAATATTAATTGAGTATTCTTTCACTTATCAACTCATTTGGACATTAATGCTCATAGTACTTTACTTGCATGTGTGTTTTGCACTGTGTTAGATAACAGCTTTCAAAGGGCTGAAGCCTCTGTGTAGCTGAGCCACTCCAGATCTCCTAAAAGAATTTTGGGGATTTGAACTCCTGAATTTTAAATTATAAACCTGTTTTGTAAGCCCAGCTTCAAAGAAATGAATTGCAAAAAAATTGAGTGACAAACGCAAGCAGACATAATGAAATTGCTAAGAAATTGGAAAAAAAATCAAACTTTTTTTTTTAAATCATGATTTGCACTCCAAGGAAATGAAGAAAAGGCTCAAAAGCTAAGAATTTTTTAAAAGTATATTAAGTGTAAGTGTATATTTAGTGTAGTAAGTGTATATTTTTACCTCTGCCTACCTTCAAATCCACATACAATAAAAAATGTTTTCAGATCGAGAGTAATACAGCATTTTATAGCAGTTATGTGTCCTATTCCATAAGTTTTCACCAAAAGCAATCCAATAAAGTTAAAAAAAAAAACCACACACCCTTTGAAACACAATGAGATGTCAGAGCAAGCATAATTTCACAAAGTCTCTCTAACAATATCCTTTTCTATAAGAAGAATTAGAGGAAGAAAAAAGATGTTGAACTCAAAGAGAATTCTACCTTAAAAAGTGACTGCCAGTACCAGTAGACTTCAGAGGGATATAACAGTTTTACAATTAAGATTAAATTTTACACTGGAGCTCACATCCCTTAAATTGACATTATATTTCACAGAAATTACTACCAAAATTATAGCACTTAAATAGGACAAACTAATTTTCCTGTCAAGATGAGCTGTGACCTTTCTGAAATGAGTTAAGTGGGAAGTCCAGTTCCCAGCAGATAAGCAATCAACGAAAAAAAATAAAGAAGAAGAAACCATTAGAGCTGCAACTATATTGCTTATATCTTTTTGTTGAGTGAACAGATAAAAATACAGATAGTATCTGGGACTGACTGCAGTAATTTACACCTTAAGAACTTAAGGCACACAGTGCTTTGACTCTCTTATGTTTCTACGCTGCTTTTTTTTTTTTTTTTTAATGTGTGTATTCTTTTAAGGAGGCATGTGTCGGAGAAGTTAACTTTCAGTTGAGGCTAATCTCTGTCTCCACTGTACTTTTCCTCCTCCTTCATCTTCTTTATGATGTTTTTGCGTTTTCTGCAAATTTGTCTTTGGCATGCACAATCCTCTTAATGCATGCATAATTCAATAACACTTCCGTCTGCTGAACTTTAAAACGTAGAGCTGTGCCATTATTCTCTGGTAATTCACTTTGAGAAACTGTTGGCATGTAATTCTGTCATTTAATCCTTCTCTTTTAATTCTATTTCTTGATAATTTCATTTATCTTATATTGCCAACAAGTCACTGATGTTTATAACACAGACATTGTTATATATATTTGCCATGCAGAAAAAAGTAGCTTATGCACACTATCCATTTGAAAATTGAAAACCATTCCAGTACATGAACAATCTTTATTTAAGTAGAAAATAATTTTGCATAACATTTGCATCATTTAGGTTGAAGACATCTTTACAGTTTTAAAAATAATAGTTTTTTTCAGATGCATCTACCTATCTTGATACTGGTTTATACTTAAGCAATTAAATGAAAAAAAGAAAACTTTAATACATTTTTTCTAGACCAGTAATTTGTGAAACTATCTGTCATTCACTTCAAAAGATGTATCTATTTCATATGATTTATGATGTTTCAGTTACTGAGCTCTCAGAGGCTGACAGAGCTGCCTACCACGTCTCTGCCTGTTGTCCAGGTCATTCTTGATTGAGCTTCATTTAGTGCATCAGTCTTTTGGATGCTTTATATACACAATGACGCCCCAGTTTTCTGGTCACCTACTCTTCTCTAGTCACCCTACTCTAATAAAAGTAATAATATAACAGAAGTGCCATAACACTTACTGGACAAGCTTACTTGGCAAGTACTTTTTCTTTTATACAAAATAGCATCAGTACAATTGGCCTAAAATTTGATCATATATCAGAATTCTAGTTTACACAAGAACAAAATTCGTCCAGATGCTTTTATTTTTCTGAGGCCCATGCTTCACCGCCTTTCATTTCCAGGGCTGAACCCTTAGTCTCACTCTCTGAGATCATATGAATATCACATTAGTTGAAGGTGTCAATATGCTTTGCTGTCAGCTAGCATTCTCTTTATGTCTGCAAAAAATAAAGTGGAAGCTAGGCCCTACTAAATGCACAGGGAAAAGACAGGAAAAGCAAAAGCACTAACTCACTTCAATGGGGCCAGAATTCCACTGAATGTTTCTGTATACCTATTCAATGTCTTCATAATCTGAGGACTGAATAGTTGTGGCTAACACATCAGCACATCTGCAAACAAATAGAATAAGAATCTCTTTTTTAATGGGAAGAGCATATGAATAATTACTTCAAAAGAAGACTATTCTTTTTTACCATTGTTAATATTTGTACCTTGATATTCACATTCTGTCACTGTTAAGGAGAGGAAAAGAGGAATTAGCTTAAGAAAAAAGAGGATTGTACTGAAATGCTTTCCTTTAGTCAGCAGGATGAATTATGTGAAAGTAAAGGAAGTCAGTAAAGAGATATACTAAAAGAAAAAAGTGTAAATTGTTCTACATTTTATTTAAACAGAAAGAGGGACCTTCAATTCATAAAGCAACACACTTACTTACATTCTGAATACAGTTTGACTGCACTGATTGAAAAATATGTCTGATAACACCCAGAGCAAATGCAGCAGAAGAAAACTATAATAAAAGACTGCCGTACATGCATTAGATGGGAGGCACAATAAAAACCCTACAGTGCTGAAAATACTTTAATGTGTAGGACAATAAAAAATGATGCCCCATCAACATCTTAACTGCATTTTATTTTTTGCTAGGCAGAGAGGAAGATAATGGCCATGAAAAAAATAGTTCTTGCAGAATAATGTATGTGATGATAACACGGACTCTAGGAACAAATAACGTCATTTAATTTTTGTTTACTTTGGCTAATAGATACACACTGATAAAGTATCTGATGTAGTAGAACTGCATACTCATAAAGTAAAATATATGCCATCAAATGTAAGTATTTTTTCAAAATATATTCACCAATTTCCAGAGCCCACCAGTTTCTCTTGGGATTGTGTTTTTATGGGGAGGAAGGAAATACAAAGAGGTGATAGAAGAGCAAAAAGGGAAAAAAATGCTGTGATTATTTTGAACTAAAATATGATATCTCTGGTGCTTCTCACAAAACACTCTGTGTAAGGATATATGCAGGATATGAAGATGGAGTGTAAAATAGAGAGTTAAATGTGGTCCTGTCTATACACAAGTTCAGGATTTCTTGTCTGTTAGCTGACTGAAAATGATTTTATTTTCATTTCATTGCCATTTTGGATCAAGCTTTCCAAACTTGAATAAAAACCCTGTGAAAATGAGACAGAAGTTTAGAGGTAACAAATATGTTTACGTTCTTAATTGCAAACCTATTTACTGTTAACTGTTTTCAGGTTTGTTTTAAAGATTATATTAATCCTTAAACCATAAATGCTTCAGAAGTGTGACAGGTAAGTAATTCTGTATTTTGGAAGTGGAGTCATTAGTTATTTGAGCATTAGATAATAAATCTGTTTTCTGAAAAGTCAAAAGTACGACTCTGAATCCAAAATATGCATATGCTGTTAAAATACTTGTTTGGTTTTTTCTTCCACTGTTAATAAAAGTAATCTCCCTTTATATGTTTATTTTCCATTTCTAGTTCCATGAAGCTTCCATTTTTGGCTACACTGTGGTCTAATCTCAGCAGAAGGAAGTGATCCCAGACAGCGCCCCACAGAGTTTAGGCAGGCCTGGAATTCACGTTTCCCAATTTTGGAAGCAGAGCTATAGATCAAAAGCTTGTCCAAAGCAATGGCACAGTTATTATTTTTTCTTGACTTCCCTCTTGCTTGGATGACGTTAGCACAGTACATGCCTAAACTCCTTAGCTTATTCACATGTTCTAAGAGACGAACGAGGCTCATAGTGATTTGGAATATCAACAGATAGAATTATCTGTCTTACATAACAAAGGAAGTACCAGAGAAGAATAAATCAGAGTAAACCAATTGCTTGCTTATATTGTTAAGGATTGTTTTGTTTAATTCCCAAGGGTTTCATCAATGACCTGGAGGAAGGGACAGAGTGCACCCTCAGCAAGTTTGCTGATGATACTAAACTGGGGGGAGAGGCTAACACACCAGAAGGCTGTGCTGCCATTCACAGGGACCTGGACAGGCTGGAGAGCTGGGCGGAGAGGAACCTCCTGAAGTTCAACAAAGGCAAGTGCAAGGTCCTGCACCTAGGCAGGAATAATCCCATGCCCCAGTACAGGCTGGGGGTTGGCCTGTTGGAAAGTAGCTCTGCAGAGAAGGACCTGGGAGTGCTGGTGGACAACAAGTTCAACATGAGCCAGCAGTGTGCCCTTGTGGCCAGGGAGGCCAATGGGATCCTGGGGTGCATTAGGCAGAGTGTTGCCAGCAGGTCAAGGGAGGGCATCCGGCCCCTCTCCTCAGCCCTGGGGAGGCCTCCCCTCGAGTACTGTGTCCACTTCTGGGCTCCCCAGGACAAGAGAGACATGGCACTCCTGGAGAGAGTCCAGCGGAGGACTACCAAGATGATTAGAGGGCTGGAGCATCTCTCCTCTGAAGAAAGACTGCAAGAGCTGGGCCTGTTGAGCCTGGAGAAGAGAAGACTGAGAGGCGATCTCATCAACGTGTACAAGTATCTGAAGGGGGAGTGTCAAGAGGATGAGGCCAGCCTCTTCTCCGTGGTGCCCAGCAACAGGACAAGAGGCAATGGGCAGAAACTGAACCACAGGAAGCTACATCTGAACCTGAGAAAAAACTTCTTGACTGTGAGGGTGACAGAGCATTGGAACAGGTTGCCCAGAGAGGTGGTGGAGTCTCCTTCGCTGGAGATATTCAAAACCCGTCTGGATGTGATCCTGGGCAATATGCTCTAGAGGTCCCCTCTTGAGCAGGGAGGTTGGAGTAGATGATCTCCAGAGGTCCCTTCCAACCTAAACGATTCTGTGATTCTGTGATCTTGAGCCACAATTTAACAGATAATTTGCAATGGCATAAACCAAAACTGCTACTAAAAAAAAAAAAAAAAGCAAGCTGCTCTCTCCCCATCCTCAGTCACTCTTTCTCATCTCTGTCCTGCCTCTTTTTGCCACCGCAAATTTCTGTGCACTGCTCTCAGTTAAACTAGCTGATGAAAAAGGAAAAACTTTGTTTTAAAAATAAAGAGAGATCAGTTTCCTCACCCAGTTCACTGTGCAGCTCCCCAAACCTTACCAGCAGTACAAGATGGCAAAGCAGTGGGACAGACATGGGCTCTTTTGACAGCAGCACTGGCTTAAAGCTTTTGTGAACCACATCTCAAATATTGCGGCTATCAATACTGATGCTATCAGAAAGACATAAAAAAGTGCAATGTTTTCAGCATGGTTTAAGATTAAATTATTTTAGTAATTAAGAGTACTTCTGCACTGGCTGACAAACTCCCCTTTTTCATTAATAGTTAAAAATTCTGTCTTTAAAAAATACAGTGGTCACCATAACAGTATAATATGCAATAACAACACCGTTAGCTAAGAACTATGTTGACACAGTAATTATCAATTATGCTCTAACTTCACCATGATGATATGGACTTTCTTAGTGGGATGCAGAACAGCATTCAGTATTTTATGGTAAATATGGAACGACATAAAAACAGTATTTGTAATATGCAGACAACAGTTGAGATAGGTGCCAGACTGTCAGTCTTGAATAATCAGAAACAACGATGACTAAGACTTGGATCTGCAAGGAAGCTACAGACTGTAGCAACTCCTGTATTGTTAAATGCTTGATCTTTGTAGTGAAATCCACAGTCTATGTGTAAGGCATCTGGTGAGAATGGTCTCAGAAAACAAACCACAAAAGCCAGCGTTTGGTGTGAGGCTCAACTACTCACTAAAGAAAACTCCATATTCTAAATTCTAGGAACATGAGAAGTGTATTTTTCCTTGAGTCAAACTCACATAGGGCATCTCTCTCCCCTTTATATTCACACTCTTCTGAATTTGGCATTTCTAAGGCTCGCTAGTCCTGTGCAAAATACAGCACACCTGAACTCTGTGGAATACACTGGTTTTCAATGAAATTTTTGCATGAACAAGTCGAGAGCCCTGTGTAGACCATTCTCCCCTTCTTATAAAGTCTATCTTTTATGAATTACTACTCAGTGTTCAAAACATGAAGGCTGAAGAGTTAAAAACTTCTTAAAAGCCTTGTTAACACTGTATACATATGCACATGTATTTGTACTCTCCTTCTCTCATCTCTAAAAAAATGGAGCAGGGGGTAACCCCTTGCCTTAAAGTACAGAGCTAGGAAAAGAAGTTGCACTACTTCTCTTTCTTCTCTTTATCACCTCCTCAATCTCTTTCTATTTGATAATTCAATTGCTGAAGTACACACCTAAGGCTTTTATTCCTCCCTCTTCTCCACTCCTACCACCTGAGGGGATTATTGAAATCTACCTACTCTGTATGGATGCTCGAGCCAACAGATTATAAACTCTTTTAGCAAGGTATTATTATGCCTGTACTAATTCATTCTGCATAAAAGAATTAATGGTTCATTGAACCAGAAAGGACAAACAGACTAGAAAAGAGATGGTATCAATCACATAGAATGAAGGAGACCTTGGCTCTAGTTTCACTTTCAAAGACCTTCATAAAACTTCAGTGAATATTATGAAGTACAGAAACAGCCCTCAGAAAAGGTCCAACAAAAGACAGTGGTAGTGGGAACTGTAACATTAGAAAACAGAAGGACTAATTATATTAATTATTAGTATTACTAGTAAAAGTACCAATTACTGTGTTTTGGGTTTTGAACATACTGTATAATACCACAAAGCCCTGAGAGAAACTTCCTTAATTCTAGTCTGGAGCAATATTGATTGATTTTTCTTTTTGTTTCCTTTTTTGCATAAAAGTAAGATTTGGGAGGAACTTAGAACAAATGCTGTTCAGAGCATTACATGTGTTTTTAAAAATATACGCAACTGTAATTTTTAGTTATACAGGTTGAAATACTCCTTAATAAGAAAGCATGTAAAAATAATTATGTATCGTTTCTTGAATAAGATGAGGAAAACAGATGGAAGATTGAAACTTTAGTTTTTCTGAGTTTAACAAAAGATTTGCTGCATTTCAGATTTACAGAATTCCCAAGCAAAAAGAAAGCTTTTGTGTGCAAAATCTACAGGAAGCATGTTCTGCCCACACTTAACCTATGAAAAAGAATACAAATTCACAAATATTCACAAAAGAATATTTGTGAACAGACCCTGTTTAAAAATTTAAGCCTGTTGTCCTTTAGAGGTTGGCATTATTTGACATCACTGGTGTCTGCACAGATTCTTCAGGCCATAGCATAGCAATAATCATCTGTAAGTGTGGCCCTCTGAAAGTGGAAATTCTGTGTCATGGCTATAGTATAATTACCAGTGAAATCTACATTTACCTGAAGATTTAATATTATTGCATGAAGATACAGTCAGTTATGGAAGAATTAAATTTATATAAAATTTGCATATAATATATAATAAAATTAGACTTTATGTTAGAATGCCAACACACCTAAAATTTTATAAGATCAGATTATAAAGTACCTAAAAGGTAATTTTTTTGTAACTTCTACACTGCTACATCATAGTCATATACACATATGTCCATAAAGAGAGAGACTGTTACAGTTGATCTTTAAGTTCTTTTTTAAGGGATCCCTTTTTAAGGTTTAAATAACTGTTCCCTTTATGCTCAATGTCTCCTGACTCCCTTAAGCCTCCAATTGTTAGTGTCAGAACAATGTTATAGGGTTTTTTTGGAAGTCAGCTGACATAAAATAACATAGAATTTTTTGCAGGAAAACTGTTTGCAGTGAAATGTGGTCCAGAATGTCATTTCTGATTAAATTAAAGTCGAATAAAACCTTACTACTGCTTTCTCTATATTTCACTTGAGTGCTTATCTCTGACTATTCCATGAGCGGGGATGGAGAATATGACTCTCTCTATAAAAATACTCAACATAAATAGCAAAAAAAAAATCCTGTTGGCTGTCTTGCACCTGATCAGTAAAAAGAGCAGAACAACTCTTTTCAGGTAGAAATCTCTTTAACTAGATCATTTGCTATTGCTTACTCTGTTTGTAGAGGCACTTGAGAATCTTCACTGTAGTTTGTGAAAAGCAGATCACAGCTAATTTTTGCAGGTGAGCATCAGTGAAGAACAACCATTTCCTGTGTTTTAAAAAAAAAATCACTCTTCTTGAAAACAAAATCAGACAACCTCCTAGGAAAATTAAGTCATTTTTCATAACCATAAGAAAGCTTATACTGAATTCTGAAAATTCCTCTAAATCCTCATATATTGGCAAAAGTCTCTCAAATGTAGTAAAAATCAATCTAGTACTGTATCCTACAAATGTTATCTTTATGTTGCAGAGTGGTCTCAGTGGCACAGAGCTCTTTTCAGCAGCGTCACCTGGATGATTAAAAACAAAAGCTGTGAATACTTCGTTCTTTTAAAGCTTTTTGCTGCATTCTGCAATTTTTCTAACTTTCATTTACAAACTTCTTTCCAATTGCTTTTTCCCATGAGGCACTCACTGAGATGTAAAGTTGTATGTTCTGTTGCTCTTCTACCTCAAGCCATTTTCACTCAAACAGCTACAAATGATGTTTTACTGCTCGAAATCCTAATTACTTGTATTATGGGAAACAGAAAATAGTAGTCTTCAAAATGAGAAAATATTTGTTTATGAATTTTATTTTACCAAAATAAAATAGAAAAAATAAATTTAGTGATTCTACATAATATTAATTAGCTCAACCCATGTATTTGCAGGTAATCTTGTTATTAACAAGCAAGCTAGTTTGCTTCTCTCCTAGTGATTTCAACAACTGCTATTAATGATTTTCATAATAAAGGAATCAGTTAATGAAAAGGCTAAATAAAGAGCTGTTTAAAAGGAGCTGGGAAAAGAAAAATAAAACATCTGATATTTACTATATCCTTTAACTCTCACAGAACACTTCCACTGTTTAAGGAAAGGGGAAAAGTGGATCTGTTTGATGCTCAACTTACTTCCTCTTCAATGTCACATTTCATTGTTAGACACTATTCCCAAATAAAATACTGAAAATCTGAAAAATATTGAAAAAAAAGAACCAAAACTGATACAAAAGAGCAACCATGATAACTTCTTAAATTCTGGGAAAGGATTTCATGATTTCTGTTCTGAATAGATGAGCAATCATTGATTTCAGACCTCACCTCACAAAGACACCGTTAGGATTAAATAAACTATTCAGGAATCCATTGTTAAAAAACAATGACAGTTTAGGATCTTCTGCAGAGAGCTGACTGGTCCCTTAATTCCTTCTCCTTAGTTTTTGGGAAGACTTATTTATGTGCCAAGACATAACCTCTAAGGCAAAACCTTGAAATAAGTAGGCACAATGAATCACAGTGTTGCTTCTAAGCAATTTAGGCATGTGTCCATATGAGGGCTGGGGTAGAAAATAATACATAACTATTGGCAGAAAAAGAAGAAACAGATGGTGCAAAGAGAAAGGATAAGCACTTGAAAAATAAATCAGAATATAATTTTTAAAAGTGTCCCGTTTTTAGTAGACTTGTAGTATTCAAAGTACAAATTATACCTTTAGTTAAGTGACAATAAATGTATTAACTAAAGAAGCTTCATAACCATTTACCCAAATCTACCATATTGGTACATACATTGCTAATACTTCCTTAAGAGTACACTTATTAAAAGTTTGTCAGATAACCTGATATTCTTTGTTGTCCAAGGTGTTTGTAGATCCTTGAGTTTATATATATATATAGTTACTGTATTTCTTAAACACGAGATAGAACTATATTTTGGTAAGTAGCAAGTTTAATAGTCAAATTTCAAAATTAACAAAATGGGAAGAAGTAAAAAGGAATGAAAGCAAAGGGATCCATCTATATCTGGTTATTTACTTTCATTTCATCCTAAAACTTTGAATGCATATAAATTTAAAAACATATATAATAGGATTTTATCACTTTTGCTCTTTGATAGCCAGGATTAAAATCTGAATGGATTGAGACTATGGTTGCCTGACTTCTTTCACGTTCAGCTTTGAATTTGATCCTTCACAACACTGAATATTTTATTTTCATATTCAGAAAGTTCTTTTTCTGGATGTAATTAAGTAGTTTGGTTTGTGTGCTATTAGTTGCCAAATCAACATGTTGGATCTATTTCAGAGATGCACACATGCCTTATAGTCAACAGGGACAAGTGGTTCATCTCATACATACTGCTGAATAGACTGGTGATAATCAGATGGTAACAACAGGGAGTTCATGTTATGGCACTGATAAGAAGTCAAATATCCTTTCTGAAGTTCAGATAAAGTATGTTATATTGTTTTTATTGTTGCTTTTTATTAGAAAGCTGGACATATATGTATTATCTTTATTCCAAAATAAAAGCTCTAGGTCTTTTAAGTCACATTTATTTTTGCTTGCAGCAGTCTATTTTCCAAAAACTATATAAATTGTTAATGACATTTATTATAATTAGAGTCAGTAAGTAATGGTCATCTCAAATGATGAAGACACCTCTGGCCTCATCGTAATTCAAACAAAAACACCAGAACACAACACCAAAGGAACAATGCAACAGCAGCTTTTTAAAGGAGTAAAACCTGGCTTGGTCATGAATTCTGTCCATCATTGGTCTGTCCCAGGTCTGAACTGCTACAGGAAATAGCCTCAGTGAAGTCAGGCCTGTGTATTCTTTACTCACCCCTCCCACATCCACTGCATTTATATCATAACTGTGTTTATTCCTCCTTTCCCTCCTACGCATACTGCATTCTCAGTAAAGCTTTACTAATATTTTGTTTTCAGGCTTGTAAGGAATCTCACTTTGTCTCTTAAATAGCTATTTATTCCAAAGAGAATGCTGCACTATTAGAAAATAGCAATGCAATAATTTCACAATATCAGTATTTTGCAGAGTTTTCATTGGCAAGTGGTTCGGGTTAACGATGCTCTTAGATTGCAAAACTAACGATATTTCATTGAACATTACACTTTTTTTTGCTAATCTTTTTACAATTTACACCTTTCTGCTGGGGTTTGAAATTGCCTACTACTTCTGAGATAGGTGCTTCACCTCTCACTGAGAAGGGAAAACAGAATTATGAATAAAGTTCAGCAAAAAGCAGTACAAACACAGCACCTTGAGATGCAGTACCATGGAAATGACAGAGACAATTTTATTCTATGGAACAATAAAACCCTTTCAAGCAGCAGATCTCTTTACACATTTACTTCATTCCTTTTCCTTTAGCCAAAGATTGCTGGTTAAGCATTAAGTCACAGAACTACTTCTGTATTTGCAGAATGGACTGCAACTACTCAGGTCAGCATAAATCATGCAAACATTGATTAAAAAGTGGATGCCAAAGGCAGTTCAGAACAGCACTACCTTTAGCCAAACTTATGTCCAGATATTTTTTTTCAAATACATTTGTACTAAGGAGATCCACTGAACATGCATGTTCTAGATATAGCTGACTTTCATATATCCCACTAAAACATCTTTGTTTTCACATCTTTTTTAATACCTTACAATGCACCTGACAATTGCTTAAGAATCGGATAGCTGCAAAGGACTTGAAGAGGCCAACTAGTTTGTTACTCTTCTGTGAGGCAGTATCAATTAGACCTAAAGGCCTTCTAAAGATAGTTGCCTAACGTATTTCTTACCTCTGGTGATAGAGACTTCACAGCCTACTAGAAAAGGTATTTCAGTTACTTCATTACCTTTACAGTGTTTTTTTACCTGAACTGCGCTATATCTTCCTTGCTGCAAATTAAGCCCATTATCCCCTCCACCATGGACTTAGCGAATAGATTATTCCATCCTCTTTACAACTGCCTCTTACACATTTAAAGCCAGGAAGTTACCATCCCTCCATCAGTCTTCTCTTTAAGTCATCACTCCAAATAGTACAACCTTTTTCAGAGTTTATGTTTTTTAGATACAAGATCACTTTCTTTCCTCCAGCCGGTCTTTAAGCTTTTCTGGAACTGTGGTACCCAAAATTCCATAGTCTAAATGAGTCTGTATGAACACTGGAAAGGACCTGCAGTACAGTGTTGAATATTTTTCCACAGAAGCATGTCAGTGTTGACTCAGTCAACTGAAATCTCAGATTCTTCTTTAAAGAAACACAAGCTACACAACTAATTTTTGTGGTCCGTATTAGTATTCATCCTGTTTTTCAGGTTATTTCTCAAATTTGCAACCCTTTGAAATTCTAATCCCGTCCTTGCCAAAGTTCAGTACTCTCTGACCAGGTTCTTTTAGATAGTCCACACATGGAGAGTGTAAACTTTAACACAAGTGTATACACTTAGCAAAATATAGCAATTGGAACATACAGTTCAATCACAATATCAGAGGGATTCCCATTACTGGTTTCTATAATATGCTCACTGTCACATCGCTGAAAATTCCCAATCTCTGAGAGGGAATATGTGGGCTGAAACCTGCTCAAGTCCATTGATCTCTTTGACATTCTTTGGTAGTTGTTCAGGTTTTATACTCTATGTTGGGCTGAGCCACATTTATGCTTCTCCCCATGCTGATCTGGCTGTCTCAGCGAGAAACATTTACACTGATCCACTCAACAGATACAGCTGCTTATCTAAAACAAAGGTCACCCTCTGGTCCCCTTTGTGCTGAGATAAAAGTCAGCTTTCTGTGCTACAGCTATGGTTAATGAGTCAACCCTACATTATTCTTGAGTTTCATGGGCACCTCACCCTTTCCTATTTCCTCTGAGCCTTCTTCCATTGTAGAGGATTATTAGCCAGTCACAGTCCTTTAATGTACTTTCAGTACAGATGACATCTGTACATGTAAGATACATTCTTTCTATTTCATCATACAGTTCATTAATAAAACTAATTGGAAAAAAACTTAGAAACCCTATAGAACTGTCTTTGCTACATCAGTGTGGTTTTGTTATTAAACTTTGATCACTACTCTTTGGGTATTTTTAGCTTCTAGCAGTATGTGAGCCATGTTTTCTCTAGATCACATATGGAGGTTCTATGTGAAAATTGAAAAGAAAAAAAAGGAAAATATCCCATACAACTTCTTTTTGAGAGTTGCACATGTGTGTGGAAGATAAAAACTCAGAATCCACTAGAGAGTTTTAAAGAAACGGATAAAGGGTTGAGTACTTACTCTTTCAACAGTGCAAACCAAGAGAACCTGTGTATAGTCCTTCCTCTTTACTTAAAGAAAAGCAAAACCACAGTGACTGGAATAAAGACAGAAACTAGCTAGTAAAGCAACAAGACATCTCCTTTGAACCCAGTTATCTGACATTTGAAGTCCATGCTCAGAAAACGCAGTTTATATAGAAAGTGGAAGGGTCTATACAAATCTTCAGAAGGACACTTCTTCATAAGGATACCCAATACCTTTTGATTAGTATATTCACTTGTGATATGGAAAAATGGCAAAGCAAATTTGTTCTGAAAGCTTTATATAGATTTCCTTCATGTGGAATGAAGAATGTCGACTGCATTTCACTTTACTCTGACGATGACATGTAGCTTCACCTGGCTTCTTTACACATGCCATGGCACCACCATACATGACTTCGGAAGACAAGGGCACAAATGTGATGCTTTTTCTAAGACACCAGCTAGGATTTCCTTAAATTATCATCCAGCAGATAAGGTAAAGGGTGAATAGGTGCACTACTGCACAGAAAGATGCACAATTACTTTGTACCATTTTGCTCAAACTATTAAAAGGATTCTATGTGGGATATGTTCACAAGATATTCTTAAGCTGTAGATCTTGCTCTTAATTAGTCATTAGGATAGACAGATTAATCTCTCCACTCAGATCTGTTTACTACCTGCATGCTAAGGCTGTAATTTCACATTACTTTAGGAAATACTGCCTCAGCAGCATACACTGCTGATTGATAGAGTTCATATGTACTTTCTCTAGGTCTATCTCTAGCCTCTGAGGAAAGAGATGGATCTATTATATAAATGCACACAGATCCATAAATATAGGACCCATAAATATAGGAAGGGTGTATGACATTGTCTTATAGAGTCAGTTAATATTATCTCTAGGTATAATTTTACAGTATCTCACCTGTAGTAAATTTAGTAAAATTATGAAATTAAAACAGCAAATGCATATAATGTAAAATTCCAAATTGATTCAAATTCAAGCAGAATTTAAAGAATAGACACTGGACAAAGGTAGAAAAGGGAATAATGAATATAAAATAATACATTTTAGTAAATAACAAATACAACTTTGCAATTGCTACATTCTTTTTTTTTTTTTTTTTTTTTTTGCTTCTGTGGCTTGCTATACAATCTTCTTTACCCTTTCAAACTATAGAGTGGCATGAAAGCATTTACTCTCTTCTTAGGGAATTTGTGAAGATTATTTCATTAACATCTGAATATCCTTGAAAACAAGAAGCACTGAGCGATTACTACATGTTTAAATGCATAACATGTACGCTACTTGACATTGTGATTCCTTTACATGTGGCATCTCTACCAAAGTAGAGGTTCATCAGAGGTGGATGAATTTTTCTGATTAAGAACGTACTTTCTAAAAAATCTCTCAATTAAAAACCCCTCTCTCCTTAGGACACAAACACAACAAAACAGAGCAAAACCCAGCTTCCGTTACAGTTGGTGCTGCTGTTATTTTTATTAATCGACAATTTAAAACTCAGTTCAAATTACTCCTTAGATTATGGAGATTTGAAGCATCGTTTCTTATGTGGTTAGCAGATTACATGATATTCTGGGAATGTGTTTTCAGGGCTCAGACAATTATGCTCATTTGTCAGAGTTCACAAAAAGTAAACCTCAGCTGAGAGATGAACATTTGATCCAAGTCAGGGAAAAATGAAATAGTTTAAATTAGGTAAATTTTAGCAATAGTACAAGGAAATTCTTGTTACCTTGCAAAGAAAAATATCAGTTATATCTTTGCCAAGGGAGTGCTAATCAGACATAGCATGGTATAAACATTCAGCTCACTTTCAAGGGCATAATTGATTCCCCCTCAGATTCTCAACTTAATTCTGCTCCACTTTGCATCAGTAATTAAACTGACTAGCTAAGTGTCCCCTAAACACAAGACTAGATTGTCATTCTCTCTTTGACTCAGAAAATATTTAATTATTTTAAATATGTTAAACAGATGGGCAGAATAATACCGTCTCAGAGAACTCTTAATACTAGAGCTCTTTTCCTGCATGAAGAGCAAACCAGAATTAACGTGATCATGTAATTAGTTCCTCCTCCTAATACCTGGCTAAAAGTCTTTGCTCTTCCAAGAGAAAACAGAACTTAGACATCATCCTCTCATAGTGCTTTATAAAAAAAGGGAAAAGACTCATGTTCCAGAACAGGGCTGGACTGAGGCCCCTCAGTCATCTTGCTCCCAGAAAAATGGTAGGAGATTGCAAGATCACAGGTAAGAGGGAGACATGTTGCGTGTTGCATCAAAGGCAAATATCTTATCTTTCTTACCTATGCAGAAAGTAAGAAAAAAGTCTTTACAGTACAAAAAATCCTACTAAAAATAAGATTCCCAAACCATTACTTAATAATACATCATCTCTGGTTGGGCGACAGAGGGAATTAGAGCTTAAGTGAGGGGGGCTAAAAAGGATAACTTTTCCCTAAAGTTACATCCTTTTTCTCCTTCAAGCAGTTTTAAGTCATTCTGACTACAAGTTAAGCGATGAATTACAGAATAGTTAAATTTTGTTAAAAGAATTAAATCAGAAGAAGGACTTCTACTTGAAAAGTTGTCTATGGAGAATGAGCCCCCATTCTTCCATCCAAACAGGTCATTAAAAGATTAATGTACTCAAGCAGCAAAGAACTGTATTCATACCCCTTCCATATTGTCTTTATGACTGTAATAGGAGAAGTTGTCACAGGGGAAGACTATCACAAAATTGTCCGGAAAGGTGGGATTTTTCACATGAAATGTGAATTAATTAGCTATTTATTAATAGCAGCAAGCATCTTCAGGGCACGTATTGGGGGACGACTTGCTTTTCTTGGGAAGCTGAAGTCACTTAGCCTTCAGCAGTATGTTTCATTTGAGGCATATTCCAATAGCCAACATCCCCATCCCCATCAAGGCTTATTGACAATTTAGGTATTACTTCCACCCTCCACACACACACCAGCTCTCCAGCAACATTCGTTATCGGCTAGATCTCTGTTCCTCCTTCTGCAGGCCATTAACTCCAAGCAGCATGCTCCAGCCAGCAATATATTCCTTCCTTATTACTCTCTTTGATGGGCTGACTGAAATATCTACTGAAAATATTCACCAGTTGCAATTAATTTTAGTCTGAATCAAGCAGGTTTAATATAACAACAGAGTATGGCACCAGAAGTAGTATTTATACAAGAACAGATTCTAGTAACTTAAAGTAAATTTACTGGTATCCCATAAGTTAGAAGATTGTGGCAGAAATGTTAGCTGTATTTTGCAGAAGTTAAATACTACTGTGTTCAGAATCAGAAGTGCCTTAAAGCATATGTAATTTGTCACAGTATCAGTAAACAGAAATTGATGGCTCGATAATACAAGGAGAATATTTTTCTCGAAAGGATGGCTAAGAAATTAAAGATCAACTCATTGCTGATATAAATGCACTCTCCAGCAGCTGTGCCTTTCTTATTTATAATGATGACAGGACAGTGGAGAATATAGTTATGCCACCTGACATTTATTTGCCAGTTTATTGCAATTCATTAATAAGATATTTAATTTTTTCTTCTCACTGAACCATATTCCCATTTTCCCTTCTGTCTATAGCCTAAGAAGAGAATGATTTTTATCTAAACTAACCACATGAGTGTGGGTATTAAGTAGGTACTGAAGAGATACTCTAGGTTAAAATATAATTCTCATTCTTTTCTCTTTTCATCAGGTATCCAGATTCCATTTTCTGACCTTAGGGCAGTTCTCAAACCTTGAACCGTGCAAACCAACTAGTCTTTGATAGTCTCTCAAGCAGGAACTTCTTTTGACTTTCTATTGACTTTTTTCCTCTCCTGAAAACAAACTGCAAGCGTGCTGTCTTCACAACTTCTGGATACTGCCCAAAACTGTCTATCTTGATTTAAAATGCACTTGAGGAGGAGAAATGTTTCAACCCTGTGTCTCAACACTCCCTTTAAAAATAATACTTGTCTTATTTATAGTTCCATTTTACCAAATCGAGGTTGTATTTTGTGCAACTCTGAAGTTTTACATAAGAAATCACTTCCTCGCTTCTGTCTCCTCTATAACCCAAAGTATTTAGAAATCAGTACATCTGCCATTTATGAAAGGTGGTAGAAACCTGTCATATACAAATAAAGAGCCCTGTTTCTCATCTAATTTGTTTCAAGCAAATGCAATGAAATATGCCACAATGCTGAAAACTCAAATCCCTTCATGGAAAAAAAGTATCGCAGAGAGCAAGAGAGAAAAAATAATCCTCTCACCAGTATGTAGGTACATTTCTTTTCTCTTTACATAGTTACACTTATTGTCTAGAGGATGTTCTAAAACAATGACATTTTCAGTCATGAGCAACCTCAGGCAGACTGAATAAAATGAGTAATGTGGAAACAAGACATAGTAGGTCACTGTATACCAAAAAAGTTGCAATAGTTTAACCTTTTTTTTTCCACCAGAATTCACTGTAGCCCGTTCAAAAGTGACCACAGTAGCCAGTTACACAATTTACTTAGGAAATAGTGTTTAAAGAAAAGCAATAGTAAACAGCTCTTTAAAATAAGCTTATGAAGTTTACTTCCAAATAGACTTGACAATAAAAATGAACTAAGCTCCAGTTCTGCAAAAATCATATGTATACCTATCTTAGCATGAGAATAATCCCATTGGAATTCACTTTGGGATTAGAAAAGTGGGATTTGACTGTAGGGCTGTGTTTTTCTTATTACTTCCGTGAAAGCTTCCAGCTAGCCATTGTTACACAGCTACTAAGAATCTTCTTTGAAAAATGGTAATCACCTCCTTGACTTTGCTCACTTTTTCTTTCCCAATAATGGAAAGCAACTCTCTGGAGTTTTCAACATCCAGGTACAAGTTTATTCTTAAAGAACCATAATAGACAATAAATCTGTAGGTAGATATATTTTTAGCTTTCCTTGATATATTAAAGCCAATCTTGAGAACCTATGCCAATTTTCAATCAAGTCTATATAATATGAGTAAAGATAAATCAAGGACAAAATTTTTGTAAGCAAGTCCCCCACCTAAAAAAAAAAAAAAATCAAAACACAAAAAGAACAGTGATCTTTAAATGAAAATAGAGATATACAGGAAAGGTATTTACTCCTATCTGGATATGAGCTAATGCATCCAACTTTTGTCTAACATGAGGCAGATATTTAACTGTGAATCTCAGAGCAAAAATTTTACTTTACTAACTCCTAAAAGTGTTAGGTCTTGGAGACAGACAATATTAACTCTGATCCTCATGTGAAGGCTCCCACTATGAGCTATGGGTGGCTTTTATTCTGTTATTTTATTTAAATTTGAAAGCAAATCAAAGGCATACAAATACAAATTATCTCCAGATACATGGTGACATGAATTTACAGAATACCACATAAAATAATAAATGTTTCATTTGACAAAGAACGTGACTGTACAGGAAGTTAATAAGGTATTACTATTGCACTTCTAATTCAAATAATATATTAATGAATAGCCCTGGTACAGAAAAGCCCCTAGAGCTTATCTCAGTAAGTCTATAATACCATATAATGTCAGTAACTTCCATGTTTCTCAGTTTTAACAAATAAAAACTGTTCATTAGAATGTGAGCAGTGATTAACTTTAATTAATTAGAGGTAAACAACTAAATTTTGTTTTGGTTAAATACTTACCAGCTTTTTTTTTTTTTCATTTTCCAGGTCACACTTATGACTTTGTCGTTTTTTCTATTCATTCTTCCAATTTTCTTTAACTTTTCCTCACAAAGCAAGACTCTCACTCTTCTTCCTGTTCCTATTTTTCCTTTTCTTATTATGATTTTCAGACTAGAAGGATTTTTTTTTAACATTACACACTAATTTTTCTCCAGGAGCACTTTTTATTGGATCATAATTGGATCAACATTTGCATCTAAGTGATAATGAAAAAATATGCTGAAAAGGTTAGCAAGGAATAGTAAGACAGTCTCCTATTTGCTTTCAACAGGGAAGAAAGATGTGATCTTGCTAACTTTCAAATTATTCCATGTTTGAGTAGAGAGTAGTTTCAGGTAAATGTTGAAAATTAATAGAAAAACAATTCTAAAATAAGTTTTTATATTTTTCATGCTTTCTGTTTTCTCTGCGGATTTTTCTTGGCCTTACTGAGCTGTATCACGTAGACGCATATGCACATTCATATATATGTATGTATATCTATAAAAATTTGTATGAAGTTGCCTTAAGAATGCAATATATTTAGAACCTTCCTGTACCAGTATAAGTTGGAAATGTTACCTTAATCTATTATTGTATTCTGCTAATGGAATAAAATATTTCATGTTATTTTTTCTCCAAATGCCTTTTAAATGACATAAAAGGGGAAAAGTAACATCTATAGCTTCTTTTCAGGGATCTTCACTGATCTCATCTATGTTGAGGAAATAATTTTGACCCTGATTATGGAGCTCACAGACTCTCAATGTTTTCAGTTTCCAGTAGCTATCTATACCTTATTTCCTTGTATGAATATGTTGCTAAGGCTGATCAAATTTCTAATTATTATAGCTACTTTTTGTTCAAATGTTCAGAAAATATACTGTCAGTTAGACATCATGTGTGTGATTCCCACCATATCCATTGTTTTCTGGCTTGGAAAAAATAAAAGAATGTGGGCAAGGTGGCAAGTAAAATATAATTATGGGAAGGAACCAAAAAATTTTTACTTTAGATTTTGTGTTTTTGTTCTTATGTTTCTCAAGCCAAAAGTATCAAGAGAGAATGGAGAAGGGAGAGGAACAAAATTTCTTTACAACTTTGCTGAGGAGAAAAGAATATTTCACTTTCTAAATATCTCTAATGACTCTGTGCCTCAGCAACATATCCAAAATCTGGGTTTCTCAAGAAATAGTAATTTTCTGGAATCCCACACAGGAAGAATATAAGCAATTTAATCATGCCAGAACTTGGAATTTAAAGTATTATTACTTTTAGGGAGCCTTGGACAGGATCATAATATGCTTAGGAAAGGAAAGTAATATAGACAGACTCCACATTTGCTCACTTTAGGGGTTTTTAGGTTTTTCTTGATCAAGCTGAAGAGAGCCAAGACAAACTGATGAGAAAGCTAGCGCTACCCTGCGATAAGCTTTAGCCACAGAGATTACTTTGCATCTTGCATACATATACTAGCAGACAGACTACATGGCAGTGCCCTGTAACAAGCAGGCAGAGAGCCTATTTTCCAATATATTATACTTTGCATTAGTCATTACTAATGTGTTACTTCTGAGAACACTAAGGCCTAATTAGATTTCCTTGATCTACCGCTGCCAATGTATCGTGTGCCAGATTCATCGAAGGGAGAGTCATCCTTCCTCTCTCTCTTGTTCTTCAGTACCTAAAAACATTGTTATAAGTCATTGAACATGACAGACTAGAACATGTAGGTCCTGTGGAACTGCACACCAGGAGATTTAAAGTCTCAGTAAGCATTTCTAAAAAGCCAGTGCATGCATGCTTGTTTGCACGGTTTGGGGGATTTTTCTTTCAATACCACTGCACAGTCATTCACAATTTTTTTAAACTGGTTTGACTTATAAAAAATAAAACAAAACATATAAATAAAATATATGTGACCAGAAGTTGCAGTTATTCCAGTCAGAATCATTTTTATAAACAAGAATGATTCTGAAAGCCATAGGTGAAAACTACTTTCCCATGAGTTATCCGTTCAATTTTGATATATTGGAGAAGTGCGTCTGCCAGCTCAGCTACCAAGTAGCATTATCTATCCTAAAACCATAGAGAAATTCTATTTTATAATCAGAATGAATTGTGCCAACTTATGTTATAAAGATTTGGGAAGTAAAAGCCCTTTTGTACATGTGTTTAAAATTTATTATTTCAGTCATCAACACACTTTCAATATTGTTTCTACTAGTCAGTATTATTTATCAATGAATCACAGAATCATAAAAAAGGGAGCAACCTCTGGAGGTCTTCTAGCTCAACTTCACGAGTGAAAAGGGACTGCCGGCTTTGCCTAGCCAAGTCCTGAAAATCATCATGGGTGGAAGACCCCAACTTCTGAGGGCAGCCTGTTCAGCACTGTATTGCCATCCTAGTGACAAGGTTTGCTTCTAATGTCGATGCTGAACTTCCTAAGCCACAGCCTGTGGACCCTGTCCCACTTGTTATATTGCCTGTTGCTACTGAGAAGCGTTTGGCTCCAACATATTTACAATTCTCGCTTAGATGAATATATGTCCAGCTCCCTTGATCTCTCCTAAGGAACGGTGTGCTCTAGGCCTTCCAACCATCTGGTAGCCTTAGCTTGGTCCTCTTAAGAGAGGTGCAGCCAGTTGCACACAATATCCCCAGGGCAGCCTCACCAGTGTCACGTACAGGGGGAGAATAACTTCCTTCAAATTCTGTACTGTTGGAATTACAATATCAGTTTTGAGACATCTATCTCTATAGTTACTATAGAATTTGTAACAACTATTTGTGATAACTGTGACAGCAAAATTCAGATCGGACTGTAAGAGACAGAAGTAAGCTAGTTAAAGCAGAAATCAAGTTCTCCTCAGCGTGACTTGCTACTTTACTCCTGGAAGGAATTATGACCTGAAGACACCCCAAAAGTAGGCTTATCCACAAAGGAAACCACACTACCTGCCATGAGTACTATATAACTAAAGCATAAGCAAAGCCCAAATTCTGAAATATGACTTCAGCAGCAAGCTTTAATGTTATTCTAAAACCAAGACAAAAAGCTCCCATTCGGGTTTCCATTAAATCCTTTTGAGTTTTTATGACTGTTTCATAATGAATTCACAATGAATCAGTGTCTATAAACATTAATTAAAGTTAAATTAGGAAGAAAGTTAAAGTAGGAAGAAAATAAAAAAATTACTGTTCAAATTTGCCACATAAAAATCATCACATACAAGAAATAAGAAATATAAAATAAATGCAATTGCAGTAATAAGACTAGTCATGTTATGACACTCTTAAGACAGTAGCCAAAAAAAAAAAAAAAACTTACACTAAGACTGTGCAGCAAAATGAACAAAGAACAACAAAAAGGTTGGATGCTTCATTTTCCTCCCAAAGTCTGTCCCAGAAACTCAATTTCAAGAGAAAGTATCCTCTGTATTTATGTCTATCTTTTCCCTTATGCTACATGAATTTACCAACATGCTTTCTTGTTATTTGAAAGTAATACTTTTATTTAGTGCTTTTCCATTGCATATGGCCAATAGTTACAAGCTAATACAACTTGAATTCACTGTACCTAAATTTAACATTAAAACATCCCATCCAGAGAGACCAAAAAGGCAAGGCTCCTGAAGTTACAATTCTGGGCTGCCCTGAACAGGAGGATGAAGAGGCTATAACTGTGGAAACCTAATACTTAAATGAAGTTATTAACTGACTATATTTCACGGTAAGTTGACCTACAGCAGAAGTAAGAAAAATGTATTAGGGTTGGCAGATTTACATCTGAATATTAATGATAATCTTCAAAAAGGATTTTCTCTACATTTTGAGGAATCTATCAGACACACCTGCATTTGTTCTCAATTCAAATTATCTCCCTCACAAAAAGAAGAAAAAGAAGCAAGCAAGCAAATTCAAACTAGTAGTACCAAAAGAATAACAGAAAGGAAAATGAGATGAGTACAGGTAAGGTAAGTAACTGTGTTCATTGATGCTAATGAAAAAGATGGAACAGTGATATTACTCATCCATGTCATGTTTTATTTTTCATGCTCTATTTGTTTAGATGCCTAATGCTGATAGATATGATGTTATGTATTCTTGTAGCTGACAAAAGGTTCTAAATTTCAGGAGCAATAACGAAGGTGAGCTTGAGTTCTTGAAGTTATGTCTTTAAAAGTTGCTAGTAATCAGCATGTTTGAAATAGGCTATTTTAATTGAAAGTTGTTTTTATAACCTTCCTACCACCTTTGTGTAAAAATATATGTACTTGATCTTATGAAGTTACAGTAACACTCATTTGAATTTCAGAATATTGCATGAAGGTGTATCACAATCTAGAAAATCAATCTTTGCCTTCTGGATTCATAGTTAAGGAAATGTACTATCAACAGATACGAACTCATCTTCATTATTGTGTACTATCAGAAGACAAATATATGGTTATCTTTACCTCAAACATTTCTATGCATATAAATAAAACATTGCCAACTTTATTTCATTTAATCATTTTTGACAGCTGGCAACCTTGAGAGTGAAATATTACAGAGTATAATTATATAGGCTGGATATTAATTTACATCATGAATTAAATTCAGTCTCTAGCAGAGCAGAAAAGAGTATCTCATAGAAACTGGTACTAGAGTGACAAGTTCTGTGTTGGTGGCTGGTGTAGAAGACAAAAAGTAAATACAATTAAACAGCACGTATTTCCTTGGTTTTATGTTGTGTATTTTTAGATATAAAAATATTTGCTTCAAAATAAATCATTTTTGGTATAATGATTTATTTTGCGAATACTATACTATATCTGAAATTAGTTTCACTTGCAAATCATGTGTCTTCTGAGAAATGTTTTTCCTTTTTGGGATACTGCCTCCAGATACGTCTAAAGCACTTTTTATTTCTAGTCCAAAGCCACAGAAGCATTATTACTAACAGAAGCAAATGACTTGAGATTTTCATTCGTTAATTTATGTACATATATAACATTGATAATTAGTCTGTGGGCCTTTTCATCTATCTAAATTTTATCCAATCAAAATGGAAGCTGCCCACACAATTTCCCATCATAAATGACAATCTCACAACTATGTTATAGCTCCACCTGCATTTCATTCATTCTACTGCATGGTATTAATTTTGTGATCCTTTAAACTTTTAAAGTGCGCCAACTAGTAGTATGTTTGCTAGTACATATTTACTGACATGATTCTTAGATATTCAGTGCTGAATTTGTCTTCAGTGTTTCTCCACTGAAGTCAACAAAAAATGGATCACCAAAATACAAAGAAATATCTTTTTGAGTTAAACCTCAAAGCTTTTATCATAAGAAACTCATAAAATGAACATGAAATACATAAGCTGTAAGACAGTGAAGAAAAAGCAAAGTATTTCTCTGTGGGAGCTTGCAGGAAACGAAATGCTTTTTTTATTACAGTATGGGTTTAGAGTAGCCTCTTCACTTAGAGAGTGCATGAGACCATTTGTGTTGTCTAGGAATATGAGATCCAAAGTGTGATCTAAAATGACTGGCTCACTCGCAATACTATGAGATCCAAAGTGTGATCTAAAATGACTGGCTCACTCGCAATACTATTTCAGACAATGGCAGCAAGCTGGTTTGTTTGTTTGTTTCCAGGTGTTTTCCTTTTCACTATATACAGCAGAGAGCTGCCTAGCATCCTTTTCCACCAATCAGGACTGTGGATACTACTATGAAAGTCATGATATAGACCATCCATAGCATTTTGTTTGTGTGTATGTGTGTGTGTGTGTGTGTGTGTGTGTGTGTGTGTGTGTGTGTATTTTTGGTAAGCACCAAGACCCCAAATGTATGGGCATCTAGACCAGAGTAAGAAAAGAAGAGGGTTTTTCTGAGGAGGATACATCTCTTACCGCACATACTACTTTTCATTCTAATCAGTTTAAGAACAGTATTTCTAAATCTCACATAGCTTTTCAGAGATGAGCAATGTTTAGCAAAATTTTGGTGGTGGCTCTCAGGAAAAGCTAAGAGAAATGAATACATCTCTACAAAACATATCTTATAAGTTCAGGTGACCATCTCAAACACTGCAGATGCTCAAAACATTTCAGTTGACAATTCTGTACTCTTGGAATGTCAAAAAGAAAATGAAGAGAAAACAATTCAAGAGAAACCTTGCAATGAGCAGAATTATTCCATGTTCAGTGCTTTCAAATTATGAAACAATTGTCACCAGTCCTTTGAGATAAATCTGCTTCATTTCCAAGTTGCATGTACTGAGATCCGCAGTCTTATTTGTTCCTTACCTATGTTTCTGAACATAAAGAATGCTTATGCTCACTAAGACGTTTTGTAATTAATTCAGAGCGCTCTTCCACTCTTCTCCTTGATTCTACTGTTCCTGAATCAAGCTAACGTTCCCATTAGGCGCCATTCACCCTGCACACTAATTGTGAAAGAACTTGATTGTGAATTTTTAATTTAAAAGTAGTGAAACTGAAAAGCAAACAGCAAGCATTGCTCCAGAACATTTAACACATAGGAAAAATCAAAAAAGTTTGTGCTTTCATAATTTTCTTTCAATATAGCATTTAAGTATACTTATATACTTGAAAGCATACCTTTAAAGCATACCTAAAGTTAAGATAATGCTTACACAAGCCAGGATGTTTTCTGGCATAGAAGTTATGAACATTAACTGGAAGTTATGAAAAGTTATGAACATGCAAGCCATGGAAGTGACCATTTAGTTCAGGATATAGACTTTTGCAGTAACAGCCATGACAAGAGCCAGAACTAGTCCTTGTATTCTGCTGGCTTTTATAATTCAAATAAAACCTATTTTCAACTCCTTCATTTCATTGAGAAATCCTAAAAGGTCTGGAAAGTCTAATATATGGTAATACACAGGACTGTAGTTCAAACTGTCACTGTCTTTTACTCAGCCGGCATGGAGTGGTTTGAGGATGTTGTTTCAGTTCCAACTGCAAGCACTATCATCTTTCACACTTTGAAGATATATCAAGAATGACTAGGAAAGAGACGGAAATGATTATCTAGTACTCTTGATATTTCAAATGTCAAGAGAAAGAAGAAAAGTTTGAATGTATTATTACGTCTTGCTCGTGCACTTCAAATTTCCTCCACTCGTTACATCCTAAGAAAATGAAGAGTTTAACTCACTTTGCCAATGCTTCTCAAGCCTTGTAGGCAAAGCTAAAGGTCACAGACACTAAGATCTCAATTTTCTTCTCTCACTAATTGAAGTGGAGTTACTATTAATTAACAAAATGACAGTGCAATTACAAATGATTCGCCATCTTCTAGCTATATGCCTTAGAAACATTTGTTCCCAACTTGTAGGGATTGAAACCCATTATTTTGGTTTTGTGTTTATATCTCTTAGGCATCTATGAAGACAAAATTTGTACCAAGGAGCCTGCAGTATAAAAAGGGTATGTTATTTCTAAAAGCATTCTCTCTGAGCACTCTGAAATGTTTCAGTGTGAATCTCTAGTTTCTGATAATTTTTCAAATATAGTATAAGATCTTGGGAAACGATATTCCATTTTAGGACTTTAGGATCTTTTTCATGTATCTGGTAAACCATCAAACTATTCCAAGAGAAAATTTAAGAAAAGACTCCTACCATTACTGAAAAAGTCTGACCCTGAAAAATGCTACTATCTGTGATATCTCTAAGAATATGCGGGAACTGGTTCTATTAAATTGTTTCTTTGAAAAACAAAATAAAACCCACACAACCTGCTAAATCATTTATGGTATGGAAAAGAAAGATATTCTGAATGGGTTGCCTGGAGTAATGACTAAAACAATCAAAGATCTTTAAAATAGAGAATTTTTTTTTTTATTTTTTGCTGTGTTTATAAATAAATGAGGACTGTTCATTAGATACAGTACTCAAAAATATCCTTGAACGGCTGTTTAAGGGATGCAATTCCCAAATACACTCACCGCTAGACTAATGCTGAATTGAATTTAACTGAAAAAAAAAAAAAAAGAACAAAACCTTCCATAGATTTTCTATGGAAACAAAATGAAGTCAAGATAGTGCTTTCAAAAATTCTAACTTGAAGTATGTTGAAGACTGTGAAAGGACTATCCAGCTTCTAGTTATACCACAGCAACTACTACAGGCAAATAGACTCTGAAAAAAATCACGACAATTCAGTCAAAGAGAAGTATATTTGTGAAAATGCATTCTCAGAAACATCCTTTCCCTTGTGCT
Source organism: Struthio camelus (assembly GCF_040807025.1). Lineage (NCBI taxonomy): Eukaryota > Metazoa > Chordata > Aves > Struthioniformes > Struthionidae > Struthio > Struthio camelus. Next base: position 114,632,086 of record NC_090942.1, on the reverse strand, counting down.
CCCTTTTGTTTAAAATGTGAAAGAAGAATTTTTTGTTGTTGTTCTTGTTCTATAAAGAAATATAAACAAGGATCTGGATTCATTTATGGTGTTTACTAAATTCCTTCATTTATATCCCTATTATAATTCAAAAAGTGTTCTCCTACAGGCCTCAAAATCAAAAAGATTTATAGGGTGAATTGTGCTGTTGATTCAAGCTCACTGGTCTTGGGACAAGCACCTCAGGTGTGGACTCTGAATCTATTTGCATTCTTGAGAATATCTTACAGTTTGAAAACCATATAGTTTACTAAATTATTTCCTTCAAAAATGATAGCTAGTTTTACTCCTATTAATAGCAATGCAAATTTGTAACTAATGTTTTTATGCATTTTATAATGACTTTACTTTGTGTGCTTAACATATTCTGTGAATTGGCAGCAGTGCACATATGATTAAAATTGAAATAATAGTATAATACAAATGCCCATAATTGCCTTCAGTCTAGTGATTAATAGCTCTAGTTTCAGTAAATCATGAATAAATGGGAGGATTTCATTTCACAGTTTTAACTCTGTGCTAAAAAGCTGTGAGAAAAAGTTTTTCACCTGACTGTCTATGCAGAGATGCACTGGTTGTCTTGTGAAAATGCTGAAGAATTTGAGAGAAATCAGATGAAGTTGATTTTTCTTGGAAAACAACTCTAAAGTAATTCAAAGCCACGAAGTTTTGACTCCAAACCATTGTATTTTTAGAGATAATTCACCATTACATTTCTTTAGGGGGCTGATTTTTAGAATGGATGAGACTTGTCAAACATTTCAGTCCATGTTTCCGGAACAGAACAGTATAGATATGTTTGTTTTAGATCATTACACATCTAAATTATAAAACGTACTGTACAGGCACCGGAATAGCTAAGCTTTAAGTAAGCAGCTTGAAAGCTTTGATTGCAAACTTTAAAGATAAATCTTTGAACTCTGTGAAAGACTAAGCCTGATATCAGTAGTCTTTAAATTGTTTGTGTCTGACTCTTGTTCTGGGGGTAGAACCTAGCAGGAAAAAAATGCTGGCAATCGCTTAACTCTCAGCAACTATTTATATTACAATAGCATCAGCATTCTCCCTGAATAGGGATGGATTTCTGGACTGTAACATTCAAGGGAAGTCATTTAAAGACTCTTCACCATTTTTCTGTTTTTCTTGTCAGTTTTAAAGAGGATCAAATTCATTTGGTGAATGTTGCTAATAAATAAGAAATTACTTCTTCTAATGTAAATTGGTAATAAGTAAGTTTCTTGTTCACTCTTTTCAATATAGTATGAGAATAGCTGTTACAAAGGGAGGAAGATGAGACCATTAGTTTTGGGAAGAGAGGAATAAAGCAATAGAAGAGAAGCTCTGAAATTTCTTGTATACAAGTGACCCTTTCTTTGACAGAAAGCTATCATTTCCTGGGGTTGTGGGTGGAGGGTGTGTTTCACAGAATAAAATTTTACGTAATTTGATGATAATCCATTCCCAACAAAAATAAGAACCCAACAATTAAATGTGAACATCTAAAGGAAAATTTAAAATTTCACTGATTTACTTATGAAGTTCCAATTACTGTTTGAACACTACTATGTATACTTGAAGAGGAGAACTACCTTCTAAAGCAAGCAGTTTCATGACAATCAGAATTCCTTCTTTATGTCTGTTCCTGTGCTCTGCAGCACTCATCTTTAAAGAGGGTCTTTACTTAATAAAAGGCTTAGAAATTCCACAAAAACTGCATCATTTAGCTTCAAGAACATTTCTGCCAATAAAATACACATAGAAGATTTTTAAAGGTGAAATACTAGCTATTTCCTTGTTAGCACAGTCTTTTTAGCTTCTGGATCATTACTTTTCTTTCTCATTGGCTTTATTTTAGGATCCATCTACACTTATACACTTTAAATTAGGCTTTTAATAAACTATATATAATAAACTACGAATGTATTTATACACGTTTATGTGCCAATTGATATAAAATTACATTTCATATTAAGCATGTCTCATGGCTTTGGATTGATTCCGTGCCATTAAGATTTCTTTGCTACAAGTCTTAATGCAGTCAGAGAGGAAAAGAATTCCCCAAATTATCAAATTGAGTAAGGCGTGCCCAAATCATAACCTCTGAAACTAAAAAACACAACACTTAAGTGTTCCCTCTTTGATACCAAATAGTCTTTATTGTCCCATGCAAATTTGCGTGCTTCCGTTTTCACTCTCCGTATTTATTTTTCCTTTGGAGTAGAAGGAGTAGAAGAATCATGAGATAGAGAGTACAGAAAAAGTTATTTATACTGAGTGACTCAATTCCTGGACAAGCTAAGACTTCTGCATGAATAGTTCTGTTAAATATCTCATATTTTATCTTTGTTAGACATTTGGTATTAGGAGTTAGCATGACATGGCTTAGAGGAACAGCAGGACAAAGTTGTTTAAAGGAGCTGTTAGCAGGCAGTGAGGTTACAATGCTAACAATAAGATGCGAATTCCACTCTTAACATTGTGAAAGAAACAATAAGAGGCATGCCTTTTAAAATTGTTACAATTCTTAGGTTATCCCTGTCTTACAGTTATTCATATCCATTTACTATGGCCTGTGTACAAGCCATGTGAGTTGATCAAAAAGCAAATGTCCAACCCTTTAAAACAATAAAAGTTTTAGAACTGGCATTACTTTCGTTTATACTTTGTAGAAGTAGGTTTGCATCATTAAAAAAAAGATTTTAAGCTTATATTTACATAAGTGATATTATGATGATGTGGCAAAACATCACCCAGTTCTAACTGGTTTATTAACTCAAGAATATCGAGATGAAAGAAAATTAGTATAATTTGTGGAAATGTGCTGACTGTAGTAAGAAACATGAGACAAAAGTTTTGTACTGTAAGTGGAAGATTAAGCTTAAAGTCAAGTTTTTGACTTTTCTAATTAGTAATAGCTACTGAGACACACACTTCCTTTGACTGACACTTAAACAGCAATGTACTTCTTATTGCTGTAATTGGGCAATTTTCAGGAGTTAAGTCTAGCACCTCATTATGGTAAAATATTTTATATCTGTTAAGTAAATGAAATATGGTATCAGCAGTCTAGCATATTAATTTCTTTGCTATTATGTTATGTCTGGGAGAAAAAAAGTATATTTGCAATTATTTCTAAATGCTATTTGCCAAAAGCTTCAGACTCTTCCAAACCAGTCAGTTTATATTTTATATTGTTGCATGTCTATATATTTTATTTGTAATCCACTTTGTTTTTGAAGATTTCATCAGAGTGGTTGGCATGAACTTTTAATTGCCTAATGAAAAAATAAGCATTACCAAAAAAAAAAATAATAGTTAAAATCTAACACTTTTATCTAGATATAAGTAAAAATGCAATAATAGAAAATTGGACTGTGCATAAGCCAAGTGTTTTGTTCAGTCTTAAAAAAAGGGGATAAGCACTGAAATGTTACAAGACAAAAAGTATTACAGTTCTCCTCAACATTTTTTTTAATGAAGGTAATTATGTTTCCTAAAAGAAAGACTACTGAATAAATCACATGCAAATTCATAGAAAAAATCCAATGTTTTAGTATTGTAGTTCAGTTTGTTCTCCAGTGTACCTCTAGTTTCAGTTCAGTTCTACTTAGCTCAGTTTTGGTGAAAAATATTTTAATGACAGAAAAAGTATGTAGGATTACTTGAACTCCTTCTTTCAACGAAGTCAACACTGATGAAGGAAAAAAAGGTTTTGCTTGTATAGGGATTCTGAAAAATCATGATTATGAGACGAAATGAGTCGTTCATTGCAATCTAATGGATTGGTAAAAATGAGCAAAGAGAGATTGTCAGCATCTCAGTTATCATGTGGGTTTAAAGACTTGTTTCTTCTGCTACTTAAAAAGGCAAGCTCCTGAAGTTTCCCAGCTTCCATCATTCTCCCCTTGCAGTATTAATATCCTCACATAAAAACAGACTGCTTCTGTTCTACGGAAAATGAAATATAGTCATACATCATGTTTTAGACAAGTTCCAGGAACTTCAACAGGAACAGCAAGAGTTCATCACTTTCTTTGAGCACTCAGCTGTTTGCATGACCACTGGAGTTCCTTTCAGGGTTAAAATGAATGTTCAAGGGACTGACTACAATGGTCAGAATAAGTTAAAACAGAAGGGATTCCCATTATGTCAGCCAAAGAGGAGGAGCTATGGAAAGTCTACTTTTTAAAAGCCAGAGGGACGAAGGAAAGGTTCATTTCCTTTACCCACCATATTTCATCAACCCCAGTGCATGCTTTTATCTCCTCCCAAAATGCAACTGGAAAACACTCAATCAAACAGCAAAATAACTTGACCTATATTTCCATGACAAGAGTAAAGCAGAGTCCTGTATATGAGACAATCAAAAAAGCAGTTACTTGCTCAAACAGTGTTAGACTTCACATTTCAGGATAGTGACTCAAGTACTGATTTTGCTTTTTGAAATTACATTTTACTTTTCTCTATAAGAAAAGTTTCTAATGGCAGTTCCAGCCTACCAATTAGAAAAGATTATTTTACTTTTAGCGATATTTCCTATTTTCTTAGCTGTATGATTTTGCTATTGTAGATAATTCACACGCTATATCAAAGGTTGTACACCCTTCAATAAATGCTTTCAAAGCAATCTGTCCATAAGATAAGAAAATAATCACAAGGCTGCCCTGTATGAAAGTGACCTCTTCCTTTTGCCAAACCTGAGTGCGCTTGAATGAATCGCATTTCTGTTGCTGTTGTTTTAAGCTTAGACTTGTGAGCGAAATTACTTCATTGCAATGCAAAGTTTTGTTCATACAAGTTGCAACACAGATTTGTTCACACAAGGCTGACACAGCTTTTAATCTATGGCCGTGCTGGGTAGTTTTACAATATCAAACCAGTAAAAAGTGGCCTTCGAGCAATTTTACCCATAGAGCCTTTATAATCAGTATTGGGGATCTTCATGGTAAATAGCTATTTCAAAATTAACAGAAGGCAAGATTCTCACACCTCTTTGATTTATACCAAAGAGCAACATGTACTCCTAACCACGGAATAGGAGAGTGGGACCATTTAATCCTGAGCTTTTCTAAGTGCTCCCTAAATGCAGCTGATGCTCTGGCCTTGAGTATGGAACAGTGTGGGTTGTAACTTGGGGATAGTTATTTGAACATTTTCAAAGACTTCGAACTTCTTGAATTAGGAACGACAATTTATGTATAATCATTATATATGCCTAAGCCAGTAAACTTAGATTAATGATCAGTAAGTAGACAGTGAAAGCTTACAATCAGGTTTATTTTGTCAGAATTGCAGCAAGATACAGTCCTCCAGGAAGGAAATACTTTCCAAACAATGGAAATAACAATGAGACCCGGAGAACTACTGATCAATAGGATAGCTGTTTTGGATATTTGAGGTATTGCTTGAGTAAATGCCATTCATTGCTTCTGTTAGATAAACCTCTGTTTGACAGATGAACTGTAGTGTGCTCTCTCTTGAAAAGCACATGTCATAATTGGATATCTACTTGGGGATATGGCTCCTTGAAAATAAATAAGAGAAATATAACAAACAGAAAAAAAAACAAAAACCTCCAACTATTAGCTTAATGCAAAATAAGCTGACTCATTTCTTTCCTGAGCATGGAAGATTTGTACATAAAATGTTGCATTGGAACAAAACAAGTTTAGTAAACATTTTTTCTGATCATTTTCTTAAAATGCAATTTGCTGAACAGGGTCTATTCCCAACAAGATTTTTTGTTAAATTCTGTGCTAAAACTACATTCTGTTTATATATGCAGCTTGTTACATAATTTGCAGAAAGGAGAAATAAAAATATGGAAAAGATGTTTTATGTAAATCGTCATGAAATTTTCCCTTTTCCTAGTAGTACCACGGCTTGCAGTACAGCAAGTATGAAAAATAACTTGCTTGCGGGAATATGCTTTTTTTTCTCAAATACAGAACCACATAGTTTCGGCATTGGAATAAAATTACTGCACAATTTAATAGCAATTCATTAGAACCATCAACTTCACAGAGTGACTGCTCAAAGTGAGTAACCTGAAGAAACTACTGCATCTGCAGAATATGAACCATTGACAATGGATAAACAGAAGGATATTCATTTTTCATTCATCTAGTTATCTTTCAGATTGAAAGGTTTTTTTCTTAGGACTAAGCCTAAGGTGATTCTTTATGAGGCAAAGTGCTTTAAGAAGAGAAAGGAAAAAGTAGATTTCATGTGGAATCTGCCAAATACTGAAGGAAAGTAAATGTTTCTCACTTAAAAGGTAAAAGAATATTTAAAACTAGAAAATACTATTTTTCTTATATCGGTCACTCTATGAAACTACTTTTTTTTTTTTAAAGAAATGATGGCAAGTTCAACATAAACACGAGGTGTCAGACTAGTGACTCTACAACCAGAAATACCTGCACAGACAACAGCCGAATCATTGCTGATGGAAGAATCTTGATTATATAATAATGAACCATCCTTCTTAAAAGACACTAGATTTTCTTCATCAGTAACTTATGAATTCAAATACTAAGACTTAGAAAAATAGTGACATTTAGCTGTCTATGCCTGACATCTAGATTTGTTTTTAGTTTTTCAGTGCTTATTTCCTTGCTCTTGTAAAATGTCTACTTCTTTGTTCTGCCTTTTGTACAAAGACCTTCTCTTTATCTATTTGCTGATTTGAACTTTAAACTGTGAACAGTAGTTGCTTCTCCTCAATGCTACCAACAAGTATTTGAAATTTTCTTCCTTAGACTAATTCACCTCTGAGAGCTCAGCAAAGAATATATGCTTTTAAAAGCTGCTCCCTCAGAGCTAGCTGAAGCAAGTGGTATGTGATGCATTTTAATAATCATAAAACATAAGTCAGAATGATTGTTTAAAAAAGCTAGAAGATAGCTAAAGTAAAGAACAGCAAGAAATACGTCATTTCTCACTGTGATTCTGAGAGAACTTTTACATCAGTTTAAAGTGGTCAAGAGACGATGTGTGTAGTGAAGAAAAATACACTGCGCTATGAGGATGTCACGTTTCCCTTTCCCATTCCTCCTCCTGCAAATGTGGAGCCAAGCTTGCAACCTAGCTATGGTCTTATAAGAGGAAGTGGAAGGTAGAGACTTGAATCTTTAAGAATCCTCAAGACTGCCATACCACAGGTTAGATACGTAAAAAGTTATTTCTCTGACTCTGCAGGTGATATTTCTGTAACTTTTACCCTTAAACATGCTGGCCAGGTAACATGGTTCATTATATGACTGGGAATACCTATCACAAATTGGAATATGACTATGTTTTCCTTCCACTGATGAAGAAAAAGAGGGTGGGAATTCATGCCAAGAGCTCCCCAAAATTACAGTTTCTTACAAGAAAGAAGATATTCTTTCATGGGATGATATGACTATTAGAGTAGACACCATATACCTAAAAAAGGTTATCTGGGTATTTTCTGATATCCATCTAAAATAATACAACCATCCACATTCTAATGTTTGGTTTAATGTTAGTTCTGAAACTAACTGCATCACTTCATTCTAAAATAAAACCCATTCTGATCGTCTGAGTCTCTGGCCAGATTTTAATCAATATTTTAATTTATTACGATATTATAATCTATTACTTTATTTGAGGCAATATTATACTTTCTTTTTTAATTATCTGCAACTCAGAAATTATTGCTTCATGAGAGCTTTCTTAAAAAAATACATTTTAACTGGCAATGGTCTCAATTGCATATGATCTGAAAAGTGACAAAAGTTCAGATATAAAAAAATATATATATATGTTGATTATGGTTCTAATTTGCTTAGGGTTGAAAAATGAACTAGCTAAGGAACAATGAATTGAAAAAGAAGTTGTAGAATATGTAACAAGGAAGTAAATAATAGTAATTAGGACTTTTTCCTTAAAAATAGTACTTATTAAAAGACATAATCTGTAAAAAGAAAACCCTCCCACACCGAACGTATCACTTCAAACAGAAACTCAAAAAAAAAAAAAAAAAGAAAACTCAAAAATATTATTACATTATATTGTTACATTTGTCAATCCTGGCAATTGTTCTTATTTCATTAGACTTCCTACCACCCTGTGCAGATTAATATAAGGATATATATTATATCTTTCTTAAACTCACAAAAAAGGCATTAAGAGGAGCATTGCATGCCCTGCATGAAACTTTACAAGTCATTGTGAATGAACAGGCAAATGCTTATGTTGTCTTCAAAAAAGAAGAGGTCTTAATAGGGATTGTGATGACCTCATGAAGAGCGAAAACAGCCTCTCACCTGTGGAGATCATTTTCTTCTGAACCAGAGCATGGAGCATTAAAGGTGAAATGAGGAAATACGAACTGCCAGAGCCCCTGCTGTATCTCTTCTGTGAGCTAGTGAAAGACTTCACCCACAAGTTTCTCAGTCTCATAGCTTTCGTAATGATTATATATTAAAATTTCAAAGGGCACATAAGGCATTCAGCTCCCATTGACTGTCAACAGGATCTAAGCTCTTTCAAAACTTGCAAGTCCTCACGGTTCTGTAATTAATGAACAACAACAATAACTGTACACGCTGAGATTCTGGGGTTTTCCTCCATTTTAAGAGATTTTCAAAGCATATTTTGTGAACACTATATACTCCTTTACACTGTTACTATGTCATTGAAGTTGAAGCAATCTGTTTTGTGGAAAAAGTTATATCAGTGAGGAAGACAGTGAGTAGGACTTGTTCCAGTTTCTGCTCTCCAGTGCTTATTCACAAAAATAAACCTCTAATTTCCCACTGGAAAGCCACAGTCTGTTTTACAGTACTTTGTTCTTTTGTTTTTAAAGTTGTCTTGAGGACACACTGCACTATGACAACTCAAATCAAGTTGTATTCCTTGTGCTCTGCCAAGCAGTATTACAGAAGACAATGCAATGCAACAACCTGAGAAAATGTCACACTGAGATGGCACTCAGGAGATCACACAGATATTCTCTCCAATATTTTAGGAAGACTCTATATAAAAATAAACTTTCTTGGAAAGCTTTAGAACATTTAGGCTTTGCTTTCTATTCACTGTTAATTATATTACTATTTAAAGAACAGCATGTGGCTGTGCTGCCAGAAAATAAAATGTATGGAATCAAAATCTTCTTCCTGTACTCTGTGTTGCTCTGGCTCAATAATAAAGTGTTCTAAATCTACATCTCACTTGGTGCATACTTTCTCATGCATTAACATCCTACCTCGAGCGCCCAGGAAATAATATAAAAACTACATCAGGTATGTAAGAGAGTACATCTGTAACACAACTACCTAGTGAAGGGCAAAAGGTAAGTCTTGCTCTTCTAAATAATGCGGGACTACTCGGAACTCAGTGTAAAGGAGCACTACTATAAAGACGTGAACAGCTTTCAATGTCTGTAATTTTGCAGATACGCATAACTGGTACTCTGGATTGTGGATGTGTACAATCCATTGTGCGATTTAACATCCATCTGGATCTTCTGCATATAAATATTTCATTTAAATAAATATTAAAAGAAAAAACAATAACAATACAGAACAGATGAAAGATTTTTCGCTGAGAAACTTTTCAGACACATAAGTGGAAATACTTGGAAAGGAAGAAATAACACTGCTTTATACTAGTGTGCTGAAAAATGATATATATTTAATGAATGTGTTTCTTGACTTTTTTAGTCTTTCTTACAGTTCGTTTAAAAGGCTGTAGCAATGACAGACATCACAGTAAAACATAGATAGGTTGCTTGCATGAGTTCTGCTGTTATGGATTTATATTTATGCAGCTATTTTTCCTCATTAATGTTTCAGTGAGAGTCATGTTTGAGACAGCAGAAAATTAGCTTCAAATAGGATCCAGACTGAATATGTTTGCTGTCGGTGAGTTTGGTAAGATTTATTTTACACTAGTCATTTTAGAGGAATAATTTGTGCTACTCTGAAGTTGAAGAGTGATCTGAGCCAGTGTAAAAATTTCTCCTAAGGGCCATCATCTATCCTGGCAAGATCCAGACTTTTGCATTGCTTCTATACATAACTAAAGTTAGAGACTTAAAAACAAACAAAAATGTTTCGACAATATGGTTCCTACCCATTTAAGGGGAGAACCAAACTACATTGTTTTAATTTCTTGATAAATATCCAATAATATCCAGTTGAATGGATTTTATCCCTCAGACTTATAAACCAATAAAACACAGCTTAGAGTTGTCAAGTCACAATCATTAGGAAAACATTAGATACATTTGGGCCTCAGAGTAAAGTGTTTTCTAGTGAACATCTTAATAAGTCATCATTACAGTACACAGATTGTAAATTCCCTGGAAAGATAAAATAGCGCACAACATTGTCGGACTCAAAAAGGTGTGAATCATGACTGCTGTCTGCTTGAGAGAATGAGTGGCCTTTATTCCCTTAAGATGCCCTATGTTCTTGTTGTAATATCATTCAATCTTACCCTTTTCCTGTATTTTATATGTCCATATTATTCTATCCTTGTCTTCTGGCTCTCTGTCTAGATAGGTGAAGGAAACCTATTCTGGCCAGTTATTTGTCCTTGAATAATGACACATTAGAAAATATTCAACTTCTTCATGCACATAATTGAGCATCCTGTTTATGAATATGAAAACATTTATGAAATAATGAACGTAGTTAATGTTATATCACTCTTGTATCTGGTTTCTGTATACAGAACCTGAGACTATAATAGTCCTTACATTTTGACCATAACATCTCTTTGAAAAAGGACTGCATTATATATCAAACTTGAGCTTAAACCCACTGTTTGAGCCAAACTCATCTTCCATCCACTTTTTACGCATAAATACTAATCAAAAGGAATTCTTAAGTAAACTTCAAGACATGCAGAGGAACGCAGTTCTTATTAATCCTTATAAATCTTGGCATGAGTTGACGTCTTCCCACATCATGAATCTCATCAGCCTTTGCAGCCCACATATCAGGTCAGGCAGACAAGCTTCCTCCAGAGGCAACTGCTAGAGGGACACAGTGTATTTATTAGCAGTCCATGCCTTGGCTGTACGACACCCAAATCCAGGCATACCACATAAATCAGTGAAACCTGAATGTGTTTATATCAGATTATTTCACACTTTTGTTTTGGATACAACAGGAATTCAATCTTTATTAAGTAGAAATTCTGATCTTTTTTTAAGATCACATGTTACAATGGCAGTGCTTTCTCTAGTCATATAACTAAGTTTAAGCATTTGAGTTTGTATCACTGGAAGAAACAAGACAACATCAGTAAAGTTAGGCACACAGTTTAGTTCATAGTTATCTCTATGAAATGCTTTGATCGGAGTATCCTTTTCATCTCTTCATACAATAGGAAATCAGTCAGTTTCCTCAACGCACCTAGTGTAACATATACTAGACTCTAAGAACCTTTCTACAGAAGTCAATACAATAGTTTGAAATTTTGTTTGTTTACCTTTCAAAGACAATATCTAGTACTTGAAATCTGAACACATAACATGCCTCAGCTGCTTTTAAAATCTACTTTTTAAAATCTACTTTTTCAAATTGGCGTTACATAAAAAAAAAATTTTCCACAGATGAGCATCATGAACAATATTGTTCCAGATTAAACTCACTTCTAGCTTTCCTGCTCCTTCTTTTTGTAGGTATATACTGTCTTCTCATCTTGTAGAAGATTGTAAATATTCAGTCAGTTTTTCCCAAAAGATTTCTCAAGTATCTATGCCAATTGTAACTCCAGTTTGGTTTCAGACTTCATGAATTTGCGTAATAAAAATCTACATTTAAATTTACTCTTCTGTGTAGGTAATCCAAGTGGTTAAAAAGCTTCAACACTTTTTGCCACAATTATTTAGACAGAGCTTAAAAAGTTAACTATCAAAATAATTTGTTATAAAGAGTAAAGGAAGTCAGATTTTTGTTTTTCACACACAAACTCCCCAGATGATGTGGAATTTTCATTATGTTATTATCTTGGAAATTTGACATAATCACTATATATTATAGTGTGAGCGCATTCTACTTAATTATACTCTGAATTCTAGTTGATAATTCCTTGTATTTCACATATGCAGTTCTTTGATACTAGAAATTCTTTTTTTCCTCTTCTATTTTGAATATGAAAGGCTTTTATGCTGTATGAGGAAAAAGAAAATGGGTGACCACAAAGGTCGGAGAAAATAATCACTGATAGACTTTTGCTTTGACTGACACTTTGTTCAATGACTAAGGCTATCAACAAAAGGCTATCAAAACAACAGAGTTGTAAATACATTAAGTAGGCTGTTTCAAAAGGCTACTATTATAGTGGCTATTTTCATTCAATACAAGTTTCATATTTGAAATGCATCTTGTGAAACAGGTTAAGGAACTGATAGATTTTAAGACAATGGTTGTCATTAGAGTATAAGTGGCAAGGGATAAACTGTTGCGCTTAAGCTTTCTTTGTTACAATTATTTAGACAATTAGACAGTTAAAAAAAATTACTTTAGTGATTACAATCACTTATCTTTTAACCATATTTTTAAATAAGCCTTTAGCTATCATACAGTATTCTGTAACAAGAACTGTAACGTACTATAAAAATTCTTCTAACAACTCTAAAAAAACCTGCACATCAGTTTTATTAGGAACATTAAATAAAAAATCAAGTACGATTGTTTCAGTTACAGTGCTTTTCATTCTATAGTAGTCATGGCAGCCTCCCCTTTTTTTTTAACGGAATCAAAAAAATCACAGATTTGGTTTTAGCATGTCTTTTATCTTTCCTTTTAACTATTTTCAAATTTTTCAGGCTTTTACCTATATGTAGCTAAAATCAAATTCTTCCAAAATGTAACGATGTCTAACAAAAGAATGATGTTCAACGTCTTGTCAATATGGACATATTCCCTTGTTACTTTTAGTAAGCAGAATTTTCTCTTATTACCCTATTAATTAACCTTCAGCCATTACTGAGGGAAATGTTCTAATCACCTCTCTTGATAGAAAGAAAATTTCATCCATAATTTTCCAGTGAGACTTTGAGAAATTTAGGGTAAAGATAGAGTGGCAGCTAAAAGATAGGTAAGACAAGGTAAAAATTCATATATCATTAACTGTTCAGTAACCATTAGCTTCAATATTGTTCAAGTTTTCCATTTTAACCATCATTATTAACAACATTTTAGAAAAAGAAAAATGCACTTGCATCTCCTCTTTTGTCATATTTAAGAAGCTATTATTTATGAAGAGAAGTATTTTCTAGGGTAATGCTTTGGATGTGATTTTTTCAGATTCTTAGTAGCTATATCAAAAACTGAAATATAGAGATCTGGGAAAATAAATTGGACAATGACAACCGGTCTCTTTCCCCCTTCTATCCACATGCAACACACACACACACACACACACACACAAACATGCACGCACACAAATAATAGTCATATATGTTCACTAATTATGTGATTTGAATACTGTGTTAATTGACCAAGCTTCTGACAGATACATGATAAATAAAATGTGACATGTCATCATAAATTGCTGTTAAGAATGATAGTGATCTCTGCAGGCTCACTGATTTCATATCCCTGCTTTCAATCCTCATATCTTGAAACAGTGTGGCATTTACATAGATATAATATTAACTCACAAAAATTAAGTGAACTACATTAAAAGAAAACTCAAGCCCAAGTAGAAAGGAATTCAAGCACAGCAGCTGCTGTTCTCTACACAGCAACCTTCATTGCAGACATCCCCAAACATCAGGTAAATTTACGAACCTTCTCTGTAAAAACGCATAGACCCATAAAGTGAGTCACTCATTTGACCCAATGGAAAATAAATTTTATTCTCACCTTCAGGAACATCCCATATCGCTATACTTACAATCTGGTGCTGTTTTTGATATTGCTCTTGATATATTCAAAATAAATTGCTCTTACAGTGAACTGCAGTTTAGTGTTTTTCAATCAGTGTTTAACTATTCTTACTTTTAGAAATAATGGTGCAGATGGATCTCTAGTGCCTACAGCAGAATTTCTAGTCCCTTAGAGCCATCTCAAATTCTTTCTAGTCAACATCACTGTGCATAGCTACCTTTTTCACAGAAGGTGATTCCAGCTTTTGACAACACCTAGATGAAGTACCAATGGAAGACTTGTATAGTATTCTCAGAATGAGATAAGGAAACACACTTGTAGTGAAAACACTATGGGGTGCCTGTAAAGTATCAAACAGTACCACAATGCCATTGCTAACAGTTCACTGTGGTACTATACTTTTCTCCATACAATACTTCATCCTATTTTTTTCCCAAATTTTTTTCACCAACTGTTCTGAATTTTAATCCCCTGCTTCAATTCATTTGCAGCCCTTCTCTGCTTGGTGTTATCTGTAAATTGAACAAGCATTGTGTCTCTGTTCTCTAGTACACTTTAGTAATAGCTTTAAATTACAGCACGGAAGAACCAAACTAGGTATTAGAAAAAATTAGAAAGATAAGGAAACACTGGAACAGATTGCTTCAAGACACTAAAGGGTCTTTATCATTTGAGTTCTTTAAAAATAGACTACAGAAACACCATTTAGGAGTAAGCATAGTTGGTCATTCTTTTGGACAATTCAGGGATCTGTATGCATTCTTGAAATCTAGTTCAGTCCAACTTTCTCTGCTTGTGTAACATCCTACAAAAAAGTCTGAACATACAAACTAGGCTTTGCAAGTAAGTGTGGTGTCCCATTGTATACATAGCTTGCAAAATTAGAGAAGAGTGACCAAACAGTAATAAATGTTACGTTCACTAGGAAGTGCTAACAGACTGAAACCTCAAGAAGACCTGGAAGACAGTCCAATGCAGAAAGAAAAATTCTGGAATGCATTTAAGCCAGCTTATCTATGTTGTGTCCATTGAAAAGCGCTTCCCCAGTAATCATCTCACTCAGAACACTGTTGTCCTTTTGTAAGTGTACTTTACAACTAAGCTTCATGTTACTGTCAAGAATTTTCATCGTCGTGCTTGAAAAAACAGTATTTCTTTTAACTAATCCAAACTTATTTTGATATATATTTTTAATGAAATGAAATGAAATAAAATATTTAAACACCAAAATAAAACATCAAACAATTTCCTGGAAGCCTAATATTTGTGGGAATGCCAAATCCCCACCCATCACTAATGAGTTCATCTGCTTTTTCCCCTCAACTGGTATCACCGTCCAGCAAAAAAAAATATTTGCAGGTGATCAGTTAGTTTTGGGACAACCATTCAAAGCTGTAATAACTGAGCTACTGTCTGGTGTGAGTGAATATGAGAATACTAATAATATATTCACCTTTTCCGTGTGTATGCAAAGAAAGATTGTGCTAGCCTGTCTATCTGTTCACAGAGGACAGATGCAAAAAAGCACACTGTAAGGAAAAGAAAAACTTCTGAGCCTATATGAAATAGTTGCTGCATACAGGCAGCTAGAATATCGCACAGAGTCTGACTTAAGAGGGTACAAAATATATATAGAACATATTTTAGCTTTTCCTTATATTGTACTAGGCACAGTCCAAACTTTCAGTAGTGAGAAGCCCTACTGATAGACATCAGCAGTACAGCAAAGCATACAGTCTGCACAATCAAAGCCTAAGCCCATCTATAATCAAAAATTAACTGATTTCAGTTAGTTGTCAGATACATTATTTATCCTCAGTTATCACAGCCCTATTCAGTGCAGCTAGTCTTTATTTAGGAAAGTAAATTTTAGCACATGTCAATGTAAGGGGTTCCAAGATCAAGATTACATATAGTAAAAAATTCTAAATGGCCCTGAAATTGCCTTAAGATTTGTTCATGTAACTGCCTGCACATAGACATTTTTATTAAGATCAAATTTCCTCAATGTGCTATGCTTCAGACAAAAAGTCTCTAATATTATATAAACAATCAAATAAGTACAAATTATCCTTTTCGATATCTGTGGACTGATTCTTCCAAACCTTAGGGTGCATTATTTCATTCTTCACCGGGGTTTAAACTCTATAATTTCTGATTGCGTAGATAAAAACACACAGGCATGATCACAATGTTCAAATAAAGAGATAACTTCAGTGGTGTCTGAGTGCTCTTAATATAATTTGACTTTCACAACATAAAAGCCAATTTTTGACAAACAGGATTACATTTCTTCTGATGTGCTTTTGAATAGCAGCAGTTCATTAAATGCAATTTTCATTGGTACCACAGAAAACGCATCTTTTTGCTTTCAGTCTGAAAACAGTTTCTTTTCAAAAGGAGAAACATCCTTGCAGATGAATATCATTTTCAGCAACTTCTTTTTTACCTAGCTACTAGGACTTGAACAAAGCTGTATAACAAGTTCACTAACTATCTCACAAGCTATGCAGCTGTGAAGTTCTGACATGCAAACCATGCAAAAACATTTAATAACTGACACACTGTAACCACTAAGTGCCACACCTAAATAAAAGGCAGATGGAATAAATGCTCAGATAACTGAAAGGCAAGAAAGCAACTGTAGCAGGACATCACAGAATTATTCTTTTTCTCTCTCCCCAACTCCTAACCTGCTGCCATCTCTTGTTGCTCAGCTGCCACCTTCTTCATAACAGTGAAATTAACAGAAAAAAAAAAAAAAAACACCATTTAACATCTAATGGTAAAGCTAGAGCAATTATAAGTTTTAGAAATTTCCCTTTATATTTGTGAATATACATATATATACACACACATTTCATACACACTCACATACAAACACACGCATATATACACATGTGCATTGAATAGTCTAGAGGATCTAACGGTATTTAACAGACTACTAGCGTATATATGGAGAAATAATATCCTCAGAGATATGTGAGCATTTTTTCTGACTTTGCCTCCCCTCCATCCTTTTATTTTATGTTAAGCTATTTTCCAAGTATTTGGTAAAGGTGATTCATCAGACATCTTACTGCCAAGGCCTCTTGCAGAAGCTGCTAATGGTACTATTTTTGGAAAATCTGCTAGAGTATATGCTGACTCACTCTTGAACTAAATGAAACACCTCCTACGTTTTCTGTGTCAAGGCACACACTGTGAACTTACATTTCATGCAAAAAGAACAATTAACTTTTTTTTTCAATAAGACCAGCTGTACATGCTTGTTTGTGTATTGTATCTCAGTTCTTCTGGTTTGTAATTCAATTCTTTCTCTCTTTTCTTGAAGTGCATTTATTAGGATATTTGGTTTTCTTCAAAGAATAAGACATGTATAGTATTCACAGTATAATTAAAAAAAAGCACAAATAAATATAGCAGTTACTTTCATCTCATATCCATAAAATTAGAAAAAAAGTGGTAACCTTTGTTTATTCTCAGTAAACAGTTTACTCTCACTGAAATGTTCCCAGTTTCAACCTTACAGACCACTAGCCCTTAAATTTCAGAAGAAATTCCTTAAAATAGCTTTCTAATCTTCTGCTCTAAACTATTTGCCTTCATTTTAGAAAACTGGCACCGACGTCCTTGGGATGAGTTTAATCTCATCTATGACAGTTTTCATACGGGGGGCAATGGAGTCTATCCCCACCAGAACTTCATATAACCCTGACTTTCCAAATCTTGCATCCCTCCTGTGCGACAGCACAGATGCACAAAGCGCGGCTCCGCAAGCACGCTAGAAAGGTACAGGCAAGAACCAGAAGTACACTGCACCTGCACAATAGCCCTCAGGAAGCATCTCTACAATCTAAAAAGCCATATGAGCCATTGCTGAGCCCACCTGAATTTGTTTGTAACAGAAGACATTCTTAATATCTCAGTTAAAGGGTCTAGATTCCCCTTATAATGGTCATTCATCTGCCCTACTTTAGAAACATTTACCTTAGGATGTAAAGTATCTCCCCCTCAACAACATGGGGTCTCTAGATGAATACGTCACACATATACATTTGGGCAGATGAATCTCAATGTTTAATTTTCTTCTCCTTACTACACTGAGTAAAATTTTCCTGTCTAAGGGGATAAAAATTAGGTTCATACTAGATAATAACAAAGTGGCTGGGATTAGAAGGCACCTCTGGAAATCATCTGATTCAATCTCCCTGCTCAAGCAGGGTCACCTGGAGCATATTGCCCAGGATCGCATCCAGTCAGATTTTGAGTATCTCCAAGGATAGAGACCCCACAACCTCTGTGGGATACCTGTGCCAGTGTTCAACCACACTCGCAGTGAGGGAGAGTTTTCTTGTGTTCAAGTGGAGTTTCCTGTGTTTCCGTTTGTCCCCATTTCCTCTTGTCCTGTCACTGGGCACCACAGAAAAGTGTCCAGCCCCATCTTCTTTACACTCCCCCATTAGATATTTATGTACATTTATAAGATTCCCTCCTGATCCCTCCTCGAGGCGAAACAGTGCCAGCTCTCTCAGCAACTCCTCCTTTGACAGATCGCCAGTCCCTTCAACATCTTTGTTGTCCTTTGCTGGACGAGTTCCACCAGGTCCATGTCTTTCTCATACTGGAGACCACAGCACTGGACAAAGCACTCCAGATGTGACCTCCCCAGGGATAAGCATAAATGACCACCTTCCTCAACCTGCTAGTAACAGTCTAACTAACGCAGCCCAGAATAATGCTAGCTGCCTTTGCCATAGAGTACACTGCTGGCTCAACTGTTCAACTTCTTGTCCACCAGAATTTCCAGGACATTCTCTGAAAAGCTGCTCTCCAGCTGGTTGGCCCCTAGCCTGTACTGGTGCATGGGGTTATTCCTCCCTAGGTGCAGGACCTTGCACTTCCCTTTGTTGAACTTTGTGAGGTTTCTGCCTGCCCATTTCTCCAGCCATTTGAGAAACAGATTGTGGTCCCTCTGAAAAGCAGGGCAACAAACTGCTCTATCAGTCATCCTCCCGGTTTTGTATCATCTACAAACTTGCTGAGGGTGCACTATGTCCCATCAGCCAGGTTATTAATGAAGATGTTAAACAGTATTGGTCTCAGTATCGACCCCAAGGGATAACTAAAGACTGGCCTCCAGTTGGACTTTGTGCCACTGGTCACAATCCTCTGAGCTCAGCAGTTCAGTCAGTCTTCAATCTACCTTGCTGACTGCTTTTCTAGTCCATATTTCATCATATTGTCTATGAGAACGTTATGGGAGATAGTATCAAAAGCCTTGCTGAAGTCAAGGTCAACAACAACATCCACTGCTCTCTCCTCATCCACCAAGCCAATCATCTCATCATAGACGGCTATAAGGTTGGTTAAGCATGATTTCCCCTTTATAAATCCATATTTCCAATGGCCTTCCTGTCCTTCATGTGTCTGGAAACAGTATCCAGAATCAGTTGCTCAGTTACCTTCCCAGGGACTGAGGTGAGGCTGACTGCCCTGTAATTCCCTAGATCCTTCTCCTGGCCCCTCCTGAAGACAGGAGTTAAATTTGCTTTCTTCCGGTCCTCACGAATCTCTTCCAGTTGCCATAACTTTCAAAGATAATTAAGAGTGGCTTTGCAATGACATAAGTCAGCTCCCTCAGCACTCATGGATGCAGCCCATCAGCACCCATGGATCTGTTTGGCCAGGTTGTTTAAGTGTTCCCTAAAACCTGATACTCCTCTACCAAGGGTAGATCTTCGCTGCTCTGGTCTCAGGGCTTGGGATTGCTGAAGTTTGATCTTACCAGTAAAGACTGAGGAAAAGAAGTATTCTGCACCACGGCCTTTTCTGTATCCTTTGTCATCAGGACCCCTGCCCCACTTAGCTGCAGGGCCACATTTTCCCTAGTCCTACTTTTGCTGCTTATGTGCTTGTAGAAATCCTTCGTATTGCCCTTCACGTCCTTTACCAGCTGCAGTTCCCGGCGGTCTTTAGCAATCCTAAACCCATCCCTGCACACTCTGGCAGTGTCTCTATATTCCTCCTCAGGTCACCTGTCCTTGCTTCCACCTCCTTTGTGTTTTAGTCAGGAGCTCCTTATCGATCCATGTAGGCCTCCTGCTGCCTTTGCTTAATTTCCTGCTTGTTGGAATGGTCCGTTCTTGAGTTTAGAGGAGGAGACTGTGGAACATCAACCAGCTTTCCTGGACCCCCTTCCCTTCAGAGCTGTATCCCATGAGATTCTTCCAAGCAGGTTCCTGAGCATGCCGAAGTCTGCTTTCCTGAAGTCCAGGACTGCCTAGTCCTACTTTTTGCCCTGCTCTCTCCTCGCAGGATCCTGAACTCCACTATTTTGTGGTCACTGCTGCCAAAGGCCCTGCTGCTGCCCCGACTTTCACATCTCTGACCAGCTCTTTCTTATTTATGAGCAGAGCAGAGCACCTCTCCTTGCCAGCAGGACAAGAGAGGTCTTCCTGTGTTAGGAAGTTGTCAATGAACTCCAGAATCCTCCTGGATTGCTTGTTCTCTGTTTTGTCCCTCCAGCTGGTATCAGGGTGGCTAAAGTCCCCATAAGGACCAGGGCCTGCGAATGCGAAGCTTCTTCCAGTTGTATAAAGAAGGCTTCATTTATGCTTTATTTGTTAGAAGGTCATTGGAGTATTAAACTATCCTGTACTAGTGCATCTATCCTTAGTCTGATGAGGGTGATGTTTTAAACAGATGTTAACATTTAATCTAATTCATGTCACTACCAATTATCCAGCAGTCTACAGACATTCATATAGGTACATTTTACAGTGTAGACTGCTTACTTCATACAGCTAACCTTTACATCATCAGTAACTGCTTCATCAGGAAAAGAACTGTTTGTTGGCTTAAAGATAGTTCCACTTAAAAGAGATTAAAAACTTCAGGACATATCTTTTAAATTCCTGTCCACGGACACTGACCAAAACTTCTAATGCTTTGCTTCTATAGGTTCCCTGAATAAGAATAAACCTGCAGAGACAGCTGACTTTCCCTTATATTTCAGGATCTACTGTTCATTTTTTGGTATTTACATTATTTTTATTGCCTCTCTTTTCTTGTATGCATTTAGTCCCCTCAAAATAAATATATCCTTTGCATGTAATATATTACTACTATTTCTCCTTCCTCACTATTAAATGTTTCTCTTGGAGTGTTTTCTGCAGCAAGCCTTTCACAGTATTCCTTGCATTAGCAATGCTACTTCTAATATTCACTTAAGACATTTTCCAATCAGCCCTCACCCCATCACTGTTTTGATTACCAAATACAACCAACCTGATTTGTCAAATTCTGTACTTAAAGAATCTCATTCTGCTCCTCTTATTGCAATTTATTCTTGAATGCATGTTACTATAACATTTTTATGGCATTATTCAAGATTTATTATCTCTTACTTTTCCATCTTCTACCTCAGCAAGTGATTTCACTTGCTGCATTTGTCTCTCACTTTCTACGTTTCAGCAAAATGTGTAATTATATGCTTAACTTTAAGAAGCCCCACTGAATTTCATTACAAAAATAAAAAAAGTCTGTCTCTAAGCTATTTTTCTTCTGCTACATCATGTTTCTAAAGGATCTCAAGAGTGCAACTTGAGAAGCATTTGTTTTACTAAAAAAGAAAAAATCTTTCTCGTCTCTTCAAGGTGTTTTGCATTCTTAGAATGAAAATTGTTATAATTCTTAAATAGCTTTATAAGAAAAAAAAAAGCTCATTTTGTCAAAACGTGACTTTCTAGCAGGAAATAAACATTTTAAGTGAAAATCATAAACAACAGAGTTCAAAAGTTGTAAAGATACCAGTTTGTACCTATACATGTAAAACAATAGTTTCATTTTCAGTCATTGTAAGAAGACTTTTTAGAAGTGTTTTAAGATGACAAAAGTATTATTTATGAATGAAATAGGAAAATCAATATTGTAGATAGGTTGTAGATCAATGTAGTAGCCGAAAAATCAATGTAGAATCAACTTTTACTGCACCATCATTATCATATAAAGTGTCTACCAACTATTCCACCATACATATGATAGTACATATTATATGATAGTACAATAATTTTTAATGGCATTCATTAATGATTTTATGCAGGTAGTCTAGCTATTTGAATAGCTTTTTTTTAGGAAAAATATCTGCAAAAATTGCTTCCAATTTTCTCTTCTATAAAAATAATTTTCATAGATCCTTTTTAGGCCACTTTATCAATACAATCAACCTATTCATTCAAGATCTAATACAGTATCTCGCTTGTATGCCTTCATTTTTCTATCTAAAAGGAGAGCCTGATAATACAGACTGATGTCTAAATGCCTTGGCCTGGTATAATCAAGCAGTAGCAACCACAACAGCATGAATTTTAGTGAGACTCAGACGTTTTATTATCAAGCAGTCATCACCAGTAGGTGATGAAGTGAAAGTAAATCTGCTAAATCAAGTAAATCTTATATTTCATTTTGTCAAGACAGAGGATTTCAACTTAACTGCAGTAGGAAAGGGAGGATGAAGCAGTACTGGCATATCCTCATTGATCTTTGGGATCCTCATTCAGACCTACCTTCTTTTTGCATTTGTTGCCTCTAACATGCTTCCACCTCTCTGAGTGTACTTCCTCTGGTCAAAGCACAAACTTAGAAGAAATTCATGCAGACAAAGTTATACAGCTGTAACATTATACAAGGTAATACACTGACTGCTTTGCAGATTGAAAACTCTTTTTATCCAGAGAAATAGAAAGATGCAGAACCGCTAGAAATGTCAATACTGCCTCTCCCACTTTGTTTCAGCTCTTGAGAAAGGAGGCTGTGGTGGTGAGAGGATCAATCTCCTCACGTATTAACTGCGTGTTGTGGGCACCAAAGAGGAAGGGAGAGGCAAATTGTGTAGTACTGTGCTTTGTTCCGCTATGACCAAGACAATCACTGTACTGCACTTACTACTGAAGTAGTCAATTGGTACGTGACTCCAGGTGACTTGAATTCAGCTAGGTAATGGGCTAGAAACCAAAAAAATTTCAAGTGAGACTGGCTGGTTGTTTTTGTTTGGCAATACTAAATGAGCCTTCACTACTGTATATTTGCTGTCAAGATAAACAGTACAAGTCACCCCCTAAAAAGCTGAATTCCTACCTTTGCACCTTATCCTGGACTGCCCTCGTTTTCCATTTCAACAGTAGAGTATGTGGAGCAAGGCCTTGACTCCGTAGCTTGCAGCTCTGCCTCTCACTGGGATATCCTGACAATAGCAAACAGTACATTTTAATAGTTTACACTGAGTGTTGTTATTAATGTTTAGCTAAGAGTTTTATTTATAACATTTTATTAATTCTCAAATTTTAAACCATAGCATTAAAATGACATATGCATGCTTGCTTAAACTCACTTGGAATCATGACTTTTAAATTTAAAGGGTTTTAAAAATATTTTAATATAACATTTCCTGTTATCTTCTTTTACTAGTTCTTCTTTCCTTTTTTGTTTTTTTGTTTGGTTCCTCTCTCGACATCTGATTATAAACAGAGATGAGATTGCAGACAAGTTAGAGGGCCTACCCTATTCTAAAAACTGTCAGGTATTGGAAATCTAACTTGGTATTGTCTGAAAAAAAAATTATTTTCAGAGGTAAAACATATATTTATTAACTGAAATAAATATAGCACTAAAAAGTAAACATAACAATTCTCGGTCTTTAATGAGAGACATTTTGGGATATAAATAAAATCAGCTAAAAGCTTCACATATGCATCTGCAGGTATGCCACTGTAGCAATGAAAGCATCCTCATTAACCCAAAAGCTCTCCCATTTAGCTACACAAACCATGTTGGTTAAGGCTATATAATAGGGGCACTGTTCTGTAGGGGCAGAAGACAATTCTATTTGCTGTCTACTTTTGCATTTGAAGGAACAGCTACATGTATCACGCAAATGATACATCCTGCAGAAACCCTGTGATTTAGCTGGGATATGATTGCAATTCTTTTCTTACTGTGGTAATGATATAATCACTTCCTGAAACCACATACATAATTTAGACCCTTGGCTAGACTTTTGTCAGTAAGCTGATTTCATTAGCATTAAAAAAAAAGTCTGTCCTCATAAACAACATCACTGATGACTAGAAACATACAATAACACTAATAAAATAGAGAATCTTATATTATCCCATTGCTCAGTGAGCTATGATTTAAGATCCTCAGCAATAAATTATTGTTGAGCTATTTTTATGTTAAATAAAAATGTACCATCTAATATTGTAAGACATGATAAAATTTTGAGAGACAGAAAAATATCACTGGGAAGTATATACACATACACAGACATGGATGGATTAAGAACTGTCACAAAGATGTAGATTTAAGAATATGATTATGCTTGCAATAGTGAAAAAAAATTTAGAATTGCAGCGATTACTACAACTAGTTATTCTAGAGTTCTACATAAGCATTATAATATGTGGTTGAATAAACTGTTTTTCATCCTCAGCACACTACAGAAGTAGATATTTAAAATGTAGATGTCCATCTACGACCCTGCCCATTTTAAGTTACCTTCATCATCATCAACCAAGACAAACAGGTACTTCTGGAACAAGAGTACTCTTCAAGTGTACTTGAAGTGTTTAGGTTGCTTCAACAACCTGGATGGCCTGTATGCCCTAAATGGCTGGGTTTTTTTCACTGACAACGAACTAAATGAGGATGTGACACTTTGACGCAGACATCTGAAGTTAAGAAGAATCTTACTCTAGGTGTGTTCTTATCTTGCTTTATTTTATTGATGGCACAAAGCTAGAGAGAGCAATGCTCAAGACCTAGTCCCACAGGTTTGTCCCTCTTGTATGCCAGGCACCACATCACCGGAGGACCCGGCAACTGGTACAGTTAGTCTCTCTCAGACAATGGTGCTTTCAAACACACTAGTCTACGTAGACAGACCTTGCAGCTTTCAGGCAGGACGCTCAAATATCCCCAAACAGCTGGGACAGGAATGGGTTTTTCAGTGCTGGAGACCAGGATGTGAAGTGTATAGCATCACCTCAAGAGCGACTGATCATTTTTCATGGGACAGAGCCACTTCCACAGCAGGCAAGGGCCAGGGCTCCCTTCTCCCTGTTTTCAGGAAGCCTGAAATCAGTGTCTTTGACTGCTCAGAGGAATACGCTAACTAGCAGGACAAATGCCTCTAGAGAGATCTGGTTCTTCTTGGAAAATATCTTAAGTATTGAAAAGATAACTAAACACAGCTCAAAAACATTTAATTGTGCCACACAGGTTTGCTCTCAAAAGAAATGCCTGAGATCGCAGTGCCCTATAATAGAGCTGCCAAAGAGCTGAACTATTTATCTAAGAAATCACTGACACAGGTTCAGATTTTCTTTGAACTTCCTTCAGAGAAGAGAACTGAGTTATGGTCTCATAAATTCTCCCTGTTGCAGCCACTGAGTTTTGCATAAGAAGATGGGACTGTTAGGGTCCTTGTGCACATGCCTTTCAGAAGCCAGGAAAGTTTTATACCTAGCCTAAGAAACTTAGCTAGCAGTGTATTTTAGCCAACTGCAGGGTGACAGCTGAGCTTAGATTTTGAGGATCCAAACATAACACTTCTGTGATTACAGTGGGATTTCAGTCATAAATACCAGCCTCAATTTGCTGGTCTGTCATGGGCAAGACAGTCTTGGGGAATTTCACATAAAATTGCCAGTTAACATCACCTTTTAATTACTGATCCAGGTATTGAGGAAAACTCAGGGAAACACCTTTCCTCCCCCTTCCCCAGGCCCAGCCACAGTCCAACACGTCTCCTCCTCCCTCCTCGTCCCAGTGTCGCCCCCTCGGCGAGGCGGCGCCTAACGGTCCCTTCCCGCCGCCCCGCGCTTCTTCGTCTGTTTCCCCAGTCCTGCCGGGCCCCCCGGGGCGTCCCTGCCCCGCCGGGGGTCGCCTCCTTCCGAGAGCGCGCCCCGGCCGCGCCCCGACAACGGCCCCGTCCACGCGTCTCCCCCGCGTCTCCCCACGTCCCCCCTGGCGTCTCCCCTCGCCCTTCCCGCACGTCCCCTCCCGCCCCTCGCGGCTGCCGCCCGGCCCGGCCCGGCCCGGCCCTGCCCCCGCCCTCTGGCGGCGCCCGGCCCTTCCCCGGCTGCCGGAGCCGGCTGGAACCGGCTGTGACCGGCCGCGGGCGGCTCCCGGCCGCCGCCCGCCCACGCGGGGCGCCCCGCAGCCTCCCGTGGCCACAGCGTGCGATGTGTGGCCGATAAAGAGACTCAGTGTAAAAATTGCTACCAAAAAAGCGTACCAAACCAAGCAAAATCTAATTTACTTGCTCTTGCCGAAAGAGGAGGGTGGGTGTCTCTTTCTTCTGAGGCAATGACGTAGTCTAGAATTTGGGTTTTTTAATTCGGTTCTTTTCTTGTTATGTAAGGAAAAAAGTCTGCCTGGCTGGGATTGTGCTGCACTGTAAACTGGACCAATCTAAATTTTAGGAAATTGTTACGTATAGAGTAGTATCATTGTTATTGAACTTAGATTACTTGCAGTTTTGACTTGCTGTTTTAATAAGTTTTTACCTTGAAAACAGTTTTCCTGTGCAAACTTTTAGGTTTCTGTCTGACATAAGTTTGGAGGATTTTCTGTGAATGTTCTTGCATCATACACCTAAATTTTATTTTCCAATGAATATGTCTTCTGAGAAGCCGTTTGAAAGAGAATTAGCGCATAGCAAACGGAGAAGGGTGAGCCTGTCTTACAAGCCCTGCCTGAAAGAGCTCCTCCTGTTTAGCCTACCAAAACATAAGATAAGAGCGCAGCTGATTGTTCTCTGCAAGTACATCTGGGAATAAACACAAGGGAGAAGAAAGCGCTATTAAAGCTAAAAGACAGTGTCAGCACTAGAACAAAAGGTATGTAATTTGGCCTGACAATTGCACTGTAAATTAGAAGATGATCTCTAACCATCGAGAAATGGAGCTGTGAAGCAGCCTCTAAAAGGAAGAATAAAACCCAGAGAAGTAGACTTATAAAGAGACAGGTGAATACAGGAACAAGATCATATATTGAGTCACATGCAGTAGCAGATAACTGGACTTGATAGTCAAGGAAGGCGCTTCCAGTCCCATGTTTTTATTTCTTAAGGCTGGGTAAGTTTGCTGGGAGCAAGTTGACCAGTCCCAGTCGAGTCCCTTTGTCACTCACTTCCAATGGAAATGCACTCTTCCTGTGGCTCACCGTATCATGAAATAGCTCTCCAAAATGGAACTGCTGCAGCAAGACAGAATAAGTCTTCATCTCTCTTGGTGGCTATGGAGCTGCTCTTGGACACAGAAGACATCAGTTACTATTTTAGGGCACCCACTGCCAGTTTTCGTATCTCCCTTTACTTAGAGTAAGAGGGAGATATCTATTCCAGAGTTGTTCTTAATCTAGCTGTACATGGTTTCGCTCTTGAATTAGTCCTTTTGATGCTGTGAAAAGTGTTCTAATCTCCGATAAGTACACAAACTTAATTACTTATGCCAACATAAGGCACATTATTCATTCCTTGGCACTTTCTTTGTCTGTAATAACGCACAAACGTCATGGACAGTGGCAGATCTGGCAAGGCAATGTGATGTCCAATTAGTCCTAAACCTGAGCCAATTATCTACCCTTCATGCTATGAGATTATATCATAAATATCAATCAACTAAATTTCAGAGAGCTTCTTTAAGAAAATAATACTCTGCTTTGTAAGCATCTCAGTATGCTGTTTCACATGCTGACTGCGATTTTGCTAAAGTCATTTGTTTCATCGAGATTTCAGTTTTCAGAAAATGTTTGGAAACATACAAAATTTGAGGGACTATAGACAAAGCTGCCAATAAGCTTCCAATCTTCAATACAGTAAGTCCAACAGTAAATGAAAGACCTACACTGTTTTCTGTGACCCGTCTCCCTCCTCTTCCCCCTCACCCCATTCTGAAAACTACACATTTGATGGAATTTCTTACATGACAACAGCTCCCTATTGCATGACAGCTGCTCCCAGAGCTGAATTCCCAGCTATATCTAAGCCTTATCTTCAGTAGTTCCAAAATCTATGCAAATGGGACCAGACCAGAAGAAGAAATGGTGTCAAGTCAGGGTAGATAACATAACCATACTGCAGCGCTAAGGAGAATCGGTAAAAAAGAACTGCCGGTTGTGTTGTCTGTTCAGCTGTATATTTCCCTCCTTACCAGAAAGATGTGATGGGATGTTTGGTACCAGATGAGATGCCTCTACAACTGCTCTTTTTACTAGCCCATAGTGAATGTCCTCAGAGCTTCAGTACCCACTGAGCTTCTTAGTCCACAGGATATGTCTACATTTCAGTGGTATTATTTCCCCAGAGAAATAAAATGTTCAAGAATTCTTTTATTTATTTATTTTAAAAGCAGACTGCTGTTTCAGCTATATGTGCGATGTAGGCAAGGTTAAACACACACAGATTAATATATATTAATTATTTATTTTCAACAATATATAATTCCCCTCCCTAAAATGTTAGATTTTCCTGTTTATTTATCACTACAACACTGAATTGTGCTGAAGTAAAAATTCAAGATCCAACTAGAGAATAACAGAGGTTGTAAAAATCTAAAAAGCATTTGATGTGATTTTTCAGAAGTGTTCAAAATACTGCAACTCCCAGTTTAACACAAAGCCAGATCTTCAGAATTCAACCTCCTCTTTAAAAGGGAGTCATTTTGTAAGTCTGATCAGAATATTCTGAGCACAGTGAATTTCTGAAATCTACTTGTAAATTTTAGAGGTTTTCTTGATAGAGGAAGAGACAGGTAAGAATATTATGAATTGATATTACTATTTCTGTCTTTTAATACATGCCTTTTAAAGCATATCTTTTAATAAAAAGCTTTTTTGTGCTGCTCTAATTTTTGGAAGTTTTTTAACTCCTGCATTAATTGTGAAACTAAATTATTACTTTCTATATTTTGGAATGTTTGGGGTTTTTTTATACATGTGAAGGTCCTTTTGACATGACATCTCCTTTAAGCTTTGACCACAACACTGCTTAAAATGAAGAAAAAGATACAACGAACAGTATAT
Organism: Struthio camelus; assembly: GCF_040807025.1. Taxonomy (NCBI): domain Eukaryota; kingdom Metazoa; phylum Chordata; class Aves; order Struthioniformes; family Struthionidae; genus Struthio; species Struthio camelus. The sequence continues at coordinate 114,603,086 of NC_090942.1, read as the reverse complement.
TCATCTTCTTTTGTAAACACAAGAAACTATTTACAAAACAAATTGTGGTTCATAATTAAATGTGCAGAAATCCTGAAATGCCGAAATTAAAAAGGCATTATCAGTTTTAATTCTGATCCTTTGTTCATTATGATAAAGCATGCAATGATGTCTCTCAAACAAGATAATAGATACTTTTTTTGCCCTTCCTCTTTAAGGAATTTTCCATGTAACTTTGAAGAAAACTCATCATCATATAAATCTGTATTCCAGTTCTGATGATTAAAGTAGCAGATAATGTATTATTTGCAAAATTTCTCATTTTTTAATATTTATGCTATATAATGTAGAATTTCACACTTTTTGACCAAAAGTGAAAAAAACAGCTGACTTCATATTAGAAACCTAACAAATACTATTTGCCGCACTGCTTGCTCTCTCATAGCAGCTCTTACAGGAAACATCAGGATTCTTATGGTACGAGATTTATATATATAATGAAGACCCTAGTTCAAGACCATATGCATGCATATTTTATCCCAAGTCAAAGTGGTTGTAAAAGCAGCAGAACAGTCATCTTCAAAAAGTACTAGTACTTTCAGTTTTAGATAAAAGGAGTTTCATCTCTAAAAAGTGCTGCTTATTATTATCTGAGAATGTGTATTCATCCCCATCTCACACCATTACAATTTGCACAGTGCAGAGGGTTTAGTAAAATCTCCGTCTGCTGTAGAACAGGACGAAATGCTGATATAGTAGAGTTTCTAAAAGTAGAGAAGCACTAAAGCTGCTAGAAAGGGAACATGTTTTTTGCAGCACCGACAAGTTATCATATTTTGATAGATGGAGGTCTTGCTGTCCCCATGTGCTTGTTCTGCATGTCTGCTAGAAGTTATCAGTTCATATTGTTCACTAATGCTAGTATAAAACAAAGCGCAGTGGCATTTTAGGACCATCACATCATACCTAGAGAGATTTACTGCTGTGAGATGAAAGTCTGTTTTATTCTAGCTTGCAAACCTCTCCTCTCCTTTGTGGGTCCATATATGACTCAGATAAAATACTGACATGAGCACTTACTTATCCTGATTTAAAGTTCATTTAAATCTATGGGGATTGTTCCGCTGACATTAATAGGCTTTGTATTGGGCCCTTTTAGCACACTGGCAAGATTCTTCGGCAACACTCCAAGATCCTTAAAAGGGCATGACAAGCAGTCTTACTAAATGTATCATATAAATACTATTGCTCTGTGACATGCAATTACCTTTTTAAAATATATTTACTGTTTGTACCAAAGGGCATTACACTTGCTTATGATAAATACAGGAATGACCAGGATAAATGAGCAGCTGCACCCTCACAGCTTCTCCCCTTTTCCCCAACCGTTAAGTAACTGTTTGTTTCCCCAGCAGTTAAGATACAGTTCATGCATTTCTTCAACCTCAGACACTGTGGAGAAAAAAAAAAAAAAAAAAAAAAACCCTGAGCTGGATACGGCAACAAAAGAAGTTTAGTGAACGTATCTGGGATCATTCAAGGCAGCCTCATAAGGATTCATGATAATTCTACCTGCAGCAGGAAAGAGATTATAAAAACATTTCTAACTTGACGGCACAATTAAGTTGAGGCTTGCTCCTCTGATTACCAACACCTTTTCTTGCTTTTTATCCAAAAAGTTAAAATTAAGACTAAGTTTGATTTAAATTCTGTGTGTACATGGCCATGTGCATAAGTATTTTTTTCTCTGTCTGTCCTTGTTTCTACAGTGTCTTGTTTCACTTTAAAACATGATTTTATGAGTCACGTAATACAAGTGGCAACTCCAATGGTCGGGTGAAGCAGATATACAGGAAAAACTAAGGGGTATAATAGGTAATGCAGTAAAACTGACTTTTTAGAGATCAACTACAATTTTTAGTGATTTTTGTGAACACAGCTATGTTACAGTATTTGTCAGACACAAAACAAAATAAGAAGGCTGGCTATTGCCAGTGATTTGCGCTGGCCAATTGTACTGTGGCGGACAGTGAAAAACATCACTAGATTAGTAATATTTAAGATAGAAAGCTAAGCGCATAGACCACAGGCACATAACCTCTTGTGCTGCAGGGAAAATGTGTCTTTAACTTGTATAATAATAACTAACACAGAAATATGAGCCAAATTGTCATAAAAATTCTTAAATGAGCCACTGAAGACCTCCAAGATTCTGATATTCTGTACAACAAATTTCAGCATTTTCAGGACCAGACAGAAGGAAAATTCTAGCAAAAAGCTATTTAAAAGGGGAAAAAAGCCATAATTAAAGCCTCACCTTCAGTGCAGTCTTCTTACCTAATTACAAAATTCAGATCAATAGACTAACAACTCCCCATGACTTTCAGCAATGCAAAAAACCGCTATGCATAAAGCTATCCCAACAGAGCACATAACTACCACTGTATTTGTATCTAGTGGTAAATCCTCTAGACTTGACAGCATTCCCAGCTGAGTTCTTGTAGAGCTTTTAAACCCTATATTTGTTTAAGACCACACTTGAGGAGAACATTCTATAGAACTTAGAAAAGAGAAAGCACCTACCAACATAGCTTTAAAAAAAAAAAAAAATTGAACACCCAAATATTAATAGTAAAACGTGAAATTTAAGACCAAGATCATTAAATTCAAGTATAACTTCTGACTCAAAAATCAAGTAAATCACAGAAAGCGTCAGTCAAATAATCACAGAAGATGACTTATTAAAAATTGTGGAGGCAATGACTGAAAAAGATACTTAAAGCAATATTTAAAAGTTATAAAATTAAATATATGAAAGATACAGTGGATATTTTAGTAAGTGAAATCTTAACCTACTTCATAATGATATTTTAGGAAATGTTAAATGTCTCTGAATTAGCTGCAAAAACTAATGATTAGATATTTTCCCTTGTGCAAAGGACTGAAAAATGGTTACTCTGGGCAGTGAATGTGATTGTATGCTAGAGAAATTCAATCTTGCTCTAATTTTTGGATCAAAACCACCAAGTAAATTGTCTGAAAATTTTCAGAGAGAATCTGTAGCAAGTTTATTTGACTGCAGTCATGGTTTGAAAGACAGAAAATGCTGAAAAGCAAAATGCAAATAATTATTTTGATAGAATTTTGTGAAATAGTCAGAAAGCATAATTTAAAATCCTGTTAATTTAATACTCAATTAGATTTTCTTTTTTAATCTAGGATAAAATATGTATATTATTGGCCAAAAGTGCAGCTGCTATAAGTTAAAAGAAGCCTATAGAAATCAATAGAGCTAAAGTGATTTTCACAGCTAAGGGATTCTGTCTTTCTACAGAACAAAGCAACATACTTTTCAGGATATTAGACATTCTTTCTTGAGAAGATGCGAGGTCAAAATTACGCCAATTTGCTAGAAAAAAAAAAGATCTGTCCCAGTAGTAAAAGGACAAGTCAACTCTTCCCACACAAAAATCGACTAGCAGCTGCCAGAGGAGGAAAGGAGAATACACCCAGGATATCTTCCCAATTTGTTTTTTTATGTGATGAGTGCAATATTTCTTTCTCCCTGAGCAGTTCCAGAATTACTCTATTTAACACCTAAGGTTTGTCCTAAACGTAAAGGCTATCTGATGGATAGAATCTCTTTTTTCTTCTTCCTTCTCTGTTAAAATCCTGTTTCCATTTCAAACAGCTGTCCCGGAGGTTTCATCTCAGAGCACAACTTTGTGCAGATTCCTATTGGAAAACAAATACAGCTTCACTGATCAGTAAATCATGCAACTAAGTTGTTTTTCCAGACTGCAAAAATTGCAGAATATCCCTCTCTTCCTGTAGGAGTAAGCAGCAATGATGAGAGACCAGGCCTTTACAGAGAACAGAATGATCATAGAATTAATGGCCCTTTGGGGAAGCAGGGGATGTAATGATGGCTTATCTTTGTTTTTGGAGTCTTTATCAACGAATTCCCTGATTGAGGAAGTCCCTGAAAAAAATTGCAGCTTACAAAGAAATTAAGTTTTTAAACCTTATGATTTATAGTTCCTATTGGAAAGGGAGGTACTCCACTGTAAAGTTTGCTTTAGCAAAAATAAATAAAATATTACTTTCCAAATACTGGTAAATATCTTAGCCCTTGTCTATTTCAGGCTTAGAAAGCTGTACTTCAAAGAATAAAGCCCAAATTCATAACTGTCAGCAAAGGAATACTTCTGAACCGATTTCCAAAACCACTACTAGTAGATTCATCTAGCCTTGCATGTTTAAACTACAGAGAATATTGCAAACAAAATATTACATCTTTTGTCTAAAATATTCTCAGTGCACTTGATATTGAAATAGCAAATCTTCCTTTATTCATTTTTAAAACTTTTGTACCCTGATCTCTTGCACTATTTTACACTCAAAAATACTACAAGCAGAAGATGTAACGGCAAATATGAACATTTTTCCCGTATTGTGCTACATTTAAAGCATAAAATTCAGAAAAAAAAATTGGTTGCCTTGTCAATTTTCACGTTTTTTAACAGTACCATTCCTAACATACCCCTAATGCCTTATAACATTTTCTATAAGGATGTGAATTCAAATACATGATTTTATTAATATAGATGAACATAGCTGATCATTCTGCATCAGGGAGATCTGAAGAGAGGGAACACTGCTAGCACAGCAGGTTTATTATATATTATATATGTATTTATATATATATATATATATATTTATTTATTTATATATAGTAAAATAATTGATGAATCAAAAAGTAAATGAAAAAATACATATATCCAGACCTGTCTTACCTTTCACAAGTAAACCACACAATGGACTACTTCAACTGAGAAATAATTATTATTTTGGGATGCTTAGTAGCATTTAAGTATAGTTTCATGGATCAATATGAGCTTCAGCTAGGTATCCAAAAGGCAGAATATGCTATACATTTGCAACTAAAAAGAGAAAAAAGAGGGTAAGAACAGGGAGGGAGATGAGTAAGAAGAAAGGGATCCTTGAATAGGTTTTGCTACTACAACTGCATTCTTCTGTCTGTGATAAAAATATATAATAAGTAAAGGGGAATGCTAACAAAAAACAATACTGGGGGATTAGACCATCTATTATTTGTGCCATTTAAGTAAAAACCATTATGCAGCTTGATTGCACAGAAGACTGCTGAGCTGATATTCTCTGAAATAAGAGTGAATAATTCACTTAAAAGGGGGTGAAATCACCCCCTGAGGGAAATTTAATATTGGCAGTTGGCGTGATTTGGTGTTCTGTAGAGGCAGACATGAATGCTCATTGTGTACATTTTTTGAGAGCTCCTAGACCCCTTACCTATGTCAGTTTTACCCTAAGTGACTGAAACTATGTTTCTTTTGAGTTTACCTAATCCAAGGGAGGATGCGTGAGCCATGTGACGTGATTACATCGGCAGCTTTGAATATTCACATCATAACCTATGACACGTGATGGGCAAATTTTTAACTTGATTTAAATACATCTGGGCTCAGCATAGTCTTTTTACATAAGTACAAAAGTTGAGTTTGGAATAGGGTCTGAATTGCCTGCATTACTGCAGTAGGTTGAGATACAAGATCTCACATGAGTGTTTCCAGTTTTAGTTGTAGAGGAAACCTTCTTTGCTATAGTGAATCATCTCAAGAAGCATCGTATGTGGGGAAATCTCAGAATATATTTGTGTATTTACCTGTATTCACTTATTACAGCAAATAGGCAAAAAAGTCCAAATGTTTTCACTAAAGAGAAAGAAAACATCCAATGTAAAATGCCAAGCATGCCTGACCAGACTAATGGCTTTCGACAATGAGATGAATGCCATGATGGATGAGGACAGAGCAGTGGATATTGTTTACAACAAGCAAGGACTTTAGCACCAACTGCTGTAGCATCCTTATAATCAACTGACGAGCTATGGACTGGATAAGTGGATGATACGTAAAGTTAGCTGGACTGCCAGGCTATAAGAGTTGTAATCAGCAGTACAGAACCTGACTGGTGCCCAGTTATTAGTGGTGTCTTTCAGGGACTGGTACTAGGGCCAATACTGTTTAACAACTTTATCTAGGACCTGGATGATGGGATGGAGCACACTCTCAAACTGTTAGACAGTACCAAATTGGGTGTATAAGGAGGGCAGGGCTGCTACTCCTATGGACCTTCCAAGGAACAGGCTGACAGGCACTCTGTGAAGTTCAACAGCAAAGGAGAGCAGCTGTCAAGTCCTGCATCCTCAGTGGAATACCTCCAGGCAAGAGTAGAGACTGGGGGCAAGCTGGATAGAAAAAAACTTCATCAAAGAAGACCTGATGTCCTACTGGACAAGCTGAACGCGAATCAGCAATGTGCTACTGTGGTAAAGGACAACTGCATACTGGGTGGTATTAGCATAACTGCGGCCAGCAGGTCCAGGGAAGTGATTCTTCCCCTACTCTGTCCTTGTGAGACCGCATCTGCAGTACTATGTCCAGTGCTGGGCTCCCCAGTAAAAGACAGACATTTACATACTGGAGCAAGTCCAGTGGAGGTCCACCGTTCTGGTCAGGGGATGGAGCATATATTGTACAAGAAGAGACGCAGAAAATTGGGTTTGTTCAGTGTGAAGAAGAGATGGCCTCATTGCTATCTATAGAGGTTGCGGAGTCTCCATCCCTGGCCCTCTTCAGAGCTCTGCTGGACTTGGCCCTGCACAACCTAATCTAACTAACTTGCTCTGATCAGGAGGCTGGATTGGAGGACCTGCGGAGCGCAAGTCCCTTCCCACCTTCATGACTTTGAGATTCTGTGTTAGAGGAGAAAATAAACCATTCCTGGATGCACACTCTGCACAGTGTAGTTACAGGATTTCAAAGGAGTTAAGGGAAACAAATTTGCCTGTGAATATGCAGCTGAAAAGCCAAGAATGAAATCAGGAAGATATGCAGAACACTCACAGACCAGCAACCATTAGATCTATTGTATATTTTATTGACTGATGCTCCAAGCAATTAACTTTCAATTTCCTAGGAAACAAAATGTAAATTTCCTGGTAAGCAATAGAAAAATACCTAGGTCTACTGGGATGGCACCAGGAGCGTCACTATTCATTAGTGAAAGCGATCTCAACAATAATAAACCTTTATTGAGGTTCATGGTAGAATCTGTCAAGTGAACGTAGGCAAAAAGTGAAAAGCTAAAAAATAAAAGGAGAGATAATAAGCTTAAAGTACTTGCAGCAATTACTCTAGTTAAAGAAAAAATGGTCAGCTGTAATTTTATTTATATAGATTCCTGTAATTTTTTTTCCAATGATTCCAAAAAGCAATATTCAATTAAGCATATACAAATAATTAGATTTTTTTTTCTTCATAGTAATAAATAAGATGTGAAAATACATACAAGGTCTTTAAATTTCCCAGTAGAATGGTTATCCCCCCTCAGACACATTTACAGCAAAACACAAAGCTGCCAGCATTTTAGGAACATCCTTTAGGCTTTGTAGTTTTACAGCAACATTCCAGACAGACCCAATTGTCACAGAATCTGTAATTTTAAACCAGCAGTGACTGAGTACTCTTGCCTCCTTCTCTGCAGTTAAAAATATTTTGCTTTGCTCCACATTGCTGTGGTTCTATATATGCCTCAACGTGGCATTCACTGTTTCTCAAAGAACAGTATTCTGTCTGAAAAAGCCTGGAGTTTAATGTGTTGGGGGCCCAGTCTCCCTCCATGATAAAGATGTCGAAAGCAGATGTTGAAACAGTCACATTCATATCACTTGACAACTTCCTCTTGCTACTGGGATGTTCAGCTGTCTATGTGCAAGCTTTGAATGATTTTGTACTTGACAATATTTTCTGGTAAATCAGCATTCAATGAAATTAGCATATCATAGGCTAGATGATGTCCAAAAATCATCTTATGGGAAAGTGGTCGTCATCTATATATAGTACTTTGATGCTTTTCTAGCTTTTAAAAGCTGCCTATTTTTTTGGAGAAAGGACAGTTACGGCACTACTTCTAATTTCCAAAGAGCGTAGAATAGGACTTTTCATACGGCATGTGAATAAGAAATAAAGGGAGGCCAGAAATGCTGAGAAGCATTCTTTAAAATAATTCAGATGATTCTGAGAAAAACTACCAAGAAATAACATTTTGAGCAGACAGTAAAGACTTTCAGCTCCTACTTACTATTGTTAGGAGACTATATAAGGTAATTCCAGAGAGTACCAATCAGTAGAAGTCACCGTTTTTGGAAAAGTGACATCTCATGTTTGTTCTGGTGCCTCTGCAAGGCAGATAAATTTATTATTGGGGACTATTTTCAAACACTTGGTTTGAAAATTTGGGTATAACCTGAGCAAAGAATGAATAAAATAAGTTGAAAAATTCTGTTGAATATACCAAACATTAATCAAAGGAATTTTAAGTATATTAATAGACCAGCTCTCACCTCAAAAAAAAAAAAAAAAAAGAAAATACTGGTATGAATCAGAAATGTAATGAGACACCAGGAAGAATTGTCTGTACTTACTTGCTCATTTGATTCCCCTTCAAACCTTACTATATTGAAACTTTACCTGGATTAATACTGCATTTTTTAAAAGAATTTGCAGAAGCTAAATTAAACAGTCCCTTCACCTTCAACCTTGACTGTCCACTTGCTTCAATTACAGTGCCATGATTGTATTTCTAGAACAAAACTAGGTTCGTGGCATTTTCCTGTCATTTTAGAAGGGGCCACTTGTCTGCTACTCAAGGAAAGAACAAATGCTACTTTGTGTGTTGACACTAATTAAACTGAAACTGAGATGAGAAAAATCACTCAGACACCATTTGCCTTAAAGCCCAAATGCACCACCTCTCATAAAACAGGTTTCCCAACCTAAGGAGCAAAGATCCATAGCCTTGATCTCCCACATTGCCACTGAAATGGCTAATAGCTACTTTTTAATGCAAATTCATTTTCTCACAAACCCAATTTAAGTGTCATCCAATTTTCTTATCTGTGGCCATATGCTTAAAAAGTAATTACTCTGCTAGCATTTTTAATTAAAATGATGTTATCTATGGTTCTAGATGCATTAAGTGCACCATTGATCTCTCAGATACAAAATGAAATTTTGATAGATGAGTCATGCCATGCATTTTCCCGTTGTTACAAGTTTCTTTGAAACTGGTACTAACTGTGAAACTTCAGTTGAAGTGCAGGTCAAATAGGTATCCACCAGATTTTCTCTTACCTAATTGTCAGATAAAAAGAAGAAATGTATATTTGTCTTTTATTTTGTTTTTTTTTTTTAATATCCTCTTTATTACTCATTCAACAAGATAATAGGTTTTAAGCTGATTTCTGAAGTTAAACTCTAAGTTTCAAACTTCTCACCTGCTGTAAGTTCCTGCAGGTTGTGTATACCAAGTACAGGGAGGTGATGCTCGCTCTGTAATACTTGGTCAAGATTCTAAGAAAACTATAATTTTTAGATGTTTCAGTCATCAATTCACCCCCCTCATTTCAGGCTGCTTTCGTTGAATCTGTTCCTTAATAATATCTTCTGTGAAGCTGTGTAGGTTTCTTTATTAAAAACAAAAAAAAAAGTAACCCACAATAATAAAATTTCTAATGCAAGATATTTGTCACCATCATTCTCTCCAAAATAAACTACAGCTATTAAAATTAGTATACGTTCATTTTCCATTAACCTGACATTCTTAGTTCCCCATTTGCTATCGGCTTCTTCTGTCTTGTCTCAGATCTGTAACTGTAAGGAGATCAATACTCGATACTGCTTTTTCCAAGTAACTGGTGTATAACATCATTGACTTAGGATCAGGCATGGCAAGCATCTTTGTGTGACTGGTAAATAAACAGTTACTGAGAAATGCATCTACATACTTAAGTCCTTCTGATACTGTCCTGGCATTCTCTTAAGTATTCAGTGTCACAAGGCATGGCATAAGACTAATCTTATTTTTTTCTAAAAACAATGAACAGTGTATTCAGTGCTTTCAGATTGATTGTAAATGCTTTCTGTATAAGTCAGATTGTAAATCAAAACACTATCTAATATCATCCCAAAATCATAAAGAAAAGTTTCTTAAAACTAAGAGAATAGTAAAAAAATAGTAATAATAATACACTGTGAATATTTCCAGTAATACTGCTAGAATCTTGTTACCTATAAAATGATCTAGGCCCTGCATTGTAGCTCTCTTGTATTGTAGAAGCTTCATATATCAGTAAAAAAATTGTGTATTGCTGTAATTTTGAGTTATATCTTTAGCTATCTTCTAAAAGGTGCTGTAGTTAAAATTGAAACATAAGTCAGTTAAAACACTTGCCAGCATACATTATAATAGCTGACAACACACTTATATTTTCTAATTTTTATACCCTTGCACATTCATTTGTCTTTGTTACCAGTAATCGGTATTTTATCAAATTTTGTATTTAATGACTGTACACATTCATCAAGTATTCTCTGAATGTGGCAATATCTTAAGTAGAGTCTCTAGAAATAAAGTCAAGGTATTCAGGCTCTATGCAAGTAAAGTGTGGCAGCCTAATGCTGCAAGTTTCTTTTTCCAAACCATACAAGACATCATTTTCACACTAGGAAACTGCTCAAAACTCCACTGAAACCAATATTATTCTTTTTGTTTGTTCTATGTTTTGAATGAACTCATCACCTGGATTATGCGTATGTACAGGTATGAGTTCATATTTTGTCATTTGATATTTTCTGTTTTCTCAGTGTGTCAGTTTATTACTGACACAATTAAAGAGAAAATTAGTGCAAACAGCATGCAAACAGTGATTCTGTACAGAACCATCATAATTGCTTTTATACTAGACCCCCCGCACAACATCTATGAATGGGGAGTAAGTGTAATTCAATACAATTAAAAAGAAAAAAGGACATGTTTTAGTACAGATTGAAATATTCTTTTTATATGTGGCTATCTGCAAATCCTATACATTGCATTGCATATTGCTACAATGTCATACAAAGCCCAAAAGAGAATATTTACTGGTAACATTTATGGTAGCATTTGTAGCACTTGAATAAGATTATGGCTTTGAATATGTCCCTAAATCAGGACCACCTTGTATACAGAAGGTTTTTTTAATCTATTTACTGTGCTTGAGGTACAGTCATTTCATTTCCAAATTCCCACAACTGCATTTAAAAATTATCTTTATTAAGGTATCTCCTCTTATATAGATTCCTGTATTTAGCAAGTGGTTTCGCTCAGCTGCATTTTATTAATTTGGATTAACACTAAAAGCGGAATTGGAATTCTGTATCTTAATATAATATCTCATAATTGGAATTCTCAAGATCCGCCAGGAAAAAAAAAAAGTGCTATACCAAAATGAGCATTCTTATAGACAGAGTGTAGCACAGATGACTTGAAAGACAAGAGCTGTATTGCATTGAGCCCCAGAAGAGTCCTTTAAGGTAGGAGTTCAAGAGGCAATTCTGAAGTTGTTAGCACAGTTATGAGTTAGCAATTAGTTAATTGTACATAGTATTTTAGTTAATGGTAAATAGAATGCTTTAGTGGATGAACAGCTTCTATGCACTGTTTTGTTTCGATTAAGTCACATTTTGTGTTAAAAAAAGATGAAACAAAAACTCTTGAACAGTTAATAGCAACTTAGTAGTATTCGTATCTGTAGTCTGACCTATGATCACAGAATCACAGAACGGCCGAGGTTGGAAGAGACCTCTGAGATCATCTAGTCCAACCCCCCTGCTCAAGCAGGGTCCTCTAGAGCACGTTGCATGGGATTGCGTCCAGGCAGGTTTTGAATATCTCCAGCGAAGGAGACTCTACAACCTCTACTAGGCAACCTGTTCCAGTGATCTGTCAACCCCACAGGAAAGAAGGTTTTCCTCAGGTTCAGATGGAACTTCCTGTGGTTCAGTTTGTGCCCGTTGCCTCTTGTCCTGTCACTGGACCCATCCTCTTCACACCCTCCCTTCAGATACTTGTACACATTGATGAGATCATCTCTCGGTCTTCTCTTCTCCAGGCTGAACAGGCCCAGCTCTCTCAACCTTTCTTCCTAGGAGACATGCTCCAGTCCCCTCATCATCTTGGTAGTCCTCTGCTGGACTCTCTCCAGGAGTGCCATGTCTCTCTTGTAGTGGGGAGCCCAGAAGTGGACACAGTACTCCAGGGGAGGCCTCCCCAGGGCTGAGGAGAGGGGCAGGATCACCTCCCTCCACCTGCTGGCAACACTCTTCCTAATGCACCCCAGTGTACCATTGGCATTCTTGGCCACAAGGGCACAGTGATGGCTCATGGTTGTCCACCAGGACTCCCAGGTCCTTCTCGGCAGAGCTGCTTTCCAGCAGGTCAACCCCCAGCCTGTACTGGTTCTCAGATAAAAGGGTTCAAATATTTGTATTGAGACACTAAGATACTACATTACATTCTGGGAAATAAAAACTAGTTTTCTTCAAGTTTTCAGATTAACAGAGATCCTATATATAATTATGACGACAAACTGCCACTATTTGCTAATGCAATATGCTTAGCATTTCCTTGTTAGAAGGTAAGTAGTTGCTTTACTTGGTTTTGTAGAGCTCAGCTTTAAGGTATTGAAAGAAGGGTGAAACAACAACAAAATAGCTATTTACTACAGAAAATACAGTATATATTTCCCTTAAAAACTCCCAGTCAGATTTTCTTATTTCCTACTTCCCAACTAGTAGCTTGAAAGAAATAAAAGTGATTCATATTGCTTTCATCAACTATCCCCTTTTAAAGTAGCTGAAGAGAATGTAAATAATATGTCCTGAAATGAGAGCATGGATGTTACTGCTGAATCATTAATTCAGATTTTACTTAGGCTATAGTTCTCTCTGATTTCTAACTTTGAAATGGCTATGAGAGCTCATTTATTTGTTTCAAGATAAGATATGCTTTAAAAACAAAAAAAAAAGGTATTATTCTTTTACCTGCTGTCCATTCCTGAAGGCACTGCACCAGAGGTATCCGTATAATGGCAACTCCATTTTTAAATGAATTTTGAAGTATCAGAATTGCTTTCATCCTATATTGGAATAAGGATATTTTTCAGTAGTTACATAAGAATAGACTAATGTCAAAACAGGCTTAAAACCATCCTTCCAACATCCCTTTTCCCCGCATTAGAAAGATCTGGACATATGAAAATGAAGAAGTGTCTGCAAAATGGTTGTTTCGAAACAGTTGAAACTGTTTGAGTTTATCTGTGCCAAGCAGCCACACCATGAATACAGCCAGGGTTTCCTTTGCCCCACATACTAACCTGAAACCTATTTGTTCTGGAATCAGAAGGCAGGGAGAGGATACTTTGCTAGCCTCTACATAAATTTGTCTGGTCATGTAACACTGGAGTGAGACACGGGGAATTTCCTCTTTTCAAGTAGTCTCTGATGTTATTGTATCGTCTAGAAAGAGTTTATGCAGTTACAAAATCTGTTCTTTTAGGTGTCCTGTTCTGTCCAGTGCCGTCTGTTTTCTGGGGTCCAATTTTAGGCCTTCTGAAGTTAATGAAGTTAACATCACTCCACCATCACTAAGTCTATTACAAAGCCAGCGTTGTCAGCAAGACTTACAGTCTTCCTGCGGTCTAGCAGCAAAACTTTCATTAAAATCTGTTATCTATCATATTCTGGGATAATGCCCTTCAGCCGTAAGAGATCTGTATACTCATAGTGATGATACCTGTTATTGGAGTCTCAGATTACGTTAATGGGCCAAACCATCCCTTCTGTCAAGAAGTTTATTCTTGCGGCTTGTGGCATTCAGGGATGGTCTAAAATATTTAGTCTGCAGTGCTGCCTGTATCATCACACATGTGTAGGTACACATGCATACACCATCAAAAAGTTTTACATTCACTTTAAAAATAGTGCATTGCATCAAAAAACCCTAAGAAAATAACTAGAGAAAATTCTGGACGATACTCATAGTAGATACAGAAATATATAGAAGAATTCTGTCTCCTAAAAAGTATTTAAAGGTCAGCTCTGCCACTTCTCCATGTTCTATAAAAGAAAATACAGACACTGTAAGTATTGGTTGTGTTTAAATAGCATAATTGTTAAATATGATTATTTCATGATTTTGGTCTTCTAAGCATCCTTGAAGGAACAGATTACCCAACTGGGGAAAAGAAGAGGGAAGAGGAAATCATAGATGTTGTTGAACAGAATGGAAGTTCATTTGATTATTTGTTGAAGCTGACCCTATTTTTTTTAGTAGAATACAGAATCAGCAGGTCTTTTAATGACCTTTTCTTCTTTAGTTGTGCACTGAGCTATATCACAAGTATGTAAAGTGTTTAACTAATTTTATCATAAGGTATTATCTCATTTAGCTCATTTCTTTACCCGCCACTTTAACTCAGGGAACATGATGAGAGAAATCAAAGCCTACACAACCCTTTCTAGAGCACACTATTGTAGAAAAAACCCTGCCTCTGATTGACATACGTTGATCAAAAGGGAAGGAAATACATATAACACCCCTCTCAAGACAGTGACAGGTGACAAACGCTAATATTTTCTACCAATATACTGCAAGAACAAAATCATTTACCTCCTCTTGATGGCTGGACTTCATTTATTTTAAAAAAAATTAAAAAAGAAAAAACTTATGAGCTATTCCAAAGCTGCTTTAAAACAGTATTTTTGTCTCATGAAAAGCAGCTCTTAAAATGGCATCACAAGAATTTCCTTTTTCCTGCCTTCCAGGTGAAAAGTACTCAGCTTTCAATTAAAGAACGCATGGCTTTTTAATTTTTTTTTTTTTCCAGAGAGCTGATCCCTCCAGCTCAGTCTAAGCTTTGAGAGTCAAGCTGTTGTTGCCCCAGTCCTCCTTCATCTTTCGTATGTTTCATTCTCTAGAACAGGGAGAGGGAGTGCCTAAGTGGGGGAAAAAGCTCTTTTGAGTAAGTTTCTTACTGCCATGCCCTCTTAAATCCCCTCTTCACCCATAGATGGTGGGTTTGCACAGGTGTAACTAATTAGGGTTTAATCCAGTTCTGTTCAATGTGCTAGTGTTCAAAATTTTAGGAAATAAAATGACTGAACACTTACGCTTGTCACTGAAGCAAGCACATAACAGCCTGCCACACACAGGGAGCAATTTAATATTGTTGTAGATGTGCATGTGTGCACATGTGTGCACATAAGGCATGTGTGTACACCATAGTTTTTAGTACACAGCTGAATCTGAATACTTAAAGTAGTAGTGGTTATGTGTGTTAGCTTTGCATGCATGTGAGTTGGAAGCATCTAAGTTTCGGTCCCTGCTATCTCTTTCAGCATTTTATTTTAGGTATTGAAAACTAACCCTGAGTACTAAAAGCAAACAAAATGTAAAAGTAAAATTTGCCCTTCAGAGGGACATCTATAGTAGTTAACTGTAGGCTGCTTTTTCTTTCTAATGGTGAAACATTTGTTTATTAGTTATTATATTTAGGCAGTTGTGATTTGATTCTGGCAGAACTTCATTTTTGTTTTACTTAGATAAAGACAGTCCTGGTTTCTCTTTTGGAATCTAGGCCCATAGCCCATTTCCAAAGCTAAAGTTTGTGGGGCATCTGTGAATACTTCTATTCCGTGTAACAGTATGTTTACTACTACGGCTTTGGAGTCATACAAGGTGATGTACTTCACTTTGTGGTGGTACATGATCTGGAAAACAGAACAGAAAGAAAAGCATTCAATTCCAAGGGTGTCAACAGACAGTTCTCCAAGTTTTTTCATAGTGCTGCAAGAAAATCTGTGTGTGTGTGTGCCAGAGAGAAAGAAAGAGAAAGAATGCAACAGTGCCCATGGAGGAATAATTGTCTCAACTGTTGTCTTCATTTTTGGTTCCAGATAGAGAGCAAAATAATTACACCAGGATGCTTGGCTTAAATGAAAAAGGATTGTTTGTTCTATGCCACAGGGTAAGCCAGCTTTTCACCTCATTTGCTGGTGAGAAAGTGAGAGCTAAGACATTCCACTTACCATTAGGGAATAAAATCAGTGTAATGTCTCGCTTTCTCTCCTGAATGGAGAAATGAAAGCAGGAGATTCAACTGCTGGAGGGGCACAGCAGCTAGAAATGAAACAGATCTCCCTTTAAAAAGGGGAAGTGAAACAGGAAATTCCTGCTTTAGGCAGCAGAAGGAGGGGAGGGGTAAGCATTTTCCCATCACCTTTCAATACTATTCTAAGGGAATTTTATTATTACATGGCTAAAATCAGACATACAAGTAAAATTTTATTTTGCATTTCTCCTATATGTATTTTAGAATTAGATGAAAGCAAATTAAAATGATTTGGAATTAGTTCTTTCAAGCATATTATCTTTTCTGTTATATTACCTTTTAAACAGAGCTCAAAGGGAAGGGGAGGGGATTTTCTTACCCTGCCAGTTTGATACACCTCACTCCTGTTAATATTTTAGTAGACCACTTTTTACCCTGAGAAATTGTTGTTCTCTCCATTCTGTAATGCATCAAATATTTCAAAATATGCTTGTGATTTCCTGTGTACTTTTCACGTTTGAAATTTAAACTGAATGCATGTAGTTAGGCCCAGTTCACTTGATTTCACTGAACTCACTTCAATTATTTATTTTTATAGTACTTTTCATCAAGTTACTCTATGTTCATAACATTTCTTTCCTTTTAAAAAAATAGATCTTTTAAACTTTGTTTTAATAGAGGGAAATTCTTACTGGATATTGCCAATAATAATGTACTTGACTTTTTGAAGAATTCCAGAAGGTTGGGGTTTTTTTTAAGTTCAGTCTGCCTTTCTTTCTTAATATTCTGAAGGCACATATGTAAAAATTGACAGACTGGCAACTCGTATGCTAAGGCTTAGACTTAATAGGCAGGATAGTGCTAGTTACAGCACTAACAAAGTAAGCAGCAAGGTTTCTTATTCTCCCTTACCTCTTGGCTCCAGTCTTTCTCCATCGCAGTAACTATGACTGTCAAGCCTTTCCAATTTATGACAACCAAGTCACAGCTTTAAGGATTCAGAGAAGACAGATGGTCAGATTGCTGAAATCTCTCATGGAGGTTAAGCAGGCTGACAGGGTATTTTTTTCAAAAAACAGGATTTCTTGTCTGAATACAGAACAACATGCGACGAAGCCTGGTAGTCTGCCAATTGCTTGATAGAGGAGTGGTATTTAGGCTGCCTCTGTAGAGAAACAGATATATGTAATGTGGTTTCTAGATTCCAATATTATAAAAGATGCATGGAAATTAGAATTAAGATAATCACATGTGTCTCATGGAACCCTCTGTGCAATTCCCATGTGTGCCAACATAGTATTTGCCAGTACTCTGCTTCTGCAGTGTGTTTATTCTATTCTGATCCATTCCAAGGTCTATGCATTTATTTTTCTATCTAATAATTTATGTTCTTGGTGAAAGCACCTTAGGCTGTATATTACACAAATACTGAGACTAGATTGTTAAATTTTACAATACTGGATTGTGTGTAAAATAATCCCGCTGTGCCTAAATGTAGTGGATTATATTTATTCCCCATTCATAGATGCTGGGTTGTATTGTGCAAAGCAGTTAAAATGATCAGAATCACTGTCTGCCTGTGGAGGGTCTGATTCTTTTCTTACACAGATGTAAAACTGAAATGGAGACAAAGAGAAAACTTAAAATGGAAAAGCCATCTAGAACAGTAGTATTTCTGTGTTTCTCCAATGCTTTTGCATTGTTATAGTGACATGAGACAGTAAATGAGCGAATGAAGGGTTCATGACCTGGAGGAAGGGACAGAGTGCATCCTCAGCAAGTTTACTGATGATAAAAAACCTAGAGGAGTAACCGATACACCAGAGGGCTGTGCTGCCGTTCAGAGGGACCTGGACAGGCTGGAGAGATGAGCAGAGAGGAACCTCCTGAAGTTCAACAGAGGCAAGTGCAGGGTCTTACACCTAGGCAGGAATAACCCCATGCCCAGGGCAGGGCCTGGGAGTCCTGGTGGACAAGCTGACTATGAGTCATCACTATGCCCTTGTGGCCAAGGTGGTGAACAGTGTCCTGGAGTGCATGAGGCAGAGTGTTGCCAGCAGGTGGAGGGAGGTGATCCTGCCCCTCTCCTCAGCCCTGAGGAGGCCTCCCCTCGAGTACTGTGTCCAGTTCTGGGCTCCCCGGTACAAGAGACATATGGAGCTACTGGAGGGAGTCCAGTAAAGGGCTCCAAAGATGGTGAATGGACTGGAACACCTCTCTTACGAAGAAAGGCTGAGAGAGCTGGGTCTGTTGAGCCTGGAGAAGAGAAGAATGAGATGATCTGATCAATGTGTGCAAGTATCTGAAGGGAGGGTGTGAAGAGGATGGGGCCTTACTCTTCTCTGTGGTGCCCAGCGATAGTATGAGGGGCAACGAGCACAAACTGAAATACAGGAAGTTCCATCTGAACCTGAGGAAAACCTTCTTTCCTGTGGGGGTGACAGATCACTGGAGCATGTTGCCCAGAGAGGTTGTGGAGTCTCCATCCTTGGAGATATTCAAAATGCATCTGGACACAGTCCTGTGCAATGTGCTCTATGTAATGCTATGTGAGCAGGGGGGTTGGACGAGATGATCTCCAGAGGTCCTTCCAACCTCAACCGTTCTGTGATTGTGTGATTTCCTATCCAATTCTCATCCGTTCCAGGCACATCCTCTTTCATGACTTAGCGTTGTTGAGAACTAGGTACAGCTAACATCATTTTTAAAACTGCCTCTCTGTTCCTAAAAGAAACAGGTGTGTCATTTCTTGGCAAATTTGGTATCAATTAAATTGCTCAGTATTTATTGTTACTATTAAAATTATTTCACATAGGGAGAAAAAGGCAAGTCAAATGCAGAACTACTCTGCCATTTAAAGATGCATCCAACTGCACCTTAACAAAGAAGTAATACAAATTTTATCTCTGAATGAAAACATAAGACAAACTAATGTTTTTCCATATTTCAAGTACTTAGACTATTGCCAGGGAAGAACAGCCTATAGTTGGGATAAAGTTGCAACTGATTATGATTTTGTCTTTTTAAAAGACTTAACTTTTAGTTATCTAAAGTTAGGATCCCTTTTTACCTTAGCAATAAAAGAGAAAATATCCAGTGTGAATGTAATTCAGAAAGAAAAAAATGTTCTAGTCTTTCTTTTGCCTACTAAGCATGAGCTGTGGAGCAGAAAGAAAGTCAAAAGCTCAAGCTAAGGCAAATAAAATAAATTTTTAAAATTTTTAAGTCTTTTCTAAGAATGCTATACATTATATGATTCAGAATTCTTTGTTCTGAACAAAGAAATACAGCTCTTCTCTCTTTAAGGCAGTAGCAGTGATGCTGAACAGCTACATAATTCATTTTACAAATCAGATATTTACACATATATTCTCTGATTTCTATTCTTATAAATCTTCCTCTCCATTGAATTTGAGACCATCAGACCAGGCCTCCAGGATTATCATGAGAAGAAAACCTATAAGCACATCTGCCTTTGAGGACAGCACAGAGGATATTATATGTGAAGTTAAGGCTTCTCTTTTCTAACGAATGGGTATCTCTATTTTGTACACTCAGTTTTAAAGTGGAACATAACAATTTTATATAATGCAGTGATACAAGAGGTCTCATTCAGTACTATCCTTATATAAGTCTGAAACTGAGAGAAAGTCATTTGTACACCTCTGCAAAGGTAGAAGAATAACTCAAGACTTACTATCTCCTAAACAGCTGAAGTGTCAGCATCAAAAAGTCTGGATGCACTACTTATATTATTACTTACAGAGTGGAATGGCCAAACAGAAGTGAAGTAACTGTACTCTGAGATCCACAGTGAATTTTAATGAAAAGTAAGACAAAAGCAAAACTCAGAGATTGTAACCTTAGGCAGAACGAAGCCTTCTCAGACCAAGATATAGGAAAGGAAGGGGAAGGAGGCAGAGAAAAACAAGCTACTTGGATCAAATTTTATTTGTCAAAATTATTTTATTTATATGAGAACTTAGCTGGTGCAGGAAAGAGAAATCCAGACGTAGTTCTGCTCTTCTATGTACACATCCAATCTACTCACAATGGCACACACATCCCAGGATTCATGATTTAATTTTTCTTCCCATGTTTAGTATAATCACTTCATCCACACTGAAAATATATTGCTTAACTGTTTCTAAATTTACCCTGAAAATGCACTTCTGCATATAGAGAATATAAAATGTGAAAGAAGAAATGCATCTTTGTGAATCATAGCATTTTTAAAACTGCCAATGCTTCTGTTTCTCTAATAACTAAATACAGTATGGAAAAGAGAAATGCTCAGCTTTATAGAATAACTAATATTTCTAGATTTATTAAAAGCTTCTTTTTGCAAACCTGCTAGCAAATTCCATTCTCAGAGCTACAGCTTAAATCAATATAACTGTAACTATTTTAGATCACACATTAGTTTAATGCAATTATTTCATTCTGAAATTTGGGAGCACTTAGTATTAATGCAACTAATGAAAAGTGGCAGTCTCCCTCTTAGAATGAAAATGTAATTTAAGGAAGAAGTATTGATCCAGTTAAGTCTGAATAGTGAGAAATAATACCTGTCTATAATCTTAGAATTTCTTCTAGCACTGTTAGAAGCTAAAACTTCTGTTATTTTGCTTTGCTCAGAGATGTTTCAAAACCAAAAGCTTGAATCTGGTCTTCCAAGAAGTTCAAATTCAAACCTAGATCTCCATATCTGCATTATTTTTCTAGAATTTCTGATTCTTTCTGTGTTTCAGTTTTATTTTGGAAACATTTTGAAATCTAGCTTTGGCCCACATGGTGGGAATCCAAGGAAGGCTCCAGTAGCAGAATTTTCCTGGCTTAAGAAATAAACTCTTAACAACACTATCTAAATATTATCATGTTCAAACACAAGTCATTCTTCAGATTGTGTGTCAAACCATAGAACCTACATTTAATAATATTTATCATTCTAATGCTCATCATTCATCTCTAATTGAACTAAAATTAACCTAGAGGGAAATTAGATTTTTTTTTTGTAATTCTCCAGCTCATCTAATTGAATCTAGTTATACAAACTGTGTATAGTTCAAACAAAGTTCTAGAGAAAAGACTCAGCATCTGTAATTAAAATTTGGTCATCAAACTGATCAGATCTTTGGGGTGATTTTCCTGGAGCTATTCTTATTCAGCCATTCTCTGTTGCTCAATCATCCTGTCACAGATAATCCATCCCTAAGATTCATAACAGGTTTTTATTGGTATTCATTTGGGAGAAGCTGGCACATCTGATTTGTAGCCTTGTCATATGAGTAATGAAGGAATTCTAAACTTATGCCAGTAAAGTAATTATACGACAATATCATATGTTACACACACACGCAGTGAGTGGCTGGATAAGCATTCTCTTCATCATCAATTTATGGACAAGGGAGCATAAATATAGACAATATAATCTTTATTTTATTTTGGATTTATTAGACTACATATCTTCATATACATCCAGATTGCTAGAAGCATGACTTCAGTGATGGTGTCCTCCAGTGGAAGGAAAACTATTATAGCCTAATCTAAAATGCCTTCTCTATAACCAGAGATTAATTTCTGTATACATCAATTACTTTCAAGTTGTATCTCCCAGTCCTAGTTCTTCAAGTGTGAAAAGCAAAGATTGGCCACTGAAAAGTAGATATCTCTTTCCTAATATGGGAGGTTTGTTATCAGGAATTCTACTTAATACACACAATGCACAATGGAATAGATATATAGGCATTTAAAAGATATGCACACTTAAAAGAAAAGTGATAAGGAGGTTTCTGAAGTGCATTGATGACAAATTCCTGACACAGGTGATCGAGGAGTCAAGGAGGGGAGGCCCTCTTCTGGACCCTGTTCTTACCAGCAGAGAAGGACTGGTGGAGGATGGGAAGGTCAGGGGCAGCCTTGGCTGCAGTGACCATGAGATAGTGGTGTTCAGGATCCTGAGAGGCAGGAACAAGGCAAATGGAAGAATCGCAGTCCTAGACTTCAGGAGAGCAGACTTTATCCTGCTCTGGGACCTGCTTGGAAGAATCCCATGCGATATAACTCTGGAGAGAGGAGGTGTCCTGGAAAACTGGTTAATTTTACAGGATCACCTCCTCCAAGCTCAAGAATAGTCCATCCCAATGAACAGGAAATCAAGCAAAAGCAGCAGGAGGCTTTCATGGATGAATAAGGAGCTCCTGAATAAACTCAGACATAATAAGGAAGTGTACAAGAGGTAAAAGAAGAGGCCCAGGAGGAATAAAGAGACACTATTCAAGCATGCAGGGATGGAGTTAGGAAAGTCAAACCCCACCTGGAGTTGAATTTGGTGAGAACTTGAAGGGCAATAAGAAGGGCTTCCATTGATACATAAGCAGCAAAAGAAAGACTTGGGAAAATGTGGGCCCACTACTGAATGAAACGGGATACGGTGACAAAGGACAGGGAAAAGGCTGAGGTACTCAATACCTTCTTTGTCTTGGCGTTTATTGGTAAGGTTTACCTTCAGGAATCCCAGGTCCTGGAGACTAGTGGAGAAGTCTGGAGCAAGGAAGACTTGCCCTCAGTGGAGGAAGATCAGACTGGGAAATTTTTAAACAAACTGGACATACACCATTCCCTGGGATCTGATGGGCTGCACCCATGAGTGCTGAGCGAGCTGCCTGATATCATTGTGAGGCCATTTTCAATCACCTTTGAAAGACTGTGACTGTGGAAGGTTCTTGAGGACAGGAGGAAAGTCACTCCTATCTTCAGGAAGGGCAAGGAGGACCTGGGGAACTACCGTCTCGTCAGTCTCACCTTGATCCGTGGGAAGATAATCCCGGAAGCCATTTCCAAATGCATGAAGGATAAGATGACTGAATTTATGAAAAGGAAATTGTGCTTGACCAACCTCATAGCCTTCTACAATAAGATGACTGGCTCCGTGGATTAGGGGAGAGCAGTAGATGTTGTTTATTTTGACTTTTGCAGTGATTTTTGACACTGCCTCCCATAACATCCTCATAGATAGGCTCATGAAATATCATCTAGATAAGAAGACAGTGAGGTGGACTGAAAAGTGGCTGAACTGCCGAGCTCACAGGGTTATGATCAGCTGCACAAAGTCCAGCTGGAGACCAGTCCCTAGTAATGTCCCTCAGGGTTTGATGCTGGGGCAAATACTGTTTAACATCTTCATTAATGACCTGGATGATGGGACAGAGTGCACTATTCAGAGGGACCTTGACAGCCTGTAGAAATGGGCAGATAACAATCTCAAGTTCAAGAAAGGGAAGTGCTAAGGTCTGTACCTGGGGAAGAATAACACCATGCACCAGTACCGGAGGCTGGGGGCTCTTCTCAGTGGTGCCAGTGACAGGACAAGAGGCAATGAGCACACACTGAAATACAGGAACTGCCATTTAAATTTAAGAAAAAACTTTTTTTACTGTGAGGTGTGTTGAGCACTGGAACAGGTTGCCCAGAGAGGTTGTGCAGTCTTCATCCTTGGAGATGTTTAGAACCCTACTGGACGTGGTCTTGGGCAACCTTCTCTAGGTGACCCTAATGAGAAGGGAGGCTGGGCTAGGTGATCTCCAGAAGTGTCTTCCAATCTCAACAGTTCTGTGACAACAAAAAGGTCAAGCTATGGCATTTGTTTCATTCCATATCAGATCAGAATGATGTAATTGCAAGGTAAATCAAAGTGCCATGTCATCCACCAACTATTTAAATGCTGATATGACCACTTCCCCTTTTAGAGGCTGAAATTGAATGAACTGAACTTTCTGTAATATCACAATGTGACGACTAGAGATGTAAAAACAGCCATCACACCAAACTGGAGAAAAAATACTAGTGTTTGGTACGTTTTGATTGATTTCTGAAGTTTCTTGGAGATAGTATAAGAGTATTAAATATTCAATGGGTTGAGATGCCAAAATTCAGTCTGTCTGCATGAATAGTCTGATGGACACCTTGCTGTGGACAGTCCTCCAGAGTAACAAGTTAAATCTCAGACCTGTTTCCTGACTTAAATCTAACTCAGAAATAGAGTATAAAGGCACAAAGTATTGGAGACTTCTTTTAAAAGTTTGCTAATTTGTTTTCTGAAAAAAAAAAGAAGGGTAAATGCCAAATAGTAAATTCTAAACTCTATTTTTCTTAATGCTGCTGTGACTACTACATGCATAATAAATGCTTTTTGTCCTTAAAAAAGTGGTTAACAATATCTAGTGGTTAGGATCACTGTTCTTTTTAAGATTTCTATAGAGTGAAATGCCTACAGGCTTCGCACAAATTATCCAAGACTCTTGATAATTTGTATGAATGCTGGAGATATGAAATCACATTGGAATTCACATTCACGAGATGTAGTATCTTCGAGATAGTCTGTTCTTCTGAAACCCTTCCTTACCTTCTTTTTTCATTTTGCTCCTCAGTAGTCTCAGAATTTATGAAGAAATATGATAAACCAGAAAAATACAGAACTTCTCTAGTTTGCTGGAAGAGATGAATGTCCTTATTTTGATTTCATTTGTATTTCCGTAACTTACCGGTTTATCACTTGATTGATTCATGGGTAGTACTAGATGTACACTAAATGTCAGCAGGAACAAAACAAATGACATGATTTTTCTCTAGCCCTTGTTTGGTGAGAAGAAGGAAAGAAGATTATTAACTAAAAGCAATCCCACCCCAAACAGTTCGTACTAAAGGCTGATACTACCACCTTGTGTCTGTAAGTCTAAAATATTTCTAACATGCATTGTCACCATACATTGCAGGTACTTTGAGTATTAAAAATAGTGTTATATGTTTAAGTAAATTTTCTGAAGAAGGAAATTGATGTCTTGCGGCATTTCTATGTACACAGCTTTTGGAAGTAAGAATATGTCAATATTTAAAAGAAAGAATTTTCACTTCTCTATACCATTGAGTCTGAGGATCCCATAAAGGCAATGAAACATTAGTAACACTACTGGTATAAGACAGAAGAAAGTGACACATATTTTTTGACAAAAGAGAGAAAGAGGAAAAGTATCAATTGCAAAGCATCCATTGTCAACATACAAAATATCTAAGTATACACCAACGTAATAAGCAGATGTGGCTGGTAAATTATTAGTAATATGGTTCTTCAACCCTTGGAGTATTATTTTGGGGTTGATCCTGTTGCTAGGGGAATGCTGAGGACAAATGGTCTTTGGCTAATAGGTCTTACTGAGCTACTAATTAAAGATTTTTAGTCAAAATAAAGACCTGCTAACAGTTTGATTTGGGCATTAGAGATAAAGTTACTCAGTTATATATTTCATGCATTGAATATACTGCTGCTCAGATTATAGGTAGGGAAATACATTTCTGGTGAATGTAGTATCTTTTTTCTATTTTCAGTTTTTCCAAGTTCATTTCTCAGAAATTTAGGCTGATTACTCTTTCCTTTGCTTGTGGCTTCTACAAAAATTTTAATATATCAGTTCAGGGGAAAATAAATCAGGCACATCTTTCTGGTGTCAAAAATGTCAAAAGATGGATATCAGATGACTGGGTAAGAAGCTGGACTTTTCTTTAGGAGGGGACATTCATTAATCTTGAAAACACTTAGAACATGGATCAATGTTTGAAAATATGCTGTTATATGTATTTCTAGGCACCTCTTCACCTACCACTAAAAGGAAGATAATATTAGTTGCATGAGATAGAAAAAAATCCATATATTTTAGACAATTTTACTTTTTTAAAAAGTGTTTTTCCTTTGCTCTTGTAATTCATTTAATATCTTAAGTCTATGGAGTGAATATATTATACAAATTTATGAACATATATTCATATACTATTATTTAGTACAAACAGTAACACTGATTGTTGAAGTCAGACACTCTAGCAAAAAAAAAAAAAAAAACATTGCTCTACATTTGAATCTTAATTTCTCAGGACAGGTTGAATTTTTTCTTCAATCTAAAGAAAAAAATTACTGAAATGATTGAAATAAATTTGGTTACTGTGTATGGTTGCATATATATCACAAACACCAACAAAAAGAATAAGTCTAATTAAACAAATGATGCACCCTGAAATTCTATTTTATTTCAGATACTAGTTGCTTGTCATGTCTTGCTTATAATGAGGCATGCTGCCAGGAGCTAACACATTGTTCCCAAGTAATGAACCGTTAGTTAGTACACTACCTTCAAAACAGCCTTAACAGCCTTAGCTAATTTAAAGAACATGGGACTGGGCTATTTTACTTACAAGAAATTAAATGACTTGGCATCTGAAATAGTCCAGCATTGAATTTCTACTGAATGAGGAAACATCAACTTTTGAAGATACAAAGTAATAAAGCAAGTTATTCCTACAGTAACAATATTGAGGACTGTAACACAAACCTCATCCTTCCTCCATCTGCAAAATGGAGCATCTATTACAGTGATAGAGCTCAGTGGACAACCTACACTGGCATTCAAAAAATGTAAGTAATTCCTCAGGAGGAACTGTTCTTCCTTTCCTCTGCTGTGTTCCAAATCTTTCCCTCTTTTTCAGATCAGAGAAAGCATTTATTTTTAGAAAGATTTTTGTATGTTATGTGAAGTATGTTACAGCAACCTGGGAGACCCTTAAGCGCTTCCCCACATAAATCCTAACATCAGTCTCTTCAGTTCAGCTATAGGTAGGTGAAAGGTAGGTGAAAGGTAGGGTAAGAATAGGGCTGGTACTCAGATAAGGGAGGCTGAAAACCTGAGGTTTTGTGTGAAAACCAATGTCTGATGTGTCAGACATTGCTGTTCCTGTGGTAGATTGGGGAGTATCAGGAATGCAGCCAGTCTGTTTTATTCCAGGGACTGAATCGGGCTTCAAATGGCCAATGAATAAAAGGAATGCAACAAGATTTTGACCTCTTTTTGCCATATTGTCCTGCATCTTGCCATGACACACATCTTGGAGCACTTAATGATTAACCTATCTAACAAATGAGTAACAGTGTGTCCTTTTACGAGTGCTTAACTCCATTTTCTTGCATTTCTTTCTTTTTTCTTCAGAATGCTATTCTGGAATGTGAAATGATAAATATAATACTTAGTAAATATAAACATGCAGAAAAAAAGTGGAAATAAATCAAAGAAGTATAGAAATACAGTGAAAATTTGGGGAATGGAAGCCACTTACATCTACAGGAGTTTTGCAGATAACTAAGCTTTAGGTCCCCTTCTTGCCTGCTGCCCACCAGGGTTTACACCTAAAAAGAAAAGGAGAATATGGAAATGAAAATGACTTGTCTCCTTTGTTAAAGGCAGGTAAATTTGATCTTAATGTAAAGCTATCAATTTAAGCATTTTTTTAGACATGAGAAAATAAAAATGATTGAAATAGCACCAGAAATAACTGACTTCACTTTGGATTTCTTGAAACTAGTTCTGCAGCATCTGTAAGTTTTAGGTCAGCATGTCTGTTTCTAAGTACCTATAAAACCATACACTAGAGAAACTGTAATTGTTCCACTGTGGTTTGAAGACACATTTTAATATAATGTAGAATACCAAAAACACTCATTTTACAAAATCAGTTCTCAGTACCACTAATCGCATTTTCAGCTGCTTCACAACCTCAAAAAAAAAAAAAAAGCTAACATTATTTTGCTGAGTAAACAGAGATATTCCTAAGCTGATTTCAACAATCTATCTGTAAGATGAGAGTCGGCTAGGAACAGATGAAACTCAGGAATGAGTCTGACATGCCTAGAATCAGAAAAAAAACAAATCTTGAACTTAGTGTTCTGTAAAAGCTTCCAAAAAGTCTCTAAGTTGAAAGCTCAAGTTTCTAAAAGAATTTTAAGATTTTTAGTAGTTATGCTTGCCCATTTCAAATGTTGATTAAAATATTGGACATGGATATTCAATTATTTTCAAGTAAATGTGCTTATAAAATCTTTTTACTGAATTTGGAATACAAGTTCCCTGACTAATTTCTAATTTTTGTGAGCTTCTATTTTCTTTCATTACTCAGGGATTTCAAAATATCTCCAACTTAAAATTTTTCTAGCAAATTTACTCCTAGAGTGAATTCATCAGACTGGATGAAATAAATTAGGTGACATTTCAGAGTAAGAGAATCTTTTATTGTTGAAATATCTGAGCCTTGTACAATTTTGGACAAATCTTTTACCACTTTTTTGTTCAATCCAACAGCGGTACTCATTCTTTTCAAAAGTTAGTCTGTCTCAAGGCCAGTTTTTCATTCTGGTTTTCTTTGTTATTGCACCCTTAGAAACCTCCTATACCCAGAGTGCCAAGATGCAGTCAGAAAACAATACAAAGCTTCTATAAAAATAGACTACCAAGAGAGCACACAAATGCTTGGGAAAGTTGGCAACACTTCATATTTTATATTTTGAAATGCAACAGACTGTTTGCATAATTTTGAGTGAAGTTCATAATTTTATAGATAATTTCAAGGTGATCTACAAAGATAAAAGTAGTATTAATGAAAGGGCGTATCAGAATAATTGCATTTTCACTGCAATTTTCACATTTCTGCAGTGAAAAGTAACTTTAAGTGACAGTTCTTCTGTATGGATTCTGGTTGTTGTGTCTACTGCTGCAGCTCTCAAGAAACAGACCTTATCATTACATTATACTGATAGCCATTGATCTCCAAACTTTTTTGCAATAAAAAAGTCTGTTTCTGTTATCAATACCACTACCTATACTAATTTGCAGGCCATTTTATGCATCCAAAATATATCTTCCCATGCACACATAAATCAAATTTTTAAACATTTTTAATCATTTGTGTCCTAACTTATTTTATTTTACCATTCTGAAAATACTTTTTTTTTCTTTTGCCTTCCACAAATGATTAGGAATTAGGAGTATTCCAGTTTTATTAGGATATAGGTGTACAACATTAAAACATGGAGTAACTTCTGGGTAGCAGAAAGTTTTATTATGAATTTTTTATGGATCATGGCAAAATAAAAGAAAAAAAAGACTTTTACACCATGGTTACCTTGAAAAATTAATTGCTTCTGTATTTTGTTTGTATAATGTGCTGTATCCTTTTCTTACTGGGGAACATGGATAAACAGGGGACTACAGTTGGTGGTCCTTTAAAATGTGCTTGTAAGGGACCAGGGGTAAAAGGCTGTAAAAGAACTGTAAGTATCCATCCTTTGAGAAATTTTATGCAAGAGAAGCTGCTGAGTTGGGAAAGAGAAGACTGATCAACAAGAAGACTCGGAAAATCAATGACAGAGGAATGAGTTAGCAAAACACTTCTGACTTTATACATAAAATAAAAGAAATGCTAGCAGTTAAAAGAGAAAGAAGACGTTATCAAGCAAGAAGAGTAGAGAAGCACAGGCAAGCACACCTACCTCATCGAGGCAGAGAGAATTCCTTCACCAAAGGAAACTGAATTCTCTATCAGAGAAGAATCTAGTTTCCTGCTCAGCCAAAAGAGAAGGCAGTTTTCCTCAAGAGAAATATTTAATCTGATACAAGATACCAAGAGCTAGCACATAAATCAGGGAGGAAAGAAGAACAATTAGCAGCCAAGGCCGTCAGAGAATTCTGCTTCATATCCCGTGCTCGATATTAACGTTAGAGGACTCCATAAACTTTCCAAAACAAAACTGCCTTCTTGCCAAGATGCCAATTTACAGAAATGCTCTAAATGCATGCTATGATTTTAATCTATAAATATTGACTGACTTTGTCATTGTAGCCAACAGAGAGGTCTGCAATACCTATAAATTATAAATGTACTAATCAGGTTATAATTAATATTAGCTTGCATTGAACTCAGATGTAAGCATACTAAAATGGTATAACTAACAACAGTATAATAAACATTCTGCAATTCTGTGATGGCATAGACAGACAAAGTTTCACATAAATACGCGAGCAATGTGATCAGCAAAGCAGCAAACAAAGATGGATGTATTTGTACCTTGAAGTAATAAAAGTTGCCAAATAGAAGAAAAGATAAGCACAAAAGGCTGCAAAAGGTAGAACATCCTCTTGTACATTCCAAGAGGATGGAAGAAAACAAGTTAAGCAGTATGAGCAGCAGAGGAAATACCCACTTTGGGATCAGGGCAATCGTAAAAACATCAAGCATACACGAGGAAAATTGAAAGACAAGCCCACTTTAGTTCTGACTTCTCTCATTGAGGAGCTCTTGAGCCTGCTCACCTTGACCTCTGCAACTAAGAACCACAAAGGATCACAGCTATCAGTGCTAACTTTAGGGCATCATCCCTCTGATGGTGTATATACACAGCTAATTTAAAATATGATTGTTAAACACTACCAGTTTTGTATATGTAGTGATGATGATTAATATTGTGATTAAGATTTTACCATTAGCAAGAATTGTTGCTAATGAATGAATCTAGTAAAAGCTTAGTTTTACAGTTTAAAACTGTCCTCATTTTTCAGTCTTCTAAGCACTCCTATCACAGTGACGTCTAATTCCCTAACTGGTAGGTAGGTAGGTAGGTAGGTAGGTAGGTAAATAGATTCAGTTAAAATGTCATGGCTCCTATAGAACATTTTTCCTCATGATCTTTTACTCTGTAGAAGAAAATCCAAATAAATCGATACAAACTGAAGAGGAATTTCAAATTAGATAATAAGAAATAATCTTCAGTATGGTAATTAAAAATAACATTTAACTCAAACTCCTTCCTTCCTGATTGTAGAAATGTTGGTTGTACATCTGCAAAGTCATAGCGGTCAATGAATTACCTCAAATAGAATGTCTAGTAAAGCAAGGAATGCTACCGATAAAGCATAATCATTTCACAGAGGATTCCTTTGTTCTTTTGGCAAGTCTATATAGCAAGATTGAAAAATAGTGTGACTTCAGCAGAATTCATGAAAAATAGTGTGACTTCAGCAGAATTCATTTATGATATGGAAATGTCCTATGATACTGTGTCTGAACTGTGTGATTCGTACAGGCAATGGTAAAAAAAGGACAAAATATTGTCAGAAGTTCAGTTTCTAATGCCAAACTGTATTTGTGTCCTTCTAATTCTTTGCTATTAAAGACAATGGCAGGGTCAGCCAAAGAGCAACTTTAGAAATGGTACATGCTGTGAGAAGAGATTTGTTAAAATTGATTTTTTTTAATTGTTTTTTCTAACTTGAGTATTTACACTATTTACACGGGAAGTGTAATGAGGGATTCCCTTAGAATTAACCCATCCTGCAATTATGTTTTTCAATTACTCTTGATCTGAAAAGGAAAATAATACCTAAAAATACAGAGCCACTGTGTATGATCAGATTTCTCCAGATTCACTGAGGCTGTGCTGAACCACCTTACATTTAGATTTCATATTGATAAAATCTAAGTTAATATTTTAACTTCCTGAAAGAGTTCAGAAAATGTAAGTTCCGCAGGAAATCGTGAAGTCCTATCTATAAATTGTACTATTCCATATCATTCTAGTGAAATTATTTTCTTTTACATATAGTGATAGAATGTTGCAGCTATTTTGATAGTCTAAGTTTTCATCAAAAGCTCCTAAAGAACTACTGTAATGCAACCTGTCTCTTTGGTAAACGCTCTGTCTTTTCCTCTCTTTTCCCACTCTCTTTCCCCCTACTATTAGCTATTTCTGGCACAGACAGTAAGTACTGAGGTAGAAAAAAACTTCAAGAAGTTTATGTTATGGATGATACAGTACTTAGGCAGAGGAGACATTTCCTTTAGAAAATCAACTAGAAGTAGATTGACTCTGGCATGCTATTTGTTAGCTTTTGCAGTTACCACATTTCTTTCACTTGCCCCTTCAATGTTGCATCTTCACCCTTCATCATTTTCAAGGAGGGACTGTAAAACAAATACCACAGTTTCATAAGTATTAAATAAGCTACTATTCATTATCTGAAGTCTTACATATCTGTCCATGAGGCAAAAAGTTTTATGTATATGATATAATCACTGCATTTTAATTTCTGCTTCCAGTGAGTTGCTAAAGAACAAATAGTTATGAAAAGAAGGGCGAAAAGTAGGAAGACCAAAATGAACCAAGGGAGATGGAAGGACAATGAGAAATTTGAGTTATTAATTAGGCTGTGCAAGCTTATCTTGCAAGATGTTTTTTTATGTGAATGGCACAATTAGGAGATGCTCCTCCTCAGAACCGGAGTTCTGGCTATTTCTTTCTAATTTACCTATTCTTTACTCTGTATAATTATCTCCACATTATCTTGGCAGCACAGCATAAGGTCTTCAAGAAAATCAAGGAAGATCGTTAGAACCTAGATCATAGTGTTGATCAGAACTATAAAAAGGAATGGATTTAAGGATGATCCTTAGTCATAACTACTTATATTAAGAATGGCTTACTGCATTTATAGTGGATTTTTTTCCTAGTCTAGTGCTACCTGTATACATTATTAAGAAAATCTAACTGAACAGTCTTTTGCATATCACACAATTTGTCTTCTAGGAACAATGTCATAGGTCAATGTCATACAGCAATATCTATGTAGACAGCTGCATGTTGTCTCCTGGGAGTAATGTCATAGGTCAACATGATATAGCAATATCTATGTAGACAACTGCATGTTGTCTTCTAGGAACAATGCCATAGGCCAATGTGATATAGCAATATCTGTGTAGACAACTGCAGATGTATCAGAGCTTGCTCTTCCTAGATTCACTTGGGAAGCAGGCAGTCACTTCAGCGCAGTATTTTGCTGTGGCAAGTAAGTCCACTTGGATATCAGTACACCAGCTGTGACTCCATCAGTGCTGAGTAGAACAGAAGGATTGCTTTGTGCTTCCTATTTACAACACTGCTGTGGTTTTACATCGCAGTATGAAAATAAGCTTTTTAATTGTCTGTCTTTCAGGCTTTGTGTACAATTTATCCATTTTGTCCTTGCCAGGAAGCATTTCAGAATACTGTAGCAAACCAGATTAAGGTTAACTTTGAGACTAAGCTTATAAACGCTGCCAGTACAGCCTTAAAAACCTGACAGCACTGTGTGTTCTATGTGAATTTTTTTTAAAACTGATAGCAGTACTAACTGCTTCTGAAGGCCTCATTGCAATTTTCAATCATAACACTACAATTACATTTTGCTATTTGAGACTCTTCTATCTCACTGTGGGGCTGGTTTGTCTTCACATAAACAATCTTTCTCACACCTATGCTATCTGGTTACAGAAATGTACTTTGCATTTTTACTCACTTTAAGCTTGGGCGTTTGGATTTTTTATTATTATCTTATTGTCTCTGATAGTCTTTCTATGTCCTGGGAATGTTTTATTACAAATAAACAGCCTTTATCATCAGTTCTTTGCCAGAATCCTTTGAATTACTAACCTATCCAGTTCCCTTGAGTTCTGACAAACTAGAAGGTTAGACAATGATCTTTAAAATGCTCTTTACTTATTTATGTTAGGATTTTCTTCTTCTTCCAAAGCTGTATATTTCAGCCTAAGAGAGTAATCATTGGATACTCACAAGATTTTTATCTCCTCCATAAGCAGCTCAAAGGAATTCAACACTAGCATGATACAGACCACATTTCTTCCTTTGAGCAATACAAGCTACATAGGGGCTCTCCATGAGCTTGGAGAATATGTTATCAAAACCAGGCCTACAGTCAGAATGTAAATAACATCACCTATTTTTGTTTATTCTGAACTTAGTGCAAGAGTTCTGGTTACATTTATAAAGGAGATACAGTCTCCAGTAAATCCTCATTATACCAAAAGACGCCATCAAAGGCAATGGGACTGAAAATAAATGCATCCGGGGGATACAAGTATAAATAAGATCATGCAATGAGTAGTGAACATAGCTCAGAAACCTTATTTTAAAATCTTAAGTTCTTTTAAAATTTATGAATAACAGTGCTATTTTATTTGTTATTAATTTTGGATGAGTAGCCACCTCATTACTAAGAAAGCTTAAGAACTTGTGAATTCTCTAAATCTTTTCTATATTCATCTTCTGATCCCAGGAAAACAAATACATATCACAAGTAGTAGTTCTTTTACAAAGAAAGAAACAGTATTTCTCCTCTACTACTGTTTCTTCTGTGGAAAAGTGTCCACTGAAAATTTAAGAAAAATCCTCTACTTGATAAGAAAAATCATTTTCTTTTTTAAAATTAAATTTTCTGGAAAAAATATCCACAGTTTATAACAAAACCCACCATTTAAGAAGTTGTGAAAAGAGTGAACATATGGCAATTTCTGAATTTTCTCATCATTTTTTGGTAATAAAATAATTTGAATTTTTGTTGTATGAGGCATTTGTTGCTTCATAGTTTCCTATTATTATTGTGTGTCCTGGTTCTTTCCACTTATTTAGGAAAGACCCACTTCTCTTGAAGAGTATAGACTAGTACTTTTATCTTCTCCTGACATACTGCAATACTGGCATATTTTGTAATAGTGTATATTTTCTATTGAGAGCCAGATCTTTTTATATTCTTTAGCAGGAGTGAAATTTCTGGCTTTCTAACCTATCTAACCCTTATGCAAACCAATTCTTTTAGCAAAAGCCTTTTTTAATTAAATTTTCCCAATTGCTACTTTAGCTTAACTCAAGAACAACACACAAATAGTATTCTCTGGTCTATATTTGTTGCCGAGGAAAGGGATGAGGAAGAAACCTCCACTAAATATTTATCAAATAACAGCTTTTTTGAAAAGTTCTTCTTTGTGCCTTTCCTTGGGAATGCATAAGTCTTACACTAATGTAACAGTGAGCAAGCTTTTTTTAAACAGTACCTACTACTGCAGTAGATTGTGATAATAGTGATGTTACAGTAGTAAAACACTGGTACCTCATCTGGTCTTCACATTATATAGAACATCTCTCCCTTTTGGTTAGTTCAGGGAAGCAAAAAACAGTTATATTCTTAAAAGGAAACATGAAATAAAGGTGTAGATCACTTAAATGAGCTACTGAAATCTCATGAGAATTTGAAAATCTAAGTATGAAGGGATAGTTCTTTTTTCCCTCTTTTTCTTTCCTCCTGAAACACACTTAGAACCAAAATGGCAGTAAGGCACAGTAAAATTTATCTCAGATATCCACCATCATGTTAACATGATCTCTTCAGTCCCTGCTCTCTCCAGGCCTCCCCCTCACCAGCCCCAGGCCCCCATTTCAGCCCAGCTGGGGGCTGTCTGTCCCTGCTCCATGAGGCTGCAGCGGTGACAGGCAGTGGTAGTTTCATCAACATGTGAAATCTTTGTCATTGAGGAAAGGCGTTCACTTGACTGGCCACATTGTCATCCTCCAGTGCCCGGAAAACTTTTGGAGTGAGGCTGGCTTGCATCATCCCACTCAAAGGATAGCTAGAGTGATACTTCAATCACCGCAGCGTGTAGCACCCTCTGTAAAATTTAGATGGATGGGTTTTTTTGCCCGAAATGCTGGTTTCTGTCTGTCCCTGGCTGCAGAACATTAGATCTAGGGTAAAGATTAGGGAATAAAACCTCATTGCACGCACAATGCAAGGTGGCATTTGCACTGTTCATAATAAAAACTGAAAATTCCTGCTAGTGCCATGTCAAACTCTGCATGTTCAGAATGAATTTATTCTAGGCTGAATTTGTTCTATTTCACAAGTATTATTAACTAGAAGACCTTATTTTACATTGAGAAAGTGCCTCAATAAAAGTAGCTGTTTTACAGGAGTGAACATATTTCAGCTAATATTTGGCTTTTTTTTTCCATTGTATAAGCCTATCTAAGAGCCTTATTTACTATTACTCAATTTAATCTAATTACCCTATTTCTTCAATGACAGAAGGTTGGACCTTAAATCCAGAATACAGAAAGCAACTAAGCATCTGCCAAAGTAGAGGTGTAAATTTTGACCAAACACTCAAAGCACCCAAATATGTAGATTCTATTTACAGGAGCCATATTCAGAACAAACAAACAAAAGGATAGTTTCTCACACAATAGGATGCATGCCTACAGAAGTCTCTGTGAAGGGACATTTTGGGTGCAGAGACCATGCATGCTTTCACGGGTCACATGGAAGAGATATTCAAGGGCATTATAAATATACAAACCACAACAGATAGCTCAGAATAGCTGGAGGCTAGGAGAGCGTTAGGGAGGAAATATTGCTTATGCATGTCATGTTCTTGCTCTACTGAAGGTATCCATCAATCTGCATCCATTTATGATCTTTGTGGGCGTCAGGACAATGCTCTAGGTTTTACACGTACTAAATCAATGTTGCTTTTCTCAGGTTCTTAACATCTAAATGCTGAGCTCTTCAAGTAATAGTTAATTGGGAGATGATGGTACTGAGTTTCTTGCACTCAGCTACAGGATTTCTGTGAAGGATCAAAGCATGTGTGGAATGTTCTTCCCTACGCAAAAAAGGAAAAAAAGAAAATGTACAGAGGCCCATTACTCCACCAAGAAAGGCTATAGAGGCTATTTTTACTACTTACCGCAAAAATGAAGGCTACCAATCAAAACAAAATACAAAGAAGACAGGTGGCACTAAATACATTGACCTACTCAAAATGCTGGAATTAATTTTTCTTAAAATAGCATTTTGATTAAGAACAGATAGATCATTAGTTAGATTACTAATGATCCATAATAATTACTAATGTCGATTAAATAATGACTAATGTGAAGCAACAGATGATGATATGTAGAACTTCATTCACTAAGTTAAATTCATGAATATATTCTTCTGAAAGAATATTTATTTCTATAAATATTTATATGTATATACCTTATTGTATATATATATATATTTCTATAGAAATTAGAACCAAAGTTATAACTATTGTATGTTAATCTTGTTAGTTGTGAATTATGTGCAAAGGTTATGATTTCCTCAAAGTTATTTGACAAGCACTTTGCCAGTACTTTATACAGAGACTGAATCCTTGCCATTTCATATTTGAAAACTGTATTCCTACATATCCTTTTGGCTGGCAAGATGTACCTCTAAATCAGGTTTCTAATTCAAATATATTTGTATTTGTTTGAAACAATCATGAAGCCCAAATGCAAAGTAGTTAAGAATCACACAATCGTAGAGTGGCCAAGGTTGGAAGGGACCTCTGGAGATCATCTAGTCCAACCTCCCTGCTCAAGAGGGGACCTCTAGAGCATATTGCCCAGGATCACGTTCAGACGGGTTTTGAACATCTCCAGCGAAGGAGACTCCACTACCTCTCTGGGCAACCTGTTCCAGTGCTCTGTCACCCTCACAGTGAAGAAGTTTTTCTGCATGTTCAGATGTAGCTTCCTGTGGTTCAGTTTCTGCCCATTGCCTCTTGTCCACTGCTCCTGGGCACCACGGAGAAGAGGCTGGCCCCATCCCCTTGACACCCTCCCTTCAGATACTTGTACACATTGATGAGATCGCCTCTCAGTCTTCTCTTCTCCAGGCTGAACAGGCCCAGCTCTCTCAACCTTTCTTCCTAGGAGACATGCTCCAGTCCCCTCATCATCTTGGTAGTCCTCCGCTGGACTCTCTCCAGGAGTGCCATGTCTCTCTTGTCCTGGGGAGCCCAGAAGTGGACACAGTACTCGAGGGCAGGCCTCCCCAGGGCTGAGGAGAGGGGCAGGATCACCTCCCTCCACCCGCTGGCAACACTCTGCCTAATGCAGCCCAGGATCCCATTGGCCTTCTTGGCCACAAGGGCACACTGCTGCCTCATGCTTAACTTGTTGTCCACCAGCACTCCCAGGTCCTTCTCGGCAGAGCTGCTTTCCAGCAGGTCCACCCCCAGCCTGTACTGGGGCATGGAGTTATTCCTCCCTCGGTGCAGGACCTTGCACTTGCCTTTGTTGAACTTCAGGGGGGTTCCTCTCCGCTCAGCTCTCCAGCCTGTCCAGGTCCCTCTGAATGACAGCACAGCCCTCTGGTGTATCGGCCACTCCTCCCACTGTAGTATCATTAGCAGACTTGCTGAGAGTGCACTCTGCCCCTTCCTCCAGGTCATTGATGAATGAGTTGAACAAGACTGGACCCAGGACTGACCCCTGGGGGACACCACTAGCCACAGGCCTCCAGCTAGGCTCTGCACCACTGACCACAACCCTCTGAGCTCTGCCATCCAGCCAGTTCTCCATCCACCCCATCGTCCACTCATCCAGCCTGTATTCCCTGAGTTTACCTAGGAGGATGTGATGGGAGACAGTGTCCAAAGCCTTGCAGAAGTCCAGGGAGACAACATCCACTGCTCTCCCCTCATCTACCCAGCCCGTCATTCCACCAGAGAAGGCTCTCAGATTGGTCAGGCATGATTTCCCTTGGGTGAATCCATGCTGACTCCTCCTGATCACCTCCTTGTCCTCCAGATGCTTAGTGAGGACCTCCAGGAGGAGCTGTTCCATCACCTTTCCCAGGATGGAGGTGAGGCTGACAGGCCTGGAATTCCCTGGCTCCTCCTTCTTTGCCCTTTTGGAAGACTGGCGTGACACTGGCTTTCTTCCAGTCCTCAGGCACCTCTCCTGTTCTGCAGGACCTTTCCAAGATGATGGAGAGTGGCCTAGCAATAACATCCGCCAGCTCCCTCAGCACTCGTGGGTGCATCCCGTCGGGGCCCGTGGATTCATGGATGTCAAGTTTGGACAAAAGATCTCTAACCTGGTCCTCCTCCACCAAGGGAGAGTTTTCCTTTCTCCAGCCTTCCTCTCTTGTCTCCAAGGTCTGGAATTCCTGAGGACTGGCCTCAGCAGTGAAGACTGAAGCAAAGGCAGTATTCAATAACTGCCTTCTCTGCATCCTTCGTTACCAGGGCACCCACTCCATTCAGCAGCAGGCCCACATTTCCCTAGTCTTTCTTTTGCTATTGATGTATTTGAAGAACCCCTTCTTGTTGTCCTTGACATCCCTTGCCAGATTTAATTCCAAATGGGCCTTAGCCTTCCTTGTCATATCCCTGCACACTCTGACAACATCCCTGTATTCCTCCCAAGTGGCCTGTCCCCTTTTCCACATTCTGTTGGAGTTTTGTCAGGAGTTCCTTGCTCATCCATGCAGGTCTCCTGCCCACTTTGCTCGACTTCTTACTCAGAGGGATGCACTGATCTTGAGCCTGGAGGAAGTGATG
The DNA here is from genome assembly GCF_040807025.1 of Struthio camelus. Taxonomy (NCBI): domain Eukaryota; kingdom Metazoa; phylum Chordata; class Aves; order Struthioniformes; family Struthionidae; genus Struthio; species Struthio camelus. Next base: position 114,564,004 of record NC_090942.1, on the reverse strand, counting down.
CTTGAATATTAACCAGCTTTCTTGGACCCCTCTTCCTTCTAGGGCCCTACCCCATGAGTTTCCCCTAAGTAGGTCCCTGAAGAGGCCAAAGTTAGCTCTCCTGAAGTCCAGGGTTGCAATCCTACTTATTACCCTGCTTCCTCCTTGCAGGATCCAGAATTCCACCATCTCAGATATTAGAATAAACTTTCACCATCTACTGATTTCAAAGTCCCCTCATCTCCTCCAAAACTGGAGAGACTATGTGAACTTTGTCTTTTATTTTGAAAATAATAGCTGTTAGTATTTTTTTTAATCCAAAGTATATATGTTTCAAATTCAGGGAAAAATAGCTTTGTGGATCCAGAAGGTGAATTTTCCTGATAAAATTATAGTTCTACAGATATACAAGTCTTATTTATTTTAGTTCCTTGGTTGCTGTTTTCCATTACAGTTGCCAGAGATTTTAGTTCTCTCTAACTCCTTATGGTCACATGACTTATATGTAACAAGCTTTATTTTGTGAATTATTTTTCCTTTTTCCTCTCCTTAATAATACAAAGCAACCTTCCATACCTTACCAGGAATGAAAATAATATTTTATTATTTTGCAGCCTTTTAGTGGCTTATAATGCATACTTATCCAAGGTAAAAGCTATTTTGTTCTCATGCGGGTTAATTATCTGTAAAGGACTATAAAGAATATGACAAGCTTGTCCCAAATTGACCTAGTATTAAATGCATAAAACTCTTCCCAAGAGTGTAATTATTTGACTTTCAAGGTGTTTGTCATTGGTGCTTGATTTTTGGATTCATACTGCCATGGCAATTAGCCCCAGGCTTTGATTTCTGCTTCTAAACCAGGCATATTAAGGTTAGAAGCTGTTACATACAACTTCTAATAGAAGTCTCAGCACTATCCTTAGAGTTTGAAATTGCTTGCCATATATACTCAACTACAACCTGTGTGTTAACACTGTTAAATCATATGAATGTTTCTTTGAAAAGTTAAGAATCATCTCTTTTTAAATCCGTCCATAACCCATATTAAGTTTATTGGTCAAATAGTTGCTTGAGAGCATTTCTTGGGAAAGATTTAAGAAACAGCCACGGGTGTTTTTCAAGTTCTAAATCTATAATCACTTTTTTTTAAGGTTACATACTAATAGGAATAAGGGAAAATGATTGCTTATAGATTCTCTCTGACTATTGAAAGTAGGTGCTGAAAAACAGAATTATTTTTTCTAATTTACATAGAATCTTAATAACCAATATGCTTGGGAACAGGAACAAATACTATCTTACTACATAGCAGGAAAAAAAACCGCATGAAACTAACACTTCAGTGAAGAACTAAATTTTTTTTTATGTTTTTGTTTTTTATTAAATAACAGGTGGAATTCATTTTTCCTTTTTTTTTTGTATTGATTTCTTAATCATATTAAAGATTTAAGAAGATATCCTCTTAAAAGAATCAGCAATTAAGTCTATAACAGAAAAACAATGACTTATTCTAGTCTCACAAAATTTGTACATAAATGTACTTCCATTAATTTCAATGAATTTACTATTGACTCACTGGAATAAGATGAATATCTGGCCTTCTATTAGCATAATATTACTATTTATATGGAGCTTCATTAGTGAAATTTATTATGAATAAGAAGCTATTAGAAATTACAATCTAAGCAGAAAGTTAACATAGAAATGCTAACTAATATGTAAAAACAATCAGAAAAGGCATTACCCCTTGAAAATCACTCTTTAGGAGAAAGAAATGGAACACTTAGAATATTTTATATTATGTTGAGACTCAAAGCCTTTATTTCTTTAAAATATTTGCTGTGTTTAAATAATTTCTTCTTTTGATTTTTTCTCCTGTGTTTAAGTAAGTAGTTTCAAGAGAATTTGTGAATAGAAGATGTTATATAAAACATAAATTTTCAGATACCTCACTTAAATCAACCTGATTTTGGATAGCGTACATTTTTCCTTTATTATTCAGGAAAAAATGTTGTGGGAGTATTAAATATTAAACTATAACTCTACTAAAAATGCACAAATATTCCTCCAGAAAGAAGAAAAATAAAAGTGCTAAAGAGAGTAAAGAACACTCATGCAAGCTGTAGTACAGGATTAAAGAGGTATGAAATGATAATATGCATCACGTTTTTTGGATATCTTTCAAAACCTTTTTTTAAAGTTATTCATTGTATTTAACAGACTTCAGTGAGTTCATTTCAGATCCTCTGCTTTTTATGTAAACCAAAGAAGGAATAAAGAGAAGTCTGTAAACAATTATTCAGATAAATCAATTTCCTTGGATAAAATATAAATCTTCAAGATCACTCGTGTGTGAAGTTATTCATAGTTGGTATGATTAGCCCTATATAAATTCAATTAAATTTTATTTCAGGGTTATAAAATTTCAGTAATAGTGCACTAAACCAAGGTGAATCATTATATTTTAAATGGCAATATATTAATAAGCCTTTAGAAATGTTGAAAATAGAGGGTCGAGTCACACCTATATAAAATTCTTCCAGAGAAATACCACATGTTGCAATATATGGTACCATTTTTAAAACATTAGTGTTTTTTTCCATTGTGGTGCTAGTGCTCATGAAAACCAACATGATGCTAGTGGAATTATTCTCTTGCAGATATGGTCTTGCAGATAAGATATAAAACTGAAGTCCCACTGCTTATGCTCATTAAAATCTCATTGTATTTTTTGAAGGGTGTTAATCAAGATATCTTGTCTGAATCTCAAATCCATTCTGCTTTCATATTATTCATTAGCAGTCTCAAGATTATAAAACAAGAATATCTTCCTGACCTAAAGACTTTTGCAGTGTTCTGTGCACTGTTAACACTTGTATTTGTCATCTCAGAGGTGCTATATTACGGTAGTAAAGAATTCTCATTTATTTGCGCTCACACCTCTCTCCTTTTAAAAATCTTGAGTATGTCAAAGCCTTTGCCAAAGGGCTGAAGAAGCTATTGTCCTTTCACAGTGAGGTGGCATATAGGGCTGTTAACATAATATAGTACAATAAGAGTTATATACTAGTGTCTGTGTCTGGATAAGTAGAGCTAAGTCCATCATTTCTGCAGTCAACCTGATTTGAAGAAGCAGGAAATCGATCAATCAACTGCTCATATTCCTTCCTGACTTTTATTTGATCAGATAGATGAACACCAGATCTTTGATAACAGGAGTTCAGAATTCAATTGTGAGTTCAAAATTATGCTTTCCATCAGTTTTCTCCACTAGTAAAGCACACATAAGATGAGAAAATAGTATATGCATAGTGATTCAGACACAGGAGAATAATGAAGAACCATGAGAGAATAACTAAAATTCTGGGTTTTTTTTTTTCAGAAGCCTTAAAAAAGTGCAATCAAAAGACATAACTGTTTTGAACCAACACATCCCATGAGAATATGTAAAAAAAGGAAGCTTTTATAGTTTTTAATAGCTTAATAGTAATATAGTTGTTATAGTTGTTATAGTTAAATGTTGTTTCACTTGCTAAAGATTAATTGAATTTTCAGTGGAGTAAATATTCCCTTACCCCACATTTCAGGCGAGTGCCATAATTTCTAGGTTTAGTTGATTTTTCCATCTATCTGCTTTCTGCATGATTATTGAAATGTATTATCAAATGTATAATAACAAAAGACATTTAGGAAGCTCTTCCCACAGAATTCCCTGCACCTCAGTTGTTGAAGCATTCTCCTATGGTATGGATTCCAGACTCTACTCCAGTGAAAATGTAAACGGCAATGTAGACTGATGCTATCACTGATGAAAAAGCATTGATGCAAGAACCTAATGACAGCCCCTCTCTGGTTATCTGACACAGCTGTGCTACAAAAAGCTACCTTCGTTCATACCGGACCACTCCGCCAGCACTACAACTTTTAACGTTCCATGGTGCTAGACCAAGTCTAACAGATGTTAAGTGCATCAAAATCTACTCACTAAACAATGACCTAAGTCTTAATTTTGTGAGGATTTTCCAATTTTGTCCCCAGTGTTCACTGACTCTAGTAAGGAATAAACTAAACACGTAAAATTATCTTAGGAAAAATTAAACTGTACTGAGGCATCTCCTATGCTTCAAATAAGGTTCATTGTATCTCCATTGACACCAGTTAGTGTTTAAAGATTTTAGGAGGATGTGAAAAAACATCATAAAATCACAATCACGATAGCCTGGGGGAGAGTTCTGTGCTTTTCAAGCAGAGTGCTAAGTTTCTGTCTTTGAATATTGGGTTTGTTTTTTATCTCATGCCACTTATAGGAGGCCCATTACTTTACTGAGGATGAGATGGAAAACACAGTGTACAGTCAAGGGACCTACAAGTGCCACTTTACTAGGCATACACTACTCAACCAGGAACACTAAAGGGATTAAGAAGGCAGCTTTGTATTGTCTCAAAGGTGCAGTAACGTAAGCACCACACTGCATTGTATGACAGTTACTATGGTAACTATTCCTTCTTTTCCTACCACTGAACCACACATTTGCCAGCAGAACAACCAAGTAATTTGAAAGCGTGTGAGACAGAGGTGATCTTAGAGTCCTTTCAGTTTCACAATATTTTCAGTGTTGTAAATCTGAAGATTGCTTGTTTTGAATGCTTAACCCTTTATTTATTTGCACACATTTGGAGCCCATGTATGCACAAGAATTATATCAGATTCTATAGGGAGACCTTATGCCAAAGGAGCAGAAGGACTTTCTAAGAATGGCACCATGAACAAGGTGGAAGAAAGAACAAAATAGTAGCATATAAAAGAGAAACGGGATACTACAAGACAATAAACTTAATTCAATTTAAACTCATTAATCCATATAGAAATATATGACTGCTGATAAGTGACAGAGAGGAAAGCTGGTCCAAGAATTGTTTCATAGCTGTTAGAATGTGCATACATCTTAGGTGACATTTAGGAATTAGACACAAATTCCATTCAAATGGAACAACCATCCAGCTGGATTAAAGATGTCAAGCATACAGAGATAACAAAAACAACAGCATCATATGTAATATAATTCTAAAAGACAAGTAAGTATATTATTCTCATAATATATATAAAATAATGACCAAGTAGAGGATGATACCAAAAGAAAAAAACTGTAAGTCAGAAGCACATTTGTAGAGTCATGATTTAGTAAACAGCTTTCAATCAGTGAGAAAATGAAAGGATCTGAATCTCTTGGGCTTTACCCATTCTAAGCATTCGTCTTCATCAGTTAAAACTGCTAAGCTCCTAACTGTGACTACAGCTGTCTTGAGAGAAAGTAGATACCTTGACTTGGAGGACCTGAGCAGGAAAAAATACCAAAAAAAATTATCATTATTTTTCAGATGTTTTGTTTGATTCCCTTCCCTCTCCAAAATCCTTCTTTTCTAAGGAAAATAAATTCCAGAGTTTTTAGCAAATACTCATCTATAAAGAAGTAGAGGAAAAACACAAGGATTCCACCTTTGTTGATTTTTTTTTTTTTTTTTTTTGTATAGCTTGATTTAGGACAGAATGAATGGAGAAGCATGCAGACTATTTATTCATACTACGGTAGGAAGACTTTGCTATCCTAACACTACACAATAAATTACACACTCTTACACTAGAACATTGTAGACATATAAAACTCATAAATGCAAAACCTGTATCAATAGGATTGGAATCATTTTAAGCTGAAGATAACAAGATCCATCTTTCTAAACGTTTCTACCATATCCAGACCTCTAGGCAAAATGAAGTGTAGCTCAAGCATCCCTCAACTGCCACTAATGTAAGTCTAGAAGCAAAGTAGAAGCATTAGCATGACACTGTAGCTAGGCTGATAGGTCCCAGCTCTCAGTCAGCCAGCATGCCTTCTGCTGGAGGGGAAAAAAAGTTGAATTAAAGGAACTAATAGCATTCTGCTGCCATTCTAAGTGAGAAGTCCTTCAAGATCTGCAAGGTGCATACGCATGGCAATAGTTTTGAAAGGAAATGAGTTTGGATGGAAAAGAATAAAAGTAATAGAACATGGTAAAACTTAGTCAGGACAACTTATAGTTGGCTTGAAGTCATTAATCTCTTTTGGCATGCCTTTAGTGTTTTATCAACGCAGAGCCTACCAACCGCATTAGACGCAGTACATCTTTTTGCTAAACCAGAGCTCCAAGTGCAAAGCCTAGCCTTGCAAGAATACACAATGGATTGACGGAAGTTAATGAGGAAAGGAAGTCTGGAAATGAATGATGGATTACACAAAACCAGCAGATAAAACATTTCTTTCTTTTTTTTTTTTTTTCCACTACAGTTTATATTACCATGTATAAGAAGAAAACAGATTAAGGATCTCTTATGCATGAAATATGAACATTGCAGATTTGATTAGCACATAGATTTTCAGCTCTTGTATGCTGCGTATCACAGAATTTCTAAAGTATTCCTCAATTTTTTTGATAGCGGAACCAACTATCTTATAGCTTTGGCCAATATATTAACAAATATGATTTAAGTACAAAGTATTTATATTTCTTAAACACGCATGGCTTGATTTTTCTAACCTGCTAATGCAAAAATGAGCATGTTAAACTGCATGTCCAACTCTTATATCATCAAAATACTATCGTTTCACAGACAGACTGACTGTTTACATGTGCAAATAGCAAGGTAAACATATATTGTTGGTCATACACATGAGTATGTCCATTTTACTTTGTAATTCTGTCAACTGTCTTGTTACAGTGTAAGCCTCTGTAGCAAGCAGGTGAGCAGGCAATAACTGAGGTAAACAGTCCATCCTCTAACATTTATACAGGACTATAAAAGAACTGACCAGAGAGTACTCCTGATTAACAAAACCCCACTAATCTGCTGGTCAGACATCCAGGAGTTTTGGGAACCTGGAGAGGGTATGTTGCAGAGGTAGTCAGCTACGTATTGATATATATATACATATGTATATATATATTTTGTGTGTGTGTGTGTACATATATATATATATATGTACACACTAAAGAGAGAGAGAGAGAGAGATTCTATAGACGTTCTCTGTCCCTGTTCTTTCTTTGAGAACTTCTGCCAGATATTGCATTGCTTTCCTTATCCATCTGTGTTTTTGATTCAGTCACAGGTTACTGTGTTAACTGCTGCTCAAATCAACTACGGACTATTTGGCTTTCAATCTGACAAAAACAAGCATAAAATTTTTAGTCACAGTTTAGAAAGTATGGTTCATTGTATTTCCAGTCCTACAGGTATACATGTGTAACTGTAGTTATCTCCATCTCCATATGTTGAACAGATTTGAACATCAAAAGATGGTAGATTCAAAAACATAGACCATTTCAGAGGAGTGTTTCAGAATTTGCTCCTATAAGTCCTGTATTTCTGAAATGCTGAGTTAAAAATATCTTTGTGTGAGACAGAGATAAGTTTCAAGTTGAAATGAGATCACCTCAGTACCATGGTTTTAGATCTCTGCATTTCTACCCAGAGTTTGATTAATTCTCATATTGTATAATTCTAATCCGTTAGGCCAGTAAGTTCTGTTGTACCTCCCTAAAAAATAACAAAAGTTTAGGCAAACTCTTTTAATCTACCAAAATATGAATTATCACTGCCCTTAAGGTAGTTAAAGAAGTAGACATGGGGAGATAGGACTGACATAAATCTTAGGATGAAATCCTAGCCTCTTTTTAAGCAATACCAAAATTGCTATTGGTTTTGAAAGAATGGTATTTCATCTTGCATATGTGGTGTACTTGAAAGAGGTGTACTTGAGAAGTCTGAGTATATGTGCTGAGGTATAGAAAACTGAATTTGGTACTTCTACTGTTGTCAGTATTTTATTCTGACAGCTGCAATGCCCTTGAATTAAGAGTAACTTTATCAGAAGTAACGTTATTAGAAGTATGGAGTTTGGCCTAACTGTTGTAATTCTGTTCATTTGCATATTGTTTCCAAGTAAGCACTGAAATTCAGTGCCATACCTCTGCAGATACACCTGTGTCAAAAAAAAAGGCAGACTTCCATCCCCTGAAGTGACAGGGCAGCTCTTTAATCCCGAAGAAAGACCCCTGTGCTCCCTTTATAAGAGCTGTGGTTCATTCTGATTCGGGAGCTGGAGAACAACCTTAATTTTCTTCCTAAGAAATGTCAAGGATTTTGTCTTTGGATCAGATATTTCAATCCCAGTCCCAGTTCCACTCCCATGCACCTTTTTGCACGTACTCCTTAGTGAGTTTCAGGGACAAAAAATGGGAAAAACATTATGGGAAAAACAATTCTTCTAATTCGCAAATCAGTAGTAAACACAATCTCTGCAGTGAAGATCTGCCAGAGATATTAAAAAAAAAAGATTTATCTAAAAATCACATCTTTCCTTCTTTAGGGGAAAAGGTAGGGAGTAGTAATAGAATTTTTCTTTGGCTGAGTTCACTACCTAAGCCCAGATAACTAGAATAAATTGGGCAACATAATCCTTATACTTTTCACATTCAGTCTGAAAAATATCACTTTAAGAAATAGTAACAATTTTTCACAACCAATTTTCTGACCTCTCCTATTGATGTCAACTTGGTTGGAAGGTAAAAATAAAGCTATTTTAAATATCTTTTAAGGTACGCGTTTAAAGCCCAATGATTCAAATCCCCCCCTAAAAAGTTGAAAATGTGTCAGATATGGACCACACTTGCCAAGAGGAATCACGGATAACACATTTGACATCCAAGCTCCTTGTACAGTGCAACAGAAGAGTCAGGCATTTTACAGTGAGGGCAGGCAGTGCAGGACGTGGTACAAACGACATGCTCCAGCACTAGGAAATGGGAAACTGGGAGCAGAAGCTCTAAGTCAAGCCCTTCATGAAGCTAATTAAGGGCTGCAGGAAGAAAACACCCTTCAGACAAGATCCAGAGCAAAACTCTCTCCTGATTAACTTCATCCTCATCCTTTTCCTTTTCCTTTTTCCTTTTTTTTTTTTTTTTGAGAAATTAGCAGTCTTCTTTCAAAGCAGGGGAGAGGTAGTCTCAGTTCTGCAGTTCTGCAGCCTCTAAAGGATAGCAAAGAAGTATAGCCCCTCAAAAAAACTTGTGTGAAGAGACCTAAATCCATGTTCTCCCACATGAATGCCTTAATGTAGGAGCTATAGGATTTTGTAAGGATGAGCACTTCCTCCTTACTCTCCTAAAGCTGTGTAAAGGTTGACAGAAAAAAGGCCATTAGGAAGCAAAAAGAAATACTGAGTTGTTACTAGCTGTGTTGTCACTTATCTGGAAAAGTAAAGATTTAGGTTACAATACGTGCTGCTAGGACTGTTCCTATACGGTATCGGATGTCTCTTTCATATCAGATGCTATTTCTGTGAAGCAAGACTCTAAAGTTCCAACTCAGGGACATCAGTTTGAAACTAAAGTACTTTTGTTATAAGAAGTTGCAATGCCAAAAGAGTCAGCTTGCTTGGCTTCACAATAAAAGCCAGAAAATAATGAATTAAATAAAATATAAGCAGAAACACAATTTCAGGAAGTATCTTTCCATTAAAATTATCTACAAGTGTGACAAATTTCAACAACATAACAATTTTTTCTTCTCAAAAGGTAAAGTATTCAGTAGAAAAGGATTTTCTTCTCTCAGAAAATTCAGAAAATTTTCGAGAAAATAGCAGAATTATACTTATACACCGCATTCCCAGAAACTAAGTCCTAAATTCAACTGTTCAAATAACTTGCAAAATTTTAAGAATAAATATATATATTTAAATATAATTTTTGGAATATTTAAATATTAAATTGTTATCCTTGAATGATATGTCTGCACCAACCTTGAAAACTACGGATACTTCAAAAGTATTCTCAAGACACAAAGAAGGCGAAAAAAAGAGAATGAAGAATGAAAGGTGAAAAGTCAAAGAACTTTTAACAATGTTCACTTCTTTACTCTGGATTTTATTTTTATTTTTGAAGAATATTAATTGGCATATAACTGGCAATCAATTCTAATTTCTAAAAGTGAGCCTATAACTTTAAAAAAATATATTATTTTCCAAAAAAGTCTGAAGAATATTCAGGGTGCAGGAAAACACATGGTTATTCAAAGCAATTTTCAGGACGAACCTTTACAAAAGAGTGGTTTTCCCTATAGCATTATACAAATTTGAATCTAACTACAGCTAGTGAAAGTAATTCCGACTAGTCTTTTACTTCTTTTCCTCAGAACTACCCATTTATTTTCTTCTCATGAAGAAATATATATTGCAATTAAACTTCTTATCAGGAAAGTTTTCACAGATGCAGGATGAAATGTTTTTTTAAGAAAGAAGCTTTTGCATCCCACACAGTTTGGTACAAAAGTCTCTGTCACATTTGGAATAGGAATGTGCTTCTCTTTTCAGCCAGGTAGAGGGACCTCACTGCAGAACTATAAGGCTAGTGTGTACAGCTTCCAAAAGAGAAACTGAGACACGCACAGCCAGAGCACAGTCACTTTCTCAGTCCTGCTAAGTGTTCTGCCTACCTGGCTGGCTGCTCTGGAGAGGGACTGTCTAGGAGTGTTTCTCTGTCTATCTCTCACATACCTATTTCTGTGAACATTTTCATGATTTCATCTTGATGAATGAGACAGTTTGAGATCCTGGAAAGTTCCAGGGCAAGAGAAGATAACTTTTTTTAGCCTTCTTCAGTTGTAGTACTCCCTAGAGCTTTTTTCAGTTGCAAAATTGCTTAAGTACTCAATAGCTCCAGTAACCTCAGAGCTAGCATCTAAATTACAAATGAGACCTTTTAAACCTGAAAGCAGGTTTTCAACACTTGGAAAAAACTATAATTTTGATTACAACAAAACTTACTTAGAGAATGTTTCTCTATGTTCTTCTCTAAAGAATGCTTATGATTCTTAAAGAGATTGTCAATCTAAATTTTATTAGGGGTGAATGAACCTCTGTCTCTTAGCCTGAACTAAACAGAATCTGGACTTGAAACTTCTGAAGTATTCTGTGATAAACAGAACCTTTCTTCTTGAGGAATATCCATGAAGCGATATGGATGTCCACCTAACTTTCCTACTTCAAACAGTGAGGTTCCATCAGACAAATTCGGTATGTTCATAGCTATACTTTTTGCTGATCTCAGTTTTGTTGTTTTCAAGTATTTTTCATTATTGTTCTGTCTGGAAAACCATATAATTTAATAACTGTTATTTTTATATTTTAACGTAAAGCTGCAAACACAGACACCAGTGCATACAAACCCTGCAATCTATAAGTAGTTTAATATGAGCTAACATACATGTTCTAATCTTTTTGATCATTCACTGAAAATATGTAAGATTCAAGCTTCATATCTTTGGGCTTGGACTTAAGCAATCAAACAGAACACACAGAAAATTCAAAAAAGACAAAAATAAACATATATAACTTATACAGAGATGGCAGGAGTATAGCCTACAGTGCCTTTAACTCTCTCAGAAGGTACAAATAATATGCCTGTCAAAAAAATTTTCAGATTTCCTCCAAGGCTGTCACTGCTAGTCAGGTTGTTGTGAAGTGCCAAAAGAAATGTACTCAAGCTTATGGCCCATAGCAACAACAAGGAAACAGTTTTCAATAAAGATTAAACATGTCTTTTAAATGTTATCCTGTGTGCTGTCTGCTTGGCTCAAAAATCCTTACAAACCAAGATCTTGTCTCCATTTTTCATGTTTTATTTAAAATTAATATCACACATAGTTCTCACCTGAGTTTTTGCACTGAAGGTGCAAAAGTCAAACACATCTCTTACAAAGTGCAATCTCTGACCCTTTGGCCATAAAGGATGTATTGCATATATATCCTTAAGCTCTTCTTATACAGAAAATAGCAAAAGCCTCTTGATTCTTAACAGATGCTACCTAATTCCTTTTCCTCACATTAGAGACATCTTCAAATATAATTTTAACGTACTTTCTTGGGATTCCTGATCTGTACATCATGTTCATGTATTTTGTTTTCTGTCACAAGGCTCAATTTAAAGATCAGTGGTCATCTATCTATTTCTGTAGTGATCACACCAGAAACTGATTAAATAAGATCCTCAGCCAGCAAGATTTCTTTGTCAAATTATGTATGTGTGTATGATTAAATTAGCATCACTAGCTATTATAGCTTGAAATTGAAACAACTTCTGAACATTTAAAATGATCTTTTCCAAACTCACCAGCGTACTTCTATGCATCTTGGATAACAATAAATAAACTGCAATCTGTTAAAATCTGACTGCAGCCTACCTACCTACATTACACTGCCCATGTTAATGACATTCAATTACTCTGCTTACTTAGTTTCGAAGGACAGTCTTTGTTGGAAGGCCCAGCTGGAACTCAGCGGTAGAGATTTTGGAATTTTTTTAGTTTTTTTTTCCCTCTGTAGGAGAAAAAAATGTTACATTACCTACAGTCAGAGGGATCCAACTCAAAAGATTCAGAACTTTTTGAAATGTTGACTTTTTGAAGTCAAAGAAAAGAAGGAAAAGAAAATTTCCAGCTGTTTTGAAATTTGGACATTCTGACATAGAAAAAGTGACATTAAAGAGCAGCCATTTTGGTTCCCTGCCTTTCAAATGTTTGACTCATGTTCAAGGCCCTCTGCATCCATTTTTCCATTCAAGAACTGCAATGTTTTCCACATCCTATGCAGTTTCATGACAGTGTTGCTGTTTTTAACAAATCATTGACGGTAGTCTGTCAATATTGCACCTCAGGAGAAAAGTAATATCACTTGCTTGTTTTGGGAACAGTGCTTTTTGCTTGTTTTGAGATCTGGGCTGTTGTCAATACTTTTTTAACAATAGGAAAAGGCACCCTTGTAAGGATGGATGAACGCATGATTTAAAGGATGACTAATAGAATAAACAGCTTTCTTTCCTTGTCCTCCACATCTCCTGCTATTGTTAGAAATGCAGTTTCTCAATGGAAAACAGCACTAGCATTTTCTTAAACCAAAACAGCAAGGCTTAGCCAGGTGCAGTAACCACCATTGTCTACCAAAAGCTTAAAGGTTTTTATTGATTTCAGTGAATAAGTTGCTTAGGTATATTTGAAAATCCCACAGGATATCTGATTGTATCTTCCTGTTTAGGTATCTTAAAATACCTTTAAATAGAGCCCCTTGACATTTCTGTGTATATGGATGAAGTATGTTAATGCAATCAATAAGACAGAACCAGTATAATCGAAGAAGAGCATGTACTAAAGAATTGCTGTTGGGGAGTACAGTCACTATTCCTTGAGAAAATCAGCAATGTTTCTACCCTATATTCAGTGAAGTCAGAGACATAACCCAAATGTCATGACTTGCAGGGAAAAAAAGGTATGGATCAGGAATTAAAAGACTTGTTAAGGAGCTACAATGCCCTGCTGTAGCCTAGTTTTGAATAACACAGACTAAGAATGTCTCAAGAGCTATGGCAACTGTCTCTCACCGACACCTACATTTTATCTAGGTAACTTATTTCTTTTGAGAAGGTAAGCCTCAAGATCTACATGTACAGAAGTGGGCATAATAACATGTCTCTGCATCAGACAGTTACCATGAAGATAAATACACAGTCTCAGAAACTAAGGTAAAGGAAGAGACAAATAAGTACTTCGAGATAGATTTTTCTCTGATGAATGAAGACCTTGGTGGCTCTTTATTCGTCTTGATTTTTTTTTATTTTTGCTATCTTTTTTCTATAGTCTTTTTGCTATCATATCCCTAGCCGTATGCATAAAAATGCTCTTTCAGTTTGCATCCTCACAGCTTCTCGAATGAGTGAGACAAGGGTGCTGCCTGCAACCAATAATCCTATCATTAGTGATTACTGCTATAGCTTATGTGCCAGGAGGAAGGGAAATATTACCTACATGGACAATCTTAAAAGTTTTGTTCCTGCACTCTAAATTCTTTATTTTCAGTCTTACTAACAATCTTTTAAAGTTTTAGTTCCATGTAATTATGAAAACATATAGGTAATTACCGTAGATGATTCCCATTTAACTTGTCAATCTAAGCTAGAGATGTTTCCCAATTTTCCCTTCATTAGTAGACAGGTTTCATTTTTACTGATAACATTGATTCATGTAATGAAAAATTTCAAAGGCTTTCATTTTGTTTGAGGTATATATTTGAAAATGCTATGAGTTTGCAGAAGAAATGAGGCTTGAAAACTCTTGATGTTGCTATCTATAAAATTACAAAATGGTGGTGATAGGAGCAGGAAAAAAAGTCCTTCAGGACGTGATCCTTCTGCCTCTAAGTATGGACTACAGGACATAGGTTTGGGAGCAACTGAAACAGTATTTTGTATCACACTATTCTACATTGAGTTGAGCCTTACCTGCATGGTTTGATGATCATCATTAGTCTAAAACAATGGATCAGTCACCTTAACCTTCAGCTGGATCACTATTCACTCTGATACATTATTCATCAGATTAAATGGCTGTATAATACCTTTGTAATCCAAATTATATGTCTTAAAAACATCACGTTAGAGCAGCTTCAAATAATTTTTGTAAAGAAAAGAAGGATTTCAAAAAAGAAGCTTCTTTAAAACAAGATTTTTTTCACCCACTGGGACACAGAAAAAGAGTGGGGAGGAAGAACTGACAGAATAAGAAAGAAGCTCACTTCAACTATTCCATTTTTTCATTTTCTCTCAGACTTTATTATAGTACTTCCAGCCTTCTTTTCTTCAAGCAGAGTTATTTTTAAATTTAAAAATAGCAAATAAGTAATATGATAGATGAAGTAGCATATATATTTCAGATTGAATAAAAAATCCTTTTGAAATTTTCATACCTTTGTGGTAGTGTCTGGGCTTTGTTTCTACTAAGTATGATTGCATTTAAAAATTGCTTGAACAGAAGTGGATTGAGAAGAAGGGACAGTAACGATGGAGGGGGGGAGGAATGTGGGCTTCCATTGTAAGAAATGGATGTGAAATTATAGTGATAAGCACTTGGGAAAAAAACATACAGGCAAATGCTATTTCTACTAAATGATTGTACAGTTTAAAGAATACAAAATGCAAACTTTGAAACAAAAATAAAAAGTAATTATTTCAGAGAAGATGTTGATATAAAGAAATATAAGGTAAAAAATAGCCAAAACAAAAATATTTTCTCCTCACAAAAATGAAACAACACCTTATTTAAAATAATTTTGAAAGCAAACTATTTAAAAACCATTATCAAATGACATCATAACTTCTATACCTCTTTCTATGCATTAGTTCATTAAGACTGCAGATTAAAATAATATTTTGCTATGATTATCCAAAACGTCGGTGACATTAAATCAGATATGCCAAGGAACAACTCCATGTAAATGATAGAAAAAACTTCCCTGATATATTTCATTCTGTCAGAATCCTAGGAACTGCACCTATAAGAATTAGTACTGCGATATGGTACAAACCGTTTAACACTTTGGGATTTATTAAATAGGGCTGATGAAGGATTCATTACTTGAGAAGTGTATATAGGGAATACACCATACTGAAGATTAAAAAAAATCCCACAACAATGATTATGAAAATATTTTGGAATAGAGCCCTCAGAGAATCAATTTGGGTTAGACTACATATTTAATTTTGTACAATAACAAAACCCAAAGCAGTAAATTAGTGTTCATCAGTCCCCAAACACATTTTTGCTGTCTAGCCAAAGTCACCCTGAAAGACTATGTAGCCCCAATTAGAGCATACCACTTCATTTATAGTGAATAGAATTTCAGTACTTGCAGTGTATAACCCTATGTTGTTAGCCCTCCTTCTAAATCTAAATTGTAGTTCCTTACAGCAGCAGCTTTATTTTTACAAATAATAGTTGCCTAGCCAGCTCTAAAATTAAATTTGTAGCGGTAACATCTGGTTGTCAATTTGTCATTTCCTTTGCTCTGATCTTGTCATTTTCTGCAGCTATTACTGACTTAACCAGTTGCATAGAACAGAATGTATAGTCAATTTTTTTACTTCAAAAAACATAGCATTTGTTTTCCATATACACATACGTGAGTATATATATTTAGAAATCAAGGTGACCAAAGCTAAAAAAACATGCCATGAGTATATACGGGGCTACGCGTTCCAGCTCTTCTGCCCGACTGTTTTGCAAGGTAGAATGCAACAGGGAAAAAAAAAAAAGAGAGAGAGACGTCTACAGCAAAAGAGTCATGAAAATCCAATATTCCGTTTACAGAAACATGTTGTTTCTGCTGCAGTAGTCCAAAGACTTCTGTGTTCCTCTTCTGTGCTTAGCAGTGAATGACGGGCCTGCAGGGACTAGAGACAGCTGGGCATAGAATTAATCTGTGCCAATTTAGACCAGCTGAGCCCTGGCCCAGAACACTGCTGTGTCGTCTGTTGTGCTCTTCCTCCTTGGAGTTCAGTTACGACAAGAATCTTTCAGTCTCCTCCTCCCTGCCAAAAAACAGCCCAAAACCAAAAAAGAAAAAAAATTCCAAACTAAGTCTTTCTCAGGGACAGAGTTAATTTTTATGAGCGCTCCATGAAAGAAAACAAAAAAGGTATGTTAAAAATGATCGATGTCCCCAAGCGAGCTGACCCCATGTCACTATCACATCATAGGAACAATCAAGGAGAAAAGTCAGAGTAACAATGAAAGTGCTAATAAATAAAGATAGCTAACGAGTTACAAGGAGATTTTTCCCCCTCCAAACTGCATTAGTTGTCCGGATGTAGAAGTTTATCACATAGTTATTTGCAACATAACACACAACCACTAAGCTCTAGGATAAAACATAGCTATTTAAAATATAATGGTTTTCAAATTTTATCGGAATTTATAACAGCAAACAGCAGACATAATAGAGAGGCAAACTTCTGCATAAATAACTCTTTAAAGAAGTGACAAAATGACTTGGATCTGGCATGCATCACTGTTGCTGCTTTATGCTAGGAGTCACCGAAGGGAGACTTGACTAGTTCCAAATTGTTTCTTGATGAGCGATTAGGCAGAAAAAAATATACAGAACTATGTCATGACCTAACACGGTCTTTCAAAATAAAGTGGCGCTGAAATGTTATCTTAGACCCAAAGTTTCCAATTGCATAAGTTAAAATTTAGTTATATAAGTTGTGCCATCATCTTTGAAAAGATAACCTGTTTTACTGGAATTAACCAAATGCATCAGTATTTGTAGGCTTTTTCTCACCCCTCACCCTGGGACCCCCCCAGCCTTCATTGTCCCTACCCCCCCCCCCCCCGGCCCCAGTCCATCAGTCACTGCCCTGCAACGCCGCAGCGGTGCCAGCTCCAGCCCCGCCACTGCTCTGGCCCTGCCCAGACTCGGGCCCTCTGACCCCCATCCCCATTGCTGGTCCTGGCCTCATCCCCACAGCAGTGCCTAATGCCCTCTGAGACTGGGGCTGCCCTGATCACCACCCCCCCCCCCCGGGGCCCGGCACCCTCGGGGCAGGGGGACGGGCCCTGGTGACCAGCACCAGCCCGGCACCACCAGCAGCCCCTGGCTGCTGGTCTATGTGAGACTTATAGTGTGTGAACTTCAGATTTTCCTACCACCACTGGCATTACTTGAGTCCGTTCGGTCCCCTGAACCGTGACTGCTGGTCTCGTACCCTCTTTCTGAACTTGTGGGAATTTGTATTAACTTTGCCTTACTGCACTGGTGCAGTTAACCTGTCGCTGTCAATACAAGGTATGCGTGATCAAGCACGGAGCACAGATGGGTACCCCACAGGTCAGTGGGTGTACAGGTGATGCCCAAATGCAAGGGCCACAAGTTCTGTTCTTAGTGCAACCGCCTTGTTATGAGGTCATAGAGGAAAATAAATTAGAACACGGACACAAAAACAATGATGAACCCGAACTATTGTCTAAATTAATTTTCTATCTTTACAGATCTAATAGTGTCACACAGACAAGTAAATGGGTTAATTGTGAGTGTAGGTATACAAAAGAAGACTCCCATCAGTGTCACTGTACTCCTATTGAACCTACACTGACTGACAACATTTTGTATCTGTTTTATGAAAGAAAGGAGCACATGAAAGAGTGACTCGCTTTCACTCTGTTCTTCAGAAATAGCTCTGACACAGTCCTAACACTTTCTGACTTGAATTCCTCAAGCAGATATTCCTCTTGGTTCAGGGTTTTATGGTGCTTTCTACCTCTCATTTTAGGATCAGGTTTAGGACTGTGATTCGCACCCTTTTGCTAGCTCCAAACCATATGATAAAACCTTCACAACTCTATTGAATTATTTCCTATACTTTCCTCTTCGCACTTTTTTCCAAAACTCCATTTAAGGCCCACCATTCTGAGTTTACACTTTGACAGTAGATTTCCTTCTATTCCTATTTAGACTTCTGTAAACAAACTACTTCATAAAATTGTTGTTCTAGTCTAATAATAGAGAATGTGTCTTCTGGGCTTTTTTTGTTTTAGCTCTTCCCAAGTTGCTATTTGCAGGTTCTTACTAAACCATAAAGACAGCATTGTTAATTTACATAACATTAGCATAGATCTTATGCTATTTAGTCTTTCTCTTCAAAACACCCAGATCTGGAAGATACTTGAAAAATCTCAAAGAAAAATGCCTAAACAAGATGTTTTAGCCTAGGGAAAGAAAACAAAAGGGGGAAAAAGGCTGAAATCCCATACCCTGGAGACTTAGAAACAGGACGCAAATACAAGTAACGCAAGAACACTAATCATTTGAGATTGACATTTATTTAACCCTTACCTAGAACCCATTGCAATATTTTCTCAGGTCGGTTTTCCTGCACAACTATCTTTTGCTGAAAGGGGATTCATTTCTTAGTAGGATCTTCCCTTTTCTATGCCTAAAACTATCTTAAATCATTCTGGAATACAATGAAATGCTACTTCTTTAATAAGGTTATGTCAATCTAGAAGTCAGTCTTAAAGTGGCCAACAAATACCACTTGTTCTGCATGTATACACACCCATGTGTATTTATTTGTACATGCATGTATATATACCACTGATTTTACTCACTGCAGTAATGAAGTCTTAAAATTTCCTGATGGAGACAATGAACGCTATTGAATAACACCGAGTTCTTAAAGCAAGGCACCTTCTTCCGTTCAGCCAGGTGGAATTTTAAAGCTCCAGTACTCTTTCTATAATACTCATTAGCTCAAAAATGAACCATACTTTGCCACTGTCAGGATGAGCTATACTGTAGCATCAGAAAACCTGATCTACATGTGCATTTATTTTTTAACATTAAGATGGAACAAGTTGTGTAGAATGTATATCATAAATTCCAGTACTTTTGTTTTAAGAATAACTTTCAGAACATGGTTCCATATTGTGAATGCAAGAGATAAGAACTGCATAAAAGCCTTTCTTCATTGTAAAGTACAGAATGACACTATCAATGTGATTTTAATTATGATGTACTATTTGGACATATATATCTATTTTTATTTGCTTGTCACTGAAACCATTTAATCTTAGTCTCTTCATCTTGTTCTGTCAAAGCTATACATACCAGGCCAAGGATAATGGATATATATTTGTGCACTATTTAATCTACAAAGTAGACGCATTATGTTGTTGGCATGGTAGGGTGTATATTGGTGAAGTTCTGCAGCATTTGAATAGTGCTATAAGGAAGGAAAAGAGGGAATCTTGTTTACTTTCTTTTCTGAGAAAACTTCCTTTTCTAAAATTAAGTTTACTAAAAAATAACATTATTTGTTAAGGAAAATGTGTAGCTACAAAGCCAGATTTTTCATTACATATTTGAAACAGTGTTAAAATAACATGCAATTATTTTGTTGGAGTTTTTGGTTTTTAAGAGGGTAGAATTTGACCCTCAAAGTAGTAAAATAGCTTTTAAAAATAGATTTCCTGTATCCAGAAATGATCCAATTCCCCAGAAAGTGATTTACATTGGAAAGATAGCAATTGCAAACAACCATTCTTTTCACTTGTGAAGGAAAAAGCTATAACATAGAATCTTGCCAGAAAATGTTAAGCTTGAGGATCATAAAAGATCATGTCCAAACCAAGTGTGGGTGGAAACATCATTGCATAGACAGAGGAACTTTTATGGTTTTTCAGGACCTTGAACAACTGTTCAGGTCAGATAGAAAGCAGCGGCAAACACAAAGGAATCAAGCTTGAATTAATAATACATTTGAATTAAAGCACATTAACAATCATAACGTGTTATTTAATGGAAGAGTTAATTTGAAAACAAACAAACAAACAAACAAACAAACATCAAATTTCCATTAGGTTTTTTTTTCCTGCTGCTGCT
The DNA here is from genome assembly GCF_040807025.1 of Struthio camelus. Taxonomy (NCBI): domain Eukaryota; kingdom Metazoa; phylum Chordata; class Aves; order Struthioniformes; family Struthionidae; genus Struthio; species Struthio camelus. Next base: position 114,543,722 of record NC_090942.1, on the reverse strand, counting down.
TCAAGAAGTAATCTTAAGATTTCCAGAACTGAAAGAACTCAGGGCACCAAAACTAATTTTCTTTCCTTTCACCTATTCCATATTTTGCTAGTATCTCATGGTTGACTGTATTTACAATTGACCAACAAAACTGGTGCCACAGTATGAGTTGGTGAAGTGCTCACTGCCTACTGAGATCACTCAGAGAAATTCAATGACAGGTAGTCACTGTCAGCCAAGTTATGTATAGATAAGTTGTGACACTCAAACTCTTACAAGGATAAAAGGAAACATGCCATATATATGGAATCAAGGATTTATTCCTGGTTGAATCAAAATGTTCTAATTTTTAGAATATTTAATATTGAAGATCTTTTAATATTGAAGGATTTTCTCTGGTGTTACACCCACCCTCCCAGTGTCCCTCTGGGTCCCACAGTTGGCAGTTTTAGCATCCACCAAGGGGAGATGTGGGGGTGTCACAGCTGCTTGTCAGCATCCTCAGTTTTTCACTGGGAGGAGTGAAATGCTTGTGGTGGGGTCCCTTCCTCCTCTATCTTAGGTCTGCTTGAAGCTATTTATAAAAACATTCTCCTACCATCTGCTCCCTTCCCCCTGTAACCAGCTAAGAAGTTAAAGCTGACCTGCAGCCCCAGCCATGGTGGTGGTAGTGTGCTGGGCCAGGACTGCCTGGGGCTGTCAGACACTTCCCTGGCAGTCCTGGCTAAGCTAAAGCTCAAATGGGCTGTCATGCATTTTCAGGCAAATCTGTGTTTTCATAGGCAGAGACATCAAGTAGAAGTATTCAACCGAGGCTACACATACCTATGTCCATGCTCTCCTGACTCTGCGTTCTGCGGTAGCCTGAAGCCGGAGATGTAGCAGAGATCCCTGACAGTGCAAGCACAGGATTGTAGCAAAAGCCCCAGAGTGTATGAACACAAAATGCAAAGGTCAGTCACAGGTCAGTAAAAAGAAGTAGCCTTAAACACTAGTAGAAACTGATTCGGAGCATAGTGAAGAGAAAAAAGTATATATATGTAATGTATGTAAAACATCCTATATGTGTTAAAGATGCAAAGGATATAAAAAGGAATAAAAAAGTCACAGCCTTTACAGAATGGGAACAAAGAATAAAGAAATAAATTACTCCAGTATTGTCGCTCCCGTTCCTGATTAACTCCATTATTAAAAACTAGCAGGACCCTTTGACAGAGAAAGAACATTGCTTTTTGATTTCCCACTTATCGCTCCTGACTATTGCAGACTGGGCAATCTATAAAGTACTTTTTTCACTTTATAACTGATTTAAATAAATTAGAAATTTAAAGAGAAGTATATGTATGTTTGTGCATGTGTTTTCTGCTCCAACCTTCCCACACAAAAAGGTGATTGATACTGCATAATCAAATCAGAATAAACTCAGACATAAAAATAGGCTATATATAATGCCTTCAGTATGTGAGGACATAAAGTTTGAGAGTGGAGTGGTGTGGGACGAGGAGTCGTATCCTGCGGAGGGAGAATGTTATTAAAGGAAGACTGTGGGAAAAGCACAGGTTAATGACCCTGAGAGATATAAAACTTAGAGTAAGTTTCATCCTAGAAAACTAAACACTTACAGACAGAATAAAATCCACAGGCAGCACTGTTGTCTCAAGACTTCAATGGAAAAAATGTTGAGATTTTGAACACTGTTGACGCAGCATAGCTTTTAAACCAATTCCAGATTATGCGAAAGTATGATCCCATTATCAATTGGTTATATATGAAGTGGAGAAAAAATGAACTGGTGCTCCATGCATTATTTGTGATGAACTCTTACCAAGTCACTCAGTAGAACCTTTACTACTTCGACATCACTTCACAAAACATGGTTGAAAAAATAAGCCTGTCTGGGTTTTTTTGTTCTATTTTGTTTCAAGAGAAAACTAAGTGAACTGAAGGACATCCAAAGGCAATGACATCTCTCAATGGTTTAATACAAATGCATTAGACATATTATAGCATGAAATATGACAACTATCTACATCAGCAAACTCCACACAATTGATAATATTCTGATATGCTCTGGAAAAACATATTGTGGTTTCAACTGTAAGGGATAAAATGACAAGATCATATCTAAGAAAATAGCATCAACAAAGGCTGAATTCAAGGCTTCTTGCACAAAGGAAGAACTTTCAGAAGATAAAAGCTTTTTTCACTGCAGTTGTGTTAGACTACAGATATGATTAATTTCTCTCAACTTCTTGACCTGGAAAAAAACAGTAAAGTGGGAGGGTTGTGGTCATTGGTGCGGAGCCTAGCTGGAGGCCTGTAGCTGGCGGTGTCCCCCAGGGGTCAGTCCTGGGTCCAGTCTTGTTCAACTCATTCATCAATGACCTGGAGGAAGGGACAGAGCAAGTCTGCTGATGATACGAAACTGGGGGGAGAGGCTGACACACCAGAGGGCTGTGCTGCCATTCACAGGGACCTGGACAGGCTGGAGAGCTGGGCGGAGAGGAACCCCCCTGAAGTTCCACAGAGGCAAGTGCAAGGTCCTGCACCGAGGGAGGAATAACTCTATGCACCAGGACAGGCTGGGGGTGGACCTGCTGGAAAGCAGCTCTGCCAAGAAGGACTTGGGAGTGCTGGTGGACAACAAGTTAAGCATGAGGCAGCAGTGTGCCCTTGTGGCCAAGAAGGCCAATGGGATCCTGGGGTGCATTAGGCAGAGTGTTGCCAGCAGGTGGAGGGAGGTGATCCTGCCCCTCTCCTCAGCCCTGGGGAGGCCTGCCCTCGAGTACTGTGTCCACTTCTGGGCTCCCCAGGACAAGAGAGACATGGCACTCCTGGAGAGAGTCCAGCGGAGGACTACCAAGATGATGAGGGGACTGGAGCATGTCTCCTAGGAAGAAAGGTTGAGAGAGCTGGGCCTGTTCAGCCTGGAGAAGAGAAGACTGAGAGGCGATCTCATCAATGTGTACAAGTATCTGAAGGGAGGGTGTCAAGGGGATGGGGCCAGCCTCTTCTCCGTGGTGCCCAGGAGCAGTGGACAAGAGGCAATGGGCAGAAACTGAACCACAGGAAGCTACATCTGAACATGCAGAAAAACTTCTTGACTGTGAGGGTGACAGAGCACTGGAACAGGTTGCCCAGAGAGGTAGTGGAGTCTCCTTCGCTGGAGATGTTCAAAACCCGTCTGAACGTGATCCTGGACAATATGCTCTAGAGGTCCCCTCTTGAGCAGGGAGGTTGGAGTAGATGATCGGTCCCTTCCAACCTCGGCCATTCTGTGATTCTGCGATTCTATGGTTCCGTGGGAGGTTTTTATTATGTGAAGCCATCTAGCAAACAAGTTCTTTGGGGCGTTCTTTTATTGTGAAATGATTTGGCTGTTATAGGGAAAGACTGAGTTACTGATTGGTGCTTCACTCAGAGATAAGTATTTTTATGAATAACATACATTTTAAATTTTCTGATGCTCTTGCAGCTGTCAGGGCTCCTGTACTGGGCTGATACTTTCATTCATATCAGTGAGATGAATGCTGGTTTAGAAGGTACAAGAATTCTTTTTTATGTTTCTCTCAGTAGGAGAGTACTTGTAAAGATGTTTTAGTCTGCAGCTATAAATGTGAAAAAGGGGAAAGGAAATTGTCTAGTCTTACCCAACAACGGGCAGTAATTTTAATAGTATGATTGGTATTAGCTAAAGCCACTGCAATGATTTAATTTTCTTTCTTATTGAACAGTCTTTGGAAAAGTATTGCTAGTAAAAATTAGATCACAGATCCCCTTTCATTGAAGAGGTTGCTCAACCAGCCAGATAAGAAATGGGAAGAGCTGATAAAATGGTAATGTCATAGAGATTTTCCCTTCAAATTCAAAAAAAGACAACTCAATCATTATTTGTTTGGAAGGAAAGCTAATTACATCCTAATTTTGTGCTGAAAAGTGAGCACCTGCCTTTCTGCCTCAAAGAAACTGAAAAAAAAAACCCTTAAAACTTTGTGAAGCTTGCTCTTCAAACTAATGCAGGAAACGAGCCTTATCCTAAGCTGACTAGGATATCTCTTGATATCAAGATGCATTCTAGAACATACATTAAATTATCAATTTAAAATACATTCAAAACCTAACATATTCCATCTTTTATCCCATTCCTCCCTGGTTTCATAACTATACCGGACACCAGGAGCATGATGGGCAATCCTTTTACTAGAGAAGAAAGGTGTATATAGCTCAGAGAAATTATCACACCTGGGAAAACCAAAAAGATATCACTAAGCAGAGTCAGCCAGCTAAGAATTTATTCAGCCGTGTGAAATTCTGTGAAATATTAACAGAGATAAAACTTTAGTTGTTCCACTGCTCTTTATATGTCCTTAAAATTGTTGTTTTAAGATAAGAAATATCTAAAATTATTTTTTTTAATTCTTACTTGTTTATATTGGGCATAATCCAGCTGAGGATGGTGATGCAACTGTTCATGAGACAAAACCAATCTGACATCACAGTTTAGCATTAGCCTTATGATACACTAAAACTTCATTTTTGAAAATAACTTTGTGATTTTGCTCTTGTAAAGCCAAGAGGCAACTCAGATCTCATAAATCTTTAAAATACTGAGATTTCAAACACAGTAACACATTTTTGGGGAATGGAGGGGTTTGTTATGTGATGTTACTGTGCACATTAGTTATAAAGTCTAACTAATGGGACAGGGATGGGAAAATTATATTGGTTTTACTATTACCAAATGAAGAGATACTACAATAAACTCATTCATCCAAATAAAGGAAGGTAGATAACACAGACTGGATTTTCTATTTTTTTTGAGAAGGACTTGGGAGAGCGGCAAGATTGACAAGAGGATCTTTTTCTCTGGAACGGTGATGATAAACCTTCAAAAATGCTGCTCAAATGCTTTCTAAATTTCAGAAAGTTTTGAATTCCAAAGTGTGATAATAATCCTCCAAGATTTTCCTAAAAAAAGTCAAATTCCAAATACTCAAAAAAATTCTTGTAAAGTAAGGAAAAAAATAAAGACAGTCATTCTTCCTAAATCTTTTAGGATAAAGGAAGAGAAAGGCAAAGAGCTAATTGTGATTGCTATGTTTTGAGACTTTGGGAAGAATAGGAAACAATATTATACTTATGACTATTAAAATTGCATCCACAGCAAAGAAAATTCTTACTCTGTTACTGATAAAAGTGAACTTATCCCATCTTAAACAGTAGGTTATGTATTCGTAAACTTTCAATTACATTAGTTCATATGGCTTTTCAGGACTAATCTGAGTTACATAATCACATGCTTTCCGCATAACCAGAGTGCTTTATGAGCATGGATTTGGAATATAAGCCTGTATTCATAAATCTACCTACTCGTGCAGGTTAATATGTTGCAAAAGACTTGAAATTATGGGGCCTGATAAAGTAGTTCTATTTTTAGAGTTAAAATTAAAGAAAGTCCTTTTCCATATAGATACCTGCATTTAAGGACTGAAGCAAAGGAAGAATGCATTTAATATCTTGAAATATATCTGATAATTCATCAGCTTCATCATATCTTCTCTGCAGTTATTTTGTTTGCTGTTACATTTTGTTCTTTTAATCTTACGTTGACATATGACTTCTAGACTATGAAAGACCAGGAAGACTGTATTTTCTGTTCTTACATGCCACCCTACAAATAGACCGTATGCCGGGTTTACAACAGACTTTCTTCCCCAGCAATGACCTTTTTAGGGGCATAACTCATTCTGTGTCCCTCATATTATACAAAAAAGCTTCCTTCAGCACCAATTGCTAATAAGTGCTGGTATTTTGCATTTGTGACAGACTAAAAGAAAATATATCTTAAACATTTTGGGGGAGAAAATAAATTTTCTTCGATATTGACATTTTTGGGAAGGAAACTATTAGTTTAACTAAAAATGTCCATGTTTGTTGAACAGTATATCAGTATACCCCTTTATATCTAAATTGCTACAAGGTATTATGAGAACTGTATTTCTAGATATTCTGTGACCCACTTCTCAAAGTTTTCTGACATGTCACATGGTCATCTAATCAATGACCCACTGTCATTCTTCATACATGCTCCAAAATTTCTTAACCAGTCACATAGCTTAATTTGACAGTAAAACATTTTTTCAACATTTTTCAATATGCAAAATATTCTGAGATATTTATCTGACCATTTGCAAGCATAAAATGCTAGGAATTCCTATGTTCCACTTTCTAATTAAATATTCTTAAAATGAAAAATAAAGAGGTTTCTGCATCTCTGAAAAATATTCAGAAACATCTCAAATTAGAAACCAGTTCTGAACACTTAATCAAGCTGTTAGTATCTTCCTGCACTTGAAAACTAAACACTATTTTTTGTTATTGTTTTTGTTTTACTTTGTTATTTAAGGCAACATATCATTAGAAAAAGGTTCATTTGAAATAGAATGAAAACAGTTTCAGACAGTTTATTAGAGAGGAACTTTTTTTTTTTTGTAAGAGTTTTTAAAATTGGAAATTTCTGAGAAAGTTTACTTCTAAGAAGAAACTGGCAGTGAAAGTGTTTTTCCAAGGTTCTGTACCTCCTAAACCTTTCTCTAACCTGAGGAATTAGCACAGTACATAAAAATTACAGGACTAACTTTGCTTTAAGAAAGCTTACTTTCTTGAGATACAAGAATGCATTCTTGAAAGAGATGCAAGAATAAATTAAAGAAGAGATAAACCTTTTTTTAAAAGGCAGGTTTAGTGGCAGTAATGATGAGAAAAACACATAATCAGCAATCAGTGTAAGAGAAGGTACAAGAGAAGAAAACTAGCATATCTCGCCTGCTGTCCTTAAACTTCAGAAGAGGGATTGGCTTCCATTAAATTCGAAACATAAAAGAGAGCTTCTGAAACAGAAGCAAAGTAGACCATTTTCAGCAAGTTGTTTTACTCAAGCAAATCTATTAAGAGGAATTTTAGTGTTTAGTTTTTAATCTCTCTAGAGAAAATTTTCTTACCAGTGAAAATTGTATTCCTAATTTTAAAACAAATGAACAAACACACCTAGTAACTGGAGATTACTTGCAGTGAAAGTTGTTTATTTTTTTTTCCTTGACAAAATGATCACTCCCTTCTGAGTTCTCTCCAGGTTAAATTTCTCCACGTATGAATGTCTAAAGAAAGCTATGAACCTTGCTGTTGAAAGGCTGCTCGTAAGAAGTAGCATCTTTATGATCTATATTTATGTGATTATTCTGTGCTTCTGTGCCTTTGGCAAAGGAAATCTTTTTGAGACTAATCTACTTTTGTTAATCTACATTTTATTTTCCGACATTTGTCTGTATGTGTACAGACTTGCTTCAATTACTTTCTTATTACTGTTTGCTGACATTTCACCTTGGTAAATATAAACATGCATGTCATCACAATCAGTTCTCAATTCTCAGATGATCATGCAATAGGCAGCAGGAGAGAAGTGCCACACTATTCTTACAGTTCCATACAAAAGGAATAATAGTTCCTGCAGAAGAACGACGCATTGCTTCTTTTCATCAATGTTATAACAGAGGCTAAGCTAATGTAGAAGAAGAGCTGAAAAAAGAACAGCCAGTAATGGAGAAAGAGTAAAAGGGAAAAATATGTTTTTATATATACACCTACACAAAATCTCAAGACTGTATACGATTATTATACACAAATATGAAAAGATTAAACTGAACTTTGACTAATGTATAATATTCACAAATACTAAGCAAAGCAAGAAAATAGCTTTAATGAGAGAATGGAGCCATGAAAATTCCTATTAAAACAGTTAAAATTCCCACAGAATTTAAACTCCATGAACTGATACTGGGCAGCTGGGGAAAATATAAACCACACTTTGTTCTGCATCAGCAAACAACAGATAAGAAGTTAATACTTATTTTGACAATAACTAATTCTGAATTACCTCATGAAATTGCTTCATTAGCTTTCAGTTATTTCAGCCAAAGGAATCGTTAAGACTGAACCTAAATTGAAGAGCACCTTGTGCTGTGTAAATATGAAACACAGGAGCAGTATACTTGCAAACAAGAGAGGGCAGAAAAAAGAGAAAAACCCTGAAAGACTTTCTGATTGTTTTAAGGCTGAAGAATCCATCATGCAAATTTTAACAAGAGAAAATCTCTGATTTAAGAACTGATTATAGCTTATGATATTGAGCAAAATACAAGCACAAAATATAATTTGGGAAAGGACTATCAGAAGATCTACGTTTAGCTCTTGACAAAGAGCTTACTGACAAAAGAACTATAACACTTTCTACAGGGAAATAATCATAAAGTGTTAGACGAAAAAGTGCATTTTGTTCAGTATCCTATTTTCAGCAGTGGGCAACTGTGGATGAGTATAGTGAAACAGTACAGAATACAGCAGAAAGCATATGGTGGTACTAACTCAGAATGGTCTCCCAGCCTTCAACAGCTTGGGGCTCTCTGAGTCAGAAGTGACATTTTTGTATTTAATAAGCCTCACTGAATTTTCTACATCAATTTGTCTCCTGTTGAATCCAAGCAAAATGTTAATGTCCACAACATCCTGGGGAACTCTGCATCTTCAATATACAGTGAAAGAAGAACTACCTGTTTTGGGCTTTTTTTGGACTTGCCAACAACTAGCTCATTCTTCTGCTGGAACAGAATGTGAATAATTGATCCTTGTTTGCCTCCTGTTTGCCAGTGATAATTTTAGAGATATCTGTCTTATCTTCCTTTGGTCACCTCTTTTTCAGGCTGAATTTAGCAGCCTATTTAGTTATTTCTCATACAGAAACCATTCCAACCTTTCATCATCCTTGTTACTCTCCCCTAAACAATTTCCAAGATTAGTCCTTTGAAATGGAACAACCAAAACTACACTCAGCATTTCAGATGCAGATACAGCTTGATTTTATAGCTTGATTGCTGTTCTCTATTTGAATTCTCTATTCCTTTCCTAAAATTCTATCCATAATGAAGATGACATTTTACTCTAGTGAAAATTAGCAGAAGAATAGTGCTAGAAGGTTTTGGAAACTACAGAAAGAACTAAAAATGTAAATTAGAGTTAAACAAGCATAAATTTTCTCATAGCCATATACTGAATTAGCAGCAGGAGCCAGCAGCCAGTAGGAAAGGTAGTCCAATAGACATAGGTTTCACATTTGTGACACTAGCATCACTAATTGTAAAGGCTCTTTTATTTAAAAAGAAAGCAAGAATTAAGTTATCTAAAGATAGCCCTAAGGAGAGTAGCGGTACAGTCTTCTGTAATAATCCCAAAATGTGCTACCAGAAAAAAAAGCATCACTTAATGCGTAACAACTCAATTTTTGTTACATGCTACATCTAAGATGGTAATGGGCCACAGCTGAGTAGGCATCATTGTAAAATATTTTCTTAGAGTTTAGAAGCGTAGGATAGGATACTTCTTATCAAAAGTCTGTACATCTGAGCAAGTCACTACAAGCTTCATCTGTACTTTTTTTTTTTTTTTTTCTGAACTATACCTGGGACAGAATGCTGGCTGCTGAGGTAATCTGTACAAAATGATTTACATCCTCAGGAGCAGACTAGCCTTCTCCATAGCCATAGTTTTATAGCATAACAGTCTTCTTCTGGCTCCAAGAGGCATCCTTGTAGCCCTGACACACAAATATTATTTGTACTGTTGCTTTCAGTTCAAAGTGCTTGAAATAATAAATGGAAATTTCACAGCCCACCAAAATGCCTTTATTGCCTCATGTAAGAGGGACACAGCATGAGGCTGTGAGCATTTTAGAATCAATGGCCTTCCTGGATAGTGCTGGAGAAAGATATTGCATGGAGACACTTGTACCTGGTATGAATCCATAATGTCTATTTGGAGCCAGATGAAGTGAACTATGTAAAAAACGCCAAAGTCTGCTTCTAAGGGAATTTTATGGCTGTCTCCAGAAGAAAACCTTGCCGTAAATTAGCTTGACCCAGAATGGAGAAAGGCCCAGGAGAGAAATGGAAAGTAAGCCAAGTTTGTAAGGTAAACACGTCCTATTGTTTATGGAAAGAAATAGAATTTTAGATAAGAAGCTCCTAATATTAGATAATAATAGGTGTAGATCCTAAAATAAGTCAGATGGGTTGTTCCCTAGAAGTGGCTACTTCTTTCGTTAACTACTCTTGGAGACTAAGGTTGCTAGCTCAGATATAATGTCTAAAGCTAAGCAAGCTGAATCCCGTCTGCTGTTTGTACTCCCTAAACGCTATCCTAAGCAATAAATCGGTAATGGATAAATTACTGTGCCTACTGAAAACAGGACTTTGGTGTCTGAATTTGTTCTCTATGTTCTGTTCTTAAATGCAAGAATAGTACCAAAAGCCTACATCTTGTCATCTCTTAACATTTTCTAAAAGAATATTCTAAGTATAATGGTACTAATTTTACTTACACCTGTTTTTGTGGCTTCTATAAAGCAGAATAGAAAAATCTCATTATGATCTTGAGCAGAAAACACTGGAACCAAACCAAAAATGACACTCTGTCTCTTAAGGGGAAATAATGATCACAAACAGTATTGGCAACACAAATGGCTAATTGCAATCACACAGTTTTTTCAGCCCAGCCAAACAGTGGCATTTCCTCTAAACCCTAGGAGGGAGTGCATTAAGAGGGGTACTAATATAGCCTTTTTTTGCCAGCAAAGCTCACAGACATGCAAAAAATCATAGCAGGCTGAGATGTCTGAGCCCAAGAACTCGGCATTAGCAGAACTAATGGGCTTACTACCTCCTGAGTATTATGAGCTGGAAGGACACCTGCAGATGATACCTCACTCTCAGATGGGACCTCAGGCAAAAGGAAGATTTTCAGTAGTTTTATCATAAATGTTACAGTTCTTTATTACATTAAAATTGATTTCTTAAGTATTATTTGTGTTGTATTTGTATGGAGAAGCTGCACTTTTAGTGCCTTTTCATAAGAACAGCCTGAAACAGGCTGTAGTTTTGCATAGTGATGTATGATATCACCATACATCACAGCAGTCACAAAATGGGTATACATCTCTGTCAAAATCCCACACTCTGAGTGATTACTAAATAACTGAATGATTACAATGGAAAGAATGAGTTGAATTTACCAGAGGAAAACAATTTTAACTCTTCAGATGAAATCTGGTTGCTCACCACATTCATTGAACAATCTCTTATGAAAAATCTCACATTTATAAACATAATTTACTCACAAGCATTTTACGAGCAATCAGGGCAAAATTAATTTACTTTCTAGTCTAACCCACTTTTTCTTCTCCCCGACAAAAACATTCCTGATGATTCTTCAGCTTTTGAGGTAAAGTTACGAAAAGCCACACTGTAGAAATAGTGACAACCATACAGTTCCTTAACGTTCACAGATCTGTTACAGTATTTTATTTGTGCATTGATCCGTATGCTTAATCAATCTCCTTTCATATGCCATGTGGTTAATGAGATTTTGTTACCAGCTTTTTTCACATTAAATGTAATTTTGTCAATACCTCCCTGTACCTAATGAAATAGGTATTTAACAGGACAACATTAATATATGTAAAGAATCAATTAAAAATAGTCAGATGCTACCATTTTGTTAACTTAGCCACAGCAGTATGATTTCAGAATTTGAAAGAATAAATACAAAGATGTAGAAACTAGATATACCATTATCTTAAAAAAAGACAAAACAAAACAACTGAAAAGCAGTTGGTTCAAGGTAATGGCCAAAAAAGAAATTCCAGAACAAGATGTTCCAAATATACCTGAGTTTTGACTGCAAGAAGTCATGGATCAATGCTGAAATCTTGAACTCTGTAGACTTACAGTGGCCAGGTCTATGTAAATGTCTGATATCCAATTAACAAGCTGGATTCTAATAGCAGATAGTCAGTTCTGTTGAATTTTCACCTTTCTGAGCTCTTGTTGAAAATTAGCTGTTTACATAGATTTCCTAGTTAAACCTTGTGTCTCTTAAATATCTCAGCTGAAATTGCCAGCATATTTGCTTTTTCATGGTATATTAATAAAATATTACTGTGTTCTAATGTATTATATTTTCAAATTTATTTTTTTTAGTTCACAAGCTAAAACTGCTTTCTATTACTAGAACATTTATACTGAATATCTCACCAAGGTCTTGAGAGACCTTTGAGAGGCTAGTAATTTGTGTTATTATAAGCACTAATTATATGAGTTAATGTAATAACTGCACAATTGCTCTGTGATTGTTGGATTTATACTGCATGTGTTTAAGATATTCAGATAATGAAAAAATATTCTGAAAATGACATCTGTGCACATCATCAAAAGGATCTATTTCTCATGTGTTTGTCTTTCTGATGCAGCTGTATTCAATTGTAGGTCTAAGCTTTGCAGTCATTTTCTCTCTTTTCTTTCCTCTAAGAAAACAGAGTACTGTTTTGAATATCTTTTTTTTTTTTTTCATTATTTAATATTTCGCAAAAAAATCAGTGACTGGCAAGAAACCCTTATGTGACTTTGATAAAACATACTTCCAAATGGTTCTTTACTTTGCTTTTAAGTAATAAGAAAAATCAATGATTAGCAAATGTTACTTTTAAATCAGTCAATTCCAGAATAATTAGCTTGGCTTGCTCCACAACGAAGAGAAGCAGAATTTAGCAATAATAAGCCAATGCTCTCAATGATGCAAAAGGAACAACAATGATTCACTACAGCTGAATAAATGTGAAGTTATTTGGGCTAGGAACCAGAGAGAATCAGTTAAATGACTTGATTATATCTAAAATATAGATAACTTAAAGGGATCTTAAGGTAAATTAAACTTAGGACTTTCAGATGATAAAGAAACTACTGTCATGATAACTACGAAAAATAGAGTTGGGATTAGTCATCAGCCAGGCCCATAGTGGCTGATTATCATCATCCCTGGTTTCAGTCAAAAACTACTAGAGAAAGAATAGTAGGACAGGTTCTTTAGCACCCTGTTTACATCAAGCTGATAATTTGCATTGTCATATGATATATTATACAAGCTCTGTGTATAAGTTGTATCCTTAGATTTACACATTGTAGAATGGGAGGAGAAGGGCATTTTTCTCCAGTAGGTTAATATTATATTAAGTGTTTAGTTAAAGTACGTGAGAAGATCTATATGCCAAAGGAGCAGCATTTCCAAAGAAGAAAAAGCAGTCAATAATATAGGGGAGAAATATCAAAAAATGCTTCCTGCATAAGTTAATTAATCACCAGAGTTTCTGAATTACTGGGAGGAGAGGAGGATAAAGGGGAAAAATAAATATACACTGGGGACACCAAGAATGAAACCTGAATATAGAAGCACCCTGACTTCCAAAAAAGCTGTTTTCTTTAATTGCAATCCAGATACCTAAGGCATGCAAACAGACTGAGTCCTTTACCATCTGGGTTAAGTCAACTACACCCTGTGAGATATATGCACAAAGGAAGTTCATGAAAAAGGCACTTGATTATATACTTTCCTCTTCTATTATCAGTTGTATCTGCTGCCTATTACCAAATCTTAGTAAATGAGGTCCATATGCATACTTCCTTTATCTTGCACTATAATACTTTTCCAGGGTGTCTGAAGAGGACAGAATTCTTATTGCTAAACTGCGTGGGAGTGCAAGAATTAAGGCTGTTCTTGGCTGTGGCCAGGTAGTGCCAAGTAAATGGCACAATCCTTAACAAGTAGTTTTGATGGTTAATTGCAAAAAAAAAAAAAAAATGCTCTCTAGTATCAAATATTTTTCTACTGCTGCAGGCAGTTTTAGACCATGATCAAGCACTATTTAATTTTGAAGGAGTGAAAATGTCTTAGCTCTTCAAGTCTCTCCACATGAAGAGAGATATCTAAATCTTATATCATTTTGTTGTTCTAGATTTTCTTCTTCCTTCTGTTAAAAAAATGAAACATATTCATAGTCTGATGCCACACAGTTAATGTCACTTCCTAGTATGTGCCTATTATTTTCTTGTAAATACACCTACAGAGACCCCATTTAATGCTACCTTTGTGACACGCAACACTGCATGGCAGAGAAGCTTAATCACAATTTAAGCCTGTGCAGTTAACAGCTGAATATGTAATATGACTTCTCTGCATCCTTAATGTACAAATGACTTTTTTTTCCTGTAGATATATTCTTGAAAAGAGAATGTTTGACTACGTCTAATTTCCCAAGTCAAGTAGCTTATTTTGGCTAAGTAATCACAATATTCAATATTTACCATTCTGATGTTTGATCTTAAAGTATATTCCTCAATGATAAGTAAGTGACATTCCTATCTTCTTTAAAAGAAGCAAAGAGCTTCTGTTTTCTTCCAAATCATATATCACCCCTCACACCTTCAAACTAACCATATGGCAAATAAATGCAAGATCTTGCTTGAAAAATGCCATTAACTGGTGAATCCCTATTTAAATTAGATTATGAAGTCTACTCATTTATCTGAGTTATTCTATTCAATATGTACAATACTGACAGCTTTATATTTTGCACAAATGTAGTAAGACACATACCGATAACAATTATTGTAAACAAATTGTAAATAATTTGAAAACAGTAAAATATTTATTTTATAAAAAGATTGTACTTGCTTTTTTTTAAACTGTTTTTGATCTATGATACACTCTAGAAATTGAATAATTATATCTATATATTTATAATCAATACTTTAGTTTCTCTTTTATCATTTCTTTAAAATACTCTTCTGGGGGTATGTTTGCTTGTTTGTCTTTAACCTCAGTCTACCGGTAACATTAATTATAAGTTTACTTTCTTTTAGGCTTCATCTTATTGAATGTCCTAATCCTCTCAGCACACTTGGTTCCCTTTCTTCCTTTCACTGGGCTAGCCTATTCCATTCAGTTAATGACATCCCCATTGACGCAACAGCCTGTGAAAGGTGGCTGAAAGTAACTGAATGTGGTGGTGTGCCCCACCTGACCTCCTCAGCTAAGAGCGCATTATTAAAAGTGAAAGTGCTAAACAGCTCTGACACCTAAGCATCAGCTTAAATAGTTCCAAAGAAAACCAGCTTTGCACACATCTAAGAGTTTCATACCAATGGACGGTTTCAGTTTCTGTGTGAAACCGGAGTGGAGGCAGAGGATGAAGAGGGCATCTTAGTCAAGTGAGCACAAAGGAGAAGGATTAAATATACTATAGAAACTTCACTGCTAAAGTAGTACTCTTTACAAAGCAGTCTTTCAATTAGACTGAAAGCTGACTTAGCCAGGAGTTAATATTTTGTGTCATGTGTTTCCTTCAGATTCACAGAAGTCTCAAAATAGAGAATAAAATGGTACATACTCTGTTTCTCCTTAACATTTGACAGGCAAATTCTTAAAAAACTGATAATGCAGCAACAAGAAACATAAGAAAATTCAGTACTGTAAGAGATTTTGTTCACTTGTCCCTTTAGAAAGGGGGGAAATTTAATTCTTGATTAGGCAGTAAGTATCCACCTCTTTACAGTATCTACTCCTAGAATCATTAAGAAATGTTTCAAAAAGTAGTGATCTTCCCAAATTGGACAAAAAATGAGAGTAAATCCACTCTTGCAAATCACTCTGACTTTGCATGATTAAGGTATTAACAAATGACAAAGAGGATAAAAGAAATGGCAAATCATTCACAGAATCACAAAATCACAGAGAATCACAGGATGGCTGAGGATGAAAGGGACCTCTAGAGATCATCTAGTCCAAATCTCCTGTAAAAGCAGCATCACCTAGAGCATATTGCCCAGAATTGTTGTTAAGACAGCTTTTGAATATCTCCAAGGACAGAGTCCACTACCTCTCTGGGCAACCTACTCCAGCGCTCAGTCACCCTCACAGTAAAAATACTTTCCTCAGATTCAGATGGAGCTTCCTCTCTTTCGGTTTGTGTCTGCTGCCTCTTGTCCTATCACTAGGCACCACGGAGAAGAGACTGGCCTCATCCTCTTGACACTCCCCCTTCAGATACTTGTAGACATTGGTGAGATCGCCTCTCAGCCTTCTCTTCTCCAGGCTGAACAGGCCCAGCTCTCTCAGCCTTTCTTCCTAGGAGACATGCTCCAGTCCCCTCATCATCTTGGTAGCCCTCCGCTGGACTCTCTCCAGGAGTGCCATGTCTCTCTTGTCCTGGGGAGCCCAGAAGTGGACACAGTACTCCAGGGGAGGCCTCTCCAGGGCTGAGGAGAGGGGCAGGATCACCTCCCTCGACCTGCTGGCAACACTCTGCCTAATGCACCCCAGGATCCCATTGGCCTTCTTGGCCACAAGGGCACACTGCTGCCTCATGCTTAACTTGTTGTCCACCAGGACTCCCAGGTCCTTCTCGGCAGAGCTGCTTTCCAGCAGGTCCACCCCCAGCCTGTACTGGGGCATGGAGTTATTCCTCCCTCGGTGCAGGACCTTGCACTTGCCTTTGTTGAACTTCAGGGGGGTTCCTCTCCGCCCAGCTCTCCAGCCTGTCCAGGTCCCTCTGAATGGCAGCACAGTCTTCTGGTGTGTCAGCCTCTCCCCCCAGTTTAGTATCATCAGCAGACTTGCTGAGGGTGCACTCTGTCCCTTCCTCCAGGTCATTGATGAATACATTGAACAAGACTGGACCCAGGACTGACCCCTGGGGGACACCACTAGCCACAGGCCTCCAACTTGACTCTGCGCCATTCACCACAACCCTCTGAGCTCGGCCATCCAGCCAGTTCTCCATCCACCCCATCGTCCACTCATCCAGCCTGTATTCCCTGAGTTTACCTAGGAGGATGTGATGGGAGACAGTGTCCAAAGCCTTGCAGAAGTCCAGGGAGACAACATCCACTGCTCTCCCCTCATCTACCCAGCCCGTCATTCCACCAGAGAAGGCTACCAGATTGGTCAAGCATGATTTCCCTTGGGTGAATCCATGCTGACTCCTCCTGATCACCTCCTTGTCCTCCAGATGCTTAGTGAGGACCTCCAGGAGGAGCTGTTCCATCCCCTTTCCAGGGATGGAGGTGAGGCTGATAGGCCTGGAGTTTCCTGGCTCCTCCTTCTTTGCCCTTTTGGAAGGCTGGGGTGACACTGGCTTTCTTCCAGTCCTCAGGCACCTCTCCTGATCTCCAGGACCTTTCAAAGGTGATGGAGAGTGGCCTAGCGATAACATCCGCCAGCTCCCTCAGCACTCGTGGGTGCATCCCGTCGGGGCCCTTGGACTTGTGGATGTCAAGTCTACCTAAATGATTTGTAACCCTTTCAAGTATCCAAGAGACAAAGAGGTAAGACACACATCTCCTTAGAACATTTCTTAGTCACATCCACAGCATTTCCAAGATAACTGTGTGGGCTTCTAGTATCCATGATCTGACATCCATAATTTTCCATGGGAAACGAAGGGTAACATTAATCTCCTCATTCATTTCAGAATTCCACTCCAAGGTGCCTAAGAGCTAGTAATGCAGCCCGTGATATTGGTGTAAAATGGCTTATCCACAGAGAATGAGCTAGTGAATTATGTCCGTACTTGACATACAGTTGATGTAGAATTTTTGTAACTACACTGATGCAGTAGTTGGTAAAACTCAGAATTTGATGTAAACTTAAAAAGAAATGCTCAAAGATGGACTTTACATTATTGGCCATTAGGGTGAAAAAAGGGAGAGTAGAAACAGCTGAAAAACACTAGGAACTCAGTTTTGATCATATTATATTTCAATATATCCTATTTGGATACACACACTGAAGGTTCAAAAAGTTGAGCAAAGCTGATATATTTTCTTCTTTACTGTCAAGTTTAAGGAAGAAACATTATTTTCTGAACAATAAATACACATATTTAGAACAGCCTTTTTTGCATGCAAAGAGATGAAAATCAGTGTTTGACATACAAACTGATTACTATCATGCAAGTTGAATGTAGTTGCAACACTGATTTTGCAGCTGTGTCTGCAAATATTACACTTCAACCTATGCTACTTACTATGCACACCTCCACATGTAGGCGTGTACATTAATATAAACATACTTTGGGTTAGAAGACTCTCCAAAAAGACAGGAGGGAGCAAACTTTATACATCATTATAAATTGACACTCCCTTTTAGTTTCCTATGCTAGAGAACCCAAACTACACTGATGCTTCTGAATGGAAGTCACAGACCAAAGGCAATCAACGTTAGATTGGAGGAGTACTGCAAATTTCCTTCCACAAAGTGAATTTCCAGTGTAATTGGACCTCATAAGCATGAAATGCAGTGATGACGTCCTGTACATCAGCTGAACTCCTGAGATTATGTTTAAGCAACTGTTTTCAGAGGCTGCTTGCAAACAGTGAGTAGGAGAATGACATAACGTGCATATATATGAGATGACTTATCAAAGATACAAAAGTTCTGCAAGAGCAGAGGCACATATTCTTTGTATCACATCACTGAGCAGTATCAAAAAATAATCTACTGCCACTGAGAAGAACAACTGTCACTCTTCAAAAGACAACAATCCCAGTGGAGAGTTGTGAATCTGTTTAAAGAGGGCCACATTAGTCAGTACTGTCATAGAAGAGATCACCAACTTACTACACCCAAAAGTTATGCAAATACTGGTTATCCCAGTATTTGTTGCTTAATTCCAAGAATGTAAGATATCTACTTGAACTCGGGAAAATGATATATGTGATCACAGTTTTCTTGTTGCAAAGAACTTGCATCCATATCTGCAGGAAAGACTTTTGGTGCTGCAGCTGTGGTATACTGCCAGGAATAAATCAGATGCTCACACCTGTGTGTGCAGTAGTAAGAGATTGCATGAAGCACGGACGTTTAATAAGTTTGGTAATATACTGTGTTGGCACACCATAGATTGTGGTGTTGTGCAGGTATGTTCTTCACAGAATTTTTGATGTTACCGAAAGCAGTAAAAATGAGGACCTTCCTTACGTTAGATTCCGTATCAGGCTATTAAAATGGATGACAAAGCCTTATACAGAATCACAGATTTGCTCACAGTTTAGAAATGCTTTTCCATTTCTTTGCTGCTGTCATGACAAGTCAGTGGAGGGTGTTTCTTTTCCTCTTAACTTTGAAACCTGCTTTGAAGATTGGTCTATGCTGCTTAAATGGTAGAATATCTTATTATCTTCAGATACCTCGAAGTTATATTTTGGAAAACTAGGAACTTGCTAAAATGCCTCAGCATCACACCAAATCACATGCAATTCTTTTCACCTTCAAGTAAGAAATTCGTTGGTGTCAGATCTTTAGTTAACTTTGTTAATAAATAAGATTTAAGGCTGAAAAAACATTTTACTTAAAAAATGAAAAAAAATTACCAAAGACTGGTACATTCTTTAGTTTATAAAGTTAACACTGACAAAAAGGTTTCTTCCTACCTTCCTCAGTATCTCAGCTTTAATCTCTGGGATTTTATCAGTTACTTAGAGAAGACGTATTTGTCGTGGATTCTTGATGTATCTTCTCCTCCTCCCCACCATCTATGTCGAATATAGGAACAATTGTATCGTCAGACACTAACATTCTGTTTTTACTTCCTCATTAGAAAAACATTCTTCCTTTTTTCTTGTAACTAGGTAGTTGACATCACAGCCACCCCTGCTCCTAGGGAATACCAGAAGGTCTTTTCTCCTTCCTTTTTATTTCTTTGATCAATGTTTCTATTACACTTCTTAATTATTGTACTTCTAGATTCAGACATTTGTCTCTGTTACAATATTCTGGATATAAACAATGGAAACTTTGTGTATTATAATATAAGAAACAGAAGACAAACAACCTTCTTACTAGGTAGATAAGGGTTTTTCTACGAACATGTTAAAACAAACAAATAAATAAATAAATAACCTACAGAAGGTGAAATTGGGAAGTGATGTTGAATTAAACAGTCTTCAATCCCCTGTAAACATTCTTAGTTTTACAAGCTGTCTTGTAGGATACTGGCAGAAGGAATAAGCCTAGTCTGTTCAATAAATTGCTGATAAGGTGAAGGTACAGTGTGCATCGAGACACCTTAAAGAAGAGTTTTGAATGGTTATATGCATCCTTGGTTTAGTTATCAACACTATTTCTGTGAGTTCTGGGGGATGTGTTGTTACAAAAGAGGCTCATACTCAGTGAGAGATAACCAATTCTCTTCTCTTGAGCAAATAAACTGCTCTAATGGCTTGCCAACACTGAAAGGAAAGGTCTTCCTCTAGTTTCCTCTGCGCCCTGGCATTTAACCTTGCATATTCTGCAAACCACAACCCTGAGTGAAAGTTTACTTTAACTGAGTGAAAGTCAGCTTCAAGAGAAGCCTTTCATAATCTACTGGTTGAAGGGAAAAGCACTGTAGATAGTAACAAGTAAGAAATGCTTCAGCTATTTTTACAGAAATATTCAGCAATATAAATTATGATAAAAATAATTTGAGTCTGAGAAGTTCAAAAGTTACAGTCTAAATTGCCTGATTAAACTTTGTGCTTAAATACTCTATTACAGTTTTTGAATCCAGGAGCATAGATCTAGTTTACCTACCCATATATGTGGCAATGAACATGTCTCCAGAAATTGAAAGTTATGGAAGGAGCTTTTTCCTTTCCTAGGATCATGTCTAAGCTAGACACTGCTACTCTTCCTATATTTTCCAGAGTTGATTTCTGAGATGGGAGAACCTTATTCTAATGGAGTTCAGGAACTGCCTTTGGAAGAAGGCTTCAGGAGCATAATCCAAAGTCATAACAGAAACTTCTCTTTTCTATCTTGGAAAAGTGCACAAAAGCTAGCCTTATCATCTATAATTAGCCCAGTGGAAGAAATGATCTAGTCCTCCTTAGGACTATTTAAGTCCTATTTAAGCTCAGTTGTCACTGAGAAATATTTCTGTAACTGTAGCCTCAGGTTCCGTATTAACCTTGGCCCATGTCATTCAAATTCAGACATTTTATATATTTTTTTTAAATACAATAATAATTTAATTATTCCTGAAGCCCTTTCATAATTTGATATTTCAAGAACCCTAGAATTTTTGTTTGAGAAAAAGATTTGTGAAGTGAGAAACAAATTTCTCCATTAAAAGGAGGAAATAATAATTGATGACTTGAGTGTAAATTTTCATAGTCAGAAAATTAGAAGAATGATAAGATATTGCTGATAAAGAAAGGTTGCTGATAAAGAAAGGTTCCCAAACTTCTTTAAACTTGATGTCTCTTTGCTTTAGTTCTTGTGTTTGATAGCTATGGTAAATGTGCAGTTTTTAATTCTCCGTCCCATGAATTCCATGAACACTATTAATCTAAATAAATTTACTCCTAACTCAGGGTTTATTAGGAAAAAGTATGCCTTTCAAAATGGCTTTGGTTTTGTTACTTATCAGGTTTATGAACAATGGCTTGAAGAAATCATTTGCATACAAATTGTGAATCATCAGTATTTTAATATTAATATTTTTAGTTCTTCATTAGAACTTTGACTTATTTGCCTGGAAGGTAAATAAACAAGCTTAAGGATCCAGAGACCTTGAAGCTGTACACTAGAGCACTTTGGTGGTTTACCTGCTGATGTATATTATGCAAATACCCAGTAATGGGGTATATACTGAAGTTGGCTTTTTTTTTCTTTTTTGAAATTCACTTTAAATGTAGCACTTGAAACTCTACTCTTCCTTGAATATTACTTTTCAGAGGGGAAAAAGTGGTTGATATTACAGGACAATCAACTAATAATGATTAATATTTTTTTTTTCTCTCCAGTTCAGTCTTCATACACAACAGTAATATTATTTAAGAAAGAAGAAAGACAATGAAAGCAAGATACTCCTCCTTTTCTGGCATTTGAGGCAGCCTGTGAAATGTGATAATGGGCAAAATTGTGCCCTGTGTAAGGAAAGGCATCCTGAACTTTTTACACTCAAAATCTTATTAAGAGCAAAAGGGAACACACCACATACATTGAACCAAGAATTTATTCTTATTCTAATGAAAATCTGTACAACCAACAGATTGTTGATTATGAGCATCCACAGTCCAAATTATCTAATGAATACAGGGAAGACACATTAACAATACCCTTGAATTCACTACATGAAGAAATTTACTATTATCTACCCCTTTTTCTCTAACTTTATGGTCTCCCTCTCAGTATCCCTCTTTATCCTATATATGACACTTTGATGATCTTCTCCGCCTCTCCTGCTACTCTGAAAGAATTTCTCTGTAGTAGACTGTGACAGGTGGTAAAATTATTTCATTTGTTTCATCACTGTGCAGCTTATAAAATACTGTATGTCTACTGTATGTAGTATTCTATTTAAAAGGATGAGATTAAATAGCAGAGGGGAAAGGCACCTATTTATCTTGGAAACCTCTGAATGGTGAGGACATTTTGCCTCCTCTGGGGATCACTCAGCATATAAAATGTTCTAGACATGTGAAGCAACCAGGAGGAGAGAGGTAACTACCAGGATGCTTGCAGAGAGAGTGAAGAAGGACGAACATCCTGAAAAACATGGGAAAGCCTATTTGAATAAGTCTTAAGGAAATGAGGAAAAATAATCTTTTCCTAAGAAACCTGTAGAGAACCTACACTGTGTAGAGTTTGTTGGAAACCAATGCAATCCAGGTTCCTGGATTAGGAAAAAAGGAGAAAGATTTGTTTATGACTCCTTTTATTTTCAACTATTTCATCAAGCAGACCTGATCATACTGTGTTTCAAAACATATCTCTATTTAGTTTACATTTTAAGGAAACGCACGTTAGGGATTAAAAGCTCTTTGTTGTTTAGGAGTGATTATTTAAGGAAATGATGCAGATATACCCATGTCTAAACTTCTGGCCAGCTGCAGTCCTGTCACACATTTTGGGACAGTTCCTGATGTCCTATTGCTATTTTTGATGTTCTTACACTTTCCTTTTCTCTGCCTTCTCTCTGCACTGTTTGCCACCCCATGGTTATGCCCAGCTCTGATGATTAGAGATGGCTTATACATATTCTGTTTTCCCAGTGCTTAGAAGTCATGCCCAGGAGCATACTTCTTCCATAAATATTGAAGATATTGGAAGTGCTCCTCTGGTCACATTGCTTTTCTTAACTGGGAAAATTTTTCACTTTGGTTGCTATTTTAAATTGTTTAAAATAGATGAATTTGTTTATTAAAAGAGTCTCAGTTAAGAAACAGTTGTCATGCAGGTGAATAATATATGTGTGATGCTGAGGCAAATATAAGTTATATACTAAACGCCAACAATTTTGCCTTAGTCTTATTGTTAGTAAACTTTTACTACTTAAGTGGTTTGCATATTGCCTGCAATAGTAAGATAAGAAGGGTATTTAGCTGTATCAAGCTTTTTTAAAGGTTCTCCATGTCACTACTTAAAATGTTTCAAACAACTATAAAATCATCAGAGAAGTAACATAAGATTAAAATCTCTATTCTTCTGAGTGATTGAGTGTATTCTATTCTTCTTTATCTATTTTTTACTATTTCTATTGTTATTATAAAAATCAGATTCAGATTCAAATATCTGTTATTTTTATATCAAGAGAACAACAAACCAGAGTCCTTCAGTCACAACTGTTTACGGTGCTTCATGAGAGCAACGCTACACAAATGAAAAGCAGAAGGGAAAGAGTCACAAGTTTTCCTATCCTGTGCCCTACAATTCTACTTGGTGCCATCTACTAACGAACAGGCACAAATGTAGTATTTGTGCTTGTTTTCTTCTTGTCTATAATCATGTTCTGTTGAAGAGGCAGGTGCAAGTTCTTGGCTATTTTTAGCATCACATAGGTTTGGAAAGCATATTTTGATTCCTCAGGGCAAGACTGTGTATTTGTGACTGCTTGCAGAGACCGTTCCAAAGTTCTTAAGGCTAGACATTAAAAAAACTTGTGTATAAACGTCTCTTGGATTACTCATGGTCAGCACAGTTTAGGAGCATTTCAGTTTTAAGTGCTTTAGAGACAGGTAAAACAGTATATGATTGTCTATTTTAAAACAGTGAATATCGTCCTTTTTCTCATCTGAATCACAACAGCTAAAAAACAAAAAAAAAGTCTGAACTATTAGCAAATTACAGAACTTCCTAAATATCAGGAATAAATTTCATGCTTTTCTTTCAGAAACTAGTTATCTACTAGTTTGGCTATGTAATATGTGCCAGTGGTAGCCTTTCTTCCTGTCTCCAAAATGTCAGGGAAAGATATTGTCTTGAAAAAGTACTGCTTTGGACCTACTTTCCACACACCTAGACAGTGCATGTGAGAAAGTTTTGGGCAGCCTACCTGAGGTCTTAGATTGATGAGGGCTGTGTGCGGCTACCCTTGCATGACGTTCCAGGATGATACAGTTCAGTGAAGAAATGCAGCAAGGGGCAAGTCTCTAGAATTTTATTAGCCTCACTGACACTGACACTTGCAAATCCACAGACATCTCTGTCACTGATAGTGCTGACTTAAGCAATTTTTGCTTCTCTGGCTGCTTATTTGCGTCCTTGTGTCTTCTCATCAATGGTAATGACAAATCACATTTCAATCTAGCAGTGTGATGCCTTTTGCGTACTTATTTTTTTCTTTTTCCTTTTTTTTTTTCTTTAAGTGATCTTGTGAGGATTAAGGCATGAAGGGATCTCATTCCTGTTATGGCAATAGGCAGATTTTTGTCTGTCCAGTATTCTGCAATAACAAATGAAGTTGCTGATTCCATTTTTTTTCTTTTTTGTTTTGTCTAGATTAGGTTAATAACAGGGTGACATCGGCCTTCTGCAGTAGTCCTGCTCGGCTGAGAGGTATTCAGGAGGGTGGAAGAGAATGCCTTGTTAAATCTCTGCCTCTAGGGGACTGGGATATGTGACTCTATTGTCTGACGATACCAATGTGCCCTGCATCAGCTATATCAAATTACTCTTTTTTTTCCTCATGGGAGGATGTTCACATGATATCTTCTCTATCTCATCACATGTCTCACTTTGCAGTACAGAGACACTCTGGATCAAGGAGAATCAATGGGGCTCCCCCATGTCTTCTTTCTGGCAAGGTCCATGGCTGGTGACAGAGCATGAGGCACTGGAATCTGGAGGATCTTGCGTATGCCTGTGTTTGCAGATTCCCTAGTAGCCAACTTCTAGTGTAAAACTGCCCCTACTACTTTCGGGGGCAAGTAATTTTGAAGTGCTTGGTCTTTTTACGATACCAGACATCAGTTTGAAACCAAATCCTGCACTGAGTTTTGTACAGTCTCAGAATTATACCTCAGATCGAGCAGGATCCATTCCATGTTATCTTCCTGCGCTTGGCTTCCTCAGCACTGTGGACACATCACTGTACTCCTGAGCCTAGGACACCTAGGGTGGAGAAACACTTTAGAAATTACAGTCCTTTCAAGCAACATAGACCTTCACAAATACTTCTATGAAAATATTCATCATGAGTGCACAAGTGTTTGAGAGAGGCTATGAAGCCCTGGGTAACAGTTTTTGCCTCATGAAGCCATCCAGTCATTGTTCAGTATCCCCATACAGGCTTCTTATTATGCTAGGAGGTTTGGGAAGGGGGGGTGGTCATACTAATTTTATGGACCTATTTAGGCCCACAGAGTACTGGATTTGCAAAGGTTTTTTTTTCACATAAATCTCCTTTCAATCCACATACAAAGACACAAGATTGAGAATCCATATTTATACAAGAGACCTGTCTGTTTTCAATGGGAGAGAAGAATCATTATATAATATTCCAGAGGCTCATCTAAGAAGATCCAAAATGGCATCACAACTTAGAAGTTCGTTACACAGTAAGCATCCCTCTGTGGCAAAGGCAAACGATATTAGTGAGATAAGGATGTCAACTGAAGTCAACAAGAGTATTCAAAAGACTTTGATGCCTTGATAAATTGAATGCCATAGCCATTTTTATTGTAAGCCAATTATAGTATAGAATTTTCCCTTAGGTACAGCTATGCAGAGGTCTCACTTACTGGTATCTGGTATCTTGTACTGGTACTGGCATCTGGTAGCTTGTGATATTCTCTTCATTACCAAGCAGCCATGAATGAATGCAAAAATAAAAGCTTACTATAACAAAAAAAGCTAACTTTTTTTTGAAGCTGAAAAAGCTAGAAGAGTCCTGAAGAAGACATAGTACCAAACAGCTACAGCTAACTTCACTTCTCATTTAATCTAGCATGAAGCAAAGGGAAACTCTAAATTTGTGGGATTTCATGAAATAGCACTTAGACATTTGAGAAAGGAACCGTTTTTTCCCTTTCAGCATAATGAAAATATTTATTATACAAGAGAATAAAAACACTATTTTCTTTTGTCTTAAGTACGCGGGCAATCTAATGTTACCCCCTCTTGTTCTTTCTAGCTTTAGCTTTTTTCTTCTTTCTTACCTTTTGCAATTTACTCAGCTGTTCCCACTTTCTTTTTGCTCTCTCAAATCATTTCCTTTTGGCCATTACAGAAAAATATGATCTGGAACAAAAATAATTATTTTCCTTATTTCAAAGTTTTTAAAAAAATGGCTTAGATTTTATCTTCAGTGTATACTCAGGGTGTTGCTTATTTAGCCCTCCTTTTAAATCCCATTCTTTCATTTCATTAATGTTCTTCCATCGACTTCTCTTGATTCCTTTCTTTGTTCCAATAGGCTAAACACTAGTTTTCTTACTTGCATCATTTTTCCCCTCTAAAACAGGCAGCCTCAGCAACAGCACTTACAATTAGTACTCTCAAACAATCTATTATTGTAACTGGAAGATATGCAGATATACTTGAACTCCTTTATGTTGCATTGAAAATGTCCAATATTTAAATAAATCACTTACTTAATGAGCTTTTTTTCTTATTTGCTCTGATATGTTCACCTAAAATTAAATAGTGATTAATAAAGTGTATTTACATAGTATCCGATGAGTTATTATTAATAACAAAAAAAGTTTATATTTGAAAGTAATATTATAGTTCTGGATTCCATAAGTTTTGGCTGATAGTTCTTTGGAGAATTTAAGTAGCTGCACACATGTGCTGCTGTGTATATGTATACTTACATTTTTTCACTATTTTTTAAACAGAAACAGTATCCACATTTTTGAAAGCTCCTTTTCTTTAAAAGGATATGTTTGTAGTTAAATTCATTCAAATATAAAAGATGTACTAAAGTGACTTAAGTACTAATATCTGCAAGACAACTCAGTCTTTCTCAAATTTTTTGTGAAGCTGGGGAAATATTTTTTTAAAGTGTTATGTTTCATTTGCTGCTAACTTTGTGCAAGTGATGGTATTAAAAATAAAATGAAGTTGAAATTCAAGTCAGTGTTTACAGTGCCCCTGGAATATAAGTAGGTGACAGTAGCAATTATTCCATACTTTAAACTTCCACGTAACGAGGAATTCAAAAGCTTCTGACAAGAAAGGTGATTAGACCTGCTGTGATATAATAAACAAGTAACAATATAAATTTAAGTAGTAAGAGATCACACAGTAGGTTTTTTTTTTTTTCCAGTTTGTGTTCATTCACTATGAATTTATTACATAGATCACAGAACTGCAGAAGAGCTCCAAACAATAACAAGGACTTACCCTACTAGGTGCTTCTCACTCACAGAATAAAGTAGATTATTCCATCAAAAGCTGATACTCTAAACTGACAAACCAAAACAAACAAATAGGATTGCTCAAACAAACACAGGTCGGATGAGTAAGAGCCCACTTTCAACTTGTCTTAGCACACCAGCATTTACTAGCTCCTTAGGTGTCAGACTGTATATATGAATATGTTCAATCCTAGCCCAGTTCCATCACAATGAGTTAGGCTGAAACATGATATGGCTAAAAGTGCTAAAGCCAAATTGGATCATGTTAACAGAATTGAAATAGGAATGCCTATACCTGAAGACTGGGAGGAAGGAAGGTAACTTTTAGCAAGAAGGTGCTGAAGAATAGCTGAGAAGAACAACCTCTTCCAATGGCTGAGCTGCACCTAGAAAAAGCACATGACTGCAGCTGTCAGAGAAGAAATCTAAGAATTGAGCTTTCCTGAATCCTAGCTCACAGGATTAACCAAAAAGCCAAGCTATTTCATTTTGTACACTATATTAAAATATGCCAATATACATCTACGTTCTAACAACACTGACACTTCTCTGAACAATGAGTAATTTTAAAGCAGTTTGTTCACTCTGGAATTTTTAATCAGTTTAGTGCTAACTCAACTAGATGCTATGGTTGAGGTTCATTCTTTCTGCTGCTTTCTCTCTTTCTCCTGATAGCGCTCCTAGTTAAAAAATCCTTTTGCAATCACATTTTGAGATGAGAAGCTTTTCTTCCTTATTAACATAGGAACATTTGCTTTTTAATTTCTCTTCTGCCATCACAAGCTACTAAAGCATCTACTGTACTTTATGCCAAAATAAAATAAAGTTGCAGATTCAAACATTTAAATAATGTTTTCTTGCAATTAGAGATGTGCTGAGCATTTCAAAATTAAAACAAGTCCTAGCTGTGCATATCCTGTGCCAAGACATTTGAAAACAATCTGCCTTTATAAAAACAGGTCGGAAAGCACTATTTTCAAGAATAAAAAGCAATTACTTTTTAAGAAGCCAGTGAGATTTGGGCTTTGATGTATTCTGCTGAAATCTCTAGGAGTTAATGAGTCACATCGCTTTGCTTCAGTCACCTTGCCTTGACTTACACAACACAACATGACACATACCGTTGCATAAAGTCAGCCAGAAAATTTGAACAAACGCATTTTATGGAAAACTGAGCTTGAAGTGGAAAACGCTCTTTAAGTACCTGCACCAAAAAAAAAAAATTGTGCTCAGGAATTAAGGGAACTTGTTGGCAGTGTAAAGTGATGTGGATATTCTTCACCCTGGTACTGGAACCATTTTTTTGCTAAAAATCACACAGTTGAGATTCCACATATCTGGATAATTATAGAGTCAATAAAAAAAAAACTTCTCTGCAGGCAGTAGGACTATCACCTTTTAAACAGCAGAGATGAAAGCATCTTTAACTGTCTGTTGTTTCACTGTTAATTTCACCCAACAGAAGGAAGACTAAAAGGATATAGACATTGGCAATAAATAGCAAGCCAATGGAAGAGACTTTAAATTTAAAACTTAGCACAATCTCAAGCCCCTAAGGATATCTGCAACACGAATCCAGGATAAACTTGACCTTCCAGGACCCAGAGCTGACTGGAAAATAGAGGCTGTTGTAGACCATCACCACAGGACTGTAGTGAGAAATGCTTCCCTTGATTGGCAGGGTAACTCCCATATGCCAAATCTGAAAGAACGCTTTTCACATGTGATTTTGCTGACATCTTTAGAAAATCTGTGCATCCAGAGTAGGCAGGGGAGCTGGCAGATATTTATGTGTACATCTATGTGGTAAAGTGGCCCTTGATTTTTTTTACAGATTAGCCCAAATCATATTCTGATTTTTCTTTCCAATAGTCCACTCTAAAACTTCATTCCTAATTTTACTCCATCTGTGGTTTTGTGATTTTTTTATTAACTGATCCTCTTTTTATTTATTTGTGAGTCCACTGTGTTATTTAAGACAGACATTTAAGCACATGCTCAGAATTTGGATATGAAATAACGAATCAGTGAATAAGTCATGAGAAGCAACAGCTCTGTTTAGTTACATATTTTGTGCTATAAACCTACTGAAATTTGCCAGTTTTCACAAAGTTAAGTATGTATTTTCTTGAGTTACAAGCAAATAAACAAAAGAATGACAGGTGTTATCTCATTCACAAAAAAATTATACTATCTTCAATTATTTAAAGTTTTCTTATCTTTCCTGTAATGAAAAGGAAATCTCAGCATAGCTTTCTTACACATTCTGCCCAGCAAATGAGTAAGTTGGCTGTTATTAATTTGATGCCCCTTTTAAAGAAAATAGTACCCTGAACTGTCTATAAAAAGTACTCTATTCCCTTTTCAAATCAAAAGAGAGAAACAGACTAATAATTACCTGCTATGTAATGCAGCACATAATTCTCTATAATTCTCTATAATACAGTGCAGCTATGCTAATTCAGCATGCTAGTTCAGTATCAATACATTATAGCATGTGAATGCATGCCTTATATTTACAAGCCACTCAAGGGTTTAGCAAACCTATGGTGACCAGATATTTTTAATTCAATTTACATTCTTATCGTCCTAATCTTTGAGTTGAGTTCTTATTTATGGGGTCTTCTCTCTTTCCCAGGCTTGTCTTGTCACTCTGTATGCCAATATAAACACAGTATCTGAAAAGAACGTCAGTGCTTTGATTAAGTGTTATTACTGTGAGAATGGCATACTGGCATCAGATTGCATGCAATACTTAATGCAATTACATTCAGGAAAAAAAAAAAAAACAAACAATAAACTCACAACATAACCCTGCAAGCACACTTCTTGTCACATACATCTATACTCATACAATTCTTTTTGTTTTTTTATTGTCTCATCTATCTTTATTTAAGGAATACCCAAACGCAATTCTACACATTTCAAACATAGTTTTAAAAGATAGTTCAGATTCCATAACCCTGTAATCACAGTAAATTCTTTATTATTTTGAAACAGTACCTCATCACTAGTACTTCCAGGATATGATATTAAGCAACATGAATATGGCTGGGTACCACAATCCAGTACAAAAACCGAGGAAACAAATAAAGGCCATACTCAAGAATAACTAAAATTAAATATACTGACTTAACAAAGTTTTTTTTTATGCTTAACACCTTTGAATCATAACATTAAATAGTAGCTTGGAGCTACAGTTGTTCTAAATTTTATTTTGCAAAGATATATGCAAGCATAAAAAGAAGCACAGAAACCCTTAAAAAAATGAAGGTCTATTTACCTTCTACCCTATAAGGCTGTGAGATTTTTTGAAATGTTAACTGCAGGCCAGTTCACCTCTGTAACAAAGCTGACTTAGGAAAATCTCCATGAAATCAAGAAATAACCTAAAGAGCACAGGAAATCTTTAATCACAGCTAAAGCCCAAGAACAGGTATTGTAAATTATGAATGGTACAAAACTGCTTTTGTACAAACTTGAATACAGGTTTTGTTCCCTTGAAAATGAACAAAAAGGGTAAACTAAAGACATGTCCTACCACTGTTATCACCAGCTGCAGAGTTTATTGCCCATCACGCTAAGACTTTGCAACAGTGAAGTGACAATGATTATCTTTGCTCTCCTGGAATATCAAGAATTTTTTATCGCAAGGGATCTGTCCACAGCCTTTTGTGCGACCATTGGAGGAATATAAATAGTTTATCCCAGGAGAACCCATTCCAAAATGGTCATGTGAAATTTGGCAGAGGATATCTTGAGTTGCTTTATGGGACTGAGATTCAGAATTGTATTCTTAAACACATGCAAGTCTCTCATTTCACCAAAATGTGTTCTGTACATATTACTTTCCTGGAACTACTTTAGTTACCCTGACTAGGGGTTACCTTAGTCTTTAGGCAGCATCAGTATTTAGACTTCTGTATTTGAATAGTATGAAGTAAGGATGCTATGGGTGTTTGCCTTCTCCATTTGCTTGTTTTGCATGAGGACAAGAACAGTACTAGCTGAACATCTGACTTCCTGCTTGAACCTGAAAAGGTGACAATAAATAGGAAACAAGCAAGCAAACAAAAAAACTCAAACTCAGAGTTGAATAAAATGATGCTTGGCATGCAAAACTTGTTTTTTTATTCATTTTCATTTTCTTTCACCCCATTTTTACCTTTGGTAAACATTTTAACTCATTTTATTCCAAACTAAAAAGGTAAAATGACTTATTAAAAATGTCAAAGTATACTGCATTTTTATTGCTGAAAGATTCAGTATGAATATGCAAATACTTCTGACCAACTCCAAACTGCATAACTGAGAAAATACCTTATTAATCTAAAAAAGGGTATCTTTCCAGCTGTGCTTAAGGTATGCTTAGACTTTGTGATCCTCCAAATCCATATGCTTTGGAAGCACAGAATCAAGAAAATATGCTGTAGTATACTCCTTGTTAACCTTCAAGGAAGGACAGATAGTACATGTCAGATAGCATTCTTGGTTATGATCTGTCACTTTTCATTTCTCCTGACCTCTGCAGTACAGTATTTGCCCTTGTCCGTAAACCAGAAACACATACCCACTCTCAGTCTCTGGATATACTGAGTAAGAAGACAGGAAACTGTTTCTGTTTATTTATTTATTCTAAGATAAAATTAGCTAGCATAAAATTTGAGCTTTGGTATGCACTTCTAGATGTGCCTTAATGCAAGTTTATTCAGATGCTTCTGTCAGAGAAAAAGCTTCCTCTACAGATTCTCCCAAGTGTCCACTTGGGATCATACTTCATTGTGAAGTTACATCTGTAAGCACAACTTTTACAAGCAAGAATATCCAATTCTCCTCTCTTAAAGATTTTGCTAACGATATAGGGAAAAACACAGTAACCTCTTCTATTGCAGAACAATTGCAGTTGTGAAATATCATTGTTACCATGGCTGATCTTCTGTTTCTAGATTGCTTGTACCTTGTTCTTGAACCAAAGAATCTGTTAGGTGTGTACAAATAGTTGTTCCTGTTATTTACTACATGAAGGTCCAGAAATCTATTATGATGGAATTTGTAAAGCACCATAACTCCAGAGAAATAATATCGTCTGATGATGTGGATTTCAAGCATACTCTGCATCATTTACTTTTACCCAATTATGTAAATTGTGAGGAATAGTTCTGCTAAAAATGGTATTTTCCTTCCATTGTTATTCCATTTCTAGGATATTATTTACTTGAAACTGTCTCTTCTAATATTGTCTGTAGGAATGGGAAGAATTGATTTCTAGATCAATCTGATATCAAGGTCCCCTACTCCAGACTTACTGTATTTCCCTCTTGCGATATTTGATAAAAGGATACAGAAGGAGATATGTTTTTTTTTCTTTTAACAATTACCGCTTTTGAGACACTCTTTTAAACTCAAGTCTATAAAGGCACTAGTCACTGCAAATTGCTGAGAAGTACAAGTAGGGACAATTTCTACCAAGCCAAATGGACAAGCACATTAACGAACCAAATGTTTAGACATTTAGAAAAAAATAGGAATTTCCTTCAGAAAAAAACTTATCAACAGAAACACAAGATAACTTGCCAACTGCTGTGAAGTAATCTAAAATATTTGTTATTTTCAGTGATTGACAGGTCTGATTCTGCTCAAACCATGAGTAAATTAGAATGTAAGTTGTAATAGATAAGTGGATTAGGTACAATAAGGAATATTATTGGTAAATGTTTAAGATTTTACAGATAGCATCTATACAGATACGATCTTCTTCAGTCTGTTCTACAACATACATATGTACAGTTATAATCACAATTTCATAAAATACTTTTCATCATTAAAACCTGTAACACACTCCAATAGTGGATTCTGACACAACAGCTTACTAATTTTAACTCTTCTGAAAGTTTATCTGTTAAAAAGTACATTCCTCCTCAAATTTTTGAGTGCCATTATGATAATAAACTGTAGATGAAAACAACAGAGTAAAACCTGTTACACATCTCTGGGTCCTTGATTCTCCATGTCATATGAAAATTCAGGAAGCAACACAGCATCTCTTCAGATTGGTTTTGGTCTCCAGGATACCTGGAAATTTTAAACAATTGATATCTGCAGCTCACAATGTTTCCTTCTTGACATATAGGAAGGCTACAGGAGATCTGAGGCTGGTTAATACAGTTGAATAGCAGCAAATATCTTGCATTTAGCACTTCTTCCAGTTCACCTTTGAAATAAAAAAAAAAAAAAAGAAAAAAAAGACTGTGGATAGTTCAGTACTATGTCTAAATTAAGTACTATTGATATCACTAGGAAAACTGACAACTAAAGTCAAACATTTGTTGGAATACTTTTTTGGCTTCAGGGCAGATCTTTCAGAATTTTGCAGAATCAGGCACAGCACATGCATATAAAGTTTAGGTGATGTTCCTACAGGAAACATCAAGTCTTTAGAAGATTGCCAGTCCGATAAAGCAGTTTCAGGGCATATTTAGCATAAAGCATTGCCAGTAAGTCACACTATAAAATACTGTCCAGTACAGCAAGATTCATAGAGCTACAAGTATCTGTAACAGTTACACTATTATTTCCAATTCGTATTTTCTTTTCCAGGAGCATATCATCCACAATGAAGTCTTTCATGTGCTAAGAATAATAATAATGTTTATAAGGCAAACAGTAATCAAAGTTGAGAACAATGAGGTAAATTCTGGCATGCATTTTTTCTAGTTAGGACAAATTTAAAAAAAAGAGCTAACTGTTTTTATGAATGTAACCTATATGCCTGCTGTGTATATTTATGCAATTCAATAGGTCCCACATGTCCCATTTTTGTGCCTGTATTATTGAAAATTTGAATGGATCAAGCCCAAAATAATTATTTTTCATCATTTTCCTAGTAATTAGAAATGTAAAATCTCAATAGTGAAAGAAGTAGATGAATCTAAATGTGAAAAAATAGAAAGACAAATCATATTATCGATTTTTAAAGACAGTTTTCCAATGAATTTAACAGGGGGATTGTTTTTAAAATTACGAGTATGAAATAGCCTGCGTAATACCATATTCTAAAAGATTTTGGAAAATGTTTTGGGACTAGACACATTTTTGCCATTCGGTTGACTTCTCACACCTTCTTATGCTAAGGTTATTAATTTGGAAGCTTCAAAATTACTAGCATTAGATTAGCCATTTGATTTAATGAAAAGGCTCATTTTTTGCCTGTTATCCAGAACTGAACATCCCCATAAACCTTGGTTCCAGCAGCAGAGGAGTCAGTGCTGCCCACTGCTAGCCAAACCACTTTGCACCTTCCCCAGCCCAGCAGCCAAGACAGGAACAGCTAGTCCATCCAGGACGCAGTTCTGCTAACCACCTTCGATCATGGCTTGTCTTGTAGCACCATGACTAGGGGAAGGTTCATGGTGATTTCCAGAGACATTGGATAGGTCTCAGCTCTGTTTGGTCCTTTCCAGTAAGTGTTATGTTCCATCGCCCTGCAAACAAACAAACAAAACAAAACAAAAAAACCTTTTAATTAAATCAGACATCAAATTTTTTGCAAAAAAAGCAAAAATAGCAAAACTTATATTTTTTTAAATAAAAAAACACTGATAAAATGTGGTTTAGCCACTGTGGTGATGGAATGAGATGAGAACCACTTCATGTTTAAACAATTTATTAAACCTTCTGCTATATAACAGGTTCGGGTGACAGTGCAGGAATTTTTGCTATTCCTTTGGGAGAATTAACAGACAAAACAAGGCAATATAAGAAAACAGTAAGTGATTGTTCACATCGTGGGTGGTGGTGGTTAATTGCCTCCTCCAACCATCTCCTGGTTGCTAGGCAGAACACCTTAAGCCAGCAGGTCTACCCCAGAATGTGATCCAGAGGTTAACGTAAAGACTGTCAGGTCTACCTATTATTGCCTGGCCGGGGCGGGAAGTGGTATACCACCACACTCTCCACCCCATGACCTCAGTTACAATTTGATCATAGGAAACACAGTAACAGTTGAAGAGTGATACAGTACTGAGAAATGTCAGTACAAAGGTTTAGGAAGTGGCACATCTGAAGGGATTACATCTGTCTTCCTAACAGTTTGTGTCACAGTATGTTTGAAATATTTAACAACAGCACATGTTATTACCAATAGTATAATAATAATGGATTAACATGGACTCTAACCTTTCCATAACTATATCACACAGTAAATAAAAATATGCATTCTAGGTGATTGGGGAAAACCTTGGTGAAATCTGGTTGCCAGGAGAGCATATCCAAAAGAGAGGGGAAAAGAAAAACCTTCAGCACAGTGAATATAGCATTTATATTAACTTGATAAAATCCACTTATTACTGATCCTATGTACTTTTCCATTCCCATCAGTAGTTTCCCATGCATCTAATCCCCTGGGTTTACTCAACACTAATGGGACCGTCCCTAAATGAGCTAGTTTTACTCGGACTGGTTGCCCCACTTGCGTAACAGATGACATATCATTAACAAGATAATTCCTTTCATGGGACATTTCTGGGATCAATTTTACAGAAGGAAAGGCTTGTACTTTCAGACACATCAGGTTTCCCAATGATTATTTATTAGATATACTGCCTGGGGTAGTCTCAAGTCCCAGTGTGGTTGTGCTACTTTGGTATATCTTTTAATCATGCCATTCACCCTTTCCACTATCCCATTGCCTGAGGATAATAAGGTATGTGAAAGATCCACTTCACTCCTTCCAATTTAGCCCAGTCCTGTACTGTCATAGCTGTAAAATGACTCCTGTTATCACTTTGTATGCACTCTGGAAAGGGTAAGCTACTAAATCACATGTGCAAAATTTTCACTGCATTTTGCCCCGTGGCTATGTTTACAGCATTTGCCATAGGACGTCTGGAAATGACCTCCACCCCAACTAAGATGTACTTTTTTCCTCGGGAAGGTCTTAAAGGCCCTATGTAATCAACCTGTCATATGTTCCACAAAGTTTTCCCTTGGCTAATAGGTAAAAGCAGAGCTTGACTAGGATGATTCATCTTAAAATGCAGTTGGCATTGTGGATAAGCAGAGATGACCTGAGTGACCACTGCCATTCAGATTGGCCTACCTTGGGTCACACATTCACGATATAAATCTGATTGCCCCAAGAGTCCTCATTTTATTTGGAGCTGCTTGGCTAGTTTCACTCAGCTAGTCTCTCCCATTCCTTTCCTTCTATCTCAGTTGAATGAATATGGCTCATTCCGTCCACTATTTTATTCCATTTACTTGAGGGAGTATTTAGTTTTGCGTGTGCCTTGATCCATCTGATGTCTAGCTTCCTTATCCTAGCAATATCTAACAGCCTCTTGCAGTCAGTAGTTCTCCACACTGGCATCCGGTTTGTTTTCCACTCATTTGCTTCCCACTGGCATAGACCGTTAAACTCGGCAAATGAGTCAGTGTATATCATCTGTGCATCATTTTCTGTTGCTAACAACACGGCTCATAATTCTCTGACCTGGGCACTGCTGTCTGCTTCTTCTGTTACAGTTTGTCTGGTATCTGTTTGTAAAGCTACCACTTTATACTTCCATCCAGTGCCCACTTTGCTGGTAAAGGCAACGATAAACCAAACCGCTTCCTTTGTTGAGTTTGCAGTACATTCCAGTGCCACTAATATTGGGGATGGTTTATAAGGAAGCTGTAGAGTTGCATGATCAGTATTTATGGGTTGTTGCAACTTAGATACCTTTATTGCTCCTTCAGTCAATGACAGAATATGGCTGATCCCTTCCAAGCAGGCATACCCCTTTGGATAGTGTTCTTCTGTGCCATCCCTTCTGGAGGCGGTGTCCTTTTAAGGACAGAATGTAATCATAGGAAAGGCCCATGTATCACAATGTTTTAGGTGGTTTGTACCTTTTCTGCTCTTTTACTGCCCTGGTTAAGGAGAGAAGACATTTTTCCTGGTCTGAGTATTTTTGTTCAGCCTTTTTGAGTGAGGTAGATGAAAACAATATTGGCCTACCGGGACCTGTTGAGCCTTTTTGGAAGATTCCACGGTATGATGCATGTTCTGTGAGTCCCCATTCCGCTTGAAGGGGGTCTCTGGGGTGTAGTGGGCCTAGTTGTTGGTTAAGGACTAATTCATCTTTCAGAGTTTTCAGTGCCTCTGCATGGGTCAGTGTCTATTCCCACACTTTATTTTTCCTCAGAAGGTTATATAATGGCCTAGCTATTACAGAAAATTCAGAAGTGTATTTCCTCCAATATTCTAATGTACCCATTTTCTGTTGTAACTCTATTTTCTTTTGGGGCACATATACCCTCTCGATTTCCATCAATGTATCATTTGGTATGGATATTGCCCCTGCTATCCACTGTGCCTCTACAAACTTTACCTGCTATGTGGGTCCTTGGCACTTTGGCAGTGCTATTTCTAGATCTTTATTTGTAAGTAGAGTCTAAATATCCTGAGCAACTTCCCGCACATCTTTGCTGGTTTCTCCACCCGCTAGAACATCATCTATATACTGATATATAGGTATGTTCCATGGCATTTTCACAGTGGTTAATTGGCTACTGTGTTGTGGGCAATGGCTGGCAAATGTTTATAACCTTGAGGCAAATGACTGAACGGATGCCATTCCATGTGAAAGCAAATTTAAGTTTGTCCTCATCCATTATCAGGATCATAAAAAACATATATTTAATGTCCAAAGTGGCCATCCATAAGAGCATAGCAGACCAAGTAGCGGTGACAACTTCCGTTATATTCAGAACTGTGGCACCTAAAGGCCCTGTATTCTGATTAAGCTTTCTGTAGTCCACAGCCGGACTCCAAGTCCTGCCCAGTTTATGAACCAGCCACACAGGTGAATTATATGGGGAGTGGGTGTGAGTAATTATATCTTGTTTTTCCAGGTCAGCTATCACATTGGTAATTCCCTTTTTGGTAGAGGATATTGCTGGATGTTAATGATAGACAATGCTGGTAAAACACTGGCAGTTTCCAGCAGGCGTATAGTAAAGGGTTGGTTCCTCGGTTTGCCCAAAAGTCAAGATCTGTCCATTGGGAAGACACTGTTTCCTTCCTTTTGACACATCATACCCTAGGATGTTCCCCAGATGATCACTCAATGCAGCTTCAATTGTTGTTGCCCTTTTTTCACCAGATAGCTGTATTTGTACCTAAGTTACCAGACATTTCTTTGTGTCACTGCTTACCCCTCTGATTTTTATAAACTGTTGAAGTGGTTTAATTCCTGTGGTTGCTACTTCCTGTTTATTTATGACAGTTATTTGTGCCCCCATGTCTTATCTGCAATTGCAAGCCAGATCTGTGTGGTCCGGTGGGAGCTACTATATAAAGTTCCACATCCTTATGCCACTGAACTTGGTTTACTACGTGGATCGGATGTCCTATATTCTGATTCTGCATCTGTGGTTCTTTGGGTTGCAAAAGCTTTCTTTGTGTGAACGTGAATGGATTTGGTCTACCATTAGCTGGCAGTGCTTTGGGAGAAGTTGGTTTTTCATAAGATTCCTTTAACGAGCGGGGTTGGGTCACATCTAATCCCTCCACCAGCTTTGTAATAAGATTGGTGATTTGTCTGTGTAACATTTCACGGGGCACCCCATGGGCTTGGGCCTGCCTCCATAAGTCACTGCAGATAGCATTCCAGGTTCCTGGAACACCTATCACTTGTTGACTCCTGCGGTGGAAAATTTGACGAGCTGTGATCCCGCACGGTTTGATGAACTCTATTTCCAGGGCCTGGGGTTTCTGACAATGTAGTCAAGTCTGTCCAACCCATTTCTCACCTGAAGGTTACTACCTCATGTAACATCTACCCAGGTAGATATAGGTAACGATGGTGCATTAGGGTTGAAGAGGTTGTGTTCTTGATCTTGCATAAGTCACAGAATCACAGAGAATCGTTTAGGTTGGAAGGGACCTCTGGAGATCATCTACTCCAACCTCCCTGCTCAAGAGGGGACCTCTAGAGCATATTGCCCAGGATCACGTCCAGACGGGTTTTGAACATCTCCAGCAAAGGAGACTCCACCACCTCTCTGGGCAACCTGTTCCAATGCTCTGTCACCCTCACAGTGAAGAAGTTTTTCCTCAGGTTTAGGTGGAACTCCCTGTGGTTCAGTTTCAGCCCATTGCCTCTTGTCCTGTTGCTGGGCACCAGGAAGAGGCTGGCCTCATCCTCTCAACACTCCCCCTTCAGATACTTGTACACGTTGATGAGATCGCCTCTCAGTCTTCTCTTCTCCAGGCTGAACAGGCCCAGCTCTCTCAGCCTTTCTTCATAGGAGAGGTACTCCAGCCCTCTAATCATCTTGGTAGCCCTCCGCTGGACTCTCTCCAGGAGTGCCATGTCTCTCTTGTCCTGGGGAGCCCAGAAGTGGACACAGTACTCCAGGGGAGGCCTCCCCAGGGCTGAGGAGAGGGGCAGGATCACCTCCCTCCACCTGCTGCCAACACTCTGCCTCATGCACCCCAGGATCCCATTGGCCTCCCTGGCCACAAGGGCACGCTGCTGGCTCGTGGTCAAGTTGTTGTCCACCAGCACTCCCAGGGCCTTCTTGGCAGAGCTGCTTTCCAGCAGGTCCACCCCCAGCCTGTCCTGGGGCATGGAGTTATTCCTGCCTAGGTGCAGGACCTTGCACTTGCCTTTGTTGAACTTCAGGAGGTTCCTCTCCGCCCAGCTCTCCAGCCTGTCCAGGTCCCTCTGAATGGCAGCACAGTCTTCTGGTGTGTCAGCCTCTCCCCCCAGTTTCGTATCATCAGCAGACTTGCTGAGGGTGCACTCTGTCCCTTCCTCCAGGTCACTGATGAATACATTGAACAAGACTGGACCCAGGACTGACCCCTGGGGGACACCACTAGCCACAGGCCTCCAACTTGACTCTGCGCCATTCACCACAACCCTCTGAGCTCGGCCATCCAGCCAGTTCTCCATCCACCCCATCGTCCACTCATCCAGCCTGTATTCCCTGAGTTTACCTAGGAGGATGTGATGGGAGACAGTGTCCAAAGCCTTGCAGAAGTCCAGGGAGACAACATCCACTGCTCTCCCCTCATCTACCCAGCCCGTCATTCCACCAGAGAAGGCTACCAGATTGGTCAAGCATGATTTCCCTTGGGTGAATCCAAGCTGACTCCTCCTGATCCCCTTCTTGTCCTCCACATGCTTAGTGAGGACCTCCAGGAGGAGCTGTTCCATCCCCTTTCCAGGGATGGAGGTGAGGCTGACAGGTCTGGAGTTTCCTGGCTCCTCCCTCTTGCCCTTTTGGAAGACTGGGGTGACATTGGCTTTCTTCCAGTCCTCAGGCACCTCTCCTGATCTCCAGGACCTTTCAAAGGTGATGGAGAGTGGCCTAGCAATAACATCCGCCAGCTCCCTCAGCACTCGTGGGTGCATCCCGTCGGGGCCCTTGGACTTGTGGATGTCAAGTTTGGACAAAAGATCTCTAACCTGATCCTCCTCCACCAAGGGAGAGTCTTCCTTCCTCCAGCCTTCCTCTCTTGTCCCCAGGGTCTGGAATTCCTGAGGACTGGCCTCAGCAGTGAAGACATCCACTTTTCATTGTTAGCATGTTAAGTTATTGTTCACATGTATTTTTGAAATATTTAAATAAAAATATTTTACTGAGTCAGTTTCATAACATTTCTTCCTCCTTTGACTACTTTCAACTCCCATTTTGATCCCAGTGTTAGAATTGATACATACTAAAAGTGCCACATTTTCATAAATAGTTCATATGTTTGTAAAAACGTTAAGAAAAATCATTCTGAAGGCTCTTAGAAGAATTCTGTTTTGCAGGATGTATCTGTAGTCTGTAATCAGAAGACCACCTTCTTGACAGGCACTTCATTTTTGGCAAAGAGAAGGGATGGAAAGTGTTCAGTCACTGTTGTGAGTATCTCTTACAACAGCTGAGAAACAGTCAGGGCGCAATTCTCTCAACAGTATGCTACTGTCCTGCTATTTCAAGATTTCTTATAGATACCAACGAAAATTTTGTACTGAGGAAGGAAATGCAACATATGAATGATAATGCAATATGTATATTTGAGACATGAATTTAGGATAAAATTATGTTTTTACAATAACA
Organism: Struthio camelus; assembly: GCF_040807025.1. NCBI lineage: Eukaryota > Metazoa > Chordata > Aves > Struthioniformes > Struthionidae > Struthio > Struthio camelus. The sequence goes on along the minus strand of NC_090942.1, from coordinate 114,502,080 downwards.
GTGTAAAATTGCATTCTTTAATTCTAAATTCATTCATAGAGGACTCATATTATTCATTACAATGTTTCTTAAAATATGCTTAAGTTATTCACTTATTCTGATTCTTAAATTCAGTATGCATGCAATAATGTTACATGCAAATCTGCAATAGCATTTTTCCCTGACAAATTATCTTAATACAGTGATTCAATATGACAACACTATTCATTGTTTGGACTTACTGTATTCATATTTTTCTACATGCTTTGAGATCTAGCATTATATCGCAGCATTATTTTAAAAGCATATGTTTGCACTTTGTTATTCAAGAACACATTCAAAACGGCAAACGCATCATTGTCAAACAATCCGGGCTGATTACAATATATTTTGATAAGATTCATTTTATTGTCTGTGGCCTGGCAGCTTTATTCAGACATTCAGATTCACCTACTTAAAAGATGAATCACAGACGATAAAAATATAGCATGCACAAAGCTGAAGGGAGCATCTATTCCAGTGAGATAGATAGCTCTTGATTCTGAAAAAGCAGAACTTGAATAATGTTCTGACAGGAGCCTAAAGAGATAGTATATTCTGAACAGTGACTAAGTAAAAATCGAACCCTCTTATTCAACATCACTAGTCCTTAAGTATATTCATGATTTTATCTGCTTGTTTTGCTGACAGATTTCTAGATTGTATTGCATGTTCTGCATTCTCAAGAGGGTTGTTTGCAAATTTCTAACTAGGTGCCCCTATGAAATTTTATTGAAATAAGAGGATCATACAGAAGGTATTGAGTAGATAATCCACAAACAATCTTACTGTGCAGGTATAAATGAGGCCAGCAACTGGCCTGCTGAATCTTATTATTTTTATGGTGTTGTGTTTAAGAAAAATTTTGGCTTGATTTCAAGATCATAAGGTTGAATTTGCAGGGCTGGCAAGTGGAAGGAAAGACTATTTTATTTATAAACTGAGCACACTCTACTTGTAACTATGGGCAAAAAAAGAACTAGGAAGTCAAAGTGTGCATATCTCGGAGGACTTAGAATAGCAATACGACAGTTTAAGAAAGCTGCCTCAGAAGCAAGAGAAAATTAAATGAAAACTGCTATACCTCTAGCATAGGAATAACCTCTGGCTATTATATATGTGCAGGAGAGGAATTCTCAGTCTAGGTCTCTTTCTTTTCCTCATTAAGGATAATATTAAAGGAAAAGTCTGGCTATATCTGTACTCATCTGAAAGTAGGGTCCTAGGACTGTACTTCAGAATTTGACATACTCTCATTTTCATGGAGCCTCAGAGGTGCCAGGCAAACAGTTTGGCAGAGTAGTGATGAACTATTCCTGCTAGACTAAGATGCTGTATAAAATATACTAGAGAATGCCTTTGATACAGGAAGAGGCTTGTGGCTAGAGCTGTACAACACACTTTTTGAAGAACTTCCATGTTTTGGACTCTGGACACTTCCGGACGCAGAATCTAAAACCTTTTATGTAGTTATTAATAAGAAAAATGCTCAAGCATATTTTTTTCAAGTTGTCATGAGCAGAAGGAAAATACAAAAATACACTCCTAAGCAAATGGTAGTAAATCCAAAACATATTACACTGATTGTTGAGCTAACCCTAATAAGCTGGTGTAACCTTATTCCCTAGGAGGTTTAGTATATACTCACAGAGATTTCAGGAAATCAGAATGAAATCAGAATGCTTTTCAGGTTCATAATCCAGGATGCAGGATACATAAATTCCAATTGTTACATTATCAAATTCAGAACATTGACTTGAACCAATTTCAAAAGATTAGCAAATACTCACTGGCTGTTCTTCATGCTGTCTCTCTCAGTCTCTTCAATCTTGAGTTTTCTGCTTAAGCAATAATATATTCATTGGTAACATCTTAAAAAAATCTATGGAGTGCTTTCTAAACAGTTATGAAGTCATCTAATAATAGTTTAATCTTGATCTTTTCATTTCATCTTCCTTATTAGAATTTGTCATGAGATAAAAGCCTTACTAAATGTCTAATATTTCTCCCTACTCACAGATTTAGTCGCAATCACAGATGGAAATTAGGTTAGTTTGACAAAATTTGTTCCTGACAAAGCCTGATAATCTATTATTCATCACATCATCTCCAAGAAAAGTATAGAAAATTTGATTGTTTGTTTTGGTGCTTCCTAAAAAGCTTCATGACTGAACAATAATTCCCTAGTCCCTTCTCCCACCGTTTTTAAGGTATGAACTAAGTGTGTGTTTTTCTAATAATATGGAACCCCACCTACCCTCTGCATGGTTTTCAAAGGCTACGTCAAAATTACTAAGTAGAAAATAGCCGACGTTATTATTATTAGCTGGGACAATGTAATAGTTTTGGATCTATAGAAGCAAAAACTTAATCCAAAGTGCTATAACCTGTAATCTGAACTGCCTAAGATGACATTAGGTATACTTTTGGAGTGCATATTTCAGTTTAGTTCCATTTGAAAGGAATCCACTTCACATATTCTAAGATCATTATGCTATCTGAACTGAAGTGCACTCAAGGGATCATGGGGAGATTCATTTCAGAAGCTCATCTAATCTGAACTAAAATACTAATGTAGATGCAATCACATTCGAAATATCTTCCCAATCCCAGGCCATTTATTATTTGGCATTTTTTGCTGTCTTTGATGTGAAAAAAAATTTTTTCAGTTAAAGTTTTGTTGAAAAATTCTGCAAATAGAAGCTTTGTATACTCAGTAATTTCTAAAAGAAATTAAAAAATTGCATTGCATTGCATACAGTTGCATTAATATGCAACAAAATGTAGTAGAGTCATATAAGGAGACAGGTAAGTATTGCACGTTAGGTGCATATTTAGTTTACTAGGAAATAGAAAGGAAAAATAACTTGTTAGCTGAACTGACATTTGTGCCCTAGCTGAATAGACCAAATAGACCTCCAAGCATTTTGATTGCTGATTGTACTCCTGGGATTATATACTTTTTTGCTGAGAACATCTCACAGTTTATCACTAACACATGCACAATAAACAGCTGCTGAGCTTTTTGACATTGCTGATGTGCTGTGTATCTCTCTCAAAGATAAGCAACACAGGAGGTTCATATTATTCCTGCTCTGCGTTATCCTCTTCTGCCCTGCTAGTCACTGTTCGCAAAACAGCTTTAGAAACCATTAGATTTACAGGTAAAGTGATGCAACTCAGAAACTACTTTATTCAAAGGAAAAGTTTGATTGTTGTAATGACACTTAACAATATCTATTTCTCTGTGCTTTGTTAACAGAACCAGAATAAATGGTGCCAATCAAACCTTCTTTCTTGGAGTTCACCTTCAATTAAATGAAGCAATACAGAACAGAGTATGTTCTACTTTTACAATCAAAGATCTATTATAAGTGAATCCAGAAGCAATATGCATACTTTAGGGATTAATTGTTCCTTATTACCCAATGTTATTTTTAACATTCAAGCACTGTAGGTGGATTTTATTTGGCATAATTTCTGCCTGCTGAACAAAAGACTAGACCCAGTTTAAACAACAGCTTCTTAGCAAAGCGTCCCTAAAGAACAGTATATTACTATTATATTTGCAGTCGGCTTTTCTTCTAAGTGTGATGTGGTCTAGCATTAAAATGGATTCAGTGAAACTACAGCTCGAAACAAGATCCAAATCTCTTATCTAGAGTAGTGAAAAATCTCTAGTATTAAAGTGAAGAGCCTTTTAACTGGCTGTCTATACATATTTCAGTCCTCTGTCCAGATAAAAAGCAATTTTTAATCACACTGAAAATCTATATATTTGAAAAAAAAAGATTCTGCTTCATAGGACTACTGTTCTTGGAGAAATGGAATAGAAGTTAAATCAAAAATTCACTACATCACAATAAAGCAGGAAACAAGCATATTCTATTGGTTGCTATTCCTATTCTATCAAGCTGTAAAAAAATGCTACAGATGTGGTGTACATGCCTATGAGAACACATGCATATACATAGCCATTATTTTTATCTTTCAAAAGATAAAATTATATATATGTATTCTCTTCAAAGTTTTGCATGAATATTTCAACAGCTTGTTAGGGTCAGGTTTTAACTCTGTGTACAATCTAAAATCAGGTAGTACACTTTCAAATGCTTAAGCCCTGGAAACAAAGAGCAAATGTTCAACAACTGCTACTTTCTGTACTAGGTGCTGCTTCAGACCCTGAAAATGATCTTTAAGAGAATCAACACTACCAGTGGAGCCTAAGAAGGTGGGAATTGTGAGCATATAGCTTTTCCTATTTGTTAGGTTATGTTTTAGAAATGTATTGTGAAGATTCATGACATGTATATTCCTCAAGGTGCCAGTCACAGAATATGACAAATGCTTCACTTGCAGATTCTCAGTGTTCAAAATTTCTGAATCCTGACTCTTCTATGGCAGTGAGGTGAATAATCTGTCTGATACGCTAGGTGAAAACAATTGTTCCCCTTAATAGTGATTTATCTTCTATAGAAATACTAGCTTTTTGTAGGCAGACTTTTCTTAGGCTATTGGAGAAAATCAAACATCTTCAGCTTTTATGTGAATTTGTATTCTCTTTCACCAAAGGAGGAACAATGTGGTATTTCCAATATGGAAAAACTCTCTTAATCACTGTAGTTGCTCATTATTATTATACGTTTTTGAGCACCATCACCTTCTACTACCTGTTCAGTTGATGCCTTTTTTACAGTTATTAAAAGTGTTAGAAGAAGTGACTGTCTGGCACATGAACAATCTTTTCAAGGCTCGTATCACAGCACAAAGAGTTGATGAACCTACATAAAGACATGTAGCTAGAAGCTGTTTAAAGACTTAACTCTATTTAATATTTTCAATTTGAGTGAGTTTAGTCCATGCTCCTTTTTTAGATAAATTTGGAAAACTAATATAAAGATTACTATCCATCACTGATTTAAGTTTGGAGTAATCTTTGAAGTTCTACCCTACCAGTAATGGATTTTCTTTGAGAAAGAGTAAAAATATAAAAGATTTATCAGCTATTGCAGAATCAGCTTGGGCTGCTATAGTCAAAGGTGACATACTCAAGTAACAATCATGAAAAGAGACTGTAATTGCCCTCCAGCTACACATTGACTAGTGGATTATAAAGAATTTAGCTATGTTAATCCTGAACACCAGACAGAAGTTTTATGTAGAAATAAGTGCATATAAATTCAGAAAAGAGACATCAGGGTAAAATAAAATTTTAACTTGTGAAGATCCTTTTAAAATTTACCTAGAGTATCCTTGGGATTTTTCTTAGTTTTGACAGAAGTTCAGCTCACAGATTTGGCAGACATACTGGGAGAGTGACTGTAACATGCAAAAAAAAAAAAGCCATTTCAAATCTGAGCAAAGACAGGTCATTAACAATTTACCAGGTCCTTTCTCTAGGGACGGTTTGCTGCATAACATGAAACACCTGATACTGGCAAATGCCAACAGATGATCAGCTTCTGATGAATTATCTAATCCATAATTTATCTCAATTATATTAGATGCAAGTGACCAAGCCTTACAGTAATTATGTGTCATATCGGGGGAAGGTAGGATGCCTAAACAGCTACCTTCAGACACACACGTACACACACACACACACACACAAGCTCGCACACACATCTCGCTGAAAATTGTGAACTTTTTTGTGACTTTCAGTATCTGTAAGCACAAGGAAGGAAGAACCCTCTTTAGTCCCCCTGGACTACTCTAACCCTTGGATCTGGGTGTATCACTTATGTATCACCTCCTGCTCAGGGGAAATTCCTGAAGTCACACTCTAGCAACCCAGGTTTGTGTTTAGGCATTTTGCTGCTCTGAGGAGCTTTTTAAAGTAATTTATGTACTGTAACCTGTACTTGAATTCTTGTACAAAACATTGTTAATGTCATTGCATACTGATTTGTGGAGGGCTTGTTTTTTTGGGAATAGAAAGGTGAAGAAACAGTTATCACCCTGCCTCTGCAACATCTTAAGACAAAGCAAATGATGGATGAAGCTACAGAATACTAAACTAAATTTCCTAATCAAAGCTTCCACTGCATGAAGGAGGGAAATTCATAGTTTGTTATTATGCTCAGGATGTGCAGCTCTTCATGAGAGAGCCTAAATCATTTTCATCTCATCCATTCCGCTAAAATCACAATCTTAGTAGCTAGCAGGAATAAAGCATGATATAGGCCTCAGCCAGAAGGGCTCACTCATGCCCTTTGGAAGAAGGTATCTCATGCCCTTTCTTAGATTGTGCATTAAACCATATGCTAGAAGAATGATTTTTCTCTGAAGTTAACTTACTGAGATCACAATTAACATAGTGAATGATATTCATTGAAGACACTGTTATCCACTTTTACCCATTTCCTGTACTCATTGCTATGTCACAGTGAAAAATATCTCAGTAAACTGTTAAGAATATATGCAACTTAACTAAAATAGTACTCACATCCTTTGGTCTATTTTATTCGTGAAGTTACATGATATATGACTATATATGTTATGCAATATGATTTAACATTTTCTAAGCAGAACATATGAGAACAGAGATGACAAAAAGAAAGTGAATAAAGTATCTACTAAGCAAAGAATTCCAAAAGAGAAATGACAAAGCCATATTCAGTCAGTGTATATGGATGTAGGGAGATATCTAGATACTATACATATAGAGAGAGAGAGAGATGAATATTCATCCATATTCTGATTAATTTTATAATATTTGTGAATTGCTTGATGTTCCATTTATTTGAAAGAGTCACAGACTGTTTAATAGCACATTCTTCATTGTCTGATCTCACAGGATACTTTTACAAGGACCCTGCTCCATGTATGAAGCTAGAATGACACAGACAGTATCTGGATTTCCTTTCTTGCTTGAGCTGATGTTTTAGAAGTTATTTCTGTGCCACTTATTCTATTTAAAGAATACTACATTTGCCATGGTTACAAACCATTTTTTTACTGCTAAACTATTCTTACAGAATATTTACATAACGTCACAAAAACCGTAAGGGTGTACTCCATTTAGGAGTACTAGTGACTTCAGATAAGATACTATCTATTACAACCTACACTGAAAAAACATGATAGCACTCATGGCTTTAGGTAATATTCTAAATGAGTATTTCATAGATTGCCTAATGAATTAGGCATGGAGATAAACAGAAAATGGTATAAAATGGGATAAAACCATGGCTTTGTCTTTGATAAACTTCTTAACTTGAGATCAAGTGTAGAAAACATAATTGATTTTGCTGACAAGAGAAAAGGAATCATCTTGTTAATGAAATCTGTTGAAGGCACAAAGTCAGGAGCATCATCAACACAGAAGAGGATTGAAAAGTCATGCTGGAAGAACCAGAAAACCTTAAGGGCTGGAATAAAAGACATTTGATTAAATTTAGTAGTACAAAGTACCATATTGCAGGGATTAATAGGATTTCAGAATTAATAGTAAAAAATCATCAATAGAAATTATAGCAAGAAGCAAAAGGCTTCTGAACAAGTTTGACCTTACTTTATCAATATGGCGCAGCCATGAAAAATATGCAAGTGTAGCAAGTCAGGTAAGACATTGCTAAGAAAGGGAAGGAAATGTTCCTAATTGAACAAGACCCCTCGAAGACTTCTCCAAAAAGACTGCATATACATATTTCTGATCATTCACATCCAAGACAAATTATCCCAGACTTGAACATTTGCAGATAAGAAACGAAAATATGATGAGAAAAAATGATATCCTGTCTTAATAGGAGATGCTAGAAGAATTTAACTTCTTGAACGCAGCTATGCAGTGTCTGAGAAGGAGTGTGAATACAATTTTGGAGCAGATCAACACTAGAGAAGAAAAAGAGCTCATTAAATCAATGGGCAAAAAAGAATGGCTATAAACTGTCCTGAATTAATTTAATATTAGAAAGAAGCTTCCATCTATCAATGGCAGAAGGATCCGGTATAATCTTTAAAAAGAATAGTGGGGCAAAAAAAACCCTACTCCCCCAAAACAACAACTGAAGTTTGCAAAAAATTATGAAATATATTCTCAGACTTGATTGTCTTTCATAATAAGGGACAGGACAAAATATTCCCTTAAATCTGCTCTATTCCTATGGCCTCTACTGAAATACAGAAAACACGTTTTTTCCTCCTCTTTACAATTTCATATTTTTTTCTTTATTTCAACAGCTGGAACAGTGTCTATGTTTTTAACAGAGTTGTTATATGTTTAATTTAGAAAAAAAAAAGAAATAACAGCTTTTTTTTAAGTTATGCATGTCAAAATTATCGATAGAACAGATTTTTAGACCACTATCAACTAAAGTACTGAAAAAAAAAGCAAAGTTATCAGAGATACTATTTTCAACTTCAATATTTATTAGACTCCCTTTGCCGTGCCAAATGATACAAGCTGAAGCTACTCTTCCAGCTCGAAGAATATACTGTGACATTTATCAGTCCTATTACCAAAAGATACTAGTACGCTACAGTTACATATATGACCGCTTTTTTAGGAGCTTATTTTTTGCAATTACTGTTCTTCCTATAATGAAGTAGCAAGAGCTAAAATTTTTCTTGTGGATGTATGCATACTATCATTTAACAATATATTGAAAAACTACATAACATATATATATAATTAAAGAATTTGCACAGTCTAGCTATTCTACTTGAGAAAATTAAATCTTTATAGCTCCCTATTTCTTTATAAAGAGTGAGAGAAATAAAGCACATTAGAAATAGTATTATGATTTAGCAGATTTTTTACATACTTCAGGTAGCAAACTGATCTCCAAAGGTTTCGGAGATTCAGCCTGATCTTTCCAAATTTGATTTTAATATGTATATTTCAGCCAACTTATGTAGCATTCACTGAATGGAAATTTAATTTAAAAATATTCTTTCAGACGTTTAAATTTTATTGAAAAAATCTGCAAATAAAAATGAATTTCAACTCCATTTTCCCTTCTGAACTTTCAAATTGTTATTACCCTGGCATTTAACAGGAATTTATAAATGGTAGCATCTCAAAGGTAGAAGGTAATTTCCCATAAGAGCCAGCTAATTTATAGCTTTCAACACACCAATGACCCTTGCAATTTGGCAGTCTCTTCATTAATTCCCCTACACCTGCTCCACCTATCTTGAGAAAAATAATAAGTAAAAAGTACAATTCATTTACACTGCATTCACTCCTGAAGCTATTTTTAAAAAAGCTATCTTACAACTTTCTACCATAAATTCTAACTAATTCTGTATATGTGAGGGGAGCAAAATTGAAAACAGCGTGGTAGATTGATATTACCAATGGGTCACTGGCACAGACAGGAAAAACTGAATTCATCCCTGGTGCAATGTTACTGAAATTGATTTACACTAGGGATGCATTTGGCTTGAAGATTTTGAAAGCACACATTTGAAAAGGAAGTTCTATTAGCAGTGTGGGGTTTCCATTCTCATGTTATATATTCAAACTCCCAAGTCACTTCAAGTAATATAGAGAGTCCATTTCCAAAAAGAAGGATGTACTAAAGCACCTTCAGTTTCTTCCTCGCTGAGCCAAAAAAAAAAAGGCTACATTCCACACAAAGCAATAAGAAAGTTACCTAAGAAAAAAGTTTGATTTCTTTAGTGAAAAATAGATACTTCCAACCTTTTTTCCCTCTATAAAATAAACATGTTGACCTAGCATCAGGTATTCAAATTATATACATAAATTTGATGTGATTATTGTTAGCATACTATATATCAAAATTAAAATATAATATTTGTTGAATTTATCAATGACTATAGTTGGATTATCATGAGTTAAACTTGATGAAGTGTATGCATAAAAAATATAGTCACTCTTGTCTAGGATATTCAGATGTACTTGTAGCTTTCATTAGGGAGAAAATTATTCATAATTATTTGGATAGAGGTAAATTTTCTCTAGCTTTCGGTAAGCTTGTAATTAGCTTCTTTCTTTGCAGACTGGAAAATCTCAGCTTTATTCAAAAGCATCTCAACTTTTCAGATTGGTCAAGAAAATACTGAAATCAATCTGAGCTTAGCAGTGTCACATTGTCTGGTATTACTCTTCCTCCCCTCTCCACCATGACAGGCTTAATCAGTGTATATGAGCACAATCTTACTAATTTAAAGGATCTAAAAATTTACACAAGCTGACTATCCAGCTGATGTATAAAGTGAAATGTGGATGTACAAATATTAGCACAAGTCCCTCCAACTATGGTTCCGTGTGGGTCTTCTAACAATGTTACAAAATGCATTCAGACATACTTGAATTTAATCCTGTGAAGGCAGTGAAACACTTTAAACCAATCAGTTACAGAAGACTATAGGTTTTGATCTAGAGACTAGTACCAAGAGAACTCCTGATAAGAAATGTATAAACCTTTATTACTGAAGGGTCTATAAAATGTAAACTTCCAGTATATAAGTAACTGCTATTATAAGATTTTTCTTCTAAAACTTTGCTGAAACTTAGTTACTATATATCTTATTTCTGAATCACTGATTAAATAGAGTTTTAAAAAATACTGATAATAGGAGAAGATGTAAAATTTTATATTCAGTTATGAAATGTAATGGCCACAGATTTTCGTCTGCAAAGAGTAGGAAAAGCTTTCAGAATCTTGCTTTCTTTAGTTTAGAAAATAGATAAACATGGGAGAATATTTTAGAGATATAAAAAATCATGAATAGTAAATAAAACTATAAAGTTATGTATATTCATTCTTTCTTGATAAAAGGGGTTGAATCAGACTGCAACAATCATTTAAAATAAAACGAAAAGATTGTTTTATTTGCTTTTAAAAATGATTTATAATAAACATGTGAAATTTCTTTTGCAAGATACTGAGTTCTTGGATTCGAACAGTAAAAATAGTAAAAAATATACAGGTCGTTAAAACATATAGAGTTGCATTAGGTAAATTCTCTTTTAAGCAAGAGCATACATGCTTTATTTTTTAGAAATAAATGTGAGAGAAGAGGATTCGGGTTTTAGAAGAGACTGAGTTTAAATTGCTGTATTTCATAAGTTTCTGCTCTCATAATGCGCTGGAATTCTTCCATCAAATTTATTAGTGCCCTGTGTCAACTTCCGATTTGTCCTGTGACTCCTGTCCTTTAGCACATTACTTTTTTCCATAAGACAAACTTCTAACTGCATTCTTTGTTTTAGAAGAGCAACACAGTGTTGTGATTTAACATTGCAGTTCCTTCATTTTTAAGGAACTAGTTCATTTTTCCAGAAACAAAGTTCTACTTTCTGCTTATCTGTTTGGATAAATTCTTCTGTGTTTTTCAAATGAACTGGTCTCAGTAGAATATTTAGGGGAAAATATTACTCTTTCATTCCGAATGGGAAATCACTGCAGTTATAGAAACCTTAAAGAACTTCTTTTTTAAAGTTATTTTTCTGTCTGATCATCTCCATATGCTTTGTGATAGATACTGAATCAAAACATTTGATAATGAAAAGTCAGAATTAAAGAAATGCTTAGCTAAGCTGAACAGGTGACCACATCAGTAAGTTATGTTATGATTCTTTTTTTTTTCCTATTAGAAGAAGCAGTGAAAAACTTTTCCAATGTTTTCATATTCTCAAGTAAAAGATTAGAATCCTCAGGAAATAAATAAGTCAAATGAATTTCCAAATATTTCAAAATATTACTGATTGGTTCCCCTCAACAAGACAGAACTTTATATAGTCTACCTGTGCTTCAGATCTTAAGTATTAGATTGTGGTAAGTCTAGAACAACAGTTTAGAGAAGATTGATCATTCTATTAGCTTTACTTGCTACAGCAAATGGCAAAACACTCCTAAAAATAAGCTTAGTTGTTTCCTCAGTCATTGCAGAATTTCAGATTAATCGAAGATGGTTCTATTATGGTTTAATAATAATAAATTGAGTCAAAAGAGCGATGAAGTTAGTCTCCTATAAGTTTGATTCTGTTACTTTTATAAAATATTGTCAAATACCTTTTGCTGCCTCTGCCGTAGCAAAGTACTTGAACTATAGCTTGTTTACCAAAGCTCCTACTAGACTCTGGCAGGCAGTATTCACAGCCCAACCAGAAAGATGCAACAGTAGTGGAGTGACAGCTGCGTGCCCGTCCACATAACAGCTCCTCTGACGGAGTCTCCTCCTATGATCCCTACACTAACACCCTAGGAGATATGCAGCCTTGGAGAAGGGCAAATGCTGTTCGGAGCGCTCCTCTTCCAATGGTTTCTGCTATAGGAAATAGCTATAAAGCTATTCAGATGTGCCTAGGAGATACATTTCTAGGGATGTGACAAGGAAGGCTAAGGCCCATTTGGAATTTGGCAAGAGATGTCAAGGACAACAATAAGGGGTTCTTCAAATACATCAGTAGCAAAAGGAAGACTAGGGAAAACGTGGGCCTGCTGCTGAAGGGGCTTGCTTCAGTCTTTCCTGCTGAGGCCAGTCCTCAGGAATTCCAGACCTTGGAGACAAGAGAGGAAGGCTGGAGAAAGGAAGACTCTCCCTTGGTGGAGGAGGATCAGGTTAGAGATCTTTTGTCCAAACTTGACATCCACAAGTCCAAGGGCCCCAACGGGATGCACCCACGAGTGCTGAGGGAGCTGGCGGATGTTATTGCTAGGCCACTCTCCATCACCTTTGAAAGGTCCTGGAGATCAGGAGAGGTGCCTGAGGACTGGAAGAAAGCCAGTGTCACCCCAGTCTTCCAAAAGGGCAAAGAAGGAGGAGCCAGGAAACTCCAGGCCTATCAGCCTCACCTCCATCCCTGGAAAGGGGATGGAACAGCTCCTCCTGGAGGTCCTCACTAAGCATGTGGAGGACAAGGAGGTGATCAGGAGGAGTCAGCTTGGATTCACCCAAGGGAAATCATGCCTGACCAATCTGATAGCCTTCTCTGGTGGAATGACGGGCTGGGTAGATGAGGGGAGAGCAGTGGATGTTGTCTCCCTGGACTTCTGCAAGGCTTTGGACACTGTCTCCCATCACATCCTCCTAGGTAAACTCAGGGAATACAGGCTGGATGAGTGGACGATGGGGTGGATGGAGAACTGGCTGGATGGCCGAGCTCAGAGGGTTGTGGTGAATGGCGCAGAGTCAAGTTGGAGGCCTGTGGCTAGTGGTGTCCCCCAGGGGTCAGTCCTGGGTCCAGTCTTGTTCAATGTATTCATCAATGACCTGGAGGAAGGGACAGAGTGCACCCTCAGCAAGTCTGCTGATGATACGAAACTGGGGGGAGAGGCTGACACACCAGAAGACTGTGCTGCCATTCAGAGGGACCTGGACAGGCTGGAGAGGTGGGCGGAGAGGAACCTCCTGAAGTTCAACAAAGGCAAGTGCAAGGTCCTGCACCGAGGGAGGAATAACTCCATGCCCCAGGACAGGCTGGGGGTGGACCTGCTGGAAAGGAGCTCTGCCGAGAAGGCCCTGGGAGTGCTGGTGGACAACAACTTGACCACGAGCCAGCAGCGTGCCCTTGTGGCCAGGGAGGCCAATGGGATCCTGGGGTGCATTAGGCAGAGTGTTGGCAGCAGGTGGAGGGAGGTGATCCTGCCCCTCTCCTCAGCCCTGGGGAGGCCTCCCCTGGAGTACTGTGTCCACTTCTGGGCTCCCCAGGACAAGAGAGACATGGCACTCCTGGAGAGAGTCCAGCGGAGGGTTACCAAGATGATTAGAGGGCTGGAGCACCTCTCCTATGAAGAAAGGCTGAGAGAGCTGGGCCTGTTCAGCCTGGAGAAGAGAAGACTGAGAGGCGATCTCATCAACGTGTACAAGTATCTGAAGGGGGAGTGTTGAGAGGATGAGGCCAGCCTCTTCTCCGTGGTGCCCAGCAACAGGACAAGAGGCAACAGGCACAAACTGAACCACAGGGAGTTCCACCTAAACCTGAGGAAAAACTTCTTGACTGTGAGGGTGACAGAGCATTGGAACAGGTTGCCCAGAGAGGTAGTGGAGTCTCCTTTGCTGGAGATGTTCAAAACCTGTCTGGACGTGATCCTGGGCAATGTGCTCTAGAGGTCCCCTCTTGAGCAGGGAGGTTGGAGTAGATGATCTCCAGAGGTCCCTTCCAACCTTGGCCATTCTGTGATGCTGTGATTCTGTGATTCTCTCTCCTGTAGTATGTCTTGACTACTGCCACTTCCTTTTCAGCAGTCACAGCTGGCATCTGGCGTGATAAAAAAAAGCATACAGCTCATTGACCGAATGAACTCCCTCTGCCAGTAGGTCTGCGATAATGGAATTTGGCAGAAACTCTAGTATAAATCAAATACATTATTTTAAACTACTGCTATATCACTCTCCAATTTTTTTTATTGTCTCTATTTAAATATAGTTGAATGAAGCCTTTATTATGTTCTCCATGAGACTATATGTACATAAATTATCCCAAGTGCAACTTTTGCCTAGGTTGCTCTTTTTCAGCAAAAATCAGTCTTTTTCAACAAAATTACCAACAACAGTATTTCCTAACTGTGCTCATGCTGTTTTTCTCTAAATATAGAAGGCAACAATTAGACTTTGCATGGTACATTGTCAAAATTTCTCAGTAACATTAAATCAAAATTAAATTCATAACGAGTACTTTCTCAATCTCAGATGTTGACTGAAAATCTAGCTAGGAAGAGCTTGTTTCTATCTAAGCTACACACAAGGAGATGAATGCACTTTTATTTCAACAATTTTGAAGAAGAGAGGAAGAGCGAGAGGGAGAGGGGAATGCTGCTGTCGATGGTTATGATTTTCTTTGGATTTTATTATAAGTATCCTTGAACTGGTTTTCAGAAATGTTACTGTCTTACGGATATTCAATTTTACTGAGTGAGGAAGTCACTGGTAGAAAATATAAGGATCTGTTTACAGTTTAAATGGGTTATATCCTTTGTTCCAGCTTAAGGGGCCATCATTATTCGGCAAATTTTTACAGGCTCCCTCTAGATTAAGAGAATAAGACTATATCTGTAAAGGTCAGTACAGAAAAGCAGCATTACTTATGTGCACCTTCCAGTTTAGTTATATTTTCCTGGCTGACCGTACACTGCAGAGATTAGCTGCTGCAGTTGGGTGCCTAAACTGGTTAGAAGAAAAAGAAAACAGATTATTGCTCTTTAAAGACTTAGCTTGGAAATGACACGCTGCTGAAGTGTACACTGAAATTTGAATTGAAGAGGTGTGATAGGAGTCGTGAGAGGAACACCTAGGATTTTCCTAAAATAGCTTTTATACTACAGAACAGGAGTACCAATGTTCAAAGAGAATGTTCTACTGGGAATATCTGTGGGATACTTTGTAGAACAATGACTTTAAAAAAAAAAAAGAAAAAAGTTTTCCAACAACCAGGTAAAAAATGGTGATGGAGCTCGTAATTTATTGATAAATTCATAGCCAATATAATTGAAAGAATCTCTACCCACGAAACACAAAATTTTTCAAAAAAATTTGATCATCTTGTCAGCATAACATCTTGATGGACTTTGTCAAAAATCCCAATGCTCATAGTTTTGTTAAAGCCTATCGCCTTTTAGAAAGGCTGTAAGATGTATCCCATTACTAATTTCACTGAGCCCTCTTTACCCATCCACAAATGTCCTCAAATCCGATAGCAGAGGCCTGTAGCCAGAGCAACAGGGACTGTCGGAGGGCTGGCTGCAGAAAACATTTCTGTTTCTGTAACAACAAACGTGAGAAGGAGAACAAGTGCCCCGCTAAATATTGGTCCAAGTGTCCTTCACAAGCCAAGATAGCCCTGAAAAAACACTGCAAGAACAGTAAAGTCAGAGAGATGAGATAAGCCTTTACAGCGCTAAGCTTGTAACTACCATTAGAACAACCATGTACACCAGCCATCATAATTTATATTATAAAGTGTGAAATGCAACAGCCCTACCATAAAAGCACATTCAAGTATTATAGAGTCTGAGCTTTGTGCATACATCTTCCTTTTGAAAGTGGATGCCTGTGGTTTCTAGCTTTGAGGGTAAGGCTCCATTTCGGGTACGAGGCATTTCTCAGCACAGAACCAAATCCTCACAGAATTTCCCCAAACGTTTTCAATTTTATGGGGGGGAGGGGGAGCGGTGGGGGCTTTAGGCAGCCCCATAGTATTCAGCTTGGTGGGGGCTGAGGTGGCAGGTGCTGCACAGCCCAAGGCCAGACCCCAGTGGAAGTGGCTCCCTGTCACAGCCTCCCTGCAGCGCTGCTGAGTGCGGTGCCGCGGTGCCCAGAGAGGGAAGGGGCCCTCTCGCCTGCACCATCTCTAAATTGGCCCTTAGCCCCCGCAGCCAAACCCCCAAGGGGGGAGGGCTAAGATGCCCTCAGGCCCTTAGAAACATATCGTGCTGAAATAGTTAATACAGATGTGAAAACATCTGCTAGTTTCCAGTATTTTATATATATTTATATATATTTTTTATATTTATATATATTTCTATATATATATAAACTACTGAGTGTCCTTTAAAATCTCAGCTTATTTAAAGTGTAAGCAACTGTTCTCTTACTTGTCCTCAACTATATTAACTTTCTAAATTTACCACTTCATTTCTCAGTTTTTACTGTCCTCAATCAATTCTTTGAATTGTCCTTGACATAACTTTTTGTTATGTGAGCACTTGTACAGAACCAACATACGACTTGATTTTGCTTCGGCGGGAACATTCTAAAGAATCGGCATGATTCAGCTTATGAGGGCTTTAAAAAGTATTTCACAGTTTGAGATCATTCATGTAGCATATGGCTTTCTAAAGCGGGAGATAAATCCAAACAACCTTTATATCACTCAGTGTTTTAACCAATAAGACCATAAAACGGAATGGAAATCAACTTCGATGTTATTAGCTGTTTTTCCACTGATGTCATGGTCCCCTGTGGATTCCATAGGTCACCCAAAACAATCATATTGCAGATGATTCAGTCTTTTCTGCTTCTATAAAGCTGTGATATGCAAAGAATAAGCTATTTAACATTCCTTACATCTAACCATAAATCCCCATAGGCTGCTTAAGAAATTCTGCCTAAAATACTGCTGGTGTGATGGATGGAAATCATAGTAAAGTGTGGTGCTCTCTGTTGTTTACTATAAGTAAAAAATTGACTTCTTTTTATTCCTTAAATGACTTTATTAGAGTATTTTCTACTACATGGTATTTGGGTATATATATATACCTTATTACGTAATATATCCTTATTTCCTCAGCGTCTTGTATTTTTAAAGTATTATGGTACACAGTACTTTAACATACAATACTTAATAGAAACGTAATACAATTTCAAACATATAGAGTAAGTGACAAGTCATATATTCATAAACGCAAATCCATTGAATTTGTTAGCTAAATTGCACAGGAAATTCACTGGTTCAGCATGTGACGGTATCTTTAGATCTAACAATTGTCAGGATAAACACTTCTTACCTCTAAAAGGACTAAAATGACTCTAACGTTGTGGGATTGTATTATTCTCTACATAGACTCACTGAGGTGGAGAACCAAAATTCTCTTAACTTTCCAAAGTAAGTAGTGATGGAGAGTTTTTCAGTTTTGAAAAACATGATGTAGAATTTATGTTTTAAAGACAAAGAACATGTTCTGTCTACTGTATATCCTTGCTTTGAGGCTTGTGCATCCAAAATGGAAGGACTCAGGAATACTCATTACTTCTAAATTGATATTAGTCATGTTACCACTTGGAAAGTGTAAGAAATTTTTGCAGGCCTTTGCTACAGTTTGGTACTTATCTGTCCAGACACTATCTTCTTCTTTCGCAGCACAAGACACCAATACACTGATATTTAAAGGTCCTGAACACACAACTCTTATGAGAGCTGCTCAGGCATAGAACCTTTGAATGTCCAACTTTGGGTGACAGAAGGCAAAAAGATACAACTACCTGGAAGCTTTGTAGGCCTAAGTCAACTTAGGGAGCCCTTAGTTTTCAAATAGACAGTAGTATAGTGTTGTCAGGGCAACAGTTATCCTGCTTTTGGAAAATAAGAACATCTGAAAAGCAAATTCATTAGTACAAAAGAGTTAAAATTTAACTGCTATATAATAAAAATAATTTGGTAGTTTTTACTGTATAATCACTTAAATCTGGATTAGGTCTTTGTACAGAGATTCTGTATTCTTAATCAGAAAGAGGCTGTTTATGAAAGAGGTAGGCTTTGTTAAAGCTGGAAATTAGATGTTCCTCCTGATTCATTGTAGATAAGGATCATCATAAAATACTGAAACACAAAAATAGGGGTATTTGCAGCATTAATTATTTTAAGAATTTATGGAAAAGGTTTTAGAGAACTACAGTAAAATTAAGGCTTTATTTAGTTGAAGGAGAGGAGGGAATTTTAGTGGGTTTGCAACTCTTTGTCCATGAAGCCTATCCCAGCTGGACAATGATTTCCTTAAACACTTTAGTTTAACAATTATCTTGTAAACATAACTGTTTATTTGGTGAGATACAGTATGCATCAATTAGAGGTGAGAGCACCCTAATATGAAGAGAAGTGTTTTATATGCAAAGGAAAGAAAATATTTATTATCCAGACTGCAATTTTTCTTGCTATTGTTTCACAGCTATTATAATGCAGGAAGATCTTTCTATGCAGCTTTCATAACACTAACTAGATTTGGAGGCTGGTATTTTCTACCTAGCCAAAAAAAAAAAAAAAAAAAAAAAAAAAAAGACATGCAAGCAGAGTGAGTAAGATCTTCTTGTAAGGACACATTTGGTCTTTTATTTTTGCCCCTAAACTATAACTTCCGAGGCAAG
Source organism: Struthio camelus (assembly GCF_040807025.1). Lineage (NCBI taxonomy): Eukaryota > Metazoa > Chordata > Aves > Struthioniformes > Struthionidae > Struthio > Struthio camelus. The sequence continues at coordinate 114,483,291 of NC_090942.1, read as the reverse complement.
TGGATCCTCTGTTGACAAGTTTATTTAGGTTTTTACGTAGTTTCTAGAACAATCAGTCAAGGATGCCACTTGTTGTTTATTGGAAGCGATAGGGCTTTGGATGTATGAACACCTATGAACCTCTAAAAACTAAAGAAGGACTGAGATTGTTGTTTGTTTTAATTTTGTTTCACAAAGGCTACTGAAAAGTGATCTTAGGATAATAATTTTTAGAGGAGTGGGCTCTAATCTATACATGAAAAATAGAAAGATTCACCCACATACTGGGAAAATAAATGTGATAACGTTTCCTAGGGGAAGAACCTACTGCCAGCTATTTTAGATGCAAAACTGAAACCCTGCAGTTAACAGGCATCTTGAGGAATATAATGAGAGTAACTATTTTGTGGCAAGGATAAATTCAGATGAATTACTGTACTGATTAGCGGTTATAGAGGTACTGGTAAAAATAGAATCACTAAAAGTAAGTGCTAACACAGCCTCCACAATCTACATTTACTTGCCCTTGTTGGTGTGTAGTCATTTCTGCCTGACCGAGTTCATGCATGAGATGTAGTGAGATGTTCGGGATTCCACTAATGTCTTTTTTGGCTCTTTGAATGAAATGCTTGATGTCATGAACACTGTTTATGATATCCCCAAAGAGCAAAGTAGAAACTCAGATTTGTAAACTGAAAGGGAGACCTCCATGTGAAATTTGCAAAAGAGAAGCTAGAGGATAAAAAAGAGGACAAGATGAAAGATTTTTCTTACTGAAAGTACAAGAGCTACAGTTTTGATGAGGAACATAAACAAACAGTGTAGTAAAAACTGACAGCAAATTCAGTGATAAGAGAATATGAACATAAAGAGTTTACTTTTCCTGACTTCAGCTCTTCTATGTGTTTCCAAAGGGAGAAGATAAGTGAAAGAGAACCAGAAACCAGATTAAACAAAATAGTATCACCAAATGATGTAACATGATATGACTTAAAGAGAGGGTCAAGAAGAAGAAAATGACTGTCTTGACACACTGCCAGTGGAAAAGACAAGAACAGAAATGAGTTCAATGGCAGTTTAACTAATGAGCAAGCAGAAAAAGAACTATATTGTAAATATTCACTGAATGACTGAGAATCATTACCCAGATAATATAGCTAGAAAAGCTTGCTGCTGTTTTGTACAGCTGTTTTATCCTTCCAGCATGTTCCTAGGAGCTATAAGCATTATAAATACTTATGACATTGCTTCTTGCATTAAAATCCAGCTCTGTCATAGCTAAAAGAGAAGTGACAGAAGCTGGCAAACTAATAATTTTTTTTGATCAACAGAGGCTAAAGCCTAGCTGAAGAAAGTTTCATTTTAAATATATAAGAGAATTAAGGGTGTCTCTGCTATAAAAATAGAAATAGAAATAAGATCACATAATCTTATGAATATTATTTGCATCCACAAAATAGCTTGCCTTGGTCAAGTAACAAAGTCTAGGAGAGAGAAAACTGTGGAATAAACTGCTGATTTGTGAGAGAACCTTCCAGCTGCTTTCCCTATACTTTAATAAAGCGTCATGTCTTGAATAGTAAAAACATGTCATGTTTCTGGTTGCTAATTTGCACATTATGGTAATTTTTTGTTGAGAAAGAGAATACAAGAAAATTTTGCAGAAACTGTCATTACATGATTATGACTTACTTGGTTAGGCCTATATTTCAGCATCATCACCCTGTCAGGTTTGTTCATTTTGTTTTCTGCATAGTTTTATAGCATTACATAGAAAAGTCTTTACAGTCAGAACAGGTTAATTAGTATGAACTAGATCTGCTATCCCTATTCATACTCACCATGACTTACCGTTTGGAATGAAATGCCGTGCAGAAGTGCAGCTGTTAATGTGTAGCCCGCTTAACTTCTGTTTTGAGGGCACAGATTTAAGTGCTGCCAAATACTCTCAATACTCTCAACTTTGTGGGAGCAAGGGGTGTACAGAATCTCTTAGAAATTACCAATGATACTGTAAACGTGTGACTGTGTTTTGTGAACTAACTTATAGGTATATTCTGTACAAAGCAAACATTAGGAAATTAAATTCTTCTATATTGGCCATCAAAGCTGTCATTTAGAAATAACTCACTGATTCTACCCCGTTAAAGCTAACAAGTAAATACAATTCCAAACTGATTTGAAACATCTTATGGTAAATTTTGAGTTATTTATATACCATAGCCATCTCAAATGGAACAGTTACCAGTTTTCTTTCATCCTAGTTATTGAGATTACTAATGGTTATATTACTCGGGTTTTTTTTTGTTGTTGTTGCTTTTGTTTTTAACTGAGGAACATGCTTGAGATGTTGTCTTTATTTTATTAAAATTACTTTGCATGCGTGTTGTGCGCTAAATATTGTAACTGGAAGGGAAATCAGATCTTACTGTTCTTGTTAAGGCTGAAAAAAACGTTATGTTATTAATAATTGTCATTTTCAAAAGCAACAAAAAATGAATTCCGATTGAAAATCTACTTTGCCTAATAAGAAGATTAAAGATATGATCCAGCATCAGAAGCATGATTCAGAAATCCTTGATTTTATGATCTCAAATACAGAAAGAAGAACAGCAGAGTGACTGCTTTGCCATAATACAAAGAATAAAAAATATAATGAGAAAAAATATTTTCTACAAAGGTTTTAATTATATTGCTAGGAGAAAAAAACCTATATCAATATAATTTACTGTCAATTCTGAGTCAAGAGTGACAGAAACAATTTTCTGGCTAAGTCTGATACTGAGTCAAATATGCAGCTGTCACAAATTGCTCTATTTCAACTAAGTCTGATACTGAGAAGTTAAGATAAGAAAGATATTGAGAAGATATTAATTTACATCAACTGAAGACATGACTCATGTTGGTGGAGGTGTAGCTTTCACTTTTACATATTATCACCAAGATATTTACAAGTTAGAATAACAAAACTTGCTTGTGAGTTAGTATGTTTGCATTCCTCTATGACATGAGGAAAGATTAGCCATTATGTTTAAGTGAAATTTATCTGACAGGATCAGTTTTCTCTTAGAAGGAAATGGGCATGGGCAGTGATCAATTTTGCTCTTTTTCCTCCTCTTTTAGTCCAGAACATATGGTGTTCCTAGTCAATCTCTGCCATGAAGAAGGTTGAGTGCAAGGTGCCCATGTCCTCAGAGGCTTCTTAGAATTATAGTTGAAATGTTGAACTGAAACTATTTTTGGCGTCAGAGTGTGGAAGATAGTAGAGATCGACATACCACATGTGAACTCTGCTGTTGTTACGAGAGCTTCCATGTTTACTTACCCTCAGTTTACTCGTTGGGTCTCACATAGTGCCTGCAATACAAAATGGATAGTCTTGACTAGAAAAATTAACTATGTTTCTATCTAATACTGACTGTTAGCAAAAAATATAATATACTTCCAATACCTGTTAGCATTACAATCTCTTTCAAAGCAAGAGGAAGTTTCTAGTATCTAACCTAAAGCCTGTTGCAACTCATGGAAAGACTCCCGCTGTGGACTGAAAATTTAAATAGAAAGTAGAAAAGTAAAGGTGGGACCCACTCAAACCAGAGTGGCATCTTATAAAGAAAAACGCAGAAAAAGAAAGGACTTGAAAATCAACATCCATATAAAACCTAAGTTATCTTACAAAATGTAACAAAAGACACATTTTAATATTTTTGTTATTCATATGCAATAAAAATTAATGATAAAATTAAGACTATGAAAACTGAACAAAATGCAGCTAATTTACAAGAAAAAATGGTGCTGCTGTAGGTATTTTCACTGGATGCTGTTAGATGCCTGTATATTGAGGCAAACAGCAAATTTATTTGTTAAAAAGAGAAGGAAATCGAAAAAGAGAAAAACAGAAATAATATACAATTCTTAAGAAGATGGGCCAAATAAGGGTAATTCAGCATGGTTGAAATACCACAGGCAGGATCAAACTCACTTTTCATCTTCATCTGTTCATCATTACCATATAGTCTTGTAACACAAGCGCGCATTGTCCAGTATATCCCTTCAACAGAAACCACACATGCATCTATGTAAAGCATATGACTCCTCGGAACCTAATGCAGTCCTCATAAATGGTTGTAGTCAATAGTTGTTGAGAGAAGTACCATAAATATTTGGATGAGGGAAAGAAGTATGGAAGTGGGAGTACATAAAAAGATGTCATGTCCGAGAGGAAGTTATTTGTGAGAAAAGGAAAGCATTTACAAAGCATGACAGAGGCAAGAACTTTTGGGGATCTCTTGAGACTAGGTTGAGATGGCTCAGGCTCTGTCACTAATTTGTTTTTTGCCAGTTTCTAATCTGTGGAAAGAAATTAAAGCCTGTTCCTTTGCTCTTTCCCAGACTGTCTGTTGGTTTTCAAGCTTCACAACATTTCCTGGGATACTGACATTCTGGTCAGGATGACAGGAGTTATGATTCTAACTTGCCACGAGTAATTTTTTCCATTATTCTCTTCAAATATCTTTACTTATCAAATGATAGTGAAATTCACCATTAAGTTCATATCTTAATGGTAAGCTTACATCACTTAATTTTTCTCTTTCTTGTCACCTCAATCCAAGTTAAATGGACATATTTTGCTTTTTTGTGTTTCTCCATAAACCATCTCTCTAGCCTTCTATTGCTGCTCTCAGAACATTATTTTATCTGCTCATTTTCTGCTTCTCAGTGATGATTACACAGCCACATGGGTTATCAAAGACATTCAAAAAGAGCACTCTCCTATTTCACTGCATAGCTTATCTAAAAATCCAAACGAGAGAAGAGCTGGTCTCATCTGCAGTCTCTCTCTTTTCCTCCCTTTTGCTATATTGCATTGCAAATGCTACAAATTGTTAACTGAAGTCATTTTTGGCATTACCCCATTACAGATTGTGTTTTCATGGGATACTGGCTAACCAATTCAAAAATGAACAAATCAAAGTAATAATACTACAGTTTGATTATATATCTAATTAATTTAGAAATGGATTTATAGTTTTGAAATGGACCTCATAAGTCTTTCTTTAAAAAAAAAATAATGAAAAAAAAGCTCTCCGAACATGACAAATTCTCTGTTTCCTGATGTACACAAAATATAAGGAGTAGTACGTATTTGGAGACAGAAATTCATACCTGAGGACAGAAATTCACTACAGTCTCGTTGATGCTTCAGGTAAGTTCTCTTCCCTTTCTTCCATCCTGCGCGTGTGTGTGGAGGCCTGAGTACCAGCAACCGGAGTGAGACCACAATAACGAGGTCCATGTGTCCGTGGTGCCAACAACTGGAGTGACTGAGGGTCAGTGCGTCAGCGCAAATCACTAGCAAGTACCAAGCCAGACCAGCCAGGGTGTGGGATAAGTGGCTTGGGAGCTAGGGGGTGTGTGTGCGTGTGTGTGTCTGTGGGTGAGACACTGGAGGAGGTTGCTACTGGAGGGACCAAGGAGGTCCAGACCAACTGTCAAAGAGACCATAGAGCCTAGAGGTTGACTGGGAGACCCACTGTATTTGTGCAGGTGTCTGTGTGCAGGAGGCAACCAGAGGCAACAGGATCCAAGGGCCAGTTACAGTGTGCGTGTCTGTACGTGCTGGTGTGGCGTGTCCCAGGGACGTCTGTGCTTGCAGCCATGGGGCTGCAAGCCCAAGGGGCTCCTGCGTCCAGAACCCAGCAACTGGGCAGAGCGAGGATCCAGGTCCAGTTACTGGTGCACTGACTGTTTAGGGCCAGTTACTGGGGAATCTATAGTGTGCCTTCTGTATGTGTGTCCATGAGTGAGGGAGACTGTATTAGCCCCCAGGCCTTGGGGGCTCACCTGTTACTGGCCTGTTACCTCCTCCGGTAGTGGCAAAAACTGCATTTACTGGGATGTGAACTGCAGTGGTGCTAAACCATTCAGATGTCCTGGAATCTGGCTGTGCTCTACAATCGTACTGCTGTTGTTCCAGCACAAACTAGATATCTGCAGACAAAGGATGGGATGAAATGGAAAATGAGTCATAATTTTGTAATTCTTCCAGCTATGCCAGAATTTTTTTTTTAATGTGTGAAACATTCCTCAAAGACGGTGGGCTCTGTAGGTGAACCTGTCTGCACTTATACAGCTAAATAGGCCAACATGGAGTATTCATACTAGATAAATATATTCATTATAATACTTAGTAATTAAAAAAAGTGCTTGTAAATGTCTGCTAGCCATATGTATTGCACTTATAAAATAGCATGACAGTCAGAGAGCTAAATTTGCATCCTGCTAAGTAGCATATGAAAATATATGGACATATATTCTTAGATCTTGCAGTCCATTGTATATCCAACTGGAATATATCCTGAATAGGATGCATTTTAAACAGCAGTACTGTCTTGCTTGCTTTCTCATTCCAGGACTAATTCTATGATGGAGCAAGCATAAATTGGTTAACACACCACATTTTGCCTAGCATATATTAAAGTTCATTCTGAAGATGGAATACATTTGTATTGTTTACTGTATGTAGCTTTATTCCCTTATAATAATTTAAATCCTCTCACAGCAGTAAGCCTATTAATAGAAATATGTGAGCCTTCTTAAGGGAACAGTGACATGTAAAAGAATGGGTAGGCTTTCATATTCCTAAAAAATTAGTTTGTTTTCAGTATTGTATCTTGAACTGCTGATAAATCAGCTGCAAATTTTTGTAAAGTGATAAATAGGATAAGTCAGCTTATGTTATGTTAACATAAACCCAGAACAGTACCAGAGAGGCAAATGAAGTCACACCGATTTGATATCAGGATCAGGGCCAAAGTATAGAGATAAGATCTCTGCTACTATCAGAGCATACCAAATTTAAAAGGTCAGTATATGCCTTTTTAGTATGTATACGGTACCTGATACAAAGCTACTTTCCATGTCAAGTTGTAATCTCATCTGTTATTAACTGTACTGTAAGAGCTCTCTGAAATAAGAGTGGGTGATGGTTTGAACTTGTAATTTTATGGAGAAATCTGAAAACCCGTATATGTAGATATAAATCCAGAAAACAACAGTACAGCAAGTAATATTCATGGAAGTATTGGTTTAATACAACTACATTGAAAATATATTGCCAAATTTTTAAAATTAACAAAAAAGAAGAAACATGGTTTGCAGCAATATACCAAATGTCTCTTACAGAGTACTTTTGATCTGGCAGAAGACAAATGGACACAAGGATTTTAGTTTTTCGTGATCCAAGACAAAGATTTCTGGCTGCAGGCACAGCAGTCCATTGGTAATTTCACACCAAGCTGGATCTACACATAAATTTCTAACTTCGCCTCCTTTGACTGTTTTATGAGAATTCTTCTGTGTTCTATCTCACAAATATATATCAAATTGATATACAGAAAAGAGAGAGACTATGTGAATTGATTCTAATATTACCTTTTTTACTACAAAGAATAGTCACAAGTCATGCAAACCCATAGAGACTCTTGAAGCTGGTACCGTCAGCTAGACGGCTGCATTGCTATTGTTCACTCATCTCTCCTAAAGCACATGTGATCTCAGAGGTTCAAAGTCAGTCATTATCCAGCAAGTTGTGAATGTAATATCTTGTGCATGTTTCAGGTTTCTTTGTAGTCTTGCTGAAATAGCTAACTTCAAACATAAACCAGGCACATGCCAAATCTAAACAATAATTTAAATGGAGAAATAGTAGCAGGAAAATATCTGAGTTATGCTAAATGATTAGAGATCCTCAGCATTTCTCCTTCTGAGCTACATTACATTCTTCTCATATTATTTAGGCAATAAATGCACTTCCTTGTTAGGAGTGCTATTCTGTTTATCCCCATTCAAAATAAAGTTAATCTATACTTTGAAGAGAGATGTAATATTATTTGCCATAAGAAAGCATTTTAAAAAAAAGAAGGACAACTAAAAATAATCAATGATAGCATCACACTGTGTACAGTTCGTATACAGCTGTATGCTGGACTGCTAAATTGTTCTGCAGTACGTTTACTTTATCATGAGTTTCTGTATCTCTGAACCTGTTTCTGAAGTAACCTTCAACATCTGTCTCTGCACACAGGCCCCCTCATTATCCCCAAATGAACGGTAGCAACAAGATTCACACACAGATGCAGGCGTGCAGCAATTTTAATATAAAGGTGCTCTGAACCTACATTGTCGGAATCCAAATTTAATCAACAGTGCCACCACGTGGTTATATAACAAGACAGGCTAAAGCACACTCATAAAAATGATTGAATGGTATAAACACGTTTGTATTTTGAAATTGATGTCTTACTAACAGAGCAATCGAACTTACTGTACGTGAGTTGTTAATTTTAATGGAAAGTAATGCAAATCTTTCCACAGCAATATGCTGTCTGTTATAAATTTTCTATAATTGCTCACCTGTCTCGGAGACTTAGTAATCCTAAACTTCCAATAAACAACACATAATTTTTAAGGTTTCAGTACATTTAGGCAATGGTTCATAAAGCACTCTGAATTTGTAGGAATAATTTTATCCTTGATCCATGTGATAGCTGTATGCCACATTTTTATTTAAAGTATATGGGTGAATATTAAGGACAATGCTCTTCTTGAAACTATAGTCCCTAATCCAATAATTACTTTAATTTTTTAAGGAGAGACTTTGTTCTAGTCATAAAATATTTTCTGTTACTGTTTTAAAGGAATTTTTTTTAGCATACTAATAAGACAATCTAAAGTAAATATTAACTGCATGACAATGGCTACAGAACTTCCTTTCAACTAGTCAAGAGATCTACCTATCTGTTACATTTCACACACATCATAGACTACATAGAAGAAAGGCAGATGTTCCATCGCCAGTGTTTTCGTCTAACATATAAGACAGCAACAGCAATATCTCTCAAGAGGAGCTAGGACTGAAAGCATTATACTTAGTGAAGTAACATTAAGGTGATTAAAAAAAAAAAGGCCACTGACAATTTTAAATAAGTGAAGGTGCCTTAGCACTGTCTGCTGTGCTACCTGATAGAGAAATAGAAGAAGGAGATAAACTAACATCTGTGCCAATGTACTCGGACTACATTGAATTTGACAATACACTGAAGGATGACATCAAAAGGATCGCATTTCGATGGCAGATAATAACTTTTATTTAGTTATGTATTTTCCGTGCACAAATGGCATCTAGATTGTGAATATGAGGCTTGCATTACATAACCCACAGCTGCATCACACCAAAATCCATCAGTCCAGCTTGGACCAAAGCCATGTGGAGGAAGACAAGGAGATACTGTGCTACCAAGTTCCACAGACTTCTGTCTCTTCTCCCAAAGCTCAGAGGCAACCGCTGCCTTCTGGATGTGCTGCCTCCTTTGCGTTTGGCTCTGGCTCACAGTTCATATAAACCAGTTTGCCAGGGAGCAGCAAGGGCAGGCTGCTTCACAAGCGAAAGGGAAGGACATGGGCCATGGGCAAGAGCCTCAGCCTTAAAGGAGCTAAGAGGGGAGGGAAGGGTAGGCTCTTGCTGAGGCTTCCTCTAGCTCTTTCTTTCCTGGCCTCCTCATGTGCTATCTCTAAGTTAGCCCTAAGTCCAGGCAGCCAAACCTTCATGAGGGCAGGGTGTGCCTAGGGCGCTGACTCTTTGGCACAGAAGTGAACATCGTAATAATGGTGTTGGCAATAATTGGCATTGAATGAGATCTATACTGTAACACAACTGTAACACAGTGAGCTTGTACAGTAGCAGTATTTAAGCAAAGGACTTCAAAATGTTAACAGATAGAATAGTTCCATTTGTTTCCTTTATTATGTGTTAAACTAGATATTAAACTCATTTATATCGTATCAGTTATAGCACTGTAATTTGTGAGCTGCATAGTATATCACTTTGTAAATGTAATGATGATCGTAGCCATTTGTTAGGGGTGCAATGCAATCCGAATATCCAGTATGGTACAATTTTTGATAGTATGATGCTGAACGGATCTGGACAAAACAGATACTGTGAACTAAAAAGTCAGCAAAAAGTGTTCATTTTGTACGCCTTGATGGAAAGCATATTAAGCTAGATTCATTGCTGATATGACACTGCTGAGTATAGTTAGGAAAGGGCAGTCATTTGGTATGTGGGTAATGCACCAGTATACTGGTATCTCAACATGAAAGAAAGGAGGGAAATGTATAAATACGTGCGGTAAAACCAAATTGTGGCCCCATTAAGAGAAATGGGATAACCGCATGCATTACTTTCACTTACTCTATAATACGCTTTCCTAAGACAGAAATATCCTCAAAGCCAAGCTTGGGGTTATATAAAAACATTGTACATAAAAGAACAATTAAATTAATCAAAATAAAATTCTTCTGAAAGTGACTTCTGTTAAACCCCTAAGAAGAGCAGACTTTACAATGAACCTCATCAACCACTGAACAGCCTTAACTTGATTTATTAAAATATACTGCCACACAATTGCGTTAGAGTCTTAAGTAGGACACAGTGACATATGAAAGGATGTTTCCTAAACCACGGACTATCCTGTTTGTAACCGAAGATAGGAACAGCTCCAAGCTTTTATCCACAGATTGTGAGTGCAAGAGCCAAAAAGGCGTAGAACGCAATTAAAAGAAAATGAAATGAAATTTCTTTGATCAAATAAATTACATTTTACTACCAAACAAATTACAAGAATTATGATGATAGGAGCTGTTATGCTGCAATCCAAATATCAATTCTCAACATACAAAGTAAAAATCCTCTTACCTAATTGATAATACCTTTACCTATAACTGATTCTTTTTTACTATAAATCTGTAATGATTCCAAAACAAGGGATTATTTTTTCCTGTCATGGAGGTAGTTATGGAAAACTCAAAAAGAGTTTTCCAGAGTATAATTAGCTTGTAGTATTAAATATTGATTTTAATTGAAAAAAAAAATTAAACTGCCATGTTCCATATAAGTAATAGGAAAAAAATAGGAGGTATTTTGTGAAAGTTAAAAAAAATAAAAATAAAAAAGATTGAATTAGGTACTCTGCAAAATGTGCCAAACTACACTCACAACATAAGTTAGAGAGAAAGGACAGAGTGCTGGTCTGACAACGACTGTAAGTATCCAACATGACAATTGTCATCTCATTTAGCAGTAGAAATCAAAAACCTGACAAAAGACAGGCTAAGTTAGCCAGTGGGGAAAACAGAGGAAATGTGGGCAAAAGGACAGTAAATCATTAAATAATCTATCTTTCAAGTAGAGTAGGCTAGACAAAGATACTTGTAATATCGCTGAGAAAATAAACTTCTAATGACTCAGGAATTTATGCAGTAAACAAAGTGCTACAGAAATGCTCTAGCTCTTTTGTTACAGTCCATGAGAAACCAGGAATTGTAGAAACTCTTGTGTTAGCCTTTTAAAAACACAATCACAGGTTTAGTCTTAAAAAGCAGAGAACCAAGCTATACCTAAAACAGGTAGATAATCTTTTTTGCTCTATTTACTGACACTATAAAATAGATGTAATATTGTAAAATTAAACAATGAAGGCAAGACTAAAATTATCCCCCCCCATGCACATGCTTTCAAAATGCTCAGAAATCAGGGAAGTAATGCTTCTTAAACAGTGGTTTCAACTTTTTTTATGTACCTTCTGAGGAGGTGAAAAGGTAAAGAAAGGTTTTCAATCTTATTCCAAAATAAGAAAAATCCCTCAGTGTTGATACTTCAATGTATCCTTCAAAAAGGACTGATTTCTTCTGTCAGAGCCTGCCTTCAAACAGATATTTCAGAGCCTACTCTGCACAAGTTCTCAAAAAACTCGCCTAGTGGCTATTCTTTTTTGTAGAAAAGGATGCAAAAGCAGAGACACTGCAATGGTTGAAGGTGGTCTGATTTAGTAAATGTTCACAAGACAACTTAATCTTAAAGCCTACATCCAGAAGGAAACTTGATTAAATGGTGCTGTCAGAAAACTTTTATGTTCCTGCTTCCTGAAATGGAAAATGGCAGCTTATACTAGATAGCTAGGTTTCACTTGTACCATTTAGGGAAAGCTAGATCAATCCAGAACTAACAATGTACTGACTATGTAGCTTTGGAGAAATGCCTTTTCATGGAGGAGCATCTCTTTCTTTAAATAACAAAGCAGAGGTCACTCTTTTCTTTTAACTCATGGCTAGTCATCGAAAAAAATGCATAAGCAGCCCTGACAGGAGGGACTAGAAACATTTTCCCTCTGACCAAAAAACATAACTGTGCCACCATCCTGTCTTCTGAACCCCACAGTAGCTTAAATATAGGCTGTAAAAAGTAACAGCAGAAAGACCTATAGTTTGGTGATTAGAATACTTCTGGAAAGTAAAAAATGCAGATGTTTTCCCATTAGGCTGAGCTAGGAACTCATATCTCATGTGACCACTTTACTTCTTGAGCACTTTTCAAGATTGTGGCTGGAGTTCTCAGTATATATGCCTCAAAAAAACACTGACAGATGCATCTTGCCCTCCGGTCAGAACTTGAAAGAATATGATCACCATTAATTTTTTTTTAGAGTCCAGTCCTGTAATATTCTTTGGTACTGTTTACCGTAACAACCCTTGCAGAGCATAAATGAGGAGTGAGAAGCCCAGTTTCTTGGTGGGGTCATGCCTATGATTGTTACAGAGTTGCTCAGTCATCCTAAGGATGAGGCATTTCTTTCCTATAGAACATTCAGGTAGAAGACGGACTTTAAAGTTAGGTATTGGGATTTGGCTTGGTGTTCTCAAAGGGCACATTACATTTAATGTCACCTTAAAATGCTTGTGACATAGCCACTTAAAGCAGGTCCATCTAAGCTGATGTTAAGTTCACTTGAGTCAGTGCCTATGCACTTATTCCAGTTCCTTTTAAAATAAATTACTTTCCTACTGACAGTACCTTCATTTAACTTGCAAGAGTTTCAATTTCTAAGGGCTGATCTGTTAACTCATGCATTGTTCTCTAAAAATAGACCTCTATTCAAAATGATTCAAAATAATTACGATTTTATGCATTATATGATCATTTTAACATTTCCCTTGAATTTATAAACTTCTGATTGAGCAAGGCCTAGCTAAAAATATGACAAAAAAGCCCCTGTAAACATTCAGATTAGCTCTTACAAAGTGACCCCAATGTCTGATAGTATTTTACTCTGTTGCGAGTCTGCATTGACTATAGCTACAAACAGCAACAGAATGATTATATCAAGGCCCATTCTCTATAGGGAATATCTTCCGTGCCAGAAAATTTCCAAATTATTTATATTCAAGAAATTTTCAAGATTGTGACTGGAGTTCTCAGGGTGTATTCCTTAAGCTTTACTGATTAAAAAAATCCACTCAGTAGGAAAAAGCTAATGTTTAATCCATTTCCTTTGCAAACCTCACTTTGATCCAGCCTACATTCCTTCCCAGAAATATCTTTCTGAGACATCTATCCTAAGGTTTTTCTCATACATACATGTGTATATATATATATATGTATATATATGTAAGTTGTTTGAGGGCAATATCTGATTCCTCTTAATATCTTTAAGCGGCTTTCTGTGGCTGCTGCAGTTAAAACAACCTCCCTAATGGCCTTCATTGGTAGTTGCAGTTTTTCTTTTCTGTGTGCCTACCATTACCCCTTGAGTCATTTAGTGTTAAAGACTCAAAATCTGTCTTTGGTATCTGTGTAGAAGAAAAGCTAATTATATATATTCTATATTCCTTACTTATTCTTCCCAATTTCTAGTAAGCTGGTTATAGTAGCATGCAGAGAGGGAAAAAAAGCAGACACAGTGTACTCTGTCATTCCTGGAAAATGTGATTTTGAAATGGTGAATTTAGAGACTCCCTTCCTACTCAGCAAAACACTGCTACACTCCCAGAGTTGCTGGCTCAGTCTCGCAGTTAATCACTGCAGACAGCCAGTGACAGAGCATAATATGTTAATGTTTCTAATAATCACATTTAATTTTTTTTGAACCACAAAAAATATGAAGTTCCTTAAATGTTTAGTCAATATGCATATTAAATACATTCTTATGCATTTTTGAAAGATATCGCAAACATACTCTCCTCTCATTTTACCTTTTGGGTATGCAAATTAAGGTTCAAGGTTTTCCTGATATCCCCTCCTCAATTAGTTTTAAATTCTGGAAACAGGATAAACAGAGTTCAGGGACTGTCTTATATAAGATACTTCCTGAATTTGACCTGAAGTTTTCATGTTGAACGTGAGAGTTCCCGAAAAGTGCCTGCTGTTCAGCATCTCAAAATACTTTAGGTTGATCCAGTCAGAGTCAATACGTGCCTGAGATCCAGAAACATAGTGTTATGGCATCCATGGTTCCTGAAGAGGCTGATCTGGTAGATGTTTCAGTAGTACTCCAAAGTATTCATGTGTTCTTTAAAATAAGGCTTGCAAAAGGCAGACTGAGCTTTACCTTTAATGAATTAACAAATTACTAAGGAGACATACTGTTTGGGGAAAAGGTAAAAATGCTACTTGCTTTTCATATTTTACCTTCTGCCCTTTGGGTTAGGTGCAACCTTCAGACGGAGGGGAACTTCTTACCTAGGAGCAAGCGAGCTCTCTTAAGAAATCTGACATGCCTCCTGCAAGTCAGACATCCTCAAGCAGATGAAATTTCTGAGAGGAGGAGAGAGTCTAGGCTGTGAGAGAACTACGCTTCAGGCTCAAAGACAGAAAGATTTCTTCTTTCTGGGAAGATTTCTGCAACGCAGAACAGCATTAGGTTGCTAACGGTGGAAAGCTGGTAGAAAGGAAACAGTGAGAAGGGAAGATATCCCTTTTATGTCTGTTCATCTTAATTAGTCATTTTCTTTAGTTCAGTAAGTCTATTCCTTTAGTTTCTGTTCAGACAAAACTGGATTTCTAGTTTGAAAATGTTTGGGGGCATGGTCTTTAAGGAAAAAATGCAGATAAATCTAAATTTGACCGGAAGATCCAACTTGCCGTCCTGTCACAGCTTGAATTAAAATTCTTAGAATTTTGACTTTCTAGGAAGGAATGTGTACAAATAGGATCTGCTCTCTCCAAGTGCTTTGATTTCATGACTTTCTAGTCAAAAAAGCAGATAAAAAGGGAAAAGTAAATCATTGAACATTCAGAAATCAAAAAGCTTATTATCCACAAAAGTATCAAAGTGGTGGGGGAAGAACAGAGAATAAATAAGTTGTACAGATCACAGTTTTATCCATGGTCACATTTTAATTTGTCTCATATTTTATAAGCAAATCATCATCGATATTAGTAGAACAAATGAAAAGAAATTGCAATCTCCTAGTTTGAGAGGCTGCACTATTAGAAGTCCAGATGTGAAATGGTTAGTGGCTTATCAGCTGGTTGGTAACATGGCAAAACACCAATCATCCAATTTATAAACCCAGATGGGACAATTATGCAAAAATCCTGGAGAAATGGTATGATTAAGGGTCAAGCTAATGCTCATACATTAGAGGAATCCATAGAGGGTTCAGCTGAAGCAGTCAATAAGGAATCATCATTATAGGTCCACATATAAGCAATTGAGGTGACCCATGTATGAATGGAAAATCAGTTCACAAACTAACTATGATACTGATCTTAGTTTTATATGTCATTAAAAAATGAATTATCACTTATAATAAAAAAACCTACTGTAAGCTTTATCATGTAATATGAAGTTTCATTTTTATCAATGTTCTATCATGGATCTAATGTGAAACTGTACCATCTGACAGAAAGTTCTTTTTTAACAAAGTTCTAGTATAAAATGCTCAATGAACTTGAACTGGGGTGTGTATACCAAGAGTACATATCATGCTGTAAGACTGCACCCTTGTCCCCATGTATTCAAATCTAATTCACTTTAAAATTTGAGATTAGTTCTTCTCTATTCTGTAGAAATCTTCTAATAAGTTAATATGAATATATATTAAACAAAATTTCTTCCTTGCATCCAAATGAGAAGTCATAATGTGCTCCAGAAATTAAATCATGAAGCGAGGACTCAAAGGGATTGATATCACTGAACAACTAGAAAAAATAAAAAAGATGAGTAAATCCAGTGAGAGAATTAAAACAAACACTATGTACCAAAACTATTATAGCCGAGAATAC
This sequence comes from Struthio camelus, assembly GCF_040807025.1. Classification (NCBI taxonomy): domain Eukaryota; kingdom Metazoa; phylum Chordata; class Aves; order Struthioniformes; family Struthionidae; genus Struthio; species Struthio camelus. The sequence continues at coordinate 114,467,186 of NC_090942.1, read as the reverse complement.
TAATACAAACAACTGAAGTGTAAAAAAGCACCGTAGAAAATGCATACAAAGCAGATGGAGTGCTTAAGCAAACACATGGCTTCTGTAAGATGTAAAGAGCATCATCACACCAGGTGCTAGAATATACTAGCTAAGGTTATGGAAGGCTACAGAGGATTATATGAAATACTAGAAATTTTTAGAAACATGATTGGCAGAACATCATTGCTGGTACAGTACTGGAAAAATGTTACCGTATCTGGATTTTACAGCTGTCACAGGGGAATTCAGGGGTCAGGAGTCTCAAGGACATAACCACACAACTCAGTGACACAAAACTTGAAATTTTATTGTTGAGCAAGATGTGTATAGCAGGGAGCTAGCAAATTCTGTTTTAAGGTTTCTGTTTTACGGTACAGTCACACGTGGTGTGCAGAATACACACACCAGTCTAGGCCCCTGCAGTCCAGTTCAGCTCCTGCATATCACACTTTGAGCTCAAACTACTACACCAAACCTCTATACACAGATACTCCCCCCAAAAGACTGTTGTTTTCACTGTTTCTGCTTTCAAACTTAGATGGTTGGAATAAGCCACCAGTGGCCTCATTGGTCATATCACCCTAGAGTAGTTTCTTTGACTTGCTCCATATTTGGGGATTTTTACCTAGGTTTCTATCACCTTCTGGTCTCTCCACCCACCTCTCTTCCAGTGTGTTACAAGGATGAAAACTGTTAGCAGTTCATCTGTTCTCCTCTGCCTCTTTTACCTACCCACCTAAACCCTTAGAACAGGGCAGGATTAGTGCAGAGCTTTTGGTTAAGCCACCCCCGCAACGATTATCCCAGTGCATACCAGAATCTTCTAATAAATAAGAGCTGGGGAAATGTAGTCAAGGTCTCAACTATTTAAGTGTTGCTTTCAAGTAAGCTTCTCCTTGGGACAAATAGCATAGCAAAAATTTGATTTCAAATGTTGAGCAATGCACTTACAAATATTTGGACAGGTTTGCAAGTTGTAACACCATTTTTTGTACCATTGTGATTTTATTAAGCGTAGTTTTGTTATTCTATTCTTTATGAACAAAATTCAAAATGGGAATTTGTAAATGAGAAGTTAATGCCTGAATCCTCATACCATTGTCTTGGCTCTTAATCAGGCATTGAGCATCACAAATGCTGTACCGGAGGAGTCACATGTTTAACATCCAAGCAAGATCTCTTTCCAGGTACAAAGATTTGCTTGGAGTTAAGTGATAGGAAACACTAAAATCCTACTGCTCTCTGAGACTTGAGGCAGCAGTAAGATTCACTTAGGGCCAGCATAATGAGTGGATAAACACAGCAAATATAGAGCTCAAGGGTAAATCTTGAACTCCAGAGAGGTTCATTTGCTCATAACACATCAAAAGCTAAGAAATCTCTCCTGAAATAAGCATCCATACTTGAAGGAAACCTGAAGCAGTGAATAGCTTTCCTATTTTTTTTCTTTTTAAGAGGTGAAGAAAAGGCACCCGTGTAACTGCTATGCCTCTTTCACTGTAACATATAACTTTGAGACTGTGGTACTCACCTGGAAGATTGAAAATCTACCCTTTTTTTTTTTTATCAAAGGCTTGCTATAAGCCTCTCCCTATGCTATGCATTCTGTGCTAAGCCATGTGTGCTAGGATGAAATTAAGATTGATTAGTTGTTATCTATTGACTAGCTCTGTGTGCTGTGTACCTGTGTGTTTTTATCTAGATTCCTGGTTACACAGGATTCTCTTCTGAGGTAATAACTCTTTATGCTTAGGTGTTTCCCTCACTGTTTCACTCCTGAAGTCAGAAGCTTAAATTTTAGCATCCAACTTTTAAATGACTATGTAATTTATTGATATTAGAGCTAAAATGGATTACAGTACTAGATGCTTTAAATACCTAAAATAAGGAAAATAGTCTTGTAAGTAGAAAAGGAAAACCAAACTTGGAATGTTTGGTAAAAATATGAAATAAATTCTTTTCTTGATATTTTTTCAAAGGGGATCTATATTAATGACAAACTTCACCAAATTAAATGGAATTGGGGCAGAGGTAACTGACTGTCTTTGAGTTGTTTTTTAAATCTTGTATTTGATCTCAGTTCAGGAGTCTCAATACAATAAAGCATCCTGCTTAATTTTCTTCTGCGGTCATACTATGTTTTTGTATACTTAAGAATTTTAAAAACCTTATCAAGACTAGTTTCTTTAAAGGCTTGCTTAAATTTCAAAATTCTTCATTTATAATATCTGTTTGGGGGATAACTCTAACACTTCTGTAATATACTCTGCCCTAATATACTGGTACATAAATCTCAGCCTTAGTTTGATCAAAGGGCCAACTTTTTCTGCTCAGGATAGAGAAAGGGTGTGATCTTATGCTTATTAAAATTGATAGGAAGATTAGTACAGGCAAGGATGTGCCAATAGTAACAAATTTCTTCCTCTAAATATTATTCATCTATTACCATAAGTGAATACATTTAATTCTTTTCCATAGCTACTCTACTCCAAAACAGACAGTTCCAGTGCTTTTTCCATGACCTCACAACCTTTTCTTAACAAATATTTTCAATGTTTGTCTCTTCATTACCAAAGTAAATCTTTTACAGGGGTCTATACAGACCAATATTCAGCAGATATTTTAAAGCCTTGCTGTGGAATATGTCAAAACTTAGGAAAGATTTTTTATTTGAATTTTCTACCTGATCTGCAGCATTTGTTCCTTTGAGTAGCATTGTCATTGTTATGCAATATGAAAAGTCTGAATAAAAAGCCTGAAAAATATATTGACAGGCCAGAGCAAGGCAAATAAATCTACAACAAAAGCAGTAAGCCTTCCGAGATAAATCAAATAAGGATTGTAAGGTAAGCCTGATAACGATAGAGGAGGACCTAGAAACGAGGTTGTCTACAGGAGTATCCTCAGTGCTAGGGTACAAAATAACAGATATGCACATCACTGCGCCTTTCTCCATTAGCTGGCAGCAGGGTGAAGAAGGCAGGAGCGGGTAGGAAAGCGTATAAACAGAAAGGTAAATGTACTCAAGACTGAGAAGGAACAAACCTTCCACCATCATGAAAATTATATCCCCCACCCTTATTCTTCAGAGCACCAAAAACTCTCCATCTTAGAACCAAAGAGGTTTTGGAGTAGTGAGCATAACCCCAGAGAAAAAGGAAGTTACTGTATAATAATCTTAAGTCAGTTATTGAGATTTGCTTGTATTGCTTTGGGCTGTGAGGACTACTATAATTGCAATAGGACTAATAACTGTTCATTATATTTTGAGTAGACAGTTAAAAGATTAATTGGACTAACAGTAAATTCTTAGCTCCATGTAATGGTGTGTTTCCTGTTGTCCATAACAAGATATCCAGTGTAACGTTAAGTCCTTGCTTCTTTAGTTGTGCCTAGTTGGGAGCATCCCATACTTTTGATTATTCTTGTTTGTTCAGTCTAAGGCTTTTCAAATTCAGATATCAGATATTTGTCTCTTAAGTATTTGTTATTGCTTCTGCTTCTCAAAGGACAAACTCTGCTCACTTTCTAGCTTTCAGCTAAACTTAAATGAGAGGTGAAAAAGCTGACTTGAAAGCTAAACATCAATGAAGGTAGAACAGCAGACACTGAAGAACCTATAGTCTGTGACTCCAAGATTAGATAGTTTAGATCCAGCTTAAATGTAGCCTTAAGGGTAGAAATGCAAGATGCAGCTTCTTGGAAGTGTAATTCTAAGAGAATTACATGTTTATTATATGTTTCACCATTGATTGTGGAATATAACCCAAACTCTCAATTAGAAGTGCTCTGTGGGATAGTGAGTGTAGTCTGTAAATAAATAAATAAATAACATATTCTGATTTTTTACTTGGGGCTTGCTAGAGAAGAAGAGATATACACACATTTTAGATTTATGTCTTTTCGTTGGAGGGGTCACAGATTTGTAAAGTACCTTTTCTGGACCTGTTGGAACGGGAGATGCTTTTACAGGAGTGAGCTTTCGTTACAAAGAAACATGAAAATTAATTACAAAAACTGCTTTTCCCCACACTTTCTTCTCCACATATTTGTAGCAAAGCTTCTCTTATTGTGATATAAAATCAACAATTTGTTGTTAGAAGATTAAATGACGAAAAAGGACTACGGTCTATTGAAGTAGGGCTTATCAAAACACAGATGAATGATATTAATTTACATGAAAGCTTAGGACACGCATGAACTGACAACCGTGAGGGAATAACCAAATGATGGAAAATGATTGGAGGAGAAAGCGGAGATTTAATTTACAACTAAGTTTGTAAACAACAGTGGAACACCCGCAATAGACCAGAGAAATAGCTGAAAATGTAAAATTAAGTGAAAGAAAGGAGTTTGAGGTCTGGGAGTTTGACTAAAGTCAAGGAAGTGACAGCTTAGAAATGCCACTATACCAAAAAGTAGCAAGACAGCTGTTTAACTAACCTCAGGAAAAAGAAGGGAAAAGGCTCTGATAACTGAAGTACTGACATAGTTACTGGAGACAGAAAATGAGGAGAACACAGGACTTAAAAAGACAAGAGAGAAAATTGGAGAGCAAAGGAAGAATTAGCTGTGTGGATAGTGGGAGGGGTTCCAGAGAGCCAGGAATATAAGAGTGTCCCTTTAGAAGATCTTCTGATAGTTAAGTGTGTTCCTGAAAATATTCCTAACAGGTACTCATATGCATGAACTGCAGCTGGTATCTTGAACCTCTGCATACGGCATAAACAACATCTTCTTCCTCTGAAGAAATGCACTATCATTAACCAAGAAAATCCAGCCTCTTTAATATTCAGGGGATGTTTACATTAATTACAGATTGGGGTAGTTCTGTTTTTTCTTTGGAACTTTGACACAACCATATCAGAAATACAGAGTTTAATCTACGTATCTATTTTTAAGGAGACTTACAGAGTTACTGCAAAGTAAATCTAAAATTAAAACTATATTTACAGAAATATTAGACAAATGCAGCTGTTACAAATTTTGAAAAAGTATATATTTTGCAGACTTTTAGTGTAAAGTTTTGCGTTCTATATGAGAAATAAGACGCACTGTCTTTTGCATAGTCTGTCAATGAAAGCATTATGTCAATGAGGTGCATATATATAAAATAAGAATGAATCTTAAAAACTAATTAATTAGAAAACGTAAAAAGAAACTCGTATGTGTTATTGTACTGGTCTTGTCTTCATAAATAGAGACTACAGTATGAACATTTCAAATTACCAATGCATGGAAAGACATTAGCGTGTGTAAAGGGAGACTGAAATGGGCTTGTTAATTAAACAGTATATTTGAGGACAGCAAGGGGACTGCATGAAAATCGGCCCTGTGGGAGAACTGAATTGGCTTAGAATCAATGGGGTATTTTGTTTTTAAGCATAGCTCTAAAAATAGATCTAAAATAAAGTGTTCTGTGATCCTTTGCTGAAATGTGTGAATGTAGAATCTTTGTAATATTATATAGGTTTACCTCATTTTTTTTGTTATTAAGTGAGGTTCTTAAGAATGCATCAACTAAAAATAATACTTCTTTATATACGTACACAGCTATTAAGTAACCTGAGCCTATTCTGTAACATAAACATTTTTATATTAGTATACAGACATATTATTACATATAAGGGAAATTATTCACCAGTTCTTTGTGAAGAACTGGAAAACAAACACATAAATAGCTATATAATTGATAAATGTTAAAATATTTGCATATTTTGATTTAATCTTTGTTTCATATTGTTATGATGTGGAAAAAAAGAAAAAATCTAACAGAGCATATTCTCAGTGTAAAAAAAAAAAACCTACACCAAATCACTATCAGCTGAGATTTTCAACTGCCTGACATACAATGTTTGGGTGTAGATTTGAAGTTCTAACAATTAAATCTTTCAATACAAGAAAATGAGTATTTAGATTTAGGCCGAGACTTTTGTTTTTACCCTCTGAAGAAGTGTAAGATTTGTCAAAAACACTGATTTGTAGCAGAGTTTGGTGTCTGAACCATTCACACTCCATTATTTCAATTCTGTTTCAGTTCAGAGTTTTGATTAATTTCTATCATTTGTATCAAATAATAAAAGACCCATTAAATCTAAGGTTCATCTTTGGCCATACTGAGTACTCATAAATCCTTTAAAGTATTTTATAAGTATGTATGTTACTCAAAATGAACTGAAAGGACCATTCTAAATTGCTACGTCCATATATATCAGAAACCCTCAAACATCCCTACAGTTGGTGCAGCGAGGTAGTGGTTAGTATGCAAGGCTCAGCTGTTCAGTCACCCTGGGAACTGGCATTTGAAACCCTGCCTTAGGAGCTGGTGACATTATTGAGGTGTGTTGAGCGTAGGTGGGGCCAATTAAATCTAACAAATTTAAAAGGTGAAGCCAATGTAAGAGCTCAGACAGGCAAAATTTTGGAATGAAGCCTGTAGGAGAAAAAAAACGATAGCAAGAACAATGATGAAAAAGTATCTATTTCATTTAAGGCTAGTCTGTGGGATATTACTATTTTTAGATGTGAGAAAATTCACAAGTAGAGATTGTACATTCCTGTTTTAAATAGCCAGCTGCAACTGGGGTTCACTGTTTTGTTCGGTCCAAAGCTAAAACACGCTCAATGCTCACTATTAATTGTACAAACTGGTTTTGTAGTGGTTATGCTTTACACCAGCTTCTTCAGCATACAGAAGTCTCATTCAGCAAGTCTCATTTTCAGCTATGTCTTCAGTTAACCCTGGATAAATAAGCACTGATAGAACTAACCTTAATTGTGCAGTGAATAAATTGCTCTTGAAGTTACACCCCACCTTGCTTTCTTACTGGTAGGCTGATGGAAAAGGTGTAAAATAAAAATAGAACTTGAACATTGTAAAGGCTTTTGCCGTTGAGGTAACAGAGGAACCTGGATGTATGGGTTAGATAGAACTGTTCAAAAATTACATAATTTTTAATTTTCAAGGAAAAGAGGCTTGTGGTATTGCACTGTGACCTTCTAGTTCATCCTTTGGGTTTCTGAGTGCATTGGTCAGCTTCAAATAACTTTGAAAGACAAATAAGAACTCTCACAAGCTTTGTGAAAGTCAATACCGGGAGAGCAAAGAGAAACTCAACCAGCTCTGCTTTTGGGAGGGTTGGAAGGAGCAGAGCGATCAGGGGAGGGTTTAGGCAGGCAGAAGGAGCTATGCTCTGTTACTGTCACCGGGTCTGAAGCAATTCTATATGTGACTTTCTAGAGACTTGGGTGTGGTGTATGTTATAAGTGAAAAGAGAACGCTTTTTCATACATAAGTCTATGTTCCTATATTTTATGTTTGTTAAATATAGCATACTCATAGAATAGCAAGCAGTGTGCATTGCCTGATGCTCAGGAGTGAAGAAATACTGTGTGTTGAAAGAGAGTTATAAGTAACTACCTTTCAAGAGAAAAATTTTGTAGTTTTCTACTAGTTCTATGTAGCAAAAAGTTATAGATTTCTCACTGCATAATAACTTAGATCACTTTCACTACCAACAAATAAACATAATAATAAGCATTCTTCTTCATATCTTCCATTTAATACCTATTACTGATACTTGATAAATATATAGATCTGGTGTTAAAACAGCTTTTTAGTTTAAGCTTATAGAAAACATAGCTAGCATAAGCATGATAAATATATTACAAAGTGGTTCTGTTTTGAAATCAGACTTGCAGCTTCAGGACAAGGTGATTGTTTTTTTCTGTGGGATTTTTTTTCCTTAGCCTATTCTAAATGATGTAATTCCTGGCTCCATCCCACAAATTTCTCATTACTTGCTCAACATTGTTCCTGTGAATAACTCAATTAAATAAAATGTGCTACTAAAATGCATCGAAGTTGATGATGTTACTAACATTCATTAAGACTTTGAGTCAGTAGGTATGTTTGCTTTGCAAATATGAATAATACCTTTGACTTCACTGACAATATTTGCATGATTGTCATACTTCTTTGGTATGCAAAACCTAATGTTATGTAAGAATTTTTATTAGGAGTGCTCCTTGCTGTTTAGATCCAATGATCAGTCTTTAATTATTTATTCCACAGCAAACAGCTCCCTGATGGAGGGGGTCAGGGTCTTTTTCTTGTGCATAAACTTTCCCAAAATAACTTAGAAATTGGCAACCAGAGCACTTTAAAGAGGTGGGAGATGTTGGTTTGAATTCGATAGGATAAGAAGGGAATTATACCCTGAATTCTGAGTAAGTGTTCTTAACTACTAAGGTGTGGAATAAAACAGGAAACAGCATGCTCTATATCTGCAGTAATCTCTGTACTAAGAGAAAAATAACTGCTATCATCTCTTCAGAAAAATACATACTGAAGATATTATGTTTGATCTGGACTCACAGACATTGTGAGATAAAGAACTGAGTTTATTCCATTAATTTTTAGGATTAGCAGAAAATAAATTTCTGTTAGAAAGTGTAGGTGTTCCTGGTGCTTAGGTAACATGCAAATTAGGTTATTTATGATATTGTAGGTAGAATTTATATACTTGAAATCATAATTTATATATGATATCTTTCATTATTCTCCTTCTTTAATCTGATTTTGGTATTGCTATTCTTCAGTTTCCTTGCTTTAAATAGGAAAATTAGAAGTTCTCTAGATTTAGGAGGTATTTTTATGACTAATGTGTTAAATATGCTTAGGTAATGAGATACTCTAGAATACAGGCTAGAATAAAAGTACCTTAGATAGAAATGGAACATATTGTATTGGCTGAACTAAATACTATATGAAATGAAGAAGCGAGTTCAGGATAAAAATTAGAAAGAGCCTGTCTGCTAGCAATGCAAAACAATGCTTACAAAGGTAGTGTTAAATATTCATAAAGAAGCAGAGACTTATGCCAAATATACCATGATTCTGAACTACTAATACAACATAACACACAGTAAAGTTACAAGAAAGGTGAAGTGAGATTTACTCGGGGAAACATTATGTATTGCTTCAGACTAATGAATACAGCTTTCTCTCTTTCTCTCTCTTTCTTTCTCTTTCTCTTTTGAGAGCGCTTGCTTTACTATAGAAATATGATGCTCTAAGCACTTCAAAAACAAACCTAGAACTATTTAACTGAAAAAAAAGTTATTTATTTGATCCATATAATAACTCTCAGAAGGATGAAAATTCTGAGAGATAGTGGAATATAAGCTTTCTTCCACTTCCTCAGCTTCCTCTAAAGCCTGTCTCAGATACACTAATGAGCTGGAAAATCTAGCCTATAGACAGCAATCTGCATGTATATTCAGGACATATCTTCTTCCAGCTTCACTGTCACAATTAGCAGTAAACAGCATCTTTCTGGCAGTCACAGCTCAAGCATAGTGTTAAGAAGTTTTCACTGTTGCTGTCTGTGTCCTGCTTGATTTTTGAGATAAATACACACTATTCATACCCTGAGTTGCCAATTTTGCACTTTCAACCTGTATTATGTTAATGTAAAATCCTCAGCTTATCTTTTCTAGCTATTCAGTTTTCTGTCCCCCAGGCAATTCCACAGAGCAGTTAATATGTCAATTATTCCAGAATCCAGGTCTATGCATTAACCATCAGTGTCTAATTGACATTTTTCAAGTGTTCTATCTTTTTCACTTGGAGGAAATATTTCAGTGCAGGCCTCCAACATCTAAGCAGAGTTTTCCAGTTTTGAGACAATGAAGAATTCCAGAATCAAGCTCTTGCTTCACAAGTTTTCAGCTAACAGGAGAAGTTTGTATGATGTGTTTTTTTAAAAGGAGCTGACAAGGCTGAATATCCCAATTTACGTAAGGATTCATGTGGCAGTTGGGTACTCACCTTTCACTAATATCAATGAGAGTTAAATCAGGCTATTAATTATCTTATAACTAAAGTCTCTGGATAAAGTAGGGTGAACCTAGATCTTTTGTTGCTTGATATTTCAGGTTCTTCTATATAGCCTGTGAGCATTATGCTACTGAATCCTTTCTTGGTTTTCATGTGAAGTGAAAGAAAATTCAGTACTCCAGTCTGTACTTTGAGTCTGATTCTCAAAACTTTGTGCAGAAGAACCTAGGTATTAAATGCCTATGCTACTATTAGTAATGTGCCCTGGGAGGTGGTGAAGTTTTCAGTCTTGGAGGTTTTAAAGACCTAACTGGGTCATAGCTGACTCTGCCTTGAGTGGGAGGTTGGATTAGATGACCTTCTGAGGTCCCTTTTAACCTGAATTTTTCTAGTGATTTTATATTTGTGCCTGTCTGGAATTACTAATCTTGGAGGCTGAAATAGGTCTGAGCAGGAAAATTCCAGATTTACAGCTTAGCCTGAGTGGGACCATCAAATCAAGTTCCCCTACTCCTCTCGTAAGGAGTTTGAGCCTGATGTCATGCTAAGTACACTGTCAGGAATTTGCTTTTGCCAAACACAACAACAACGGGTTTTTTAACAACCAGAAGAGGAGGGGAAGATTAACTTGCTGGCCATTTCTGCAAGTACTTAGTGGTTAGAGCACTTCCACAGGAAGTGGAAAATGAGAATTTTGGCAAGCAAGATATGCCCTCCTTAGTCTACAGAGTACAACCACTAGGCTGAGGTAAACCAAAGATATTTTACTTTCTGTGTCCCTCACTGAAGCAATGCAAGAAAAGAAGGTGAAGTTCTTTATGCCAGAGGGAAGGAATGATTTTGGGGCTTCCTCTTAGGTGAGGAGGGAACTGCTCTGAGGATGCAATGCGTACTTTTTCTTTCTAAAGCATGAGCAATCCTTCAGTGATATGTATTGGATTATGTTAATAACAGGTATTGAATAAACTGTATAAACAAAGCCTTAAGAAGAGATTAAAATGCTGAACTCCCCACTGCTACCTTTCACACTTTAATCACTGCTCTATTTAGACAGTCATACTTTCCCTGTTCCTTTATCTCTCTTCTCCACTGATTCTTGCATTCTTTTTCTCTTACTTTATCTCTTAGGACCTTGGTCTCCTTAGATTTGTAAATATAGTTTCCTCCAATATTCAGCTTATTATTCAGGAAGCTACAGACCAATGCTCTGCAGTTACAACCAATGCTCTGCAGTTACAGAGACATGGTGGGATAGTTCACATGACTGGGATGCGGTCATGGACAGCTATGTGCTTTTTAGGAAAGACAGGCCAGGAAGGCGAGGTGGTGGAGTTGCTCTTTATGTGAGGGAGCAACTAGAATGTGTGGAGCTCTGCCTCGGGGTGGATGAAGAGCAAGTTGAGAGCCTATGGGTAAGGATTAAAGGGCAGGGTAACATGGGTGACACTGTTGTGGGGGTTTACTAGAGGCCACCTGACCAGGAGGAGGTCATCGATGAGGCCTTCTACCAACAGCTGGAAGTAGCCTCACGTTCACAGGCCTTGGTTCTCCTGGGAGACTTCAACCACCCTGACATCAGCTGGGAAGAGAGCACAGCTAGGCACAAACAGTCAAAGAGGTTCCTGCAAAGCATTGATGATAATTTCTTGACCCAGGTGGTGGAGACGCCAACGAGGAGAGGTGCAATGCTACACCTTGCACTAACGAACAAAGAAGGTCTAGTTGGAGAGGTGAACTCCTTGCAGCCTTGGCTGCAGTGACCATGAGATGGTGTTCAGGATCCTACGAGGAGGGAGCAGGGCAACGAGTAGGATTGCAACGTTGGACTTGAGGAGAGCTAACTTTGGCCTCTTCAGGGACCTACTCAGGGGAATCTCCTGGGGTAGGGCCCTAGAAGGAAGAGGGGTCCAAGAGAGCTGGTTAATATTCAAGCATCACTTCCTCCAGGCTCAAGATGGGTGCATCCCTCTGAGTAAGAAGTCGAGCAAAGCGGGCAGGAGACCTGCATGGATGAGCAAGGAAATCCTGGCAAAGGAGCAAGGAACTCCTGGCAAAAACTCCAGCAGAAGAAGAAAGTACACAGAATGTGGAAAAGGGGGACAGGCCACTTGGGAGGAATATAGGGACGCTGTCAGAGTGTGCAGGGATATGACAAGGAAGGCTAAGGCCCACTTGGAATTAAATCTGGCAAGGGATGTCAAGGACAACAAGAAGGGGTTCTTCAAATACATCAATAGCAAAAGGAAGACTAGGGAAAACGTGGGCCCGCTGCTGAATGGGGAGGGTGCCCTGGTGACAAAGGATACAGAGAAGGCAGAGTTATTGAATGCTGCCTTTGCTTCAGTCTTCACTGCTAAGGCCAGTCCTCAGGAATTCCAGACCCTGGGGACAAGAGAGGAAGGCTGGAGGAAGGAAGACTCTCCCTTGGTGGAGGAGGATCAGGTTAGAGATCTTTTGTCCAAACTTGACATCCACAAGTCCAAGGGCCCCGACAGGATGCACCCACGAGTGCTGAGGGAGCTGGCGGATGTTATTGCTAGGCCACTCTCCATCACCTTTGAAAGGTCCTGGAGATCAGGAGAGGTGCCTGAGGACTGGAAGAAAGCCAGTGTCACCCCAGCCTTCCAAAAGGGCAAAGAAGGAGGAGCCAGGGAATTCCAGACCTGTCAGCCTCACCTCCATCCCTGGAAAGGGGATGGAACAGCTCCTCCTGGAGGTCCTCACTAAGCATCTGGAGGACAAGAAGGTGATCAGGAGGAGTCAGCATGGATTCACCCAAGGGGAATCACGCTTGACCAATCTGGTAGCCTTCTCTGGTGGAATGACGGGCTGGGTAGATGAGGGGAGAGCAGTGGATGTTGTCTCCCTGGACTTCTGCAAGGCTTTGGACACTGTCTCCCATCACATCCTCCTAGGTAAACTCAGGGAATACAGGCTGGATGAGTGGACGATGTGGTGGATGGAGAACTGGCTGGATGGCCGAGCTCAGAGGGTTGTGGTGAATGGCGCAGAGTCAAGTTGGAGGCCTGTGGCTAGTGGTGTCCCCCAGGGGTCAGTCCTGGGTCCAGTCTTGTTCAATGTATTCATCAATGACCTGGAGGAAGGGACAGAGTGCACCCTCAGCAAGTCTGCTGATGATACGAAACTGGGGGAGAGGCTGACACACCAGAAGACTGTGCTGCCATTCAGAGGGACCTGGACAGGCTGGAGAGCTGGGTGGAGAGGAACCTCCTGACGTTCAACAGAGGCAAGTGCAAGGTCCTGCACCTAGGCAGGAATAACTCCATGCACCAGTACAGGCTGGGGGTGGACCTGCTGGAAAGCAGCTCTGCCAAGAAGGCCCTGGGAGTGCTGGTGGACAACAACTTGACCACGAGCCAGCAGCGTGCCCTTGTGGCCAGGGAGGCCAATGGGATCCTGGGGTGCATTAGGCAGAGTGTTGCCAGCGGGTGGAGGGAGGTGATCCTGCCCCTCTCCTCAGCCCTGGGGAGGCCTCCCCTGGAGTACTGTGTCCACTTCTGGGCTCCCCAGGACAAGAGAGACATGGCACTCCTGGAGAGAGTCCAGCGGAGGGCTACCAAGATGATGAGGGGACTGGAGCATGTCTCCTAGGAAGAAAGGTTGAGAGAGCTGGGCCTGTTCAGCCTGGAGAAGAGAAGACTAAGAGGTGATCTGATCAACGTGTACAAGTATCTGAAGGGGGAGTGTCGAGAGGATGAGGCCAGCCTCTTCTCCGTGGTGCCCAGCAACAGGACAAGAGGCAACAGGCACAAACTGAACCACAGGGAGTTCCACCTAAACCTGAGGAAAAACTTCTTCACTGTGAGGGTGACAGAGCATTGGAACAGGTTGCCCAGAGAGGTAGTGGAGTCTCCTTTGCTGGAGATGTTCAAAACCCGTCTGGACGTGATCCTCGGCAATGTGCTCTAGAGGTCCCCTCTTGAGCAGGGAGGTTGGAGTAGATGATCCCCAGAGGTCCCTTCCAACCTAAACGATTCTGTGATTCTGTGATTCTGTGATTCTGTGAAGCTATATGCTTTATAAGCTTTTTCATTAGTATAAGCATTTTTCATTAGAATAAGCTTTTCATTAGTATAATCCAAAATGTAACAGGCTTCTGCTGCTTATTTTTTTCAAATTCTTTCCCAAGATATTATCACCTTCATTGATAAGGATGTCATATAGGCCAATCATTTCCTGGGAAAACACCCTTGAAAAGAGCTGTGAGCAGTTCTTATTCTTTTTTGTGTAAACCATTCTCTGTTATGTGGATGTACTGAGGTCATGCACTGTCCTAAGGACTTTCCAAAAGTGTAACATCTCAATACTAGCACAGTTTATGCTAGTTTACTTAAGTTTCCAATACATTTTTTAAACGGTTGGGAGTACAAAATCTCTTTTTCAAAAAAATAAAAAATTTCCATTTCTTTGACTGATGTGTGTGACAGGATCCCAAAACTCTTCAAAGATAATTAAAAGAATATTCAGCTCAGAAAAGCTGAGGTTTATGGAAAAACAAATAGATAATTAATATTTGAATTTAAAAAATTGAAGCAAGTGGAAGGATAGTTGTGCAAGGGGTATACACAAATCTCTCACCCAGAAAGCAAATTTTTTGCTTCCAGACTTAGATTTATCCAAATTACTGAGTTTGAGTTATAGCAAAACCCACCAATTACTCCCTGCTTGTCACTAGGAAGTTTCTTTATCCCTTATCTGAAATTTGAAAGTCTATAGTCTGCTTATTACTTACACTCTCCCAGCTATCTGCAGCCTCTGAAACCTTTCTAAGCAGGCTTTGTTGCTCCCCAGGGCAGGAATGATCTCCTTTTTCTTTACAAAAGTTCTTCCTGATCCAGTGGCTTACAGGAAAGTAAAACAGCTGCAAATAACAGTAGAAAAAAATAAAGGCTGTCCATCTGTGTATAAAATGGACCCAAAAATCTATTCCCTGAAGAAATACAGTAATAAGGCTGCACAACTAAAATTAAGCCAGAAAAATCAGTAAACTGCATTAGCGTTATTTCCACTTGTTTCTACCCCTGGTGTAGTCTGGTAGATGAGCCAGCTAAAATACATATGTGATTTGTAGAGTATGTTACATTTTTTTCTTTTTCAGTTATCTTCTTTAAGGCCTAATTTGCATGAAGAGCATCTATAAAACTTATCATTGATTTATCAGTTAATATAAAAAATCAGACCTTTAGTTTAACTCACTCAGTATTTCTATTTGCACAACATTTTTGTACCTTTTTTTTTTTTTTTTTATTCCAGCCAGGGATGTAATCTGAAGTAGAACAAAGAGAATGGATGACATATTATGAGGTTTTGATCCTCACACCAAAATATAAACTGCTGGTACAAATCTAATGAAAAAAATTACGTGAAGTGTTAGTAAATTCTACATAATTTTATTACCTAGTAGTGATCCTGGCAGTCATTGTTGATGGTGGAAAATTGATGATCGTACTGAATTATATAAACTGGAGCTTTGGTTAACATAGTGAAACAGTAATTCAGAAGAAATATTGCTCGCACTCAACTTCCTACTTCTATTGAGTAAATTGTGCAATGTCTTTGGATGCACCCTGTATTCTGAGGGAAAGGCAAAGAGAACAACTGACACCATAATGAAAGAGGCATAAGGAAGGAAGCAGAGAATAAAACGAATGTCCTCAAAACTAGAAGATAAAGTGTGGTGGATTATTATTTTGCAACTGGATTATTGCTGGCAGGAACAAGAACTGGAGGTAGCAAATTGATAGGAATGTAGCTAATATATCTTAGCGATACTTATCCTGTGCGATGAGTATAGTTAATTATGCTGATCATATGTTTAACTGTAAGTAAAAAGAACAAGAACTTGGGGGAAATTACAATGCTCTAATTCGGAATCTGCAAATCAGAATCCTAAGGGCTTTCCTACTCTGAGCATTATGTCATCTTCATCTGCTGATGCCCAGTGCAGAAGTGTATGTGCCACAGATAAAATAATCTTGACTTGGGGAAATTTCTTAATTTAATTTATAGCCAATTAACATAAATTTTTAGTTACCGATTTGGGAATTGAGAAACAAAGAAGACATTTACAACTAAACCAATAGTTAGAGAAACACCTTTTCTCCCCTTTCTCCAGGCTCAGCTTCAGTCCAGCATGTCTCCTTCCCTCCTTCCCACTCTCGGTTCCCCATGTTGTCACTGCCCGTTACACTCATCCCTCCCAGTCCCTTTGGAGAGGCGATGGGCAGTGAAGGAGGTTGGAGTCGGTATCTAGTGGTTTCTTTCTGCTTCTCTGTCTCTTCCTCATTTTCTCTGCTCTTGAGCAGGCCGCCCACGGGCTCCAGTCCCTCAGGGATGCCCCTGCCCTGCCATGGGTTGCCTGCAACTGCAGTATCTCAGAGGTGTACCTCCTCTGGCACAGTGCCTCCAGTCATATCCTCAGCAATGTCCCCTTCTACTTGCCTCATCTGGTTTATTACTCTAAATGTGTTTCTTCATATTTTTCTTCACATGTTCCTTCTTTTTTTTTTTTTTTGTCCTCCTGTGTGTCCTCTCACACGCCCCGTTTCCTGTCCCTAGCAGCTACCATCCTTTCTTAAATATGTGTGAGCAGAGGCACTGGGTGCTCCTCTGACTTGTTGCTGTTTTGAATGACAGTTTTCATCCATTTTGGATCTGGCTGCAACCAGCCGTGACCAGCACAAGGCAGTTCGTAGCCTCCTACCACATAGATCATCCCTGCAGCTCTCTGCTACCAAAATTCCACCATTTATGCCCAATTCATTATGCAAACCTTTCAGATCTATCTAACTGATTACAAAACTAAATAATTTGTATTATGTCTCATTCCCTCCTTGTGACTGTTTTTACATCTCAGATGGTTGCAGCATCATGGACAGTCTTGCTCCATGATTCTGTGTCAGTCATAGCTGGTCAGCCTACACCGTAGTTCCCTGGGTGGCAGTGAGGAATAGTGTACTCAGGAAGAAAACTTGATGATCCCTTACAACTATGGAGTTTAATAGCAGCTGTAAACTCAATAAAACCTAACTAAAAGGCAGACGATTGGATATGTGGCCTTCATGTGACCAGGTATATGCTTATTGTTTTAACTGGAGGCTGGGGTTTTTCACTTGTGAACCAACAGTTAACCCCTGAAATGATATCCTTAAGTTATTCCCTCCACGACTAAAATGCCATCTTGCTTTCATGAGCCAAAATCATAAGCTGAAGAAAATGTTAGAAAGGTGTTGTATTTACTTGTTTACTCCCATAGAATTCTTCCCACTCAGTACCATTTGTTCCAGCCTTTAGGTCCATGGAAGCTCATATGATTCTCTAACACCAGCAAAGTCCACAAGTAGGTCTTGTTGGTTAGCCACAGAAAAGCTAAACCTGAAAAAAGAAAGGAGTAAAACTTTAGTCCTTCTGCTTAACATAAAGCTGTTCTGGTGTGTCTTACTCAACTTTTCCCCCTACCGAGAGGGAAAAAAAAAAAGAACATGCAGCTTGTCGGATTTTATTTTCCTTGAGTACCACCATCTGCTTAGTGCAGATTAGATGGAAGTATCTTAGGAGCTAGTCAATACAGCTTTAATCATGCATACTCAGATATCAAGTTGATAGCACAGACTAGAAATCCAATTAACTGTCAGAGGGCTTATTCTTACATTTTGTATGCCACCTTTTTTTCTTTCTTATTAGAACAGCTTGATTTCTGTTTTTTTTCTGTTCTCCCATCTCTGGACATCTTCACATATCTACCTTTTTTTCACAGTATGGTAAAATAGTATATTTGAAAGGATGTTGCTAGTCCTTCAGTTCAGGCTCTGGAAACTCGCAGTACTTCACAGATAGGTTTTTTTTTTTTTTTTAATCTTGCCTTTAACATCTTCAAATTCATATATTGCAAATACTCTAAATATTGCTGTAGTGCAATAACTACTTCAGAAGATAAGTATTCCTACACCCTCATTGTTCTTACTGTCAGAAAGTTCTTGTAATAACAAAGGTAAATTTATCCTTCTTTCTTAGCCCATTACTCCTTGTTTTATGACTAATGTCCAGTATGACTAGCTCTTCCTCTCTCATGTTATTGCCCTTTAGCTATTTATATAATTAACAGTTACCATGTTCCTCCCTAAGTGTCACTTCTTTAAGATAAATACATGTAATCTTCACTCATAAGTTATGTTTTATGGAGAAATAAAACAAGATGGAGTTATCAGAGATTTGTATCTTTTTGCAGACACTAACATAGTTGAGATAATTTACTCTTCTCCAAACTTCTGCAATTGACTTAAAGAAAGCATCTTTCTTCCCCCAGAGCACAGGAATGGCAATAGGAAAAAGTTCATAACAGGTCAATTCTGTGTCTGCTTGAGTTGTGATGGTTTAGGGAAGAAACAGAGCAGCTTAAAACAGTAGCTGTAAAACATGATCTCTGGGCATTACATTTCATCCTGCATTATACCTTTCAACATTTGTTAACAGTGTTGTATTTCAGATAACTAGGCCGTGTAGGCTTTGCAGAGCATTAATACTGCTTTACTACCGTTGATCAATTTTGCCTACAGAAAGAAAAAAATACGAAGAGAGCTAATCATTTCTCAGTTAATTACTTTTCTACTACATAAATAAGTGGCTATATTCATCAGACTATGCGCTTGTGTTACTGTGATACCACTGAATCTTCATGCTCCAAAATTATGCCAGTGTCTTCCAAGTCCCTGATTTTTAGATTGTCTTTTCCATTTGTAATGTTAAATGTGAAGCTGTGATGAAAATAGTATGCATATGTACGCTAGTGCTCAGAACTGATAGGAACAGATCTCCCGAGCAGAAGAGTTGGTGCCGAAGATCATGCTATATGTGTTTTGTAGTTTTGACTTCAGGCTAGCTCTAGTGTGGTCTTGTGATGTGAATACCCATAAGTGTCTAGAGCACATTTAACAAGCTCCTGAAGTTCTCCTTTCCACTGAGCTTCATCCAAAAAGAATAGAGTCTGCAAACTTAAAGACTGCTCTGCAACATGAAGTGGTGAAGGTCAAGAAACTCGTTCCACATTAAATTACACACATCCTACTCCACATTAAAAACATTAATATACATGCTGTTCCTAGAAAGTTCACCTTTTAAGTAAGCTGTTCAGGCCACAATGCAACAAGACATAATTACCTTATTTGTGAAGCACAGCAGAAAATCACTACACCATGATATGTGTGGGCCCAAAAGGAGAAAGGTTTGCTTTTTCCAGATTTGGGCCAAATGTACCTAATAAAATCACAATTGTTTTGAGCAATGACAGGGAGAATTAATCAAAAGAGAAGGTTTTCAGGAGTCACCATTCATCTTTCTCATTCTAAGAGAGCTGAAGTCTCAGCTGGCCTGAGTTGGATCTACTGATTTATGCTTCTCATTGCTCTTAAAACTTATTGCTCTATATGCTTTCCTTCTGACCGAACCCATGTTCTGAACCCAAGGATCAGGACCAACTGGTCCTTATGCACCTGATTCACAGTAATCTAGGAGGCTACTCAAGCAGGAAGGTACTACTTTTCCATCCTACTGTATATTTTTAAAAATTATAGTGTCAGAAAAATAAAAAGCCCTTATTGTAACCGAAATAACTCAGGAGAGGTGATGGTATACACACTCATAAAATTTGCAGAAGGTACAAAATTAGGAGGACCATTCAATATGCTGTAGGGTAGAGCTGCCATTCAGAGAGACCTAGACAAGCTGGAGGACAGCCTGTGGGCTCATAGCAACCTCATGAAAATCAGCAAGGACAATTGCTAAGTCTTATCCCAGGAAAGGAAGAATTCCTGGCAACAGTGCAAACTGAGGAGCAGCTCTGCTGAAGAGGCCCTGGGGTCAGGGCCAACAGCAAGCTGAGCAGCATGTCCTGACGGCAAAGACAGCCAACAGCATTCTGGGCTGTATGTACAGGAGCATAGCTGGTAGATCAGTCAACGTGATTATCCGCTACTGTATGGTAACCATTCAGCCAGGCTTGTTCAGCCTGGGGAAGAGATGGCTTCAGGGGGATCTGATAGTTGTCTGCCCATACCTATGGGAACAACACTGAGATAACAGACCAATGGTAGATTTCAGGGGATCATAGTGGGAGAGTGAGAAACAATGGGCAGAAGCTGAAAAAGAAAGAGGCTATAGAGGATATAGGGAAAAACTTGCATGGATGCAGACTCTGCTCTTGGAGATTTTTAAGACCTTACTGGATAAAGCCTTGGATAACCTGATCTAACCTCATAGCTGACCCTGCTTTGGGCAAAAGGTTAGAGTAGGTGACCTTCTAAGGTCCATTCCAATCTAAATAATTCTATGATCCAATGAAATTGAGACAAAAAACATTAATTCAGCTATAGGTAGGGCCACAGCAAAAGTAAATTTTCCTGTGGAAAAGAGCCAAAGAGCCAAAATATGCCTCCAGTGCTCCTACCTTTCCAGATGGTAGTGCACTGGTGAATTGGTCAGGAATTCATAGATGGAAGCAGCCTGAAGAAAATGGAGTTTATTGTGGGGCATGTCTTTTTATGTATTCTGGCACAGGTATTATGCAGAACCTGCACTGTGCTCTCCCCTTTACTGTCTTCTTCCAAGTGCCACATAAGGTCTCCTTTACTCTGATAGGATCACGCTGTTTATCCTGACTCTTATTTTTGCATTCCATCGGAAAGTCTGTAAATCCAAGGCTGGGATGGGAGCTGGATTCTGTGCAACTTTCTAAGCTAGCTTAAGATGGGCTGGCTAATAAAAGGTGTAGCATGTCTACTTTAGAAAAATCACTCTAAGAAAGCATTTAACATGGTCTCAATTTTTCACATGCAGGCAGAAAGATTAGTTTGACTGGAGAGAAGAAAGAGGGAACATAGTTCATTTCTTCAAATGTTATAGTCTTTTCTGTTATATTCTGAGATGAGCCACTTACAAAAACCTGGCTATGTGTTTATCAATCTGCCCAGTTTTAAACTTTGAGTTCTGGAAGATTAGAAATAGAGTTAAAAATATGTTTCTTGGCAGTACATTCATTTTTTCCCCTCATCAGCTTTTGAGAACACATAGGAGTTTTTTCCATCTGTTTCAATCCTATTAATGTTTTAAAATCTCCTTTTCTTGTAATCTCTTTAAACATGTTTAAAGAGATACAGAACTCTTGTACACTAAAGCAACAAACTATGTTACATTAAATAGGATGGCATATTTCTCCAATTTTCATCCACTTAATATAAGAATCTCAGTTTTGGTGTTATTATTTGTGTAGCTTCAGATGTGTTCCTATTGTTTAAGCTAGATTAATTTATTCAGAAATCACTTGACATATATGGAGTTCAGTTCTCAGTTGGTTTAAATCTGATTTGCATTAGCTAGGATGATTCTGCAGAGACTTTGACCCTCACAAGTCGTATCATTTAATAAGCCTGTAATATTACTACATTTACATAAAAGAGTCCTCAGAGTACAGTTCATATTGTCCAAAGTGGGTTTGTACCACTTTACATATTTCCCCTGCAATATGAAAAGCTGTATCTTTTCACATAGATATAGAAGGTCAGAAAAGAAAACTGCAAAAAGAAAAGTTTAAAGAAAGGGATGTATTTGTATATATATATATATTCATTTTAAAAAAAACTTAAAAAGAAGCAGATCGTATTTGTTCCTTATATTTGTTCCTGTGCATCGGAAAGGGCGTAAGAGCTGAGAGATCTTTATACCTATTTATTGATTTATTGAAATAGTTCATGGTAGTAGTAGGTTGTTATCTTCTTTTTGAATAAACTTTTAGATAATGCAATACTCATTGATGCTGACAGGTTTAATACTTACTTGCTGACAACAGTCGTCAATGAGGATTTGGGAATCCTAGATTCAATTCCAAATACCAGAAGGAAATATTTAACTGGGGGAGCTAGTCTATCTGGATCATGAAGCCAAAAGTCAACCTAGAAAGAAAAAGTATCAAAATAAATCAGATTGGCACATCCCCAACCATATCAGGTACTCTCTTTAGTATGTCCTCAGTATGTACTTTAGTACCCTACCTGTAGACGAAACTTTAATCCTTTTCGAACCTCTTTCAAGCTTCCTGCACTTCTTTTGTCAAACAAAAGAACTGTTTCTGTTTTCTACTCATGTCGTTGACCACTTCACTCTGAGCGGCAGCCTTAAGTTTTTTGCTTGTGATGCCATGAACCTTCTTCATCCTGGCTTTGAGTTGTTATTAATTGAAGCCCCAGTGGCTTTATATTGAGAACACTGAAGAGAGCCTCTTTTAATTCCTATAAGGAATCAGAAAGTTTTCCAAAGAAGAGAGTATAGAAAGTAGTTTGGGAAGGGAGAAAGAGACACTTTGCATGGAAAAATTCAGTGTGAGGATGAAAAAGTAAGAAAGGATAAAGAACAGAAAACAACTGGAGTGTTGAAAAATTTCATGTGTGAATATTATTCAGAGATGCATTGATATTTACATTATTATTATCCTGTTGAAACCTGAGAGAAGCTATTTTGCTTTTCATTTGGGCCCAAATCATTCTATCTTTTAAGAGTCAAAGTTAGGGACTGTGATGAATTCCTTTCTGTAGACCACTGGCAGCCACTGAAATGAGCTTCTTCCAAATACATAGATAAGGGAATTTAACCAAGAGTCAGACCTCCAGGATACATGCTTTCCTAATTCCCACACCTTTCCTAATTACTCTTGCCTGTCCCTACATGAAGTTTGCCACAGTTGTGCTTACAGTAGAGATGTGGATGCCTTTACCATATTCTCATGGTTTTTTGAGTTCTTCCCATGAGTTCTTCTCAGAAGAACCTGTTAATGATTCTGTCTTTGGAGGAATTATTTAGCAGTTGTGTCAAAGCTGTTCACCCATATGCTCTCTCTGATTCCCATGGTCACAGGAATACATTTAATTTCTCTTTCATGTTGTTGCCACAATTTGGGCAGATACTGATCAGTTTTTCTGCCTGATCAGAGTTGTTGAAGAGTCTAGTTTTATATTCAGATGATGTACCTGATATTTATGATGGAACAAGCCTACTTCATTGTCTCTTAGGCTTATTTGACCAGCTAACTTGCCTTTAATAGTTTTGCCATTATGCTATTGTATCTCCCTTAATTTGTTCTTTGAATGTGTAAGGGCAGTAGCTCAACCGTTTGCATTTACAACAAACTTTGTTAATTTTTGAAACTGCTGTCCATATGCTGAGAGCATACCAGTAAGAACTGGAACTCTTGTATTTTTCAGAGAGCATAGCTACTTACCATGTTGCAAGAAGTTTGTTTTGATGTCATTGGTACTAATGCAGCCTTCAAAATATGATTAATTGTTTTGCTTCTGTAAAATTCCCCGGTGTATCAATACAGAATTAGACCTGATTTTTTTGTATTTTTAATTTTTAATTACTAAAAATTAACATATTTTTGAAGCTTTGTGCATGGGCCTATCCATGCTCAAACGTTAAAAGTGATGGTCAAAATTCCACCAAGTTAGTAACCTAGAGGTACGTTTGTTAGGGTGAACTGAGTTTACCATAGCAAGGAAAAAACTCTCTTCCGGGCTGTGAAACTTGCTTGAGAGCTTGAACAAATACATAGGCCCTAATGGGCCAGCATTCCTCTGTAACTCGTTTCCTGTGGAACTGAGCTAGGTAGGGTTTATTCATCTGAGCTGAAATATGAGAAGACATAACCCTGTGACCTATGACTTTAAATGTAGGTATGTAAAATTAATCACCTATACTCACTGTTCTCCAGCATGCTGTGCTATATGAATACCTCTATATTTTCCCTTATCTCCACGTAATTCAGCAAGGAATTACTGAATGGTAGCAATCGGGACCTGACCAGCAGTCTTTTTGGCATATCAGAAAGAAGTCTAGCTCCCACTAAAGTCATCAATGGCTTTGTTGCGTTAGGAAGAGAAGTACCATAAGTCCTTAGTCTTATTAGATATGCCTGTATTCCCTATTAATAACTCCTCTGGAGTTACAAAAAGACATCACAATATGTAGTGAGTTTCTGCAGAGAATGCATAAGACAATTTCTTTATCTCTGTAGAGTGCACTGATTAGAGCCGTATCCAAACTTATTTGTCATTTCTCCTGAAATAGCTAAAGAGATTAACCTTTTGATTTTCTGATCTAAATCTATAAGCATAAACTTCCAAGCAAATAAACACTGTACTGCAAGTCAGAGATAGCATTTGCTATGTTAATTTACACTCTAAAATGAGGTTTTTGGCTCACATGTCCAGTGTTCTTCAAAAACGGGTCAATAATTACACTTCCTTTATAATTTATTTATTGTATCATCCTCAAGAAAATATATACAAAATATCTAGTAGATAAGATTATTTGGGTTATGCTTAGGGCAGTTACTCATCTTTGAATAAGACAGTTACAGAAATTGTGCACCTTAAATAGAGAATGATTCAGATAACTCATCTCGCTGTTGAACTCTTAATTCACAAAAGTGGTTCTCTATAGCAACTTAGACATTATGATTGATATAGTAGCCAGTGGAAGGCCAAATGTATTAAGACACCTCTTCTAGAAGAATACAGTGTCATATCTCCTTGCTCATCCAAGGTGAGCAGGAAACAAAAGAAGAGGCAAGGTACCTGGTTTTATTAAGCTGTAACATAGCAATGAACTCTCTGAGACTTATTCATCAATAATCTGTAAACTGCAGGCTAAGATTCTTCTCTTATTTAAGTTGACTGAGGACTGCCATCAGCAACCATAAAGCTGCCCTTTATTGTTGTTTTTTGGTCTTTTGCCTGGGATCCTGCCATCTGTCACCACACACAAACTTTGACAGCTTGAGGAAGTTCGTGTCCCTCTTCACAGCATGTTAGCAGTCCCAGATCAGCATGTTTATGGTATGCCTTCTTCCACTGACTCTAGTTACAGTACTGTTTCTTGAAGTTAGTATTTCTTGGGACCTCCTGAAACTCCTCTACCTGTTCAAGCAATACCTTCAGCTTTCTTCCTAGACACCTTCAGTTCACTCCCTTTTGGGGAGAATGTTAACTATTTTTCCACCAGTTGAGATGTATACATGAAAATACAATACATATGCATACGTATTTTACTTAGCTATGGTGACTTCAAATGAAAATTGTGCTTCTAGTAGGAAAAAATGGGAAGTAAGTTTACCTCAATGTAGTTAAGCAATGAACTAGCCTAGGTGAGGGTGCCAGGCAGCCCATGTTGTCTTTCAAAAGTACGTTTGATGATTCTTAATGATTCAGGACCCTTTTAGGCAAAAATCGCATATCATAGAAGCAGGAAACCATGGCAAAGAGGTTTCTTATATGGAAAGCAGACCTTCAAGAAAGAAAATAAATTCTTTGCCAGAAGAAGAGCTACTTAGCATTAAGCAGAAACAGGAGATAACACAGAACGGGAAGGAATCAGATGCATGCAATTCCTTGCCTGCTGCGAAGGGGAAGTGCTGATCTATCAACAAAAGATGATGATAAATGACAGCATATTGAAATGAAGAAAAGAACCCAGTGGGATACTGCAGTATCAACTTGGCTGATTTTATTCCGTTTTTTTTGTAATCCAGCAGAGAAAGTAATGTTAATGTTACTGATACTTCCAAACGTTTCTAAATTTGGAGAACTGTATGCTGAATAAGCTGTAGACACTGGGGAAAAAATACTGAAAGACAGTCTGGGAATAGAGATGGAAAATAACCTACAGAGATTTAATGCGGAAAGATGCAAGCTAACAAAAGCAATATTGTTAAATCGGTTTGAAGAAAGAGAGCACGGCACAAATTGAACCTGTTTGCAGTGTGATATAGCTTATAAGACTCCAGCACAATTCTGAGATGTGCAGGCCTTGTCATGCAGCAAAAAACTAATAGTTTGTTTCTCTCTCGCTTCGGTGTAAGCACAAATGGAATTTTAAATAATATTCTGGACACCTGAGCACTGGAAAGATATCAACAAACAGGAGGAGGTGTAAAGGAGTGCTGCAAAAAAAGTGAAAAAGTTAAAATCATTTAAGAAAAAATACTAAATATCCAAGTTATTTATTTTTGGAGGTACCTTCTGGATACCTTCTTCTGGAAATCATGTACTGTATCATTAGATGTTTTAAATATTTATGGTATGTGAGGTCTAATTTGTTATGGTATTTTATTAAATTTCTAAGCTATTTGTCATATATATATATATAAACAAAACTCATTTTCACTCTGCTTTAGATTCAGTTCCTGTAACATATTTCCTCTAAATGAGCTGATTTAATTTTGTATCTGCCTTTGTAGAAGTGAGTAAACAGTATTAGTCTTGCTCTGCAGATGACATCATGGAGAAAGAAAACAGCGTATACTAAAAAAATGAAAAAGGAAGGCAGATTGAAAGGAGGAGAGATCTAATAAAGCTATGTGGTAATATATAATAGATTAAAGTTCTTATTTCTCATCTAAACTTTACCATAAGCTTTTTAACAGGACTTGTTTTAGCTGTAAATATCTCTAATCTTATCTCTTAAAATAGGGGTAATAATATCTCTCTACCTCGTAGGAATGTTCTAACTGTGAAAGATGTCACATGACATTCAATTATATTTTGCAATTTCAACTATATTAGTATTTCTCTGCCTTTTCTAAAGTGCAAGAGTGCTTCCACTTTGTAATTAGAACCTAGGGAATGTCATACAGCACAGAAAACATCAGGTTCAGGCATTCCATCCTTTTCCAGTTATGTAATTCACTTAGCTAAATGCATATTTTACCTTTTTTTTTTTTCCCCTACAGTGAGGACAACATCTCTTTCCACAATCTTTTCATAAGTGGATCCATTCAGAATGAGCATACTTCCTTAAGCCTAACTTTCTGAATAGCATTGGAGGGCTGCTCCTTTCCTGGCAAGGTCCTCTTTGCCTCTGAGCCTATTTATACCTATGCTCTTCTTCCTTCTGCAAATAGCTGTGGGTTTTAACTAACAGAAAGGGAAGGGAGGCAAGTAATAACTCCTTTATCTACTTGTCTTGTCAGCTGTAAGTCCTTTGCCTGCTGAAAAACACAAATGACACTGATAATGACACAGTGATTACTTGTTTTTTATTTGAGGCTGTCATTCACTGCAGTGAAGAAGGTAGAATATTTTAAATCTGTTAAAAATCTGATTGATGTCATGCAAATATTTACAAGGCAATATACATTCCCATTCCTCTTTTGCATCCCTTTGCCAAAGAGTATCAAATAGGCTTTGAAATCAGACTGTCCCACCTGATAATGGAGACCTTTTGGGTTTCACAGCAGCAGGATGGATCAGCTCGTTAATTATCTACTGTTTCAGAATAGCAGAGGAAGAGCGACAGAATAATACTATCCGAAGCCTTGTGGATTATCCCAAGATTTTTGATAGAAAATTGGATAAATTATAAAATTGGATAAATTATAGTATTCCTATTGTTGAAAAATGGACTTAGGATTTAAACGTTTATAGCTGCAGGAATTGTTAGGATTATTCAAAGGCTGTGATTTCACAACCCTTTTTAAGCAAGCCTAAAAGTTGCATGTAATCAAGAGGGATTTCTGCTTTTTTCATCCCTACCCCTTCACATTAGCTATACATTTACTGCTTTCCTTTTCTTCTCTGTGCTAGCGTAAGTGTTTGTGCAGGCACATGGGAAGTTAGATTATTAGCAGTTGGATGAGATTCCTAATCCATCTTAACAAAAAATTAAAGAAAGAAACTCCAAGAGGAAGAAAAAGATCTCTAGAAATTCTATGGCTACCACAGAGGGAGACAAGGAACTTGCAGCAGTAGAAATGTGCAGGGAGAGTCCAGAATCACCACTTTCGCTTTAATCTCAGCGTGACCAGAAATTGTGATGTTGCATAGAAGTAACATTAAATGTCTATTTGAACGTCTTGGCAGTGTCACTTTAATGAACTAAGTGGTTATACTTGTTTTCTTGGAGAAGAATGTCTGTTTAGACCATGGACCTGCTTACATTTATCAGGAGGATTTGACCATGACCCATACCTTAGTTGTTTAATGTGAATTTTACCAATTAAAACATTTTATAGCACAGGCAACGAGCATCAAGATGCAGGCTTTATTGTTTTGGTGATGTATCATGTGTTAGTAGCAGAAATAATTCTAAGCAATAGTTTTATTGGATATGAAGAAAAAGACAAAAATTTCTTATAGTGGTGGTAATATAAGAGTACAGAAAAATGATGTAAAACAATCAAGTTACAGCAGCCTTAAGTTATTTCTCAGTGACTGAGGTACCATAAATACGTGTGCTGTTAGCTCACCACAACTGAAGCAAAACATTTCAGTTTAAATAGCCATAAAAGCATTTTAATTGAGTCTACCTGTCAGCAGAACAGGCCTAACAGCAAGTGTTGTCATTCATAGCAGCTCAGCAGATAGGTTATAACTTCTGTTCAGCTTTTAAAAGCTGGATGATTAAAACTGTATTCATCTATGAGAATGAATGTCATGAATGGTAATAATCTATAGATGTGACTACCTCCAGTTACCTGAAGGAAAATTACATTAAATTTTGGCTAAATTAGTTATATTACTTCAGTATTTATGAATAGATACAGATGGTGGGAATTTTTTTCCACATTCTAGGCAAGCTGAAAGCAATTTCCATCTCCTAGAGCATAAAAAATCCGAAATGTGATATTTGTTTTAAGCTCCTATTTATTTCAGTAGGATAAGGAGGGATCAGATATAAAAGTGCTGTGAATTATAAACACTGGATATCATCTAAAATGCAGTAAACCTGCAGATTTGTAATCCAGATGTATATTCTCTGGAGTATAGATTGCCTTTGATAATTACCTCAGCTATGTGAATAACCCTTGAATAAGAACAGATGTGACAGACTTTGCCTCACAATAGGCTGTTTATTATAGTTTCTCTGGAGGTGCAGTCCAGATTACCAGAAAGAGAATACTCTTGGGAGAAAAAAAAAAAAAAAAAAGCAAACATTTGATGACCATCTATGTAGCATAAAAATACCTCCTGTTACTACAAATCCCTTGAGAAATGTGAAGTGTATCAGTACAGGAAAAAAAAAAAAAAAACAGAGGAGGGGAAAAAGTTCATTATAAAGAAATCACATCAGTCTTATTAGTACTGAAACAGTATAACTATTTTCCTACTTATATGCGTGTGG
Source organism: Struthio camelus (assembly GCF_040807025.1). Taxonomy (NCBI): domain Eukaryota; kingdom Metazoa; phylum Chordata; class Aves; order Struthioniformes; family Struthionidae; genus Struthio; species Struthio camelus. The sequence continues at coordinate 114,438,139 of NC_090942.1, read as the reverse complement.
GAAACATACCAGAAGTGTGACAAGCAAAGCTATATGGTTTAAACTGGCTTTTGATTTTTTGGTTCAAAAAAGTTACATCAAATTGTAAGTAACAGGGCATTAAATAGTTAAATTCAGCAAAATTCAAAATGTAGTATCAAGGAATAGTATTTAGCAACAAAACAACATATAAATGTGCACATATGGTAATAAATATGGTATTATTTTTGAAGAAAACCTGCAATCAGAGCATATTTAGGAACACATGTAAATAGTTGAAGTTGTAGATGCTGGCCACCTAGGAACTCTCATATAGACTTTTAAGTCTGTTTTTTCAGATGTTCAAATTTTAGGTATATGTTCTTGCATGCTACCTAGTATGTAGTACATAGATATCTAAGATTATAAGGACAAATGCTTAGGAATTTGATTAGATGTTGAGCTCATGTTTCAACTTCTCTATAGCCGTGATGTCATAAAAAGGTGGCTCTACTTGTTCAAAACTCATTGATTTTTAGCTAGGTGGAACTGATATTAAAGGAACCAATTACTAAATTATTTCAGATAATCATTTGTTGGGCGCATAACTGAGAATGCATAAAAACCACTGCTCATTACTGGGATGTCTTTGCAGAGTTTCTAAAAGAACTACTTCGTGAAGAGAAAGTTTGTAGCAAAAGATTACAGTATCCTGTTGCACAACTAAAGGAGGGAGCTTATGCACAAAATTCAGTTTTCTTTCTACTGGAGCCAAAATTTTATAGATGTCAATTACGCTACCCGGTTAAGTGAATGCAGAAAAGGGAGAAAACAGTGTATTCTGTGCTGCCTGCCAAGAATCAGTCTCTTTTCCTAAAAGCATTTGCTTTTTTACATAGCTATCCAGAATACTGTTACCAACTGAAAGAGCAGAAACCACTTTCAATGCTTGATCATCTCCCTCAGCGAATAAAGTCAAGAAAGCTCTGAAACAGCTCCAGAAATGTAGCCCCAGCTTTAATGGTATACTTGGTATACTTGGTGAAGTATTAAAATTCAGGGGCAGGTGCAGATTCCTTTGTTCATTATATTATTCGTCCAAATGCGGAACAAAAATGTCTCAAGAGTTTTACGTTTTTTTTCCATTCCGTGGTAGTTTAAGAAGAATAACGATGCGGTGAACATTTTTTGGAGTGGGGAAAGTGAACATTTTTTTCAGAGAAAGTAAGGGTAAAGCATTTCCTTTCTTTCCAGTGCCTAGAAGGTATTTAGCTTTTTCTCAGACAACTAAATCTAATAAGCCCTCTTATCAAAAGGACCCTAGAAAGTTAGTCCGTCTTTTCTGAGGACTGTAGAAGCATCTAGCATAATGCATGACTGAGAAAACTTAGGAAGAATGTAGACATTGGCATCAAGACTATAATTGCACCTTTATTGCATCTTTAGCTACTTAACTAGCTTATCCAGTTTAATAGGATTCTTTCTAGCTTAGGAACAACTGATGGTAAATCTTTATTTGACTCTTCTGTTGATTATTTGCAAAATTGTGTTTCGCTTTGGTAGGCTTTACTTACTGATTCTGATAGCTGTATACCAGGCTGTTGCAACTTCTGTTCTCCTCCAAGATTGCTGTTTAGCTTGTGTACTATCACAATATATGATGTTAACACAGTTCTATAAGTGGAGCTCATACTGTATTCTACATAAAAATTGAAACAGCATTTTAACAGCTACTCAGAGCTTTAATATCATCTTAGTGTTGTTGAAACTGCTAATAATGCCTTGAAGTAGGTGGGGTAGTCAGGATGAAAAACTCCATCCAGGCTTTGTCCTCAGGGCTCATCCAGTTTCTGATGAAATAACATTTGAAGGCAAATAAAATGTTCTAAATATGTTCACACTACCTCTGTAAAAGCTTGCCAGACTAATGAGTAGAGGAAGAAGGCTTCAAAGAGAGATATCTAGAGAGAAATGTCTTTCAGTTCTCCTCAAAGGCATACTATGCAACCAGCCTAGAGGACAGAGAGAAGGATCTTAGAAGAAAACTACCATGTTCAAGGCATGAAAATTCCACACTATAGCCCCACCTTTTCTTTTCAGATTGATTTGTCTCATAGAACTTCAGCTGTTCTATGGGGTATTGTCTGTCTTACGCTGGAAAAGTGGTGCTGACTGGTACTTACAGTAAGTGTTGGCTTGCCTTTAAGCTTATAAATAATATCGAATGACTTCAGCAGGACTTCTCTCATGTTCGTTGGACTGTGGCTGAAGACAGTCAATTGCACTCCATCCTCTTCAAAAGAAAACATAGCTGCATCTCCAGGAAGTTTCTTGTCAGAATCCATGGAGAAATCTTTGCATCGTCTGACTGCTGCTTTAACTGCTTGGCTGAAAAGCTTTCCAAAACATTTGAAAACTATCTGAAATCCTCCAGTTTCAACACTTTTCCAAAACTGTGTAGGTTCTTCTACTCTAGATACATGAGTTTATCGGGGAACTCCAAGTGCAGCCTAGCCTTTCTTCACTTTCCAACATACCAGACTGTTTACAAGCTGTACATTTGTAATGCAATTTAAAGTCCTTCATGTGAACTATGTCTACGAAATTATTAATACAAAAGAAAGGTCTACCAAAATGTTTGATTTACAAACATAGCCATTTCTTTCAAAGCTTTCATCCATCGTTAATCATATTGTGAGCCTGCTGCTTGTCTCTGGCATATACTTAGTAAGCTAAGGATATAATACGTTACTATGGACTTTGAGAGCTCTCGGTATGGAGGCAGCCTTGCTGGTTTTATTATTATTTCTTAAATAATTAAAGGCCCACTCAATTCTGGTATTGTTGTGTGCACAGAGAAAATGGTAAATGATTTACCAGGAAATGGGAAACTGAAGCAGTTTTGAGCTTTTATAGAATAATTACATTGCTTCACAGACTTATGGTTATAGTACTTATGACATGAAACAGCTCAAAATTATTTCTTTGAAAACAAAACATTATGGAACCACAGGAGCAGTGCTTTACTGTTGCCAATGTTTGTTTAGTTTCCGCTTTGGACTCAGCTGGAAATATTCTATCCTTAACCTTTCACAAATATTATTTCTATTGACAAATTTCATGTGCTTAATCTAAATCTTTTTTTTTTTTTTTTAAGTTGAAATCAGTCATGCTATTTTCACACTTATCAATAGCAAGTGCTTATGTGGACAAGTGCTGGTGGACAACAAGTTAAGCATGAGGCAGCACTGTGCCCTTGTGGCCAAGAAGGCCAATGGGATCCTGGGCTGCATTAGGCAGAGTGTTGCCAGCAGGTGGAGGGAGGTGATCCTCCTCCTCTCCTCAGCCCTGGGGAGGCCTCCCCTGGAGTACTGTGTCCACTTCTGGGCTCCCCAGGACAAGAGAGACATGGCACTCCTGGAGAGAGTCCAGTGGAGGGCTACGAAGATGATGAGGGGGCATCTCTCCTAGGAAGAAAAGCTGAGAGAGCTGGGCCTGTTCAGCCTGGAGAAGAGAAGACTAAGAGGTGATCTGATCAACGTGTATAAGTATCTGAAGGGGGAGTGTCAAGAGGATGAGGCCAGCCTCTTCTCCGTGGTGCCCAGCGACAGGACGAGAGGCAATGGGCACAAACTGAACCACAGGAAGTTCCACCTAAACCTGAGGAAAAACTTCTTCACTGTGAGGGTGACAGAGCATTGGAACAGGTTGCCCAGAGAGGTAGTGGAGTCTCCTTCGCCGGAGATGTTCAAAACCCGTCTGGATGCGATCCTGGGCAATATGCTCTACAGGTCCCTGCTTGAGCAGGGAGGTTGGACTAGATGATCCCCAGAGGTCCCTTCCAACCTAAACCATTCTGTGATTCTGTGATTCTGTATGTATCACACTTAAAGAATGATTTAAAGTAGCAATTGACCCTAAGCTGACTTGGTAATTCTCTGAATAGGTGCATATATGTTTTATGTGATTTTTTTTTATTCTTAATTATAAGACAAGACATTCTCACATGAAACAATTTCTGAGAACTGTAGTGCTAGTTATAAAATCATGAAACTTATTTGTGGAGTTCTCTGTGTGTGTGTGTGTGTGTGTATGTGTGTAAGTGAATCCTTGGTGACTGATGAGAAAGGTTCTCCACGATGGCTGTTACAAGGTTTGTCTATCTAATATGTTCCAATCTTATATTTTTGAGGGATTCACGTATGAAATGTTTATGCCAGTAAAGTGCTTTTGATTTGAAGAAAGCTATCACCTTGTTTTAAACACTTCTACTTATGCGTGCATGAATAATGACTGCAAAATGCCACTAGTATTAGTGCTGCTCCGGGTGAAGAAGAAGAGAGTCAGTCTTTTATGGAGTAGGTGACAGTAGAGAAGTCTTGACTATTGCATTACTGAGGAAATACTTAGTCAGCTGCAGGCTTGACAAGTAGAAGTCTTGTGAAAAAAGTTATAGTCCTTCATGCTTCATAGTATGTGCATCCTGTCTAATGTCTCAATTATAAACATGCACAGTCATTATTTGCCTAGAAATTGAGATCATTCAGTAAGGATCACATCAGCTGATGTAAAGGGTCGTACAATTACCTCTATCCACCAATAAATCTCTCAGAAGGAAACTGTAACTCCATTCTGAGACCCCATCTAACCTACAGTAAGATTTCTTCTTTCTTTTGAGGATTTTAATTTAATTTAAATTTAAATTTAACTATGTTATTATTTTATGTTATTATTATTTAATTATTTATAACTTCCTGGGACGATATATGCCACTATTTCATAGAGTTTTTTTGCAGCTACCCTGAGTGCAATGAGGATGATTCTTTTCTTCTAATCTTGGACATTTGAATATTAATAATCCAAGCTAATAAGTCATTTAAGTTCTTCTTAGAGATACATCCAAGATGTGTCTTTTTTCAGCTTACCTATGCTACACAGGTGGGCTGGAAAGACAAGTGTAACACTGGAGAAAAGGGGTAGATACTAGGAAGTTTTTATATAACAATTTTAGCTGGATTATTGAGACTTTCCTGTATTAGATCATTTGGGCAACTGGATTGTGAAAGTACTAGTTGGATTAACAAAAAAATTCCTAGTTCTATAGATATGGTTTGTTCTCTTTTGCCTGTAACAAGATTTTGAGTGTAGTGTGCCACCCACTTCTTGTTTATGTTATGCTGGGCCATATTATCTTGCTAGAATTTCTGTGATTTAGATTATGTTTATTTGAAAAGTTCTAGGCCACTTTTCAACCCCTTTTCTGACAGCTACCTCTTTGTCCCTCTTTCTACAAGTTACGGACTAGGCTGGTCTTCTTGAGAATTAGTTTTTGTTTTTTGAACCCATTTCTGTTTAGCGGCAGATGCTCCTCTCAGAAAAGATTTTCATCTTTTGCCTAATGCTGCCTGCCCTCTGGATACGTGTGTTCCCAGAGACGTGATAGCAAGGAGCTGGAGCAGGAGCCCTGTGCTGTGGGGTGCTAATGGCCTCTCCTAATCCTGAAGGCTGGGGTTGCTCTGAGTAGCTGCAAGGGAGATAGGCTGCAAAAATAGGCTTCCATTTCTCTCTGGGGCTATAGACCCCCACTGACCTCTAAGTTACCATAGGAAGAGGACAGAGGTATCTCCTGGAGCTGAAGAGGTTTGGCTGTGAGTACTGTCTGGAGGAGGCAGCATGGCCCTCACAGACTGGTGGCTCACAGATATGTGCTGTCATTCTCTGAATAGTTTCAAATACCTTGGCATAGGGCAAATAGGTAACTGCTGTGCAAAGCTGAAAAGAAGGTAAGTCGGAGGGATGTGCCAGAAGCTAACATAGCATTTGTGGGAGAGGAAAAGAACTTCTCAGACATAAAGCAAGCCCCTCACCACTAGGGCCTAAGCATCGCTTGTCCCATTGCCTCCCTAACCCTTATGAAGGCTCCCTCCCTAAGCAGTAGCAACCCCTTATATAACCTTTTTCCCAATTTATGTCCACTAGAGATAGTGAAGCAATGAATACCCCCCTTTCCTTGCCAGAATCCTCTTCACAGCATTTCTTGTGAAACCTTTCACAATACAGCACTTGTCTACTATATTCTCTCCAGCAGCCAGCTCAAGTTTAGGCCTGTGAGGTTTTCTGCGGGTGATGGAGGCAGCAGTCACAGCCACAGGCTGATACTTAGGAGAGGTCTAAAAGGACAAAGGAACTTATAGGCAAAGGAAAGGAATAACGGATCATCTTTTGTGCCCTGAACATCTACAGGTGGCCATGGGTAAAGTGGTCTCTGCAAAGATGCTAGGTGTCAGGCTGCATGTCTTGTACCCTAGAGAAAGGAGGTGCAGTTGATGGATGTCAGCCCACTACGCTGTTATTGCAGAAGAGCTGCTTAGCCACAGGACTGCACTCACTGCTCTTCTGTGTCGTACAGTGGATGTTACCTAAACCTGGATTAGAAAGGAATGTTAAACAGCAGGCACCATTGTGTCACTTGAAAATGGCGTACAGAAGAACAGAGATAAGGCTAGGAGCTTTAGCACCATCTGTTTCAATCTATCTTCTTCAGACTACTTTTGTTTCAGATCTACTTGTGTTGCACTAAACAATTTGATCTCAAACAAAATGATCTCCAGAGGTCCCTTCCAACATAAACCATTCTGTGATTCTGCAATTTACTAATATACATTCACACAGGCTCAGATAATTAAAGCTAGCAGCTTGCATCTCCCCACCACACAGCGCTGTTTTGATAAAGTGCATCATACAGTGTATGCTTTTTTACTGCTGCAATCTTACTTGTTTGTTTTCTTTCTAGGGTACACAGCACAGGAACTCCTGAAGAAAGAGTAAATGAAGGTAAAATTGCCCTTAAATTAATACAGTGCAAGTAACGTATGATGGCTTATGATATATAGGATTACTAAGATACCATCATTTATAAGCTGAGCCACAGATTCTCTATCTGTCATCATTTTCTTAAACCAACTAGCATGTTTTTTTAACTTTCTTCTGGGGTTATAAAAACGTAAGCTCAGTTGATTTTTATTTCACCACTGATTAGGATAACAGTACCAGATGAATCTTCCTGTTCACAACACTGAACTGCCTTATAGTTTTGTCCAAGACAAGTGTTAAATGTAATTTGAAGGTCACTGGAAGTGATGCAGTAGTTGCCGGGGAACACTTAATATCACTTTACTTTCAAACAGTCTGCCTCTAGATGAAACTGAAAGAGATGTAAGAAATTGATTGCAGAGATGAGTAACGGGAGATGTGAAATTAGCAGGAGCACTGCTGTGATGCTACTACACATGAAGCTTGTGCTGTACCATTCTCTTACCAAAATGAAACAATTGGATATTTAAAGAGTAAATATCTGAAAACCACACAGCCATGACAATTTCTTGAGCCTTTAAGGCAAGGCATCAAGCAGCTACGTATTTAGTCAAGTTTAAAACACCGTGTTCTTTTGTATGACCTCTCCTGCTACCTGTTTAGTGTATGAGCTATACTTAATCTAGAATCATTTTTCCTTTCCTCTTTTCTATTCTCTGTCTTTCCATGCCACACTCTAACCACGCAGGCTTGCTCTTTTCTGTGGAGTCTTTTTGCTCTTCTTCTGCCTTCCTCCATCAACAGTTTCCCAAAGACTTCATTACATTTTATCCTGTGGCCACCTATTACCATATTCTGCTTTTATTCTAGCTGCTGTATTGATAACATACCCTCTCATTAGGACAGGAAACACAGATAATTACTCTGAGTGTAGTTTATCAAGCAGCGATTATTCACTTATGCCATTTTTTACCAAGACTCTGTTTCTTTTATTTGCTTACGAGAATGTCAGGTAAGGAAATAGGAAACCTTACTGAAGTCAATTGACTATACTGATGTAACTTTGTACAGGCCAATTAATCTGTCTTAGGGAAAATAAGACTGTTTTGGCACTATCTGATCTTTGACAAAACTGTACTATCTGCCACTTTATCCACTCTCAGTATAAATTGATTAATAATTCTAAGCATCTTCTCTGAAAATAGATGCCCTGATTTGTAATTTTTCTACATCTTTCCCTCTGCTCTCTCTTTTTAAAGATGGATACCAAGTTTCATATTGTTCTCTCTTTTTTTTTGAATGTTACCTGTCTTTTATCATATCTTGAAGATAATTAGTGAAGTTTCATAAATCTCTTTAGTTACATTATTTTTGTAAGCATTTAAAGATAAATTTATCAGGTTATTCTGACTTGAATTCACCTAACTTGTCTAAATATTCTTTAACTTGCTCTTTTCAAATTCTACCTTATGCATCTAATCCTTGTGATAAAATCGATTGTGTGAAGCATCTAGTCAAAACTACCTTTTCCTTACTTCCTCCCTTTCCTTTCCTTTCTCTTCCTTCTCCCCCTTCTACTCCTCCTCCTTCTCTTCCTTCTCCTTTCTTTGCTTTCTAAACTAAATTAAGGAAGGCATTGAATATTTTAGTCTGTTCTGCATAATCTCTTCCTTGCTGTCTCTTCCTGATGAATTTCTTTTGCTTTCTTTTGTATTCACTTCCTATTGTGTTCATAAAACCTCTTCTTCTTGTAACTTATTTTATATGCAGCCTTTCTGATTATTTTTTTCTTCTTCATTTTTCTGTCATTCGTTCATACTTATCTTTTGGCAGCACTATTTTTGTTTTATTGCCATTTTTTTCTGATCTTTTTCCCTAGCATCGCAGCATTTCCAGTTAATTCAGATTGGTATTTTATTGAATTAACTAACTTTCCTTTGCATCAGAATAGTCTGTTTACTGTCTTTTTACTATTGTCACTTTTAGGAACTGCCAGTTCACCTACAGAACAACTTAGTAGATATAAAACATACTTTCATATGTATAAAATATACTTATAGATTACTCCCTTCTCTTTCAATTATGGTCTACTTTTCTGAAAATTGCTTCCTTATCCTGCATCCATGGTCCCATCCTTTGCCCTAAAGTAATGAAGAGTATAGTTTCATGGTTATTTCAATTCAAATTATTTTCCACTGATTTATTTAAGAATACCATAGAAGTTACTAGTGAGCTATTATTTTACATTTGATTTTAACTAACATAAAGCACTACTTCATATTTTAATTGTGGAAGATAATTTGGAAGATGAGTTGTCTCATAGTGTATTCCAAGAATGTGTACTACTCCTAGAAGATACCGGGTTAGTTGAAAACCTTTTTTTTTAGTGACTGCTGTCCTTTCAATGTTTCTGTTTCTCAGCAAAAGAGATTTCCTTGTCTTTAAGGCCTTCCTTTTCCCATTTCACTACTGTAATTTTCCTCTCCAGTCTTTTTTCCACCCATCCCTTCCCTTGGTTTCCACCATTTCATAAGATAAATATTTACCTTCTGGTGGACTTTTGCCAAATCTGTTAAATCCCTCTTTGCTAGGTCCAGTGATGTGGTTTTTTTTTGGTAAAACTTCATCCTTTCATAGTTATGTTGCTTCATGGAACATCATCTACTACATGAAAACTAAAATTTCTCTATCAGCCATTTATGCAGTAATACATTCATCGTGCAGTACTTGTAAGTCCCTGCGAAAGCTTCAGTGCTCAAGCTGAAAGACTAATAAAAATATCAGTTTATTTTTTATAGTAATAAATATCCCCAGTTCCTTCACTTACACTTGTAGAGGACTGTCATCACATCACTGTCTGGAGTAATTAATAAAGTAGCTTATATTGAAGATTGCATAACGCATGCCCAAAAGGCTTCATTAATATCAGCAATATTTCTATAATATTTTGGCTTTGTTTCCAGTCAGACTTCATGCTTCCTGGATTGGTTAGCAGATAGGATTCATTCCCCGAGAAGGGGACCTTCAGGTGTCTTATTTTTCATGTCTTGTTGTTGGACTTGTGGCAAAAGTCCTCTCAGTGTTAAGACATATAGCCCCTCTAATCCGGTCATTGTGGTCTTTGCTATTCTTTCGGTCTCAGGATCACACAGAAGTCCTTAACTTTGAAGGACAGGGGACTTAGAAGAAGCTAGCTCTTATGTATGAGGTGGCTGGCCCCTTCTTTCCTCCCTGTGGAAAAGGTATTTCCCTTTCTTCTCATGTTGTTACTAAAACCCTCTTTATTCAACTTTTTTTCTTCCTTGTTGCACGTCTCTAAATGCATCCTTTGGGTAAAATCCTCACATTCCTGGACGCAGGAGGCACCACATCCGGATCTGCTACACTCATATGCCATCTTCCTGTGGTATTCCACTTCATTTTTTACCATGTGCCTATTGCTTCCCTGTATTTTGTTTCCTTTTAAGTCGTGCTCCCCCTCCCCTCCGCCCCTGGGAATGCAGACTCCCTTCTTTTCAAACCGGTTTTGCAAGATCTCTTCCTGAGCCAGGTCTCTGCATCCTGTGACAGAGCAAAACCTGGCAGCAGTGCTGGGTGTTCTTCCCTTCTAGAGTACTTACACAAGATAATCTATCTCTCATTTCCTTTTAACCTACTGGCAAACTTACCTAGCTGTGAAAAATAGTGACTAGAAATGGTTCAAGTACCTACCTGAACAAAGCTGTCAAGCTTAGCAAGCAACTGGCACTCACCCACTGATTTCCAAGGAAATATTTTCTTCACACTTTTTAAAAAACTATATTTGTAATACTAGCACTTAATCTAAATGGAGTATTTTGGATATTAGGGCCTTGTGCAAGATTGTTGATGGGTTTTGTTGTTTTTTCCTCTCAAACTGTATGGTTTCTATAAAGTTGAAAAAAAATTCTGTATTGCCTATGTTATGCTATGATGGCCATGTTTTTGCTCATGCTGGGGTATGATTTGAAAAATTCCCATAGTTTACAGCTGCAATCACTGAGTCAATGTTTAAATCCAACAGCTGGTACTGTATGTCAGCTCCTGAAGTAAATAACACTCTTAGTGATGTACTTGTCTGTCCCAATAAACGCGTTCATTTGAAAGTGTCATTGGGAGATGCCATGATTTATTACAGTTTGAGTTTCCCTAGAATCGCATAATCAGAGCTATATAACAGAATGGCTCGATAAAAACTGTGGCTTCTCTTCTTTAGCATAGTTTTTCTTATGCTATTTTAGTGATAGGTCAGAAATTTACTTGTTTTAGTAGTATTTAGTGGCAATTTTATACTTAGCATTCTAATCTCTCAGGGTTTTTAAATTGGTGTAAAGAATGGGTGACTGAAAGAGGGTAGCTTTGAAACTTTTTAAAAATGTAACAATATGTGTTTTTATATTCTCTTTTTAAGACTCACATTACTGGAGATGTAAATCAGCTAGATATTTTTCTTAGCCCTCGTGTTTCAGGACTCTTGATGTTGTAATCAGTTCAGGATGACCTTTTATACTGATGTTGTTTTTCAGGATAGAAACATTAAGGGAATTCTCCATTTTAAAAACTAAGGTCATAGAGAGTACAAAGCAATCAGTCTAAACAAGTCTAGTTTCATTATTCAATGGCTTGTCCCTATCCATCTGCTCGACAGTTATGATTGAGAGAGATTGTAAAAATTCTCCAGTGAACTGAGGATGTAAGCAGAGTGGAAAAATGGGAGGAAAAATGGGAATTATAGAGGAGGCTCTAAGAAATGCATTAGAAATCAGAATTGAGAGGATCAATGAGGAAAGGAGGAAATGGTTGAAAGAAATATTGAAAGCCAGGAAGGAAGAAGGGAGTAAGCAATTTTCAAAAGAAGTTTTTCAAAAAACAATAGAAAAGCCCTTAACTACTGTCTGAAATACATATATATATATGGATATTATGCATATCAGCCAGTAATTAAGGGCTTTCCAGTTGTTGGGTGTATATATACATATACATATATATATATATATATATATATATATATATATATATATATACATACATAGACACAAACCAGCTGAGAGTCCTTTCCTGAAAAAAAAAAAAAAAAAGAAAGCAGTTGAAGAGAAAGTATGATTGCTTGTATATGTGAAATACGCAGTTGGATTAAAAGCATGACCTGAAATTGTTTTGAATATAATGACTAGATTAACAAATGGGTATGAATAAAATATGCATTTTGAGGTTAGGGCTTAGCAATTTTAATGGACAAGCTTATATCACTAGTAGACCAAATTTTCATTACATATTTCTAGCAATTAGAACTACTGTTCTTTGTTATTGCTGTTTTTGAAAAATGCTAATTCCTTAACTATTTCAGAAATTAATTAGTCTTTGTGCTGCTTCTTTTCTTCTTCATCTCAACTCATATTTCAAGTTAGCTTTGATAATGCCTAAAGGCTTCTTGGCATGCTCTTGTATAAACCAAAAAGACTCATTATTTCTCTGTGACCTGATGCACTGCTTGCCAGAAAATAGTCATCATAACTCAATAGTCTGGCTTGCTGAAATTTGTGCTCTTTGGTCCTCAATGAAAGAGGATCTGAGAAAATTAATAAACTTAGAAAAGTACACAAAAATGGAAAAGGCAATAAAAATAAGAGTGATCAGAAAGGAGATATGCATTTTTTGGAGTATGTTTAAGAATGGAAAATAAGTGCAGCAAGAAAAAGACTAATAAAATGATGTTGTGGTAAGGTGCAGGGACGATACTGAGTAAAACAGAAGCAGTGGGCAATTTAAAAATCCAGTAAAAATTGAAGGAAAAAGGCTGAAGAAGAAAGGTAGCAACAGTATAGAGTCAAAACATAATGATGCAGATTTAGGAGATAGTTGGGGTTGTCTTCCTTGCAAGTGAGACCTCTTGGTCTAGATGATTCTATGATTGCCTTTCTTGCAAAGCTGGCAGTAATGGAAACTGAAGGAGAGTAGTGGACAGGGAAGAGAGGGCGCGGCTGAGACCCCAGCACATCATGGAGAGAGATCCAGCTGGGCTGCTGGCACTGGAGTTAGCTCAGCGCTGAATATGGCACCGTGTGGAGGAAGGGTACAGGCGACGGCGGCTGCCGTATGTAGCATGCTTGTCACACGGGGCAATACTGACATAAAAATTACAGTCCTCAGCCCAATAAAATCCTATGTCTCTATTTGTTTGTACTTACCTCAAACTAGAACAATTGTTATATACCTTTCAGCTAATGTGGAGATTGAAATCCAAGGTCTTTTTTACTGGCTTAGGCTACAAGATTCGCATCGTACACATGGGCAGTGGACAATGCTTCATAGCTGTGAATCATTAGTAGTGATCATGTATCAATAAGTATCTTCTTTTAAATCCCAACATGGTAGACAGAGGTACTCCTCTTTCTGCAAACAGTACATTAAAAGAGCTTGAGTTGTTCCAAGACATGTTGCCTCAAACAATCTGAAATGATCCAATTCTTGAAAGCCTCTTTGGCATCCAAAACTTCTATTTACCTCTGAAATCTTGGCCTAAATATTTGAATAGTAAAAATAGTATTAAAAATCATTGTTAATATCTCTACAGAACAACAACTGTTATCTGCATCATTGAAGTGATCTTTCTTTCAACTGTAAAAGAGCTAGAATTAAAAGCAAATATCATTACTTATAATGATGGAATTAAAATCAAAGGAAAAGTAGTTGTAAGCTACTATACTCTCAAGTGAAAATATAAATTAGGAAGAAGGATAAATAAAGATCTATAAAAATATCAAAAGCCATGAGGATAATGAAGTTTTTCATTAAATGCTTTCACTGAGTTGGTCATTGAATGTTGGTTTCTGTTAACTTTTTATTAATAAAGAAGTTTGTTGCTGCACATCAAATCAGATACAGAATCTAAAACAAAACTTTTCTGCTATATGACAGGCTTTTTGTTAAATTATTCCTTTTAAGCAGAGTGTAACAAGGATCAGTTACACAAAGGGATTACTAGAAGAAAGTAATAACATAACATTGTATCACAGGGCTAAGTGATGCATCACAAACATGCTAAACATCTACTCCTGGACAATGATGAACAGGGAAGTAATGACTCTGTCAGATCGTTTTTTCCTACATGAGCCGTATGAACAAGGAATAAGAGGGTTACACTCCACTGCTCCTGTCAAAATTGCACAGAGTTTGTCCACAGGCCAAAACGGACTTCCTCTACGACAGGCTGTGCAGCCCTGGAGTTGCAGTGCACAGGTTCTGAACACAGCAGAGGGATGCAGCTCTGCGGCACAGCTGAAGAAGGAACAAAGCCTCTTTGGTTCCTCTTTCAACTTCTGGAAGACCTGGTCTTCAATATGCAGTACTCATTGCAGCCTCAGGCAGGAGTTTCTGGGTTTATTTGACTTCAGTGAGCCAGCAGGTAACACAGCAGCTCTGAGCCAAGCCCTGCATACAAATACTTGCGTGCGTGCGCACACAAAAGGAGACACGTCTCCTTCCTCTCATTGTATGCCTTCATTTCCCAGGCTTGCACCTCAGCGTTTCCTCCCTTTACGGCACATCCAGCTTCCACAAATCCCAGTTCCTCTGAGGCATACTCTAATGCCAGACCCACACCTTCAGCAAACCCCATGCACTTTGCTGAAATGAAGACTATGGTAGCCCGTAGTCCATGGTAGCCCATTGAACATAACATCTGAAAGATTGTTACATGACATTTCATAATGTCTTATTTGTATGTGATTGATGGGCTTTTTTGTATACTTCATATTTATTTTTAAATGGTACATCACTCCAAAAAGTGGAGTTTTTGTTTATTTCTTTCCATAGCAGATGTGAGGAGGAGGAGAAAATGTATGTTCATAAGAATTTTCAAATACAAAGAACTCCTCCTCTCTAATAAATACATAATTGACCAAAATGTTTTTTTATGAAAAATAGCAATGCACAAAGGAGATCTGCAGCCAAATAAACTAAGGGCATATGCGCAAGAATTACATGGAATATGAATTCATTATATTTCAATATACAAGCAAAAACTTTAGCTATGTGACTTTCTCTGTTATTTTTATTTTTGCTGTCCACTCAGCAGCAGAGGTTTGTGCACAGCTCAGTGAAATATGACAAAGAATGGTACATCAAGTTATTAAGTATGAGTGGAGGAAGGAGCTATGATACATGAAAAATTAAATCAAATGTGAAGTTAAATTGTCCTAGTAGTACATTCATTAAATGTTAAAACTAAACTATTCTGAAATGAGCACTATCAGTTTCTTTAACTCTAAAAATGTTTTTCACTTTTATCTTGATTCTAGCCCATTACAAATATATTAATAATAAAGCTGATCCATCAGACACTAGATTCTTCAACCCATCTGGGATCTAAGACCTCCCTTCCCCCATTCAAGATGTTATGCTTCTGACTAATTTAGCAAATTCCAACATTGTACTTGGAGATCTTCCATGTGTAGTTTAAATGCTAAACTCTATGTTTTCAGTGTTAAAAATTTGTTAGTCAAAGATAAATCAGTATTAAAACTAATAATAACTCTTGTAAAAAAAAAAAATCCCCCCAAAAGCAGTACTTCTTGTTCTGATGCTCAGCCCTAAACTCTGATCACAGTAGGTTTTTCATAATGTTTTCTCCTTTCTTTCTTTTATATGATTTGTTTATATAAGTACTTAAAGAGCTTGTTTTGTTTCAGGAAACACCTGCTCCTCAGAGTAGTTTCATTTTCATTAACAGGAGTAAGACCCAAACATTTCAGTTAAGGGTGATTTCTGAGTAGCCTTCTAGCAACCTTAACAACAGGTTGCTTTCCTACAGTAAGAGTCACATGTTACCGAAAAATCCCTTTAGACCCGTTTTGGTAGAATAACAGGCAAAGCTATCCAATGTAGAGAGAAAAGATAAAAAATATTCAAAGTTTCCAGTTCTTCTGTATGAAACTAAGGGTATATCTCTTTGCCCTGGCAACCTGTAAATGTGAATTTAAATGAACATTTACAGTCCACTGAAATTTGTGGAAAGTGTCCACTGACTTCAGTGTTTTATATCACTGAATATATCTTTGAGACGTAGCTCTAAGTGTACCTTTGAGATATCTAGACCTATTTGTAAGAATTCTAAGAGCCCCATATACTATGTAACATGGCTTTTTAAAAAAAAAGATTTTTTTTTTGTCTTTTGTGACCAGTTTGAAAGATGTTTGGAGGGTTTATGGTTCATGTTAAATAAATATCTTCTGCCCAATACAGTTTAGTAGACTTGTGGAACCTAATATTCTCTAATCCTCAGTTAACCATCTTGGAAAGCTAAAATGCCTGTGGTTCAGAAACGCAAGACAGGAATAGAATTCTAATCCTTTTTTTTGAAAAGATATGATGTCACTTCACCCTTTCTAAGGCAGAGAGGTTTGCACACCAAATTTGGTAACATATTAACGTTAATGCTAGTTCATTATTGCTATCTTGTCATCACTTTTTTATGTAACATCTATTGCTGAGAAATTAATGGCATTGCAGTAGCATATGGGAAGTCATACATGTAGATAGCGTGCTGCTCTGCTGTAAACCTGAGGATGTTACACAGCACAATTCTTTTGTTTAGGCACTTTCTTCATGTGGGATTAAGTACCTTGTTTTGAGGTGATTAATTTCTGCATTCTCTCAAATCGCTGGATTTGCTGCTTTAGTCATTTAAATCTTGCAGTTCTCTATCTTGATCTTATACATTTGGGCATTACCACGGAAAAAGAAACAGGATGTCAGGAAATACATCCGCATACTTTTTCGAGGGAGAATTAAGTTGCAAATGTTTCATCAGGACAAGAACTATATGCTAAGTTAATACAAGCTCCAAGTACGTTGAACTTTGAAGCAATCCAGGATATTACATATACGTGTGTTAGTTACCTTGCGTAGATAACTTTTTGCTTCCCAGGCATTTCATTTATCTGTGAGAAACAAGATGTCAGAATAAGCAGAAAGCCAGCACACTTGTCGCAGTATCTAATCTAATCGGGAAACTTTGCTAAACATTGCCAATCTACACTGCTGGGGCAGCTCACTGGCTCTATTTTACGGAAAAAGTAATAGAAGACTGAAGCGAATTCAGACTGTGATCCTCTGCATTCGCCAGCAGCCCTGAAGTAAGTTCAGCCTGAGCTCAAAAGAGTCACCTGTGCTATTCTCTGTGAGCTACAGAAAACTGCTCAGCATACTTCATCAAACTTAAGATTTACCATAGAAAACCAACTTTAGGTGTGCCACAAGCTGAGAACAGGTTCAAAGAACAGCCAGCCCTTTCCAGAACCTAGAAGGAAATTTAAATTCCTATATCTTAGCTAGGAAGTATACAATGCTCTACTCTAGATAATAGGGTCAAGTAAGACAAATAAACTTAACAAAGAAGCAACACAAAAAACTATTACATCCATCATACATAGAGGGAAAATTCCCTCCTGACCCTGCCATATTGGAAAACTGGTTTATCCACATCATGAGAAAAATGGTCCAAATAAATAACTGAAAAATTTTAATGGTACTGCTGCATTAAGCATTTGATTTCTCGCTTCTGTAACCTATAATGCTTCAGAGAAAGGTAGAAGATATCCCCCTTCCAATAAAAAATAAAAAAGCTCAGAGGTGAAATTTTATAGTGCTTTGCCACCCCGATCTTATCCACAAGAGAGGGAAAAGTAACAGCACAGTGAAGGGAGAAACTATTTGGATCTCTTTACTGATTCTTCACACTCAGGTCTTGTTCAATAAAATTATAGCTTCTTTATTCCTGCTGCTTTTGAAAAGGATGTTTTGTATGTAACAGACTTTGAGATAGAACTACTTCTATATCAGTGCTAAGAATGAAAAAAATACCCTGATGAAGCTAGTCTTAATTTTATCTGGCAAATATTTTTCTTTCCCATATCCTACATTTTTTCCCTAAAAACAACTGAATGAAGTTTCTGTAAGTCCTTGCAAAAATTGTCCTGGGGTTTGATAACAGTTACTGTTGGGCAGCTTGGCTATTTATTGAATTTTCCTTTTAAAGGTTTTCTCGTTATTCATAGTAGTTCTTGTATGCTTCTATATAACCTTCTTCCTTCTTAATATTTTCACTGGAAATTAATTTAGTTGTCTATGTAGTAAAAATTCTTAGTTTCTCTCACTACTTTTTTTTTTCTTACTGGGAAATCTAATGGTTTATACTCTGTCTAGGAGACAATATATATTTATTGTGTTTTGTCATATTTCTCAGTTGTTCAGTACTTACATATATGTTTTGCTCTCCCTCGCTACTAACATACTCCAAACATACTGTCATGCTGGATCTCCTTTTGCATGACAGTGAAGATACAGTATGACCTAGAAGTGCAAGATTTGCAGCCATTACACACTTGCTATCCAGCAATCATTTTGTTTTGATCCCTATGTTCAGTCACTCAGCCAACTGCTTATCGTGTGACTGTGTTCATATAGCAGTCACATTAAAATGATTAACAATAAAAGTGCTTAGATACTCAAATCTAAATAGATAATGACCAGAATCTTGTGTTCAATGGATCATTTTATGCTGCCATCATTAAAAAAAAATGAAGCTTGCTGTTCAAGATTTATTGTCAAGTTTATTCCAGATTGTAAATAAAGATGAGTTATCTGTTCGATGAACAAGCCCTGTTTCTTTTTTTGATGGTAAACTATGCCTTGGAAAGTGGTATGGGTAATATCCATTATACAGGGAAGAAACATAAGTGACAGGCTTAGTGAGATGCTGTGTGTCACAGCAATTCTCAGCGTATCTGCAAGGGGACATGGACTGCCCATGTCAATAACCAAGGTCTGCCGCATCATGCGGATGAAAGACATTGCTAGGACAATAGCAATGCTGTTACTTCACCAAGTATTGTTATGAGACATCTCTGTATTCAGGTAACAACTTCTCCTAACGTGTTTAAAAGGTTTAAAGTTCTTACTGGATGTATGTTTCAGAGAAATAAACACAATGTGACTGAGAATCCTTAGCGATGTGTTCTGGGCCAGATGTTAACATTGCTTACTGCTGAGAGTAACTTTATAGTGCAGCAGTTTCCTCAGGGCTCCTGATGAGCTTCAGCCTCACTGCAAATTATGGAGCTTAATGGAACGCCAAAATCTTATCCTGAGTTGCTTCAAATGCTAAACAAGATGAAAAACAGAGCACAAAAAAACAGTCGAAAAATTTATGGCCAGAAAGGGTCCAGAAAACCTTTTGCCAGTAATTTTTATGCAAGAGGAGATATAACTCTCAAACTTTAGAAAACAGTATCAAAAAATTAAGAAAAAAGGTGAATATCTTGTTTTCTTTTGAGAAAAGGAAGAGACTTTTGTCTCCCCATTTTTCACTTCTTGATAATATTGATAATTAGAACAGTTAAAGTTTTTGCAACAAAATATGTAACTTAAAATGCTATTTTCTATCTAATTAGTGAAAGGCACTAGAACATTTTTGATGTTGTTAAAAAAAAATAAGATTTTGGTTTGCTACTCTTATTCAAAATAACCATGTGCCTTTTCAAAGGATCAATGCCAACCCAAATTTGTTTCAAAGCTGAAATTATATTTCTCTTGCAAACGATATTGTTTTTTAATTTAATAGGAAAGAAAGGTCTCCTATGACACACTTTACATGAAAAAACAGATTTTCTGGGGCCAGTTATAAATTCTTAGAAAGAATGGAGTGTAATAATACTATTCTCTGCACATAAACTAGAATGGTGCCAAAGGGAGCTGCTGTAATAGGGGTAGTAAAAATGGAAGGAGGAGAAAGTGTAGTGAGAAGGAAAGATAATCTGAGTCTTTAGCCGCTTTAAAATATCCAAACTAAAATAGTAGCCAGGAGCACTTTTTTGCATTTTCAGTTAGTGAAGGTATTGACCTTTTGACTTCAGTTATGGATCTTCCCTCTAATACACTCCCTTTTGAAAGATTAAAAAGGAAAGACTGCAACACTGGCTGTTCTCGCTTTAAAACCCTTTTTACTCTCTCATGAGCTACAGTAATTTTAACATTCAAAAATAGTAGACATTTCTACTGCAGTTTAAAAACTTTGTACACAAAAACAGGCAATAAAAAGGACCAATACTTTGTCTCTATTAAGATTCACAGGAGACTTGCTACACATCCTCTTCTAGAAGATCTTACTCATTCTTGTGTGTATTTGTTTGATTCCTTTAGTGCTTCTATGGAAATATATATTTTCCAGTATCAGTCAGGCTAATATAAAATTGGATTCTGCAAAATCTTTTCAATGAAACACCAAATGATGAGTTGCAGCTTATTCCAACATAAGTAGAGACTTGAAATTCAGCCTGAATTACACAAAATACTGTTAACCTTCAAAATTTGGGAATATCTCTGAACGTTCCTGACTTTTTGAAGCTGAATATGTAAGTAGTATGAAATTTGTACCTACTTTTAGTACAGTTGAAGAGTGAAGAAAAAAATCAATATTCTTACTACTACTTTGTGTTTGTGTTTTTTGGCCAGAGATCAAAACTTAAATGTTTCAGTCAAATCAGAAATAATAGGAAACCCGCAGATATAATGCTTTGCACGCAACAGGCTATTCTACCCATGTATTGCTTCCCATTGTTCAGGTGCATATTTGGTTATGATTTACAATCATGAAAGTGAAAAGTATGTACAAAGACAAAAGAGATTTATAAATAACCTTGAAGATTTTTCCCTACAACAGATTTTTCCCAACAACCTAGATGACACTAAGAAGAAAAAAAGAGGAACTGAGGGTTTACTTAACACTACTTTTTCAACTCACCAGGTCTTAGCACTAATAGTGTTGGTACTATTATTTCTAGTTTTGGAAAGCACTTTAATAAGAAATATAACCAAGTTCAGAGCCATTCTCAGATGCCACTGCTCCAGACCTTCTTCACAGAGAGTAAACAGCTGAGGAGGTCATTCCGCGCTCTGACAGAGGAGACGAGAGGGTTTTTGGAGGGAGTTGCACTGCTGTAGTGGGATGCCTTGTGGATGGGACAGGTGGCTCCCCTTTGGGGCAGAGGCAGCTGATTATGGGCCTATCCCCCTTACGACAACCTCATGATGGTGCAGGGGCCCACTGTAGGCATTGGCTCTGATACAGAGGGGTGTAGGTTTAGGACTCTGCTAGAGAAGAAAACCCTCAGGTTCAGGTTCAGAACATTTTTATCTCACTCAGACAACTTCACATAGGATTCTTCCTCCAGTGGAATAAACTGCTAGGTCCTCTGGGGGACAGGAGGGAGTGCTGTCTCACACGGACATTGCTGGATGTGTCCCCTGGAGTTTATAGGGTCTGACGTCCTGCATGTACTGTGCTCCTGACACATTGCTCGTCAATTGCTGCTGGGAAGACTCTGCCAGGCAGAGATAATAAGCAGCATCCTTCTCATTTACCGTGCAGAAGAAAGCCTGTCTTGCACAGATCTTTTTTTTTTTTTCATTGAATATAGCAGAGGTTGCGTGCCAGAAACCCTTGTGAAACGCAGAATCTGTTACAACTCATTGCTAACATTTCTCATCAGCTCAATATGCACATTAGAAGGTTTGATCCTATTCTACCATTTTAACTTCTTCTAACCCATTTCTTAACCCTAACTTCAGGTTTATGCAAAGACCAAAAATCTCTATATGCTCTATTAATGTCTTTGCTGAATCATCAGAGATGTTTGTCACAGGCCCTTCATTTACTTTGGTAACCAGGGAACCTGATGGACTAAAACTTAAGTATCACTCATTGAAGAAACCATAACTTGCCACCACTTTTCTTTGTATACTCATTATAAAACCCTTTTTTGTGGTAGCTCTTTCCCCTCTCATTCTCCTAACTTTTATGCTAACCCTGCCTGACACAATAGTGAGAACCCCCTGTAAAATTTCATGTATAATTCATTGCAGATGTCTGTCAAAATGTGTTATTTTATTTTATTTTATTTTATGCTTCTTAGGGATCTTATTCTCACTGTTTTCCACAAAATCTAATCTTAATCTTAACTCTACCTTGACAAAGAATCCAAAGATTTGAAACTAAGTATAATTCAGTAAAAGTTCCACTTGCCCACCCTCATTTCCTCTTGCCATCTCTCATAAATTTCCTCTTCCTATGACCTCTAAATCCCAACTCCATATTTAAACATAAAGGTATATAGATATAAGGACTATAGGTCCCTGCCTAAGTGTAAGAGGTTGTTGATTTCTGGCACCAACCCTCAATATATTTTGTGTCTTCTTTTGGGCTCCAGTTTTAGTCTACTTCCTCCTTGTCCAAACCTTTAATCCTAAACCAAACCTTAAGCTAATTCAATCTTGAATCAGTTGCCAGAGACTACTTCCAAGCTCAATGCAATTATAACTCCTGGGAGACTATAGTCTACAGTCCTCATTTCTTTTGGCTCCTCATTATGTATCCGAGTATTGTTGTTACTCCTGTCTTTTTCACACACTAAACTACCGTGTGCAGACCACAGTTCTCTCTGGACAGCCTTTTTGAATCCCATTTTATTGTCAGACTTTAATACTCTTGCATTTGTTTTGTAAGGTATATCTCAAAAACATTTTCTAATTAGCTGTCATTAGCTCATTGGATAAAGTTATCAAAAAATAGAGAATGGAATTACAGAGAACCCTCTAGCTCAAAGCAATTTACAGTCCAGTAAGTAATTCCTAGTCTGTGTCCTGCTACAAAGAGTAGATTGCTACCATAGAAAGGTGAGTCAACTGTTCAAATGTCAGACTATTTTTCACTTGTGCAATACTTCAGATTTCTTTATGTTTTTGGAACTTTTTTTTTCTGTTCCTTCACTATCTGCACTGCCACTACCAAACTCAATTCAAAAACAAACAAACAAAATGATCTCAGTATTGGCCAAAACCTGTGAAATTCAGCTGCCCTTAGTTAACTGAGATTCTGAGAACTGGAATGTGCATGGTGAGTGAGTTTACTTATTACCCTTGATGCTGACAGTGTTGCTCTGTGAGAAAGCAAGAAGCAAATATGAATTCAGTAACAATATCTATCGATAAGTCCATTAACAAGAAAGAGGAGAATAATAAAGCTGATGATATTACAACCCATTCTGAAATCTTGTGAATCTTTTACATTAAAAAAGATGGTCAGAACCATTACCATATAAAACAAATAAGCATGAATGCAAAGACTATGGCATATACTAAACTTTCATGCTTTATTTGTTACATACCATGTATTTTATTATTTAAGTCTAATGGGTAGCATTTTAAAAAGACCTATAAATTTTGTTTCCAACAGTGACCAAAGCAACTAGAATACTAAGTTCCACCAAAACTTAACTGAACTCCAGCCTTCCTGGAGGAGTTAATTTTCATCTGCAGGCAGCTGTCCTAGAGGTAGGGGAAGGTCCTCTGAGTCTCAGTGCATGTGGATGGCTGGCTACAAGAAAAGAAAGGGCGCAAAGCACTCCCACAGGCAGGGTTAGTTGAAAAGGCTCTTGGTAGCATAGTTGCTCATCCGAGTCTTGGTTTGGCTGTACCCTGAGGAACTCTTGAGGAATAAATGGCTGAAAGAAAGTTTCCTGGAAACATGACATGGTTCTTACAGATGCAATCAACATCAGTGTGTCGGTCGTCTATTGTGTTGAGCAGGGGGGCTAAGAATTATATTGCTTTGCATGAGAAAAAAGTATGTGATGTGCTCAGGGTCATATGGAAAAGCTGGGACTCCTGCTTTCAGGTTCTCCATCTGTGTACAGTTGTACCTTTGCTCTTCTCCAGCCTGTTGAGGGATGGAAGTTCAGTATCTAGGTTACATGACTATGTTGAAACTTAAGCATTTCCCTGAAGGACTTTTACTACTAGAGTTTTTCAAAGTCTATTAAATGTACTTGCACTTTCTAAACAGAGGTAATAAGCTGTGGCTGCCTTTTTGTTTTTTTAAAGTTATTGTTAAAGATGACTAGGAAATACGTAATTATACTTGAAGGGCTGTGGAAATTCATCATTTAGGAACTGCTGGTAACTTGAATCTTGCCTCTAACTGTAAGATATAATCCTCATCTCAGCTGAGTGCTTTGAAAATTTTAGCTAGCAAAAATAATACAGTAATTGGGTCTTTTTGATTATAAGTCTTTTAAACAATGTTCTAACTTATTATAGAACTTGTTGCCTCACAGGTAGCTTACATTTGTTTGTCCCTGCATCAGTGAAAAAGGCCTGGGGTCCTAATACAGAATGTGCAGGGGAATGTCCACTTCATGGTCCAGAGAAGGGCCCTTTGCAAGAGTTATCAGCTAATGAGAGTTGACTGCCTTGGAAAAGTTTAACTTGAGCAGACTTTGAATGGAATTGAAGATCATGACTACTTTTGAACACTTTTGACACCAATGGGATATCTCTTCATATGTGGCAATTTTGGTTAACAGTTGTTAACAGGATAAGATTGGTTAGCTATTTTTCTTAGAAGTCTTTGAGCACTAAATGCTGTCTTTTCTTATCAATGAACTATTTCTTTTTAGTGATATGAAAACAAGGTTAGAAAAAATAATCCATTTTAATTCCTATAATACAATTTCCATATATTCCATTTTCTTTAAGAATGGCATACATGTATTCTATACATGTCTCTGGCATCTGGTCAGAATATGACTGGGAAATTTTATTGGATTAATCTACTAATTGTAAGACTAAAGTAGATTAAAACTGTGTGTGGACTTTTGTCAAATAGGACTAATCATTCAGTCCAAATATATATATACATGTATATATATGAATGCTGTTGAAAATATAGATACATATATATAAATATATATATATATATATATATAAATGGGATAATATAATAACCATTTACTGACCATTTACTACATATATATAAATGCATGTATAAATATACATATATGTATTTTCCACAACATTCTGTAATTGTGGTGATCTAAGATCATATCAGAAGCGAAGCGTTTCGGAATAGCTTTTTTCTAATATTTGGACTGACATGTGGCAAAAGATATGTAGAAGAGTAATCTGAAGAGAAAACAAAAGCTCCTGTGACAAAGATACAAAATTGAGGACAAAGAATCAGGATTTTATTTTATTTTTTTCTATTTGTTCTTCCTTCCCTTCTAGGAGAGAGGGGACTCACAAGTTTTGCATGTAATATATTATTTAATATATTTTCTTAATTCTCTATAGGTTTTCAAAAGCATCAAGTCTGTGTGGTCCATGCCAAAATTCTGGGAAATACCATGCTGCAGAGAAAAGCTGCATTAGGATTTTGCTCTAGAAATCTTCGTGTAATTGGTCCCTGGGGTGATCGTGTAGACAAAATTGTTGCTAACATAAGGCAATGCTTGTAGTATAATTTGAAATACTAAAGTTGATACGCTCCCTCCCTGCTTTTCCTGGTAAATTCTTTAAACAAAGAATCAGAGGGCTTCTGAAAAGCTGAGGTGAGAACGCAAGAGTGTCTTTGTTGCCCCCTTCTTCTTTCTCTTCTCATCCCATTTAATCCTTTCCTTCTCAGGCAATCTAATCCTATTTATGAGTGACTTAACCTCATGATACAAAGCTGCAACAGAAAGAATCAAGGGGCCACCCATACCGCACCACAAGTGGTTGTAGAGACCCACCTACATACCCTCCTTCATAGCCCTCAGGAGCAGCAACACCGGCTCAGACCAAGGGGCCCGGTGGCTAGACGGGCAGATATGCAAGAAATAAGCAGATAAGGAAGTGTGGAAATGACAGGGAGGAATGTTAATTAATACTTTTCCCCTACAGGTTCTGCTTGCCTCCAACTACTCTCCGCTTTGGGATTTCCCTGAACCTGCTGTGCTTTGTACACTTAGTAACTCTCAATGATTTATTGTTGAATGCTCATACAGTCTTTACTTGAAATCATGAGAATTTTCAGTATAGGTTCAGTATAGTTCCTCAGCAAGGATTTCCACAGGTCTACTACTTGCTGTTTGAAAAACTGTCCTATCTTGCCAAGTGTTTTCAGTCTTGCTCCTACTGTTTTCCTCTGATGGCCCGTAGTGCTTTGCTGGAAGATATGACAAATAATCAACACTTCTCTGTGCTCTTGGAATTTTGTAGATCTCTATTATATTATCCCATGTTACCTGTTTTCCAGGTTGGGATTCTTAACCTGATAATTATTCTTTTTCTAGGTCTTTTTTTCCAACCTGAGGCAAGAAAACCAGTTCTCCAATGATAAGTGGATCATAGACTTATGCAGTGATATAATTTTGTTTTGTGATGATGTTTTCATAAAACTATCAGAGCCTCTAGATCTCATTTGTGTGTGGTAACGGTGAACATAGAGCCTAGTATTCCATACGTAAATTTAGGTTTCATCCTTTGAACTATATAGATTTAAAAAATGTAATAATTACCCGCACCTTTCACTTTCTGACTATCTAAAATGAATCTCATTTACCATTGTACTGTCACTCAGTATCATAATCTCCATTTGGAATTTATTACAGTTGCCCTTGTCTTCATTGCTCTCAGTAAATTAATATAGTTGGAAAACTTTCTTATCTCATTGTTCACCCTTCTAGGTCACTTTTGATCATATGATAATTGACCATTTACTACTGTCAGTTTCATAATCTGTTTTAGCAATTATTTATCCATACCATAACCTTTTTCATCATCCCATTACTGCTAAGTTTCTTTAAAGCTTTTATTAAAGGCTTTTAGTGAAAATCACTCTGAAATCTAAGTTTGCATCGTTGAATCACTCTTTAGGTTTTTGACCCTAGCAAAGAACTTCAAGAGGTTTGTAAGGCATGACTTTCCTCACAAGCTCTATTGACTTTTCCCAAGACTGTACTTACCCAGATATCCATTAATTTCTATGCTTTATTGTAGTTTCTACTAATCCAATATTCTTTTTCTGATTAACATAACACTTGCCATTTCTTAGATCACTAAGTGGTATTAAGTAAGATGTTAAAGATTATCATTAATAATCCTCTTTGAGAACCATCTGGTCCTGGAAATTTGTTGTTATTTTGTTAATTTATTCCATAACCTAATCCATATTTACTTCAACTTCAGGCAGATCTGCTGAGTCTCCCACAGGGAGCTCCAGCATGGGTCTCTGTTCAGTTTTTTCTCCTCAGTGAGCAGGGATTCAAATAATTCACTTAGTTTTCATAATTCAGTTAGTTTTCTGCAGTGGTCTTGTCTCTTTGAAGGCTCCTTTATCCACTGGCCATCAGCTGTCTTTGCATACAATCTGACATATTTCTTGCTCTTGGTGGATTTGAAGAAAGTGTTCATCCTGACTCTTTCTGCTTTTCATTTAATCTCCCAGAGTCTGTGATTTTGTTTTCTTTATTTGGATGCAACTTCCTCTTTCTGGAACACGCTGCTTTTTTCTAAAGATTTTCCTTGCTACACTGATTAATCATATAATCTTCTTTTTATATTGTCTTAACAGGTGACACGCACAGATGCTTCGCCAACAGTGTCGTGCTCTTCAATGTTGCCTAAAAAATGAATTTTTAGCAAGCCCTTTTATCCTCTTTCTAACAAGCTTCCTAACTTTTACATAATTCCATCTTTCAAATCAAGTGCAATCACAGATTTTTTTAGGTTGATTCTTTAGGGATATTGAATTTTAACACACCATATTTGGTATTACAGAGTAACTTGTCAAGTGAATGATTTTAATTTAGATCTTGCACACTACTCAGGATGAAGTCAAGGGTTTCATCTTCTCTCTCGGGCTCTATAACTGCTTCATTTATAAAATAGTCAAAGAGGTATAAAAATATCTTCTCTGGCCAAAAGCTGCATTGGGATGTGAAAGCAATCTATGCAGTGATAAAACAAATCTGTCAATACGCATCAGCTCTGGTCCTGTCTCTTTTCTGGGAGAAAGAAAGGGTTAATAAATTGAATCCAATCCCTTTTCCTCCATTTTCTGAGCAGAAATGACATCCTCTAAGGAGGAAAGGCCCAGTGGGACTGGTGGTGTAGTGAGGTTGGGCCATACTATTGCAGAATAAGGCTGAACTTAATATTACAGATATCATGATATTGTGCCAAATGCTTTTAGGTTTCCTTGATTTTGCATACAACTAGAATTGTCATAGCCACCCCATGGTATTCATATATTCTTCACCATTTGTGCGTGCATGTGTGTATGTGTAATGTATGTACATATTTTTTTAAGAAGCTGGTAGAACTAAGACTGTATTTGGCTCTATTTTTTATCTCAATCCCACTAAAGAGACAGCATTCTCAGTAGAAAACATTTGAATTATTACAATGATCACTTTGGTCACAGCTGTAAGAAATATATTTTAAGACATCTGTGCTATTACAGAAAAGGGATATGTCCGTTTAAGCCTGGTAAGAAGCCAGCACTCTGAACAAGGGTAAGTGTCACAATTTTGCAATAAATAAATGTTAATATTTGGGTAAAAATGGTCCATGATATTTATTCAACAGTAGTATAATTTTGTAAGTGATTTTTTTGTACTGTCTCTTTATTCACTATGTATGAAAAGGGTCTGACTTTTTGATGCTCACATTTCTGAGGTCAGCTATTTCTAAAGAGAAAAGATCAACATTTTGAATTCATATCTACATAGTATTATATGGTAGTTCGAGGTCTCCGCAATTAAAGTATAGCTGTAAAAAAAATTTATGGTACTGCCTTCTATTACTATGTTATTTCTTGGCAACTGAAAATAGGTTGTGTCTATCTTTATTGTCCCAAGACAGATCATTAAAAGCCAAGTGTGCCTTATCTGAAAAAGTTTTAATATGATTGCAATGTAATTCATGGAAGTCCCCTATTGAAACTATTTATTTTCTGCTTTGCTTGCAGAAAGTCAGCAAATGAATTCTCGCAAGAAGTAAATTGTCATAGAGATGTTCTAAAATATTCGCATTTCAATACTGTTGATGTCTAGCTATCCAGAATGCTAAAATTCACTGTTTTCCCACAATGACTGAAACTGTGCACAGAAATAGTTTTCTCCTATGAAAGGCTTTGTTTGCCATGAGACTTTCACAAGGTTTGTTCACAAGGTGTATTGTTAACAAAATACAGGATTTTGGAATTATTTTGCATTATTATCAACTGCAACTGATTTTCAATGTAGTTGTTCCCTAATCTTTCAAGGAATTTGAAAAATTAGTTTTCTTGGATATTTACTATCAGGACCTGTTTGTATGAACGAGTAGTACTAATTATGCAATAAGAGTGACTTTATAGAGTGAGGTACTTGATGAAAACCCAGTATGCACCTCTGGCCATTTTAGTTCAGGCTAATTCTAGCCTGGTCCTGTGGACTGAATGCTCGTTAGCTTCCTGAGCACACCATGATCTCTCCTCTAACTTGCAGCAACTTACCTTCCATTGAGAAGGAAAGTAGTCCATAATCTCTCAGACTGCATCACAGTGGGAATCAAAGGGCAATAAGTAGGGGAAAAATATGAAATTTGCTTCCACTGTGTTATAGATGCACTTTTGGATTACTTGACCAAATAAATCATCAGGAATTTTTCCCTAAAGAAGGAAATTAACTTGCCATAACATAGTAACAGTTTGGATGTTGCGTGTTTGTTTTCATGTTCATCCATAGGCTGCAGGTTCTCACTGAAGTCAGTGATAGAACTTGCATACCTTTCTTATTATTTCGAAAGGGAGGGGAGGGGGACTGCCAAAACTAATCATAAAGAGGCCACTGAAGTTCAGGTTAAACTGCTCATCTCAGCAGAGATTTCTTCTATTAAAGTTATCTTTTCACTGTTATATTATACAATTTCTCATGACTACTGATGCTATTAGTGATTGTGGATTGGATTCTCTGCCACTGTAAATTAACATGGATTAGCTTTTTTTTTTTTTTATATTTGTTTACTTACGTGAAACTTAATCACAGAATCACAGAATGGTTGAGGTTGGAAGGGACCTCTTGAAGTCATCAAGTCCAGCCTCCCTGCTCAAGCAGCGTTACCTACAGCACATTGCCCAGGACAGTGTCCAGAAGGCTTCTGAATGTATCTCCAGAGAAGGAGACTCCACAACCTCTCTGGGTAACCCGTTACAGTGCTCTGTCACCCTCACAGGAAAGAAGTTTGTCCTCAGATTCAGATGGAACTGCCTCTGTTTCGGTTTGTGCCTGTTGCCTCTCATCCTGTCGCTGGGCACCACGGAGAAGAGTCTGGCCCCACGCTCTTCACACCTTCCCTTTGGATACCTATAGCACTGATCAGATCGCCTCTCAATCTTCTCTTCTCCAGGCTGAACAGGCCCAGCTCTCTCAGCATTTCCTCATAGGAGAGATGCTCCAGTCCCCTCATCATCTTGGTAGCCATCCGCTGGACTCTCTCCAGGAGTGCCATGTCTCTCTTGTAGTGGGGAACCCAGAAGTGGACACAGCACTCCAGATGTGGCCTCACCAGGGCTGAGTAGAGGGGCAGGATCACTTCCCTTGACCTGCTGGCAACACTCTGCCTCATGCAACCCAGGACACTGTTGGCCGTCTTGGTCACAAGGGCACAGTGCTGGCTCATGTTTAACTTGTTGTCCACCAGGACTCCCAGGGCCTTCCCGGCAGAGGTCCTTTCTAGTAGGTCAACCCCCAGCCTGTACTGGGGCATGGGGTTATTCCTCCCTAGGTGCAGGACCCTGCACTTGCCTCTGTTGAATTTCATGAGGTTCCTCTCCACCCAGCTCTCCAGTCTGTCCAGGTCCCTCTGAATGGCAGCACAGCCTTCTGGTGTATCAGCCACTTGCTGAGGGTGCACTCTGTCCCTTTTTCCAGGTCATTGATGAATACATTGAACAAGACTGGCTCCAGTACTGACCCCTGGGGGACACCACTAGCTACAGGCCTCCAATCAGACTTCGTGCCATTCAGCCAGTTCTCAATCCACCACACCGTCCACTCATCCAGCCTGAATTTCCTGAGTTTACCTAGGAGGATGTGATGGGAGACAGTGTCAAAAGCCTTATTCAAGTCCAGGGAGACAACATCCACTGCTCTCCCCTCATCTACCCAGCCAGTCATTCCATCATAGAAGGCTGTCAGGCTGGTTAAGCATAATTTCCTTTTGCTGAATCCATGCTGACTACTCCTGATCACCTTATCCTTCCCACGCTTAAAGATGGCATCCTGGATGAGCTGTTCCATCACCTTTCCAGGGATGGAGGTGAGGCTGATTGGTCTGAGGTCCCCTGGCTCCTCTCCTGTTCTCCAGGACCTTTCTAACATGATTGAGAGTAGCCTAGCAACGATGTCTGCCAGTTGCCTCCGCACTCTTGGTGGCATCCCGTCGGGGCGCTTGGACTTGGATGTCAAGTCTGTCTAAATGATCTCTAACCCGATCCTCCTCTACCAACGAAAGTCTTCCTTTCTCCAACTTTCCTCCCTGGTCTCCAGGGTCCGGGATTCCCGAAGGCTCGTCTTAGCAGTGAAGACTGAAGCAAAGAAGGCATTCAATATCTGTCTTTTCTGTATCCTTTGTCACTGATGCCCCTGCCCCATTCAGTAGCAAGTCCACATTTCCCCTAGTCTTCCTTTTGTTACTAATGTATTCGAAGAAGCCGTTTTTGCTGTCCTTGACATCCCTCACCAGGTTAAACTCCAAATGGGCTTTAGCCTTTCTCTTTGCATCCCTGCATACTCGGATAATGTTCCAATATTGCTCCCAAGTGTCCCGTCCCTGCTTACACCTTCTGTACGCTTCCTTCTGTTTGAGTTTTGCCAGGAGCTCCTTCTTCATCCATGCAGGTCTCCTGTCCCCTTTGCTCAACTTCTTGCTCATTAGGATGAACCATTCTAGAGGAGGATCCCTGAATATCAACCAGTTATCTTGGACTCTTCTTCCTTCTAAGGTCTGATCCCATGGGATCCTTCCAAGAAGGTCCCTGAGAAGGCCAAAGTTTGCTCTCCTCAAGTCTAAGGTTATGAACCTACTTATTGCCCTGCTTTTTCCTCACAGGATCCTGAACTCTACCATCTCATGGTCACTGCAGCCAAGGCTGCCCCCAATCTTCACATCTCCAACCAGGCCTTCCTTGTTTGTTAGTGTAAAGCCCAGCAGCACACCTGTCCTCGTTGGGTCCTCCATCACCTGTGTCAGAAAGTTATCTTCAGTCCTCTCCAGGAACCTGTTGGATTGCTTGTGCCTTGTTGTGCTGTTCCTCCTGCAGATATCAGGGTGGTTGAAGTCTCCCATGAGAACCAGGACCTGTGATCATGAGGCTACTTCCAGCTGTCTGTAGAAGGGCTCATCTACTTCCTCTTCCTGATCAGATGGCCTGTAGCAAACACCTACAACAATGTCACCATGTTAGCCTGCCCTTTAATCCTTACCCATATGCTCTGGTCCTGCTCATCATCCACCCTTAGGCAGAGCTCAGTACATTCCAGTTGATCTCTCACATACAGGACGACTCCTCCTCCTTGCCTTCCTGGCCTGGGCTTCCTAAAAGGCATGTAGCCATTTATGGCAACATTCCACTCATGCGCACTATCCCACCATGTCTCTGTAACTGCAATGTGATCATAGCCCTGTGACCACACACAGATCTCTAATCCTGTCTGTTTACTTCCCATGCTGCGGGCACTGGTGTACAGGCACTTCAGAGAGGTATTCGAGCATGCTGATTTCCCAGGAGGGGTGCAAAAGGATTCCCCATAGTCTTGTCTTGTAGGTACTTCCTTAGCTGCGTGCCATCGCTAGAGGTATTCTAACTTGAGCCCTGCTTTGCTGTCTGGGTGGGCTCTATAACTCTGCTCTTCCCCTGTCTTTCCTAGTTTAAAGCCCTCCTTACCAGGTTGGTTAGTCTGCTGATAAAGACGCGTGTGCCCCGTTTAGTAAGATGGATCTCATCTCTGCCAATCAGCTGTCGAACTTCAAACAGGGTCCCATGGTCACAGAAACCAAAAACCCTGTTGCTGACACTAGCTGCATAGACATTTGTTTACTTGCAGTATCAGTCTGATTCTCCTCCCATCCTCCCCCCTCATTGGCAAGACTGAAGAGAAAATGACCTAGACCTCCAGATGCCTCACCGCTGTCCCCAAAGCTCTGAAATCCCATTTGATGTTTTCCAAGATGCCCCTGGCAGTTTCATTTGTGGCCATGTGGAAGAGCAGTAGGGGGTAATAGTTGGGCATGTGGACCAGCCTTGGCAGTCTTCCCATGACATCTCTGATTTGAGCCCCCAGCAGGCAGTAAACCTTTATAGACAAGATGTTCAGGTTGGCAGATGGGTGCCTTTGTCCTCTGCAGCAGGGAGTCACCCACAGCAATCACTTGCCTCTTCTTCCGGGTGATCCTGTGTGGCACAGGGTCCATCAGCTCAGTGACTTACCTGAAGCCATGTCTAGGTGTTCCTCAGCTTGGAGGGCATTGAACCTGTTCTTCAACTACAGGTCTTCAGGAGTAGCAACAGCCTTTCCTCTCATACCGGAAGCGACCAGTTTCCTGCCTTCATCTTCTACAGACTTATGACTTACTGTTTCACATGGCACAGAGTCCACCCGCATCTCCTGCTGTGGGGGGCTGAGACTCTTGAAGCTGTAGTATATCTGAGAATATCCTCTCTATCTCTCACTTGTCTTCTCGGATGCTACACAGCCTTCTGACTGCCTACTGTAACTCCTTTACCTGGCAACACAACTCATCAACAACAGCACACCTTCTGCAGAAAAGTTGACTGTCAGCCTCAACCTCACAGAGAGTCCCTCTGGAGCCTAAGACCTGCAAGGCTGCATCGGCTGTCAGAAGGTCTCTCTGGGTGAAAGCCTCCGACATAGCTGACGCAGCGACTCCAACAGCTACTGGGGAATGTGCTCTGCGACATGTTATAACCATATCTGAGGAAGTGTACACTTCTATGACTGCAGATGAAAGTGCCTTCTTTGTGCCCTTCTGCATGAACTGCTGCATAAACTGCTGCATCTGTTCACTGCACTCAATGCAATTGAAATACATAATGTATATAGTATAAAATAGAAGAATATGCCCTTAATACATAGGAAACTATGGAACTTTACTTATGGAAGCTTTCTGGAAAGGTAGGACCAAATATTTTAAAATGAAATATAATGCCAAATATTGTTATATATTGTTTATCTGGATATCGAACTTCAGTTAGTTTTATGTCTTCTTAACTGTTTGGTACTTTCTTTTTTTTAATGATCTTTTCCATGTATTAGATAACATGAAGAGGTGATTGTTTCATGCCTGAAGACTATTTTCATGTTGTTGATGCTTAATATTCCCATTTGTTTCTGAGATTCATCACTGTAAGGGGTGGAGGTTAATCCACATACAAAGTCAAAAAGAAAAAAAAGATCAGCGTAGTCTGAGCAAGCCACACTCTGAAATAAGAGGGGCAGGCTCCTAGACTACCATAAACACACTGGAAGCAAAAAGAGTGTAGTTGAAAGAGGGGCACAAAGTATTAAACGTCTGAGAAAGGGAAGCAAAGATTTCCATGTAACTTCTGCCATTATCTTCCGTTATCTCCATGAAACTTATTCCTTAATAGAGATGACTAGCTGAATTCATGAAACATTCTTCAAGGTCTTCTCATCTCTTTCTTTACCTTTTATAAACTAGAAGACAGTGTCAAGAAAAATAAATGCTGACCTTTTTTTTTTTAAGTGTGTTTTTTTTTGATTATTATTAACGACTCAGAAATTGATCCCAGGCAGGTTGAAGGAACACTGCAGTGTGTTCTTTCATGGAGATTTTTTTTCTTTTGATATAATACCACACTGAGTCTAATGGTAGAGAAATACATTTTTTGTGAAAGAAGTTACATGAGTCTTGCCAATTAGTAAATACTATTTGTGTATGAGTATTGATACATGCAGAGTTAAATTGCTTTGCAGTGGTATTCATTTGTTTTTAAAAGTTGTATTTTTAACTACAACTTGGAAGTGTGCTGACCCTCCAGTCCTGAAGTACACAAAATCAATTGGTCATCTTGGGGCTGGGGGGGGCATAGTTTTTTTGGGTTGTGTAACAATGACACTATTTCTAGTTTTACAGATGATAGTGCTAAGAGCATAGTTACTACTTAGCTTTTACTTTTGCACAGCTTTCTTTTTCCATGAACTCAAGGATTATTTTTGTCAAGCTCTTCTATGAGATCTGGGAGGTAAAATCTTGAAGTCTCAGTTTTCCTTATGTATTTCCAAAGTAAATACACTTGGCTCTATAAATATTGCAAGATATACCAGAAAATGATTAATTACTGTGATGGCAGTGAATTTAAAAACATCCTTCAGACCAGAAAGCAAAATCACTCAACTCTGGCAATTTTTCTGTGAAGTCACTAAAACAAATGGGTGAAGGTACTTGAATTCTTAAATTGATTTAATTATGTTATGTTAAAAATCAATGGAGCATTGCTAGACAAATTAAGACAGAATTCTGAAACAGTTTATCTAAATGTACTAGGAACGTACTAGTAATAAAGAAAAAGTTTGCTCTGCATAATCAGTCAGGTGATAGCACATGAATTTTACCTTTTATAATTTGAAGTCAATTAAGCACCTAAAATATGTTGCTAAAGATGATAGTGCTTGTCATTGTCAGCGAAAAATAAGACCTAATATGTCTCTCTTGGGACAGCTACAATGTAAATTACAGAACCGGAAAGATTTGTTTCTCATCAGCTGAGCCATACTTCCACCTATAAAGAAAATGTAGCACTTTGTAAGAGGATTCTTAAATGTAAAATCTGGATTCAAAACGTTAGAGACAAAAGTCCTCTGTCTGGTCTGCTGGGCAGATTTAGAACAGCCAACAACAGCGGAGAGCTCCTCAAGCTGCTCTTCTGTTGTTTTGCTCCTCTGACCTTGAGCTGAAGACACCTGGTGAGTGAAAAAGACACCAGCCAGGCTTTGTTCTCCAGCTTCCCTTTGCTCTGATGTTCTACTGTAGAAACTACAATACCGTGGCGTGGTAATGCCAAGTAGGTGAAATAACTGACCAGGTAGCTGCTCTACTTACTTCTATTTAGTTGGTTGTAACAATCAGATTAGTCACTCAAACACCAGAGACAGGCATGTAATCAGAGCTGGACAATTACTGTTTCATCTTCATGAACCTGGAAAAAGTCCCCTCTCCTTGTGAATGATTTTATTCTAGTCACTTGAAAGTGTTTTATTTACTGTATACATTAAAGTTATATTATCTAAATAGACCATCAGTGGAAAATTTTGTGATTGCCGTTTTCTCTGATAAATTGCTTACACATAGAATCATGGACTCATAGTCTGTTGCTGTTTTATTTTATAAATGTCATTTTCCCACTCTGCATCCATTTTTGGTTGGCTCAAAGCAAAGAATGTATAAGAACTCTCACTGAATAATTTTTTATTCTCCCTTTACTTGCATGCCCCTTCTCACCTCTGAAGACAAATCGGCATTAATGTTTTTACCATTAAGTGTTTTTTGGAACATTTTGAAGCATAACCATTGTTAATTTATGTTTATGACTAGTTGTTCTCGGTCACATATTGCTTGAAGCAGACCTCTATTAACATGTAAATTGAAGTTTCACACTAGTGACCTCTTTAAAGTCAAAGAAGAAATAAAGCTTTTAGATTAGTTTGACAGTTACTATAGCAAAAAGGACACACACAACCACAAATACAAGGCATTTATCTTACCATGAGTTTGCATGAGAACTGTAAGTGGACGTGTAAGCAAAACAACAGTACTGAATCCCAGTGGGATGTCATATTAGTTGAAAATATTTGTTCCTTCAGGTGATAATGCTTTTATTTCCATATTTCCTGGCCATTGTTTTGCCTTTCTGTGCTTCATTCAAACAGTTTTGGAAGGGACTGAGTGGACATCTAGTTCTAAATTCTGGCCCAATGTATTTAGAGCAATCTTCTGACATTCGCCCTTGCACCAACATAGTCCCTTAACTTTGCTTGTTTATTTTCACCTGTGTCAGTTTTTTCTCCATTATGTATTTATAGGATGTAATCACATACCCTTTCAGCCTTTGCTTTATTAGTTTAAACAAGCCAAGTTCTTCTAGTCTTATGTATGCTAGCATAACAAGGGGAGTGGTGATCCTAATGGGCCTTCTGTGAACTCTGTCATAAGTTAAACCTGTTGTAATTTAAATATTTCGCTCATTGTATATGTCATTCTTGATGAGGTCTTACAGGTAATTTGTTCTATGGCACATACTGTTCTCATGCTGTTAATTCATATTCAGCATGGCACCTCAGATCAATTTAAAAAAAAAAAAAAATC
Source organism: Struthio camelus (assembly GCF_040807025.1). NCBI lineage: Eukaryota > Metazoa > Chordata > Aves > Struthioniformes > Struthionidae > Struthio > Struthio camelus. The sequence continues at coordinate 114,401,086 of NC_090942.1, read as the reverse complement.
CTTGGGTAATAAAGCCAGGGGACTAAGCGTTTTAATTACTGAATGCTATGTGCAATGTCAACTGAGAAATTTGTGTAACTCCTTTAGAGAAAAATCTGCTTTGATTGACACCAGCTAAGCATCTGGCCATTTGCCTCAGTATGTGCCTAAGGATTCTGGGCCATCTCAGGACTGACATTTCTCTGGAAACGAAGATGTCAAGACTGTCTGAGCTCAGTTTCTGATGTTGTTATGTCTATACTGATATTACTGTAAGGCTTTCCAGAGCTCATGTTTCATCTCTTAAACCCCAAAGCACACAGAATTGTATGGTTTTTGTGTAGGTAGCAAACATCATTTTTAAACAAACGCAGACAAGAAGAGCAAACCAATGTGTAAGTATACTTTGGGGTCCTAGTATAAAAGTTTTGATCTCATAGCTACTAGGCCCTGCAAATGCACACTGTAGTTAATGAAATGAGAAGCGGTAATACAAAATCTAAAAAAAATAAATCTTCTAATTCTATCAGACGTTGTTACCATGTGTATCTGATCATAATTATAGCCAACATTATGGTAAGCTTTTCTCCAGTCAATGCCTAAGATTACCGATTGTCACTTTTTAATTTACATATTCTGCTTCCAATAACTAGAACTCTTGACTGTTCCCTACTACTGACAGTAGTATGCTCCGCACTAATGAATCCTCACAAGCAGAATTTTTAAAGCATTCCTGTTTACCATAGAAACCAACACTGAAAGAAGCTTCTGTCTAATTTGTTGTCATGAGAGATAAATGTAGTTTTACAGATCATAAAATAAAAAAAAATCATACATAAAACTTGTATCTTAATTTTTTTGCAATTATGAATTATATACTTTCTGCATCTGTTGCACAGAAGAAACAAAGGCTTAGTTTGAAGCTATTTGTCCATTAAAACTGCGTATGTTATCTTCATTAACTGCACTTTCTACAGCAAAGTATTTATTCAACATGACCCTTTAGATTTTATTAAACTGTATCAGAATGGACTCTAAGAGTTAGAAATTAATTGTTTTATCAGCTAGTCTTGTCCTAGTGAAGTTTTGGGAAGGTATAAAACAGACTGAAGTCTTCTTTATTTGAAGCATACTTTCAGTAGACTCCTTCCCATTGTACCCACGGATTTTTTGCTGCTCACAGCTATAATTTTGCAGTGGTTCTAAACAATACGTAGATAAGGTCTGTGCTGCAGTTCCCTCATCAAGGAATGGTATGTACATATACAACCTGGCTTAAGATGCAGGTCATCCTGCACCTGTATCAGAAGATTCCATGTACAAATCCTCTGCAAACACCTTTTAGATAAAAACAGAATTAAAATAAAAACAAAACAGCATAGTCCAAAAGCTAATATGAGCTAAATAATGTGTAGAACTCTCTTCTGCATCAAAGTAGCTCAGTACCTGAGAACCTTTAGGAACAAAGAAAATGCACGTGAGAAGAGGCTGGTTATGTGTGCCATGTGGTGCCAGAGGTTAGCCTTGAGCTGCACAGAATAAAGATATGCTTAGTTACAAAGCATCAATAGGTAGAGCAAAAGATTTCACAATGGAAAACCTGAGAGGAGATTTAATACTGTAATAAAAAGCTGAAGTAGCACATAATGAGTGCAGGGTCCATTGCAGGAAGGTCTGAAGAACCTTTCAGGATGATGAGTGGGGCAGAAGGTAATGTCCCAGGGCCAACCATGTTAAAACAACAGATCAAAATGCACTTAGAAGAATTACTTTTCTCTTTGTAACCTAAGACCGCACCTCTATAGTAAGCTTTTCCCCAAATGCTTTCCACATATTAGACACATCACATCCTCTGAGATATCAAAGAATGTGACAATAAATTCATTTATAATGTAGCCTCATTTTCTACTAATGAGGTAAAGGATTTTAGGAAACTCATTTAGCAGTTTGTGAATGAATTTCACAGCTGGCCTCAGAGTTCTTTTTAAATTCCTTTCCTTAATAGCACAATATAGAAAGAACTCAAGAAAAAAGAAAATACCAATAGAAAATAAAAAAAAAAGAAATACTACTACTCATCTGTTCCTTATCCAGTGAAATTGATCTCAGTAGAAACTCCAGTTACATGATTCAGTCTGGGTCTAATTCTAAAGTATAACCTAACTATCTCAGCATTCAAGCAGCTTATTGCTTTCTTCATTGTGTTCACATTACAAAAAAAAAAAAACCCTACTCAAATGAAAGACTGTTAGTTCATATATTCAGAAATTACTAGCTAACATTTTGATGAAATATACCTGGTTCTGCAGAAATTGGTTTTTCTGAGGTACATAAATATCAGGTGAGTTAATGAACCTTTCCTAACATTTTTGTCTGTTATAAAAACCCTTAATGAGGATATAGTTATAACAGATTTGTGTTCACAAGGAATTGCACCTTCTTTGTTACATGCAGAGTTTAATTCTCTGAAAAGAAGATACAGACTAAGATGATTCCTTTTTTTCCTTCTTTTGCATGTGAATTGCATCTAAATGAACTACTGTTTCTCCTGGTGAAATTGACTGAACTAGCAACATATCTGATACAAATCAATCTTTCCAAGGCCAGGCTAACTGGAAAATGAATGTATGTCTTCTGTCTTTTTCAACAGTCAGTTATTGCCTAATGAATAGTCTATTAACCTTATTAATTTATATTGAGGCTCTTAACAAGCTTATGTGTGGAATCTTAAACTGTTTCTGTAGTTGCACTGGTTGCCTCCTAGAAACACAGGTTCAGAAACAGACGTAAATAACAAGCCTAACTGAAAAAGACACTCAGATTATTACATGCATTGTATTCCCCGAATAAATAAAGTAAGATTGTGCCAATTTTAATCATTTCTGTTTTGTACTGTTATATTAATTGCAGCCTAACCCAAATGGCTATTAAAAAGGGGATTGGATTGTTGTATACAAGTGTCTGAATGCTCTCGCTCTCACCTGAAACAAGATGACAGAAGCTATTTTTGAGCAGGGTCTTGCAGTGACTCCAATATGTCTTTATTTTTTAAAGTTTTTAAATATTAAATGGTTCTGAATAGTTTTCCAGTGTTTTTCAAAAATATTTCTCAATAGTTCATAAAACTTTCCCGTATGCGATTGCATCCACATCTGGGCCTGAAGTCTGGGTTTCACTCTGTCATGTACTTATGCCTCACAGACTATTTTAAATCCTATTCTGAACTTCACTTGTATCTGGTTGTAAAATCCACTTCCTCAATCTGTATCTGTTTGCAAATACAGATTTGAAAAGAAAAATAAAAAATAAATGTAGACTAGATAAGATCAATTAACCTGTGTTAAAGTTAACTGTATTTAATGAATTAGACACTTGCACTTTGAAAATTAGGCTTCTTTCAGAATTCTCAGGCTACTTTTCAAAATTAAGGATCACTTTATCTTAGATGCAGTTGTCTTAAGTAAGTAAGTTAAATTTGTCACTTTTTAAACTGGACTTTGTAAAGAACATTTGCAATATCGCACAATGATATTCTTTGAATATATTAAATAAAAAACATAAGTGGAAAAATATAGCTTATATTGGCTATGCTTAGCATTTGTAACTAGATCAAGTAGTTAGAAGGAAAATAGTACTTAGTTGCACAAAAAGATGACTAGTAGTCATCTAGTAGTCTAGTTGTGGCAGCCTCACTTTTCTAGCTTGCGCAATCCTCATGTCGTGTGGCAGAGAAGCTTGACACAGCTTACAAAAGAGGCATTTTAATGCTCTGTTCTTAGAAAAACAACATCTACATTAGCACACACACATGGTTCTGACCTTGATTTCCCTGGTCTTATCCTGACTCCTTGGATAGTACTGTTTCTGATTAAAGCCTTGAGCTAGGCAAAAGTAATTATTTTCCTTCTTTCTCTAGACAGCTGTACTAGAAAATTATGCAGCTTTTAAAATGATGTGGTCCCAGTTAAGCTCAGGTATTTAGTATCTGGCAGTTCCCAGCTTTTCAGCCAGTTGACTTTTGTGTGGAGAATCAAAGTAAAAGGCCCAATTGACAAAACTGCACTGTCTTCGTAGTGCCATTAAACACCGATGGTTCTCTTTGTTAGCACTGAGGTCTCTAAGATGATGCCTTCAGCATGCACCATTCAGAACATGGCAGCCAAGTCAGGATAAAAAGTTTTCATCTTCACCTGTATACCTTAAATAGGCATGCAAGCCTCAAAACTGAACTACAATTACAGTGAAGGTCATAATCAGAAAGGATTACAAATTGCAGCTTACATCCAGTGCAAGTATACTGGCAGTCTATCATGCAAGATACCCCTCCAAATCCATCATCCTGGTACTCAAATTACTTACCTATTATTATTTTCTGATGGTAGTCTTAAAATATATATACACCTTGAATCTAGAGTTTCAAAGGAGATTAGTACTGATCTTTGAATATGGAAATGTATTAAAGCAGATGGACCCTCTGATTTATTTTTATATATATTTTTAGCAAATTATGCAAAAATTAAGCAAATTACTACAGACAGCAAGATTATTGTTACAAACGTATTACCAAGCTACTGTTTTAGGGCAGATTATTTTTTCTGGCAAGAATATCTTGTTTTGGGGTATGCTGTACTGATCTTTCTGATGCCTTTATGTGCAATTCAATAAGGAACTGCTAGAAAAATTTGGAAGAAGATGAGGTCTTCTTAATTTTCAGAATAAACTTGCTCCTATAAATAAAGCAACCAGCTGTAACAAGTAGATGGATTGTTTCAAAGAGCAAATAGAGGTTTTCATTCCAAGTATGGATTTTATCATCTTTTTAAATAAAATATGTTGGTTGATAAACATAAAACAAAAAAACATTGAACATAGTTACATTAACTTCACTTTCTGCTTTCCATGTCCAAAAACAGCTAGAACCACAGTTCCCAACTTTACACATAAATGAAATATGTCTTCCTGTTAAATCACTTTAAATAACAAGTGTTACAAAGGTATCATCATGCATTTATGAAATGTACAGTTTATCAGTAACTGAAGAAGTAGGAAAAATATCTTTGTTTACTATTTTAGTGGCAATAAATGTGTAGTAATACTATATATTAGTACTACTAGTAGTAGTCCTAGTTCTGCTCTTTTTTCAGCCTGAGTAATTCTGATCTATTTTTTATTTACTGTTCTTTGGAGCACTGATTTAAAATATCTTTTAATGTTAAGTTAACAGTATGCAAGTAATTAGCATGTTCTTCTGCAGAAAAGTGTTAATTCATCAGATAGGTCGCGTTTTCTCAGACTGAGCTACAGAAGTTTAATTCTTTGATATGAGTTTCTTGGCATGGTTTTGATTCCTCAGCAAATAGATGGCAAATTACTTTTCAGAAAACAGTGGAACTGTGGCTATCATGAGAAATACTGACACTTTTAATACAGTATTCAAGACTTGGGTGCCTACACAGGAATGTATGTGTTCCTACTCTGATTCACACTTGAATCTAAACTGTGGCCGAAATTCAGTTCAGATCCAAATCTAAACACCATTTCCTTCGTCACATTTTTCATTATGTTGTCCAAAGACTCTCCTGAATATATGTAATTTGAGATTGTCACTTCTGATTTTTCTTATGAACTGAAAGGATAACAAAATTGAAGTCAGTGAATGGAAACCAGTACGGTATGTGCCTTCCCTATTTGCAGCTTGATATGTTCACTCAGCCTTTTGCTATTTCAGAAAACTCTCAAGCATCTTAGTCAAGTGGAAAACCCTCGCATCAGCTGTTGTAAGAAGTTATCTTCCTTAGCCAGACAGTTTGCTCATCCAACCTGCACCGACAGCATTTTTTTGGTCTTGATACAGTGGCTACCACAGGGTTTTTTTTTTTTTTTTCCTGCTGCACTTTAATGTCACTCTTACATTTTAATTACTTTGTTATCATAAGGAAAGATTGTACTGAGTCCTTCATGGAAACATTGACTTATTTTAAGCATATGTGGTGTTGCTATGTTTTTAGGAAAGATAATTATAAGACCTGGGAGTTAAGCTCGACATTGACAAGATTTAAATGATCCATCTAAAATTCCAGAAGACATACTGTCAGTGGATCTGCAGAAATATAAATAATGCCAGATAGATCATTCACCTCAGTGCTTTAGTAAGCAGCTGGTAAAATGCCAGAAAGAAATCTTAGTTTTAGAAATACTGACTTAACAGCTTCAAAAGCTTCTATGTGGCAGGCAAGTATTAAAACTGGTACATTTTTCCGTGTACGCTTCCAGCATGTGCCTATGAGTACTATAATTTTAGATTGTCAAATATGTAAAGTTCGAGGTAGCTGCTTGATCTCTTTGTTTAGACTAGGCATGGAACTGGGGCTTAAATCTGGATATGTCTCAGAATGGATATAGCTGGAAAAATACAGCTTGTTGCTAAGTTTGCTACAAGTTCATCTCTAAAATACATGCCAGTTCTGCTGCATAAATGTATCATGGTAAATTTCAAGTAAATATTATTTTTAAAATTGTATTAAGAATTTTTTTGGACTTCTAAGAGAAAGAGAGCAAAGGAAATTTGAATTAAGCCGTGGAATATAACAATTCTTTCTCTTCTTCAGCTTTGCATGTACTTTACAGTTTACATTATTTGTCTTCATTATTTACAACAGAGCAAACAACAACAACAATGTCATCAACTAATATGATTCTTCCTCAGGCTTCTTTTCTTTCCTTTTTTTTATCTTCCCAAAGACCTCTGCCTGGAGAGTCATGTTTGCATGTATTCTAGAAATGGAAGCAGATTTCAATCTAAACTGACCCTTATCTGTACTATTTCTTCAGTTAGTCCCTCACACTTATTACCGCTTTTGTCTACAGAGGTTGAACTACTCTAGGGCTCAGATGCTCAGTATGACAACTCAGATGTGTAATAATTAGACTATACGCTACGTATCTGAAAATGACTTTGAATCTCCAGTGCATAATATGATTCAGGCTCAGTAATTTAAACTATTTTTGCCATTTTTTTCCTGAGATGATATATTCAAGCTTACCACTTTTTAATTCTGTTTTATAAGGGTTGGGCAAAGGATGACTGGTTGAGTAACATAGTGTGATTATAAATTGGAGATCAATGAAACTTCATTAGACATTTTGTGAGAATTGAGTGTTTAATAATTCAAGTTTCAATTGCCTTTCTTTCAGATACCAAGAGAGTTAGGGAGTATGCTAACATGTTCAGGGAGAAAATAAAGAATTCATTAGAAAAAGTAGCTTTCTTTTAAGCCACGAGTTCCAGCCAACTCATAATACAGCCACTGGCAATGATATGAATTCCACAAAGAATACTGTTATGAAAGAAAAACTTTCAAAAACGGTTCTAACAAGAGAGACTTCTGTATAAAAATGAGATATCCTATTTCACTTTTTATAAAAAAAGATCAACTTTTGTTTTTTTTGTGTATGATAAAAATCCTTTCCTCTATGCTCTGTCTATCATTCAAATTTGTATTCAGTTGTACAGCAGACTCACTTTATTTCACAGAATAGGCACGTATAGCTTTGTCCTAACTCTGATCAGTTTAAAATAGGTACATTTTAAATATCCATCATATTTTATTTACATGCCAATATATAGGGTGAGGAACCAGCATTAACGGATAATCTGTCTTGCTGATTAGATGTAATCAGTTTAAAATTTGGCAGACTTACTTTAAAAATGATCCTCATATGAATACAAAGAAGTTGATGATTTAATAAGGAATGACTGTGGCTTAGTAGACTCAGAAATGCACAATTATCTCCTCCACACCCCCTCACTAATAAATTAATATGTTTAAGCCTTTTTAGAAAATCATCTTTTTTTTTCTTTTTAGGTTGCTTATGAATTTCAGCACATCTTAAGGAGTTATAATACTGAATAACCCCTGGAATAATATTGCAGTTTTTGTGGTTTTTTTTAAATTTATTCAGTATAGTTTTTAGGAAACAAATATACCACAATGTATATCCCAGGGGACAGATAAAGGTAAATTAACTAAGTATATATTGCGGCATACCTAAGTATATCAAAGCATGGAGAGGATATGTTATCTTTATAATCTTGGATACCTTACCGTTATAGACATTCTTGAGAAAACATGTAGACCTGTTCTGAAGCAGCTTGTTGCAGTGGAATTCTTTACTGTATGATTTACCCTTTTTCAGCTGTTTAAAATCTTCACCTCTTCTTCTGTATAGTATATGTCTTGTCCTTGAGGTATTGTGATTGAAGAGCACAGCTTTTGCTGTACAATATTCAAGTTGCTTTGTATTGTGCATATGTCATTACCTATGCTTAGACATTCTGAAAGGTTGTTTACCTCTCCAGATGAGAGCAAGACAAAAAAACTAAACAGGTCCAGTACTGATTTTATATGATAACAATGGCTAATGATATTTCACTTCAGCTTTTAGCTGTCCAGTTATGAAGAAAGGACATAACTGCATATTATTCAATTTTTTTTGTTTACACTGAGAGGGTTTTTTTTTTTTTTTTTTGTGAAAGAGGTTTATCTTTATCTGCATTTGCATCTGATGTGCATCTTCCACATTATTTCCAGACGGGGTTTTGTTTTGTTATAAATCTGTTTGAGAAAATAGTCCCAGCTGTTTCTACTTATATAAAGACTTTAATATGAAAGCTACTTTAAATATTTAGAGGCAATGATCTACTCATAAAGCAATAAATCAGTTGTGAAAAATATAGATGAAATATCAAGAATTCTCTTTGAAATGCTCTTCAATTTATTCTGTCTGCATTTCTACTGCATTCAAAATACACTTCATACAGGGAGCAGGGAGAACCCTCCACTTTCCCATTTGACTAAGTGGGTCTTAAGAGGCAGAGGTTTGATTTGTCAGTTATAAGAATCTCAAAGCTGTGATGGTACTCTGAAACAGCTAGATCCTTAGGGAAAAATGTGACAAGCTTGACACTAGAGAACTTTCACATACAAGCTTACTGCAATGTTCAACAGCTTGTGAACATGTCTTTTAGCCCTACAGTTACATTAGCAATTTCTTAAGTAGTCTCTCTCACTCCTTTGTCATTGCATAAAGGGAGAGAAAAGGAAATGGATTATTTCAGTTGCTCTGTAAAAGAAACAGTAATACTGAGTATATGCAATATATGAAATTAATTCAAGTCAAAGGAAACTTTGTATTCCTAATTAGAAGAAAATCTTAGACACTTTAAATGCAGAATATCAGAAATATTGACCAACATGCGGTCTTGTTCTCTGGCTTTTATTCAGGTGTCGGAAGTTTATGGCCAGAGCATGCTGTTCATAGAATGCTGTGGTTTAGAGTAAGGTTTTATCAGTTGGAATTACTCTACCATCCTAATATAGTATTGTTTTGAAAATAAACCCTTTGAATATAATAGGGTTGGTTTTTTTTTCCATCCCCTTGGCAATCATATACAACTTTGAAAGCTATTATTTTACCTGTTACAGCCTTTATACTGATTATACTCTTATTTTTTACCCACGTGTTGTAACCCTTGGTCATCCAAGCTGCTTTAGCTTGATTTTTCCCAGCCTTCATTGACTTACAGCATTCATTTTGGAAAAGGCCTTTGCATGTTTTCGTCAACATAGCTTCATAAGTAATAGGTTCTTTTTAGTACAATTTAGTTAATGTGGGTTTCAGGGTCATTGTATTTGTTGCTGTCATATTCACTTAATCTTCAATTCAGAATTTAACGATGGTTAAACTTGACTTGAGGAAGCATTTGGCATCTCTATCCTTTAAAAAAATCTTGTGCAATGAAAGCTGAATTTAGGTTGCATAAACTGTCCTTCTTTATTAAATAAGCAGTTACTTTTCAAAACTCCTCAGTCTTGTCTAAGGTACATTGTAGATTTTCTTCCTTATGTGAGATTAATAACTTTTAAACAATATTACCAGTTCATTTTTTCATCTGGAATTCAACTCCTACTCTGGTGATAACCAAAAATTTTTTTTTCCCCCCACAGGTGTTAATGGCTATGCTACACAAACAACACTGTCATTGCCTACTCCTGATTTCCCTGGAAGTGACTTTTTGAGCTGTTATGACATAATTTAGCGATAAACAATTTGAGAAAGACTTAGCACCTGGTGTCAATCTACTGTTGTGCCTGTGATTAAAATAAAAAATAACTTGTTTCAAGTGAAAGGCCTGCTTTTGATTTTGACCAAGACTCATACAAAAACATTGGTTATGCAGTTCTCGGCTACAAAATGATCACTCATGAAATATTACTCATGAAAATTCTTGTTTTTAGCACTACACATGTGCCAAACCCACTTTTCTACCCTTTTAAAAATCTCAGTTGAAAAATATAGAAGCTACATTTCTGGGGTATATATTTAGTAATCCGTCACTATACTAGTGATATTTCTTATTTCTATATGCAAACTGTATAGGTATTTTTCTCATATTTGAGAAAGCAAAGCAAAACCCCAAAATGCCCAAAAGTCAACAAGCATCTTTCTTCAATTAAACAAATAAATTATACTTGTTGTTGGGAGATATTTGGCAATTATTCAGAAAATAAGCAGAAGATCAACAAAAACATTACTGAAGATATAATCTTAATATCCTGTTGAGTTCTGCCTTTCCCCTGGTTTTCACTGACTAGATCATCCAGGCCTTTGTGCCTAGGGATGTGGTTCCAGGCGCAGAGGAACTACCACTAGTGGAAGAAGACTGAGACAGAGGTCTCTTGAGAAATTTCAAATTATTTATTCAAGAGAACTGGTTTATGTAATTGCAAGGCCATTCCCTAGCACTGTTGAAAGGTTGTGGAGAGTGTGGGAGTTTCGCTGTGACTAGAGAAAGGCAAATATTGCACTCATCTTCAAAAAGGGCTGGTCAAAAAGCCTCACTTTGATTGCTAGAAAAATTTTAGAAACAGTTTCTGTGCACATGAAGAAGGTATTGGAAATAGCCAATGTAGATTTTCTGAAGGTAAATTGCTTTTGCTTATTACTTCCTCTGAGGAAATGACTAGAGTTGTGGATGACGCAAGGCCAATAGGTATTGTCTATCTTGACTTTAGCAAGGCTAAATCACTGAGCTCTAAAAGTAGAAGTTAATGATTTGTCCTGTACCTGGAAGCTGGTTACAAGTGGAGCACTGCAAGGGTCTATCCTGGGATCTGTCCTACTTAATATCTTTATTGATGACACAGAAGAAGAAACAGAAGACACTCTCATCAAGTCTGCAGATAACGGCAAATAGAGTTAGTAGTTCGTCTGCTTGAGGGCAGGGCTGCTACCTAAAGGGACCTAGACATGCTGGAGGAATGGGCCAACAGGAACCTCACGAAATTCAGCGAAGGCGGACACAAAGTCCTGCATCTGGAATGGGCTAACTACCTGCAATGATAAAGGCTGGGGTCTGGCTGGGGAGCAGCCCTGCAGAAAAGGTCCTGGGGATTGTGGCAGACAGCATGCCGAACAGGAATCTCTAGTGTGCTCTGGCAGCGCTGAAAGGTGACAGCATCCAGGCATCTACAGGGGTGTAATCAGTAGATCAAGGGAGTGATTATTCTCCTTTACTCAACACTAATTAGACCCACCACCCCCAATACAAGAAAAACACTAACAAACCGGAGTAAGTTCAGCAGAAGGCCACCAAGATGGTCAGCTGAGGCTGGGCCACTTTCCCTGTGAGGAGAGGCTGAGGGACTGGGGCTTGTTCAGCCTGGAGAAGAGATGGCTGCAGGACGACCTAAGCATCTGTCCATAGCTATGCGGAGGTCTTTGAGAAGATGGAGTTAGCGCTGAGGTATACAGTTGGGAAAACGAGAGCAGTGGTCATAGACTGAAACAGAGGAAGTTCCAACTGAATATAATGAAAATATTTTTCATTCTGAGGATAATTAAGCACTGGAGCAAGTTGCCCAGGCAGCCTGTGGAGTCTCTGTCTTTGGAAGGTTTCAAAACCCAACTGTACTCTAAGTAACCCGGTCTGAATTCACTGCTCATCCCTCTTTGAGTGGGAGGATGGACTAGGGACCTCCTGAGCTCCATCCTGACTTGAACGACTCTGTGTTTCCATAACCAGAGCAGGGCTGTGGTAAGTTCAGTCTGATTTGTGGCTTGCACTATTAAGTTCATTGTTGAGGAAATGTGAAATGAAATAAAATAGAATTAGAAGAATCTTTTACAAATTTAAAACAAAAATTAACCTTTCATTTTAAGAATAATGCTACCAGAAGACATTCATGAACTTGCTTATTGCAATTGAAGGGAAATTGTATCGGTTTCAGTACATTTTTTTTCTGTAGTTGTAGTATGTGTGTGCTTTTTTTAGTCCACACAGATAGTACTTTTTAAAATGAGACCTTTCTGCCCAAATTGGATATAAAAGATTTTTTGGAAAATGTCAAGCCTTGTGGGGAGGAAAAAAAAAAAAACCTCTTAAACTTAATGCAAAAATTTGTCAGAGCATTCCATGCTGATTGAGTATCTTATATTTTTGTTCTCTTCTATAGAAGAAGCTCTGTGCAAGAACTGTTTCCTATCAGGATTCACTTTCTCCTCTTTTCGAAATAGCATATGAAGAGACACCCTGAACTTAGTGTCATCATCCAGAGGCTGGTCTGCAAACATTTTTTCCATTACGTATTGCTAATGATATACAGTGATGCAATTTTAAATTATAGCATATCCATTTCTAGGGATAACTTCATTTTTGAATATATTTGTTGTTGGTGAATAAATAGGTTACTGTGGAAAACTAAAAATTTTCTTCATTCAGAAAATCTTTCAACTGAAAATGTATTTTCTTGCATAGGAAATCATTCACTGAGTACAACTTTGAGAAGTCATAATTTCAGATACTGTGTAACTACTATGTGTAGTTTTTGGAGAATATTTCAATACATCTCAAATATACTCTGAAGAGTGCAAAAGTACTTTGACATGAGCTGAGGACTTGTCTGAAAGTGGAAGGATCATTCTGACTCTATACATTTTTATTGCTATCGTCAGTGAGTACTGAATAGTAGTTTTTATAATGATAACTTTTTTAAAGAAATAAAAGCTATCCAGTAAGATGCGTATTAAGATACATCACATGTTACAAAGATCCATGCACCCAGCCATCTATCATTTAGCCTCCATGTGGTCTTTGTAACACAGCTCTATTTTCCTTATTTTTATGAATGTCTTCGCATTGTACAGCCCCTATCTTTGTTTCCAAGTTCTTGGTGTTTCGTCATGCTGTTTTGCTTACATTTCAACACTCTTCCCAGGTATTTGAAAGTAAATTCTGGTCTGTGGTTTCAGGGCTCTTTATCATTCTCTGTGCAGTTTGCATCTTGGATATTCTTGCATTTCGGAACTTTTTACCACACTATTATTTATACTTTCTGTCTAATTTCTGTCAAGTCTTTCAGATGTTGGTTCTGTGTCATTCATGCGTCGTGAGATTATTAGTATTATCCAGGCAAAATATCTGAAACAACATAGGAGAAAAACATCTGTACTGCTTCCTTCCCATTACAATAAAGCTGAAAGAGTGATTGGTCCTGATATGACCTCAGTGACCTACTTGTTAGAAAAGCTGGTATTCAGATAGCCAATATTTTAATCTTCTGCTTATCATTGAGTACTATATATACCATATTCCACTTAATTAGGCTAGCTGCTTTACTGCAATGTCTCCCAGGGATATCTGCTGACTTAGTCCAGTACATGATAGTGAATAGCAGTAGCTGAGGCTTAATTGGAACACTTATCATAAATCTCCCACTTTCTTTTTTATTTTTAATGGGGACCACTATGACTAATTCCACCTGATTAAATCGCGTTTAATTAGGTGTTAAAATATGATGATGATTTTCTCTCTGATTCAGGAGGTGTCAAAAGGTAACAATAAGGAGAACTCTTATCAAGCAAAGAGCTTGCAACAGGTGGGAACGGACTATGTTCTTAATATTTTACTTAAAACAACATTCTCCTTGGAATTGAAAGTTTTGAGTAGGTGTTGGGTGTGACAGTATTAGAAAGATTAGTAAACAAGGGTTCAGGTTCATACTTTAAGTCCACAGCATCAGGTTATATAAAGTACTAGTTATTTTTTCTTCTTCCATGTTTATCGCACAGAAGTCAAGATAACTGAGAACTTTTAGTATATTTCAGATTGACCAGACTGTACTTATTCAATGTGGTTTTGTAAACTGACATTTGTGAAAATGGAAGGTTATACACTACAGCTGAAATGAATGTTTATTACTGACTGTTGCTGTGATTAGGAAACGTAGAAAAAATAGTGGTGAAAGGGTTTTATGCTTAAAAAGAATAAGAAAAATACTTGTTTTCCTCATTTATCTTTTAAAGTATTTGAATTGCTTGTTGCCTTTTTTTTTTAAGTGATAAAATATATTTCATGCTGTTTTGACAAGGTGAAAACTACACTGGAGCACTGAGATTATGATTGGTATTGAAATGAATGTAAAAACACAAAACAAAAGTGTCTGCAGCTTCCAGAATCTCTGCATCATTCCTCATGTTCTTAGTTTACTGTGAACAAGCAGTGTAAAAAGCTTACTTGCTCATAAGTTTCATTTGCTATCTTTCTTAAAAGTTTAGGCTGCAATATTGAAAAATTAGGGGAAAAATAATATAGCTGTATTTTAGATGTTGCCACAGGTAGGGGGAAATTATTTTTGCCCCTTAAGAAATACATGGATGATTGTTAGCAATAATTTAGGTGGTAAATATTGCAATCATGACTGTAGTAGGAATTTCTTTGTCTGCTATGACAGATTTGTAATACCTGGTTAGGACCACTGGTACTGCTGAACTGATGAAGTTCACTTTCAATAAGCCCTAAAAGAACACACAGGAATTCGCTATGGAAGAAGAAATCATAGGTATGGATCAAGTTTCTCACATATTGGAATCTAATGTAGTATGATGTTGTAATTCGTTACTCTAACAGAAAAAAAGAAAGGCTTTTTACAACCTATGCTTTTTTTAAAGCAACAGAACCATCACAAAATGCATGACTTAAAAATATATGCATCGTCAACGTTATTCATTATAATACTATGAAGCGGCACATTGAGTACATCAGGCCATGGTTTGATTCTGATGATTAATTAATTTTGAGAATTTACATGACATTATTTTCTAATGAAGCAAAACCTAATTGCAATAAAAGAGGCTAAATTCTGCTAAACACTGATTACAGCTGGTATGGTAAGGGACAGCATGAACATTCTGGTTTGTCTCTGCGTATTGAGTTAACCAGGATCCAGCCAACAAGAACTTCCGTATTTCTCTTAGAGTGGTAAAAGAAGGGAAATAAAGAAAGGCTAAGATCTAGGGCACAAGATACCTGATACCAGGAAAGCAGTTGGTGACAATGTGATAAACAGAGGCAGCCTGCCACAGTGGGCTTACTGTTGCGAAAAAAGACCGTATGAGGCATCAGTGGTACTCAGATTCAAAAGGAGGGCAATCTGGGTAAATATCTTACTGTTAGTTATTAGTTACTGCATGCTACCAAAACGGTATAAAACCTTACTGTCCTACTCTGGACCTACTCCAGTTCCTCGGGGCTGAAACTGTTGATACTTCTTAGGCAGTATGTCTACAGCTTCTTTGTAAATTAAAATGCAGTAATTCCTATGATAAATTACAAAACACATCTTGATTATTAGTATGGAAATTATTTCTTCCACAGTAGTTTTGGAAGCTGACAGCAGTGAATGCAAAAAAAAATATATATATATATATATATATATATATATATATATAATATATATATATATATATATATATATATATATATATATATATATATATATATAAAATATATATATATATATAATATATATATATATAAATCTATTTTCTGCTGTCTTGCTTGTGACAAAAGATCTCAGTACAAGCCCACCCTGCCAGGATGGGTTAGTCTAGTACTGTACTAAGCTACAGATCTCTCAACAAAGTAGTAGAATACAACTTCGGAGCTGCAAGAACCTCATGAATGTGTGTTTGTGTGTATATGGTTATGGAACATACAAGCCAGATGTTACAGTGAACTCCAAAATTGTTTGATGCTAGCTTGAATCCTTTTTTGTCTAGCATTGCCTTTGAACACCCAGATATGTTGTGGAATGCAGTTTCAGCTCTTTGGGCCATGGACTTTTTCATTACACATCATATTTTTAGTAGTCATTAATAAAGGAAGTGTCTCCTTGTGAAACTTGCATTGTTTTTCTAACTTATTGTGTTGTAATAACTAAGAGCTTTAGAAACTCTTACTTGCTTGGAATTCATCTGAAAATGTGATATAAAATAACCTGGGTTTGCTTTTTCTTTTTTTTTTTCCTTTTTTCAAAGTTATATAATCATCACAGAATCACAGAATCGTTGAGGTTGGAAGGGACCTCTGGGGATCATCTAGTCCAACCTCCCTGCTCCAGCAGGGTCCTCTAGAGCACATTGCCCAGGATCACGTCCAGACGGGTTTTGAAAATCTCCGGCGAAGGAGACTCCACCACCTCTCTGGGCAGCCTGTTCCAATGCTCTGTCACCCTCACAGTCAAGAAGTTTTTCTGCATGTTCAGATGTAGCCTCCTGTGGTTCAGTTTGTGCCCATTGCCTCTTGTCCTGTTGCTGGGCACCACGGAGAAGAGGCTAGCCTCATCCTCTTGACACTCCCTCTTCAGATACTTATGCACGTTGATGAGATCGCCTCTCAATCTTCTCTTCTCCAGACTGAACAGGCCCAGCTCTCACAGCCTTTCTTCATAGGAAAGGTGCTCCAGTCCTCTAATCATCTTTGTAGCCAAACGCTGGACTGTCTCCAGTAGTGCCATGTCTCTCTTGTTGTGTTGTGTTGATCATGTTGTGTTGATGAAGTAAATCCTGAAACCTCTTGATAAATTTGGCAAATATGTATCTGTATGCACCTAATTTTCTGCTTTGGACAACAAGTGAGTAGGTGAGAAATTCCTCATTGAAATTCTTTAAATAAAACCCGGATGTAGTTTACCACAAGCAAAATTATCTGTGTAAAATAGTTCTTTGAATGTATCTTTTGTTAGTGTTCTAATACAAACTTAAAAAGGAAATATTTTAAAGGATCATTTTGAATGTAGGTAGAAAAGGGAAATCTTTTGAAATCATCATTTTGGTGGGTAGGAGGGAAAAACTAAAACATCTCTGATCTAGGTAGAAAAAACTTGGTCATTTTTGGTTTTGGATTTTGCTTTTTATCTGTTCCACTTATTTTTCTTTATTTTTCACCACTAAAAATGCTAAATAATTTAGTTAAAAATTAAAAGAACTCAAAGAAGGAAAAGAGAACTTCAAAGAAATAACTTACTGTTTTTCTCTGATGAAAAGATTTTTTTTTTCTAATAATCTGCAGTTATTTCACAGAGCTGGCCTAGAAGATCCAGTAAATGTGAACAAAGTCCTATGCACTTCTTCTAATTTTGTAAAGAGGTCATAGAGCATTAGCCTGTAGGTTTTTACATAGTTAATACCCTTTACTTAAATTAAAATTCCATAATAAGTAGTGTTCCCTTCTGTGTCTGTGTTGCGGCTTGATGAATAAGCACGTCTGAGCCAAGCAAAAGGCATGCTGAACAACTCTATTCACCATCAACAACTAAAAGCTTCGTGGGTGCTGATAGGAGCTTTTCTGAGCAGATGAGTTTACAGAGATTCTCCAAATAAACAGTAAGTGGCAACAACAGAAACAACTTATTTACAATAACAACTTACGGATATACCATCTATACAGGGTTTATATTGTTATGTTAGCTAGCTCAGAAGTAGGATATGCATACCGCAGAACGGAAGAGATAAGAGAGCGAGAGAATGGGCAGGAAAGAACAGGATGGTCTATCAGGGCACACCTGGGATTTTTACAAGAATGGGGCTTCAAAGCCACACCCTCGATAAGTAGTACACCCAGACTTATGTGCCCCCCAGAGGAGGTGGTCTCCTTGGTGCCAGATCCAATGGTGGTCCTAGACAGCACCTAACTGAGGTGCTGAGTCAGGCGGAGGTGGCGCCCTGTAATGTTTAACTTTGTGCATTTACAGCGGTCTGGTAATAACGTGTAGTTTAAGCAATTAAGACTTAATATTTGCAGTGCAGTAGCGTAAGCTTTATAGTCATGCATTTTAAGAAGGCTTTACTTGAACATAAGATGACAATAAATATAGGGAATATATTGGATTCTCTCTTCAAGAAATAAAAGTTTCATCTCATAAGCTGAAGTAAAAAGCAGTGGCTTTTACTGGGCAGATGATTTTCCTAGAGTTGTTGATGTAATTGGCAATCTGGCCTCGCATCTCTCTGCATCACAGTCTGTTTCATAATGAGCTGGGATTGAGGATTTTAGTTGATACTTGAATAAAGAAAATTACCTTTACAGGTATATAAAAAGCAGGTGTGTGTACCTGTTGCTAAGTGAGATGTAAAATGAGAGAGACGTTTATTCAGGCACCAAGGACGATAATGGCTCTGGAAAGAAGCTGAGAACATAAAAAAAAGGCTGTATAATGCTGTATAATGCTGTAGGCTGTAACTGAGACTTGTCTTAGATACTGAAGTGTGGAATTAAGGTTTATTCACAAAGCAGAAGCTTTAGTATTTGAATTCCTTAGAAAAGGTGTAAGTAAAACATCTTAGTCAAGATGTAAAACAGATCTGCATGGCTAAACATTGACAGTGTCAGTCTATATTTACTTTACTATTACTCTGAAGAATTGTTGGCAGTTACTGTTGCAATTTTTTTCAAGGCTATCAGAAGAGTGTTCTCGGTGAAATTTTCAGCTCTTTAAATTGAGGTATCTTCAGTTATCAACAAAAACAGAGAATACGACATCATGAGAAAAATATATATTTTTTCTAAAATTTGAGACCTTTTTGGATAGTGCCATGAACAACCTAATTATAATGAGATCTTCTAGGTTGCCCATTTAGCTTTATTTTCGCTTTGGATCAGTGCATTAGCTTGGTCCTACACTTACCTCACACAACAGTACTGGTAGATCAGAAGGGCATTCAAGAATGTGGAAACAGGAGAAGTGGCTGGAGAGGTGGAAAAGTGTCCCAAAACCCACCAGCCAGAATGGCAGCAATGCCCCCAGTTGTGAAACTCTGACCTCAGGATTAGTGGCAAATGCTGTAACACTGAATGAATGATTTTGCTAGCAATGTATGTTTTGTGTTATGTCTGGATTTGGAAAAAGTGTTTAAAAGAGATCCAATTGCTGTTGCTATTTTTTCAGAGGCTGAAGAAAAAAAGCAAATTTTGGAAAGGAGGAGCACACACCGTCTCCCATTTTCCCACATGACATTGAAAGCGTTTTGATGAGGAGGTTAAACTATTTTGTTAACTATTATTGCATGACTTTAAAAATGCTATCATTAAGTAAATGGAATTTTAATTAAAATAGAGCAATCCCTATGACTTCCACCAGTTTAAGGATGAGCAAATATATTTAATTTCCTACAGTTGCCCCAGTGAAAAAAGCAACTGGCCAGATCCTCACAGGGGAAGGTAAACACAACCATAATGAGGCTCTATCTTGGTGACTTTAATCTACTGTGAGAAAGTATGAATCTTAAAAATCACTGATGTGCAAATAGAGCAAACTGAGTGATCCACTTGATTTGTATAGTTAGGCCTGAACTTTTCATCTATGTATTTAGAAATACAGACACTTCAGTTGCGCTGGCAGATAGATGTTTCATATTTGATAAGGCAGAGGGGATTATTTTCATGAGATACAACTGAACCCACAGCAGCTCTCCCCCTTTATGTCGTGGGCGGCATTTTGAATACCACACAGTGATGATTAATATCCATATGAATGGGGCCTTTTACTACTAGCCAGGTATTTGGCAGCTCCCCCAGCATGATCAGCTTTCTGTCATTTCTGACAACATGGGGAGCAGCATATGCCAGGTAATGGGAAAACTGGTAAGAGAGGGAATGTGGTATATGCTGAGGAGTGCAGTATGCATAGCTGCACTCAGTTTTGATCCGCTGAGTTTTTTAGCATTGTCTCCATGGCAGTCATTTTAGTGTCTGTATGCTACAGTCCCCAGTCTTCACATTTTCAGGAGGACTTATCAGGCAGGTGGGAAGCAGATCGCAACAACTATCATCTTCCTCATGAAAGGAGAGTCTTGTAATGGGCCATTGGAGATGCAGAAAAATAGGGATGCTTGTTATTACTCCAGGAAAGTCATGGTGAAGCTCAGGACAGGGGTTTGTAGGATTTATTGCGTCATTTGCCACACAGCACAGCAAGAAGACAAATTTATGACTTTATCGATGGCTCAAGTCCAGAAGTTGTTTATCTGCTTAGCCACTGTGCAGGTATTTGGGACTAACGTTGTTCAATTTGGTTGCAGCCATGTCAGACCCAGGCTCACTGTTGCACACAAGTTAAGTGTACATCCATCAGCTTTTCCACCCCTCAGTTTCTGAGACAGCTTTTTGGATACGTTGTAGCACTGGACTGCAACTAGCTGTAATAGACAGACCTAAGTGTAATGTTTTTTCTCTCCAAGGAACAAACATCAGTGCAAGTTTAACCTGATTCTATAGGGGTGTTGTCTCCCCCATCAGTTTGGTAAATGCTCAAATTTCATTTGTAGCTATCTGGTGAAAATAATGTTTTATTAGAAATTGTGAGATAAAGCACAATGTCAAAGCTTCTGAGAAAATGAATGGACATCTAGTTTCCAATATTGGAAGTTGGACAGTATAGATCATCGGCTATTTGCTCTGGATTTGATGAAAATTTGCTGAACTGATGATGATCAGAACTAAAAATTCTGGTCATTCTCGTCAGCTGGTATTTTTACCATGAGAGTATATAATACTGAAAAAATTCTTACCAGGTCTACTTGAGGCTACTTCAGTATGGCTTTATAATAGGCAATGTCTATAGTATGCCTAGCAGCTGAGCTTCTGTATGCTCACTCAAGTAGCCCTCAAGCATCTTCTTGGATATAGACACATTTAAATAATGATAAATCACAACTTCACAAACATTTCTTGCTCAATACGATTTCTTTCTCTGATATGATCTTAATATAATTGCTGGCTTTTCTGTGATACACCAGAAGTTGAAAAGTACTTAAAAACATATTAACATAAAATTAGTATCTTGTACTGTGCAAGGGTGTTTGCACTTAGTAAAATGAACACTCCTGAACAGGGATTATTTACTTTTCTACTGAAGCACACAGTTTGCTTTGAAAAGACAAAAGAATTCAGACAAATGCAAGTCCAGATTTTATCACCAGAAAAAAACAATGCAGATTTCTGAAAGAGTGTTTCTGATTCTTACATAACAAAAAATTAAACTTTACATTAATATTGCAATATGTAGCAAATGCCATAACAAATGAGTTTTTGAAAGTTGATACTGAAGTTACATTCATTAGCTATTGTTTTGATCCTTGCATCTTTGCTACATGTTGCTAATACAAATATTCCCCCTGTCAACAAAGTACAAATCTTTGTTTTGCTGTTTTAATATTAGTGTTTCTTCATTGCTGGATTCATCTTGAAGTATTTACGGGAAAGTTGTTTAAGCAAGAGATTGAAATGAAAAAAAAAGGAAGAATAATTAGACTGGAAAAAAGATACAATGCTGAGCTTGAGAAAAGATTAAAAGACTGGCTAACAATTGGTGGTCTAAGAAATGGAAAAAGTGTGTGAAGTGGGTAAATAGTGGAAAATCAGTGAGGAGATAGGAATATGCTGACCAGTCAGTTACTTCAGCTGCTAAAATACTTGGTGTGCAGAACCAGTGAGGAACAGCAGGTCGCAACTCTTAGACCTGTGCCACATAGGCGTCAATATGGACTTGTGTACTCCTAAAGAATTACTGCTTCCCTTCTTAGCTGATCTTGTAACCCTTGTTACCCTATGTTGTAACCTGTTCGCCTTAAACCCGTGCCCCCCTGAACCTTGCCATGGGGTGATGCTCTGCAGTGCCTGGAACAGCCTGGTCACTTTGCCGCAAGGTTCCTGGAGTTCCCCTTGTTGTTTGGGGATTTCAAGGTAATAAGCATCTAATAACCTTGCTCTAGAGTGGTATCTTCTACCCCTGCATGTTCCAAGTGTCAGTTACCACCACCGACAGTGCATATCTAGAAAAGGACCTGCATATCTCCAGTGAGATTTGAGTCTGAAGTGAAAATAGCATGATTTTCAAAATCCCTACCTAATCCCCTCAGACACCAAAGTATGAGGATAGAACACCTGGGAAGAAAAAGTATGAGATAATTCAGTGTGATGAGATTTTTTAATGCACATTTTCCACTTACTAAACATTTGTTTTAAAAATTGTGTAAAAGCTATTCTCATCCCTGTCACCATAGTTCAACAGTTTTGAAAGGGTGCCTTTATAACACAGAGCAATAGTGTGAGTGCAGACACCTGCAAGCAGGCTATTTGTAAGTCAAACACAAAAACTCCAGGTGGGGGGTTTTAAAGAGGCGGTAATGCAGAGTCCTTGTTTGTTAGCTCCAATATGAATTAGTGTATCTATATTGAATGTTGTAACAATAGCATGATCCTGTGGTTCCAAGCCTGCTCTTAGATCAGGTGGAGTTATTTCCAATTGGTATTAGCCTGAAGACCTCTGTCCTGGCCTTAGTAGCACAGAATGGAGATGATTTTGGCTTTCTTTGTCTTGGAAAGCATTAATAAGTATTCTTCTGGCTGCATAGATGCAGGTGCTTAGATTTCCACTGGAACCAAGCAGTCATCATCTTTGTCTGTGTAGCAGTTCCTATTTGCTCCCATAGGTGACTTCTCTACTTCCTGTACTGGCTGTTGTGTGTACTAAATTGTGCCTATACACTGTGCTGCAAGCTAATGATGGAGATTTCACTCAAGAACCAAAGTATTTAAAAAGTCAAGTGCTGACATGGTCAAATATTCTCTTGGATCTGGCCTTTAATCTCTTTTCTTTTTTTCTTTTTTTTTAAATCAGGATTTGACTTAAAAACAATCAAACGTTTCTGTACCCTTTCCTCTAAGCCTTGTTTAAGTAAAGCTCTGTCTACTTGTCAATGAAACAAATACTGTTTCTTGGGTTCTCCAGATACCCGCAACGATCATTGCAGATGAATATTCAAGAGGTTCTCTGGCAGGGTGTTGTGCATGTCCCAGAAAAGCACAATTGCATAATGATAATTCTGAATTCAGTGAAGCTCTGCAGAATCATGGATGGTCAAATATAGTAATATGGAATGTTTTCTTAATTCAAATAGGTTCTTTCATTTTCGGCTATCTACTGAACAGTTAAGTTTCCTGACTAAGCAAGTGTGGACCAGAAAAACCTTTACATTTTCAATGCCTTTCAATCTTCTTTTTCACCTCTGTGGCTTGGTGAAAATTCATTATCTCAAAGTTCTTATACAGGCTTGGCAAAGTTGATCTTTCAGTTAAAAGCACTTTGAGCGTATATTGCCTGAAATTGAATCAAATGCTATCCATGCAACTGTAATAAAAATAATTGAAACTTTAATAGATAATGAAAAAGATATATTAAAAGTTAAAAACTAGTTTTGGTATAACTTGAGGATTTGCAGCACAGAATTATGTACTACTGTAATATGAATATGTAAAATATATATTTGATACAGATGCAGTTTTGTATTTGGTAGGATCTAACGAGTACATACAGTTGAATAAATAGCACATTATAGATCTATTCTGCTTTTTAATTTTGTGAGCATTCCATTTTAAAATGCAATAACCCGAAGGTCAGCTTCAGAGAATAATTACATGTTAGTAGCAGTTGCACCAAATGATTAACTCAAATTTAGTACAGTTTTTAAAACTTTAACTTTAATGTCAAGTATAGGACAGGAGAACCAATAATACTAATTGAATTATAGTTCTAAAGTAATTAGAATTTTGGGATAAACAACATTATTTTGTGTATGTATGACTGTGTTGCTGGAGCTGGTAAGCTTTGCTTCATTAATTAATGAAGAACCCATATGTTCTGTTTTTAATAGTGCTAGAGGCTGAAATATTTTGTTTATCGAGGCATAAATCTTTTATAATGGTTTACCTCTGAAAGCAGACAAAGAATATGCATCACTTTTGTGATTTCCTTCGTCTACAAGATTTTTTAAAAATATAATTTAATATCTGCATTTGTATACAAAGTCTAATGCAAAACATGAAAAGAAATTGGATTAAACTATTCTAGTAAACTGAGTCTTTGTTCAGTAATATTTGAGATTTATCTTGCATTGAATGAAAAGTTTGAAGGCAAATCATCAATCAACAATTTCTATTGATTTTCCATCTCTCTAAGATACTATATTGTAATATTCAGGTTGATTATACTTGGAGAGAAACTAGACAAAACTAATAACTAATGAACTCTCCATCTTCATGCTATTTTTGTTGTCATTTAAATTTGTACTTGTTTATGAATTTGGCTAATAGCTTTGATAAATCAATTGAGATACCTATAAGCTCCTGATAAGTAACATAATGAGCACATGCTATCACCTGATTAATTTATTTAATTTATCTTCAAATAAATCTTAAACTCTAGTATATACACACACATACACACACACATGTGTCTACTTGCCCCTAATTCTACAAAGGCTGAGAATCATAACTGATTGTTTTTCCAGTTCTGGCGCTATGCTGCTGCAATTCCTTTTCCCAGGTATGTCCAGAACCTCCATTTCTATTTCTTCCAGTGCAATATGAGCTGTAAACAGAAATCAAGCAGGAAAACTAAAATGAAGTATCAATGATTTAGAAAAAGAGCATTCCAAAACAAACAAACAACACCACATAATTGGGTAGCTACCCTCAGTCTGGAGACAGAAGTCATCTTTCCTCTTATGATCTTTTCCATAGATTGTCTCTGCACATCTTGGTCGTTGTGTTTACCAGCTCTCCTTAGGCAACTTTAGCATCTCATCTTCCCAGTACCCTCTTTTTCCTTGTTCTGTAGTCCCCAATAATCTGGAAACACTTGATACTAGCTAAGGAAGATTTGAAACATGGTAGATGCAGAGTACAAAACCTTTGCATCCAACAATTTGAGCCCTTGTGTTTTGTATATATAACATGCAGTTTTTATCTGGAATTACTGTGGAATTTCCATGTTGTTCTTATATCAGCTATTGAATTCATATGACAATAATCTATGACTTCATTATTGGTTGTATCATCTAATTAAGAGAGAAAGAGACTCTGTCATTGATTTGGTATGCTTACATAGTCACTCCTAATCTAATTCTAACCTAATAACAGTTATTAATATATATCACCTTAATTTCTGTCGCACTCTTGTTTCCTGAAACCGCATGATTTTTGTTAGTATAGGACTATCTAGTTATAAAAGTTTTTTTAAAATGTTCAGACTGTTTTAGAGTATTCTTGGTTTTTTTTTTTTTTTTTCTGTATTTAATAAATTTTAGAAACATTTAGTCCTACTCACTGGGCTTTCTTTGCAATGAAGACCAAAACCCTGAAGTGACTAGAATATATTTAGAAAAAAGAAAAAAAGAAAACTTACCTTCCTTTTCTTTTTATGATGTAGACTGTCATCCATTCCTTTCTTTTCACCAATTTTTATTGCATTTTTTGAAAGGATATGTGTAAAATTAGAAAGAAAATTCTACAGATTGCTACAAAAATACCTTCATATCCTTGCCTGCTTCAAATTGTATGCTGATCTTGGTCAGACACATGGTAGCATCAGATTTGTATGGGTAGCATCATACTCTGTTGTGCATGTTTCCAAGTTGCTTAATCGTTCCATTTTTTGAGGAACTGTGTACTGATAAATGTGATGTGATTTCATCATTTGCAGATTAGAATTGTGTCCTCAAAACCCTCCTTTGACACAGACTTTAATATTTTGGCAGAGAACGAGCAGGACTGTAAACACAGACTATTACACGCTGGGAGTTGTTTAGCAAAGAGGTATCAGTGAAGCATTTGCAAGACTATTACAGTAACCCCTATTAAAGTTTAGCACTTAGCTTAGTTTTTATGTAGCCCTTCCACAGCGAGAAAAAACCACTCCAGCTGTATGCTGCATATAGACATTTATTGTTCTTCTATGTAGCGGGAAAAAAAAGTGGGCACTGCCATTCTGTAATTATTACATTATCAGTAGACGATGCTGTTCTTTGAGCATGAAAGTCATACTGAATCCTAACATAACTCTCAGATCAATCATAGTAGAGTCCAGCTATACCGAACGTGGCTTTGACCTGTTTATCATTACTCTGTAAGTTTGGACAGATTGTGTTGCTCATATTCTACTGGCTGTACAGTCTTTTTGTTCCTACGGAACAATTATATTGGTGACAGTCATATTTATATGTTATTTATTTCTTTATGTGCTTGAGAAACCTCATGTTCTTAAAATGTTTCAGATACACTTTTTCAATTGGAGTTACTGAATACCCAAACTGGGAAGAAGGTGACACTCATTTTCAAACCCAGTTTACTTTTAACATGGTTTCAGTCTTAAGAAACATCCTAACACTGCTGTGTCTCTAAGGTAACATTACTGGTTATCCTTCAGAAGCTATGTTCCTTCTAGCCTAGGACATGTAGGAGGCCATTGTCACAACACCACAAGCACTTAACATCTTGATAAAACAGTTTTTTTCTGTGTTTTGTTACTTTTTTCTGTTGGGTTCCACAGTATATCACAGAATCTCAGAATAGTTGGGGTTGGAAGGGACCTCCGGAGATCATCTGGTCCAACCTTCCTGCTCAAGCAGGGTCACCTGGAGCAAGTTGCCCAGGACCACACGCAGTTAAGTTTTGAATATGTCCAAAGATGGAGACTCCACAACATCTCTGAGCAATATGTGCCGATGTTCAACCACTCTCACAGTGAAGAAGTGTTTTCTAGCGTTCAAGTGAAATTTCAGTTTGTGTGCGCTGCCTCCAGTGGTGTCACTGGACACCACTGAGATGAGTCTGGCCCTATCCTCTTTACTTCCTCCATCAGAAATTTGCACACATTGATAAGATTCCCCCTGAGCTTTTTCTTCTCTATGTTGAACAGTCTCAGCTCTCTGATGTAGCCTTCCTAGGGCTGAGTAGAGGGAAAGGATCACCTCCCCCGACCTGCTGGCAACACTCTACCTAATGCAGCCCAGGATGCTGTTTGCCTCAGGGCACATTGCTGTCTCACGGTCAACTTGTCCACCAGGACCTCGAGGTCCTTCTCTGCAAAGCTGAATCTATTCCTTTTAATATAGCAAAATCTCTTTTATGTTAGATGATGTTTTCTTCTGAAGTTCTGAATCTTTCTAGAAAAAAGCCATACTGCCTTAAATGTGTGTGTTGTTTTCTTTCTAATTTTATAATTTGCTGCTTCTTGTTAATCCCAGTTAAGAGCATACTATTCAAAGTAATTGCATGCCAGCTATTTCCTGTAACACCTGGTCAATTTTTTCTTGCCAGATGGTTGTGATGATGCAGAACGGAACACTGGGATGCTGCAATGAACGTAGTTGGGAGATATTATTAGTCAAGTATTTTGTTCATTCCTTCTTGATTTGAAACTACAGAGAATCACCTCTGAGACATGTTTGCCAGTTGTGATCATGCTACATTTTCCTGAACTATGATAATCTTGGATTACTATTAATATTGTGTTACTGTTTTGTGATGCTTTTTATAGCAGTCACTGGAAATAAGAGTCATCTCAAATTTCTCTGAAGTCAAATTTCACAGTTTATGAATTAAAAATAGCAACAATAAAACTTATTCTTCCACCCTTTGCCCACTGTTGTGTGCAGCCTACTAACGTGAAAGAAACTTATCTCACTCCTAAGTGATTTTAGTGAATCATTATCTTTCAGACCAAGCTTGCCCTTTACATTCTTTTTGGTCCTACTTTGGAAAATTACTCTGCAATTACTTTTGAAGCTGATTTAGTTATTTCTAGGTACTTCAGTAAATATGAGCTGCATGGATAAGAGGAGCTTGACACCAGACTTGTTTAGCTCGGTACCAAATAACCAATCTTGATGTAGCAAATTATGTATTACCTTATGTGATGGAATTAACTTGTACACACCACTGTGGAAAAATGCACTTTCATTTCGAGTATACATTTAAATATAGCAATTGTCTACATTTTTCAGAGCTTTAAAATTGTCCTAGTAAAGCAAGACATTAGAGATTCTCTCTCATTTATTTCCTGTTCTTTGAGTATTTTTTTTCCAAATAGAGATATACTGGGGGGAATTTAAGGTGAGCTAGCCACAAGGATAGAGCCATACCAGTCAATGACATAAAGTTTAAAATGTGCTTATTAAGTGTGATTGGTATAGTGGATGAATAGTGATTTCTATTCTACCACCCACTTGCACATCCTCTACAGAGTAGACATTCACACCAATGTAGTCCCATGGCATGTAGCTATGACCAGTGCCACACACCAAGGGGAATGGCATGCCCCCTTGGTGTGTCAGGTCCTGGCTAGCAGCCTGGTCCCTACATGAGGTGCTCCCACTGTGGGCTCAGGCTCCTGTACCATATCAGAGCTCTGTGCATGGATGTTCCCTCACGGAGCTTTTGTCTTCACAATTGCTTTCCGAAGCAAAGTTGATGTAAGCTGCATCTGACCTTGTTGGTCAAGTCAGCTTTAGGCCAATTCCTTTGCCTTGCTGCATATCTAAAGCCGATTAGTGATTCTTAACTGGGTTACTATTGCCTTCCAGTCCTCCCTAACTACTTTGCAAGGATGAAATCCTGTTAACAGTTCATCTGTTTCTGTTTCTTTCCCATATGCACCTAAACCTGCAGAGCAGGGCAGAAGTCCAGAGCTTTTGGGTAAGCTGCCCCCACAACAATTATCTTTGCTTGGTTTATTTCTTCGGTGCGTACCAGAATCACCTATTAAGTCAGGACTGACCAGACGTAATCGAGGTCTCACCCATCTGAACAGTGCTTTTGGGTCGGCTTCATGCCATGACAAATGAATTCTGTTTTCTTTGTGATATTCTTCCTCTCACAAGGTCATTCTTAAAATGATGTGGGTAATTTCAGACACAAAGACACAGAGTTTCAGACTTCAAATTCAGTACAGAGTTGATTTCTGTTTTGTCTGTCATCTGCTTGAAAAGGTGTCAGGGACTAGAGAAGCGTGTACAAAAGAATAATTTTTCCACTGCATGCTACCCATCTAGTAGAGGAGAGGAGTTATAAACCTGACTCCTTAATGCAGGTCTATAGCTTCACATGCTTGCATCATTTGTAAAGTAGATGGGATAGTCTGGTAAATAAAGCTGACGTATTTATTTTATAGAAACAAACCTCTTGCGACTGGCCTGTGTTACAGGCTATTATTTTCTTGAAAAGACATATCAAAGGGAATACAAATGCACCACAACCTTTGCAGCAAGGGTCCCGCTGCTCTGTCACATTGTAGCTCTCATGGCTGTTTGTAGAGCAAGAGCCAACATCCAGGCAGCAAGAGCTCCTGTCTGAATCTGGAAGACAACAAACCTTTTCCTCATAGCTTCTTAGCACCAGCATTCTTTGAGATAATGATAGTCAATTCTACTGTAGCACATCTTCAGTTCACTATGATTTGAGCATCAGTATGGATGTATGCAGTTTCAGTCATGCCCATTTTTCACTTGCTTGTTGTTTTTGTTACACTACACTTCTGCCTTGCAAAATCTGTCATCCTCCTTCCCTTCTTCGTTTTCCAGCTTCCCTGCCCTGCTAGTTCTGTCTTCCCTTCATTGATAGCTTTGATCCCACACAGTTCTATCTTTTTGCCTGCTGTTCTGCTGTTTAAACAAAATGTCTCCTTTCTTCTCATTCAAACAGAATCTACCTTCTGCTTATCTATGGGAATCTTCTTTTCAATTTTGACTCCCTTTTCCTTCCAGCTCACTCCTTTACCCATACATCACTTTGCTGTTCCTCTCATGGTCATCACTCTTATTCTTGGTATTCAAGTTCATCCCCCTTCCCTAAATCTCTATATTCCCTATTCTTCCCAGTTTTTTTTTTTTTTTTTGAATGCTCAATTTCATCTTTTAAAAGATCACAAAGAATCTTAAATAAATCTTTTTCTTTTAATCCCCTACCTTTTACAGTGCTGAGAAAGGAAAGAGGATTGCAGCAGAAGGTGAAATTTCAATCTAGAGATGGAGAACAGAAGCATTTGCAAGAGAGGAAGTTTTCAATGGTGTAGACTGAAATGTCATGCACAATGAAAATGTCAACATACATGTCTTTATTTAAGAAGATGTTCTAATCTCTATTTTCTAATCTGTCATTTATCCAAAGCGTTAAACAGAGATTCATGAATCATTTTACGGGCTAGATGAGCAGGCAGTGAGGTGGACTGAAAACTAGCTGAATGGCAGAGCTCAGAGGGTTGTGGTCAGTGGCACAAAGTCTGGTTGGAGGCCTGTAGCTAGCGGTGTCCCCCAAGGGTCAGTCCTGGGTCCAGTCCTGTCCAGTGTATTCATCCATGACCTGGAGGAAGGGACAGAGTGCACCCTCAGCAAGTTTGCTGATGGTATGAAACTGGAGGAGTGGCTGATACACCAGAGGACTATGCATTCAGAGGGACTTTAACAGACTGGAGAGATGGGCAGAGAGGAAACCTCGGGAGGAATAACCCCATGCCCCAGGACAGGCTGGGGGTGGACCTGCTGGAAAGGAGCTCTGCCGAGAAGGCCCTGGGAGTGCTGGTGGACAACAAGCTAAGCATGAGCCAGCACTGTGCCCCTGTGGCCAAGACGGCCAACAGTGTCCTGGGTTGCATGAGGAGAAGCGTTGCCGGCAGGTCCAGGTAGGTAGGTGATCCTGCCCCTCTACTCAGCCCTGGGGAGGCCACATCTGGAGTGCTGTGTCCACTTCTGGGCTCCCCACTACAAGAGAGACATGGAGCTACTGAAGTAAATCCAGTGAAGGGCTACTAAGATGCTGAAGAAACTGGAGCATCTCTCCTATGAGGAAATGCTGAGAGAGCTGGGCCTGTTTAGCCTGGAGAAGAGAAGACTGAGGGAAGATTTGATCAATGTGTGTATATTTCTGAAGGGAGATTGTGAAGAGCATGGGGCCAGGCTCTTCTCAGTGCTGTCTAGTGACACATTGACAGGCAAAGGCACAAACATGAGGAAAAACTTCTTTCCTGTGAGGGTGACCGAGCACTAGAGCAGGTTGCCCAGAGAGGTTATGGAGTCTCCATCCTTGGAGATATTCAAAAGCCTTCTGGACACATTCCTGGGCAACGTGCTCTAGGTGACCCTGCTTGAGCCGGGGGTTGGACTTGATGATTTCAAGAGGTCTCTTCCTCAACCATTCAGTGATTCTATATTTTCATAGAATTAACCCATAGAATTCCTTTTCTCAACTTCCAGTGCCATTTTTCTGCTATGTCTATATGAAAATTTATATTTCACCTTCACACTCAGTAGTTTGTACTGCAATGAAAAGAAAAGGAAATGAAACTCTATTTTCTGAGCAGGGAGGGTCTTAGGAGGATCTAATTCGATATCTGTGCTCTTGTAGCTTGTTTTGACTCAAAAATACAGCTTTATTTTTACCTATTAAACTGTAGGACAGTAAAATATTCAATATGAGTAGATTTTCAAAAAATCCTAACTCACTTCTTTCAAAAGTCTGAGAGAGCAAAAAATGTTTTAATGGATACCTTCTTGGTCAAAATATCCATGTATTGAGACGATGGAGGAAAGTTGATTCTGAACTGAGGACACCTCACTAAAAATTGCCAGTATTCTGTTGGTTTCCTCCTGTTGAAATTAAGTGGGTCTTAGATTGCATATTTCATTACATCTTTACTGTCACAGGAGGGCGTAAGTTTTTTGGCTTAGCAATGGTCCACAGAAAAAAGATATTTGGAGTTTTAAAAGAGTATCTTCAGTTCTACTTAGAAAGATGGGGAAAACTAATGAAGAGCATGGAGACCAGGAATAGTATGGTCAATGCGAAAGGATGAAAGCAGCTGACAGAATGTCAAAGTTATTAACCAGCAGGTATTACGTAAATCTTAGATAATGGAAGGTTTTCTATAAGAAAATGCATTTTAAAATATATGTAGTAAGCTTTAGCCTGTTTTATAGCTTTTATTTCGCTGTGTATTGTGCCAAAGATTTGGAAGATGAACATCCAAACTGTGGCAGTCAAAGGAAATGAAACGATTGTAAGAACTTTCTTTTTCACTGAAACACCGAAGAGCTTTAAAACCTTCTTTTTAGTGTTTTTTTCTGATTCCCATTTTACTCATATCAAGTAATGAAATTGTAAATTGGACTTTTGAGTCAGAAGTAAGTTAGAATCTCATCTGGAAAACCATCAAAACTGTAAGATAAGTCTTAATAATGAAATAATGCTTTCTATGAATTGAAGAACAGTCTGTACAGTATTTCAAACTGTTTATGAACACTATCAATATTTTGTTAATACCGTCTTCCATAATGTTTCAGGCACTGTTATTTTCTAATGTAGCACATTTGAATCAGGAATTAACATTAAATTTCTTGTCATCGTATATGGGAGCATAGCAAGAAGAAGAAAAAGAAAAAAATATTGGAATGCAAATTGAACTTTTGAAGTGATATGAAGAGATAATTAGCATTTGAAAGCAATAAATGTAGGCAGTTCTTAACATGCCTCCCACCCCGACCCCCCTCCCCCCTCCTCCCTCCCCTTTTTTTTTCACTAATTTGAGCACTGCTTTTCTGGTAAAGCATAGAGCTGGACTTCAAAGTTGGCAATATTATTTTCCTTCTGTAGTCATAAGTCACCAGTCTTTTTATGTATCCACTGACTGTCATCACCATCTTCCTGTTATCCTAATCCACCACTCCCTGAAACATCTATTTACAGAAAGAATTTGCTTCTGTTTCTACTCAGTCATCCTAGCTAACCCCCTCCTGTTAGTTTTTCCTCTGCATCAGACAAAGGAAAATCTCCTGTGAGACACTTGAAATATCCCACAACTCCAAATTACTGAAAATTTCTCACCAAGACACTCCTGTAATGTTTTGACTGACTGGAGGACGTGGAGGCAGAGGTGATGTATGTATTAGCATAAATTCCAGCCTAATTCTCTATTATGCCCTTGCAATACTTTGGCTTTCTGCATGGTCTTTTTCCTGAATTGTTTGGAAAGTTGTTTATCTGGTAATATTTTCTTCCTAAACCTTCTACACTATTAATAGTAGTTCAAACTTAATATTATGGTAAAGTGTTATTGACAGTAATCAATTTTTTGATCAAACAAGATAAAAGAATAGATTCCCCAAAGAAAGCACATTCAGTTTCTTATGAAAAAGTCATTTGTTTTTGAAACTCAATTTTTTTATATTCATGTTTTTTTCTCCTTCAAATGTCATTTTAGCTATTAAAAAAAGAATAACCAGAACATTTCACTTTCAAAATGCCAAATGGAAATGTTTCCTCTTTCATTTTTCTCTCTGAAAATGCCTTTTCGCTATGTTTGTCCCAAATTTGCAGGAAGTGAGAGTTACATATGCCAGAAATAAAGACAACCCACAGAGATTTCAATATCTATGGGTCTTTTTGCAAGCTTTAGAAAACAAATTGAAAGATGAGGTAGACCAGTCAAAATGAATCGAGTGTGGAATAGGTAATGTCTAAGTTTGTAGCATTCTTTATTTGACCATTTTTAGACTTTTTTTGAATCGTAGGACTTTTTGTAATGAAAACATCCTTTGCTTAGACTATCAGTTAGATGCGGCCTCTTTCAGTCTTATTTGTTTGCTTAGTAGGAGTTTGAGGGTTTGTTTTCCTTCTGTAAAAGTGTTCTGTGAAGAACAGTGGTCTGGCAGAGATTCTGCTCAGACAGAATTCTCTTCCTCATTCTGATCCCATTTAGCCACTTGAATGCTGCTTCCCCTTCTCATCCACTTCACACCATGTTGACATAAAATATAAATATGAGGGATATAAATATGAGGGATATAAAATGAGGGATTAGTTGTTGTAAGAAACAGCAATGCAACTAGTCCAAGCACTATATGACTCAGAGTCTGCAAAACAGCTCTAAGGATCGGCTATTCTATTTTATCAGGACTTAAAAGTAGAACAGGCTGCTATATTTAGAAATTAATTAACATAACTTTATTATCTACACAGTAGGCACACAAAAGTGGATTTAAATATCATTTAGTAATTAAGAACCAGAAACAAATCTCAAACCCCAGTGATATATGATATACCTGAATTAAATTACTTCAGTATTTTCCAGTAGTATTCTAAGATGGGCTCACCAAACTTAATAGTAGTTTATCATATTTCCTTTTACTTGCACTGAATGAAAAATACTACTAGAAACAGAAGATTTTCTTTTTAAGTGTGCTTATGCTCAGAGTATGTCTGAGCTGATTCAGGGAATGTAAAACATTCTCATAAACCATGGTTATGAAAAAATCAGCTTACAGGGAAAAAAGTTATTTTCAGAGTCCAATACATTCCTAAGTGTTTTTAATCTGGAAGGATAACTCTTAATGCCCTAATATATTTTTTATCTTCTTAATTACAACCTTAAACATTCCTATAACCCTATTACTAGAGATGGTTTTTAAACTTTGTTATTTAATGTTCCCTTTTTACTTCTTTAATTGTATTGACTATTTGTAAAATATTTTTGTTAAATAATTTTTTAGCAGATTCTTCTGACATATACAGACAATTTTTAAGAAAAATATTTTTATTAGGTTTAATAAAAATAAATACAGTCCACACTTCAATAGCTTTGAAACACAGGTATTGCCATTGCCTGCGTACCTGCTTAATTTGGAAAATTTGCTTTATTTCTAGACCAATTTAATAATTATAATTTGTTTTTACCATAATTATCCAGAAGAAATATTTCTATTCATATAGTGAACTGATGTAGCAGTAAGATATGCCTGCCTGCTTTGATTATTAAGTTTGAATTATGCCTGAAAAGACAACACAGCAAAGACACACAAGAAAGTAGAAAGAGCTGTCTATTTAGCTTCTGTAAGAGGAAAGTTAGGAGAAGTTGTAACACAGTCGGTAATCTATGTATTATTTATATAATTCTTTATGACACTCTGAACTGAGATGCTTACTACCTACAGTAGTAAGGACATCCTGTTAGTTTTAGATTTTTTTCTCTTGTGAGGAATCCTGCCTCCTTATAGCTGAGCAGATAGATGGGAGCTTGTGACTTGATAACACGTTTTCAAGTGGTTGCCAGTAGTAGCATTTTTAAGCAATTATCTCATAGAAGGGAAGAAAGCTGAAGTTGAGTGAGGCAATAGGCAATTTTTAAGTCAAGTAAGTAAAGAAACTTCCTATTGATATGTATTTCCTATAAACATACAAAAGATCACTGATGATACAGATAGTTGACATTTTATTTTATGAATGCATATATCCAATAGTTTGCAGATAAATTAGGGGAGAAAAAGAAACCATTTTCTGTTCTGTTTGTCACATATGAGAGGCTTTGATCTTTCTCTGTTGGACTTCATACAAGCAATAGGTAATACATAGACATGTTCTACTGGCAGGAGCTAATAGCTTTGTCCGCCTGCAAAGCAGCCTCTTCCATATTTTTTATTTTGTTGCCTTCAGTTCTGTTGCCTTGTTTCAGGGAGATGACTGTTGTGCTAGAAAACATGATAGGGGGCTCCAGCAATGGTGACTTTAATAAGCTCAGTGGAAATCCTTGAAAAGTTCAGCACTTCTTACTTAAAAAGGAAAGAAAAATGCCGAACACATGATTCCGTCTTAGTGATAATGTGAATCAGATCTTGTGAGATATATACAAATCCTGGATAAATAAGAGAGGTTTCTCAAATTTTCAAATGTTGAGTATCAGCTTTTTGCCTGTATGATCGACTGATCCTCTGGTTGTTTTTGCCTATTGCTTCTCCAGCTCAGGTCATTTCATTCCACATGTTGCTGTCTGCTGGTTGTCAGTCCCGGCTGCTGACAGCCCACTTAATTCTGGTGCATAGCCATCTATTCTTTTCTGCTTAGACACTCAAGGGAGTGAGATCTTGGAAGTCCACTGCCCTTCCCATCTCCCTGGCATATGGGCAACAGAGAAGTACCTTGGATTTCTTACTTCAGCAGCTGTAGCCAAGTAAGATCTTGAATTCTTTTTCAGTGGGCCCTCTTATGAGTTAACAGCTATATCAGGATTTTGATTATCATCTTCTGTAGGATACAGTATTTTGCCCGTCTTATTTAATGCCCATCCAGAAACAGACTGAAGTGTGGGCTAAAATTACTTTGCAATTAGTGACATTTCCTGGTACTGCAGGAATCTAGAGCACTGGAATGAACTTCACTTCTGCTCCTGTCTTCCTTTGGGATGCTGGAGTTACGTCTTTATTTTGGTTTTGACTGTAGGTTTTAACTGTTTTAAAGTGTGCCAGAAAGTAATTTGTGGCACATGGTAAGTTTAGGTGTGAGTAGATGTCTGCTTCTTCTGCTGGCCTCTCTGGGAGATGCTTCCCTTCAAAGGTTGATTTCGTGTTAATTTGAACCAGGTGTTTTTTATCTCCAGTTTTTGGTTGTTTCAGTTCATGGTATTTCAGAGTGAATTTCATGAAAAAAATTCAGGCAGTAAAGAATATCCTTTCTGTTGCAGAGCAAAACATTGAGTGCCCAAGGTCATTTCTTCTGTCCGGAAATCTCTAGGACGCCATATTAATTGAACAGAAGAAGAGGCAGTCCACTAGGCATATGAGTGGAGCAGAATTCTGTAAATAACTAGAGACTTCTCCTATTCAGAATAGTTAGTACTTTTCTCTCTGTTTAAGTTTGCTTATTGGGCTAGTTGTGCAGAAAAGAATGAGATAGTTAAGTGATGATTCAAATAAACACAGCTTTATTAATGCATCTTGAAGATTTACTCAGCGAGAAATCAAGCAATACAGGCTGTCATTCCTTTTTTATCACTTCCACTTGTTTGAGCGTTGCCATCAAATTTTCCTATTCAAGTTGTGCATTCATTAGCTAGTGGTCCTGTAAGTGTGTTATGTTGGTGGCATTCACCTCTAACTCGTCTCTGTTGAAATTCTCCCAGCAAGAACTGCTTTCTAGTGCTTTCTATTTTTAGCCTAATTTTCCATCTGCCCTGTCAAGCTGAGTGGTTATATAAACAATGATATATTTTCCCAGCTTGGCTTTGAGTCTCAATTAAAACACAAATACAAGGCAAAAAGCATACTTACTCATTTTTATGCATCTTGAATGTTCATGCACTCAAAGTATAAATTTTCTATACAGTTTCCTACAAATAGATAAATACAAAATATCAGTTTCTATAGTTTCTGAAGCAGCATAAACTTCATAAATCTGAAATCTGTTTGCATAGTGAAGTTGTTGATAAAGATTGGCAGAAGTAGGCAACCAATATTTATATTAGAAATCTTCCTACAAGCAGCAACAATCAGGGGAGAGATATATTTGCATTCACATCTGGAGATAACTCTATACTTCAAATATGCTAAAACCTACAATGGGCAATGAAATAGTTTGTCCACCTGTACACTTTCAAAATGCATTGTTTCAAGAAATGGTGACTTGCTTTTGCATTTTATTTATTTTTTTAACCTGTTGCATTCCATGAAAAGGAGAGATTTTTAATAGACATGTAAATGTTAACTATCTTTTACCACTTCTTCCTACTGTCCTTGCTTATCTGAAAATATGAAGCAGAATGAAAATGAATAAAAAAGAATGCAAGCATGAAAATGTTGCTGCCTTTTTTATTCAGCATGTTTAGCCCAGCAATCATTAGCTCCATAGTTTCTTTTGAATATTGCACTTGTTCTTGATAGCTCATGAGTTATAAACTTTTTTTCATCTAGAAACCGCTTAAGAAACCCAACTTTGGAATCAGTCAATAGGAAGTACTGTGTTGTCAGGATCAGGCAAAGCAATTGAAAGGGGTGATTGAGAGAGGTGCCCTTTGAGCGCTGAGCAGTCTACCTGTCGCTCAGCATGACAATGGCTGCCAGAAGCGCCAAAAACCTCATTACAAACAGACTTACTGGCAATCAAAGCAGCATTGGAGATCTTCAAAGCAAGCTGGTTGTATATACCAGTAATATAACAGAAGGGTTGGGACAAGCGGTAAATATAACTGCTGAAAAAAACTGTTGGGTATTGAGACCCGTACTGAGACCAGGGGTGCCCCAAGGCAAATTAAAATTTGAAATAGTTGAATTTCAGTAATTAAGCTCTAAAGAACAAGAAAAAAAAAGATAGAAAACCACCATTCTTGAAGATTCACGCAGTAAATATTCACTATGTGAATATTGTTCTTTATTATAAGAACAGTAAAGAACTAGCATTTTTGAGTTGTTACAAGAAAGGAAATCCAAATGACCTGTAGCCAGATGAATTACATAAAGATAGTCTAAGCCATATCTTATCCAAAAATTCCTATTGATTTCAGCAAAAGCACTTGTATGGTAAAAAGATACAGTGAATATGGTGGTATAACTAGCTCTTATTTTGTAGGAAAAAACTTAATATTTCACTTTATATATGTTTTAGTGATATTATGCCATAAATGTCTACAAAGTGGTGATATCTACCAATAAATATTACCATTTAATGGCAAAATCATACTCTCTAATTTCATAAACTTTGTCAATACTTTTGATAAAGATAGCAAAATGAAAAAGACAAAAATTGGCAATTGTGCAGCCAAAAGGTAAATGTTACGTTTTCCAATGTTTTACTCTCCTTTTTTCTATCTTCTAACAATATTTTCGACCATTTCCATTACAGAAGCTTTCAAAATACATAGGAAATGGAATAGAAATTAGATACACACTATTCATCTGTCTTGGGTTCTGTTTTGTAGCATATATCAACAAAAATGCCTGCTTAAGTTATATCTTAAATGGAAATGCATATAGTATTTGAGAAAGTTCTTTCCAGGTTGTGAAAGAGAAGCCTTCTGCTTTCTGCCAATTAGATGTTGCTGGATCTGACATATACTAGAAGGCTAATCCTTCAGGCCTGTGTGAGCGTATTAGACCATGCTGGCTGGAGTCAAACCAGTATTATATTCACTGTTTATATTGTAACTCTAGCAGAGACATCACATTTTCCTAAAAAATATAAGGAGAAAAAAACTTTAAAAACTGAGAAGCCCTTTTCCAGCATGTATTGATTTCAGTAAATCATTCCTCCATGAAGAAATGCAACAGTACCCATTATCTGAAGCAAATATTTAAAAATATATTTCAACTAATTCAGTGCAAAAGTAAAACTAGAGATGCTTGGTTTCTATGAATTTTTCTCTGAAGTTAAATTGCACAGGCGTATAATGCAGTGTTTGATAAGGTGTGAGCTCCAGCAGGAACTTTTCCTAAACTAAAACTACAGATGTTTGGTTTCTATGAATTTTTCTCTGAAGTTAAATTACACAGGTGTATAATGCCGTGTTTGATAAGGTGCAAGCTCCAGCAAGAACTTTTCCTTCAGCAGAGACATTAACAATGATCTCTCTTGTGTGTACAAAGCTGATAGAATTTGTTTAACTCAGTATGGATGAGACTTGCACTGCTGGCATGGCACTAACAGCTAGTTGGTAAGTAAGCAACTTGTAGGTGTAAGTAAGTAAATAAGCTCCTTGTAAAGATCGGTTCAGTGAATAAGAACTATTTTTGTTGAACGAAGCACTGATTGGTATTTGATTTTCAGCCACTGAGAGTGTAGATTTTTTTCCTTGTTTTTAGCATCAGCTTGCTTAATGCAAGCTTGGTAGGTTTTGTATTATGATGTTAAAGAACTGTTCTTTCTAATTTATTTGGCTCTATTTTCCTGTAGAAGGTCTTTGTGACAGCATTAGAAAGACGAACAGTGTGGATGCTCTTTAGCTGCACCAAATAGATTTCAGGAAACTTGCCCAAAACGTAAAGTTATTGGGGTTTTTGTTGAAGTTACAGAACAATTATTTTCCAACTTAGCTACTGTTATGCATTGTTGTGTCTCTAATATATGGTATTCTGATTCTAACTTCTAATTTTCCTCACGTTTACTGTGACTGATATAGCATCAACAATGAGAACAATGGTGAGAGAAACAGTGTAGGTGTGGAATCAGCTTCAGACAAAAGCACATTACCTATGAAAGAGTACCTTTGGCTTTGATGGGGGTTTGGGTTGTGTGCTTTTTCTTTTTTTAACATCATTGCCTATGGCAATTCCATGTACTTTACCAGTAATTTCAGCAATGCCAGGGTTTCCTTTACCATGTTTAAAACTTCATATTCTGAAGAGATTTGGAAATATTCTGCTGATGCAATTTTTCCACTAGAATTTGCCAGCTTGGGTAAAGCAAATATTTTATAGAGAGGGACTGACTTTGCAGAGATCCAGCAAAATCCATGAGCCCCTCAGGGTCAGGATTCATTTCCTTTTGGGAAAAATTCATTTTGATTTTACTTCTTACTTTCATCAAAATAAAACACTTCAAAATACCAAAATCCTCTACGGAACAGAATTTCCCTTTTTCTGTCCAGCTCCAGGCATTAAGCCAGACTTATACTACTGCAATGAGTGGTAGCCACAGTGAAAAGTTCAGAGAAAATGAATATGGGCAAATACTTTCTGCATAAGGACTCATATATTAGAGGGGAAAAGGAGGAGGTGGCAGAAGCTGAAT
Organism: Struthio camelus; assembly: GCF_040807025.1. NCBI lineage: Eukaryota > Metazoa > Chordata > Aves > Struthioniformes > Struthionidae > Struthio > Struthio camelus. The sequence goes on along the minus strand of NC_090942.1, from coordinate 114,360,390 downwards.
AGATACAAGTTCACTCCTGAGGGATCAGCTTATCCTTAAGGACCAATTGCTTATTAATTGAAGGTGAGGGGTTAGTGCTCCACCTTCCTCTCTTCTCTTTTGACCTTTTGAAAAGGCCCCCATGGATCTCATAGGAAACCGGGCTCTCTGTTCAGAGAATTTCATACTCCTAAATACTTCGCTGAAAATGATACCTATATCCATAGTTAAGTTTCGGTTCCCGTAGGATGCATAAGTACAGAGCAGTTCTGTTGGGTCTTTTCTGTTGTTCACTGAGGTAATATCTTATTCTCACTTGGTGTATAATCTCTGAAGAGCTGAAGGTTCAAAGTACATCCAAGGATTAAAATCTAGAATGTATATGTTGGGGGGGGAGGGAGAAGGTAGGAGGAGAAGGCAATTTAAAATAGCTAGCTGTAATAGTAAGAGTAACTGGCTCTGGCACAGAGCAAACACATTTACTCCATGCTGCAAGACTCAACTGGGAATAATCAGGTAGCCTAACTGATTTCCATTGTGCTGAAGGTACACTGTTGTCCACTGACAAACTGGTTTAGTCCTTTTCTTACTCTCTTTCCACATTTAAAATTGAACTAAATCAGGGAAAGTAAACCCTTCTCTAGTTTCCTGTAAATGACAAAAATATTGCTGTATTGTTAAAGTGTGAGTTAAAATTGATGTATAATTATTAAGCAAATTTATTTAATGAAGAAGAACTGATCGTTAACACATCAGAAAACACTTTTGTTTTTCAGCATGTTCCCTTCTTTCATTACATTAGCATTTATTCTGCCAGAATAAGAAATGATCTATTTTCCTTGATGGAATAGTCATGATCATGTAAAATGAATAGGTTTTAGGCTCCACATACAATGGTGCTAATGTGGTATTTCTCAAGATGGTCAGGTAAAAGCTAACAGTTTTCATAGGGACCACTGTAGCACTGGGAGAAATGTAGGAAGCAAATAAGCAATAGCAATAAAAAGGGTGGTTCTCATTGTTCATAGCTGGAGTCATCCTGTGAGGCTCCAGGAATGTTCCCTAGATAGAGGGGGAAGGCAGTGGCAGAAAAATGCAATTTTCAGATAATTCAGGTTTTCAATACATTTATAGTTTCCTGTTTCCTCACATGTTATTGTCCTCACGGCTCAATTTCACCTCTCACCATGTAGGTAGTAGTATACTGAGAGCAACATTTAGACTTACAACTACTCTATAGGTCTTTGTGTCTTACTTTTCATCTCAAAATCTTATGTGATTATCATAAAAGTCCATTTCATAATTGATTTCAGTCAACGTCTGCAATTTTCTTGTGCCAAAATTTAAAGGAAAGAAAATTTAATCATAAGTTATGACTGTAATGGAAATTCTCCATCTCCAGCAAATATAGGCATTAGAATGATGTTACAAGTAATGAAACCATCCCCAAAATAATAAGATAAAAAGTAACAACTGGATGTTAAAATTAACTTTATCAGATCAGTTGTCACTGACATACCCTATGAATGTAGAAGGGTTTATTGATTAGTTCTGTACAAAGACACACTAATCTTAGCTTTGAATAAACTATATTTGATGAGAAGGCATGAAGAAGTTCTCTCATAGGAAGTAACATTACTTTGAAAGTATCTTTTTCTCCATTTAGTATGGATTTTTTTTAATGTATAAAATTAGTAATTCATAACGTATATGCCAAGAAGGAAGTGCTGTCAGTTCTGACGCTGATAGAATCAGTTGTGCACTGACAGCTATATTGAGATTCTGAGATTTCCTATAAAAATAAACTATTGAGATATTTCACCTTATTGAAGTGAAGCAGCAGAGTAGGATCTAAAGTGCAATCAATGACGTGGGTGTTATTGGGAAGATACCAAAATAAAGGATTCTTTAAATCTGTCCTAAAACTTCAGCATTACATCTTCCAGAAGATCGTTTGGACAAAAGTGGTTTGGACTGAACCACTGACTTGTGGGACATCAGCAGTCTGTAAACTTTTCCAGTAACCTGGGATCCAAAACAGCATGCTTCTGTGAGCTAGGAAATTCACCACTGAGAAACATTATTATTAACAGCAGAATTACTTAGCGTGATATTATCACTAAATGAACAGTTCTTAAATTCTTGCAGAACTTAGTGTTTTAGCTGCATTTAAGACAAGTTGCAGTGCCTATGTAAAATGCAAACCTAAATATGATTTTTAAAGGGAAATTTCTCATTTTTAACAAGTAATATGCAATTCTCTTGTGGAACAGAACTGAAGAAATGCTTTTAAATTATATTTTACATTATTCTGTTGAAGTCCTCAAAAGGTGGCCCATAGCAGCTGACTGCAGTCGGTATTAGCTACTTGGTAGAAATTTCCCTTGATAGGATGTAGTTCTCCAGTGACACAGAGTACATCATAGAAACAGTGTCTATCCAGGCTTCCTCTCCACTTTAACAGTGACTGTGAGGCTTTTGTGCTGATGGCTGTTAGAGCCTACACAGCGTAGATAGTGTAAACGCCCTGGCTTGTTTACAGTTTGACCAAGGCTTAGAGATATTTTTTATTCATTTGATTTTCTGCAAAACTGTATATTTTTGCAGCAACAAGAAAGAAGCCGTTACATGTTATGCACTGTATAGTAAAATAATTTAGATAAGTGTTTGTCATGACATTCATGTTTTGTATTTATGATATTTTTGATTATGTTGTTCTAAAATATCCTTTGCTTTATCAGACAAATTAATCAGCTAATGAATTAAGAAAGCTTGTATTTGTCTTTCCAGAGCGTGTGCCAAAGGAGAATACTGATAAAAGTACATGTCCAACTTTTTACTGTATACCGTAAAATTATATTTATATTTATTTATATATATATATATAATACTAATATTATCAGTACAATTTATATTCCAAGATCTTCTAGGACGCAGTGAATCTATGTTGACTTATAGCAGCAAAAGATCTGAAGACACTTGAGGCCAGGTGTATGTACATAATCCTCAGTAAGCACTCGTGGATTCACTTCTTAAGTCGTGCCAGTTCATTTATTAAAGCTAGATTATTTCCTAAGAAATTTTCTCTGCTGAGTCATCTGACTTCGGAAAAAAAAAAAAAAACAGTCAATTTTTTTCCAGTTATTTTACTGCAACAGCCAAACTGTTGACCCAGATTTCAGCATGGACAATCCTCAGTAAGAGTATATCCGTAAATAGAATATGAAAGAACATGTTTTCTTGTCTGTCCATTATTAATTTTTTGCTTCAAGCTAAATAACCTCCCTCCCACAAGAACGCACATACAAACATGCACCTGATTTCTCACAGTATCTAATCATAGGTAAAAGCAATTGCTGGTTTCCATGGCAGCCGTGGTTCAGTGTACTCATTGACCTTTTTCCTGTCAGTACTTGCCTGATTATTCAGCATAAAAAACGCAGTGTCGTATCAATAAGAACTCTAATATTTATTGATCCTAATGCTTTTTCTCTGTCTAGTCTTGCCGTAATACTTTTTTAAAAGTCCAATCTGTCACTAGAAAACTTCATTTAAATGTAAGAAGGTATTGGGGCTGTTCTTGAATGTTATTTATGTATGCTGCATCTATTATTGCAACACACAGCAAGAGAACTTTTCTCCATCTATTTTGACAGGCTCAGCTCTTCAGAGAATTTATTTTATCTCTAATGTTAGAAGCTGATTCCACTGGCACTTCTGGCACAAATTTAACACTCAAAATGCAGAAAGATCAGCATGTCTATTCTTGTCTTGGGGAGATAAAATTTACTGTAGAGTGAGGAAGGAGCTACAAATAGTCTGCTTGAATTTTTTTTAAACTTTCTAATGGAAAAAAAGAACCAATATTGCAAGCTGCAACCCTTTCCTGTAACACTGTGTAGAGTCTAAGACTGAACTGGAAAACATATTTGTCTTTCACATGTCTTGATTCTGCAGTTTGTTACATAGTGGTGGGGTTCTTAAGTGTAGGTAGTCCATTTTTCTGGCTTAATCTAGTTTAAGTTTTAATGTCCTAGGTGTTTATATGATTTCATTACCATAGTATGAAACTATTACACAGTTCACGCTGTGTTCTGCTTTTTGATTGTATGGAGCCATATATTTATAGGGCAGTAATTTTATGTAGATTTGCTAGGGCTATCCATAAACTACTGATACTTATGTATATTGAAATTCGGTTGTGATCAGGAGTTAAAAACACTAAATTAGGAAAAAAAAATAAAACATCAAAATATGACTTTCTTCATATTTTAAAAATGCTGTGCATTATAAAAACAGAAGAATAACAGAAGAATGGCATTTTTTGATGAAGCAATCCTAGCATTTGATAGAAGACAGGTAAATCTGTTTGTTTAAAATGTAATCCAGACATAGCGAGCCATCAAGAACACAGAATACAAAGAGACGTTGTTATTTAAAATACAAGCAGTGAATAGTTTTTCTGGCATTTTCTGTAAATTTTCTCTCTTAGTAGTCTCTTCCATGCACGACTCTACCAATTTTTTTGTCTCTGTCTATATGTAATTTGCACAAATTGCTAATTTACAAAACAAATGCACAAAATCATGTCCTTAAAAATATGAAGTCAGCTCAGAGGCTTAAAGATTCCTTTTGGGAGAGAATTCATGTCATAGTAAACCTCCATTCCGTAACAGGAAGGTGAAAACTTTTTGTGAGATTTTAGCTGTTATAATGATCATTTAAAAAGTAGTATAACTGATATGAACTTTATTCAGAAATTTCTTGGATATGAATTAGGCAATAAATACATTTATGTAAACAATCGTGGTTTTGGTTTTATTCAGGTTTGAAGCTCTCTAAGAAAAGAAAAAATGCCTAACATTTCAGATGCTCTTCTTAAAAGACCTTCTAACAGCTGTTTTTGGAGTAAGAGCTGACTACTAAGTTGCTACAACAGGGCTGGAAATCTGTATTCTTCAATTCTCTACACACTGAAAATACTTACCCTGCCCAATTAATACATTTTCCTCTCAAAAATTTCATTTTTTCAGTGCCCACTATTCTACCGCAAAATTACTAAAACTAATCCCTTTGCATGTGCATGTTAGCATGTGCTATCATTGCATATTAAAGCTAAGTGGTTTGATAAATGTTCAAATTCCTGTGCAACTTTCCATCCTTTAATAAAATATTGTAGTTTCAATCCTTTTTTATTTCTGATATGATAATGAGGACATTAATAGTTCACTAAGGAAATCTTCCTTTCTACATATCCATTGAAGTTTCATAAAATTAACTATAACATAGCCTCAGGCAGCTCTGAGTCTAAAAAGTTAAAATCAAAGTAAACCCGAACATGTTTATGAGCTTAAGTAATTAATGGTCTGATAGCAGGAGGAAAAGGAAGATAATCCAGAGATGGGACACCAACTTTTACACTCATAAAACATGCTGTGCATTTCACAGCTGCCTCTCTTTTTTGGTCATCCACTAGAGAAAATAGTAATCACCCAGTAAAATTATCATCACTCTTTGGGTCGGTCATAGATTTATTAGCATCCCAAGGAGACCTAGATAACACTTTATTCTGTTTGTGTCCTGAGCATGATAACCTTGCAGGATCTCTGACCCAATAAATCTATTCTCCTCTGTATTCAGTAGCTGTTTACCTTTGGCTGTCCGTCCTGCCTTCTCCATCTTGCCTCATGTTACTGACTGCACTTTTACCATTCTGATCCTTTGCGACTGCTTTGCTGTTAGGTTTGATTGCCGCTTATTTCCTTTCTCAGCCTGCTCCCACTGCTAGGAGTTCTGATGTGAGGACATGTTTGTTACACTTCCAGATTGCCTAATTGTATTTACATCAGCTGTTAGGAGTGCAATAGGTATGTTAAGTGAATTTAAAATCAGACTAGTCACTCTTCTGCACAGTAGTGGATAAAGAGTACATTGTTGCTATGAAAATGTATGTTTTGTGATAGTATTTCCATTAAAATGAAAAGCAATTTCTATTTATTCTAAACCTCTGTATTTTTGCATGAAGCAAACGCTTCTCTGTTAATGTTGGCACCTAACATACATCGGGCACAGAAAGTTAACATTGACAAGCACTGTATTAGTAAGTGATAATTCATAGAAAATAGAACACATTGGCCTTTTTCTGATGAGAAATTTAGTGATTGTGTTGCAGAACATGAATTTTTAAAGGAAAAACATTTTCTCCATCCAAATAATGCAAGTTCACTTTTGGTAGTCACTTTTTTTTTTACTCAGGGTCTACTAGTCTTAAACTGACAATATTTTTCTGCAGAGCAAGAGATTAGAAGTGAGGGAAAAAATGAGCTTTTACACTGGCAAATTAAAAGGATCTATATAGGTGTCCTAAAACTACACTTCAGAGATGAAAAAAATGTTTTCTAATGTATATGTATGATTTATTTTTTATTAGGCATTTGTGTGTGTGTGTGTGTGTGTGTGTGTGTGTGTGTGTGTGTGTGAATGTTTTATTTTAACTACTTCTAAATCCTTTAGAAGGATATATCACAATTCAGTAACAGGAGCCACCTTCCTTTCTTTGCCCCTGTCCTATACTCAGGAAGAGAAGTGTTATGGAAACAAATGACTGGCCCTGGTCAATGATCAATTAACCATTTAATGCATTATCTTTTGTGTTTGAATTTCTGTAGGTTTCTTTGTGACATTTTTTTCATGAACTCATAGGTTCAATTATGTCAAAGTCTGTGTTTCATGTGGGATTTGCTTTATAAGCATTATTTTCTTCACCTCTTCCTATACTTTTAATTTCTAGCTTTCCTTTATGTGTTTTTCATTGTCATATACAAAAGAATAATTTTTTCTTATAATTTCAAATTAAAATAGAATAAAGTTACAAAAAAAGGAGAAGACTTCTGAAGTAGAATTTTAGTGACTTTATTTAATCTGGTTATGAAATAAAGACATTAAACTTTGACTGAACTCCTGATGAAGACAGTGGAAGCTACACTGTTAACTTCTGAAAAATAGACCTCTCAATATTTTTGCATAAAATTTTGGACAGGAAAAAATAAAAGTTCCAGCCTAAGCAAGTCATCTGCTTCTAAAATTATATGAAAATAAATTTTTAACAAGCAGTAATATTATTTAATTCACATCCAATTTAATAAAATCATAAAGTTACATTTTCTAAAGTACTGTTGAAAGAATGTATGGAGGTTAGTCCATCATCTAGGATTTACAGGTTATATTTTGAATATATTTTCCAAGGGAAACTGTTCACACTGATTTTCAGATGCTCATTAAAAGATATTTTAACAGTAATCTCAATTTTTTGTTTATTTCTTCAAAAACTTTATTTTATAAGAATTATCTTTTTTTTTTGATTTTCAAATGTAAACACTTAATTTGGGTGTAAGACATGCTTTTCACTATTATTATTCGTGGTTAATTGCTGATGTTCCAAGGCAGACTGCTAGAAAAGGCACCTTGAAGTTTTTTTTTTTGCACATACAACTGAAGCCTGCTATTGAAGAATTAAGATTATATTCTTTCTCACCATGAAGCATGCTAATTACCTTTTAATTAGGTATTTCAATAGGGTGCTGAAGGGACCCACAGTGTTACAGACTGAGAGAGTATAGAAATCTGTTAATAATGTTTTCTTTTCGAAATTTCTCAGCTGCATCTTTCTTTGATTTTTGCTTCTGTTTAGCAGTCTTCTGAGACAAGAAAGAAACCTTACTAAGGAGTGTTGTCCTTAATCGGCAAAGGGAATACAAACAAACAAAAAAGGAATCTTTTTACCTCTGTAGTTGCTGAGTATAGCACTTTGGAATGAAAGATGTTTCTGCTTTGAAAACTGGAGATAATCCATCTGACAGAGAGTACTGCTTTTTTATAAACAATTTTAAGGTAAGGATAATATAAAAAAAGTCAAACAGTTCTGCTGCAGTTATATCGATTTTGTTGTTAACAGATAAATGCCACAGTAGAACAATAAGAAAAATCCAATTAACTTTACAAAATGCAGAGCTATCCAGAACTTTGTCTTCTGTCAAAATAGTGAAACCAACATAGCAGAGGTGCTAAACAAGCACACCTCTTAGTGAGAATGTAACACTAAAGATTATTTTGTTCCCCTTTTGGCTCATCAGCCCATACTTTGGTATTAACCACATATGCTTTCCTTCGGGTAAAAGTCACAAAATCATGAAAAGTCACAAATTCCAAGACAGAGCAAAGGATCCATGGCATATAGGACCTATTCCAGTCTTCTTCAAAGGTTTTTCGTTTACTGTAGAGGATGACCTAGATGTATTGTATTGAGTTGGCTTGTGTTATATTCCCTGAGGGACACTGTCTTACTTCTCTAGACCAGATTCTTGTTGGTCAAGTGGCGTAGCAGAAGAACTCAAACAGCAGCTCTCTCCCTGGCTAAGCAGATAAATAGCAACTATACAGAATTGTTGCACAGTTTTTAAAAGATATTTTTACTTGCCTGCTATCTCAGCTTTGGTTCTTATCTGTAACTGTAAACAGAGGATAGGAGCATGGGCCTCTGATATTATGAGGTAATATATTGAGACATAATGAAGTTCTTCAGATGTTCAATATCACCTTAAATCTGGGGTAACAGCTTGCTAAAAAAACTGAAATCTCATGTTTAAGACATTGTGTGCTGTACATGGAACATAGCAGGCTGAATGACAGCATTCTTCATAACTGAAATATATTTTCGCTTTGGGGTTAGACCACTATTTACTTTACTTTAATCAATTTAATTAAATGGAAATAGTAGCACAATCCCTCAGGAAGTGTGTGCTTCACTTATGAAGTAGTCCATCAAAAAATACTTGAAATCTGAGCATTTTTCTCTCAATAGATGTGAAGAACATATTTAAATAAGAACTGGCAGAGCTAATGCAATTTCCCAGCTATGTCAAATACGGCAGCTTTTGTGGCACAGAGACAGAGTAAACAGTGATCACAGTAAATATATTTGCATATAAGGTTCTCTTTTTATTGTACGTCATAAAATTTCAGACATCAAAGTTCATGAAATCTATACAATATTAAATAATGACTGTACCTAACACACAAAGCATTACCTTAGGAAACGGTTCTATTTTCTTTAGTTTAATTGGTTACAGAAGAGAGAAGAAAATTCTCAGAGTAATGTCTCTTCATAATTCAACAAATTATTATGTATTTGGAGTGTTATTTTCTTTAATGATATAAGTCTAAAATAACTTTTTATAGTCAAATGATTGTTGGTAGTGGTACCAAAACTGAACTTGATGATAATTATATGCTCTTTATGTTAACAGTATGCTGAAGTTTTTATAAGAAATTGCTTTTCTGTTTTAATTTCTAAATAAGAATTTTAAACATTCCAAGAAAACACAACAGCTTTAAGGACTTAGACAAATTATCTGGAAAACTGCATTTTCAAATGATTTGCATTATTAAACAGAATGTTTTAAAAAGCTTTTAGTTCTATTGAGTTATTCCTTGCAGCCCAAGTGAGACTTAGAGAATAAAACCAGAGAGCAACTTCAAAGTCTGAGTTTACAGGAATTGTCATGACTTCTGATTTGAGCCGACCTCACTTAGTCATATAGGTTCTGAACAAAGAGAAAGGAAGAGGAGGAGGGAGACTGCGGGGGCCGGTGTGGAATCAAAGGAAATGGAACCAAGCACCCCTGCCACGTGGTCCTGTGCTGGAACCAGATCTCTTGAACCATCTCATTTGATTTGTAAAACTGCAAAGTTTTGTATGGAGGGAGGTGGCAGTGCTAATAGATGTGGCAGGAATATTTCAGAATCACAGAACTGTCCAGGTTGCAAGGGACTGCGCGAGGTCACCTGGTCTGGTTGTCTGCTCAGAACAGCATCAGCTTTGATGTTGCAGCAGGTTGCTCAAGGCCTTGTCCAGTCAAGTTGTGCATACCTCCAAGGATGGAGGTTCCACAGCCCCTCTGGGCAACTTGTTCCAGTGCTTAAATGCTCCCATTGTGGTGCTTTTCTTCATTATATTTGATCATAATCCCCCCTGCTGACATTCACCTTGGATCTAGGTGCTTCAGTACCCTTGAATATGCCCTAGCTAGTCACAGTTACGGGGACATTCAAACATTTTTAACACATTTGTCATTTTCAGTGAAATAGGAGTATGTTATAGTAATATTTTACAAAAATACATATAGCTTATTACCTCGGAGCTATACCTCAGACTCTTGACATGCCAGAAATGATTACAACTTTGGTTTGTGTTTTGGCAACTTAATGCACTGTGGGAAGTATACCGTGTGCCATTTATACTGTCTGATAAAGAAAACAGGAAGTTATATAACTGATAACAGTGATCCTTTTTGGTATCTCTTTTACTTTCCAAACCCTATGAGCTTTCCATCTTGAAAAGGATTTGCTGTTTTTAGTAGCCTAGCAGTTGCACTGCAGAGTTAATCAGACGTATGCCTACAGCTTTTTCAAAATGCTTGAGCTTCCTCAGGTTTTTGGCTTTGGCTTGTTTTTTGGTAGGTTTTGTGCTGTTCTCCTTACAAAATTTTGAAAAGAAGGGAGGAAAAAAGGCCCAAAGCTTTGTCCCTAATGCATTAAAGCAATAATAACATTATCAATGCTGAGGCAACAGCAGTTAAAAGAAATGCAACTAAAGAGAATAATGCAGGATATTGAGGGGTAAAACTAGTATGCACAAAATGAACTCTGCATTATTACTATATGGATCTCAAAGAGGGAAGGAGTGTCAGAAAAAGCTCTAAGGATGGAATGATAGTGTTTATTCAATGAATAATGCCTCCTGATTAGGAGTGTTATTTACAGAATATTGATTTCAACCTATATTTAATCAATGCTGTAGAAAAGAGAGGGGATAGACATTCCTTAAGGATATGAATTACAGGGTTTAAGCCTGAGGTAAAGCGAGTTGGGACTATGAATTAAGTAGATCACAAAAATTCTTTCTCTCTCATGACCACCTAGGTATTTATCCTACTGTTCAGCATTAACAAGTTTTTCACGTTGCCTTAAGCTCTTTAAGACTTAACATTCAACCTGTGGCTTAGCTGCAGTTTAAATCTCCAGGTGATTCAATCCTTGCCTTTGCGTATTGGTTTAGCGTCTGCGATGAGATTCAAGTAAAGTGTATTAAGGCATCTGTCCATATTTATGAAGGGCATGATTATGAATTTGTTGATTGAACCCAAATGAGATTATTTGATTTAAGAGGATGTCTCCCAGTATTCTGGACTGATCCTCTCTCTTCGGTTTGTTTTGTGTCTCTGTCTTGGATTTCTTTAAGAGACAGTGTTTTTAATATTGATGGGCAGTATTGCTGGAAGACAGGAACATTTGTCAATTATTGTTGTTTCTCTTTGATTTTTGTTACCTCAGTGTAGGTTTCATTTTTCAGTATTCTTTTAAACTAAACTTTTGGTCCTATTGGGTAAACTATGTACAAGGTACATGAATATTTCTCCCTTCTTCATGTGTGTGTGTGTTGTGTTCTGCAACTGAGATGGGGATTTCAAAATAATTCCCTGCCTAAGTTTAACTTCCATATGACCTTACTTCCTAAGTGACATCAGGACCTTGGGAAAGAGGTACTACTGTAGAAAATTCAGGAAGATCAAAGCTTCACTGAAGGACAAGGTGAAAGAAATGTTTCTTCTGTCTACACTCTTGACTTGTTTGAACTATTTCCTTTTTAAAATAAAGTTATTTCAAAAATGTATCTCCTAGGAATCATTACTCATTTCAGCCGTGAACCGCTTTCTATATATGTCAACTTAAAAATTGAATTGCTGGGAATTGCACGTGGGTGGCTGACATTCTTCTCTGGAATCTCTTGCACCAAATATTAATGTTAAAGAAACGGCTAATCATGTCTATGCATGATTGGAATTGACAGATACTCCATTGAATTCTTATCAAAGATCCTTATGGATTATTGAAGTGCATCTACATATTCTGGGGTTTTGGACAGAATTCCATTTGCTACTTTCATCAGTGTGGCCAAAACCATTTTGATTTATTTTTGACAAGTGAGGCAATTAGAAAAATCCTTTTCTGTTTGCAGTAAATCTATTGAAAATTTAGAGAGGTACACTGTATTAAAAGATTTATACTTCAAGCCCATTCCGATACATTTTGATTTTTTGACATTAGTTATTCAGTATATTAACTGACGATTTTGTTCCACTATCGATTTATTTATCTAATGTAAATTTTTAGAACATTTAAAAGAACTTCTGAATGTTTGTGCCTCTAAATATATAACACAATCTATGTAAAAATTAATTCTACATCCAATATCCCTAAAAGAAAGCATAATCTTGATTATTAGATTAAAAATATTTCATAAATATGCCCTCCCATCTTTATATTAATTACATACTCTGTGTGTGCTCAGGGTGTCCAGTCCAATAAAAGTAATTTTTTCCTTCATTTAGGCTTTCTGAATGATGCACATATTAGTATAAAGGGCAACATACTGAGAGACTAATAGCATTACAGCAGGTTTTCTCTTTGTGGTTAAAACATTTTCTGTAAATTTCACATGATTCTGATGCAGATTGTGCCACTTTCTTGCTTTGAAGGGGTATTTTTCTCCCTGGGGAAGGCTTTATATTGTTCTTAAATAAAAATGCATGTAGTTGTTACTCAAAATTTGTAATTATCAAATTCTTATTATCAAACCTATCTCTGATAAAGTAAGCAATGGATCCTATCACATCATTTTCTCTTGCTTTTAACCTGTGGAAAAAAGTGTAATACTTTTAAGCAAAAATCAATGAAGAGTTAGAAGACAAACCTGTTAAACATATCAAAGGTTATTAAATTGCATTACAAGACCAAGTAACACAAGATGATCATTTGTTGTAGAGAAAATTCTGATATCATTCTCGAGAGATATCACTAACTTCTGCTCTTTGCATCTGCTCACCCTTGCACAATTTGGCCCTTACTGCTCTAACGTGACTTCTGAAACTACAGCCTTGTTCAGCAATCTCTTTTTTCTTAAAAATCTTAAATCTCTTAAAAGGCTTTGGAAATAATGTAGTAGCCACAGGATTCTGCAGAGATACCAGAGCTGGCTATGAATGAATTAGCCATAAGTTTGGAAACAAAATAAGTATGTAAGTGTTGATGCGTGAACTCCTGGGCTCACCAATGCTAATTAGCCTTTCAGGGAGGCAGTATTAATTAGTCTGGGTGGAATGATACAGTGTAACTGCTTTTGGGAACTGACATTCAATTGTGTGTGTGGTGTGGCTATTTTGAAGTCCAAGCTCTTTCAGATTTCCCTCTGAAGTGGCATGCATTGTACAGCATAGACAACCTTACAGATTTACCACCTCACCAGACATGGTTCTCCTATTCTTTCTTCTGCAACTCTCTTCTTTCTTTTTCTTCCATGTGGCTGTCAGTCATGTCCGACCTCCCTGCATACACCCTTTTGTTTTTCATTTGCATCTGTAATTGAACTCTTCTTCCTGCAAAGACTTAACACTATGTCCGTGATTGGTTTGTATGTTTCCTTATCAGGTGGACAATGCCTAGAACTCTGAGGACCACATCCCTTTTTTCACCAAGGAAAGTGGTAAACGACTGGAAAAACTTTACTGGTCAACATAATTATCTGGCATAAGATACAGAGTCTTAAGAAGGATGATACTCTAGGGACTGTCTGCAGTCTTGAAAGATTAAATCCCTGAATAGCAATATGAGCTAAGACTAGTAAAAATATTTTTACTGAAAAAGGTGAGATCTGACGTACATGGACATGTTCATCTAGCATGATATGTGAAATTGCTTACTTAAAATAAGTTATTCCTATGTTTCACCTGAAGAGTACTTTGCAAAGAAAGACTTGGAAGTTACCTGTTAGTCTGAGACAGTCACATAGAACTCTCAAAATATCTGGAAATTTTTCTGAAATATAGCCTCACATCTTAACCACATCTAATGAAGGCAATTCTTTAAGGCTAATGGAGGGAGGCTTCTGTTGTTTTGCTAGAGCAATAGAATCAGTAAGCCAGCCAGAACCAAAGGATAAGAAGATGCAACAATTTCTTGACAGCCTTTTCTGTGTTCTTGTTTTTTTAGCAGCTCTGTCTTTCTGCTGGCCAACAGTACCTTGGGAACATGCTGATGTGCAATTGAATTCGTCTCTAAGGGGAGTCACAGTCAATCTGTAGGCCTTGAAAGGCTAATCAGCAAAAGTTCTCTCCAAAATCCGTATGGAAGGAAAGATCCTTTAAGATCCGTGATTCAGAGTAGCATCTCACACTCAGGTAAACATAATTGGACTCCAGTGGACTATTAACAGAGTAATGACTATTAACAGAATTTCCAGAGGCTAAGGAGAAAAAAGCAAGAGAGGGAAAAAAAGGAGACATGAACATGAGTTTCATATCTCAGTCATATTGTTGCTTCATCATGTGGGATGGGTTACATCAAATGGTATCAAAAGCCTCCCAGTGGTAGCAATTTTCTATTTTACTAACAGTTACAAATGATAGTTTGCAGAGATGTCACTATAAACTGTGCCATAAACCCTGTTAAGAGTGCTTGCAAAAAGCTTTTCCTTCCAAGGAGTTTCTCTGGAAAAATATCTACTGTTCATACTGTGTTAACGCAAACCAAAAGGGCTAGATGACAAACCAGGCTGTCGACCTGCCATTTTGCTTTAAAGTTCATTCATAAATAAATCTCTTTCCTTTCACCCTAGTTTGCTGTACTTATTCTGGGTTAAATCAGTGTCTGTTCTGTTGATTTCTTAAAATTCAGCACTTTATTCTGTTTTAACTCTGCTTCTACTTTAGCAGTGCTTCTACTTTAACTAACTCAATTTTCTGTTCAGCTAGTGCCTGAACTGTTCATCCAAGAAGTTTTGTCTACCTTGAATAGCTTTTACCTTCTTTGTACCTATGCCATACATCTCAGTGTTGTATCCTGGTTTTCTCAGCTAGATTTTTCTCCCAAGGGAATGGGGAGAAAAATCCCGAAGGATAAAGAATCAGAAGATATAACTTCTGAGACAGTTTTGCACTGGTTTAGGCAATGGACTTAAGTCATAATAGTTCTTTTCCGCCTGTCATTTCCGGCATCTCTTATGTATCTATAATGCCAATGCTGCCTCTAAAGTAATATCTGTATATATTGTAAAATTAACTGTAAATGCTATCTCCATTTTAACTGAATCACAGAGAAATTAGGTTTTTTTATTTATTTATTTTTATAATAAGCACTGTGTCATATCAGACCCCTTACTTAGAACTTCTGGAAATAATAATACCTTAATTTTCAACAAGTGACCCTCACTGCGAGTGGGATTCAGCTGATCATTTTGCCTATCTATAGTATAACTTTACATCTGGGCTAGTTTTAGGGATATTGTTTATTTCATTGGAGGGAACTAAGCTACTTTAGGGTATAACTCATCCTACATAAGATATTAAAAAAAAAGAACTGAAGATTCATACCTTAAAAGTATCTATTTCTTTCCACTGATGAAAAAAGAGACCAGAGGATGACTAGCTTAGACAAACATTTACATGATGGATGCAATTAACGGGAAGATTAAATGAATCTCATCGCAAATGACCGAACAGATTCGGTTTGAAATTGAAGAAATTTATGAAATTGAGTATATGGGCCTTTTACGGGTATATATAATTTTTTTAGAAAAACGAATCGCACATGCAAGCTGTTCAAAATTTGGGAATTTTTAGCACATGATAAGCTTGGGAGGTCGGTCAGACAGCTTAGACTGTCATTCCCCATAGCTTCCATGTGTTTTCTCGATCATCAGAGTTGAATGTGTTGTATGTATATTCATGTGGTGAATGGACTGAGGCATCAGGCAAATTTTGACTTACAAGCATCTTTTCCCTGCTGAAGGTGAACATACATCAGTACTTAGCACTATTTTTCACTCATCTTCTTTAGCAAGAGATTGCTGAATAGCATTTTTCCACAGACTGAGTTGTTTAAACTGATGTCTCAGGCTAATGCCAAAAAGCCTGATGGGGAATAATTGAATGAGCAGATTGGCATTCTAACTGTGCAACCTGTAATTTTTCAAGGATCTAGTCAATAGAGCATAATACAGGCCTTTTTCTCTTTATTTGTTTTATCAGTTAACTGAAATATAGTATGCTGACAAAGTTCTGTTGCTTATAGTCTTTCCTTTCACTATCTATATTAAGATATGCCTCTATACATATAGATATATAAAACTGTAAATCATAATGACTGCTACTGAAAAAATAGTGACAGGGAGAAGAGCTAAAAGAGACATGTGACACGGGAAAGTTGGAGGCTGATTGGTGTTAACAACCCTGTTCAGCAGATTTAAGGTCTAAATCAAAACTAAAATAAAAAAGATTTTAAATCTGAAAATTTTAACCAATTTTCCTCAATATCATATCTAATACCTCTGTCATTCTTACAAACGGTTGATTTATTCACTAAGAAAATTTAAAGTGGATTTGTCCTTTCTCCTGGTCATAATGTATTTACAAAGTGATCATTAAATTAGAGTGGAATTTGTCCATTTTCATGACGTTTTAAGGAAAAAATTATTCATTTTATATTATGTTCCAGACATTTTCTATTTGAACAGTGTTATTGACTCTCTAAAGATATAGTATCATTTTTGGACCTATGGGTTATACTTTACATCCTATAAACAGGAGAAGAGTCTGAGGAAATTATCTAAGACGCTTGAGAACAATAGGGACAATGGGCTGGGAAGTCTTTAAGAAGGAGGCAAAGAGTGAAAAATTACCGAGAAGCAAAAACGCTAATCAGAATATTTCCTTATCCTGTCCCTGTACAATGTTGGTCTTGTAAAATCTAATGATTTGTTGTTGTTGTTGTTGTTGTTCTAGGCATGACTGTAGAATGCACAGTAAATATAACTGTAGAATAAATTGTTTTCCATCATTCAGTATCTATATGGGATGCTGTGAACTCTATATATTCTCTCTTTATGATTTCTTACAGTATTTTTCTCTTTTTAAAGTTACAGCCTGTCCTGATGTCTCTAAATTTTAGATGGTTAAGGTAGCTGAAAAAGCAAAAATCACTAAATCAAGCTCAATAAATATTTTTCAATTTAGAAGAAGTACATATATCTCCTCTTCTCTATAGTCTCTGAAATCCTCTTAACTTAGTTTTGAATGGTTGCATTTTGCAATGGGCATTATGCAATAGGCATGGGTTTTATATATTTCAGCAACTTCAAGCCTTCTTCAGTAGCAAAAATGTGATATGGAGTATGGCCATCCACGCAGGGATTCCTCACAGTAGCCCCTGTGAAATTTAGATAAGATTGTACTAAAGAAGCCAGCCAGATTAGCAGTTAGGAAATTATTTTACTATTTTATTCTTCTGATATCCTCAAAGGATAAACCTTTGGAGAGCAGGCATGATTTACAGAGAAGTGATCGATGGGGATGTGTCCAGTTCTGGGCTCCCCAGTACAAGAGAGACATGGCACTACTGGAAAGAGTCCAGCGGAGGGCTACGAAGATGATGAAGGGACTGGAGCATCTCTCCTCTGAAGAAAGACTGCGAGAGCTGGGCCTGTTCAGCCTGGAGAAGAGAAGACTGAGATCTCATCAATGTCTACAAGTATCTGAAGGGAGGGTGTCAAGAAGATAGGGCTAGACTCTTCTCCGTGGTGCCCAGCAACAGGACAAGAGGCAACGGGCACAAACGGAACCACAGGAAGTTCCACCTAAACCTGAGGAAAAACTTCTTCACTGTGAGGGAGACAGAGCAGGTTGCCCCGAGAGGTGGTGGAGTCTCCTTCGCTGGAGATATTCAAAACCCGCCTGGACGCGATCCTGGGAAATATACTCTAGAGGACCCTGCTGGAGCAGGGAGGTTGGACTAGATGATCTCCAGAGGTCCCTTCCAACCTCAACCATTCTGTGATTCTGTGATTCTGTGATGTGAGTGTTAAAATAAAAATTAGGCTCATTATAAATGCTCATTTAACGAAACCAAAGATATACCAGTACGAATCTAAATTAGCCATACCGAAGCATTACACTTTTAGGAATTTGTATGATTGATTATTTTTTTTTAGTTGGAGAGGTGCCTATATTTGAACTTTTGCCCTGTTGGCATCCTGATATACACAGGTAAGAGATAAAATATGATTTGTGCAATAGTGACTGAAAATCAGGCTTAAATAAAATGTTTCTGCAAATACAGAAACAAGTACTGTGTTGCAAAAGCAAGTGCTCCTGAAAACAGTGTGTATCACTATTAATATTTATTTGATAAGATATAGGAAGATGACGGACAGGAAGATGTCATATTATTGCTAGACTTCCTTTTTAAACCTTCTTTCATTGGATTCCTAGCTGGGATATTGTCTTTTGTGTGATTTTTTTTCCCTCTAGTACTACTCCAACTTCATAATTGCTTTCCTTGAACATTTCTTCTTCTGCTTTTCAGAATCAGAAGCAGTCATTAACAATGCACACATCAAGGTCTTGCTTATTTGCAGTAATTAAATTTGTATAAAAATATTTCTCTGTTAAAAAAACCCTAAATATTCTTAGTACACAAAATAATTAATTCTGAGGAACTTTTAAGGCAGTTGTTCTTCTCATTACCCAGGTGATAGTCAGCCAAAATGTTTTGTGATTGAGCCGAAAGCAACAATGACAGAGTTTTGGAAGTAGTACTGATGTTGCTTATGATCAGTGAATCAGACTTGTGGTGCTGCTCATTTATTCTAGAATTTTCTTTGTCTTTCTTTCCTCTTAATTAAATCACTTACTCTAGTAGGCAGTAATAATTAAGGCTGTTTTGCCTTGATTTGCAACATACAAATATCCTCTTATCTGGGATCTGTTTAAAGCTAAAAATGGTAAGTCATAAATCATTATCAATTAACAATTTATGCTACAGTATGTAATTGTTTTCTTACTGGTAATTACTAAGAATTTCTAGGAGTGTGTTATATAAAAAGAGGCCCAGCTTCTCCTAGCAAGAGAATATTGGTATAGCAAATTGAAGCAATATTTTACTTTCTCCAGAACCCTCAGAAACCTTCTTTGGATCTTCTGCTGATGTATGCTGATATGGTTAAAGAAAATGCGCTGTATATGTTATTAGGCATATACAGTAAAAAATAACATTAGTCTCTCTTAATACCTTCCCTGGACTTAATAAACTAAGGCATGTAAGAGTGATCTGAAATCCATGCTCATTTAGCTAAACATGTGAACTTAGGCTTAGCTTAAAGTATATCTTTTGACATCTTGATGAATAGAGACTTTTCCTGACTCAAGATCTGTGCATGTACAATTTTGTTCAGTATTTGTTCATAACTTGTCTTAATTCCCACCAAAATGAAAAATAATTGCTTCGCTCAGTTTACAAATAATATGTGATATGATCTTTGTAGATAGAGCAAAGAGTTTGGGGAATTTTTTAGATTTTTTTAATTGGAAGAAATAAACAAAGTTCACTACAATCCCTGTCAAAATGTTTGGAATAATAATAAATTCAAAGTCATATAACAGTAGGAGGTCTGTGTGCATTCTCAATATTATTCTTTCAGCTCTGCTTGTGATGGCGATTATATTTACTTTTAACTTAAGAGAGCTGAAGCTGAAGTAATTGTCCCATATTGTTTTCTTCTGCTCTCCCTTCAGAATACCAGTTTACTGTAGCCACTTTCCTGGACAGATCCAATTGTCAGTCAACTGAGAACAATTTGACCCTGCATATCGCATTTCAAGCAGCAGACAGAAAAAAGTAGTTAATTTTGGTGGGCATTTTCCCTCAAAGAGCCTCTGAACTCTCTGAAAAGAATATTTAATGTGTGTGGGCACCTGGATGTATTAAAGTGTCAAAGCATTTGTGATATTAATTTTAAAAAGGGGCAAAAGACATGCAGTTGCAATTAAGGCATTTTCTAAATAATCCTCCTGCAGCTTTATAAATGACTTGAAAATATCTGTTTTTCTGTTATCACTCTTTGCTATGCAGGCTTAGGGCATGCAAGATCCTCCAGAACTACTCTATTCTGAAGTTCTCTATAGAATCATAATACATAATCAAATACCATCAACTATTCTCTGCTGTCCTCATTCCTTTTTTTCTTGGCAGAAATTATCAGTTCAAAACTAATGTACTCATGCATGCACTAGGAACTACTATTAAAAGAAATGCAAGTCTCATAGTTCAGTGCTTGCAATTTTTAGATAGTCTTTTTGTAAGTTTTAACTTTGTGCGTATATGTTTTCTTAGCCTTTTATTTTAATATCTGCTTGCAAGAATGGGATATCAGCAACCTCCCAATAAAAAAGAAGGGTGCTAAGAGGTAGAATACGCCTATTCAAATGGATCTACAAGAATGATACTTGAGCCATGGAATTTCATGTCTTCAAAATGAAGGAAGTACCACCTGTTGTGAAGAATTTCACAAAAGAATCTTTTGGCTCAGATGGGAAAACAGAATAATAGGACGGTATTCATGATCATGAAGAATAAGATATTTTCATTTTTGAACTCATAGATATCTCTCTTTTCTCATCTTTTTCTCTCTTTGCCCTTTTAGTGGGGCAATATTTGTTTCTTGATATGTTTTACTCCTTTAAGTTACTTTCTGTTCAGTAGTTGTATTGCTAGTAGATTCTTATCCACCTATGATGCTAAAAAGTCAGATTGTTAACTCATGAAATAATTAAAAATGTAAAGGTTGTAGTTTTATTTGTAAATTCAGTGCACTGTAATAACCTCAGAAGTTATAGACTGAGTTTGTGGAAGGTATGACTTATGACTTTCAGAAAGACATACTGGGAAGCTGTTTATGGTGTGCAGGCCATCTGGATTATTTTCAGGCATTTCAGCATTTCTTCTGCCATTCTGAACATTAAACTATTGTGCATACAATGGCACATCTCTACTCTCCACAGCTGTGTTTATGTTGGTTCCTCCTAATGGAATATTTAGGCAATGAAAGAGACTTTAGAAAAATATCAAATGCTTAACCAGGCTGCCTAAATTAGCCCAGCAACTGTGGCTTCTTGAACTAATATCCATGAGAACATGTTACAATATCCTACTGAGATTAATAGCATTGTGGTCCAAGTTTTGTCACATGTAACTATGTGATCTTGTATTCTTTAAGTAATCTCATTGAGCTTTAAGTGATAACGATATTACTATCTGATTCTTTTGAGGGAGTGAAAGAGGACAAAGAGGTAAAACAAAGTTTTAGAAATTCTCCAGTCTATTTGTCCTAAATGTCTTTTCCTAAGGGAAGTATATTAGAAAACCAGGGTTTACCACGTTCTCAAATAAGAAAGATGGGGTGTTTCTTGAGTCTTAGCTTTTTAACAAGTATTAATCTTCTTTGCCAGCAAAGTTCTTAAATGATAAAAATTCTTCAATGATATATTTTTTTTGAGTTTATATTTGACTGTCTAGTGAGCCACCTAGAGTGTACAAGGTGGATGGACACTCTGAAGTAGAGTAGGGAATAGATATTCTCTGGATATGCTCCGGATATTTTCTGATATGATTCTTATAAAATAGATACTGACTTGAACAGGAAATGAAGAAAATAAGTGTTTATTCATTGTTTTTAGATAAGGAGTTTATGAATGAGGTCAGTCTAGATTGCAAATTAAAATTCTACTTTTGAATAAAAATATGCAGATTTATCTGTGCTACACAAAATAAATATATTTTCATTTCTGCAGCCATAGCACTAACCAGTATTTCTAGAGACATCAACACAAATTACACAGACAGGGCCCCACAGGATTGTTTTGTTCTGATATTGCAGCACAGCATGATCTTACTTGGAAGTATTTTTCACTCCTATTACACGACACAAAAGACTGGAGGCGAGGTAAGAGCAAATTGGTCTTTCGGGTTTGTTTACTGCCCTCTTCACTCTAGTACCAGAACAAACGAAGCGCCGATGATAGTAATGATCCCTTTGAGTCAAGGTGATCTGTACAGTGAAGGGTATGATGGGCTAGCAGGAGGAAGGAAGAAGATCATAAATAGAGAAAATGAAAATAATTTCCCTTTCCCATTTGCAGTCAGTAGGAGAGTGGGGAAAGAGACTTAATGCTTGAACAGGAGCACTGAATGGGAAACTAGGTGGAATACAAAAATTGACTGTAAAATAAATTGGAGTGTAACACTAATCTTTGTTCCACTGAAATAACAATGGAACATTATCATTCCAATGGACTATGGGGTATCACCTAAGATATTGTCAAGAAAGCACCCTCTGATTGTACTGGGACGTTTTTGCTTTGACACTAGTCCTCAAAGCAGTGGCTCTCAGGGTTTACAGTATAAAATATTCAGCCTCAGATAATTAACAAAGTTGACCTAAATTATGCCAAATTGTGACTCAAATGCTGCCAAATTAGAGCAATATAAAAGGCTGATAAACATGTAAGGAATAGGAGGGATTTACAAAAAGATATGTGTCTGCCTACACTATCCAAAGAGTTCTCAATAGTTGTATGTAACTGACAATGGCAGCTCCAGTGCTTTCTAACTGATGGAGATCTTAACAGAAAATTCTGCAGTGAACTTGTATGCTTCCACACACATGTCTGTGTGTGTATCTGTGTGCAGCTCAATATTATACAAAACAAGATCTGTATAGGTATTCATTATCAAGAAAATAGTAGAGAGATGAGAATATTTAATTGTTATACTTCAGAAAATAGAGGAAAAAAAAGTCCTTTATTTTATAACGGATCTGATAAGTTTCTTCTACGTGCCTCTTTCTACAGTTGGCCCCTGTTGCCACATGCCTA
Organism: Struthio camelus; assembly: GCF_040807025.1. Classification (NCBI taxonomy): domain Eukaryota; kingdom Metazoa; phylum Chordata; class Aves; order Struthioniformes; family Struthionidae; genus Struthio; species Struthio camelus. The sequence goes on along the minus strand of NC_090942.1, from coordinate 114,337,591 downwards.
TCTCTGCAAGCTTGGGGATAATGGGTAAAATCCCCATTGAGGTCTACTGCACAGGATTAGTGTATTTTCTGTATATTTCCTGTTCCAATACGTTGCGCTGGTCTTGGTGCTAGCATGTGCACACTCCACCTTTAGTACAAGAAGAAAATAAGACTCGGAGATAATTTACCGTGGATATAAAGTTCTGATTGGATCCCACTGTGTCCAGGTAAGAACTGCAGTTGTTACCCAATTCAGTAAAACACTGCTTCATAAATCCCATGTACATATTAATTACGTAAGGAAAATAAAATGAACTTCATGTGAATCTGTATGAATGTCTTTAATTTTTTTCTTGGACTCTGTTTCACCTCATAAGATTGTACAAAAAGCAAGAATCGCAGATGCAGAGCCATGCGATGTTTATTCTCTTGTCTATTGAACAAATAATATTCATATTTGTTAGAAACACTGTTTTATTGTGCAAAATTCCTGAAGAATGAAGTTATGGCCTCGATCTGAGGTTACAGACAAAAAAAAAAAGAAAAAACCACTTAATAGTTGTATTGGACCACAAACTCATATTAAAAAATCTTCATATATCACATTTTTATTAACACTTTATAAATGCGAAGGCACTACTATAAAGGGATGTCTTTTCTTCTATCACAGCTAGCGAACACAGGTGCAAGAGAAATCCTGAGGCTTACTTATTGTCTGCTGAGTGGAGAAACAGACCTAAGCATCTCAAGTTCTATCTCATATACCTTAATCAGGGCAGCATGGCTACAGCTCAGCAACTTTATGTGATGACTTCTATCTTTGATGCATTCTTCTGTTCCTTGCTATGAGCCATATCATTCTTCATAAATCTCAAGAATCCTTTCATAGGCCAACTGCTATGCCTACTGTAGCATCTAGCCAAATCAATTTTCTCTAAATGAGCATAAGTCATCTTCAGTTTTATCAGTTTTATTCTAACTCAGGCTTACAGTTGCAATAGTTCAGTCCATAAACCTATGAATCATTTTTCTGAGAAGCAGCTATTCCTTAATAGTGTTCTTTTGAAAGCCACAAGATATTTAAATCAGCTTGACTCCACCGAGGTCTGATGTAGCACTCACCTAATTTGCCATTTTAGTACCTCAGCTAGGCTAGAGGTACTAAATAGCTAGACAGAGATGCATCTCTATCTGAGAAAGCACAGAGACAATAACATTCTTCATCTTCACTGTACGTTAGAAAAAAAAAAAAAAACATATTCTCCTTTTTTACCTACATTTAGGTACTGCTACCAGAGGTCAAATGAGTGCACAACAGGTCTTTGTGTTACAAAAAGCATATGAGGAAGGCTCATCACTGATTGCTCAGCTTTTAATTTGCAGATAGGCAAACTAGTACGTAAGACGTACCTCCCTGATCAACGATGTTTTCTTTATATAAGCCATGGCCAAGAATATGAAGTGTTCACATGCGCTCTGTTAGAACATCCTGCTTTGTAGGTGGATACAGTAGCGTTCAGATATTAATTACGTGCTGGCATGCGGCAGTATAATTTATGTGAGTTAGAGTTCTGATGATCCACAAAGACCATCTTTTCACAGGTCCCCGTAGGTTCAGGTTAGTACTACTGTGAAGGAGTCAGGGCAATTCTATTAGAGTTACTTAATATTATGTTGTGCAAAGCACTGCAATAAAATAACAAATAATAATAAAGCTGAAAGCATCTTTTTTTTTCATTTTATAGCCTAGGCATATTCCGAGTGGTGACTCAGGTTAGCTACTGCTCAGGTGAGATAATGGAGAATTCCTTTCACCGTTTCCCCATGGAACAAATTACTGTATTAATTTTGGGCAAGAACAATTTCCTTTTTCTACTTCTGTTCTTTTCTGTCTGTCACAGACTCCAAAAGTTTCAGAGGCTTTAGAAGTCAATTCATATTTAATACCATTCAATAAACCATGAAAAAGCCTTTTCCAAATAAAGTTATTATCAAGAGAGTGGCCTGGGCTTCTGTGGGCAGGTGCTACTATTTCCTAAACTGTAGAAGTGGCCCTAACTAGAAAGGGTCAGGACATTTCCTGATTATTAAACTTAAGACTGCACAAAACAGGAATATCTCATTTGGAATGTAGCATTTGAACTAATAGAAACAGATAAACTAGCTGTGTCCATCAACACAGCTAGATGTTCAGCTTTACATTTTAGGTTATTTTTTAAATTTTTATTTTTGAATAAAATGGTATCTATTATCTGTCAGGCAGAGTATGGCTGAGCTCAGAAATATGCTTCACATGTATTTGCTAACACAGTAGTAAATGTGAGTTATTCTGTGAACTGATTCAGAGAGTACATAGCTAAGTAACTGGAAAAAATAAATATGAAAGGCAAATAGTATATGCTGCAGGTATGGAAGCAATGGGGTGAGCTGTCATGATTTCATGAAAGATAAAAATGGATAACTAGATTGTCTTTTGTTTTAGATGAATGCTAATGACAAAAGCAATACCAAAGAGTTTGTGCTTTCTGTCCTCTAATATCAACTCTATTCCTTCACTGAGCTCCCAATAGTAGTGAGTTTTTAATTAGTAAAGAATTAAATGTAAAGGATATGTCCAACAGACATAAGAAAAGTTTAACAGTGATTGGAAAGTTCAAGATCATTTTTGTAATGTAAAGATCAATTTAAATCTTGTTAAAGTTTGCACTAGAGGTGTTATCTGTAGACAAGCTTGCAGAGTCTGCCTCTAAGAGCTAGAACCACTTGGGGCTATGGATGCTCCGCATTTATCAGGATCAGGTCTTAAGTTTACTTTGATTTTCTACTACCTTGAACTTTCATTCTCATGCTCTGGCTATTTTTTGGCCTCTCATGTTTTCTCCTATTTTTGATACCTATTTTCTGTTCTAAAAATTTTCTGCTAATCCTTCTTCAGGTTTATTTTAATATCTCAGTAGGCCTAAGTTTTATTTCTTCCTACCTTTTGACCTGCTAAACTGAATTTTCACCCCCACTTATCTCTAATAAGGTATTCGCTGATATGCTTTTACTCTGGCTCTGGAAATTGACTCCCTCTTTTTCATTCATTTAATGTTGGTCTAAAAGTCCGCCTGTGAATGTCCATTGCCTTAAGCTGGACATTGCCTTAGATGGAGCAGCAAAATATTCTCTGTTTGTCAAAAATCATACCAGGTGATCTGTATTTTTCTTCCTAGGCAAGCAAAAGGTATACATTTTCCAAGGAAGAGGAAAGGAAAAGACATTTGTTTTTTCTTAGAAATGATTTTTGAGGTTAGTATGTATTAAAAGCCCTGACAATCTGTTTTTTGCTGTTGTTGTTGTTGTTTGCTGTTGGAGGTATTGTCGTTAACTATAAAACTGGCTATTAGTGCTGCTGTGTTTGTACTTTACCTTCCCTTTGGCAGCAATAGCTGAACGTACCAGCCTAGCGTTTGGAAATTAAATTAAAAAAATTGTCACCCGTTTAAAAGACTTACTTTTCATTTGCCCTTTAAGGCAATAAAAAAAAATACTGAATAAAAAATTAGTATAGAATACTACAGGAGAATATTTGTTGACCTCAGTATTAGCAGAATGGCAATGCATTGTAAATAAATAATAGCAGTTGTAACTTATCAGGACAGTTATGATGAATTCAATTCCTTGATATATTTTGACCATTTTGAGCTTTCAGCAGTGTAAAGCAGCATAGGTTATGGCAGCTGTGAATTGTCAAATCAGCGTAAAAAATGACAGCATAATTCTAAATCTGAATTTATCACTGTTGTCTGCTTACTGGCTAGCAAGTAATGAAACACATCTGAAGTTTTAAACAATAAACTCATTTCTACTTACACATCTGTTTAATCATCTTCAGTTCTGTTGAGTAAATAGCGTTAAGTCTGATGCACTCTATATAAACAGAATTAGGCCCACTGTTTTCATGTAATCGTATTTATCCTCTTGTAGCAGATGTAGTTATAGTGCCTTTCCTGGTAAAGCTTGTCTACGTTATGTAGAGGACATTCTAAATTAAAATTTTTCTGTCTTTAGGTACTAAATTGTCAGTGCTGAAAAAAGCAAGTGGTTAGAGAATGTAATATAACGAAAAAAATAAACAGTGATTTTTTATTGCTTAGCTCTTTCTTCTCTTTAAATGAAAACTGAAAAATGTACGATAGTGACTAGTTTGCTTTCTGTTTAAAATTATTCCAATATTGAATGAAAAAATGATACAATCTTTTTTACTCATTCCCAGGATTACACTCTCTTCCTGCTGGATCAACAGGAGGTTATTCCACCGATCTGTGTGGGAGAAGCTGGAGTAATCTAGTGTGATCATCTGTATAACACAGACAATCTAATATCATTAATGAAATCTTCTATTGTGCCTAATATCTTGCGATTAAATAGGAAGATATCTTTAGGAAAGATGATAGGTCCTGATTGAAAGGTCTCATCAGAATATATAAGCTTGGCTACTGCCTACATGATGTTGTTTTATTTCCCTGATTGCCTAAAATTCACCTGGTAGCTTGGTAAAATTTTTCCCACCTTTATCTCCCCTTTCAGATCAGCAGAATAAACTGATGTTTCAGACTCCACAAGAACAGGACAGACCCAGATGCTAATGTCTTCTCACTTCCACATGCCAGGTGTATGCCCTCACCTCAAGGCTATTGGCTTATTCTCAGGTAACCTCTCTCCTCTCCTCTACTTTTAACTGACAAAGCAATGCTAAGTATGTGAAACCTTTGCTGGCTAAAGATTTGTCTAAACTAGTACATTTTCAATAACTTTAATTTTATTTTTTGTGAATCAATATTTTCCATTAAAAAAAAAACCTTTTGTTTTCTCCTGCCCTGTTCTGCAGCTGTAGGTTCCGCAGCCACAACAGTATCCTGCAGTTTTTATTTCCACTGACCTGCCGGTTCTCTTCTTTGTACACCTTGTTGGTTCATCCTCCTGCCCTTCAGATGATGTTGAAGTTGTTGGTTTACTCATTGACTCATGTCATTGATGTGCATTTTTCGACAAATTTCCCTGTCAGCACTCCATGCATTGGTTCATCATCACGCTCCTTTCTCATTCAGACCTATGTCCTCTTTTGCTTAATCAGTGCCTTCTCTAGTTACCTGTTCCATATCTTCTACCCCGTCCTTCTTTTTCACTAAAAAAAATCTACGATCTCTTTTCTGTCATTAGCTTTTATTCTCTCCCAAAACTCAAATGTGTAATACTTTTACATCCTTGAAGATACCTTTTTACCTATAATGTTGCCCATAATGCCAGCCCAGCTTACATTCATATGCTCTGCTCTATCTTCTCTTGAGCTTTCTGCAAAACTTAACATCTTTTTACATTTCATCTGCAAACACTTGCTTCTCTAGCAGCTTCTTCTTACCTGCTGCTAAATCCCTCTTCTCCATAGCCTACTACTATATGTGCTATTATGCATATATCATGGTTCTTTCATATCCTGGCTGTAAAGGAAACCTGCTTTTCTCACTCTGCTTAATGAATTATTCACAATAGCTTCTTTTCAGACATGTTTAATCTCTGTTCCATATATAAACATGTATGCATGTATATTAATTGCTTTGGACTGGTATGTCTATGGAAGGTATAAATTCTATAGATATTAGATCCCTTCCTACATTTGGGAGAAAATCAACACCTTTTTCCATTCTGTCTATTATGGTGATTGCCTTGTATAGAAGCACACAGAAATGCAGTTAATTAGTACAAAAATATTTTTCTACTCCCTAATATAACTAACCTTTCTCCTTTCTGCAAACAAAATGACCTTTCTGGTGTTGATTAGAATAGCCATTAGTGTATTGTGTTCCATTAAGTAAAGCCCTCATATAGTTTAATCTTAATTTAATTGAAATATCTTCAAAGTAAAGTGTTTAGTTATTTGTGTTCATTTGTCCAATATAGCATGACCCATGTTATAAATATTCAATGCATTTAAATTTAATTGGCAGTTACATTGACAATGGACTCATAATTCATGGAATAGGAAATGAATCATCCATTTGTGTAAAAATATATCTTTTAATATAGGTTTGGGCTGAGTTCCTTTACACAGTTTGAAAGCCCTCTAGCAGCATTTGCTGACTATGCATTTATTGGGTCTGGGTCTGGGTTTGTGCTGTAGTTAACTGTTCTTTGTGTACCAAACTTTCTGTGCTCTGGTACACCCAACAAATGATTTTAAACCAGGAAGGTCTAATCTGAAAGATCAGAATCAGGGTGAATATAACTGATGTCTTTGTAAAATGGGAAAGCATTGTGAAAGGTATTATTGTCAGCTGCTGCATCCCACTATCTCTCCCACCTCATTCCAATGTAAAAGGCAGTACCTTACTCTTAGCTCATACCACACGTGTCTTTAACTCATCTGTTGGACTATAAACCTGAACAGAGGAGCATAATCTCAAAGGGCCTCATGCCACCTGAAATACAGCTGGGAGAACTGACTCTTGTCTGAGATGGTTACCTGTTTATATACACTCTTCTCACTTTGCTCCAACCATGGGATAAAGTAACCTTTTGTTGTTTGTTGCCTCTTTCCAACCAGGCTAGTGCCAGTAAGTGCAAGAGCTTTTCCTTCTCTTTTCTCTAAAGAAGCTTAAGCTAACCCATTCACTAAAGCATTTCAGATGACCAAAAACATGTTGCCAGATTCAACAAGAGGAGGCAAGTTTAGTTTCCTGACTGAGTTGAAATACATTCAGATTGGACTAAAATAGGTTAAAAAAAAAAAAAAAAAGAACTGTTAGAGTCAATGAGCCAGAGTTTCTGAATATCAGTAAAAAAAAATTATAAACTGTTGTTCCCATTGGTGTGCATTTGATCTGCAAAGAACAAACAACAAAACACCTATAAATACAATCCTGTTTTACAGAAGAGCTTGCTGCTTGTTCCAGTTCTCTCCTCAGTGTCCCCATTATGGACTGTTGTGAAAAGAGAACAGTCAAAATATGAATTTGTTCAAGAAATTAATTAATTGTAGAAAAAGCGATAGGAAAGAAGCACAGAGATGTGCTGTCGAGTGCTGGGAGGATAACATAGTGAGAGATGGGCAAGTGCACAGGAGCAGCAGAACTGAACTTGATTTGAATGTAAGGATAATAAGCATAGGAATGTAACTAAATGAGCAAGCTAGTAAAACAGAGTTTGTTCAAAGTGGTATGGGTGGAAAGTTAATTTAGAAACTATAGCTGTGAATGGACGAAAAAGAGGATGTGATTACAGAATAACTAGGAAGGATAGGTTCATAATATCGGATAAGAAAGAAATAATAACTTCTGAGAATTTTAATAGTTTAAAAAGAAAAAAGGTATCTCAGAAATCTTGAGGGAAAAGCTGCAGTATGGTTAATGTACAATTTAGATAGGAGACCTGGGATAAGAGTAAGGTGTTGAAAATTAGCTCTTGGTTGTGACATGGAAGCTGGTGCTGACACAAACTATGCGCAGTGAGCAAGAGCATACAAAAACAGGATTCAGTTTTGATAATGTATCACTGAAAAACTTTTTGTGTGAGACTGACAAGTTATTAAGGTTCTCTTTGCAGGTTTAGGAGCTGTCATATATTTTGTAAAAACAGCCCTTCATGTCAGGTCTTAACAGAAGGCTGATTCACATGGGAAGCATCCTTGCTGTTACCTGTGTTGTCAAATGTTTCTTGAGCTTTCCAGAAAGCAGGGTAAACTAAATTTCCTAAATCTAATTGCTAGCTTAATGTAATAACTTCCCTGGTGACTTTAAAAATGAATTGTTTCTCCTCACGTATTTTATTATTTTTCTGTTTGGATTAACGGTCATTTAAAAGTATTGTATCTTCCATTTGAAAATGATAAATACATTGAAAACTAAATAAGAAAAATAAAACTCTAAGAAAAGAGTATAAGAATAGAAGAAACTTTTTTGTTGATGATGGTGAATATTGTAAGTCTATAACGCTAGCCTATTTAGGTACAATTTAAAAACCATTTTCCCAGAATGAGCATAAGCTGATAGATTTTCTCAGTTAAATGGTAGTTTTGTGCCTTCAAAAAATAGCCTTTTCTTTTCATGGATAAAATCAAAAATAGAATGTGAAGCTAAAATACTTTCTTCTTTGAAGGCAACTAGTCTTTATGCTTGTGTTTGGCTTTTTTCCCCAAGAAATTCAATTTAATATACCTATAAATTTAATATTGAATAATCTCCATGAACAACTACAGTTTCAGACTACTGAAAACAAAAGTAAAATGAGCAAATCCCTGATCTGAATTGTCTGAACTAACCTCTGTACCTATCAACCGCACAGTGAAGCAGGCAAAAGCAAACAAGAAGGCTCAGAAATATTGCTTGCTTAGGGAGCCACTGTAGATTGCCACAGGTGACTTTTCTGCAGCAGTGCTAAATGTTTCCATGTCACCAAAGCTCTCAGTAGCTTTTCACTGTCTTCTAGAACAGAAGAACTTGAAATATAAATCTACCGTCCTCAAATACTAAATTTTGGAAAGTTAGCTGCAATTTTCTTTTTCTAAATTGACTATGCTTTTGTCATTATGCTGTCGAGTTCATTGTCTCTTTCTTTTTAATGTTAATTTTTCAGGAGTCAAAAGTGCCATTTTTCTGGGTCCTGTCTTGGTCACTGAGATGTTGAAACTGAAACTTGCAGAAGATCTAGCTATTTGTATTTGCACATAGAAACTGTGTGTAGCTACCAGAGGCAGCCAACAGATGCAACAGTTTGTGCAGCAGTTTCTGGACCCTGCTTAGATCTTCTGAGAAGCTTTTTGGAGATTATGGAGGATTTCTGGGAACCCTCTGAGGAGCTAGAGAGTGCCTGCTGCTGACAGCAAAGGAGGGCTAGTACATCCACAGGAGGCCTTAACTTCACCTGGGAAGTTCTAGCAAGGTCTAGTTGCTACTAACAAGCTCTCTTCATCAAAGAGTTTTTGAGGCCTTCATTCCAGCTGACTCTTGATTAGGGTGGGTCATGCACCCTTTTAGCCAGTACTAAGGAGAGGCCTAGAGCGCAGCTAACAGAGTGCAGCGAACAGATGTAGCAGTCCGTGCAGAAAGGCACAAAGAAGGGCTGCTCATCTCCATCCAGAGCAGCATACACATTCTCAGTTATGATTGTTGTGATATGCGACAGGGCACATTCCCCAGTAGGTCTTGGTGTTGCTCTCCCTGCCATGTCAGAGGCTTCGACCTAGACAGACCTGCTGTTGGAGGATGCAGCTCTGCAAGTCTTAGGCTGGGGCCTCTCCGTGAGGCTGAGGCTGACAGTCGTCCTTCCTGCAGAAGGCGTGCTATTGCTGAAGAGCTGTGTCAACAAGTAAAGAATTATGGGAGGAAGTCAGCAGGCTGCATAGCATCAGAGAGGATGAGTGAGAGGTAAACAGGATCTTCTCAGACACCCTGCAGCTTCAAGAGCCTCAAACCCCCACGGCAGTAGAGATGCAGGCAGAGTCTGTGCCTTGCAGGGTGGTATGTGGTGACACCAAGGAAGGTGAAGGTTGGAAGCTGCTGACTTCTTATACTAGGAAGAAGGCTCCTGCTCCTCCTGAAGGCTTGCAGCTACTGAATAGGCACCTACAAGACAGCACTATGAGGAAACCTCTTGCACTGCTTCTTGGAAATCAGCACGCTCAGATGATTCTCTGAGGTGCCTGTAAACAAATGCATGCTGCATGGAGAATAAACAGGAAGAATTAGAGATCTGTGTGTGGTTGAAGGGCTATGATCTCATTGCAATTACAGAGACGTGATGGGATAGCTTGCCTGACTGTAATGCTGCCATGAATGGATTCAGGCTCTTTAGGAAGGCCAGGCCAGGAAGGTGAGGAAGGGGAGTCTCCCTTCATGTGAGAGATCAACCGCAATGTATCGAGCTCTGCCTAGGGGTGGATAATGGGCTGGTTGAGAGTTTATAGGTAAGGATTAAGGGGTAGACTAACATAGATGAACTGTTGTGGGTGTTTGCTACAGGCCACCTGATCAGGAAGAGGAAGTAGATGAGCCCTACAGATAGCTGGAAGTAGCATCATGTTCTGAGGTCTTAGTCCTTTTGGGGGATTTAACCACCCTGATATCTGCAGGAGGAACAGCACAGCAAAGCACAAGCAACCCAGGAGGTTCCAGGAGAGCATCGATGACAATTTCATGATAGAGGACCCAATGCTCTGCTGGACCTCATACTTCCAAACAAGGAAGGGCTGGTTAGAAATCTGAAGACTGGGGGCAACTTTGACTGCAGTGATTACAAGATAGTGGAGTTCAGGATGCTGAGGAGAGGGAGCAGGGTAAAGAGCAGGATCGCAACCCTGGACTTCAGGAGAGCAAAGTTTGGTCTCTTCAGGGACCTTCTTGGAAGAATCCTATGGGATAGGGTCCTAGAAGGAAGAGGGATGCAAGAGAGCTGGTTAATATTCAAGGATCACCTCCCCCAAGCTCAAGAATGGTCCATCCCAATGAGCAAGAAATCAAGAAAAGGGGTCAGGAGATCTGTATGGATGAAGAAGGAGCTCCTAGCAGGGCTGCTAACATGGGAGGAATAAAGGGATGTTGTCCCAGTATGCAGGGATGGGGCTAGGAAAGCCGAGGCCCATGTGAAGATTAATCTGGCAGTGGATGTCAAGGACAACAAGAAGGGCTACTGTAAATGCATCACTAACAAGAGGAAGACTAAGGGAAACGTGGACCTACTACTGAATGGGGCAGGGGCCTCAGTGACAAAGGATACAGAAAAGACAGATATTGAATGCCTTCTTTGCTTCAGTCTTCACTGCTAAGACGAGCCTTCGGGAATCCCGGACCCTGGAGACCAGGGAGGAAAGTTGGAGAAAGGAAGACTTTCGTTGGTAGAGGAGGATAGGGTTAGAGATCATTTAGACAGATTTGGCATCCACAAGTCCAAGGGCCCTGGTGGGGTGCCACCAAGAGTGCGGAGGCAACTGGCAGACATCGTTGCTAGGCTACTCTCAATCATGTTAGAAAGGTCCTGGAGATCAGGAGAGGTGCCTGAGGACTGGAAGAAAGCCAATGTCACACCGGTCTTCAAAAAGGGCAAGAAGGAGGAGCCAGGAAACTCCAGGCCTATCAGCCTCACCTCCATCCCTGGAAAGGGGATGGAACAGCTCCTCCTGGAGGTCCTCACTAAGCATCTGGAGGACAAGAAGGTGATCAGGAGGAGTCAGCTTGGATTCACCCAAGGGAAATCATGCTTGACCAATCTGGTAGCCTTCTCTGGTGGAATGACGGGCTGGGTAGATGAGGGGAGAGCAGTGGATGTTGTCTCCCTGGACTTCTGCAAGGCTTTGGACACTGTCTCCCATCACATCCTCCTAGGTAAGCTCAGGGAATACAGGCTGGATGAGTGGACGATGTGGTGGATGGAGAACTGGCTGGATGGCAGAGCTCAGAGGGATGTGGTCATTGGTGCGGAGCCTAGCTGGAGGCCTGTGGATAGTGGTGTCCCCCAGGGCTCAGTCCTGGGTCCAGTCTTGTTCAATATATTCATCAATGACCTGGAGGAAGGGACAGAGTGCACCCTCAGCAAGTCTGCTGATGATACGAAACTGGGGGGAGAGGCTAACACACCAGAAGGCTGTGCTGCCATTCAGAGGGACCTGGACAGGCTGGAGAGGTGGGCAGAGAGGAACCTCCTGAAGTTCAGCAAAGGCAAGTGCAAGGTCCTGCACCTAGGCAGGAATAACCCCATGCCCCAGGACAGGCTGGGGCTGGAAAGCAGCTCTGCCGAGAAGGCCCTGGGAGTGCTGGTGGACAACAAGTTGACCATGAGCCAGTAACGTGCCCTTGTGGCCAAGACAGCCAACAGTGTCCTGGGTTGCATAAGGAGAAGCATTGCCGGCAGGTCCAGGTAGGTAGGTGATCCTGCCCCTCTGCTCAGCCCTGATGAGGCCGCATCTGGAGTGCTGTGTCCACTTCTGGGCTCCCCACTATAAGAGAGACACGTCACTACTGGAGCAAGTCCAGCGGAGGGCTACCAAGATGATGAGGGGACCGGAGCACCTCTCTTATGAAGAAAGGGAGCTGGGCCTGTTCAGCCTGGAGAAGAGAAGGCTGAGAGGCGATCTCATCAACTTGTATAAGTATCTGAAGGGAGGGTGTCAAGAGGACACCAGACTCTTCTCTGTGATGCCTAGCGATAGGACAAGAGGCAACAGGCACAAACCAAAACACAGGAAGTTCCATTTGAACCTGAGGAAAAACTTCTTCACTGTGAGGGTGACAGAGCACTGGGACGGGTTGCCCAGAGAGGTAGTGGAGTCTCCTTTTCTGGAGATACATTCAGAAGCCTTCTGGGCACAGTCCTGGGCAATGTGCTCTAGGTGACGCTGCTTGAGCAGGGGGGTTGGACTTGAAGATTTCAAGAGGTCCTTTCCAACCTCAGCCATTCTGTGGTTCTGTGAATTTGCATGCACCATAGAGGAAAAAGAGTGAACAGAAAGGATACCAAATATCATCCAAAAGTTTTGTTGTAAAATATACTGCATTTTGTTTAAGAGAGAAACAGACATACTGAAGCAAAATGTTGTTTCTCTGTTACCTGCTCTGAACAAATCACAAGCACATTTCATAGAGATTTAATGCTCTATGGTGTTTTCAGGTATATCTATAAGCATAGCATTCATCTTTCATACCTTATGAATGTTGCGAACACTGTAAACTTCACTGTGTAAACAATACTAAGAATGCATACAGTTGATGGCAGAAAGGTATATAATTGTGTTCCTGTATGGTCTGAGAGCTTTAAAACAATTATTTTCTGTTCAGGCGATCTCCATTACATGTAGAGCATTCTGCAAAACATCTGAAGTGGGCAACTTTGAATAGTCAGATATTCAGCTGAGATTTTAAAGTCACTGCAGTAGTGATTCTGTCTCACCTTTTTCGGGCTATGAAATTAGCTTAAGTACTGAAAAAAAAAAGAAAAAGGGTAATGAATAGGTTTGAAATTTTTGACTGAAGTCAGATCAATGAGGTGAGAAGGGGGTCATTCAGCCATATTATTTTCATTGAACCCAAAAATTAATCAGCTAAACTTTGAAGCTTTGTGTTAGTCACATGTTTCACCTTAAAGTATTGCAACAATACACTTCTTCATGCTGGCTGGGAAGGAAATACCAGATCGATGTAAGACAAATGGTTCTTGTGATACTTCCAGTGCAGTCTAAATCAGGGAGTCTTGAAAGTTAAACCACAGTTAAATGTTCATCTTGTGCCAGGAGGCCTCTGCAGAACGACCGAACCAGTTGGTAGGCTTTTTGCCCCAGTAAGGTAATTCAGTGGGCTCCATACACTAAACAGGTTCGAGTGGTTGTATAGGTGTCCCTACTCCTTATGAATGAGTTTACAACAGTAGTGGTTAACAGATAAGTAACAAAGTTTAATGAATTGATGAACAGTAACAATAACAACTATAATAATATGATTAACAATGTACAATAACCACAAGGTATTAACTTATTTACAGTGGTACACCTGAAGATCCGATTATATATTTATACATACGCAGGTTCAAGTTCAGAAGACAATCAACGAATATGCACGAAAACAGTAAGGTGGTGGCTTCAGTGGAGCTGTCTTCAGTCGGGGAATATGTCCTTGGCTTCTTCAGGTCTTGAGAAAGACCACCCAGGTTTCTTCCTCCCCAGTGCTGTTCTCTGTGATTTCAGCTCTTCTTCTTTCTTCTTTCTTCTTCTTCTTCAAGACACTGCCATTGGCCACACTTTGTTTGCATCCGCGTTCCTTTTGGTGCGTTTTGGGTCCTTCATTAGCAGGTGGACCTGCTTGCTGACTGGCACCTAGGCCTGTTCCCTTTCTACAATGTACCCTGTAATCGACAATCACTGCCCAGCAATGATTTTATAACATAAGAGTAGGACACGAGGGTTAACTGACTAAGGGTCACACAAAGGACAGTAGGATTGACAGAACACAGAAATTACAAATAAAACCTTTTTAGCAGATTTAAAACATAATTTCCGCTTTCTTAAGGGTCCTATTATGACACACCTGAATCATCCATTAGTCAACTTATTCAATTACTAACTTGTTACCTATGGACCAATTTGCAGAGTCGATTAATAATTTAATAGGCAGTAGTTGCTTATTAACTCAGACCCAGAAGTGGTATAAAATATTACAAGTCCTCCAATTGACCAGTTGTTCCAAGCTAAATGTTTTGAAATAAATATTTTCCTCATATTTTTCAGAGTGGTTTGGAAACTTAAATTCATCTAATACCATAGAGATAACAGAAATGTCTGAGTCAAAAATAGGATTTTTTTTTCAAATTAGATAAAGAATATTAGTGAAATACTTGATCATCTTATTTATTCATTCTTGGCATCTTTTCAAGTTCCTTTTTTTTTATTTAAACTATTACTGTCTTACTGCTGAACATCCTTATAGCATCCTTATATCTTTTCCTAAGATATTCAAATAGATGCTTCCCATAGAGACCATTTAAATAGTGCACAGGTGCTCATTCATTATAATTACTTTGTAGTGCCTTGGAGCTCTGTAGATCAGTTATTAACCTACTGCTTTTAACAAATATGATTTGCTCTTTTACACATTTGTAAAGCTAAAGAATTATTGTCTATTGATAACTGACTTCTAAACAAATTAGCTAATTTATCCATGATCTCAAAAATCCATTAGGGATGTCTGCAGATGAGAAAGATTAGAAGATCAGTACAGTATTCTTCAGCTAGTACTAGACTGTAAAGCTCAAGTAGAATGGCTCCATATGTTAGGAATTACAGGAATTTATTCTAAATAAATATGTGCAATAAATGTCTTGAAGAACTTGACAAAGCATTCTGTGATTTATAATCTTTTGTTGATAAGAGTGATGAGACACTTTTCAGATTAATTTTTCTCAGGTTGTTTCAAAGCCCTGTAGCAATATAAGGCTGTAGTACAATGCTTCATAATATATTAGGAATATGACATTTTTAATCTTCACTTTAGGGAGTCATCAAAATTTAGGACTTTGTTAATCTGACAGGATTTGCATTGCCATTGTGAAAGTATTCAAGACCAAATGTAATTATGCCTCTTCATGATATTACCAAAGCGCACGCACACACATACAAATTACTCTCAGTTTCTTCAGCTAAACAAATGGTTCTTTTCTAACAATAGCTATTGTTTTCCACAGCAAACTCTTTCTCATGTGAGGAAGCATAAGTAAAACAAAAACACTTTGAGTGATGACCTTGATTTTACAAAATTGTTTACTGGAGACAGGGTCATAATAAAATCAAAAGAGATGGTTCCAGACAAACTGGAATCCAGTTAGTATAGGAAGTAACTGTTCTCTTGGTCTACTCTCTAAAACAGAGTAAAGCAATAAAAAAAGTAAAACAACTAAAAATATGCATTAATTAAGTATAATCTGCTGAGGATATTTCTTTTTCCTAAAGCTAGACATTATTTTTATAAATCAGGCAGTAGAGCTAACAAGAAACAAAAACTGAAGAAAAATACATTTCTTCTGCACTATACAGATTTTATTTTGATTTCATAAAAATCATTTTAAACACATTTATGTCCTGCACCTTATTCTGGAGTAGCAAAGTTCTGATTTCATAGACAATCTAGTTTACTTCCAGGGCCTAGAGCCTGCCCTCACAGGCCACTTTGAAGGATCAGAGTTTTCAAGGTCGATCAAAGCTTTATGTCTTACAGCGCCCCCTTGGAGACCTTGCCCCCAGAGTTTTGGCAATGCTAGTTTCTGCTCTGACAGGAAGTGAGTAGGAGAAGAATAGCAAATTGCAGGTGCAAACCTGAATATTTGCTTCCTATTAAACCAATGTGAAATCTAGTGTTAAAGTCATTCACTGCTCCAGGATGCAGCAATGTATTTGAGCTCCTAATCTATTTCAGGTATTGCATCTTAGTAAGGAAGCAGGATTAACTAACAGCCCAGTGGTAGTAGCTTCTTGGTTAGTAGTGACAGTTTAAGTCCTCCTAGCTTGTTCCAAAGGAAAAGTGAAATAGTAGAGGTGTTTGGAGTTTATTTCTTGAGTTCTAAACGGAAATGCAAATACTAAAACTGGTTTCCAAAATCTAAACAAGAGGCTCATGGGGAACTGATCTGAGCCTTTTCTAGGTAAAATCACAGAAAATGAGGAAAATGAAATATATCAAGAGATTGTACTGAGACTGAGACAGAATGTTTTTTAGCAGCCTGTTTTAATCACCGTTCTTTTATCAAAAAATGGTTACTGAATTATTCAGGTCATGTAGAATAAGAGCCAAGGAAATGGTTACTGCATATTTCTACAGGAAAGCCTTTTTAGGCGTGGTACAGAGAATTTTAAGTGATTTCACTGGAACAGTGCTATCCATTCACTGCTGCAAGATAGTTTCTCAGTAAAACTGCTCAGTCATTGAAGAGAAGGAATAATCATAACCAATATGTATGTAGAAATATCTTCAAAATAAAGATATCTCAAACTTTGCACATTAAATGGTATCTTATTCTGGAGCTAAGACTGAGGCAGTCCATCTCCCTTAGGAGACAGTATCTGCTCTCCTAAGAGAAGAAACTCTGAAGAGCAAATTGTTAAGAACATAAAAATCATTTAATAGCCTCTACTTGTGGACTAAATAAAAAATACTTGAAATCCTGGGAAAGTTTTCGTTCAAAAATATTCTTTACTTAGGGATTATGTATCACTTTTTTATGAATCATTATCTTTCTTTAGGAAAGAGGCTTTCACAATACTGAGGCCTAAGCACATCATTTTTTCCCCTAAAACTTCTTTAGATCTCCTCCTTTATATATAGAAATGAAGTTCTGTAATCTCAGTTGTTTTACAATACGAGCTGTTGCTGCATTTCTGACTATTATAGTGAAGTCAATTTACCACAAAAGACAGTTTAAATGCTTAATGCATATTACTGTTCCTGTATCTATAATACTTTGTTCTTATCTGTATATACATGCTCCTATTTACAGAATAATTTCTAAAGAATTAATTTGTTATAGAATATGTCAACTTGTTACAAATACTTTTGGATTTATTTCCTTGTGTGTAGTAATGATGGTTCATTGCAATCTACTTTTATATAATAAAATATTCATTTGGTATCAATTCCAGAGCAAAACTCTTCCTTTTGGAGTGAGAAGGTAAGAGAGTAATTTGGTCATTTTGATGGGAACACAGGCTTTTACTTAAAACAATTACTAAAGCTCGGGGTATATTGTTAGTTGCTACTATTATAACAAAGAGTCCTATAATTTTCCATATTTTAATAGCTAATGTTTAATGTATAAATGAGATGTATATTTCTTTAAAAAAGACCATTTTCATGGGCATTTTATATTAAAACAGACAGATGATTACAAATAAATCTTTCTACTAGCAAAAAAGGAAAGGAAGAAATATTAAATTTTGATGGTGATGACAGATGAATGAAAAAGTGACAACTAAGGCTTCATTCAATTGACTGATTTTGCAATTGTAAATATAGCTATTTTTGTTTGAATTATTTACTTATTCATGAAAAATTCATTCTTAAAATGATAACTATTTATGAGTTTGGACTGATTTTAGAAAACAATTTCAAATGAAATAAATTGAAAGGAAGGAAAAATATGGGAGTTATTTTGGCATGGACTGTTAAATGGGTTTTCAACTGATTAGCAGTGTGTTATTTGGGGTGTAGTTTATTCTCTGCATTTTACAATGAAACTGGAAGAATAATTGTATGATTTTATTTTATGTTCTATCCGAGCTATGATTACAATTTGATATTTCCATTAGCAATGTGAATATTTTATATGTTCAGATAATGGCAAGGCATGATACGATGTAAACCCATCAGAGCACAGAATTAGAACTGAAGATAATACAAGCAAAGTGAAAAACTGTTCTGAGGAAAAAATGGGATGTGGTTAAACATACTCATAATTCTTCATTGTGCTTAAAATAAGAAAGAATAAGAGTGACAAACTAGTAGCAAGTAAAAATTAAATCATTACGGTGGACACACATCAGTCATTTCATGCACTCCCAAAACAGGTAAAACTCTTCTGGGACATATGAAAAGGGATGCCATATGGAAAAAAACCCAAAGCAACCCTTTCCATTAACAAAGTCTTAGTTGCATGGAATATCTTTAAAACAAAATTTTGGAAAACTGATGTAATTTACTCTAAATATGACAAAAATTAGGGACCATTAATGAGAGTCTTTGAATGTACATGAGGTAATACAAATAATCTCTACAGTAAAAATATAATTTTTTTAAGTTTGGCTTTGTAAAAAAATCATTTTACCCAAAATGAAGTTGTCTTTTATTAAACTAGAAGTAATTTATATGTGGAGAATTAATTAAAAATTATGTTTCTACCTCATATAAAGTTAGGTTTAAGAGATGTTAGATTAACTACAACAGCTTTTGTTAGCACTTCAGCAAATATTATGGCTCTATAGGTTTTTTGTTTTTGTTATCTATAGCAAAACAAAGTAAATACTTGCATATTTCTATGTGCCTCTTCTTTGAATAGTCTTACTTCTCTGATATAGGAATATTCTGAAAACTTCCTTTATACTCTATATATGTTACCACTGTTTCATGCAAAACTTCATATTAGTGCCAGTTGTTTGAATGACTCCACCATTTAATGATTAAATGCCATTTTCTGTCATGTTTCCCTATTTGTTGCTGTTACATTAATTACGATTTATTGATTACCTCTCTGATGATAGTAGTGCTTTGGAACTCCAGTCATGGACTGTTGTGCTAGCAGAAGATGGTTTGTGTCCCGAGGACTCAGTCTATCTGTACCTGAAAGACTTTCATACATCATCTAGTCCTCTTTTTTATTGTTGTTTCTTCTGTTATTCCTCTTTCGCTTGCACTTCCCAAATACTCAAGGTGCCATAATTAAATCAGAAGTATATATGATCTTTTTTTGGGGTGGGGGGAGAGGTGGAGTGGGTGAAGGGATGACTGTAGAGGTTTTTTATTGTTCAATTTGCAAATAATGTTTTTATTTTGTCAGGATTTATGGAAAGGAAATAAAAGTTGTGAATACTATGACAATGAGTTCGAGAGTGTTTAAATCTGGCTAGCAGATAAGAGTCAGATAGAATGGAAGAGTATTTCAGAAACTAACTTTTTAGGAAACCTAAGATTACCATGAATACACTAGCTATAGCAATTTTGACCCCTGGTGCAGTTAATGCTTGGGTTTTCAAACATGATATACAAGGTATACATTTTATAGTCTAATAGTTCTGTTACCACCCACTGGGACTACTATAAGACCACAGGCAATGTGGTAGACTCCCTCAAATGTCAGAAACCACATTATGGCTTGACAGCACTCAATTTCTTGTGAAAGGTTTCCACTAAATGGGTTTTTCTCTAGAAGAAATGGAAGTTGAGCAGCTTCAACCATCTAATTGCTCTTAGTGCCTGCCCAAATGTTTTCACCAGACAGGGTGTGTGCCTCTGAACTCAATAGCTGACCCTGCAAAGTAAAAAAGTATTGAGATGCTCTGAAAAGGTGTTTCTGGTTTTTGTTTTTTTTTTCCGTGATCACATCTCATCAGATTTCCTATATTTACTATGGTTAGTCAGGAAAAGATGATTTAGTCTGTTTTGGTAAAGTATGATGTTTGAAATCAGGAGAGAGGATTTAGTATCACCGTCAATTTAAGTAATGACTATGTATAATGCCAAATATGCAAGTAGATAAACAAACCATTTATCAATATGTAAGTTTTCCAGCAACAAATCTTACAGCAGCCTCAAAAAGTATAGCTAATGCTGTTCCAGCTGATTTGAAAGAAGTATCTCCCTTTCTTAACAGAAAGTAAATAAAATCCTTCCTTAAAAATAATCATAATTTTATCTGAAGTACAATAATCTATTTCTGTATTTTTAAAAGAAAATAGGAATTAATATGAGAGTTTTTTTTAATTCATTGGAGAATGATCAATGTCTAAAGTGAATCACAATTTGCTACTGATGTTTAGAATACTCCAAGATTTCTATTATTTGTACCAATATGGGAAGTAATCTAACAAAATAATGTAAAGAGCAGAGAACAATTTAACATAATATAATGTCCGTTTGCTCTAGATATCAGGAACATTTTATGTTGGGATTTTTAAGTCTACCAGTAATGAAAAAGGGTTTTGTAAGTCTGTAGGTGATTTTGAGATATATGACTTTAGCAACAGAGCAAGTTTTATTGTATCATGTCTTAGCCTGTATTAGAAAATAGATATTCTATTTCTATAAAATAAAAATTAGTATTGGTAAAAACAGTGGATGAAACTTACTTTTTCGCTTTGCATAAGAGACGAAGAAAAAAGTAGAAGTTTTTCATTTGAAATACAGTGAAAGAGTAGGAGAGGATGAAATTCTCCATGCACCTCTGTTTGTAAAGTCCAGAAGCACAGTAGAGAGTATTGTTCATTTGCAATAATACAAACATTAAATGTTAAAAAAAAAAAAAAGTTTTGCAACTGTTAGAACCATAAGATGATCTTAGAAATAATGACATATTAAGGTAACTCTGATGTTTAGAGATGGTAGGAGAGAACACCCTCCACATAAAAACTGCCTCTAGGAAAAATACTTTTTTTACTCGAAGTTTGATTTCTCAACTCGATAGTCTATGTCAATGTTATTATTCAACTATAAAGACAAATTGTTAAACATTTCCCTGCAAAATAGGAATCATCCCTCTCTAGATGAATCACCACAATTACTATTTACGTATTAGTTTAATTCCAACTGTTTAATAACTTCACGCATTTTAAAGTATTTTTCTGCTAAGAATTTTTAGGAAGATTAAGCTTATCATTCTGGACTAAATCATTACATTATATACTACAAAATTCCTCTAGGTATGCTGATTGATGGGCATTCTGAACCATCTTTTTTAACAAGAATAAGACCCTACTTGATAATGCCAGTGACTGCAAAGAACATGGGATATGTTCTGGTTGTAAAGGCAGAGGGGAGCTTTAAATGGACAAAATGAGTCTTTGAAAACAGAATAAAAAGATGAATTCTTGACGTTGATTTGCTTGCCTCCATGGCTCTTCGTAATTTCTGAGACAAATGAACATCTTTTCTGAAGTCAGCCCTGACTAAGTAGGATGGGCTAGAAAGAGCAGGTGGATCTTAGAAAAAAGTCTAGCACTACTTAAGGATCCTTGAGGAAACTGGATCAGCAGGAAAAATAAGCACGGTGATCATCACGAAGATGGCACATAGGAACATTTATCTTTTCACAAACCACAGTTATGCGGCAATTTATTTCAATATTTGAAAAACCCCCACCTTCCTATGCTTGTCATCCCATTTCTCTCTTCTAGAACAAAATTAGTAATAATTTTCCCTCCTTCACCATCATCATCATCTTATCTGTGGGCATGATCCATCATGTAGAGTAGACCTGCAAGAAAGAAGCCATCAGTGTTTTCAACTTGTCTTTCACCTGCTATTAGCCCTGTAAATTCAGCTTAATCCCTAGAGTCCATCCAGTCACTGTTCTCTTTAACTTCACACACACAACTAACTGTCTCTATTATGAAAGCTGAAGGAGATTAAAAACTTGAGTACAGAAACTAACTAATTGTAGGAATGCTTATCTGATCTTACTGACTATTCTAATATTCAGCATTTTGTTTCCCTTTTTTTCTTATAATTTTAATATATTTTTTACTGCTTATGACTCACATTAGCCATTAGTGATGATGTAAAAGCCACTTTTTCTCTTCAGTTTCAAGAGTTTATTCATATTCTTAATACCTCAACCGTAATGTAGTGGTTTTGTATTAATATATATCATATATAATCTAAATTTTACAGTCTAGCTCACTGATAGTAAGGGTAGGTCTTCTTTGAAGTATGTCTATTCCCTCTAGAGTGAAGTTGCATTTTAAACTAAATGCTTTCAGCATTCATTTTCTAAGAATAAACCACACACCAGCTGTTGAATATTTTTTTAAAGATAAGAGCTCAGATTATTAGAAAAATCAGCATCTACTGCTTTCTTGCAAAATGAATTTGTTTCCCACAAAGGGTAACAGGTGCAAAATAAAACCTTAAATTCACCTTGAAATAATGTATAAGAGGATAGTAATGAAAACTTCTAGGATTAAAGAAATTTTACTTTCCATGAAAAGAGGATTACAATAAGATGTCATCAATTTCCTCAATTATATCTTCACTTTAGACTGCTAGACACTTTCCTTTCTCTCACTATATTTTTTGTTTCCCATAATCTTATTGGATTAATTTAAACATGTTTTAGATTAAGAGATACCTCTGAAGATATGGATTAGACATTGAGATAGCTCTAGGATAAGTTAAAGAAGAACATTTAAGGATTAATTCATCTTAGATTTCAGATTTATTAATTACTCCTAATTCAAGATCTTAGCACTCTATTACTTTCCTCTGAATGGATTTCTCTCCCTATTATTTACAGAGAGAGCCCACGGGTCTAGCTTAGGTGACCTAGTGAAAAATTAGGTGAGAAGTAGAAGTGTATTTACATTTGCATTTCAAATAGTGCATTTAATAAGTTTTCAAGAGATTTTGAGTCAGTGTCTGGCACACATTGACAAATGATTGATAGTTTGAAAATTCATCCCATATTTTACAAAGTCTTTCTTTCCTGCCATTCTGCAGTCCTGGTTGCATATCTGCCAGCACGTTAATAACTGATGGTAGAGGAAGTAGAGGAAGATCAAGGGATTTTTGCTGCTTGTGGATAGGTAATGCAAGCTAGAAACTGGTGCATATCATTAAACGCAACCCCAGCTCCCACACCTGTCTGTTTTGCAACACTAGTGGCAGGAGGACCTCTCTGAATCTGACCAAAATGTGGAGCTCTGTCGTTCCCGAAAGTGGGCCTCTATTTTAGGAGATTGTTAGCATGCTAATAAAGTAGCTTCTCCACCTTTTCTTTTCCCTGCCCCACTCACATACATGGATTTTAGCCTTTAGGAAGGTTTCACCCTTTTATCCACCCTTTGGTGCGTTACACCACCTTCACGTACTTTACTGATTCTTTTCCAGAGAGTTATCTATGGCCACGTTGGCAAAAATATTAGCACACTGGTTTCAAAAGAATAGCTCTTATAATGAATGCAGCAGCTGATGCTCACCAGTATATTGTTCCTGACTCTGTAGATTATGGATGACACCATGGCATTAGTTATCTGCCTGCTTCCTCAGTTTATGTTAATAATCCTAAAGGACTGAAATGTATTCTTTTAAAAAAGTAAACCAAATTTTACTGACATCATATGGCTGAAAGATCTGGAAGTAGCTTTTGAAATATGGTGCTTACCCATAAATCAAACCTAGCTGCCATTTAATCCTGCTTAGCTTTGCAAGGAGGATACAGTGTTCCCTGACATGTCCGACTGCCTCATTCTCAGCTGCAGCAGTCTCCTGTGCTTCTACTTCACCTTTTTCACGTACTTAAAGGAAATAAGTTGCTGGGCAGAGGGGATCAGACAGAAAAGTGAAGATTTTTGAGCTGGAGAGGCTGACTGTAAGTTCAGAGGGTCTTTCAAATAAGAGAAGCTAAGAGGGCTAAGAGAAGCTAAGAGATTTCCTCTATGGAAAAAGTGAAGATTTATGAGTAAGTCTCATTGACAGATAATTTCTTAGTAGTTTGGAATAATTTAATTGGTAAATAGGATTTTTTAAATGCTCATGATAGGAGGGGAGGCTAGAAAGAGTAAGAAACTCTTCTATACTATACTGTACTATTCTGTACTCTACTATACTATGCTATACTATTGTGACCAGCAAAATAGTATGGGGCTTGTTTTCTGGCCCCAGACTACCTGATGTGGCATGACCTGGATTCACAAGGGCAAATTCTGTTCCTCTGCAAAAAAAAGGATGGTTACACCTAAGCTGTCACCAGGAACCATCCTGCCCGTGCCATCTCCTACACCTGCCTTGACGTTTGTGAGACTGCTAGTCAGCAGTCTGAGACCCAGGACAGTGCTGTCAGTTTAACAGTAGATGCAGTCATGAAACAGTGCTGAGACCTGTGCCTTTCCCCGCACCTCCTTTTTGTTCTTTTACTAGTATAAATATAGCCAGAGAGACTGCAGTTGTCTCCTACTCAGTTTCCATTTCCCATTATCAATTTCCTGATCTTTCTCTCATTTATTCCAATTGTTCACTGTGCTAACAGACTGCCGGAGGCAGTTTCTGCGTAACTGCTGCTCTGCTACTTCCTTCAGTGACGCATTTCACTTCAGCTATTAAAACTTTAATCTGACACTGCCGTATAAGACTTCTAAAACTGTTCTGATTATCACACACATGTGAGAGTGGGATAACGTTTATGATCGTTATGAACGTGATGAAGCCAGAGAACAGGTTTTGGGGAAAGAATGCTCCAAATGAGTCTTGCAGTTTCCTCCCTAATTTCTAGACAGAAACTAGTGTTACGCATTACCTGCTAAATGGTTGACCAGTACACTTATTGCTCCGAATTTGATATTATCTGCATGACGAGAAAGAAAAAATTCCCTGTCAGAGGTTTCCCATAGAGATTGATTTTCTGATGGTTAGAAAGAACAGCAAACATATACTTTACTCTTATGTTTATGCGTGTATTTGGGTATGGGAAAAACCTATGCGCTTTTTGCTACAGAATAATAAGGATGATTTCTGTGATGAGCATAGCTTTCTACACTGAACTCTGAATTTGTAGGTTAGTATTCTCTGTTTAACAGCAAGTGACGATGTTGATGTTTCACTAAAGGCATTTTGGGAAGGGAGACATATGTACAAACAATGACAATCACAAGCAAGAAGTGGCTCATCAATGAGACCACAGAGAAGCTTTGCAGAAGAAGCTACTCTTTCCTGTTATTTTTAGGGACTATTTCAATGAAAGATAACGTTAGCTTAATCAAGTTATGTGTAAATGACCCCAGTTTATTTCCAGTTTAGAAAGAATTTGACCAGCTAACTACAATAGACAATATTTTTCTAGTATCTTTGGTTAGTTAAATATTATACAATGATCTTTGCACAATTACATGGTTCAGATGGTTAAGCAACCTGGAAATTCTGCAGATTGTTTTTAATCTTGTCGGAGACTGCATAACTTGTGATGTTTATATTTCAGCTAAGATGTAATGTAGAAAAGGAGGAATTATATTTTTGTTTTATTTTTCTTTCTCAAATAAATAAAACCTAATAAACCCACAATAAGCTAAGAATTTGTTTAAAATTTCCCAGATTCTTCCAAAGCCTTAACTTCAGCAGTTTCACTGTAAAGCGCTCAGTGCTGTACTGTATACAAAGGAAAATGTGATCTTGTCAAGAGCAGTTAAAATAAATGCAATAAATCAGATACAAGCTGCATCGGATGACCTGCAGACCTCTGTAAAGAGCAGTACCCTTCTATTCTTTCTCATTTTAATTTAATGGATGGATGACTGTATATTAGATGACATGGTTAACAGTGGTGAATCTTCTAGGAGAGAGGATTTTTGTAGAGAATGCAGTTGAGTAGGAGATGAATTTATTTTTGCATAGGACATCAAATACAATTGAGTTTTTGCAGTTCAAAGCAAGCTAGTATGGCAGAAGTAGACAGGTTCAGGCAGGGGAGTAGAAGCCTTATGTAGTAGGTTGTAGTAGTTCCCATGGAACAGTTTGCAAAATGAGCCCAAATAGATGATCCAGCATGGATTTTTAAAAAGAGGGTTGAGAAATGAAAGTGGGGACGTGAGGCATGTAACACCATTGGGATTTGGTATGTGTTTTGTGCATATAAATATGCTCCAAAGCTAAGAAATATCCCTTTTAAACTTAAGACTATCTCTGTACCTGTAAATATAAGGTCCCAAAACATGAGAATAATTGGCATACCACATACAACACAAAACAACGTGGTTTAGGACTCCTTACGTGAGTGATGTTTCGGCTCTTGATAGCTGGTGCTCAACCTTAATTTTTTTTTTTTGATTGTTGTTTCTAATGTAACCTTTGTGGCTATGATTTATTCAGCAGGAGGAATGTCTCATGTTTACAAAAGCACATACTTTTCCATAAAGTGGCTATCTCCAATATATTGATAAACTTAAAAGGCTACCTAGTACAAGCAAGTTTTTCCTGCTGAATTGAAACCAAAACAGAATCTATGCCCATTCATTTTTTTTTTTAGTTACTAATATGGTAATATTTTGATTGTTTTGGAGTACTATACCTTCTTCAAAAGACATTTTGTTATCTAGGTGATATATGATATTGAACAACAAACTGATCAGTTAAATATTTCGATATAGCCTGTACAGGTCCTTTTACAGTATGGATATACTGCAAGGCAAGTGCACTCCACAGTGCTCACAGTAGATATGGTTCCGGGTTGTCCAGACCAGGGAGTATACGGTAGCACACCACAGGTCTCTCTCTCTCACCACAGGTCTTTGCCCATGGCAAAGACATAACAAAACTATGCTTATGGGAAGGATTATTATAGATCAAGCCACAGAGGATACCTGTCACACACTATAAGCAGTCATAATGGGGTCATTACTTTGTTTCTGAGAGCTCATCACCCATTAGCTTATATACAACAGAGTAAAAGTGCACATTTCTCATTTCAAAAGTTCAAATCCAATCCAAACTAAACTTTTTCAACAAGTTGTTTGAATATTTCTTTGCTATTACCTCTTTTTTATTCAGATCTGTATTTTCTCGTTTCCAACAGTATCCCAAATCAGAACTGACAAGTGAATATAAGAGAAGTTTTATATTGTCACATTATATTTGGTCAGAAGGAACAGATGACATATATAGTATGTTCTCATTCTGTACCAATCTTGCAATGGGAAATAGCTGCTGACTTTAGATATGGCAGAGTCTAGCCTATGCAAAACATACGGAAACAGATAGAGAGAAGCCTTAAAATCACCTAATTATAAAGAGGAATTCCTCTGTGTAGAATATAATTATGGATGATCAAATAGATATACAGCTCGAAAAGGAGGGATAAATCTGCTGAGAGTTTTTAACAATCAGGTTTGTATTCTTTATTACTTAAGGGCACATGAGCTTTCTCTTTAAGTAAAACTGTTTCTTGGGATGCCCTCATTCTGTAAAATGTGGGCAATCATATACATATATTTCTGGGCAGACATACTATAAACTATTTAATGAAGTCAGAGTGCTTTCAATTAACAAAGTACATATATACAGGTTGAAATAGATTTTTTTGTGTAATGTTTGGTGGTTCTTAGTCACCGACATCAAGATGATGAGGCTCAAGAGCTCCGTAATGAGAGAAGTCATAACTGAAGTCAGTTTCTCTTCTCTCATTTTCCCCGCTTACACCTAATGCTTTTATACCATTGGCATCCCTTCAAAAAAGGGGATGTAATCTGCTACCCCTACAGCTTATCTTGTTGTCTTTTACCTTGCCACTCATTTGGCATCTTGTGCATTTGGCAGGATGTCCTGCATATTTACAGTCACTTTTGCTCATCTTCTTTATCTTGCAACTTTAGGTTACTTGGATGACTCCTACATGCAACTACACACATCTTTCTTTGCCTCTTTGGTGGTCGCATTGCTTATACCCTTAAGTAAAATGCTTATGCGTAAGCACTGGCTGTGCCATCACAGCAATGCAATATACTTCCATACTGTAGTTTGTTACATGACTTCACTGCACATATTTGAGTTTGAGGCAAGTGCCTCAAAATCATATAATTTATATGTGTCACAGGCCTCTCTTTTAGCTACATATGTGTTGTAAAGAAATACATTACATGCAAGCACTACACAGAAGAATTATTTCTGCTGCTTATAGATATTTTTGAAATGACTTTCTGTAACTTAGCACCGTGACTATGGTAATATGAGAAAGGCAAATAATCCAGAAGTGTATGGGGTTTTTTTCTTTCTCCTTCTTGTCACCAATGAAGTCTTCAGATGCTTGCATATTCTGATGAACCCCTAGTTTCACTACTTCAGACCACATCTAGTTATAAGGTACTTTATATTCAGCCAATACCATTAAAAACATATATTTTAAATCAGTCATATCTTATTGAGGCAATTTATTTTACCCTCCTACAAGTGTAGAAATGATTTACAGTAAGTGTCTTTACCTCATAAAATAGCTAAATGAGTTTTCTGCTTCAAAAGTACTTAAATCACGCTACTTTCTCCATTTACGAAACAATTTATGTTTTCAGACACACAAGCATAACAACATCACAATCTGTTAATTGTGTTATCTCTTTTTACGTGGTCTTTGTTTATATCCCTATTTGGCTTAATCTTCTTTTACTATCTATCAAAACTCTTTTTTCAGATTATAGCTGTATTGTAGGGAGTCTTATCTATATCAACATTACTGTTAATTACTTGTGAATTGCATGGTTTGCTATGCCTTTTAGTAGTTTCCTTTCTAATGACTGACCTTTGAGGCAGAAACAGTTGTGCAAATTGTAGCAGATGTTTTACCCAGTGTTTGTAACAGCAATTTTAACTTGTTATTTTAAAAAAGGGATGACTTTATATTTTCTTTCATTTCTATAGAGTAATAATTACTCTTTAATTATTGCTTAATTATTGTAACATTAGTTGGATCCAGCCAAGGAAACAATCTCATTGTGTTTGTTCTTCTGCAAATATTAATCGAGTAGAACCTCTACTCCACAATGCATTCAAGGATGAGAGAAATAAAGCCAATTTCTTCTTTCAGGCTGAAGAGGGAAAACTAGAACAGAGACCTAGTAAGTGACTCACACAAGGTCATGTATTAAGATTGTGACAGTATTGACTCTCCTGAGCCGCTTTGGTTTTAAATGCTCTACCTGTAACATGTGCTGTGTTGACTTTACTGTGGAAAAACTTGTGGCCTAATTGAATACACGAAATGGACTATGTGGCTCTAGATTGTGACTGTATCAGAGTACTCCTTAATTATCCTGTACGTTTTTCTGTATTTTGATGCATAGCATGCCCAGAGTTGTTATGCAGAAGAGAGTAGTCTTGTAAATTCTGATGTTTTAAACTAAATTCCTTAATCTGTCACATACCGAGTAGTGTTTAGAAACATACTAAATAACAAACTTTATCAAGCTTACTGTATATATCATATTGTTACAGGCAGCACACATAATTGCATGAACTTCATTTTCTCAGTAGTAAGGAAAAAGTAAAAATGCTCTCAGAAAGGCATCTATATTGCCTATGATAATTTTTATTTACTGTAATCACGTTTCAGTTCTTGAGGGACATAGATGTTGTTGTGGTTTACAGAGTACAACGTAAATGTTTCCAGCTCTGGAAAAATTCAGAATCCTCATCACTCTTTCATAAGTTGTGAATGTGTGATAGACCTCACTATAACACTAGACCACCAGGTCAGAGTCTTTCAGAGGCCTGTTTACAAACACAAATTTCAGTTACTCTCAGTAACCGAACTCACATTTAGAAGTTTATATACCTTCCTTTGCAGACAAAATATTTATATATTTATTTAAAATCACCAGCATGACTAAGAACAGGCATACTTTGCATGGATTTATAATAATTTCTCAGATTGGGTGTTTTGGGCAGTCATCTGTGAATTTTCAAGCTGTCTTGGGCACATAGTAAGGAAAAGCAGAAAAAGAAAAGGCAGATATCACGAACTCCTAATGTATGACACTACCTTTTTTGTGCAAGTGAAATTTTGGCAGTACATTTATATTAATATAGTAAATATAAGCCTGATAACTAGGCGAGAAAATTGACCAGCAATGGATGAAATCAACTCAACCGAGAACATATGCTACAGGGGAGTCAATACTACCTAAGAAGCCAAATTAAAGAATGGTTAGAGGCACTGCCTTGTGCTGCCCAGTCTAAAAAAGTAAATATTACTCACGTGTTACTAAGCTGATTTCGCAGGATTTACTTTAATGAGAAGGCCTTAGAGAAACTATTTCATTTATCCTTGGAGACTGAAGCAAGAAGGACTCAGCATCTCAATGCCAGAAGGGGAAAGATTCGACAGGTTCGGGACACAATCTTTCAACATATTTGGGAGCTGCATGAGAAAATACTAGAGGAAATGGTACTGCTATTTCTGATACAGTGCCAACTTTGTGCCATATTACAAATATAGAATGGAATACTGGCACACAGTGCCTAGTCGAAGTACAGAGAATATTTCTCCATGGAAATATTAGTGTTTTGCCATGAATGCTAATCTAGAACAGATACAATTACACATACCTCACATGAAATAGCATGCAATTTAATCTGGTGAACACCTATTGCTTAGATAGTCCTAATCTGGGGAAAGATGTTACTCTTTCATTGACTGAATGATGTTACTGAGTTTGAGAGGCTATAGAAAAACATGTAGTAGTAGATAATGAAGTCCAAATGTTATATACTGCAAAAATAGTTATGACAATGCAAATCAGCACTGATTTTAAAAATATCTGGAGTCTATCAACATATGTTTACTGAAATTGTATTGGATAACTTTTGCAAATGCACCTGTGAGAGTTAAAGGTATTGCAGTTTACAAACATGCTGTATGTGTAATGCTCCATTGGTTTTATCACTTGCTTCTTACACCACAGACTTGCCCAGGACTTGTGACAAGTAATACGCTGCCATTCCCAGATAAAGAAATGAGTGAAAGGGCCCTCTTTTCAAGAGTTTTAAAAGGAGACATCAGTTCCAACTATTACAGAAAGAGATTGAAATAAAACATTTGGAGGAATAGATTTTTTTTTTTCTTAAAGCTCTGTCAGCCTTGCCACACAGTGGAAGAATATTTTTTTCTCATCAATTCCAAAAGACTGTGCTTTCTACCCCTGTCCTTTCACAGGATCAAATATGTGCTCTTCCCATGGCAAGGGAAACTGCATTTGAGTAACACCTTAACAGGTTAGACAAGAGTCACTGTTGTGGGACCTTTGGTGTAGAGGCTGATTAAATCAGCCACCAGAAAAATTGCTCTAACTTGTTACTTGCTCGTTAAAGGTGAGGATGCCTTTTAAGAAGAGTAGCAGGAAACGCACCACAGACAGCTGCCTTATAAGGTCTAATAACATCTGAAATGCTGGTAGACTTGTTTGTGGATGATTTTACTGCTGTCATTTCTTCATCTAGACTTGTGCATCCTGCTAAGAGCAACTTCATAGTAGACTAATGCCAGAGAAAAATCTAGAGGAAGAGAGCTAAAAAGCATTTCACACTGGAATTTCTGAATATGAACAAACATTTCTTCATTCAGTTCCCCCAGCATCTAGGTATTGACATTGCAACAGTAATGACACATCTGAAAGGGAAAAAAAAATGACAAAGGAAAAAATTAATAACTCAAACTAAGCTACCAACAAAGGCAGTACAACAGGAGGCACTAATCTTGGTACTGCCTCATAATCATGTGATTGCTGTAACTTGTATGCCTGAAAGCAAGATTTGTACTTCAGCCTTTATATTTATGATAGACATGAAATAGTTAAGTTTTGAGACTCATCATAGCTAAGCTTTTCAAAAGGATTTGATATTTTGTCAATATTGATTCAGGCTTCCTAGTGTCTGTGCAGTAAAAAGAATAGAGGTCTGTTGCTGCAGGAACATGAAGAAAAGATATTTGATTGATTCTTCCATTATCCAATGACGGCTAAAACGGTGCAGGGAATAAAAATGGCAATTAGATTCTTGTCTTATAGAGGAAAAAAGAAGAGAAAAGAAACTGTGCTAGGATTTAGTGAGCTGACATTTCAGAATGGAAATATGCAAAAAATAGGAGCAGAAATGATTGATATATCAGGCCTGTTTCCAGAAGCACAGAAGTTTATCCATAATTAGTGTATTCAGCAATTAAAGCTAATATGAAGTGGTGTTTAGCTCTGTTGAACAAATAGGTATGTCCAAAACCAGTATGCTCATAAACAAATGGTATAATTGTATATGCATTAATGTAAATAAGCTTAAAGAACTAAAAAATAACTGCAAAGACTTTATTTACTTTGTCCTTTTTTCCGCTCAGATTAATTTCAGTCAAGAATAAAATGCATCCCAAACTGTCATGTACAGTACAAGGGGCCACTTCTTTTTCACTTATAAATAACAGCAGTACAGACAAGGCTGCTTTCCTTTTAAGTGCTTTCCTTTATTTTTACATATACATTTAAAAGACAGGAAGCACATTTGTGCAAAACCTATTTTTCAACCTAGGAGAAAAAAATTTCTCTGGATGATTTCAACTCTAATAATAAATTTAATAAATATACTTTCATCCCATCCCATCCTATTTTACATCTGAAAAAATCAGAAATAATTTATGAAGACTGTGGCAAGTGCAGAATGTCTAGTATACTTTAGAATAAAAATTATAGTAATATATATATATTTAATTTAGACCAAAGCACCTTTCCACTTTGATGTTATTAAAAACAGTCTTTTTTTTTATAAATAGCCTCAAGATATTCAGTAGGAAATGAAAGAAAGAATATATTAGACGTTCTTGTTGCTTGTGACAAAGAAAAATTATTTCGTTGAATTGTTCTTTTAATTCTATTAAAATGCTACCTGCGGCCACAATTTTACTTAGAAGGTTTGTCTAAATTAGCATTCCAGTGACAGAATTAATTTATAATTCATATATTTCTTGTTTTACTTGGTCTACTTAGGTTTGTAATATAAATGCAATGTTGAGAAACAATTTCTTAATATAGTCATTTGATTAAAAATCTACATCAACAACGGACAGTTTTCCAAATCTAAATAGACCTTATATACATTATTCCTTATTTCTCAAGCCATCTAACTGAAGACAAAGGCAATATTAGGTACTGCTCAGATCACGCCTGCCTTTATTCAACACTGCAAATTTTAAGTTTGTGAGTGGTCTTTGGGGTAACCACAACAATAATACTGGAACCAATAGTCCGAATATTTTTCAGTCCCTTCTGAGTACTGTACAATAACTGCAGTTAGATTTGCATTAAGTATTCTCCAAAGTGCCTATTAAAAACGCTCATCTGGCAAAACTTTTTAGTACACCATACCATAAAATATGAAGCATTAACCAAAAATATTTAAATCATCAGATTAGAGAATGTATCAGTATGTATTTGGTAAGCAAATGATGTTTTTATAGCTAATAATGAGAAACAAAATAAACACTAAGGTCAGATTAAGGGATAAGAGCATAGAGAGAAAGCGAAGGTGCCACTTGGAGTGGGTGTGGAAAGGGGCTGCCAAGGGAAGAGCTGTGGTGCCAAGAGAGCTGTGCTGGGAGGACTTTGTGGTCTGAGCCACCAGTGGAGGTCTTAGTGCCAGCACTGACCAGAAAATTTTTCCGGTAACGTACTCTGTTTTACAAGTGATTGTATGGACAATAGGACTGCTGCAGGATCTCCGTAGGCATGAGCAGAGAGTAGCAGCCTGTTCACTTATGTTTGCTTTGCTTTTGAGTATTTTTCAGTGCTTCCTGGAATTTTTGAATCGTGGCTGAATTGATTTAGTGATGCAAGGGGAGTTTTTGGGCTGTTTTGTAGCCTAGGGCCCTATTTCAGCCCTAGGTGATAATCAGGTGATTATTGTGCCTTCAAATATACAGAGCATGAACACTATTCCTCTCTGTTCTGTAAAGTAACGTAGGACAACTGCCTGCAAAATGTAGGCCCCCAATACATTCTCTGAATGAAATATCTTACATCACTGAGCACTCAGAGAGCTCTGTCCCTCTCTCTTCCAGCTGGGGAAAGATTCCTTCTTTTTTTTCAATGAGCAAAGACTAGAAGTGCTCAGCAAAAAAAAAAGAAGAAGAGAATTCCAAGCATTTTCTTCAGTAGCTACCGATTATCCTGGATAAACCATTTGTCTTGATATATGCATGATGAAAACTTTTCCATGCATTCCCTGGCAATCAATTATTTTTATCTATCTATAGAATTGGATTACTTTATTAGATATAGTGTTTGCATGGCATTTTTCATGTTTCTAAAATGAATAATTTATTTTTAAATCATAAAAGTCTTCAAGGACATGAATTTTTAACAAAAAACTCTTAATTAAATTATATAAAGAAACTTTTTCTCCTGTTTTTCTTTAAAATTCGAATGTAAGTACCATTTTCTTAGCAGCTATGACAATATTTCCATTTGTTTTTTCTAGGTAGTTTAATGGAGAATTTTTTTTCTGATTTATTTTCTAACTGTAATTTTCCTGTGAGATTGAACAAAAATGTCGATAGCTGTGGTCTCTCTTAATCTCATTCCTGGAAGTGAATCTAAGTGACCATCTCCATGAACTTTATCTCTCTGTTTTTGTGCATTAATGTACTCAATGCTCACAGATTGAGATTTTCTCAGTTTTTGCACCTGCCAAAATGTGACAGAACGAGTGACAGGTGACCAAAATGTGGAATGTCTGCTATGGGTGTCTGTCCCATAGGTAGTGGATTTTAATGCCTTATAACTGCACTATCACTTTTTAAAAGAAACTCTCTGAATATGCATACTCAATGAAGTCTAAACAAAAAAGAAAACAAATGTAATTACAAGTAAAGATAGCCCTTCTGACTTATCAGCAGGGTCTGATCCTGAGTGTACAGCATAAAAGCACAACATTTTGTTTTCACTGGAATTACAGTAAAAGTTATTTATTTGTGTTCAACAGTTAGTAGATGGGGGGTGACAGGGCAGTGGGCTTGCCAATCTCCTTGATAGAAAGCAGTAGTAGTGTTAGATAAGAAACCATCAGTTCTCTTATCGGACTTAGGAAAGATTTGTGTTCAGTGCTTACACGTACACAAGTTAACCTACAATCCTTAATGATCCTGGTGGAATGCAGAGAGTTGATTACAGAAGAAGCAGATCAAGAAGAAGAAAAAAGTGGAACTTTACTGTGTTTCATGACTGCCATTATTACAGACTGCCTACTTAATTTTAGGCCTGTCTTTTAGACAAAAACTATGATAAAAGTCATTGTATTACTAATATTAATGAGCTGAAGAAATGCACTTTGGTCTCAAGCTATCCTATTTCCGTGTAAGAGTGCTTGCTACTGAGTGCTTGCTGCAAAAAGCATACTTGAATGTGCTATGGGGAAAGCAGCAGGATATATTTTGTCTTTGCCTTTTCAGTAAAGTTTTAAATCCTACGTGGAATTAAGATGCTTTGAAAGTTCACCTGCAATACAAATAGAATCTGTAGGTAGCAAACCAGAAATAAGCTCAACTGAACAAAATTCAGATCAGAAAAGATAATTATTTAATGTCTAGAATTAATTTTAATGGAAAATGTTAGATTGCAAAAGTAGGAAGGTCTCTATTCCTTTAGTCTAACACTTTATGACAAGAAGGTCAACTATCACATTGTATGCACCATTACTTTACTAGCTTCTTTTTGAAAATGTTTTTGCCTAGAAGCATTTCCACTGAGTTCAGCAAACTATTCATGGGGGAAAAATTACTCTTACGCTAAATAGGGCATGATGTAAAACAATAATAGTAGCAATCTTTATCTAAACACCTTTGGTTTAGAAGCTGTCTATTGCACCCTGCTGAAGAAATATACAGAGGTATAAAATTAGGGGAAAAAAGGCAAACCAAAATGTAGCATATGAAAGTAAATTTGGGAGCAATTAGCAGCAAACATTGTCTGATGAGATGAGCATATTTGGCAGTTATGAGTTATGTCTATTTTCCTCAGCTGAGGTTCTGACCCCTGACTCTTCAGAGACTGCTGATTTGTCATAGACACATTTGCAGCTGTATATATCATCCCATTTTCCTTATTTTTCCACTTACATATTCCTAAGCATAGTCATTAAGGATAATAAATAACTATGTCATATATTCCAGGAAGATATTTTGATTGCAATATACCATTTTATGGCCTCTTTCTGCCAAATCAGTGACACCTTGCTTTTCATCATCTTAATTGACTGTTCAGTGTGGAAGAGTATATCTGAAGGAGAAAAAAAATCTCCTGACTCTATTACTGTTTGCTAAGTAGAGACGTTTATGAAGTTTACTGTGATTAATGTGTATTGAGAAAAAAAATTAGGAAAAATCTATTTTAATGCCTATGTCACTGTGCACACGCTCTTAACAAATTTAAAAGTTCAGGTGTGCTGTGACTTTATGAGGGTCCTTTCGCATGTGTACATTTTGGGAGAAGAAAAATGTTTGGGGATGTGAAAAAATGTGAGGCCACTGTAGAGTTTAATTTGATTTCCTTGTGGGTTACTTCGCTATGCTAGGGAGTTGGAAGCTGGTCGAGAGAATTAAAAGAGTTAACAGGACATTTACAGTACTCAGGGGACACCAATGTCTTTAGAGTTGTAGAGGGTCATGGAACTGATTAAATACCACAGCGTCACCAGGAGATAGCATTAAGAAGTGCTGAGAGCTGCAGCACTGAATCCAATATATTCATTTCAAGAACATAGCATAGGTCATAAGAGCAAATAAAGGCAACAAATTTGCATAGCCTTGTCTACAAGTAAAGCTTCATTGAGTTATAAGAAATATAGACTTCAGAGACACACTATCTGGCAAAATTTTCCATCCATTCCATCTTTTTGTTTCAACTTAAACAGTGACCACTGTGAGGAAACTGACCTTTGCAAGTCATCTAGTGAGGACGCAGACATAAGCATTATTTTTCATGATTTTTGTGCATTAAATGACAGATACAAATCGGACATAATTACTGTTGAAGGCACAGGTGTCCTTAAATTCAGCCTTAGATTAAGCAATATTCTGTCTTGTCTAATATAAGCTGGGACAGACTCAAGTAAGACTCATCAACATTAAGCAAGTGTTCTTTGGGCTAACAGATGCAGAGCACTGTTCCGCTTGTGTGCCTTTTTAAAATCCATCGTTACTGATTTTGCTGGCCAAGGAAACTGAGACTTATGAAGGGCAGCAGGGTTATCAACAGAGCTTTTTCTGAGCTTGAAATTTTCATCAGATGCCTTTCTGAAGATACAGGAATTCACATACTGTCTGCTCATCCCTAAAAGTGCAACAGCTGATATCAGTGAGAACTGTTGTCGGCTCGTCTGTGCCAAAAGGGAGGAAGCTGCTTCCAAAGGGCCCTCTGCTGTGTAAAGACTGCTCATTGCAGAATCAGCAGTATGTAAATTTAGAAGTAATCTCTGCAGCGTGACTCCATGCTGGGTCTAACAAATTATGGTGTGACACTTGATACTAAAGACAATTTGGACCTTCAGTGACTAATGCAATTCAGTGGGTAACTGGATCATCAGTACCAAAGCTCTACCCCTGGGATTTATTAAATGCTTCTGTGTCCGTTTCTTGCCAAGGCTAGAGAGGGCTGTGTGCCAGTGGAGGACACAAGTAGACTCCTTTCATAGTCACACAGGGTCCATACATAGTCACATTTCCAGCCTGAACCATCCTTAGGATTGACAACGAAAAGGAGGGCAGGGTGCAAGGTCATTCTAAGTTAGAAGACAAAGAAGAGAATTATATGTGGTGGTGTTTAAAATATATATCTTAGCTCTTATCATAAATATAATTTACTTAGTAAAGGACACTTCTGCTCTTTACTTAGTACGTCTACACACTGAACACAATTTTTGTTTCCCCATTTTTGTTTTTTTTAACAATCTCTTGGACTAGCAAATGGGTGAAGCATTTAAGCATTTTATGATGCATAAATATACTTATCAGGCGGGAAAGCAAAACTTTTGCAGCGTTATAAGTGGCAGCCACAGCCTAAGCAGAAAAACCTCCCTAGCTTTCTTTTACAGTTTATGGAAAGAGACAGGCCCTCTAGAGAGAACCTAAAATTATGTTCCTGTGATGAACTACTGCTCTGGGTGCCTGCTTTTCCTGAGTGACCCGAGGGAGGTTAGCTATATAAGCTGAAGTTAATCCAACCCTTCTTCCTCCAGATGCCTCACATCAAAAGCATTCATTATAAGTGAAATGTACTTACAGTATGAAAGACTATTTGCAAATACCCCCATACCTTTAAATCTCACAGCTGTACTGTAGAAGGAGCAGCAGACAGGAAACCTTCAGTGCCTACATATCTCAAAAGGTATGGGTTGCCATGGACCTCTGCGGGGTGACGGGGCCAGGCCCAGGGCTACATTAATGATTACTATCACTACCTGTCTCTGTCTGTCATTGTCTCTCTGTCTCTGTCTCTTTTTAGAGTCACAACTGAATATTTTGAAAATGATGCTTGGTATTAATATTTAATGATTTATGTTTTTCTTGTCAAAATGATCAAGTAAAAATCTACGTACAAATATTTCCCCTCTATGACATTTTCTTCTTTTTTCCCTATTACTATTTCTTTTACTGTAAAAGTCAGTAAAATGTGAAGTAGACAATTTCAATATAAAACATCAGAACCTTTTATTTTAATTTCTGCCACCATGCTGCAGTGAGATAAGTCAGTGAAATTGACAAAAATTTGCAAGTTACTTGGGCCGATCTGAAGTTACCATTGTGATGTGATGAAAAAAAAAATGCCTCTCTAGAATTTTTCAGTTGTCATTTAGAGGACCTGGCTTGCCATTAACACTTACAAAGCAGCTTATCCCCCTTTTCCTGGAAGAGTCCAGTGTTGATGAATTCACCTGTCTAATACAAAGATAAACAAGAAGTGTCACTTTGTTTTCAGAACGTAACTACCCAAACGAATGAAAAATGACAACTTACAAATTGCTTTATTAGCCTCTTGTACTAAGGCAGGATGGGATCCAAGTGCCAGTAAATGAGCCCTTGTGCCTACCCAGTCCTCAGTGTCCCCAGTTGTCACTGTGAGACCTTCACTGCTCCATGCCAGGGGCAGACAGAGTAGTGGGGCTGCAGATGCACATGTCCTCCTGAGTGCTCAGGGAAGGGTGCAAACCCGCCTCCTTTTTGCCAGCCAGCCTACAGGAGGCATGGCATTTCAGATAGAAGTTCAGAGGTTGTAGACAATAGAAGGTGCTTTGATTTTATTTCACGGTCACTGGAATAGGAAAAATACATAGATCTTACAGATCAGGACATGCAGTACTTACTTTGTTACAAGGGCAAAATGTACTGATAAATCAAAAAGTTATTATCCTGAAAACAACAAGAAACAGAGGGAAAAAAAATCTATCATGTAAGGATTAAAATCCTAGCTTTAAACATTTATTTATGGTGTCAGAAGGGCTTGAGATAGACCTTAAGATAATTGAATTATGATTGCTGTCTGATTTTGTTACTCTTCCTCTTTTTTTCTACCTGGATTTGGAATGAGCTGATT
The DNA here is from genome assembly GCF_040807025.1 of Struthio camelus. NCBI lineage: Eukaryota > Metazoa > Chordata > Aves > Struthioniformes > Struthionidae > Struthio > Struthio camelus. The sequence continues at coordinate 114,298,297 of NC_090942.1, read as the reverse complement.
CAAAAAAATAAAATGGAAAACAGCTAGACTTAGAAATAGCATAGATTGAAGGTGTGTTGTCTTGTGAAGTGTTAGAGCCAGAAACAAAAATTTTAATGCCACATGTAAACTTCTGAATCTCAGTTTTCAGGTAAAATATTAATGTTTCACTCCAGTATTAATGAGATATTGGCTGTTAAAATGCATGTGGAAAAAGCTTGTAAGGCTGTTTTATTTGTAGGCCAGTATAAATGCTTTCAGGATCAATATGCTTTTCCAACCACTGCTGCCAGACTACTGATCAGACAGGAGGAAAGAGTGTCCTTGTGTTTTCAGAGTTTAATTTGAATCAACAACAAAACTACAGTATAAATCTGGAGGCATGATTCTTCGTGAGGATTACTCCTTACCTTCTTGACTTGGTTATATATTTATTATTTCCTTTTTGGGCTCTTATCTTAGTAAGGACCTACCTTATCTTACTAATCCAGTCTCCTTTTTTGGCTTATCCTCTATTTTCTTCTTTACACAGTGCCTGGGGATGTGAGTTCCTTACAAAGGACTGCGGTAAAATCCTGGGATAATTAAAGTTATGTGGAGTCTTTAGAACAATTTTGGTGCAACCAAGTTCAAAACCAACGTCTCACTCCCTCAGAGTTCTTCCAGATGTCTCTTTATTGTAATAACCTGAGAATGCAATAAATAAAAATTTGAAATAGAAAGTACTAAATTTACTAAATGATTATTGTGATGTCTGAATTCCTGATTATAGTATTCTTACTCCATTGCATTTTATTTGAACTTTTACTTTGTTCTTCTTTAGAAGAGGCGGTCAGAACATCTTCCCTCCCTCTCCTTTCCCTGTGACACACAAGCATGGGCCCACACACAGAAAGATTGCTACAGGGATGAAAACTATCCACTTCCATCCTTCCTTAGTTGATTGGAGAGCCAAGAGAAAGCATTCATGGGCCATCTCAACAATTCAGATAAACTTTTTCTCACTCCAATCCCTCCACTGATTCAGAGGTAGATTCAGATTTCAGAGAGGACAACTACATTAATTGCATACATTTCTTTTTCCCAAGGAACATGTCAGAGTTCAACTGTCTCATGACACTTTTTGCTATGTCTAGAACAGACTAGCACAGCAAATGAGAGTTAAAAAGATGATATCTCAGTCCCTGAAAATCTCTATGTTATGTAAGAGATGGTTTTCCAGCTAGTATTTTAAGTGGCGCACCTCACTCAGTTGCATATGGAATAAGGGATTTTTTTAGCATATTAATTTCAGTTTTCTTGCAGTGTCACTTATCTCTTGAAAAATGGTTTGAGATGCTTAAGCTGTTTCATTGTTATTCAGTGGGTTATAGCTATGGTGCAAACTGAGGAGGGAAACATCTTCATAGCCTGATGTACTTGTTTCCATGTTCATATAAATTGAAAGATCATTATGATTAAAAACTAAAATAAAACTAGGTAGACATTTCTGAGATCAATTACCTTTCCCACAAAATTAATTCACAAAACGCAACAAAAGAAATTAACCAGAAATTCACTATGTATTACCTATCAACATTGTTTATTATTTCACCTATGGTTGATTTATCTCCTCTCTGAGTGCTGAAAATAATATAAATAAAATGAAAAACAGAATTTGTATCTTCTTTTTAAAGAATGAAGGATGAAATTCATCTAGTAATCTATTCCTGTATGATCTTAAGTGATAGTTTTGATTGCACTTGTAGAAAGACAGTCTGTGGTTTTTAAGCAGGCATGCACTTCTGTTTTCATTTTGTCTGGAATATGTTATTTTTTCAGATGCTCTTTCTAATTTCATTTTGCAAGGCAACTAGTGCTGAATTAGCAACAAGGCAGGCCTCAGGAAGTGTCTGAGAGAAAAAAGAGAATGAAAAGGAAAAAAAAAAACCCAAACATTAAAATTAATTTTGTGTTTAGATAGGAATAAAGCCATGAGTCAACTTGTATAAAGGACTGCTCAGTTTGGACTCCACTGACTAAATGATGCAGGATTTGGTCAGAAATTTATTTATAAACTCTTTAAATATCAAGCAGTTTGTTGCAGGGCATAGCCTTTGCCTGGAACTTTAGTTTCTTTAATACTTTTGCAAAATCTCTGCTAAAGGTATTTATAAAGAATCATTTGTTGCCTAAAATGTGAATAAATATTGTAAGTGTGGGTCCTTCCAGGCTTCCTTTGTGGAGAGCAGTCTAACTATGTTTCAGATGGAAAAACTGAACTGTGCAGTTTCATGCTACGGCTGAATCAAACTACAACTTAAAGGAATTTAACAAGTCACAAATGAGGAAAAGGGGAAAGGCTCATTTTGCCTTTCTCTTTCTCTTTCTTCCCGCCCCTGTCCATGAAATTCCCTTCTCTCCTTTCCCCCAGGTTTGATGCTTATTTGTTTATCTAATTCAATTTGCTAGCATGGCAGGAAATATTCCTTTTGTTTTTCCCCTCTTCCCAACTTAGTTTCCCACCATTTAGTGAGTCAAAACAGTCCACCATCTGATCGTGTGCGTGCTAGAGTCAGCACTAAATAAATGACAGAAAACACAGCCAGTGTGGGAGTGGGAAGCCCTCTCCCTCTAGATGACAGCAACCAGTTTTATAACCTCCTAGCGCTGCACTGGAGGAGATTAGGAAACATCCTGGGACTGTGCTGACAGCTAGCAAACATCAGCATGGGCCAGCGCGAGGAGCGGGTCCCCCAGCTAGGGCTCTCCATGTCAATGGGAACGTGCCAGCAGTCAGTCTGGGCAGAGCTCACGAGCCGGCGTGCAGCCCTGGGAACGCAGCCTGACACCGCCTAGCTCCTCGGTGCTAGATGAAGTATTGCCCTGTGTCAAGCAGATGCCGTCCGTGGCAGAACCGGATGCGGTGGAAGGAGGTCAGCAGCTGGTAGGAAACTGAATACAAAGCTTCCGGTCTGGGTGCCTAATTATATGGCTATAGCATAGGTATCCTTTCTTCTGTCTCATCTTTCAGAGCTATTTCCTTCTGAGCAACTAGGTGAGAACACAAGGAAGAGAGTTTCTATCTTTTTAAGCTCAGCATTTCAGGAATGCCGCTGAGCAACAGAAGACTGGAGTACAACCCTCTGGTGCCAGGAAACACAAGCAAATAATTTCAATAAAAGACACTGAAAGAGACCCACCTCAGAAGAACTGAAACCTGGTCGGTAACCTGAGATGTAGAATAGTGAGGGTTCAAATGCTGATCTGAAACAAGGAGAGAAAAGGGCTTTCACACAGGTGTCATTTTTTGGATGAATGCCCCAAATACAGTTTTGGAAGCACCTGTCTTGCTCACATCAAAAACTACAGAAGATAGGAAACTCATTTCCAGCTCAGCTGTACTCAAGATTTCCAAGCTCTCATTTTTTTGCTGAAATTCTGTGATGCCTCACTTGCTGCCTTTTAAATATATATAGGAATTGGCTTGGTCACACCTTTTTAAGCAGGTAAAAAATTACTTTATCTTCCCCTTAGAAACCAAATTACTAAGATTTGTGTTAAAAGATAATACAAGATAACAAAGGACCTGAAGCTATCTGTCTGAGGGGAAATTTAAAAACCACTTAGACTTCAATAACAACAAAATAGCATGCCATAGTCATTTACTGCATGTATTTTAACACAATTAGCAGCCTGAGTGCTCTGAAGAGTTTATGGATTAACATGGAGGCCAAATTTCATTTTAAGGAGGAATAGCAATGTTTCCAATATTTTGGGGGCTACTGTGAGAGATTTAATGTTACTTTTATTTGCATTTATAAAAATTTCCTTTGGGTTAATAGTAAGAGCCAAAGTTCAACAGCTAGTTGTTGCTTTCTAAGTTAAATATATTGAATTAATTACAGTAATCTTTGAACTAATGTATGTACATAGGTAAGTATATATAAATATATGCACACATTTTAAAGTGTTTTTGTGTTAATTATGGCTGCCAAAATTTGCACCATGTACTTAATTCATGACAACGGCTTTACAGTAGAATATAATATCTTCAGACCTTTATAAACTTACTCATCCATTTGGACTTTCAGACTAGATGTTTTTAATACCTTGTATTTTAACAGAACACATCAAATAGTTTGGCTTTATAATGTCAGAACAGGTTGGAAAACTTTAAGGAACTCGGTCCCTCTTTCTAAGATTAGATCATACAACCCTTGGTCAAGCAGCTATGCACATTAGAGTACTATGAAAGAAAAAGATAAATATGAAACTACAAGGACAAGGAAGACAAATAGAAACTAATTATTTCCTTACATTTTGCCTCAATTCTCTGTAGCCAAAGTGCAGTTGATGAATGGCCTTACATCATTATTATTATTAACAGAAAGCAAAGCACCATTTATAAAAATATTCCATTTTAAAGAAAAAAAAAACTCAATCATCTGAGTCACAGTTTATGCTACTGTTACTTTCAAAGAAGGTTAGCTTCTTCTATCCAAAGAGAAAATGCTTTAATAAAATATAAATATATATTTGTGTGTGTGCGTGTGCACGCATGTATACACACGTTTCTGTGTATAAAACTTGATGGTCTAATTGCAATAGCTATTTAGTTGGTCATATTGGGCCTAATTTTTTGCTCAAGGCAGTAGATGCAGCTCTTTTGGCTTCAATACAATTGTGCACGTTCTACTCACGGACTTGGACACATATCTTTATCAGAAAGCAGGAATAATCTTCAAAGGGATAACGAGGTCAAGAGTAGGCTATGCGGGGAGGCATACATATCATAAATATTTTAACAAGCCTCTTGCATATTCCTTTTAGGTGTTTCCAAATGTTTGTGTGTGGAGGGGGTCCTTATTACTTTTACTGAGATAAAGATTGTAGTAATCAGCACATACTGACATAGAATTCCTTATCAACAGCTCTGTTGCAAATGTATACAGAATAAAGATATGGTAAAATCATATTTCACAATGAACATTCTCTAGTTTAAAACAGTCCTGGCTGGTGTCTTTATCACTCTGACATTTTATAATTTTGTTTGAAAAGTATTTTTCCAATAAATAATAGCATAACTATACACAGATCGAGGTTTGTTTGTTTCAAAATAATCAATCCATTTATTTTCTGAGTCAAGTAGTACTACAGCCAGCTCCACAGTGTAGGCAGAGTTGCATCTGTGATAGCAAAAGAGCAGATAATGTGCAAAGCTGAGAGGAGGAGAAACCCTCTTTTCTGTGCGAATTCAGGAGAAGCAACCGGCTGGAAGCGCCAGACAAGACATGAAAACTCAAGGGAATGCTGAGTAGGTGAATGAGACTGAGGCAACAGCGTGATTTTGGGTGCTCTGCCTGAAAGAAGAAAGATGAGAATGGCAGTGAGGTTTGTCCTTTCTGTCCTTCTTCCTCTCTTTCTTCCTATGAATTCTTCTCTTTTGCATCCCCAGAGGCCCCAGGACACAACCAGCTTCCCTTTTCTGATGCAGCCCAATCCTATTACTTCATCCTGTATTAAATACCTCATCCCCCTTATTCCCCTTGCGTCTTTTTTATTAATCCCATTTTATCCTTATTTCTGACTACTGAGAGGGAGAAAGACAATGAGGAACAGGCCAGGATCTGACTCCTAAGCAGCAAGAAGAGGGCCAGGGCAGAGAACTGGCCACAGGGAATGCAGACCATGGCTGTAGGGAGGGAGCAGCTGTTAAAGAGAATCGCCAGCAGTACCTTTAGCAGGAGCAGAAGGGTGTGTAGGAAAGCAGTAGGAGTTGGACCAAACTATCCCCACCTGCTCAGTCAGGGGCAAAGATTTTTCTTTCTTGTGCTTTGATCAAACTCTGTCAAATATCTATTCTGAGAAATGATTAAAAATTAAGGAGTGTAAGCTCCATTTTTGTTTCTCTTTTTTGGGAAAGTGAGTGGTTTGGCTTTTTATTGAATTTATGTTTCTAAGTTTTAAAAATTAATTTCTTACATTAATTTATCTAAAATTTTCACTCTTTGAAATTTTATGAAACAAAATTACATCTGTAAAAAAGAATTATACACCTTCTGTTTATAACTTCTGCCCATAAAACATGCTGGTAGATTTAATTCATAGACAAAGAGCTAGTAGTTTTCAGCATTTCACGGAACAGAAAACTAACATGCAAATGTACAAAAAAGGACTTTATCAAATGCAGAATTGGAATAGTTCTGAAAATTACTCACAAAAACAAAGTGTGCGGCTCTTAAAAATGTCTATGACCTCAATGTGTGCACACGAATAATAAGAAAGAAAGCCCTTTTTCATATGGTCACAAAATCGGTCAGATTAGAGGACCATAACTTTAAAACGGTAGCATTTTCATGCTACTTGAAAAAGCACAAAAAAGAGGATTTCAGTTTCTATAAATTAATTTAAGACTAGACCCTAAACAGATGTCCAACCACAGATACCCCAGGTTAACAGAAGAAGCCATTAAGATAGCAGAGACAATACAAACCTGTAAGTAGGTTTTTTTTTCAATTAGCCTAAGTTGTAACCACGGTTAATAACTACTTTTCTATGACAGAGCAAATACTTTTGTCAACAGTATCCTTTTGTAATAAACTGTATGTTTGCAAGAGCTCCATTTTTTGTAGTTTCTATGAGATAACATGTCAAGTTCAGACACATCAATAAAATTGCCTAGTATCTAAGCAAGCTGACACAGCTGCTTGTTTTCAGCTCTTGCCAGTGAGTCTTAAATAGCAATACAGCCACAGATCTGCCATTAGTACAATGATCGTATTATCTTATGAATAGTCTTAACATCAATGAATAATTACTAACTGAAATATTCCTTATCTGATCATTTTAGACTTGCATCATGAAGGTCAGACCATGGGAAAAAAGTGATATGGAGCTGACTACGGTTTGAGAACTCTACCTATTTTTAGTATAGACTTAGTATGTATTTCAGGACTTAATCCTATTCTTCTTGCAGATAAATTGAAAAATTTCATTTTATTTCAGTTGTTCGAGAGCAACATTGCCATGGCTATGTTTCTCAGCCAGTGCTGACATGAAAGTAAAGGAGGTAATCACGGAAAAACTGTAGTCCTTGAAAAGAGATCAGAGTAGTCATTCCAGTACAAAAGAATGAGGAAAAATGGGAACCAAGCAGAATGCACTGAAGATAGAATTTACATTGGGAAGTGGCAAGTGAGGGCGAATAGGCAAGGAGTCATCTGAATAAATAAATCACTCAATCATAGGACTGGTAGTTTGAGACAAAAAGGAAAATTCAATGCCAAGGTTTGCTCAGACAGTCATTCTTTCTATTAAAACAAACTTACTCTTTGGAGGTGAGTGAATACATGAAGGAGATTCGCTGAAATACAAAGTAAGGCAATCATATGCCACTTCTCTTTGTCTCAAAAGGCAAATCATTAAGTACATGACTGACTTGTACTGACATGGCACACTGTCTGGTTAAATGGATCTAATAAGACACTGGTTTGCAAATGTATTTGTGATTATTATAGTAGGCACACTCATACTTAATAACATGATCATTACAGTTGTTATTACAATAACATTCATTATTACCTACGAGAAAAGGCACCTGAAGGCAGAAAGCTGACTCCTTTTGTACATAAGAGCTGAAGCTGAAGAGGAGTCCAGGAAGTTTCTATTACTATTCTTGTCACAAATAATGGATAATGCAACAAAACACAGCTCAAATGTCTGAGTGTTCATGAGCTTGAATCAACTAATAGATTCAGCTCCAGACTTGTAAGGGCTGTACCTAGCTGTCTCTGAAAATGGATGTTAGATGCAATGTAATAGCCTTCTCTTGAAAGCTACTACAAGGCAGGCGCATTGGAACTCCTCTCACACTTTGTAGGGCAATCATCATCTGAAAGACAGTCAATTTACTCCACTCAGCTTTTACAGGTCTGTTGTCTCCCAAATACATACTGCTTGATAAATTACTTCCTTGACTTTTCCACGGCATAGTATCCTCCTATGTCATAGGAATATTAAAACCAAAGCAGATTCTACAGTTTGTACTAGGGAATTCATAACTAGGTTTGATGTTGCAAGATCTTGAAGTATTTCATGTATAGTTTCAAATCTATTGCTATTTATTCCCTACCTATGTAGATTTAGAGAGTGGCAAGAGCATCCATACGTATAAAACTTTATATGTGCATGTCTATTTGTATATGTTATTGTGTAAATGACTGGTTTTTTTTTTTTTTAATCATAAGATCTTTCAGGTCTAGTTGTGCCTTGTTTGGTCTTTGCTTTTTTTTATACGTTTTGTTTTTTGGCTGTTAACGTTGCTATGTAACACTGCTAACTAAAAAAACTTTTTCAAAGTATTTGACATTGGCCTAGGCCAGTACATAACTGTTTAGTATTATTCATATTCTCATTGATCTGAACTGGATCCAGGAGCCTCATGAGACTTAAATCCATGTTTTCACAATTCCCAATTATAATTGTTACTTGAAGAAAAGGAAGAAACTCCTCTCAAATAGGTATTTTAAAGGCTCAATTTTTTTTCTTTTTTTCAATAGCATCTGTAGAAACTTGATATAAGAGCATTCAAAGAGCAGCTTTTGAAAGTCAAATGCAGTCCAATTTTGCTTCTATTTGTGCGCTTCTTTGAGATTCTTAAAAATTTGATTTTAGTATATTTGTGTCTTCCTCCAAGTCCTTTTGGGGAAGGGGGAGGGGCTCAACCTTTGGGCTAGTTTGGAACTGCGTAGGGTTTTTTGGCAGGGGAGAGGGGAAATGAGAGATATTATACAATCAGATTGCAAAAAAGATGACTAAAATGCAATATTTCCCCCTACTTAAATATCGGCAATCCTAAAGAAAATTTTGTTTGTTGTTGATGAGTCAAGTTACTCTTCTGGAAACAAAAGCAAAACAATGAACAATGTATGATAATTTAGATCATTTAGACCTGCCTTCACTTGCCAGCACATCAACCGACAGCCAGGTATGGATGAGTTACCACTGAGTTTAGAGTTAAGCTCTCACAGTTTTCTCAGAAGAAAAATCAGTGCTTGACACTTTTCTTTCACTAAATGATATATTCAATCAGGATGCCTTTTTTTAATATTGCATCCAAGAACAAATCCAAATTAAAGACCTCTTGCATGCACAATTCTGTAGGGCATTTCCACATAAACATGAAATTCTATGCAGAAAAATTGAGGAATGACTTTCTTTTATATTGTAAGTCTGCTTCTTGTATACATCTAAACTCCTTTCTCTTCATCCTGTACTATCAAGTAAAAGACATACCTACCTCATTTAATAGTTTCATTACCCTATTATTTATATGCATAGTATATAAAAAAATTGCAAAGCTCATCTATCATGCTAGTCTCAATTAATAAGCTACATATTAATGCAAATAAATAATTCAGAATACTTAAAAGGAGTTTAAAATAACTACATAAAATATTCATAACCGCATGTCTGAATACATAGAGGAATGAGAGAAACATTAATGTTAAAAATATAGAGAATGTAAATCTAGAAGTGTTACACAACAGCAAAATGAAATGCAGATCAAGTACTGGTGTAGTCTCGACAAGTGGATTGTATATAAGCATGAAAAACTACCATTCAAATATTTTCATCTTTCTCCTTAGGCTACTCATTTCTATTATCTTTCCTTTCTTTTACTTTCCCTTCAAACTCTGATCATCCATTTTCAGGCATTCTTCATTCATGTCTTACAATATTTATTTTTCTCTTTTTATATAGATAGTCTTCTGAATGCTATCAATAATATATTGCATGATTTTACTCTCACACAAAAAATATAACAAGATTATTTGTTTATTTCACAAATAAAGGCTTGCCAAACTGAAAAGACACACATCAGCAAAACGGAAGATCAAGAAGATCAAGTCATATGGGCAGAACTGAAGGTCCTATGGGAAGGAAATCTTAAAATGTATGTATGCAGGAAATATGAAGTTCATCATAATTACCAAAGAAAAGTAGCCAAATATAAGATGGTGGTCATTCGGCAATAATATATAGACAAGACCAAAGCAGAAACATAAAGTCCTATTAGCAAAATATAGAAAAACTAAACAAGAAAGCCAGATTCATATAACAGTCTTCTTGCTTTCTTCTCACTAATAAACACCGAAGTGTATTCCGATGAAATAAAAAAGTTATGCATTTCAAATTTTCTGAAAATAAGATATTCAATCTTTTTTTATTTTTGGAGATAAAGATTCAAAAATAAAACCACACTGAACCAAGAAATACAGAACGATCTCAAATAAAGAATATCACTGCAACCAGGCAATAATTAAGGCCGACAGACCATCTTTTCTCTAGCAGTTAATAGATCGGTATTTCTAAAGAGCATCAGTCATTTAAGAAATTATATGTTAATATAGATAGAAATATATTTTAAAACATATTGAAGTGAGAATTTAATGATTTTGCAAAAGTTCTGAGATTTTCTCTGAAAAAAATACACTCAATGTTGATTTGAAAGAATAAATGCAGAATTTAAAATACTACATATTTGCATTTTCAGTTTATTTTATATTAGTATCTGGCTTTGTTTGGATATACTGTGGATTTCAGCTAGATATAATTTCTCTTTAGTAATAACCAGTTTTAAAACTCTGTTTTATATACATATTTCATTATAAGGTGACAAAAAACAAAGGGCTTCAATACCTGTTACGGCTAAAGGAACTTCCTGACCCATCAGAGAGCACTGAAAAATGGAAGTACTAGAACTATATTTTCCTGTAAAACTCCGCTTACTTATTCTCATAGGTTTTAGTCTGTTAAGTCCTTTGGAGACAAGAAACAGGGCTGGTTCTATATGCTCAGCACCTAGCATAACTGCTAGTGAACTTGCTGGTACCAAAAGAGAAATATAGTAGGGTCATTCCTTGTTTCATGTGCTTGAAATAATGTCAGTATTAAGCATTACAATATTGATTTTCAATATATTGAGACAAAAGGTGTAGATAAGTGCATCAAATCCTGTGATTACCTAACTTTGAGATATATTGACCAACACAGTAAAGCTTCTTGTTCTGGTGAAAAATGGGACTGAGCTGCTTAATAACTGTCAGGAGATATCAAGCCTACAAAAATATCACAGCTATTATATATACTAAATGATTTTGCCCTATTCATCTTTGTGTATTGCCCTCAGCTTCCTTTGTCTATGCTACTAGACTTTGTTAGCTTTTCAAAGGAAGTCTTACCAGGGGGCTAACAGTCATCAGAGGAGCAGCCACTGAAGAAACCTAACGTTTGGAAGTAATTGCCTGCAACTGCACCCCACGGAGATGTCACAAGACAAACAGAGGCTGTCTGCATGTGGATAGAAACCCTCTGAAGAAAACTTGCCTCATGCACTTTTGGGAGAAATGCTAACCTACAGAACTTTTTTTCCTTTTATTTTATAAGTTACAAAGTTTCTTGTGGAACTCCAAACAGTGTGAATAACAAAGTGGTGTGTATATGCATGGTGATGGTAGTATGCATGAAATTAATCAGGCTGCTTACAAGTAAATAAGCATTCAGAGTCCTCTTCTGAGTTAGTTTCAGTTCAATTTACACACATTGTGCAACAGGTGAATGCTGTTATTCGGATAATTATTTGTGTTAGGTGCTCAGAAACAGGGTGAAGGAGGTAATGCAAGAGTTTTATGAAGCTGAATGGAAAAGAGATGATTAACAGAAAGCTGAGGTGCATGAAGATGATAAAGGTTATGAGTAGAAGATCATTAGATGAGCTTGGTTGCAACTTCTTTGAAATTCTTTCCAAAATAATTATGTTAATATACTTTGAATTTAGCATTGCTTGCAGGTAGGGATGCTGTTAAGTGTTGGAGGAAAGTTGACTTAAAGGACCAATATGGACATTATCTGTGCTCCCCAGAGCATTGAGAGCATATATTTTTAGTGAATTGAGACTGCATACCATCACACAACAACTTTAAATCACATGTTTTACTGTCTCTTGTTATCTCTTTCTGTATTTTGGCTTTACTGGATAAAGCAATCAAGCAGGAATTCCAGATAGGAATTTCCTCTTCATTTATGTGTTTGGCTGAGACAAACTTTCAAGCAGTTCTAAGTCTATGATGCTTAATATCCGAAGGCACTACTAATACAGAATCTGAGTGAATCCTGACGATGGTACCCACCTTGCCACAAGGACTGATGAGTTGGAGCAAGACGCTCTGATTTCCTACACACGTTCGCATTACCGCCAAGTGCTTCCTGCACTTCTGTATGGCACCTGGAGAGCAGACAAGGTACGGAGCCCTTTTGTTCACAACCTAGTCCCAGAATCATTGTCCTCTTCCTCATTTGATTCCCAAGCATCTTTCTAGAGGCTTTAGTTTTCATAGTCCCTTTGAACTAACAAATAATCCATAATTTTCTTAGGGTTCAGATACTAGGATAAAGAAGAGGCAGGAAAAGATTATCAGGAGTGAATAAGTAAATGATAAACACCTACAGTGAGCAAGGTGGCTATATGCTTTCAACTGCAAGGTGTTGCCATGTATTGAAAAACGTAACTACGTTTTTCATGTTGATTGAAATCTGTTTCGAGTACAACCTGTTACCTGCTATGAAAAATGGTCTGGGGACAAAAATTATGAAGTCTAGGTTGGTAGATTCATATCTTCTGCTTAACTATCTGTTTAACAGAATTATACTAAGTTTTCTGAAAATTTAGAAAAAAATAGTTTCAATGGCCTCAGCAAGGCCTGCTTGGCCAAGGAGTGTCTTTTCCGCAGCTGAGAAATTCATATTGTTTTCTTGTAGAAATTGCTCTGACATTAAACAGGAAGCAATTTCATACTTCCATCCTTTCTTCATTTCAGACATAAAGAGGATTTGTCTGTACTCCTCAATAGCCTGTTTCCATGAAATCTGTAGGAATTTGAGACTCCATTCTCTCTGTCAAATCTGTTTGAAATAGGTTAGCAATGACTTCAGAAATTAGGTAGAAACATACCTACAATTTAGGACATGCGCCACACCTCCTTAAAGAAACAGATTAAGAGGCCTTCAAAAATAAGAATGAAGCTGTGCCTTTTTTTCCTACTGAAGTTAAGTAGTATTTACAGTAAATAGAAAAATCTGAATTTCCTGTATTTTTTACATTTGCTTTTATTTAAATTGGGAAATAAAATTGAAATATCTAGTACTTTACACTTAGAGACCCATTAAATTTTGATTTAGAATTGGTTAAATGATTCACTCTAGAACTTTTAGCCCAAATAAGCGCTTATCTGAAATTCTGAATTGAGCCATTTCACTGCATTTTGTTGAACTGACCTGCCATGGCTCACTTCATCTGTAAATGGCATTTCCCTGTGGTGCCATATTAGTTCGTGTTGTAGATTGGGCACCTGATGGCCTCATTTTTTTTTTTTTTTTCAGTTATACTCTCCAGCTGGACTACCACTCCCATAATACACTACAAGATTAGGTGCAAAAAGAGATTATATGGCATATTTTTATGTTAATCAGTGGGTTTATGATACATGCCATTGTAATTGACATATAAAAGAGATTCTTCATTTAAAAGAGAAAAAAATAGCATTAAACATTGCATTATCCTCAGCTGAAGTTATTACGTATAGTTGCTTTGGGTATTTTTATCGTATTTTATTGTCCACGGAACAGCATAAAATAGTTTTAATGTAAACAATATAATATTCCCAAGGAACAAGAAAAGCTCATTTTAATTTCAGATACTGTGCTGCCACTGGCAAAAACAAAACACAATAAAATAAAACAAAGAAAAAAACAAACCTCCCTCCAGTAAAATAGATATCAACACACGATCCTTTCTCTCAGGAAGTATGCATTGCAGTATATTGCAGTAGTAGGTCATTTTAGCTTTACAGAACAGAAAAATTTTTTACTTTAGTAGATTATCAATTCTCACAATCCGATATTTTCCTTCAATGTTCAGATGGAAATAGTTCTTTCAGAAAAAGATTCTAGGAAAGCTTTATGGGATAACTTCTGGGAATTGACTGCCTAACTCCCTAACATTGATGACTGAATTCAATATATTGACTATATTCAATATGTTTTAGTCTGATTCCTCATCTTCTCCTGGTTTTAAGAATTTTCTTGCTAAGAGATATTATGTACATTGTATTCCAAAACCCAATGTCTAAGCAAATGTATTTTCTGGTACCAAATTTACTTCTGTTGCTTTTCTTTCACATTATGAGAGTTCATTCTTCTCAATAAAATTAAGAAGTATATTACAGAACAGAAAGACTGTATAAAATATCGTTTCTTATTTTTTAAAGAGTATTTAGTGGAACACAGGAAAATATTTTGTCTCTCAGTATGGAAATCAGCTTCTATTTTTTTAATGTGGCATTTGACAAATAGCTAGGATATATAATTATACGCATTAAAAGTAGAACGTAGCTGTGAAAAGTGACATAAAGGTTATTTTTCAAAAACAAAAGGAAGTAAGTTTAGTTGCAGGCAACATAAAATCTTGATATTTCCAGTACAGTATAGATTACTCTGTCTTCTGTTGTATTTCACATCAATCGGCATATCACAGATATTCTTTTCCTAATTAAATATATAGAAATAATTTTTAAAAATACCAGTAAACATCCTGCTTTTTGCTAGGGAATTTGTTGAGCAGGTAAATCATTTTCATGAGGGTGGCTTGATTTTTTTTGCTGAAGCTCCTATCACAGAAGAAAATGTTCTTAATTTCCTGTTAAATCAGTGCTCTAGTAACCAGACTGTTCTTTGGAAAGGACTGAGCATTTTCCAGATCCAGATACTGCGTGCCTGAGAAGTTTAGGTCCCTTGACAGAGAGCAGGTCAGAAGGCCATCTGTCCCGGATTCAGATTTCCATTCACTTACTTTGCACAGTTATTATGATTAATTTTCCTAACGAACTGAATAAAGGAAAGTTTTGCACTATTACAGGTCTATTGCAGGTCTACATGAAGCCCTTTTATGGGATAGCATAGTATGATCCTTATGATCTTGGATCTGTATGTGCATGTAAAATCTCGAGAAACTGGGAGATGTTCGCTAGCAAAAAACACTTATGAAAATGCTATAGGTAATATCTCAAAATAATGGATAAAAAGCCTAGATTTGCATAGCATGTTTCATTTCATTCAGTGCCTTCCATCCAGCCAGGGTCAGATTGTGAGTGGGTCTGCTTGAGTATGATGGGTTGGAAGGCACTACTAAGCAGGCAGTATTAAGCTCTTTATTATCTTATCTTGTCTATCTTTTCTATGGATGCTATCCTCTTACTCATTTGGTTTGTAATCTTAGTAATAGCTTATTACTACTTATGCTACTGCTTCAATAATCGTTTAATGTTCTTTCTTATTGTTGTGAATTAGCTAGGATTAATTCATGTGATAATTTAAATCAGACAGCTCTGTACCCGGTAGTTTTCCTAAAGGATCCCTAATGGCATATTTTGTTTTATTTTTTGCTTTTTTTGTGAGTCAAAATGAAACTTATTACCACAATTGAAGATATACTTGAATTTGCAGTCTGATTTGATGATGTGTTAGCTTCTTAATGTTAGCAGAGAGTAAACAGTATAGCAAGCAGGAATTCCAGACTCAGGATAGTAAAAGTAGTGGGAACCACTCTTCCATGCACAGCAGAATACTGCCTCGGACTATGAGAGATGCTATGGAGCACATCTCAACCCTTTGTGACAGCCTGAAGACAGCCTCTGTGCCTCAAAATAGCTATGGAGTACTAGTTAGAATTTATTGCATTCTTTTGCCTGGTAAATCTACCTACTGCTATAGGTTTTGAAACTCCTACTAGAATTTTTTTCCTTTAGAAAAATGTAGTAAAATACTCTCAGATTATGTGAAAATTTATTTCTCCAGGAGAAATACTTTCATTAATTTCTTGATTTGTGGGCATTTCTAGAAGATTAGTTGTTTGTTTGTTCTTTACTTTAAATATTGGTTTTTACCTTTCTTTCCTTTCCTTTCTTTCATTTGAGTAAAAAAGTGTGTCTTCTTTATTTTTTAAAGTTTCTAAATATTTTAAATAAGTCTTTTTCTCTTTTTTCTTTTTTTCTGCTTCTCTTTTCTACCGTTTCAAAACTTTCCCAACAACTTGAAAAAATTCTGGTTAACATATTGAAAATCAAAACCAAAGCTGGAAATATTGGCATTGCAAAAATGCATTTTTTTCTTTTTTCTGTGACTATAAAGTCCAAGAAGGTATGCAAGTTGCGCTGTTAAATGTTTCACTGCTGTTATTAGTGTGCGTATTTTTTTTCCTTTTAATAGGAACAATAACAGACTTTCATCTGATTCTATTGGGAAATATTGGGAATTATGGGAAATTTTTCCACAGATTTGAACTCATGATAAAAATTTTATATTAGAAGATGAGGCTTTTCTGTTAAAACTGTTGCATCCTTATCTGGCAACAATTTTCATGTGTGTATTACCAGCATTATTTACTATTTCCGTCTTTGGAAGGGTGACCTTTTTGACTTGTCCTTCAGTGGGAGTGACAAAGACAATAGGATAAACTGATTAGAAGGTATTTTGTAGTATTGAGCATATCTGCTATAATCTGTTATGTATACTGCTCAAATTCTGTTGTGGGTTTTGACGTTATTTTTCATCCGTTTTTACTGTCAGCCACTTCTCACTTAATGCTGTATAAGGATAAAACATACACAACTGACAGAAGGCACTTAATATGATAGTTGGTAGTTTTCCACAGGCAAGCTGTGTCAATGATTAACTCCTGTAAAATATTTTATATGCCAAGTATTCTAGCAGAATTTTAATGTTGATATGTAACTTCAGATGCAGGTTATTCTTCTCTATTCTCTTTGACCTGCAATGACCACTACAGGTTGTTGTTGATCTTTGCTTGCACACTATCCATTCTTATTCACTAACTATAATTTCTTCCTTTCTTATATAGTCCCTAAAAAACTATAAAAAGAATTGGTCTCAGAATTTGATATTACTTTTTAACAGGAGCCCTGGGATCCATCACAGCTAAATCCATTTGTAATAAATGTAAGGATGTTTAAAGTGGATTTCTACATGCCCTTTGGAATTCTATTTTATTTATCTCAGTACCATGTCACAACTCTAATTTTCCTGACTGTAATAAAAATTTGTACATTTTATTTCATCCTTACTGTCTTCTGTTATTCCTAAGGTTTAACTCACCAAATCCACTAGCTAGTGAAGTACCTTTTACACAATGTTTGTTTCAACTCTCCTATATCATTTTTCTGTCACATCTTCCACTTTCCCCTTGTTTGTCCTTCATGCTTCTTGTGTTAGCATGCAGGTATTTTATTATATTTGATCTGTGCCTGAAAGCTCTCTGGGACTTATGTACCAGCATCCTTGTGAACTATTTGAAGGTTCTTCTTATCTACTGCTAAAGAACCTTTCCTCCTTGCCACTCCTTACCATACTGAAGACTGATATTTACTTAATAAATGTAATTGATCTAGCAACTAAATCAGTGGCCCCAAACCTTTGATCTGAATGAAGTCCAGTCACCTCTTAGTTCCCTCCTGAATGCTGTTTGGAGACAGCAAAACATAAATGCACGCTATGTTAATGTCGAAGCCCCCGCCACAACATTAACAAAAGCCATATTGGAAAACAGAAGTAGAATTTTTGCAAAGCATGAAAATAAATATTCTATTTAATGCCTTCAAAAAGTAAATTTGCTTCAATATGAACTTCAATATAAGGAGGGAGGAAATTGGGTTATTTCCTTATTATTCTTTCCCATAAATGTTATATCTTAATTAAGTAGAAAAAGTCACCACTGGAGCATCGGAAAATTAAAAATATTCAGAAACTCCAAATAATGTGAACAAAATGTTGGTAAGCTTTATTATCTGTAAGCTATGGGCAAAAGTTTCAAAAGCAGAAGCCTCCTACCAGCAGCTAATTGCGCTCAAATTCTGCAGATTTATATGCAAAACATTCATGGAGGAAATGATAGCTGTCATTCACTAGGACTGTGATCTTGCAAATGCAGCCATGCAGATAGCCCTCATCTAAGTCTGACATCTCTTTACCCCAGGCTAATAGAAGGAATAGAAACTAGATCAGGAATTTCCAACTGTTCCATTTCATCTTAGGAGGAAAAAAGAAAATAATTAAAATTATTGTTCTAGAGAGTGCAGATCAGGGTGGCTCATAATATGAGCACAAATGCATTTGTTGAAATTATCAGCCAAACAGTTTAAAATTAATAAAAGGAAATATTTTTTTAAACTAGTGTATAATTAGGCTGTGAAATTTGCTGTTAAATGATATTATTGATGCAAATAACCTAGCAAAAATATTAAAAGGTTTATAAACTACACATGGATGAGACCACACAGGCAATAAAAAAGGATACGCAGAACATTGTTGCGTGTTATTGACTCCTGTAGTGCATGTGACAATACAATGATCATCAGCCATGGTCAGGAGGAAAGAGAAATGAACCTCCCTCTATCGTTCTATTTTTCTATGCCATTGAATGTTAGGCAGTAAGTATTATTTCTCTTTATTATTTTCTACTTATATTTCCTGTACTATGGTGCAGTTGGTAAGTTTTTATAATAACGTTGCAATTCTCATTTTATTAATTCAGCAGCATTAAAAACTCACCTTTTTTCAGTTCAGATTTGAAACTCTGAAAATTTTAAATATTCATATTAAAAGATTTGTCCAGCTGGTAGAAAAATTGTGATCACTTGGACAGGAGTAGACCAGAAACCAAAGAAAAGCAGAGATATCCAAGCAGTGTGATATTGACATCAAACTGCCAGATGTTTGGGGTGGGGTTGGTAGAGAAGTCATTTAACCTTGAGATCCACAGAAACCTTCCAAAACAATTTTACTGAGATTCAGCAGAAGAGTTTTGCAGTCCCTTCTATAAATTATTTGGGTGTAATCTAGAAGACCAATAAAGTGATAAAGTTAAGAAGTATTTCTGTTTCTCAGAGAAACTTTATTGGTGTGAAACATGAAATTGTTTTGATTTTTGTCAATAATATTCTTTGTGAATTTACATACTAATTATCTGATCAATCCTACTGTTATCCTACAAACTTTTTCTCAGTCTGACTCTGTGGCATTTAGACTACCAAAGCATAGATTCTTGTGGTTCTACAGAGAAAGAACTGAAGAAAGAAACTGTTAGTGAATGATATTTCACTAGGAAAATTACTCCTTTCTTTGCTTTGCACAGCTTAGGTTATCATCCTTCATTAGACTGGATATGGGAGACTTTCTATCTGGATAAGTTTATTCATGAATTCCTGACTGGAAACTTAAAGGTATAGTGAAAAATGGTTATAAGAAACTGCAGTTTATTGCCTAAGTTTTACCATGAACATTTAGAAGATTTCCATCCTCAGTTAGGGTCATTTTATGCAACTGAACAGCATTTCCTCCCACTGTGGATCTATTCAGAATGGACCTCCTAGTCTAAACTGCACCACTGAAAAAAACAGGATGAGTAGACTGTGATGTCAGGTGAGTTCACATCTGTTTTTTTTTTCTCCTGGTAAGCACCAGCAAACTTGTACCATTGGTCCTCTGTGATGTTTTCTTGCCCTTGTTGATTCATGGATCTGGTTAAATATTGAAGGTTCACCCAGTTGGAAGGTCTGCCATGATTAATGCTGTCCCTGTATAAGGTGCAGATGGCACAACACTCATTGTCTTGATAGATTTATTACTTCTATCTCTGGGAGAGGTAGCTTGCCACATCCCTTTCCCATACGTGAGGGCAGGAAAGAAGCAGCACAGTGGGAGACTGAGGCAGTGTGCCAGCTGAATCTGAAAATGAAAGAATCAGTGAGTTGTTTGGACTGAAGTAAGAAATACTGCATGATACTATAGACCTTACTTCCAAAAAAAAAATACTGAAAATATTCTGTCACCTATGCAAGTGGTAGATAGTCTTTTTCCTAAAGAGAGTTGAATGTTCTACACCCTCTTCTAGGAACAATGGTGCTAATTAGCACTATGTTAACTTTTCTGTTTGCTTGTTTAGCTGATGAACTGGAAAAAATGATTGAGATCAAACCAATTAAAAATTGGAATTGTTTCAGTAGAGACAATGAGCAATCCCTTCTTTTCCTGTAGAACAGTAACATATTAGGTATTATAAACATATCCTTGTGCATCGCTCTCTTAAGAAATGGAAAATATAGGCTAATTTCCTCAAGCAGGGACCTAAGAAAGGCTATAGGTTGTAAATATTTAGCTGGCTGATGAAAGTGGATATCACAGTGTTTTCTCCCTGTTAGCTTCCCATTTCTTTTCTTTATCAGTTAAACTATTTGATCTTTTTCCAAAATTCTTAATAGATTTGGAAAGTCTAGAACTTCATTTTCCATCACATTTGATATTTGTAATGCAATGGAATAAATACGTCCAACTTTACTGCCAAGGACAGAGAAAACAGCCCTCAAGGCAGGACTAATAGACATACTGAACTAGACTATGATTGAAGGCTGTACTGCACAAATCAAAATGAATACTTAGGTCTCATGGTATTATGCAAAAGCCACAGGCAGGACCAGGACCCTTATGTCACTAGATACTTTAAAATATAAATATTGACTTGCTATTGTTTCTCCCCAGGTCTATCCCTTGAACAGAAACATTGTGATCCAATTTGTTGCATCATTTCATTCAGTACTTATTCCTAGATCCTCTGCTACACTTTTTCTCATATTGTGCATCCTCTCTGTGGGAATCTGCAACTTCCATCTCCTCTGTGGGCTCTTAAGGTTGATACTGTCTTTGATCTGATTTTAAGGTTGATACTGTCTTTGATCTGATTGATATAGTGAAAACTGGATTCTGACCTTAGTCTACAGTTTAGTATCATCACCTTGCTGGAGGAAACTGAATTCTCAGAGCTTATGTCATGTCTCTTCTGCTTGATGCAGTTATTGAGAGAAAGTTTAATAATCACACTGCTATTTTAGATGGGTTTTCTTTCTCAGAAGCATGTTCATTCTTATTCTTGTCAGGGCTGATTTTCATTAAAAAAATGGCAAGATGTAAATTTTATTAGTATCTCCCACTGCTCTGTGATTTTTATCTTTGCCTCTTCTGCCTCTCATCTTCTCTATTTTCTTAGACTCATGACTATAGAGTCCCCTTATCATCTACAGGGAACCGCCTGCAAGCTTAACCAAGATTTAAATAGTTAAAATTTTGCAGCTAGTGAGGCTGAGCAAGGTTCTAGGAAATTGAGATGAACTTTTATGATTGTTCTCTCCACTGCGCTCAAAAGAAAGGATGAGAATTTGCAGGAAATTATCTAGCACAGCTGATAATGTTGGAGTCTGCTTCTTTGGCTGGGGTGGAGGAGAAAAGTGTGCTTCCCAAAACAGCAGGAGGCATGCATACACACCCAGGTAGACCCACATGTCACTGAGAAATCAATGAAAACTAACTAATTGGATTTGCTTGACTGGTGTTGAATGATTGGATTTTTTGCATTGTCATACTACTCTGAGAGCAGCGGACCTGCCCAGATGTCGTGGATGAGTGAGGAGTGATGCACTTCACTTGTAAGAGAGAAGCAGCAATATGTTTTATTAATATAAGATAGTGGTTTAACAAAGATAAAAGGTAAATAAGACAGTGGTTTAACAAGATTCGATGGCAAGGTTCACTCAGTTTACTGCATGGAGGACAGGATCAGACAAAATTGTCAAGGAAACTCTCCCGATGAGTCATGGGTTCAGGGTGGACTCCCTTGCTTTCTGAACTCCTACCCAATCTCAGACTTGGTCAATGGTATATATCTAAGAATTTTGTACACAATCAGTCCTAGAGGTAACTTAGCAAAGTTTGGAAAGTTCCAGCATGCTATTAGCCACTTATTGAGGATATGTCACGGGCAAGGAATCTCTCGACCTCAAGGAGTAACCCTGAGAGATGTCCCTGCTCAAGAGGAGATTCACCGCTGTGCAGCCAGCTGCCATGCAGGAGAGCTCAGCGGGCTCTGGGATGCCCCCTATTTATGGGGTAAGATGATTGACTCATAGCCATATTTGCATATCAGCCATACCTTGGTCAGTGCATGTTCAATTATTCTTTGGCTACTGTGCTATTATCTGTCTCCCTGGATTCTGCTCTGATGCGGATAGCCTCAGCGCAGGGGTAGGGGAGGCCAGGTCTTACTGGGGGCTATTGTCCAAGAAGGTTTTCTGGTGAAAGGTCAGGTTGGGGGCGATGGGGAGGGGAGCACATTGTCACACCAGATTGTAAAGAGCTGAATTGACTCACCAAGTGTAGGAGAGAAGGTCACAGGTATTAAAATATCAATGTTATTTCTTAATTAAAGAGTAACACAGTATATCAAGGCAGATAAGTTTTTTTTAATAAGTATTTTTTTCAAGGGTTTATGTGCAAAGGAAGAGCTGTATCTTCAGGTAACATAAATGTTTCAAGGGGGACAGGGACACTCAGCTGCGTACCTAAGCCATGTCTCTGTCTCTGGTGAAATATCTACTGTTGAAGATCTAAGAAAATATTAGTGTCTCTTTATTCTTCTTTGCTTAAAATGAAGGCATTGTTGTCTCTTAAACTCTCATAGCAATAAATTTTGAGGACTACTGAGGTAGTTGTCTAGAAATAACTCTGTCTGAGGTTACATTTATTCAACATATTGCTGCCATTTATCAAGTATTCTTGTCTAATAATTGCTTCATTTGAATTCTTTCTGCCTTCATGCAAATAATAGATCATCTTGCAAGGAATGGCTGGAAACCCATAACATGGAGGGGGAAGGAGGAGATGTCATTTTTGCTCTGTCTATACCCATATTATGTAATTCATTCACCTCCATCTCAGTTTGGATTATAAAAGGGGATAGCATTATGTGTGGAAAAATCTAGATTTCATTACTGGCATGTTACCTAGCAAAGCCACTGCTACTGAAGGTATTATAAGCTTAGAAGAAGTATAAAGTTAGCACTTAATATTATCTTTTCCATATTTTATTTCCTTTTCCATCCTGTAATTTTTGTATACATCTGAATAACTTCTAACATGTTTTACACACCTGCTTCGTTTCAGCAGACTTAAAAAATGTATATATTTTAAAATGAAAATCATATCCTTGTGCAGTGTGTCTGTTCCTGCCACAGCTCTATCTGCTAGAAATCATTAAGAGAAAATCTACCTCACCTTGGTTACATAAAGATAAATTCATATATGCAAGTCTCTGATATGAGCGTAAGTCAAATATTCCAATAATCATATAACAACTAAGTAACATCTTGTTCCTCCTATCTATACCATTATTAAAAATGTCACAACTTCACTCTATTTAGAGGCATTTCTCTTGTCTAACCCTTTTAAGTAAGGTTGGGTTTTGGACAGCAGCAACCAACACTTTTAGTACAAAATACTGGAAAAGTCAGCTGGTATCCTATACTTTCCTAGGCTTTATTTTTTTCTTACTTTGTTTTAAATATAATAGAGCTTTATTTACTAGTTAAGATGGCTGTTCAGATTAATTACCCAAAATTCCTGCTTAGAAGAACTATTTAGTATTAATTATGCTGCTAATTAAATATCCATGTCCTTCTTTCTGAAGAGATGCTTTAAAAGTACAGCCCAGTTCAGAGGAAGAGATAGCATCCAATGGGAGGAGGTAACATAACAGCACAGTTCAGTACATGATGCTGGCCCAGAAAGCAAATCAACACAAAATAACAAAAGCACTCTGTACATCCTTATAGTCTTAGAAGGACTTAAAGATACTAGAAAAGCTGACAGACTTTCTTGAAATTAAAACTCTACTTTATGGTCTTTATGGTGAAATCATCAGATGATTCAGCAGAATTTTGTTCCTGATGTACCTCTGCATCTTCAACAATCTCTGTTTGATCTTCTAACACGATTTACTCCCTCCAAGTGCCAGCCTCCTTAAGCACCAGCCACTGCTTTTACAAATCACTGTGTATAATCAGATCTTTGGGAAACATTTCATCTACAAGTGGATTTCCCAGCTCAGTATGTTCTAATTAACCAATGCAACCTAGTCATAAATAACTTGATGTTGTTAAGATTAGTTCTCTTTCACAAATTCCATTAAGTCAACCTTTTTTATTTTTAAGTTAAAAGCACACATGTGATATCTGAATCAATTATATTTTATTTTCATGATGAAAGTATTTTTTTTTTTTCTCCTGAGGTATTTGACCCAGAGTTCAAGAATTCAGAGTCATAACACAAGCTCTGAATACTGTACATATCTATTGGGCTGTGTCTCCCATGGAATTTTTTTCCTTGAAATATTCTTTTATCAATGACATTTGTTCTTAAATGATTTCTCCCCCGCTTCCCTTCCAGGAACGTTCTTTCTAATTTTTTTGCTATTTCCCATTTGCCCACTTGCATAGCTTAAAATGGTGAACTTTCAAATATAAATGGCAGCAACAGGACTTGTGGTGTATATTGTGCTTATTTCAATAATTTCATAAGCCACTTTGCAAATTTTAGTACCTGAAATGCTTCCTATCTAGTATGTTTACCCATGATGATTTTTAGTGAAATGTTTTAAGGTTTCTCTTTTAAGAACCAAGGATATCTATTTAATTTCATTTTGATTCATTTGTCTAAAACAAGTGGAGCACGTATGTACTGAGTAAAATATTCATCTTAATTGCCAAGGTCTTTTATAGCAACAATCTTTATCTCCAATGTCATTAAAAGGAGCAAAATATTTATTCTAAAATTATATCCTCATCCTATAAGGAGGAATGGTACATGGTTCTGTCTTTCAGCTCTCACTCACTTTAGCTTTTATGAACAATAGGCTTATTCTTCCATTTTCTACGCCATACAATAATGGCTATCAGCTTTCTATAAAAAAAAGACATATTTTATAGGCATTTAGCTATAAACAATTTAGTGGATGTATAGGCAAGATGCATTGTATTTATCCAGAGAACCTTAATGACAGAAGATATATAGGCATAGATATTTTATCTAGTCCTCCTTTACTAATTGCATTGAGCTCTTTTTTTCTGCATTATTCAAGTCATGTGAACATCCTTCTTTTCCAAGGAAATCAAATAACTCTTGAATGCTGTAATCAATGGATGCTTGATCAGTATGTTCTCATTTTGATGCACAATGTTAAGACAGTCTTTCATCAGAATGCTGAACTGACATTTCTAAGGAAATATTAAATCTAGATTTTATTTATTTATTTTAGAACTAAAAAGTGTTTTGTTATCTGAAGGCAACTTTATAATAAGAGAAAATGTCTTTAAGCATTTGCAACCTAAGAGACATTTCAATAAGCATTCAGTGTCAAACTGCATTCTGCTGGAAATATGGCATTAAAATGAAAGAGATATTGGAAAGTACTACAATATGGATCCTTAATGGCATGGTAAATAGTATAGTTTTGTAGTGAGTGCATATGTATGTGAGAAAAAAAAAAGATGTTATGCAGTATATTCAGTAAAAAGGTTTTCTAAAAGCTCTTAATTTACGATATTGTAAAAGGACTTTGATATAATACTAACTACTCACCTGCTTAAATGTCTGTCCAGCTACTCGGGTGGAAAAAACAATGAAAAGCATTGGGATCTTTCAGACAAACTTTTCTGCTGCAGACAAATAAACAGGTGCTCCATTACAAATGGGGACCAATTCCATATCTGCTTCCAGTTCTTTCTCAGTTTAAAATGTCTAGGAGAAGTTCTGAAGTAAACTTCAGTAACTTGGTCTCTTTGCTCTTCCTCTCTAAATTTTTTGAGAAGCAATTAAGATAGATGCCTCAACAACAGGCAAGAGAGGAATTGATATTCAAGCTATCCCAAATTTCCTAAGCAATTTATCTAAGGTTTTGCTCCCAAATCCCTACATAAACTAGAAAATATAAATATATTAGCTTTCAGAGGTAGGAATGCTATAATAACTGGACGTATTTTATGCAAACCAGAGTGAGCCCAATTAAAAAATATTATTATGTGCAACACAACGTGCAATTACTCAGCACACAGACCATGACAGAACATGCCTTTGAATCAAAGCACCAGATGCATCAGCTGTAATTTGCCAGCATCAGAGTGTGAATTTAACCCTCACAACACTGCATATTATTGTGCTCAGGTTTTGTTTGATCTAGGCTTTAGTCAAGGGAAGATCCAGAAAGACGAAGTTTTTCATGAAAAGAAAAGTGACATGTTATTCCAGTGATGTCTTTGAAAGAAGAAAAGGATGTGGCAATGCAGTAGAGAATATAAGAGTTATTTCCAAGTAATTCATAACCACGGCTTACATATATTGTGAAGTGTTGAATGCTGACTTCTTCTAAATTGTTGCAGTCTTTGGACAAATGTCTGTTACTGTAAGATCTGTTGCTTTTCAAAATTCATCAGCATCTGATTACTCAGACTGGTAAGATCAACACAAGGGTCCTTCTCGTCTCTCCAAGTCACAACAGTGAGAGGTGCACAGCAGTGTTAAAATTGTATCTTATGGAGGGTAAAAATATAAAATAAAAAATTATAGGGCCCAAAAGAACTATTGACTTGAAGAAATGTCTTCATTTTGCATACTAGCAGTGACATAGCCAAACGTGTCCCAGAACAGCCACTCAAGAAAACTGGATATTTTTATCATGTTCTCTGCTGGCTGTTTTGCTGTGGTTATGAATTCTCTAAGTATGTACAAATAGGCAGAACGTACAGTAAATAGAACAATGGTTATTTTAGTCCCAAGAAGCAGCCAGACTTCCCATTCAGTGGAGATGGGCACTGCAATCTAACATGATGTTAAGCTAATGATGAGTAAGATCAGCATTCTCCTGGTGAGACTGAAAATAATGCCAGGTTCTTAACCTTCAAAAAACACCTGAAAACTTGTGTCTGCTCCCTTGGAAAGCTGCTACAAGAGTGAATTTAATCCAATGAGTCTTTAACATTTTTCATTGCTATTTGATGGCATGTGTTCCATAAGGTAGCTTACATAAGGTATCATATTTCTAACATGAAGTCAAATTAAAATCAGATATGCAGTAATCTCTCTTTGCTGATGTTTTCAGTAATTCATCATGGATGACATATTAACTTACTTAGCTTATATCTTTGGGCACCTAAATGAAGAATACTACTCTGATGAGAGTCAATACTTGCTAAGGCTAAGGTTCCTTGTTCTACATATTACAGGCTCTTGACGTGAACATTTGCATTTTACATTAAAAAAAAAGGAGAAAAGGATGCCACATAGCAGCTGAATTAACAGATGGGTAGGAAGCAATTTTTACAGTAATGACATGGCTTTGTAGAGAATACAAGGAAAAGTCTGTGGTTTCTCAGAAAAAGACTTGACATTACTTCTGAAGTTTCCTGCCATGGAAAGATTTGAGTTATTGATGCATCTTGCTTGGCTTGGCTTTTTATTTCTCTCAAAGAATGCTATGTGATAGGAGAAAATAATGGCAATTGTTTTTCTGTTGTGCTCAGGAAATCAGTTCTTGGTGCTGCCAACGAGTGCATCTAACCAGCTTAAGTTAACACATGACACTAGTACCTTTTTCTTCTTCTCCTCTTACATTCAGCTATATGAACAAATGCACAGTTTTGTAGTTGTTCAGTACAAACACAAACCAAATGAAGCAATAAATTTGTCACAGACATACACATAAATGCTTGTGTGAGCCAGTAGCATTGAAATAGTTTGGCATGATATTAACTGGAAAATATTTGAGGGGAAAGTTTTTTTGTTTTTGTTTTTCCCCTGCAATTAGCCTGCAGGAAACAGAAGCAATATAGTCATACTCAGCAAAATAAATTTGATTTAAGAAAATGACGGTCTTTCATCTTGTCTGAATTACCTTGAGGAACTTAGGACAAATACCGTATTTTTCTTAATTATTAGTTTGACTTATTTTATTTCTTTGGTCTTGTAAACCTACATTTTCTGAAGAATGTTCAGCAGAGAACATTGGCAGGATTGATGGTTCATAAAAGCAAGGCAAAAGAAAGATAGAATAGACTTTTCCTGAGTGGGTTTGTCTACTGCTATGCATAGGTGGTAATAATACATCTCAAATAATAATCTTGACAAGTGTTTCGTTACCCATTTCTACCACTACATTGCAGTTCAAAGTGTCCCAACTTGTTTCCACTAAAAGTCAGTGGTGATGCTTACTACAAAAGGTCAATTTTGACAGATGCCACACTGGCTTTGCTTCACCCGTTATTCTGTCTGTTTGTATTTTGCATCTGCTTTCCATGTCAATTCAAAATCTAAATTCTATTTGCCAAATGTTAGATGATTTCATTCTAATCTGTTTTCAGACTGGATTTAATTCATCTTCTGGCGCTGGCATATCCAAATTGAAACTAAAGCCTCAGCTGATGTTGCAGTCCTTGCTGCAGTTGTTGTTTTTTGTGCCTTAGTTTATTCTCATTTTTTTAGATTTTTGTTGACATTACTGAGATAGTTATAGTCTGCATAGGAATAGCAATTACTATATCTGTTTCCTATTTGACACGAGCCTAGCCCACAGAATGGCTTGTACTGCCATATGGTGCTCTTCATTCAAATAGTTTAGGTCAGCATAATGTTATACAAAAGCCAGGTGGCATCGGCTTGCGTCTCCCACATCCAAGCACTGCCCAAAAGACTCCTCTGCCTTCAGGAAAACAGAATCTGAATGCTGCTTTAGCATCTAAGTTGTGCAGAGATAACCTTCCATGGACAACTCCTTGAGCTGGTGAATCAGATCTTTTTTCAGTAGGAAACACCAGAAGCAGATCCCTTTGCTATTCTCATGAACAGAAAGAGACCAATCCTTTGCTTCCAACTTTTGAAAATGAAACTCTAGCAAGTATAACCTGCTGTAAACGGAGAAAAGAACAAATGTGCCTATGGAAAGAAATATCTTGGTCAAAGCTGGAAAAAATTAAGAGTTCTATGAACAGTTGTTGTCCATCCTGCTATAGAAAGAGGTGTTTAATCTCATCAAACAGAATCCTGATTAAATGATGACTTTGAAACAGGGTAATTAATTGATCTTCTGCTGGATGGAGGAATTATCTTCTTGACAGAGAAGACTATGGAGTTTTGTTGTTTATTTTGTTACTATCCATAAAACTGATTAGATAGCAGTACTAATTTTCCCAAGAGGTGAACGCTGAACAGTATGCTTGTAAAAGTATGAAAGACTCATTTGTATGTCTCCTAGTCAAAATCATTTCTTGATTGGCAGATCAAATATGCTGATTTAGAACAATAACTTTACCCTCTGAGAGTCCGGTCACGAGCAGTAGCTAAGTGCTTATCTATTTTGGCCCATATCCCGGAGATAGTTCTCTGCTGTTTAGTTTAGAAAATAAATTAGTCAGTGAAGTAATGATAATTATGCTAATACTTATGATATATGTTCTGTATTATTTCTAAAAATTTGAATCTGTTGCGCAAATAATCTCAAAGTTGTAATGTTTAGCATAGGGATAAGAGCCTGGATACAGGGAGAAGATTGCCAAATTAAGACATACATTCACGAGTAAGTCTTTAAAGTGAGATACAATTTTATTATTGGAGCTTATTTTCTTATTACATATCTCTTTACATATAGGGATGGGTGGGAGGGGTTGGCTCTGTACAATGTAGCTTTAGGTTCTTTCATACAGTTGTATTTGCGATATTAATAAAAATATTAGGGCACACATGCACAAAAGAATATCATTCTTACAGATAAGTACATACTTCTTTATGGTAAAAGTAGCAAACACATCCCCTTTTACATTTTACTCTTTTGCTGCACTTGTGCTGCCTTCTAAAGTCTAAATAGAGACTTTAATATATAATTTAAAATATATAATGCATAACTTTTTAAAGAAATCTATGTGATATAATGATTCTGGATAAATATCTGTTTGTACAGGTAATTATCTATCTCACATAATATAAAATGTTTATATTCCATTGTTCCTAATTACATATAACTTGAAACACTATGCACCACTACTGAAGATTAGTATTAAATGAGCCTATAAATGGGTTTTAAGAGATTAGAGAAGAGTTAAAGTTAATATGTTTTTATCTACACATTGTAGCTGCCTCATTGACTTCTCAGTGTGTCTGCTAATGATCTACACGGTGTTTTAGCAGATCCCAAGGCAGAAGCTGGGAGTAGTAACAATCTTATGAATAAATGTTATTAAAATCATTACATGACATGCTATCTTGCCATGATGTTAATCTGTTTGGGGATAGAGTTAAGGTGTGGTGACAAGGGAACTGAATGTCTCAGCATATGTAAAGAATGATATTTGAACTGGAGAACTGTTGTCAGAAAATTGATATGTTGTGAACATCCTTCCTAAAAATTTGCTATTGTCATTTATATTTCTTTAAAAATCACCTAGAGAATTGGATATTTAATTTCTTCCTTATTTCAATAACTCAGCTTTGCTTTGAAGTATAAAATACATTTTTAAAAGACTGAAAACTGAAAGCATTATGGTGCTAAAAGGTCTTTTTTTTATTATTATTACTATTATGAACGCATGTCTAACACCAAAAAAAAGTCAGCGCATATGGTATTAGCTGGAGTGTTCTGTGTTTTCATTTCCACTATATCTCTAACACACATTTGTAGCCTCTAAATCTCATGCCTCATCTGACTCGCACCTCAAGGCACTAGGCCTGGGTACAAGCAATGGGCCTCAAACTGCTGACCCTTAAGTGCTAGTGGTGGCACTGTGCAGAAGCTGGGAGTGGGTAACTCTTACAAACACCTACAGTCATGTATGCAGCAGTTTCTTCCTTGTCAGAGAGCCCATGCAGGAAAAGCCTGGCCTCGCACTGTGTGACCTCGCTCTGCTCTGCGACTCAGACACAGAGCTTTGTCATGTGACAGAAGGTTGAGAGGTCTTTGCACTTTGCAAACATGCTCATACTCTACCACATCCTTCCCTACCACATGGGAGTCTCTGTTTAGGTGAGTTTATTAAAAGTGGATAATAAATGGAAAGGACCACCACTCTGACCTGGAGCACTGTACACGTTTTCTTATTTGATAGTGTTTATTTTGCTGACTGAAGTACAGGAAAACATCTTGCAGTTTTTTCCCATAAAACTTGAGCCTTCTTGAAGGCCACAACTGAGTAGCTGCTACAGAGATTTATGGTAATCAGAAGAACTTCGCTGGCCTTCTGGGGTGAAGTTGATATCACTGCCTGGGATAGTATCCAGCTTTATAGCTATGCAAGACAGTTGTCTGGGCCTGTTTATAGTCAGTGACTATAACATGTAGTCAGTAACAGGCAGTTCCAAGGTGTAGCGCTATTTGGATGTTTCCTGTCACAGAAGACATAACGTGCTTGAGAAACGGTTATTGCTTATGATTGACTCAGTCAGGAGACGACAGCTAGGGCAGCATTCAGTTACTTAAAACACAGCTACCTAGTACACCTTGGGATGCCATCCTTTCTGCATGGAGCAGAGAGATAAAACATTGGATTTGTTTTATAAGGGCCTACATCCTTATAAAACAGGATTCAGGATGGAAGGATGAATACCAAAGAGGATACCCCAGAGTGCCTAAAATGTTATTAAACACCTATGCTTAAGCAGCTGAATCGCATTTCCTCATTTGTGTGTAGATGACTACAATGTCATTGTTTACACTGGGTCAAATTAATCCCATTTCTAATGCTGAAATGAAAAATCCTCATTGTTACATTCCTTTATTTTTCCTTACTTTTTTATTCTTTTCTCAGGCTTTTAACATTTACTAGGAAAGTCTTACTGCTATGACTTCATAGGTGGAGTGCTACCACTGTTTTCTCTACTAAAGTAGATTACTGCTGTATGTGAGGAATTCCTGAGGTCTTTTGCACACAGGTAATCACCCTTTTGCACCTGTTCCAGCCTTACACTGATGCAACCCTTTCTTCTGATCAGTGTCCTTGGAAAGCTCTAAATGACCTACATTTACGTTTCTTTGCAGTTCTGCTTTAAGAAGGTTTAAGCAGCCTTGTTTTTTACTAATATATGTTTTTGACTTAAAATAGTTACTTAGAGCAGTATAAACTGTTGCAACTTTAGTAATTGTAACTACACAGTCAAATTCATACATAAAAGAAATGCATATATAGAACTTAGTCACCGTATTACATAGTTATAACAACTTAGATTTGAATCTAGTTTTATTGCTTCTGTGTTTTCCCCAAGAGGCAAATCAGAGCTTGTCTCTAAATGTTTGTCACACGCTTTAGGCAGGTTTTGTGACTCTATCAGTAGATGAGGTTTTTATTCAATTTGGTTGATTACAGTATTCTGCATAAATCATGTCACGTAATTAATAAGGCTTTAGTCTCCCACATTAAAAAAATGTAAATATATAGATTTTTATTTTGATAGAGTCATAATGTCATATCAACTGAACTGAATTTTAATTTACAGTGCTTCAGTGCTAGGAAATGTGTATGTTTCAAGATTAATATATGGTACTTAACACGTAGTAGAAGATTAGCTGTGCCGATAATATTTTAACAGACTATTTCAGAACAACGGGTTATTGAAAATTGCTTAGCAAAGCTTTGCAAAAATGTGACAAACAGACAAGTTTTTCAGGGCTATTGCCAATCTGGAAACGTTTTATGTTGCTGAAAATTTTACACAAATCCTATACTAAAAAAAAAAAAAAAACTACTGTCAGAGCTGGGCAGCTCAGTTCACAGATAGCTAAAAAGAGAAATTATGTTACCGTAACTCCAAAAAGAAAGATAAAAGAATATATGTCTACTGTTACCAAAGTTTTATCATTGATGTTTTTGTCGGGAAAGGAATGAAATAAAACCTGCAGCCTGTTGGCCTAATTGAAAGGTATCATTAGCAAATTACTTATCAGCTTGCATTATGAAGGATTCCCAAAACTTTTCCTTTGGTAAAATCTTTCTTTCAATGACATCTTCATTATTCAGTCTTCGCTGGACGCTCAGCCCTGCAGCTACAGAAAGGCTAACCTTCTCCCTCCTCTCCCACTGTGCTCAGCTGTCGCTGAAATATGCTTTCCAAGATACTGCTATTCCTTTTTTCCCCCTTTGTGCTTGAGGAAAATTACAGTATACCCAACTAAGTAACAGCTAGGGCATCAAGGCCAGACTGCCGGCACCAAGAAAAACGTGGGGCCATCAGGCAGCTGCGATCCTGAATGCCAGGGGAAGACAAACACGCCTTCTGCCTTTTTTATAGTGTCACATTGCACGGGACAAGAACTGGGAGGGTGGAAAAGGAAGGCAGTTTGCCTCGGTTGTCCACGTCCACCGCCTGCCGCATTTGTTTGGACACAGCCGTCTGTCCCCGTGGCCAGGGCTCCCCGCACCGCCCCGCCCAGGAGACCGTTGGGGCCCTGCCCAGGCGACCGTTGGGGCCCCGCCCGGGCCCTGCCCTGGCCACAGCGCGCCACTGCCACTGCCGCCGCCGCAGCCGTGTGCCTGCTCCGGCTCCCTCATGCCTGCCCCGGCCCTGACCCCCTTTTCCTCCTCTCCCCAGGGTAACCCACCTTTTCTGCCTGCTTCGCTGTTGTGATTAAACCTCTAAATCAAACCGCAGAACTAAACTTGCAGAGTTTGAGGGCTGTGTTATACGTGGTAGGAGCAATTCCATGTGCTTTTTTAATGTTACTTTTTTAAAAAGAGATATTTCAAAGTTATAATGCATCTCAAGACCGTTGCAATTTGGTCTAGTACACAGGTTTTTTTGGTTTTTGGTTTTTGGTTTTTTTGAAAGCTGGGTTTCCTGGGTAGGCATTAGCACATGCACTTTAATTACACAATCAAATATTATTATTACTGCCAGATGTATGTCCTATTCAGTGAACATAATATTCAGCGAACATAATAGCTACATAAAAGGCCGAAGTGAACTTTGTGTCGGCAGCTGAAAGGCTGCAGCTGACCATGAGGAACGTGGTCACGCGTGAAATACCCTGTGTCCTGTGCTGGCCCCTGGGAATGGCCTCCCCATCTCTGTGCCCAGGTGGGGTGTGGAGGAGGGACAGGCAGCGGAAATAGCCGCTCATCTGGAACTGCGGTGGAAACAGCAACGTCCTTCTTTACAAGGGCAGTCCTGTCATTGAAAAATATTGCTGGGAGTGAGGGTAGGGCCATGCCTTGCAATATTTAGGGGATATCTCATCACGAGGATCCCTCCAGTGGGAGTGAGTTATTGGGAACTGAAAGTGCTTCTTACAGCATAATTCGGCCAAAAAGGCAAATGTGGTCTTAAAATACAGAAAAGGAGATGAAAAGGTTACAGCAACTGTTAGCTGAGTTTTGCTATGCGTTTTTTTCCTTTGCTCTGTAGATAAGCCTGTTCATCACTATGGATTTCTGAAAGTAATTACTGTATTTCCCTTTGCTGTACAGTCCTTTCATTGATTTTTGTCCTTTATTTTCCCTGCTTTTTGTTTATTTTACTGTGATATAATAAAGTATACTAGGTAAAGAGATGTGGATGGGAAATCTACTGTGAGCAATAGTCTGGATGTGGACATCAACATTTCACAGGCTAGCCTAGTAAAGCCACGTACCAAGCTACTAAATGGGTTTTTATTTTTTAATCTGCTGTTGATAAACTGTCCTTTCCCCCTCTATGCCTAGGCTTGTTGAACAACACAGTATAAAAGTGGGGTCTGTGATGAATACGTAGAAAGGAAAAAAATAGAAGCGTTGGAGAGCAATTCTTTTACTTGTGATAATCTGTGCTTGCATAAATTATAATGTCTTCTGTCATAGTTTTATTAGGTTTATGATGGCTTTTAAACAATAATTTAATCTTAATACAATGCTCTGAAGTTTTAATTTGAAGAAACCGTCTCCTGATATTCTGCTGTTTAAAGCTGATGATTAGATAACTGTCTTTATAAGTGAATTACCACTGGACCATGACCAACAGTATCTGAACTGAATCCATTAATTCATAGTTCATTTTCAAAAGCAAGTCTGTCATTAACCTTTTTGTCCTCCACTCTTCTAAATAGTTCGCCACATTCTTTATCAAACATGAAGCACAACAACTCGTACGTTCACAGTCAAGCTGCTTAGGAATTTTCGACTAACAGCTTTCATTGCAGCAAGTTCATCAAAACTTTAAACTTCCTCTGAATGCATCAACTAAATTTTGATCAGTATTGTTACTGTATATCTGGAAAAGTCTGATTTGAATGAGAGACAGACAGGTTTCAGAACAGCACGTGCCTGAGGGGTTAGAATTTTCCTATTAAAAAGTCAGGTCAGAATCCCTCTGTTGTCTGTTCACTGCCAGGAATTTAAACTTAACTCCTCTTGGTGTCCCTTTTTCCTTCTGCCTTATTCCCTACTGTTGCTTTAGCTTTCCAGCTTGTCTTTGTGATTGTTTAATATCTGTCTCCTCGATAGATTGCAAATGGACTGGGAATGGCAGATAGCAATAAAAGGAAACTGAAGGGGCCATGAATAAAATGCATGCTAAGAAAAGCAAAGTGGAAATGGAAAGAGGAATGGTGAAAAAGGAAAAATTAGCAAATGGTTGGGGAAAAATGAGACAGTAAGAGAGGCAGAATGAAAAAAATGAAATCGATGGAAAAAGTAATAAAAATAATGTAATTTCCATTTTAGCAAAATCTGTAAATAATATCTATGTTATAATAGATTATTTCAGAGCACTATTCATGTTTGTAGATTATCAGATCAACATCAATTAGCTGATTTAACTTATGTAAGCAGTTATGAGTGTCATTATCACTCAGATGACTCCGCAGCACTCATGTAATCATTTCTTGTTATGACCACTTCAGTATTTAATGCTCCATACAAACTGGATTCAAGTAAACACTCAGTGCAATGATCTTTGCTACATTTTCAACCCAGGTGAAATTCAGTCCCCTCTGTTACTGGCAGGGCTGTACAGGAATTGGCTAGAGCATGGCAGAGTTGCTAGTGATGCCTGTGTTTAGATTGGACCACTCTTTTGAATTGTTGGCCAAAATTAATGCATGTCAGTTCTTCAATTTCCAAAGCAGCTGTTACTGTGTTTTCATCATCTGTAATGTAAGTGGACTTCAGGTAAAAATAACTTTTATAAGTTTTGCCATAACCATTGTATTTCCCTCCTACTTCCTCTGAGTGGGTATTGTCTCACTTACAGACAAAGGACTGTGCAGAGGAACACGAGCTAGCAGCAGCCAGGCTCGCACTGCAACAAAAAGCTAGGTAACTCTAAGAAGTGCAGTAGTGCTGTGCTAGAGATAACAAGTCCTGCTGAGAGGTGAACTTATTTCATACAGGAATAATACTGTGCTAATTCAACTATTCTTCCCTAAGATACAAGGTATTACTTCTGTAGGGCACTCCACAAATAAAGAGATGTACCAGGTGAGGTGAGAATTAGCACAGGCATTTCCTCTGCTGTCTGTGACCTTTGGTTTGTTGGCATTTACTAAGGCTTTATCATTATCACCAGTTTCCCTTTATCACACAGAACAAAGGGCCAGTTCAGAGAAAAATGTGTCCCATGAAATCAGGGGCTCTAGCCTGGTTGTATATATTTAAGCATGTACTTGTGTGATGCTTAATGGAATTATCCCAGCTAATTCTGTACCACCAGGGAACATTAAGGAGTTCATTGTCCTTTTTATATTTCATTAGGATGATGTCTCTACTGTGTTAGTAACCTCTCCTTTCTTTTCTTTCTTTTTTTTTTTTTTTTTGCTTGCACTCTTGCACTCCTCTGTTGTAGGTGCACTCTACCAAAATTGAAATAATCATAAAGGAAAGTACGCACTGGTAGTAAACATCAGGAACTTGCTGTCACAGGAGGCTGTGGAGGCAGGCAGTAACAGCAGGCTGAGAAAAGGCTTAGGCACATTGTGGTTCGCATGTAGAAAACGAGGTGTATATTGGCTAACATCTTTAATACCACATTGTAGACATGGAGGAATATATGGAGATTGGGAAAAAAAAATGGCCAGGGTCCTATGTTGTCCTGAAACTACCTCTTCTACTGCCACTGTCAGATAGAGGTCGCTGTGCAGAACGGACCCTTTTTCTGCCTTAAGGTGTTGCTTATGTCCTTATTTCTTTTATCATTGCAGAGCTGTGGAATTTAAAAAAAAAAAAAGTCTCTGTTATTTTCAGTTCATATATCATGTATATCATATACATACCTCATATACTACCTCTTCTCTCCTTTCCAAATTCATCAATATTTGGTTTCTCATTCAAAGTATCTAAATGTGAATTCCAGAGTACACTGCATCCTTAGAGTGACTTTTCAGAGTAGTAAATTACATTTGCACTACATTCTTTTAAACTCTTCCTCTTATTTTATTTCTTTACTCTTTGGAAAATAAGTTGTTGCTATACCACAGCAACAGAACCTCAGGGCCTGTTGCTGTGAGGATAACTATTCTGACAGCAGCTCCACAGTATGTTTGTTTACTTTGGGACACAAAATAACCATAAGTATTTTTATTACCATGGGACTTTTTACCACTAAGCACTGCAAGATATTTTTTTTACTCTTATTGAGGGAGATGATTTAATGCTTTGATTTCTCTTGTAAATAATTGGATTTTTTTTCAAATCAAAGAGGTGCTGCAGGTGTTATAGGTATTAAAAGCAGTATTGCCAGTTCTTCCTGATATAAAAAACAACAGGAATTGTAACCATTTTCAGTGGCTGTGAGATATCAAAACTCAGACCAGTTTCTATACTCTTACCCATATACAGTATAAAAATCAGTGTACCTTAGTCTTTCTTATATATGTCCATATTAACCTAAAGAAGAGAAACTTTGATCATTTGTAGCTTTTACTGGAATGTCAGTAGTCATTTTTTGATTTTAAAATATTTATAATCTCTTTCTAAGTGTAAATGTCCTGATTGTTTCACAGTAGATAATTAAATTACCACAGTTTTTTTACTCGTCTTTTAAAAAATTGCATTTTAAAGTTGTCAAATTGCC
This sequence comes from Struthio camelus, assembly GCF_040807025.1. Lineage (NCBI taxonomy): Eukaryota > Metazoa > Chordata > Aves > Struthioniformes > Struthionidae > Struthio > Struthio camelus. Next base: position 114,260,308 of record NC_090942.1, on the reverse strand, counting down.
TTTTAAAGTGTTTTCCTCATATATTTTCCTAGAAATGTAAGTGGAACTGCAAATAAATATAATGCAGTCCATTTTTGGAACAATCAGAATAGTTTGCAACATGTTGATATATTTAGAAAGTAAAATTAATTAATAAAATACAAGATATTCACTTTAAAACCTCAATTGTACGTTATACATATTAAATGTTTATTTTGCTTCTTATCTCAAGGGTATTTTAAGCACATACTTGTGCATTTAGCAAACCAATTTACAAATTTGTTTTCAAGTGTTGAATTTACTGTGGCACAACATTGATGTTGCATGCTCTTTTATTTGTAACAAGTGAGTTTTTTGACAGATATTAGATAAGAAAGAACAATATTAAATTAAGGTAAGTCTAAATTCAACTTTATTTCTACACAGATTCATACTGGTGACCTCATTCAAAGAGATATACAGCTAGAGAACAAAAAGGTTCCACCTAGCCAGATTTCCTTAGGAATATTTTGATCATTTGCAATAATTTTATTTCTAACTATAAGTTAGAGAAGATTAGTCATTCAGAATGACCTACTATTGTTCTGGAATGTGAACATCCTCCTACAGCTCAAATTAATACAGCTGGATTACGTTAAATTAGTGCATGGAAACATTTCAGAACCCATATCAACATAAGATCATTCTATTGTGCATTAACAACTGTATTCATTCACCTAATTTTTGTGGATAAATAAACCCAAATGAGTTTTCTGACAGAACTGGCTCATTTTCAGGTTTGCAACAGGACCCCCAAATAAGTAAAAAATGTACTTGCCAAATCCATAAAACACATCTAAAAATGCCACCTTCAGACTGGTCCAAGTCTTTATGTAGATAATACCTTTCCATGAAATATAAAACAACAAAATCTTTTCTATGTTGTAGACAACAACAGAAAATAAAAAATCGATGAGCATAACTGACAAAAAGCGCAAATGACTTCCCCAGCCAGAAATCCTAACATAGTGAAATTGTACTCCACAAGGAAAAAAAGAGCATATGGTGCTCATACGGACTCATACGGATTACTCTAGCTGATAAAGCCATACAAATCAAATCAGAGTTGTCAAGTGCTATTTACTTGAAAAGAGGAAAAAGACTATTATCTTTATATTTTAAATATACAAGTTAATGTGAAAAAGCTTATCATTAATACAGAAATGTTCAAACAATGGAAAATGATCACTCCAGAGAGAAAAAACAATTAAACAAACCAAAATGTACTTGTTAATATGGGACAAAAAGATAGCTATTCCCTTAAGAGCAGTTGATTTGGCCCAGGACTGCAACATCTCAGATACGTACAACAGAATAATTTTTAAATCTTTGTAGTTGTATCTGAGGCCTTCTAGACTTCAGAAGATTTGTGAGACAGATATCAATGGAAGTTGGCATAAGCGCAAGGAAACAGTTTTGTTCCTTATTATTTATGTTCCAATTATAAGCGCTGGCATCCATCATTTCCTCTTATATCTCTGCAATGACTGCAATAATTCTTCCATGGGATCCTCAGGTTTTTCTCTTGGAATTGTAGCGTGAGGTATTGGTGTTAGATACTGTCAAAAAGAAGTAAAATAACTTCTGAACTGCTGGTAGCTGATCGATCTTCTACAGTGACCAATAGAAAATCCCAAACAATTTAAAACTAGGTGACTGGAGTATGGTTCATACTGCTGTGGGAAGACTGCATTTTGCTTGCTATGCGAAAAAATATTCTTGACTTTCTTTCTTAAAGGAATCAGATGATTCTAGTCCTTGTGCATTAGGACAATGGAATGCTTCCATCATTGCTTCAGGAAAGACTGAATAAATGTTCACTGTGCTGGCACCATCTTCTTGCAGGTCTTTATTTTCACTTGCAGTCATGGGCTCAGTCATGTTCCCTTTAAATACAGGTGTATAATTAATAACATATAAACATAATTTGTAACTATACATTCAAACCTATTCCACCTTCTGTTTTACACAGAAGGCTAGACGTGGATGATCGTAGTATTGCCTTCTGGCTTTTTTGATCTTTGAACCTCTGGAAGTTCTGATGGTTCACTTATGGATAAAAACCACATGTAATATATGCCAGAGATGAAGAACAGCCAAACAAAAATCCATAACAAACTTTTTTTTCTTAATAAACTTTTCTAAGAAACCATTCATGGAAGTCATTCTCAAATTCTTTCATAGTGTGGATAATCTATCATCCACTCATGACTGCTTGCCTTTTTGGCCTACTACTTCCAGATTTTCTTTTCAGCAAGTATGGTGCTTGGTTATATTGCAAACACTGACATCAGAGCATTGAGGGGAGAACTGATTTAATATAAACTCAGTTTCATACAGATGGCTGAGCTACTTGATTGTAGCCCCATTATAGTCCCTTTTTGGATAAAATAGTACACTTACTGGCCCTATCTTTCTCTTTATTGACCATGGCCTACCTACATCTTATTTTTCCAGGTCATTTTGTGAATTCCCTTTTCTTTGCCTGTGTTTGTGATCCTTTCAGTGTTGCTTTTAATTGTAAGTTTGAACGTGGAAAGATCATCACCAAAAACTCTCATAATAGACCTGGATAAAAAGCAATCATGAGAATCCTCAGAAATTTTTTAAGTTATTCAGCTAGTTTAATTACATAGAATCTTCTGGAAAGCTTAAATAAGGGTGAATTTGACTATAGTACTAACCAGCAGTTTCATTGCTTGGAGAGCTGCAGTGTTTCGTAGGTCTTTTGACCATGTGACAATGTAGTATATCCTGAAGTTTGAGAATCAGGGAGTTATTAACTGTGTGATGAGTCAGACCCTCAGTTTGTCACAGGGAATAATAGAAAAAAGAAGTCTTCTCTACTGAGAGAAAAATAAAAGCGGAACTGCTTGAGAGATCCCAACAAAGTTATTGCCATCTAACAATTTAATAAATTGTTTCAGATATTGTAATATTGTCTCAGAAATTTTAATGGTCCTTAGGAAAAAATAAATCCTGTTCAGTTTTTAATAACTAAGTCACTAAGCTCTGACAAAATGTAGGCTAAATCATTTTGAATCTTACAGCATCATCAGGTGCTACATAAGCAAGATGTACTTATTTTTTATGTTGACAATGAAGAATTCCTACCAAAAGCTGGAGTTGTCAGTTGGCCAATGGAGTCACTAGCTGACTCCATAGTCAGAAAGATACCTTTAGTGAAGAGCTGTTAACGATCAGACTGTGTGCTTTTTTCAAGTTCTTTTGCTAGCATTATTTTTGCTGTCATGACTTTGTATGGGACTTTTAATCTCAGGTGATGTTGTAGGGACAATATGTTTATAAAATAATAGATTGGTTTGATTAGTTGGTTTGTTCTCTGTATTTTTGTGACATACCACAGATGGGCCGGAGGATTAACTATAACGACCAAAACCAGTAGCATGGCAGGCAGTATCGTTCCTTTAGTCAGCTGCAGCACATGGTGCATTTGATGCTGAATTTTCCTGCTGGAGCAAGAGAAACACAGCATATTCTATACAATTATTTTCCTGTATCTTATGTACCATAAGCCCTTATCTCTGTGGATAAGCTGAAATAGGGAGTTAGCTGTAAGTCATAGTTTTATGAATAATTTTGTGGGGGAGAATCACATATGCTAACTCTCTTTCTTCCTTTTGCATGTCTTCTGGGTAGATCCCAAGTCTTCACAATGACTTTCCACTAACGCCCATCTACAGTGAGATCCCATGAGAAGGCATGCATATGGCTAAGAGTGTCAAGTACCATCCAGACAATACCAGCCTTCATATGCCAAGCTGTATATTTCTAAGATATGGAGATCCCTGCAGCTAATGTAATTGCTAAGATTTTCACATATAATTAATTAGACGGACCCCATTCCTATCAAGTTCTGATCACATGCTAGCGCCAAAAGGGGACGCCTTCTTAATCTTCATTCTGCTAGCGTCACTGAACTGAATTCTACTGAATTAGCAGTTAGCAGTGTAAGCAAGCCCAGAATCAATGTTCAACAGAAGAATTAGTTTCACTGAAATTATTCCTTCTCTCCGTGGGAACTTTAATGATACATACATGGTCTTTATAACACTACACCTCTCCCTGCTTTATTATGCTTTAATCTGCTTATCGATAAAGTGGAAGATATATTGATAGGATTTATTTTCCAAAAAATTGCTACATTATTAGCTTAATGTATTGCTGATGCTTTATTTCTTATAAGCAAAATAGTGAAGCTATTTTTAGTAAAGTGACAGTCTTGCTCACAACACATTTTCTCAATTCTCCTAAATGCTGCAAAGATGTTCTTCTTGTTAACTATCATCATTAACATTAAAAGTCAACTAGATACATAAATATCTTATACGTTCAGCCATCTACAGTTATTAAAATTTGATAAAATTGCTTTCTGTGTCTTACTGGATTGACGACCTATGACATTAAACCAGTCCAATATTTTTATTAAATATAGCTCTTTTGATACAGAACATTTCATAAGTGTTTGCAGCATATTTCATCATATAAAAACTATGGAAACATTTACATTTAACAGCTATTATATGCACATATTGTTTACCTGAGCCAAATTTTTTCAGGCACGGTTTAGCTATCCCTTCTGCTCTTACACAAGGCAAAAGAGTCTGTGCAAATTATTTCACTGCGTGCCCTACAGAGGCAGATCTCATCAAACCTTTGCACCAGTTTGCACTGCAAGTGACAGGAATCATTGCCTGCGTGTTTATGAATGCAGCTTTTGGGGGCAATCTGGAATGATTATTCACAGGATACTGTCTGGGATTGTTAAATGTGTATTTTTATATAGCGCAATTTTCGTTGTTATAATCTCCTGTAAGTTGATTTTTTCTTTAAATATCTTCTGCCATTCTCCTATTTGCTTCTCTGTCATATAAACTGTTATCATGGTTGTTTTGTTCTTTTTCTCTATTTTCAGGAAGAAATGACTAAAGGTGCTTGTTGGTGGAAATTAGATGAGAAGTGCACTTTCTAACTGACTATTTCTACCATTTTTCACATCTGGAGTCTTCTCCCACAAGAACTGACTTTCGTATGAATCATATCAGTGTTCATTATTCATATAATGCCTGCCATGAATTCATTCTTCTGAAAACTGTGTGCCACTTACTATGCATTTCACATGACTGAAGTCAAGTAACCGTAAAAAGGACCCTATTGTCCCTACTTTGAGAGGCGGGTATAGCATATTAAAGCTGTAGGATTTTAGTTTGAAACCTATTCCTCTCTCCAAAAAAGCTCTAAAGCAGTAAGATTTCCTCCTGTTTTCTCTAAAAAATCTGATTTTAGCATTACGTATTTTAAAGAGTTTGTATATTTTGTCAGTGATACAGCAATAGCAAAGTAGTCTATCAGTTTATTCCTACCATATTACAAGTTAGCTTACACAAAGAAAATACTAGAATTTCCTGTTGTTCGAACAGCAGAACTATTTCATATCCAGAGCTTCAAAATGATGGAAGGAATTTCCTTTGAATGTAGGTTGTTCCATTAATGTCAACACTACTTGGTATGCAAGTAGCAGTATTACAGAATTGTGCAATCACACAGATACAAGAGATGGAAGGGAAACACTTGTTTAAGAGCTCATATTTGTTTAATCTCTCAGATAACTTAGTCATTTGCTCCTTTTCTTCTAGTTGGCTATGCAGCATAAGAAATTTTAGTCCTTGTACAACAGAACAGGGGAAAAAAGAACTTCAGTTTCACCTTAAAAGTGGTGGCTGAATGGATACCTCTAAAGACTACAACACACTTTTGTAGTCAATATATCCTAGTTTTAGGCACTAATGTTTTAACATACTGGCTATTAGGGATACTTGGAACACAGAAATTGTTGTTCCAGTAATAATGGTAAATCCCAGAGAATTTAACTATTTTTTCCCTACAGATGATCTTACAATTTTCTTCCGTGGGAGACTATTGCCTCTACCTTATTGATGACCTAGTTATGCAATAAAGCATGAACATGTATTCAGAGAGTACTTGCAGTGACATCAGGGACAGGATGATGGTCTCTTCCTGAGCCTAAGACCTTGGCAGTCCTTTGACTTTTAGCAAGTATCTGTCTAGGCTGGAGTGAGAGGATGTTGTGCAGCACTGAAGAGGCATTGGAGGAGAGAGGCAGGAAGCAGGCAAAAAAAGAAAACAAGCAGGCGCTCACCATTGCCTCTGCTCTAACTATATTTTAATAGAATATTGGAGCCTAGTGAGCTGTCAGTGTGGCACCTTTCAAGAGCGCAACTATAAATACACTTTAAAAAAATAGCCATAAATCATGTTTTGTCATCGGAGACCATAAAAGAAATTATAGTTTTTCCACTGACAAAAGCAGAAAAAAAATTATGGCTCTAAAGTCACCTCTACTCTTATTTTCCATTCTAATCTAGCATGCTTTTCATTTTGCAGCTGAGCTATTGATTCAGTTGGGCATTAGTTTTCTTGGCTGGCTTGATATCAAAGACTTTAAGCATTTGCAGCCAAAGAGTTGGTTTTTTGTCCGAGCAATAGGGGGTTCTGTAGGGGAGTGCAGTGCCTGTGAGGAGGGAGGGCAGCAAACTAACTCCTAACAAGCAGAGCTTGGACACAGAAATTGCTTCTACATCATAGAAAAACAAGAAGTTGCAATGATCTAGCTGATAGCCCCTTTTCTCCCTTCTTGACTTCATCTGCTTTTGCCATGAGGGAAGACTATCTTAATACAGCTTTTCAACCTAACAGCCATCTTCTGTGCAGAAGAATGTTGTTTGTTCCACTGCAGTAAAACCTTTCTGTTCCTTGAGGAGAGAACATTAATAATTGTAGAACTTACCCTATATCGCTACAGATGAAGCTCTACAATTACTAGCACTTACGATCAGCACCAAAGTGTGAATTTAAAAAAGAATAAAAATTACATCTCTGCTAACCAATCCAGGAATTATTTCAAATACCTTGATCCAAGTATATGCTCCCAAGTCCCTATAGGTAGGAGATCCAGGTAATGTTCAGTCCTGCCATTTATCCTCAAGCCTTGTTTTTGAGAGAAAGAAAATAGGTGTGTGGGCTGAACAAGGACAAAAACCTCTAACAAGTCCCTAGCCTCGCTGATCTCGGATCAAGGATCCTTTTTTCTGGTAAGACAGTCCCAAATAGGTTAATATAAGACACAGCCAGAGATTATTTATCTTGATCCTTTTTCTTATTAACTATTCTAAGTCATAGCAGACAAAGTCTGGAAGGAATGGACAGCCTTTTTTGACAAATATTTGACAAGCATTTGACAAACAACTGACATAAAACTAAAATTTTCAGATATAAACAACTCTTCAGAAATAGAAGGAAAACTTATGATTTTCATATGTCTCTGAGACATTAAAGATGGCACAAAATAGAGGAACATCTGCCTGTTTTTAAACAACTGGAAAGAATTCAGAGACAAACTGCCAAACCTGAAGGTTTAGGATACACCTAGAATAAAAATTATCAAAATAGGTTTGAAAAAATAAATTTATTTTAAGGAACAAAGATATATGCCAAACGTTAGTGTGGTTAAGCAGAGTAGGTCTGGGACTGCTCTTCACTTTTCTGTGAAAAAAGTAACAAACGTGGCTGACCTGAGAGATTTGTTCATTTGAATCAGCCTACATCCAGTGCCTGTTACAGTTAGTGCAAAGATCCCTTACAACTTCACTAAGCTTTGGATGAGACCTTTCATGCCTGGCAAACCTTTTCTTTAGCATGCCAAACCTGGCATGACTCCTAGTGAGATTTACTTAGAAGTGAGATTTGCTCTCTGATGATGTAACAGCACTGCTAATGAAAAGACATATTGCTATAGCTGACCAAGGAATATATAGTCCTTTTAACTTCATAACTAATATTATCCAGAAAATGTGAAAACGATCTCCAAGGTAGCTAACATTGCTATAAAAAACAGGATTCAATGAAGACTGACTGAAAGCAGGGAATGAATTAAAAGATAGTAGTAAGAATTTGAGAGAATCTGGCAAGTTTCTTTCCACAAAATCATGGTAGTATCACATTTGCACATTTAATTTTATTGTTGTAGGCATATTCACTATCAACATTTATTTCCTTGGACATAGAGATCTATCAACTATTTTTGCAGCCATGCAGTCTTTTCAATATAGGTTGGTTTTCAAAATGTAAAAGAGAAAAAAACACGTTGTCAAGAGCTCAGCTCTCCATTGTGTGTATACACTTGTATGATCGTTGAATTACTGTTTTAAATAAATAGTAATGAATAGAATTTTGGAAAGCATATTTTCAATATTAAATCAAAATAAAAGTTACTTTTAAACAATGTCCTTAACTCTATCTATAAAAATACAGATATTTTCTTCTTCTTTAAGTAAAATATTTAATATATGTATTTTCTAAAGTTGATTAAGGTATAGTGCTTCCATTGATTTGGGATCCATATAAATGATTCATTACTGCTGATTTGACATGCAATAATTAAAATGGTTCATTGCTTCTAAATGAAATACCTCAATTTGTTAGAAGAAATGCAATCATATTAAGGATTCATATCGTTCATTTCCTTTAGGATTACATAAAGCCACAATCATTAAAAAATAATTTAAAAATAAGTCTAAGAAGGCAGGGGAAGTATGCATAGTGTTAAATCCATTCATGCAGTGTAGGTTGTTGGCCCCAGTAGTTGACAGACAATCTCCACAGACAACCACAGGAGAAAATGAAACATTCATGTACAGAGGGGGTATTCCCTGCACTCTCACAGACACATGGACTTCCCACTCCTCCTCTCACTATGCAGTGGCTGACTCTTTACTTCAATGTCAAGTACAAGCGCCCCATTTATTCTCTGTGTAATTGATAGGACACCATGATTTGCAGCAAAAGGCAATGTGTCATCTTTACATACGGCAGCAAAATTACATCTTCCACAGCTGAGGAAAGTGCATCAAGGTTTTCCTATTGATATGGAGAGTCACTAAAGGTAAGAATTGGCATACTTACCTTACATTTGAAAATCTAGTGACTTGTAGCCATTGATTCTAGCCTTTCCTTTGAGGATGTAACATCCCCCGCTACATCACCTTTAAAAAACAGCATCCTGACGATGAAGCAAAACTAACCTGATTTTTTTACTTTTCTCCCTCCTAATAAATTTGTAAATTTAATGCTACAGAAACATATTCCATGATTGATCTAATAACCTTAAGGCATTTTTTTCTCTGAATTCTTATGTGCCTTCTTTGAGGAGATGTATGTCAGAGGTAGGAAAACGTGCAAAGAGAATGTTTACTATTTATCTGAGGGGATATACCTGTCCAAGGTCATCAGAGCAAAAGGATTTATGACTCATGATGATATTGACAAAGGAAGATTACAAGGAAGTAGAAAAACTTTATATTTTTAATTGATATACCGCAGCATGAGCATTTAACTTAGCCTAATGTACCCGGCAATTTTAAGTGATTTTCACTTTTAGCGTATATCAATAAGAATCTTACTAAAAGTATTGCTTGGAGTCCATCCCCAGAATTTACAGCTAATGTGTTTTAGGTGCAATTTCAGTGTGTACCTGAATTTTGGGGTACAGGGAACTACCAAGCTTCCCTGGATCAACAGGGTGACAAGACTTCAGCGGTAGCTAGAAGAAGAGCAATCACTTAACGCAATTATCCTAGATTGATCAGTAATTGGCTCAAAGCACATCAGCTACATGAAACTGGAACATAAAATGGGAAAAAGGGAATGAAAACTTTAAAATAAGAAGAAAAGTTTAAGGAAAGGAAGACTATATGAACACACTCCTTATATGAATGAATTAGGTAGGAAGGAAATAACATTGAATGATATTTTATATGAATCTATCCAATGATTTGTGTCTATATTTACTAGAGAGAAGATGCAACTAACAAGCTCAGAAAAAAATTGCGCTAGATCCTCATCTTGCACAGATTCAGCTTGCAAATCATTTGATCTACATGATAATCTACAGCGTTTCTGATATGCACATTCCACTGTATGCATGCCAATTTTCATCCTGCTGCAAATAATAACAACAGCCTGGCAATACAGTCTGCTTCATGGGACTGACTTGCAAGTTGACCAGTAGCTAGACAGAAGCCACTGTTTATTTAACGTCTGTGCTAGCATGTACACATTTGCAAAAAGAAAGGAGGAAATCTAACTTTTTAAAACCTCAGAAGATAGTTCAGTTTACAAAAAGCATCCAAAAGCTTATAGACAGGGACTTGATTGCCACAGTGCCAGCTATTCTGCTGTTGAATGAAAAAAGAAGCATGTTAATTAGCTCCTTTTTCTTCTGGAGCAGTATTTTATTACAGCAAGTAATGCACATTCCCACACGCTTGCCAGGAGGAGCTAAACAACCCACTTCCCCACCTGCACCTACTGCTAAAACTAGTTTTAAAACTCTAATGTACTCTAACACCTCAGAGTACCCAGGGAAAGCATGGCTGGATTCCTCCGGTAATCCAACCTGTTAGCAGGTGCTGGAAATCTAGAGGCAGATGTTAATTGATTCACACTGATGGCTTTGGCAGGTTCAGCTTGTTAGACTGCTCTGAATATAACAGCAGTGGAAAGCAGCTCCCTGAATTGAGGATTAAATAGTCTTGGTTTGTCAATAAAACTATGGCTTAGGAAGCAGATAGGCTTATGCTTCCTGCCTTTTTGTAACACTGCACTGTGATACAACAGCAGAAAGCCTCAAGTATGAGGAGTATGCAGGTATGGCAGATACTGAACCATAGGTGACTTGGAGACTATCATTACAAGTAATTGACTTTTTAGCTGTGCTTGCCAGTCCTAGTTGTTGTTTCTCTTTTAGACTGGAAAGCGTTCTGGATTAGAGCTATGCTTCACTGTTGAGTGCAGTGGTTAACAGTGACTTTAGCCTTTAGGGGTTGTTGCAATAAAAAATGTTTAAGAGTAAGTGTTTCAGTTGGGTTCAGAGGAATTAAATATCTATCTGTTGCTTCTCCCTAGCCATGATAAAGTGAATAGTGAAGAAGAAGAAAATAAAGAATCTGTTCATATGAAATGCTAAAAGCCTTAGCTATCACTGAAAAGAACAGAATTCCCTTTGTGGTTGGACTTAAGTTAGGAATTTTTTTTTTTTTTTTGTAAAGTGAGAAAAAAGAATAATAGTAAATCCTGGGCATACTTTTCTTACAAAGTGAGACTAATGATAGGCTTCTTTTTCATGTCAATCCTAAAATTTCTATGATGTGTAAAGCTTTCTATTTTATCTTAGACCAAATGTGATTTGACATCTTTCCTACTGAAATGACTGAGAAAGAACATTCAAGTCCTGCTGCTATTTATTTTGACTTATATAACTACCTTAACAGGAAGATGAGATTTTTTTTTTTAAAGGATATTACAAATTTTCCAAGCTCACAAACTAGAATTTCCCTAAGATGCATACTAAAACTTCTCTGCTTAAGCCTCGGGGAAAAGCTGACTAAAAATAGGTAGAACTCCCTACTTTTGAAAGTAAAGATGTTTAGAGATGAGAGTTCTCTTGGCTAGGAAGGTGCAGTTACAAGAAGGCCCAATAAAGACAAAATTGGCGTTGAAGAGAAGGAAGTGATTTCTTAGAACTTACTTGAAGATCAATGTTTCCTTCAGAATGGAAGAGTAAGAAGGTGAATTGATCACCCTTTAAAGTAAAGATAGGAGAAACATGATTTCCCCTTGTGCAGAGCTGAGAGGTTTTCTGAGCTGTGGGAAGTACATCACATCACATAGGGGATCATGTTTCTTGATAGCAAGCAATGTTAGTCTGTCCATCTTTTATTTTGAAATGCATGGATGTTTTTCTGTGATGGGCTTTTTGCCTTCTTGCTCTATAACTAGATTCTGGGTCAGAAAATTTGGAGAGAGAGAAAAAAAAAAAAAACCCTATGAATGAAATATAGGATGTTATGATGAAGCTTCCCTCCCCTCCCCTCCCCCCCCCCCAAACAGTGATTCTTGAATGTAGTTAGACTGCTCATGAACAGCAAAATAAACAGAATAGAAAACAGTTCCTTCTGATATTTCAAATCACAAATGTAATGAAATAATAGGATTTATCCATCTCATCTGAGTTCCCTACTATGGTATTATCTAATTACCTATGGTATTACACGTAACTTCATATTTCAAAAAAAAGCCTGTTTCAAAAATCTATGTAAGTCTTTATAAAATCTTTATAAAGAAGAAATTTTCTTTATAAAAAATCTTTATAAAGAAGCCTAATTTCATTCAGACTAGGTCAGTTTTAAATATTTGCAGATATGGAGGAAATGCTTGGCAAAAGACTTGGGTCCAGATCATCAGCTGCTGTTAATCAGTGATGTGAATCAGTTGTGAGACGTGAGTGTTTGTATCTCACTTTAATGGAGTGATCTTCTCCACCTTTTTTCTGTTCATCTTTATTCAGTTCTCTGTTTCGTTGTATTCTACATTGATATATTAGGTAAATTGCCTTCAAGTATTGATATCTTTGCTTTTAGCCTCTTTGAAGTTACTCCCTAAAGTGCCTGAGGTAGTTGTTTGCTAAAAGTTCCTTCTGGCAGAAGTGATTTGGTGGGGGAAAGAAAAAACAAGGCAAGGTCTTAGTTTGGCTCATATGTGAGTGTACAGTGAGATCAGGGGTGGAAGCAAAAAGTGTTGGGTGGCTGCTTCAGCTGGCAGTAATCCAAGAAACAAATATTCATCAAATTGTGCTGTAAATAACAGTTTCAAATGACCAACCTAGCTGAGTTGCTTCCCAAAACCACAGAAGAGAATACCAAAGAAATCTGACATATTCCTTCCCCTTCACCTCCCCCAAAAAGGGGGCAGGTGGAGAAAAAGTCAAGAGTGAAAAAACACAGCTCAACTGTGCCAGCTGTATACCCTGAAACCTCCTATGGTAAACATCAAATAGGCTTATCTTCAACATTCTGACTCAAAACTCCGTGAGAATGGAAGTTTCAAGCAAAGTATTCTCTTATCTTCTCAGTTGTTGAGGCTGCATGCTGATCTTGCACTGCTGTGTTTTTCTCTAACTCTCTCAATAAAGCCCACAGTGCTAGCTTCATTATGCACTTGCTTTTTTGTTTGCTTCAGACCCCAAACTCCATGCTCATTTTCTGCATTAGTAAATGATGATCAGTGAAATCGCTCACTGTTTCCTCTAAATCCATAGCAACCAATGTCCTTCTTTCTTTGTGGCTTTGGGAGATGCCAGACTGTTTCAATGGTCTTGTAGCATTGCTCAACAGAGATAAGTTTAAATCCACTACAGAGAGGGAAAGGAGCAGGTGTGGGATAGAGAAGATATTGACGTGGTGAGAAAGTGAGATAACTGTTGAAAAAAGCTGCCTGCAGGGCCTTTTCTGCTTCCAAGTCACCCAGGACAGGAAAAGCATCTGAAGTTTGTCCCTTAATTAATGCAACAGCATGTGGTGATTTAGCCTCTGAGACACGTGTCTTGGGGTGGTAGTAGTTGTTTTTTTGTTTGGGGTTTTTTTGTTTTGTTTTTAATCTGACGAATCAAGAGAATTTGCTTTTGCCGCTCAGGGTGAAGCGTAGAGAAGTGACTTGGAGAAGTATTGAATAATTAAACAGACTTGAGCTGTCCAAGGGTGGAATTATCTAAGTGACAGCCTATTTCACGTAACATGTTTGTCTCATAAAAAACCATAATTATGAAGTCTGTATGGCTCAAAACTACTGCAGTTCATAAAGTATTGATGACATCACAGCTTTGGCTAAGTATCATTACAAATGTATACATCTTGAAAATCAGCCGTTCAGCTCTTTGAGATGTCAAAACAGTGTGACAGCTGCCAGCCTCAAAAAATTGTTAGCTTCCAGCCTTTCTTAGTTGATATGTATTTCAAACACACCAAGTGTGGGACCAAGTGTGTCCACCCAAATAACTTCAAAAATCTGTTTTTGCGTATCTCTACGGTATGACTGTGACTTGCTTAATTTATATTGGGCAAGAAATTGTGTTTGAAGTTTCAGTATACCAGAAAACATGGCACATTTTCCCCCCTTACCTGTACTTCCAATATAATTTCCCCTAATGCAGTGGTAACTTTTAATGCTTACAACTGGAAACAACTGAAAGTCAGCAGCCAAACAGACTCTACTGTAGGTGGCTTGTTCTTACTATACTTGCTGCTTCCGTTTGTGACCTTTCTGGGTGTCAGTCTATAAGCCATTTAATTATGGTACGGGGAAAAAAATGTGGGAATGGCTTTGCAGGAGAATAAATTGTCCTCGCTGTTTAAGCGTATGCAGTGATGGAGAATACACCTGAAGGAGCATTTGTCTGCTGTCACAATTTTATTGGTTCAGCTGCAGGAAGTAAAAAGCAGTCTTTAATGCCTGTGATAAATATCACCATATTAAACATTAAGACTGGAAAGAAAAGTATATGTGTATGCATATATATACATACATATATGCCTTCAAATGCAAGCAAAAAAAAAAAAATCTTTGCATTTAAAGGTTTACTGCTGTCAGGTACACTGCGTTACCATTAACTCAGTTAATGTTACTGGGCACCATTATTTACAGTAGAAGTGCTGGCTTCTTGTTAACACTTCAAACTACAGAATGGCCTCCTGCTGTCCTGCTATCAGTAGTTATTGTTCTGTATTGTCAGTCTGATGTCTAAGTTAGCACTGATATAAACTAAGGAAACTATTCTCCTCTGTTCATTTTGTTCTTCTAAACCTCTTTTTAATGCAAGCCTTATTGTGCTATTTTGCTAACAGATTCTTTCCGGTAAATCTGACTCTTCTTTGACAAATAAGCACCAACACTGATCTAATATAGTGGCAATAGCCTTCATATGATAGTCAGTAACACATTCCTCAGCATCATGCATGAAAGACAGTGGTTGCCATAGTAATATCAGCATCATTTGTGTCCAGAAGCTGACTTTTATTTTTTTCCTCAAGCTCTTTAAATGTTTGATTGAAAGACTAACAACTATTTGATACTGATCAATGATGACTGAGCACTCAGTGCCAGCAACAGCATTTTATTACTCACTGAAATGCGTTTTTATACAAAGACTCAGGTAAACTTTCATCTTTCCCAACCTCCATATTGCCTCTTTTTTCTACTGAATAAATAAGGGCAGATTTAGTAACTGAGTAACTCAGTAACTGAGCAGATTCTGGAACAGAATCTTAGCTATTGGCTTTTTTAGAAAAGATACTTTAACTCTTACTGAAGTACCTGGCCCTACTCTCGTCAAGATATTTCATTCATGCTCAGGTTTCTACTTCTCTCTCACAAATGCCAGTACCTGGCAGGACAATGATTAATCTGTCAAGAAAAATACAGTTTAGACTTCAGCAAGTGAAAGTGGTGGGATTTGTCCCGTGTATCTCCTCAGGCACTTAAGAGGATTGTTGCAGTGATGCACTGAAGTTGTACTTTCTTTTAAATATATCCATGCCTTTCTAGATTTTTTTCAGCAGCTGGCACTGAAGTTGTACTTTCTTTTAAATATATCCATGCCTTTCTAGATTTTTTTCAGCAGCTGTTTCTGAGGATAGCGGTATTTATAGATCAACCATATGATGCTGGAAAAAATTGCATGCAGTAGGAAATCCTTGCAGAGCTGAACCATTTCCCCAATCCTGCTAACTACCTATCCACTTCTGATTATTTTAGGGAAGATTAATAGTTGATGTAAAAACGGTAGTTAATGTTGCAAAGCAGCAGAAAGAGAAGATTCTTCTAAGAAGGGAGAAAAACTATATCAACTCTTTGGGCTGCTACTTGGAAGAAAAATCACAATTTTGCTTTGAGGGTATAACTGAGATTGGCCACAATAATTCCTATTCCTTTGCTGGCATGAAAGATCTTTTTAAGTGACTGTTGTGGGGTTTGTCTGTGTGGTTAGGAGACTTCTTTAATTTTGATTATCCCTGGCTTACTGCAAACACATTCAACATGTGTCCAACAGTGGTATGTGCTATATTCAACTCAGCTCAGAGGTAGTTAGCAGTAAGAGGCAGCTGTTTCTCAGTAAGTCTCCTGCTTCGAATTGACTATGTGAGTGTTTTTCTTTCCAGTCAAGAGCACGTTCACCCAGCATGAAGTGAGTTCAGCTGGGAGCCCTGGTCCTTTTCCCTTCACTCTGCTCCTTTACAAATGTTCACATTCACAGTTAACGTGGATGAACATGGCTTACATTTAGGGATGAGTGGGGCAGAAGCATCATAGACTAACATGAGTGGGGGAAAAAAGGACTAAGCCATCCCTGCAGAAATATCTCTATAGTTGGATAGTCATGACAAAAAAAAAAAAAAGTTATGAAGCAACACATGCTTCTCTCATCCTCATCCTTTTGAAACCACAACATTAAGACCTCAACAGCTTATCTGTTTTGTTCAACCCTACTAGTTTTAATGAAGTTGCAGAAAGCAGTTATCCTCTGCTTTTAGACTTTTTTTTCAGGCAATCCATTTGGAGAGTAAATTTTTTATGTAGTTGAGATATAGAAAACTGCAGGAGGAGTACAGACTGTTTATTGGGAGGGGAAAGTGAATGCTCCCAGCTGTGTGTACAGAGAGCTTAGTATTTACTTGCCTTAAATCTAGATCTTCTTCCATCTAAATTATCTTGAGCTCCTTAAGCTTTTGCCATAGGTGGAAAAGGGGAAAGCTAATACAGCAAAATTAATGCATTTTAAAATAAGATAATCTTACTGGGGAGCTGTCACAGAACACGATTTGAACGAGTATTAGAAATTTTCAAAGGTGCTTTTCTAATTCACTGCTAAAAATTTCTGAAAAAACTTGGACTGCAAACCGAAAGAAAGACGCAGGTATTTTCTTGACTCTTTACTCCTAGATATAGTATCTTTCTCTTCAGGAAAAGTTTGTTATTTATAGTACTTGGCATAAGGGAATTCATGCTGGTTTCTGGCCTTCAGATGCTACCACAATAATGTTTAATCAGATGTGTGTCTAGACTTTTCTTTGTCTGCAGCCAAGAGTCAGGACTCAATCCAAAAAGACTACATGCTTGACTGTATCAAAACCATCAGCTGAACTAGGCAAAGACATAGAAATGACAGCACATGTTACAGTAGAATACTCTTATTCAAAAGTAAAATGAACATAAGTAGTTCTAGTCTCATTTTTTTTTAATGTTTATTAGTTATAAGCATTATCTAAGCAGCTATAGTAAACTTGCTCTGATTTACTCAAATAGCCCAGTATGGGCATCACTATAGGTATTTGTGAAGGGTTGTATTGGAAGTCTGACTTGGAAAGCATTTACTCAGAATCAACCTTTCCACATCTTGGACTATTACATAAGCCACAGTTGATCAGTATTCCTATATGATCAGGTTATGGGTCCCCCTTTCCCCCTCCCTTTCCTATTGGAAAGTAGTGCATCATCTTACTATTAACTTTGTTGCTAACATTCTGATATTAATGACATCTAGTGGTGATGACTTTCAACAAAAGACTGAAATGCGCAAAAATGGTTGCTGGAGTGTAGCTGAACAAAAAGAGGACTTGGCATCGTTCATATGGCATCTCTGTTTCCTGATTTATCTCACATATATGTGACACACTTCCTAAATGTCACACTGAAAAGATCACAGAAGAACTACTGTAATTTATTTTGATTCCAATTTCTACTCTGTGGTTTCCAGAACTGTGAAATCGTGTGGTTCTATGGCTGTGTTTGAACACAGAAGAACTGAATACAAATTTGGCATAATGATGGGTTTAATATTCTGTTGTTCTAACTCCACTGAAATATAAAATGCTTAATTTCTGCAAAAGTAAATGCATGATTATGTAATGATGCAATACTTATTCTTCAGCTTTTTTACTTATTCTAGAAGTCAGTGTGTTTTGTAACTGATCTGTTATGATTTTTTTTACAATCTTTCACTTACATGCCAGTATTCTGAAAGTGCACCTTTCTCTGAACAGTGAACTACAATAAGGACGTATGAAAGAGCTGCTTAATTGGGAATGCTGGGTTTAGTTGTCCTATTCAGTGGCCTAACTGACAACAATAGAAATATAAATAAACTAGGAAATAAATCTTACAGTGTCATATTCTTTCTAATTTTAATCTTATTCATACCTGAAGTTTATTCCTTCTTGGTTAAAGTTTATTTAAAAAAAAAAAAAAGTCAGTACCTGTCCACCAGATGTAGCCATGGGGGCTCACATTGGTAAGTACTTTAAAATCAAAATAAATAAGAGCAATTAGACAATGGGAATGGCAAAAAAGTGGTACATTCAGCTAAAACAACTTAATATATTTCTTGCAGAGTGCCATTAGCACTTGTATTATTAGATAACAAAAATGTCATCTTAAATGCCAGATTGTTAGAGAAACAATTAAAGCCTAGTCTGGTAGACAGCTCAATATGTTTATAAGTTCTAAGTAATTTAATTTAGCTGACCATAAGATATTATTTCAGTTTATAGTTATGATTTCTAGGTAATTAAAACAGTAGATAAAAACGCTTGCTGATTCCATCATATACCTCAGATATGTTACCTACCTCTAACACTTTCTAGACTTTAAGAATACTGCTACTTCTAAGTGTAAGAGAAAAGATGACTTGCAGTAAATGTGCCCAACGGAAATAACTTATTACAAATATTTATCTTTAAAAAATGAAAGAACTTTCAAAAAAATCTGAATAACACCTTTAATTGCATGGCTAATCATGTGACACTGATTCTGTCAATTATTCTGGTGAAAGGAACTTGCATTTTTTTACATTGTTCAATGTATTCATCGATGACCTGGAGGAAGGGACAGAGTGCACCCTCAGCAAGTCTGCTGATGATACTAAACTGGGGGAGTGACTGACACACCAGAAGGCTGTGCTGCCATTCAGAGGAACCTGGACAGGCTGGAGAACTGGGCGGAGAGGAATCTCCTGAAGTTCAACAAAGGCAAGTGCAAGGTCCTGCACCTAGGCAGGAATAACCCCATGCCCCAGTACAGGTTGGGGGTGGACCTGCTGGAAAGGAGCTCTGCAGAGAAGGCCCTGGGAGTGCTGGTGGACAACAACTTGACCATGAGCCAGTAACGTGCCCTGGTGGCCAAGAAGGCCAATGGGATCCTGGGCTGCATTAGGCAGAGTGTTGGCAGCAGGTGGAGGGAGGTGATCCTGCCCCTCTCCTCAGCCCTGGGGAGGCCTCCCCTGGAGTACTGTGTCCACTTCTGGGCTCCCCAGGACAAGAGAGACATGGCACTCCTGGAGAGAGTCCAGCGGAGGGCTACCAAGATGATGAGGGGACTGGCGCATCTCTCCTGGGAAGAAAGGCTGAGGGAGCTGGGCCTGTTCAGCCTGGAGAAGAGAAGACGGAGAGGCGACCTCATCAATGTCTACAAGTATCTGAAGGGAGGGTGTCAAGAGGATGGGGCCTGACTCTTCTTCCTGGTGCCCAGTGACAGGATGAGAGGCAACAGGCAGAAACTGAACCACAGGAAGTTCCATCTGAACCTGAGGAAAAACTTCTTGACTGTGAGGGTGACAGAGCACTGGGACGGGTTGCCCAGAGAGGTTGTGGAGTCTCCTTCGCTGGAGATATTCAAAACCTGTCTGGACGCGATCCTGGGAAATATTCTGTAGTGGACCCTGCTTGAGCAGGGGGGTTGGACTAGATGATCTCCAGAGGTTCCTTCCAACCTCAACGGTTGTGTGTGTGTGAGTCTGTGTGACTAGGTATGACCTTTGACCTTTACATTATCTGAATTAATTAAGGTCTTTCTTGAGCATGAGGAAATACTATACGACATAGGCCTCCTCATTAAATCTTCTCAGAATAGTTAATGTGTCAGATGATCCATAATTTTTTTTTACACTAGTCCGCTAGACATTAGTTTATAATTGAATATGTTATGGATATTTCAGAGATTCCAATTCTGCTTTGAGTTATCATATCATCAATTTACCAGAAAGAATTAAGTTAATCAAAATACTCATGATTCACAGCTAGGGTGTGCAGGAGATAGAATAAGTCAATGTACATAGCTGCTAGGAAAAATATAATAATTGAATCAAGAAGGGTAGCTTATATTACCTAGCAATACTGAAGAACTGCAAGCTATGAAAGGGTAGTATGTCAGTCTTTCCTGTTCTGGAAATCAGTATTTTGGCAAGTGATTAAAGGCTATAGCTAGAAAGGACAGATGGGGGGTGGGGAATTGATAACCCACATAAAATTCAGGTTAAAATCTGTAGTAGGTATTGCCTAGATAAATTCTGGGTACTGCAAAGGCTGTGGGTTGAGCTTGTATGCATTTTTCATGTCCTTATTTCAAAAGTTCCCAAACTGTGGGTCTTCTCACTCACCTGGGCTGAACCATATTTCTATGTAAATATAGATAGATATAGATATCCTTAAAGGGCAAATCTAATATTAGATTTTAAGCAATGAGTTTTCTGCTTTGCAAGATAGCTATAAGGCAAGGGAGGGATTTGCAAGCTTCACAACAAAATTGTTTTGGCAAACAACAGGCTGCTAAAGGACAGATAAATAGGGATTTGTTGCACAACAGTTCACTACAGTTAATATGTAATTAATAAGAAAAATTTACATTGATAAATATAGCTATTGTGACTCAATTCCCATATTTGTTTTCCTAAAATCATACACTCGAATCCATTAGCAGGCCACCCTGAAATAATGGCCCAGTCTAGAGGGCTACTGAGTAACTTGTTTCCAGTTTGGCACACTAGATATGTGAGGGGAAAGCATACACGCACACAACACATGCTGGCTGGACTAAGAAAAATAATCTAGTTTTCTCAGTAAAATGAGAAACTGAAATAACTGCATTTTTTTGATCAATATGAGAAGACATTCTTTTCTGCAGATTGTAGTTTTAACTTTACTATTTTTTAGCTACCTTTTTATAATATCTAGTCTTTTTTTTTTTTAAGACTACTTTGTTCTGAAAATTTCAAATTGAAAAATTTTGACCTTTCATAATTTTGGTCTGAAAAAGCATTGGCATGAATAAATCATAATCTCACTTCTCACCCTCCACTCCCAGCTTAGAATCTATTATCTAGAATAGCACTTAAGCATGACTCTCTGCATACAGCATATTGACAACAGTAGGCTACAGCAGGTGATTAAGACTGTAATGAACTCAAACCAGATCTTTTCTGTAGATGCCCATCACCTTCAGCTTCTCACTGGTCTTGCTATCAATGCTGATGGGCAATTCTTCATTTTTGCATAAGTGCTGAAACTGATTTGTATTGCTTTCTCAGTGAACCTTTCTTTGAGAAAATTACAAACAAAAACAAGCTCCCCAAATCTCAATCTGATCCTTTTTCATTAAAGTCAGCTGCCTGTTCTTCCTAGAAATGATTGGCGAAATTCTTTCACCTAAGAGCGATGGTGATGGTGAAATGTTTGTATGTGCGTATAAACAAAATATATTTTAAATTTACCAAAATTATCTGGTTTTGAAGAGTTTTTTATTTTTTGTTTCTCTTAATAGAAATAGAGGACTAGTCAACTGGCAGCATGGACTTGGTCTTTAAACATCAGTGGTATAAATTCTTAAAGGTGCCTAATATTTAAGAATGAACAAATCTGCGTGGGACAGTGCTCTGCACCTTGTTTTCAAGCCCTTCTCAATTTTTCTCTGACTCTAATTAAAGTTTTGGAAGACATAAACTTGATATAAGCATGCTCACTCCTATTATAGCTGTATGGGTAGTTTCACTGTGGCAAACAGGTCTGCTAAACTTGTGGCTAAGTATGTGCTGAAGTACCCTGCCTAGATGCTAAAGTGCCTAAATGTAAATATATACTCACTAGTGACCAGAAGATTGTGACTTTATTTTTCCCCACAATTAAGGTGTGGGGAGACCCCAGCTTTAGACGTACTGGGAAAGAAAGAGTCATTGCTATAGAAATTCCAAACTGAATTTTGGATGGACTTTCTACAAACTTTTCTTCCCCCGTGTATTACATCGCTGTGATTGTTTGATTTACTTATTTATTTATCAGAAGTATGATATTAAATTACATTGACTCTTCAGAATAGTTATTAAAGCATCTCACTTCAAAGGTTCAGACATATAATCTCTTTACTCATTGCTAGGTACTGATGTACCTGCTTCAACCAAATACACCATTTTAATCAGATAGAAGAAAAAAAAAGTATAGCTGCAAATAGGTGAAAGTTTAATTGTTTCATCCTGTCTATCCATGGTACATTCATTAAGATAATAAGTATTAATTAATGCTATATTACATCTCTTGCAGCCCTGAAATTCTCTGTACAATCTCTGTACTATCCTATTGGATAAGAATTTCATAGCAATTTTTTGTTTAAATGCTCTTGTTCATTTAAAAAAAAAAAATGAAATGTAGGCAAAATACTGCTATGAGCTCACTATGTTTTGTGTTCAACTTTATCCTTTATTTCCCCCCAGATGTAATACTGCCTTAATCTATAGATAGTCTGATCATGGGGGAAAAAAATATTTTTCTGTAAGGGTTCTGGACTTTTGGAAAATCTTTATGCAGTAACTCATCCTGAACTCTTCATATTTTGAACTCTTCATTCATAAGTAATGGTTTGGAAGTTAACTCTATTTTACAACATAAGACTTAACCTTACCATTTAACATATGTTCAATAGTACCTGCTTCACTCTGGAAGGATCTTTAGTGTTCTACTCTTGAAATACGCATGATGTAAGATCAGGTTCTTTTTTTATCCTTAAGTATGTCTTATTTTCCTAGAAAATGCTAGTAAAAGTTAATACTAAATGTTTAGACCTTTTCTAATTTCTCATTTTTTGTCAGTTCTACAGCATTATGATACTGTTATAGTAGATTTATAATAATAGAAATATGACTCTTGCTAGCATGACTTAAATAGTCATCTATATATGTTCTTCTGAGAATATGATTTCTTCCCATACTAACTCCCCCCACAATGGTATTTATCCTATGTAAATTGTTCTAGGCCTTCATGAGAGTCTTGTCAGAGAGAGAAGGTGCTCTAAAATACTCTCTCTCCTAGAGAACAGGAAGAGGAGAAGTTACCTTAGGCACTTAAATTAGATGCCAGAGATTAAGGTTTTTCATAATACTTTTTTTTGTTTGTGTGTTCTTTGTTTGGTGCAAAGAAGCATTCTGATATGACATTTCTATTTCTTTTCTAGAAGAATTATTAAAATATGTTAATAAGTATGTTCATCTGGCCAGTCTTCTGTATCTGCCCGTTCCAGATGCAGGTACACAGTTAAATCTGAAGAATTTAAATATTTAGTGGTGTGATGGTTTTCATTTATTGTTTCATTTTTAAACAAATTATCTTTTTAGTCAAAGGAGCAGAACAGTTGCCTTAATCCTACTCCACCATAAGCACATGGCATTTCAAAACAGTTTGGTAGAAGCTTTTGATTCTGTCCCTTCTCTGTGGGATTTGTGCACAAGTGGAGCAAGCTGCACTTCATGGAAGGTGGTAGCAGTCTGTGTATTTCCCCAGCAGACCAGCGGGTCCAGTGATGTATTACACAGAATGTCTCCCACCACCTCTTGACTCTGTTGTTGAACAGCTATCATCAAATACAGCCCCAGAAATCTGTGTGTGGTAAGTTGTTGCCATTTCCTGATTCTCTTTTGGTTTCTTTACTTTTCCTCTTCCCCTTTAACTGCTCCGTCCTGCCCCGCCCCTGCCCTAGGTTAAATAAGTGTTAATTCTTCCAAGATCCACAGTTTGGTGTTCACTACTGAATGACTCCTATCACAAAGCCCTCGTTATTCCAGGGAGCCTCCGCATGCTAACATTTCATTAAAGAGCTGAATGGCCTGAAAGACCTTTTGAAAGATCCATTCCTATGTAGGAATGGTGCAGGAACTCCTGTTTTAAAAAGCCAAACTATTGATGGCATGAACTAAATGAAATGAAAATCAGAATGAACACATTTAGAAATATTGAGAAATAATTATTTAGAAAATATTTTTACCCAAAGCAGGCTGCTACTTCCTCTCCAGCCCATCCTCCAAATGACCAGTGCCTTCTTTGTATAGACATCATTCCCATAAAAGCGCTTTTGTCACAATTTACAAACTGTAGCGGTCTTGGGACACTCCATTTCTTTTGCTTAGGGCGGGGGCCGAACCTAAAGACCCAGGTCTCTTAAAGATGCTGAGACCCAGCCCAACACTTATCTCCCTCTGAGACACAGGGTCTTTATTGTGAACACTGATAGAACATCACTTAAGCTTATGTGCTTTGGATGTGATGGTTTCTTTGTGTTAGGCTGATTACAAAATGATTAGTGCTTTACTGTGATCTGTGAGAACCAAGGGCTAATTCAATGTGTTAGCTATAATGGCACCTTTGGAGATGATTGCTGACACCTGATGGCAGGAGGTAGAAAATTTTGAAACCATTTGTCCTTTAATGTTTCCTGATAACTAAGTAAATTCTAGTAATAAGCAGTTTCTCTTAGGAAGTCAGAATTCTGAGATAATCACACCCTCAGAAGAAATGCTGTTTAGGTCTTTCATAGAAGTAGTTTCTTGGTCGCTTTTCTTCCTCACTTTTATCCTCCTTTCTGCTGTTTCTGTGCTTCCTACTATCTTTGATTCTTTAGCTGGTAATTAAAAAAGAAGTACAAACAGTGAAAAATAAATGTAGTTAGCATGTAAGAACTTTATCAGAGTAAATTTGCTCCATTTCTTTTCAGTGTTTGAACAATCAACAGATTCATGCTGGGGGACTAAGAGGTCTATAAGTGTCCTATTAGCAGTGCCAGGTGCAGTGACTGCACCTAGCTTGAGTGACATGGGAGCACTTCTACAGACTTGCTTCTTTCCCAGGAATTGAGAGGGCATGTGACCCAGCTGCTTAATTCACAGTGAGGCCAAGGCGAAAGAACCATTGAGCTTTCTCATGCCACAGACTAGCTGCAGAGTAACAGTGGTTATTTTGGCTGATAAAGCGTTTCTAGGGGTGTTTCTAGTGTGCCAGTGGGAGTCTGATTACGCTACTCGACGAATTTGCTACAGATTTGTTGCAATCATTGGTCAGAAAATGGTGATCCTAAAGCATTGGCAGGGGGAAGGGGGGAAGAAATATGTGTTTGTTTCTCTTGGCCCTGTTTTTCGCCCTACTCCTTTCTTTCCATTTGGGGGAGCTGCACCAGTGTAAGCAACGCTGAAGACAAACTTGCTTTCAACTGAATGGCTGCACCCATGCTCCTGTCTGGCTTGTCAAAAAGTTGTGGTAAGGCATAAATATGTATGCATCTGCAAAAGTGTGCATATGTAATTAGTGACTACTTTACCCAAATAATTCTGATTTATGATAAAGAATACTCTGCTTCCAAATAAGTAAGCTCTATTAAGTACTATAGAGCGTTGGGTATTGTATTATTCATAGTAAAGGGATATTAGAGATAACACTATCTCAATTATAGATTTTTAGCTCCCCTGAAACCTTCAGCGTGTGGTTTACAATACATAGTGCATGTGTAATACTTATTATGCAATTAAGTGCAAGTTTGTTATGGACAAGCCCCTGGCAACTGCAGGGTATTGTTAAACAAGCTTTTTTTCAGATTCATATACTAGTTGTTTTTCATGTGCAGTTGTTTCTCAAAGACAATACTGATGAGTGCTTGCTGTTTGCTCCTACTGTGTCACGTTTTGTAATGATAAATGTATTTTGAACAAAATGATACTGGTGTCCATAAAAAGAAATTACTCATGTATAAATGGTAGTGGAAGTCCTGCCAAGGGAATAATGAGGCTTTAGGAATATTCATTGGTATTCAAACAAGGGAAAATGTTGAAGGCGATGGTGTCAGCTTAATTCTCCTCTTCTTTGGTCTAAGCCTGAGGTACTGGTGTAGTTTTCAGAGCTTTCTGCAAATGCGCATAGATTAATTCTAAAGGAATTCCATGTATTGCTTCAGGGCAATATATTTCTTGAGCAAATTCAACTCCTGTAGTGTAAGGCTCATCACTAGTTATATTTTAATTTGGTATATTCAACCCAGCAAATTAAATGAGATGATCATTAATAGAACCCTTTTATCTGGGTATTAATGCTGAGGGTGATCCACGGTTAAACTAACTGCTCTCATGAGGTAGAAGAAAAAGTACAGGCCAATGAGAATGGAAGACTCTGCTCTATTACTTAAATAGCAATGTTTTCATGGAGTCCAGTTATTTTCACATATATCTTATCTACCTTGCCACCTCTTCAGAACAGGCTGTGGTTTTTATACCTATTTTTGTGTATTTTAAAGAAAAGCTTGTTGATCAACTACTATGCTCTAAAAATAGGGATGTTATCATTAGACCTATGTATGAGAGATCAGCCATAGGTATAGCATTATGCAGATTAATAGTCTTATTCAAATTGATGAAACTGCCCTGGTATCAAAACTTTCAAACGATGAATTACTTTGAATGTCAAGGTACCTTGCAAGTAAGCAAATCTCTTCAGCTATATGAACAGAGATACCACTAGTTGTTTTTTTTTTTTTTTTTTAAAAAGGGGAGGAGGCATAAAAGGGTTTTGTTATCCTACTCCAAGGCAGATTATAAACTTTTCTTAAACACTCAATGCCCAGAAGTTTTTCTTTAATAAGAATTTCTTAACTATGTCTAAGAGGAGTCTGAGGGTGGTTTTTTTTTTTTTTTTTGCCTTTTTTTTTGTCTCTCGAAGTTTTCTACTGCCTCTTGGGGAGGATGACTAAAACAAACAGAATCTACTTCTAACCCCCAGAAGTGATATTGATCTATTGATTAGTCTCCTGACAAATGACATTGCGATCTGGATCAATGTTCTGAAGTAAAACCCCATTAGGTATAATGACAAGGCCCTATTATATCTTATAGTGGCTGCCATGGAAACTTTTCTACAAGAAAATGTCACCTGGTAGAGAAGCAGGGAGGAGAAAATAGCTTAACCTGGCCAGAAGCAAAATTAGATGCTCATCTGAGTATTTGGAAGAGCTGAGTGCTTGGTTATGAATTTCAGCGGTCATATTTTAGATTAACAAACAAATCAAGTAGCAGGTGCAATTACTATTAAGATCTGATTTCTTCAGTTCTTGAGTCAATGGTTGCATCTGTGGGGCAAAGTTAATCTCCAATATAAATGGCAACCTCTTTCTTTCAGCTAGTTGTATTACTAACAATCAGGAAAAGGTTCCTAAAGAAAGAGTAACCAAAAAGGGAAGGAAAGATCATGTACTGCCATGTTTGCAACCCATTAAAGTGGTGCATGGCTGCTACTGAGCAACCTAAAATGTCATCTTCTATGGTGCAGGGACATTTGCACCTATTATAAACATAGTAAATTTGGAAAACTTGTCCTAAAGCATCCATGATGATGATATTTTTGTTCTGTTTAGTTTTCTCTAATTCTTTATAGGTTAATAAAGTGGTTAATTTGGAATCATGAAAAAACTTTCTTATTTTGTTTTTGAATAAATGCCAAATAATTGTATTGTGCAGAAGACTCTCTGGATAGAGATAAGAGGTTATAAGAAAAAGCATGAGAGGCTAATTGGCAGTTCTTAGAAGCAATGGTTTAAATCGTCATGTTTAGAAGCATTATTTTCATTCTGAAAAAATAAGACACCCATGGGGATGGAAAGCAAACAGCAATTGAGTTTGATAAACAGAAACAAGGGAATTTGTAATTCCTTTCTGTATGCACAAAGCACATATCATGACGAAAGTAGTCTTCTGAAAGACACAAATATGCATTTCCAAAGCAGTTATAGAATGACTCCTGGGTAAAGGTATCCGCAGCCAATGTCTTGGTTTAGTCAGGTGAAAGAAACTACAAAAAAAAGACCATGATTTGGTCTTGCCTTTCATCTGAGCTTTATACCAACTTGCTGCAAATAGGTAGTTCATGACCACTTTTGCTTTCTATTTCTAGATGTATTAAGATAATATTTTGTACTTGCTGTCAGGTAGTTCCAGCTGCTGAAGCTTTGGAGGAGTTTTTCTGCTGATAAATGTCTGACAGAAGGCCCCTGGGTACAAGTATCTCATTTGCTGTTATTGGTGACCTTTTGTCTCAGGTAAGACGGGGGCAGTTGTAAAATGTGATGTTAACATTGTATGATTTTTCATTGAGAAGCTCATGTGACTGCCTGTGGCATTTTGAGAGAGAGTATTATTAGGAAAATTATGATTATGCTGGGGGAATCTGTAAAGAGAAGAAAGAAGGGTTTGCTGTATTTCAGTGCCTGATTTTAGGTGTGGATTTGTCCACAAATTTTTGCAGAGGTCTTTTAATTCAAAATAATATGAATTCTTAACAGTTTCTGTATGTTTTTTGCATACTTGTTTGCTACTTGTATCAACACTGATAATATTATTGTAGTAGAAGTACTAATAAAAATGTTAATTTTATTTACAAAAATCTTATGCTAAAATCAGTTTTTGAATGCTTAAAAAACTAATGATACATTAAAATGAATGGGACTAACAGTGATAATATTCTTACCAAATGGAAACACCTCTTATACCTTATACAAAGTAAGTTGTCTCCTTTTTTAAGAGAGAATTCTGTTCAATGCCCTGCATGACTTGTGAAAACAATCCTTATGGATTAAGAATTAGAAAAACTCATTTGCATGAACATGACCTAGATCTTTGTGCCCAGTTCAACAACTAGCAAGTGCAATCTTTAAATCATGTGCATATATGTTCTTTCTTATCTTCTCTTTAATTTTTAACCTTTCTAAATTGCATGTCAAGATGGATAGGAGGTTTTGACTGACCAGCTTTCTACTATTTATTATTTTTAAATATTATGACAAATTATTCCAGCTTCAGTAGAGCATCTTTCTGTTAATCATCCAAGTTATTTGACTTAGCCAAAATGACTTAAAAAAACCCTTCACTTAGTTATTCAAAGTACATGAGTGATTGTAGATGACTTGATGAAATCCTCCATGTATGAGCCAAATTTTGTTCTCTTCCCTGACAGACTAAAAAGCAGTAACATATAAATAGCCTGCTGAGCATCAAGCCATCAGCACAACAGATTTACTTGCATCTCATTTCCCTGTAGTGCTACTTTTTTGTTTTGTTTTAATGAAACTGCATTTGGCTGGCAGTGTAAAATAACAGGTGCAGGTCTATCTTTATTATAATATTTTTTTCCTACAATTATTTTTTGTTGGCAAATCGTTTAGGTTGTAAAACTAATACTTCTATCAGAACATTGCAATCAAAGTGCATGCTAGTTGTTACCAAAAGCTTTCCTTCAAAGCACCTGAGTGTAGTATCTGTATCCTTAAGACTTTGTGCTTATAAGTGAAAGTTAATTCCCCATGGCTGCCTTATCTCCTCTTTAGATGTACTATTATATTTCAGAAACAACAGCAAGAGTAAATTTGTAACAATTTTTTTTAATGGCATAAAGAAAACATTAGAAATGTGATATAAATCAGGCATAAACTTAGTTTTTCAGGAACCTTATTTGCCTTCATGCATTCTTATTCAAATAATTTGGGGGGGGGAGGGGGGGCGGGGAGGGCAAGGAAGGAGAATAGGAGATGGAGAAGATATACTTCCGTAGCAGGAACTACTCTACTCCCTAATACCATCTGAGCTGTGTGTCAAAACAGTAACGGTACGATCACAAAGTTAATGATGTCTAAAAGTGTATTGTAAAACTTGCCTCAGTAACCTCATGAAAGTAGCAACTAATGATATATCTTTGATTTGTGGCAAAACCTTAACCTTGTTTCTTTGGCACCAAAGCACTAGGTTCATAATTGTAGCTGAAATGCTACTTTGATTTTTTTTTTAATCTATAATTTTCACACCTATTTTAATGCGCCCAGGAGAGCTTGTACACAAAGAAACAACATCTATCCTTCCAGAAGTTTCAATACTGTAGGTGGTCCTCAGAGCTTTCACTGGAGCTCTGCTCAAAGAGCCTCATTTCATCTAACAATGCCAGGGTGCTTACATGAATCTGCTAACACTGTTGCAGTTTTCACTGTGCAGGAAGGAAAACTTTTGATCTACAGTTATAAAACTACTATTTTTTTTTATTTTTCATAATTCTAGTTGCACTCAATCTTGATATGGGCAAAAGGGAACAAGCCTATGAGAAGCTTAAGAATTTACTGTTAGTCCAGTGAGTGTTCTAACAAGTCTAATAGTCCAAATTACCTAACTAATACCTAATCCTCATAAATTACACAGTTAAAATTGTACAAATAAGAATTCCTGCTACCTATCCCTTTTATCTAGTGATATACATGCTCTTCTAAGTTCGCTTTGGGTCCCAAAGGTAATACCACAGTCGTCTTCAAAGAAAATCAGGAAGGGGGATGTTGCGACAAGTTTTTCAGGACCTTGATGTTTGTCACTGGGAGGAGTGTGATGTGCAAGGTGAGGGTACCAGGAGAAACATGATGTTGATATTTTCTTCCTCCTCAGTGTGGGCTCTCTGTGGAGTTGTTATTGCACTTCCCTTGCCCTGCCTTTCCCCTGCTGCCAGGGTGAAAGCTGCCTTTCACTTTTTCACTTTTAAACTATGCTTTGTGACAAAATTAACAAATGTGCACTGGGATGCTGAATCCTAATTTTGCCCTAACTGGGAAGGTGTGGTGGTAAGAGGTTCTAAATGACAGATCTCTTGATTAGGAGAAAATTGGAAACTGCAAGGGTGCATGCAAAACTTTATTTATTTATTTTTAAGACATTCTGGGAAACAACAGTATATATACGGACTAAGATGAAATCATGTAATTTTTCTCTATTGTAACATCAGTTAAAATCACACAGAATCACAGAATGGCTGAGGTTGGAAGGGACCTCTGGAGATCATCTAGTCCAACCCCCCTGCTCAAGCAGGGTCCACTACAGAATATTTCCCAGGATCGCGTCCAGACAGGTTTTGAATATCTCCAGCGAAGGAGACTCCACAACCTCTCTGGGCAACCCGTCCCAGTGCTCTGTCACCCTCACAGTCAAGAAGTTTTTCCTCAGGTTCAGATGGAACTTCCTGTGGTTCAGTTTCTGCCTGTTGCCTCTCATCCTGTCACTGGGCACCAGGAAGAAGAGTCAGGCCCCATCCTCTTGACACCCTCCCTTCAGATACTTGTAGACATTGATGAGGTCGCCTCTCCGTCTTCTCTTCTCCAGGCTGAACAGGCCCAGCTCCCTCAGCCTTTCTTCCCAGGAGAGATGCGCCAGTCCCCTCATCATCTTGGTAGCCCTCCGCTGGACTCTCTCCAGGAGTGCCATGTCTCTCTTGTCCTGGGGAGCCCAGAAGTGGACACAGTACTCCAGGGGAGGCCTCCCCAGGGCTGAGGAGAGGAGGAGGATCACCTCCCTCCACCTGCTGGCAACACTCTGCTTCATGCACCCCAGGATCCCATTGGCCTTCTTGGCCACCAGGGCACGTTACTGGCTCATGGTCAACTTGTTGTCCACCAGCACTCCCAGGGCCTTCTCCGCAGAGCTGCTTTCCAGCAGGTCAACCCCAATGCATGGGTTATTGCATATATAAGGACTAAATATTTGGAAATCAAAATTAATAGCCATTTATAAATATAAATGGGAATTTTAGTTTTAGCTGTGTTCCTTCACTCTTCTAACCCATGAGTCTGTTAATGTGAGATTATTTTCCCAAAGAATTATATCTTTAATATAAAATGCATTCATATAGTAGGTGTATTCAGTCAACTACCTTAATTTACTTTTTTTCCCCCTTTCCTGTGTTGCTGTGTCAATACCATTTAAATTGTGGCAAAGCAAAAAAGCTAACTAAAATAACTAAATCCTTTTTGAAATGTAATTAGTTCAACTGTGATGTATTCGTCTTTTCTGCTAAGTTTACTGCAGTATTGCCTTGGACAAATGTCCTTCCTATGCTATCCTTAAATACAAAAGAAAGCTTCCTGTAGACAGTCTCTCTACAAACAGCTCAGTAGGACAGTGATGGCTTCAAAGATAGCAAGAACATCTCCGGCAATCTGTATGAATCCGTTTTATTTTAGTAATTCTTCTGCCTGCAGTCAGGGTCAGGTCTTGCACTGACCTGTGGTAATATTACTGATAGATCATTTTCCTTACTGTGGTGAGTTCAGACAGTCACCTACCTATTAGTGCTGAGGTAACTTAGACAGGTAATATCAGCATTTTCCAGGGGTACTCCAAGTAATGCTGCAGTGTAAAACCAGAACCAAAGCAATTGCTTCTGGAATATAGAGGGAAAATTCTCTTCATAAATGTTATTGT
Organism: Struthio camelus; assembly: GCF_040807025.1. Taxonomy (NCBI): domain Eukaryota; kingdom Metazoa; phylum Chordata; class Aves; order Struthioniformes; family Struthionidae; genus Struthio; species Struthio camelus. The sequence goes on along the minus strand of NC_090942.1, from coordinate 114,228,009 downwards.
CTGGTATCTCTTGGGTATGACCAGAGAATTTATGATAGTTTACTGAGGCAAACCTAGTGTTTCATCTTGAGATCCTCCACTGCTCCCACAGTACTTCATTCTTAGTAGTCCAACAAAGGCAGACTACTTTGGTTCCAGGAAGTATCATTTGCATTTTTTATCTCACTCCTCCTAGAGTCTCAAACAAGACATTCAGAGGTACCCGCATTCGGTTCAATTTCAAGGTAGGAGTACTGATATTGGTTACTAAAGCTAATAGAGAAAGAATGAAGACATTCTTTACAGAATAGGTACAGCCATAATTAAAAGGTATACAGTTCAGTGAAGCTTGTAGCTGTGATGTGGATTAATGCCTTCAGCATTCCCTTATGTTTGCCAGTCATCATGTCATTTCTGCTTCACAGTTTGAACCCAAGCTCCCTCAATCATGGCATCTTTTTAAATCCTTTCTTCTTTTGTTCCAAATGTTCAGCTCCATATTCAAGTCTTGCTAGCTTTTATTTCACAGGGTTACTGACTTCTGTTTCTATTTTCCCTTTCTGTCATTTAGATCTATACTACTTCTCATTTAAACTGCTTTAGCCTTATCTTTGAATTTGAGGCCTGTAGATTGTAGATGCTGTTCTCCTATGGTGAATTCTCACAGGTCAGTTGTAGGTGTGGTGTGGTTTGCTGTTGTTGTGTTGTTTGTTTGTTTAGTAAATCTGTTAGTTGCCCCTGGTTACAGAGCTTTGATTTGCCTCACACAACACTCCCAGGGTGCATGAACAGGAATCTCTTTAGATTAAACAAAAAGTTGTACTTAATGCACTCCAGCTACGAGGGGATATTCGGACCAAGGGACCAGGCTAGAGTAGTCTGAAGTGTAGCTGCTAGATTCGAACAGTTTGAGTCTTGGGTCCTCAGCTCCAGAGATGTTGCTGTACAGAACTGCTCCAATTGGGCTGCACTCTACGCTGATGTAGACCTGTGCTTTATTGCATGGTTTTAGCTTCATCTTTCTGAAACTGTCTATTGATGCTTTCTGTGCTGTTGCACTAGCCTCAAACTTCTTGAAAAAGACTTCAAAATTCAGCATAGCTCAGTTCTCCCATGTTGAGTGGAAGTGATTTTTGGTAGGTTATATGATTGAATCATACTGAAACATAATTTTGTTAAGATAAAGCTAAGCCACCCACTTTGCTTTTGTTATTTTTCTTAATGGTGGTTGACAACTTACAATGCAATGAAAGAGTTACAAAATCCAAAGGGAAAAATTCAATCTCTTTTCATAGGGAAAAAAAGTGATGTTTTGTTCTCAAGTATCTGAAGTTATGTGTGTGTTTTTTTTTTTTTTTTTGGTCAATTCTGAAGCTCTTATGCTAGGATTTGGTTAAGATTCCCAGAGCAGATGACAACTTTGTGCCTCTGTGTCTGGGATTCAAGGATCTGTGATCTCTCCCTAAGGGAGCATATGAGTTTAGTAGAAAATACCCAAGTATCTTCTTGAAATAAATTATATTAATGTGGTAACTAATGAGAAGAAGGAGGAAAAAATAAAGTAAGAAAACAAGCCCTGTTTGGGCTATCTAATCTCAAAAATTTTTATGAACAACTCTTCAGTGACAGTGCCAGCCTACTGCAAGAAACAATGAGCACTTATGCATGCAGAGCCATGGAAGGAAACAGATCAGGGCAGTGAAAAATAGTTTATGTATTTTTAGTTCCTGATGCTGTTGATTGCTTAGCTGTGTAGGCTGTGAAGAAGAAAGGAGATATGAAAATGTGGAAGTCTAAAGCGTGCTGAGGTCTGTTCAGGCTCATACATTTACTGAAATAAATACTCCATAGTATCTAAAATGTTGCTAGGGGAAAGGGGGTGTGCAACCAGTTAGAGCTTTAACCAACATCGGGTATTTCTCAGCTTGGCAGCCATGCTTACTATGCTCACTCATAATCTCATGTTCTGAGAAAATATGAAAACATGGTGCATATGCATGAGCTAAAAATTCGTGGCTAGTTCAATAAACATATTAGCAATTTAATAGTGATGAATGAATTAATATAGAGAAGCCTCATGATTTATACAGTCAAACTGGTCATATTAAAAAATATATATATCTTTCCTAGTATCTATCCTTTTTCTCGGCTGTTGTGCTTACTCTTCCAATGTTCCTCTGGGTCCTAAGGTCAGCAGTTTCAATTTTCCTCAAACAAATTTTATGTATTTTATTGATCACATATAGGAATTACCAGTAGTTTTTCTAATTTATGGAGGAATTAAAATGAATAAGAAAAATTAGAAATGGCCTGATAATCCTGATCTACTGCCTTTAATGCTTTGATGTACTTTTCTTTTCATATATTTGGTTTCTGAGTGAATTTGAGACAAGTGGTCAACGTTAACTAAAAACTTCTTATGAAGGAGGCAATACAATAAAAAACTATTGTTGAACCAGAAGAATGAAGTATTTGGATGGAACTCTTCTAAATGTGCTATTAGAAATTACTGAAAAAATCAAAGTAATGAAGTGTTGTTTTAGAATTCTGACTAACTTTAGAATGAGGGTCTAGTTCATTGTGCATGCATGAGTACTAAAATGTGTATGCTTCTTTGTGTCAGGTGATTGCTCTGTGCTTGTAATGGCAATGCAGATACAGATATAGCTAAGAACTTGAAATAGACTTGTCTCCTCTCCTCTGATGTGGCTTTTTTTTCTAATAAATACTTATTTAAAGCACCTTCCCTTCTCAGCTCTGGCAGTACTTAAAACCTAAATCTAGTGAGAACAGGAATCAGCACCTTAAATTTATGTGGTTTAAATGAGTAAAAGGTTGGCCTTTTTAGTCCTGTTATGAGACACAGCAAGCTAAAAAGGTTGGTACAAGTTCCACTGGAGAGGATTTGTTTTAAAAGTTAAGATACTTTGAGAATTAACTCTGAAAAATCTGAAAATAAAATTCTCTCCAGCCATAGAAGAAGATTGTATTGTTTAAGCTCCATGGAGTATATGCATGCATTATCAAACTGTGTGAGTTTTTTTCGTGTTTTTTTTAAAGTAATACCTTTTTATGCTTTTAAATTTTAATTGATCTAAGTTTCTGAGGGACCTTAATAAACTTATAAAAGGAAGTATATTTTTATTCTTATTTTGACTGTGCGCTTTCAAAATAAGCTGCAATGTTATTACCTGTGATTATATTCTGCTAGATCAGATTCTACTTCAGTGCAGAAAAGCTAAGTGGAGAGTTTATACCTTCTATACCTTTCTGAGTAAAAAAGTTTTGACAAGAACACGGCAGCTTCTGTCATCACATTGCACAGTGAAGAACAATGTTTTGTATCATTTCATTGTGCCATTATTAATGTCAACATTGTACACATTCAAGAAGTGGTATGGTGTGATGAATCTCAGCTCTTCACTTCAACACTTGCATCATTTAAACTGATGCTTGTAATAAGGAAGATGGAATAAATTTGTAATATGTCAGCTCTCAGTGAAAAATGGAGAGTAATAAACTGTCCTGATCTAAATGTAGCAGTAGATCAGAAAAGGTATCTAACCATAACTGCTGCTGAAGATGTTAAAATGTCTTTTCTATTAAACATAGCGCAAAGTTTACCATGAATACATCTAAAAGAAAGTCTACAAGAAGCATATTCACATTGATCACAACAGCTCGTAATGCAGAACTTTTTCTGTATTGCATTCAGGAACTCTATATCCTTTCAATAAGATATTTTGGATGAATGAAACTCTGTGCCTTAAGTCTTCACATGGCTATACTTATTGTAGTTTTCAAAATATGGCATCTTCTCTGTGTTTTGCTTTAGAAGAAAACCCGAAAAGACTTCCTAACTGATGCATTGCATGGCCTCATATATGATATTTGATATCTCCAGGAGTTGTTACGCAGAATTTATCTAAACAATTGGGAAGGGATAGTCTCACATTAGCACACTAAGTCTAATCAACAAAGCATGCAAGTAGCTGACTCCTGTGGAACTGTGTGGGAGAATGTGTAGTAGAATATGGTATATCTGTGAAAACGGTGATGTAAAATCCAGATCTCACCTGGGAGCTATGTGGGTGAGCCTGTGACTGTACCTGGGCTAGTAAACCTGTGTAGAATGCAAGTCTTGTTGGTATGAATGGAGCTGGGTGTCTGTGTACTAGCATAGTATAGATGTGCTCGTAATCTCCAGAATTATTTTTCTCTATTATATTAGGTGGTGGGTGCTGGGGTGAAGAAAAGTGCTGTATAGAGCTGTTTGGAGCTAGGCAAGCTTATAGCTGCATGATTCACTGGGGTTTGTTCTCATTTGGGTTTCTGACAGGATTCAATTTCAAATGCAAAACTGCTGTGCAGGAAAGAGGTTTTGGTGTAAGGTTATATTAAGTTGACATATCTGAAAGAATGTGCACTTTTGGAGAGTGTGGATAGTTAGAATAAAACTTACTTATCTGGTTGTTATCAGACTTAATTTTTGATATGCAGGAAAAAAGGGAGATGACTGATTAGATTGCAAGGTTAATGGTAGAAAGATTTCCAGATTCTGATAGTCACACAGCTGTATCATGGAAAAGAACTGCTTTGGGAGCATAAAGAAACTAATCTGAAATTCCATTCACGATAAATGTGTATGTGTGTATGTTTTTCCCTTAGATTAAAATTTTATCTTGGATATAATGTTTATTTTATAACAACAGGTTATTTTATATACTATTTCCTATACCATATGAATTTTTCCTTTTTTTCTCTCTCTTTCTTTTCTTTTTGTTAACAACACTGACTCATCTTGTGAATGATATGTCATCTTACTGGAGAAACTGACGAAGAATAACTCTACAGAAACTTTCACTTCCTTCTTGTTTTTTAAATGATACTTGAAGCAGTAATTATGGAATTCTGAAGACTTTGTTTGGCTTCTGACTCCACTAGACTTATTTCAAAATTGTTATTCTCCTAAATATGATTAAGGTTCTCTGTGGTTGAATTACATTGCAAAAATGCCTTCAACATAGTTGAATGATAGCATAATTTCTTAACATCTTAGGTAAAGGAAAGGTGGGGGGTGCAAAAGCAGTTTCTTTTAGTTCAGGAATGAAAAGCTGCAATGACAGGTGAAATGAAGCAAACACAGAATATGTACATGCACATGCATCACAGCGTTCTTGGTATACTACTGAAATGTAGATACAAGCACAACTTTTGGGAATCTAAGTTTCTTCAGAGTGTGAAGATTAATCTGATTTACTGTTTCTGAAGAGACAAAGCTGGAATAAATTGTAGTGTTATTCAGTAAAATATTTCTGTTGGGAAATTAAATTATATAGGTTAAGACACTTAAAGTAAAATTTCCAGGAAGATATTGAAATTAATATTGTTCTTCCCTGCTGTCTTCATTTCCTTTCTCAAGTCTTCTTCATTTCTTGTTTTGTATCCTCATTCAATATTTTTATGGTTTTTGAATGAAAATCAAAGGTCAGATAAGTCCACTTTTTTCAATAAAAGAAAAAAGTGGACTAAGTCCCTGAAAATACAGAGCTAAATGAAAAAGCAATTGTAATTAGTTTCAAATTCTCAGAAAAAATATCTAGTAGGGCTTCTATGTGTAGGCATGCCACAAATGAAGATCTTACCTCACTGACTTGGTTTCCATTCCTAACTTACACACAGCTATGCCTGAATGGTGTATGGAATAATTGCAACCTTTCTCCAACTTTGTGAAACTTTGTCTTTCAAAATTTTTACTCATATAGCCATCGCATCATGCAGATAACTATGATCCTCCTTACAAGGACGCCTGAGCAGGCTGCTATAGGAAGCCTAACTGATACTATCTGATGCTTATTTTCTAGACCATGGAACTCTGCAGCTTTCTTAGCTCTCTTAGCCATGTCTTCAGCAGAATGGGATATGACAGTGTTTTTTCAGAGCTGTTGAAGTGCATGTTTTGCAAATGACTTTTTTCCCGTTCTAAAGCATCAAGATTCTTTAACCTTGAAGTTTTCCCTTTCGTTGTGTGAACGAGATAATTAAACATCCCTTGTCAGGATACCTTAATGTTGATTATGCATACTTCCTGCTTAAAAAAAAAAAGTACATAAAGATGTAGTTATTAAATATCGTGGCTAACTAGACTTTGGTTCTACAATCATCAGATTTCTTTGATCCGTGCTTTCTTTCTGCTGTATGCAGCAAGGATATATCTCTTTAAGATTTCAGTACAATAAACAAACAAACTGAATAGAACATATTGTTATCACAGCAGGAAAGGCCCTATAGTCCTTTTTTGATGGAAAGCTCAAAGACTTCTGGAAGCAAAATTCATGGTAATTAATCAAATTCATTAAAGATCTTTTGAATAGACTATTATGACAATAAAATGAAAAAATAAGCTGAGATAGAGAATCGAGGAGAGAACAGAAACAGGAAAGAAGGAAAAGAGTTGAATTTCCAGTGAAAACTCCTACATTATACTGGATCACATGCCATAGTGCATAAGATTTGTCAGAACTGTTGAACAGCACTGTGCAAATAGTGCTAAAAATTTCTTTATAGAGGCCAAAGTCCTTGAGTGTGTTTATTCCTAGGTATTTGGAGATTATGACTGGTCAACGTCTATGAGTGTTACCCTGGTAATAACCCTTCAAAGATATCCTGGCATTTCCAAGCTGGCAATGCTCAACTTTAATGTGTGTTAACATCGGTCTTAGTACCTGAAATAGCTGTTAAACCTTCATTCTTTGTGGAAGAATCATTCTTTTAGTTCTACTCCTGCATATGAGCTCTAAAATGTTTTCTAGGCTGGTTTATCGGAGATCAGGTGGCAGTAAGCAGTTCCTTAAGCATCAGTATCTAAAATATTTTTTTCTACTTAGGATGAATATGTTCAAGAACATTGAAACAAATGTTCTAAGGTATGGATCATCTAGGTTATTCGATTTAAAATATTGCTATAGAGATTTTAGCAGAAATGAGAAGAGTGCTATTCTTTGTAATCACCTTTACCACCCCAAAGGCTGGACTGCATATGGTATGCTAGCTAGTCATGGGTAAAATATTAGAGTTTTTTTTTCACCCTATCATCTCAATGTACATATTCAGAATAAGCCTTAGCATGACTATTCACCTGCATAGGTAAAAGGGGCTGTGACTGTATGACTATGAAGCAGCTAAGAAAACAATTGATAAGAAACAAAGTTCACGCAGAAGTAGTCTACTCAATTTCTTGAGACTCCCATTGTCTGATACTGCTATGCTGATGCTTCCTAGCATTAATAACTGTGACTTAACAAAATATATAATTGAAAAATTATGCATAATCAAAAAATGATATGACATACAATCAATGAAAATCACTAAACCTTAATATATTTACAAAGGCTCTATTTCTACTCTTCCTCAGTTCCCATTGCAAAGTCATTGGGATGTTAACTGTAATGAAAGTACATGGGCTGTGAAGCAGTCATGTTTGATTTCTTTGAGCACTCTGGTAGATATGTGAATCCTAGAGCTGGAGACTGACACTAGCATGTAATGTGGAAAACAAAGGGGGACATGTAAACTGCAGAAACTTTCTACTATACAAATAAAGCACTAGAAACTTCTCCTGCATGACAGATTCCTTCCTCTGAAGCAAGGTGAAAGGTCCGTTCTGACAGGTTTCTCCCATGGTTAAGCTGTCCCCTTAACCAGCGTCTGAATGCAGCATCTGCGGGCACAGTGTGCTCTCAGCCTTAACTGAGTTCCAAATCCAGAGGAAATTAACTGTAAGCTTAGAAATATGGAAAAAGGGTACAAATCCATCCATGGCTTATAGTAGTTGAAGCTGCCAGTGGTTATTTGATTCTAGTCAATGGAAAGTCTACTTGTTTGTCCTAAGGCATGTGAAGCTGCAGTATCCTTATGGATACTCAAGGTGCATCAGTTGTTGGTTCTCCTGCACCCCCGACTGATTAGAGGAATTTTCACCTTTGATAGAGCATCTTGCAGTAAGAAGATTTTGTTGTTGATTCTTGTGTTTCTTGCATTAGAGCAACCCTCAGTGTTTTAATTTTTACCACTGGGATACTCAGACTAACTCTCATGTCCCCAAAGCAAATGTAAAACAATGGCATTCATGTCAGTTTTTCGTCTTTCAACAAAGTGTCTATGTGTGCATACGTAAGTGTGTGTGTGTGTATGTGCACACCCGCAGTAGCTGGCTCAGACTCTTAACTCAAGCCTGCATCGTTTTCCCTAAGTCCTTAGTCTTTCCTGTAATGTTGATTTGGCACTGTTAAATGACTAGCAATATTTAATCTTAGAAAGTCAAATTGTTGTGCATTTCACAAAACTGATTGAATTTTAGCCATTCCTGGTAAACTGTGGTTTTAAGTCAACTGTATAAAGGAAGAGTGTTCAGACACAGACACAAAGAATAGTGATGTTTGAGAAAACACCTGTTTCATTGGCGGGAGCACACCATCACTTTTTTTTTTTTGGTTTACAAGTTGCAAAATTCAGTATTAAACCCATCTTCTACCTTCTGATGAATTCATAAATGCCCCCTATTTATTGGATAAAAGCATATGTATTCAATATGAAAAAGATGTTTGAGTTAGTTTTCCTAAATTCAATGAAAATGTGTAATGCACTAATTTAATCTTAAAGGACTGAAGCTTAATTTCCCTCTGCCGCTCCAAGATCTATCTAAAAGTCATTAGTCATTCATTTTGGAATTACTGCAATAGTAATATGTCTTTTCTTGTGTGCTATGGTAGGGGGAGAAGGCATTATGGGCTTTTTTTTTAATATTCTCTATGGCCCAATTGAATTCTCAGGATTTTTAGAAGAATGTCAGCTCTCAAGTGTCCAGTAGTTCTTTTTATCTGATGTGACCTCTTTAAAACCCACGAGCATATCTAGCTTATCAGATCTGCTTTAAAATGCTGCCATTCATCTGTTCAGTTTAATGTATGTTCAGTAGGGAGTTGCTATACTGGCTAAAGGCTATGCCACACTGCAGCTTAGAAAGTGAGAAAAGAAAGGCAGGCAGGGCCAAGCTAACCATACCATCAACTTTCCTTCAGCTTGCAATACATCAATAGAGCATCAGACCTAATCATGTTTTATATAGTTGCTCTACCACAGCAAATAATAATCAGAGATATTTATTCAGAAAAGAATGCTGTTCAGTCCTTTGAATACTTGCTATTCTTCTTGCTCTTAAACATGACGTGCAGTGATTACCTACTTATCTTATCGCGTGTTTTGTCTTTACTTTAGCCTTCAAAGCATGAATAGTTTTAAAAGGCGGGGGGAAAGGTGAATTCTTTACCTGTAAATTGCAAGATAATGTACCTGACTTGTCCCATAAAACATCTAATATAAGTAGGGTAATGTTGCTTTTCCTGCCAGCGAATATTTTACAGCTATGTATATTGATTACCTAGTAATGAAAACTGGCTCTTTTCAGTGTCCTATTGATTGAATCTGCTTTGTACTCATTAATACCTAATTAAGTCTCAGGGTAGTAAAGTTCGCTTTCAGTTTATAGGCAGTTTGCTTTCATCTGTGTTTACAAGATGGGGGTTTAAATATAATGGGAGGACAAGATTCAAAGCTAATCACCTGTAAACCTTGAGGAAAATCAGTTTTAGGCAGGATCTCTGCAGAATATTTAACCACTAGAAGGAAAGAGGATATGGCAGTATAATAGCAGAAATACCAGTCCACCATGGAGTTTGTGTGTTTGACTTCTTGTGAAAGGCATTGGGTAATTTCAGCAAAAATGACAGTAATAAGCTGCAAATGAGTTTCAGCTGGAGAACCTGTTTCCCTGGATTTTCTGCTTAACAGAACTATATACTTAGATACTAGCTGCATACCAGATATTGGCTACCAGACACTAAAATTTGAATTTTAGTTCCAATTTCTACAATTCATTTTACTTCTTTGGAAACTAAAAAAGTCAACTGACTGAAAATTAAAATGGAAAGGTTCTACCTTTTATTTCATTAGAATAAATATGTGAATCTTTATCACTTGTATAAAATAGATTAAATTAATGAGGTGTATAATATTCTAACTTCTTGCTTTTCAAATGTGTACCCACTAACTTTTTGGTCACTTCACTACAAGAAACTATTTGAAAGACTGCATAAAAATCAGCATGTTTTGGTTACGTGCGTTTTGTCTCAGTTAGCTGTAGGTGTAAGCAGTATCACACGGAGGCTCCTCCCTAGCTCCAGAATCCTGCCCTTCAAAAAAACCAAAACCCCTTGGCCACCAGCCTGTCACATTGCTATTCCCCAGGCAGCTCCCATGCTACCCTGTGTCTACTGGAACTGGGGGACATAGAAGTCCCAGGGACTTGGGGAGGGACTACCCAATTTGATGTGGGAAAGGCCAACAGCACAACACTAAGCAACAACACGAGCACAAAGGAAAAGTCAACCTCCAGCTGCTGTTTCCTCAATGTGAAGGCTGCACATGGTTTCTTGGGCAGCATCCTAGCACTGCCACCTAGCCTGGGCACAGCCACCAAAAACACAGTAGAAATAGCCTTCCTCAGTTTCCATCTGTGTCATGAAAGGACACATCACTATCTCCCAGGGTTCTTGTGAGGATCAACACGAAGGACGACTTGCAGTGCTCTTAGGGAGCACGTAGAAATAAACAGAGGTGCCTAAATTAAGCACAAATATAAAATATATGATATTTGTCTCCTAACTAACTTTTCTGCATTTATGGACTAAGAAGAAAAAGCAAGGAAGTAGTTTGACCAAATTTCAGTCTCAGTATCTGAGTCTTAGAAATGAGCAAGCTAACACATAGTTTGCTGTAAAATAAGAGCGTTGCAAATGAGAAGCGTATTGAGGTAAGAAGGGGTGTATGGGTGTTTTAGGGTGTACGTTCCATTTTTCCTGCTGTTCTAAAAACCATATCTCAGTCTTCAGTTTCTTAATACGGTAAAAAGATTTCTTACCTTTTTGGAGGGTTTCTTGCTGTTTGTTATCAGCATGATCTGCTTTGTACATGATTGTGCTCGTTTTTGCTCACAGCTGAGGTACTTTCTCTAGCACAGCTAAAGACTACCTGCATTCTGCTGACAGGAAAACTTTTTTTCCCCTCATTCTCCTTGATTTTGAACACTGCAGAACTTCCTAGCCTCTTGGATCAGCTCCGCTGCTGTGCTGACATTTGGCTTCTTTTGGTTATGGTTCCCATGAGGCAACGTTTTTCAGCATGCCTTGGCTCACCTGCATAGCCTATGTATAACTATTAATTTTATGCTAATAGCACCTGGCCAAGTACATCTTTTGACCTCTTTTGACATTTTTTTCTGTTTTTTCTGCCTGTATTAATAGAATAAGTTCAGGGACCTCATATCTTCCTACAGCTGAACAGCTAGAAAAAGAAGTGCTTCTCTTGATTGAAGCATTTCACTTCCTTCTAGCAATTAGAAACTTTCACTTCCTTCTAGCAATTAGAAACTTTGGTAGCATTTCTCATCTTTCCATTTTTGTGCTGCAACTGTATAATGCAATAGAATGGGAGAGGAGTTGGAAAGGGCAAGCTGTTAAATGTTGTTGATTTTTTTAATTTTTATTTATTTATTATAATTTAAAAAAAAATTGAGGGTGATACTGAATGGCTAGATTCTCAGCATAGGATTCATGGTGGCATTTGAGGCTGCAGGAGCCAAGGAAGTAAGAAGGCAGAGGAGGAGACAAGATTGTCCGGATACAGAGTGAGAGATCACAGAATGGCTGAGGTTGGAAGGGACCTCTGGAGATCATCTAGTCCAACCCCTCTACAGGGTCCGCTCTACAGCACCCCTAGAGGGACCTCTACAGAATATTTCCCAGGATCGCGTCCAGACAGGTTTTGAATATCTCTAGCAAAGGAGACTCCACAACCTCTCTGGGCAACCCGTCCCAGTGCTCTGTCACCCTCACAGTCAAGAAGTTTTTCCTCAGGTTTAGGTGGAACTTCCTGTGGTTCAGTTTCTGCCTGTTGCCTCTCATCCTGTCACTGGGCACCAGGAAGAAGAGTCAGGCCCCATCCTCTTGACACCCTCCCTTCAGATACTTGTAGACATTGATGAGGTCGCCTCTCCGTCTTCTCTTCTCCAGGCTGAACAGGCCCAGCTCCCTCAGCCTTTCTTCCCAGGAGAGATGCGCCAGTCCCCTCATCATCTTGGTAGCCCTCCGCTGGACTCTCTCCAGGAGTGCCATGTCTCTCTTGTCCTGGGGAGCCCAGAAGTGGACACAGTACTCCAGGGGAGGCCTCCCCAGGGCTGAGGAGAGGGGCAGGATCACCTCCCTCCACCTGCTGCCAACACTCTGCCTAATGCAGCCCAGGATCCCATTGGCCTTCTTGGCCACCAGGGCACGTTACTGGCTCATGGTCAAGTTGTTGTCCACCAGCACTCCCAGGGCCTTCTCTGCAGAGCTCCTTTCCAGCAGGTCCACCCCCAACCTGTACTGGGGCATGGGGTTATTCCTGCCTAGGTGCAGGACCTTGCACTTGCCTTTGTTGAACTTCAGGAGATTCCTCTCCGCCCAGTTCTCCAGCCTGTCCAGGTTCCTCTGAATGGCAGCACAGCCTTCTGGTGTGTCAGTCACTCCCCCAGTTTAGTATCATCAGCAAACTTGCTGAGGGTGCACTCTGTCCCTTCCTCCAGGTCATCGATGAATACATTGAACAAGACTGGACCCAGGACTGACCCCTGGGGGACACCACTAGCCACAGGCCTCCAACTTGACTCTGCGCCATTCACCACAACCTTCTGAGCTCGGCCATCCAGCCAGTTCTCCATCCACCTCACTGTCCACTCATCCAGCCTGTATTCCCTGAGCTTACCTAGGAGGATGTGATGGGAGACAGTGTCCAAAGCCTTGCAGAAGTCCAGGGAGACAACATCCACTGCTCTGCCCTCCTCTACCCAGCCAGTCATCCCATCAGAGAAGGCTATCAGATTGGTCAAGCGTGATTCCCCTTGGGTGAATCCATGCTGACTCCTCCTGATCACCTTCTTGTCCTCCAGATGCTTAGTGAGGACCTCCAGGAGGAGCTGTTCCATCCCCTTTCCCAGGATGGAGGTGAGGCTGACAGGCCTGGAGTTTCCTGGCTCCTCCTTCTTTGCCCTTTTGGAAGACTGGGGTGACACTGGCTTTCTTCCAGTCCTCAGGCACCTCTCCTGATCTCCAGGACCTTTCCAAGAGGATGGAGAGTGGCCTAGTGATAACATCCGCCAGCTCCCTCAGCACTCTTGGTGGCATCCCATTGGGGCCCTTGGACTTGTGGATGTCAAGTTTGGACAAAAGATCTCTAACCTGATCCTCCTCAACCAAGGGAGAGTCTTCCTTTCTCCAGACTTCCTCTCTTGTCCCCAGGGTCTGGAATTCCTGAGGACTGGCCTCAGCAGTGAAGACTGAAGCAAAGGCAGCATTCAATAACTCTGCCTTCTCTGTATCCTTTGTTACCAGGGCACCCGCCCCATTCAGCAGCGGGCCCACGTTTTCCCTAGTCTTCCCTTTGCTACTGATGTATTTGAAGAACCCCTTCTTGTTGTCCTTGACATTCCTTGCCAGATTTAATTCCAAATTCTTCCTTCACCTCTAGGCAGAGCTCCATACATTCTAGTTGCTCCCTCATATAAAGAGCAACTCCACCACCTCGCCTTCCTGGCCTGTCTTTCCTAAAAAGCACATAGCCGTCCATGACAGCATTCCAGTCATGTGAACTATCCCACCATATCTCTAACTGCAACGAGATCACAGCCCTGTGACTGCACACAGATCTCTCATTCTTCCTGCTTATTCTCCATGCTGCGTGCAGTGGCATTTCAGAGAGGCAATCAAACATGTAAGCTTCTCAGGAGAAGTGCAAGAGGATCCTCCATAACCATGTCTCATACACACTCCCCTGGCTGCATGCACCTGCTGGAGGCATCCTGACTTGAGCAATATATTACTGATCTCCCTGTCTCTATAACGCTCCCCTTTCCCCCATCTTTCCTAGTTTAAAGCCTTCCTTACCAGGCTGGCCAACGTGTTAGCAGAGACCCATGTGCCCCGCTTGGTGAGGTGGATCCCATCGCTCCCCATCAGCTGTTGATCTTCAACAGGGTCCCATGGTCATAGGGCCAAAAACCCCGCTGCCAGCAGCAGCAGTGCAGCGAGTTGTTAACTTGGAAAACTCATCTACTCCTCCTCCTGCCTTTCCGCCTCACAGGCAGGATTGAGGAGAAAACGACCTGGGCTCCCAGACCCTTAACCACTATTCCCAGAGCTCTGAAGTCCTGTTTGATGGTATCCAATTTGCCCTTGGTGTCATTAGTGCCCACATGGAAGAGCAGCGGAGGGTAGTAGTCTGATGCATGGACAAGCCTTGGCAGTCTTTCCATGACATCTGCCCCTGGCAGGCAGCAAACCTCTCTAGATAAGAGGTCAGGTCAGCAGACAGGTGCCTGTGTTCCCTGCAGCAAGGAGTCACCCACAACAATCACTGGCTGCTTCTTCAGGGTGTTCCTGCGTGGCACAGGGCCTGCCAGGCCAGTTGCCTCCCTTGGAGCCATGCCCAGTTCCTCCTCAGCTTGAGAGGGTGCTGAAGTTGTTCTTCATAAGGCAAATCTTGAGGAGGAGCAAGAGCTTTTCTCCTTCTGTGAGAGGTCGCCAGTTTCCAGTCCTCTTCAACAGCGTTACGATGTAGCATTACACACAGTACAGAGCCCTCTGACAACTCCGCTGCAGTGGGGGGTGGGGACTCCTGGAGCTGCACAGTGTCCGAGGATACCCTGTCAATCTCCTGCTCATCCTCTTGGATGCTACACAGCCTAGATGTGGTGCTCTGTAGGCGCAGTGAGTGCTGGAGAAGCTTTCCTAACATGGTAATGAGGGTAGGGGATGGATTTTGCAGATCTAGTTACCAGTTATGAGAGATGTGAATGTAGGTGGGTTTGAAAATGAATCAGGAGTGGATCTTTTGCTAGTGGAAATTTATAGACCAAGAAGGAGTTGGGGGGAAATCCGTTGAACTGGTTGGATGTGAAATTTTGGAAGGGAAGGAAGCATCAACTTGAGGAATGGTATATGCAAAAGTTATTGTAGGGTAAATTCATGGGAGTGGGCTTCCATTATGTTAGTTGATCACAGAAACTCTTAGAGTACTTTTAGCCCACTGGGGATGTGAATTTATTGGTTATCAAAGAAGTGGTGAACTGCTTTGTACCACAGTGTGCCAAAAAACCAAAAACCCTAAGCATGCAGGCCTATTATACAGGGTATTTACCTTGCTAACTACCCTTGTTTAACTGTCTTTTAATCCCTTACCAGGAATGCACAGAACTAAGATGGATAGGAAATTAGACTGGGATGGGGAACATGGACTTCATTATGTCTTCTGCCTGAGCAAAGGTATCCTTTATGTGGTGTGTGCTGGTGATATTGAGTGTGTTTTTGTTTTATTTTGTTTTTTTGTCTTATGTAGCTGCTGTCCTGAAAATCGTTGTTACCTCTCTGCACAGCACCTGCTCATCAAGTTCTGAGGAGTCTCAGTGCTACTGGAATGAAGATAGTAAATACCGGCTCTACTGTGTATTCCCACTGAGCTGTTCTGTGAGATTACTTGCAGCAGCCAGCACTGGAGCTGTGCATTTGGAAATCTGAGCTGTAATCACTTCCTGGCCTGAATCTGCCCACTATGCAAGTGAAACACATGTTGATTTGAAGGGGGATTTTGCTGGAGGTGCAAGAAAACTCATGTAAGTAAAAAAAAAAAAAAAAAATCTCAAGACCACTTCTCTATTTGTCTCATGCATTATATACAGCTACTTTCTCAAGTCTCCACAGAGCTCTTTGTTTTTTAAGAATTTCTAATTCCAAACTAGACTCTGTCTGTCACTTCAATACATGTACTTTTAAAGTTATTAAAGTTTCTAAATGGAAGTAAAAACCCGTAAATGAGATTAGATCTCTCTTGGTTTCAAACAGTGCGCTCTATTATACTAAAGTATGCTTAAAGGAAAAGTGTTTTATTCATTCATATCACTTATAATATTATGATTTTTTCAAATCAATATTAAATATTTAATATATTTCCTCAGTATTTTATATAATTCATACTGGAAAACTTTTCCTAAAAGCAATTAGGTTGCTGTTAGAAGATGTAAAGCATAAAGCAAAGCATCTAGTTTATGGTTTATTTTTAGTGGCTTGTTCAAAGTAGCATTTTGCTAAGCCTAATTTAAAAAAAAAAATCAATTTTTACCAATTTCCGCTATAGTGATATCCTCTAGTAAAAATGTGTTTTAAAAGCGTCAGCTGCAAAGATCTTGACAAAATAACTTTGTACTTCTCAAACATGCAAATGTATCCTTTTGAACATCTGGGCTTGGATAACTAGGAAGAAATCTCATTGGGTTACCATAAAGAGAAGTCACACAAAATGGTATATACATTTTTTCACATCATCTTTGACTTGTCAGAATGACCTTGTGACTCAGTCACATTGAGAGTTTTCGTTATACACAAGATATCCCAAAGATTTCAATAGCGTGCACTATTATGTTCTAATAGAATTGGAGTCAATAATGCATATGCAGACTGTATCTTATCAGACAGGGTAGCAGGGAATAAAATACATTGATTTGAAGAAATGCTTGGGGAGCGACATTTGCAATGCAATGGATTATGTTTAATGAGAAGGCTTCCAACCTGCCAATAAAATGCTTAAACATATCCCCAAGTTGCTTAGGCATTATTGTTCAAAATAATTTAAAGTAGATTAAAAGATTTACTGACTACCTATATATGTTTCCTAAGATAAACTTTTTTCTTTCCCTGATGTGCAACTATTTTCAGTATTCTTAACAAGTGTTTCTTATTTCTTTAACATGTTTCTTCTTTAGTGTCTCAATGCAGTTTTCAAAAGGAAAAAAATATCCACAGCAGTCTTACCATAGTCAAATAGTGACAAAAATGCACAATTTGAAAGGGAGAAAATAAGCCTCTAGAACCACTCTAAATGAAGCACTAAGAATTTTGTGATCCTGCGAAAGATACGCTTGCTAACTTCACACTTCTTAACATAGTCATTACTTCCACAACAGTGGCTAAATTTAAGAACACATTTTCTGGGAAATTGATTCATAAGAAGCACAATCTCTGCTCCGTAGCCCTGTCAGCCTGGGATTCCAGCTTTTTTGGGGAAAGCACCTGGCCTGATCACTGTTGGAAACTGTTTTTCAGGATCCGCTTCCAAAATCGCAAGTTCCTAGAAGTGAATGAGAGGGGGTTCCTCTGATTAATGCTGAACAAAGCAAGAGCTCTACTGTTGCTGCTAACTTTACTAAGGATAAAGCAGTAATAGTGTGCTAAAGACATAAAATTAAAAAAAAAAAAGTATTTTATTTCAGGAACTTCATCCTTTAAGACAAATGCTTTTTTTATCCACTATAAGGCTCCTAACGTTGTGAGCATAATTTTCTGTTATCTATGGGACTTCAATACATCTTCCATTTAGTAAACATTTTCCTAAGCCAACAGAAAAAATGAATTATGAATAAGCCTTTAATGAAAATAGATGAATACGTAATACCAGCCACAATCTTATAATACTAGCAGCACAAGATATTGCCTACTGTTATATTTAAATTATGTAGATTAGAATCATTTAGTATAGCTCAACTGATAAATTACATTGTTCTGTGCCACCTTAATTATATCTTTTGACATTAAAAAAAAACTATCTGAATGCTTTGCTAATTAATCTTGTCACTCTTGACCCAGAAATGTGCTGTGTGGGGGTTGTTTCCAACCACTGTGGTTCAAAAACACCAAATACATAATTTAATTAAAATTGAAATTAAAAGTAGTATAAATCCATCCTGATAACAGAGAAAGTTTGAAAGCTGATTGTTCCTAGATCACTGTGCAAATGAATAGAGGTGCAGAATTAACTTACTACATACATAAAATTTGCTTTATTGGTGCCTACACTTCCTATTGCACTGATTAGGCATTCTTTTTCTGCTATTGGTGTCTGAAATGACACACCAGTTTTGCATGTTGCAAGTATTTGTTCATACCAAAACACTGCATCCTTTCTAACAAACCAGCAATTCTACAGTTAACTCTTTTTCTGTATTACTTAAAAACAAACAAGCAAACAAACAAAACCACCCTAGAGTATACTTTCCACAGGTAAGTGGTACTTTGCCAAGTGAACAAGCTAAAACACATGAATTTGAGACAGGAAACAAAAGCTGTATCTTTTCTCAAATCTTTTCTCAGTTCAAAAACTGAGCAGAGAAAACAAGTGGAAAAGCGCCTTTAACCTTAAGCACTCAGCATACTATCAATAGATCCAGTCAGGCAATTTTACCATCTTAGTTACCTAAAAGAAAAAGATTGCTGTTTAATGTCTTCAGAGCTCCCTTAGCTATGAATTATCCCTCCAGAACTGTGCAGACATGAAACAGACCTCTTCTGCAGCCCTGCCCCACCACTGCTTCCTTAATCTAGAGAATATATTTATTGTCTTTCACCAAGGTTAATATCCCTTTCCATGTGTTAAGGATACTGCTACACGTTTTGGTATATGCAGAAGTCCAGTTTTGAAGGCCACTGTTAGAAATGGCTTCCTTGCCTGAACAAAAGAGTTTAAGACTCCTCGGATGAATTCTAGGAAAGACAGTGATTCAGGCTGTTTACTAGGTGTCTCTCTCCTTGCAATATAGTGTTTGTGCTCCACTGCAAAGCAGATAGCCCCAGAAACTGGAAAATGTATGATGATTTGAAACCTTTTTGGTCAATACATTTGTTGTCCATTACTGTCAAAGTTCAATAATGTTATTTTTCCTTTTGCACATGCTTCAGATACTGTGTAATTTAAAATAAAAAACTGAGCTTGCTTTAGAATTAAATAGAGGAGGAAAGATTGTGGAGAATACTGTGAAATATTCAAAACTTGTCTGGAAGACTAAGAACGTTCAATAAAAAAATTAACAGAATTGGAAGATCATGAGGAATGATAATTAACTCCTTTACATCCAGTTATGAAATCTAGTTTAAAAGCTTGGTGTATTTTGAGATTGATTTCACAGGTCTTACTCTTTCTCCTGTTATGATACATGCTAATACCTTGAAGTTTTTAAGTAAGAAACTTTCTTTGAGATGCAAGGACAGCAAAGTCTTTCCAGGTATCCACGAGGCAGCTATTGTGTTGGCTTCTATTTAGTCATTAGCAGAGTGGGTCAATTAAAATCAATGATGTAGAGGCCTCTTCATGTTCTTATTTATGTGGCAATAAAATCTTTTTCTGAAAATGTGCTTTAGGAATATGAAAGAAGGAAAGAAGCCTACTAAATGCTGAGATGTTGCAGAAAACATCTAGGGTTGGACAATCTCCTTAAACTTGGAAGGAATGTGAAGCAGCAAAACTGCAGCCTGTGCTTTTAGGAGAAACTTTCCCACTTGGTCAGAGTTCTGTTGAGTTAGAACAAAACAAATGCCAAGATGTACAAGATTAGTGTATCACAACATTAAACTCCTAAAACAGGACCCAGGGTTTTCGATGTGAAGATCTCAGCCTGTTTAATCTTATGGCTGGTTGTATTTTTTTACAAGTCTTCCCAGTCTTGTAATAAAGTTAAATACTTTCACAGCGGTGAGACTTCTGTGCCTAAGTCATCCAGAATACATGGGTGCAATTATGTATAGAACAGTAATAATCTGTCAACCAGAAGAGGAAGGAGAAACAAGTTGGCTTATGTCACTTGAAACTATTCGTGCTAGAGCTTGATCCTGTTTTCCTACAGACAAAAGGTGTTTAAAACATACATCTTGATCTGAAAAAGCACAATCAGTATGGAAAAATGAGATTCTTGTCCAAATCCTTGTGTTTCCCATCAACTTTTTTGCCAAAGACAGTAATATCAAAGTTTAGTGAAGTCAGGGTAAGCCCATACTATCAGTTCTCTAAGGCATTGCCATTAGACTTTTCTTTCCTTTTAGTTAGCAGTAGTTCTCCAAAAATTGCAGTATTGCTTAGCGGTGCTAGGCTCGTGTTAAACCTGAGGAAAAAAGAGATTGCAAAGAGAAGATAAACAGTCTTGAGGAAAAGATAAATGAAGAGAAGAGCCTTAAATGTAAGTCATGAGGGTTTTTTTTTTATTTTGAAGGGTGACTGGAATTTTTAGTTTAACCCTCACATCACCTAGGGGCATCTCTCAAGCTAGCAAGGGTGAAAAAGAGCATCTCTTAAGGCTGAGATGATGATGAAGGCTAACAGTGCTATAGTGGATCCCAAAGCTCTACTACCTGATAGTGGTGGCAGATATGACAGGAAAGTCTAAATGTTAGTCTAAATGTTAGCCTACCCACTCTTTGATGTCAATGTAAAATTAAGTGTTGAAAAGGAGCAAACTTTCTCATTCTCCTTTGTGCCTACTCATTAGGCTTATTTCCTAGTGTTTCAATTTTATCACCAATGAACACAAAAAAGTAGTAGATCCTAGTGTTTTAACTCCTTTTTTTTTTTTTTTCATTCCCCTCTTAGAAGTCTGACTTTGGATAAAGAAAATAATTACTGTTAAGCATAGCAGAATTTCATGTTATGTTGCACAATGAGGCTTCTCCACAACGTTTACACGTTGACATCTTAGAGCTGCCTAGGCTTTAAAAAAAGATATGGATGTGTTCCAGCACTTAACTTGTGCTAGGTGACGTGGGGAAACTGCAGCTCTGGGGTTCTGCCTGAATGTCATTCTGTTTCAAAAAGTAACATATGAACTGAAAGAAAAGATTAGGAGGAAGCTCTAACTTTTCCCAGAGCAGCTGGCCTCCCTGTACAAGTAGTGAAGAGAGCAGTATTTGGGGGTGGATGTTCCCTCCTTTGTGAATTTTGTGTAAGACACGACCATAGCATGTACAATAATACTCAAAATTAAAATAGCAGCAGTTCTGTGTATGCTGTAGGATTAATAATTTTCTCATTCACCTTTTTGCTCTCCTGTATCTTTTGCCTTCCTGTTATGTACTTGATAAGAGCTGTTCCCAGGTATGTTAAGACAACTAGTTTATAAAGGATCCTGGTATGCGGATTGCAGTAGTTGAATCTTAAATATTTATTTTAGAGCAAACTTCACGTGAGCAGCTAACTGCAGTTATTTTATTAAGAGAGGTACAAGGGATTGCGCATGACAAGAAGTCCTGTGGCTTTTTGTTCTTTAGTTTTCTAGAACCAATTTAAACTTCATACATAGCTGTCAGAAGCACACATTAGAGGCTCTTAATTAAAGATTGACTTCTACAAATTTATCATCTATCTATCTCCCCTAAATTTAACAAAGAAATTACTTTATAGTTCCACATAAAACATCTTTCGTGCAGTAAGTTACTAAGTAGATTCCTGTGTCCTGATATTCACTGACCTAAGATATCATTATGTTCAGATTCATCAAGTTTCACTTTTATTTTCTTGGTAATTCATATATGTTTGCTGCTTAAAAGAAAAAAGCAATCCAGTGGGAAAGGGCTTCTTAAAATTATTTTAAGGTACTTAAAAGTGTGCTATTTCTCCATATTATTAAAATTTACCATTTTACTTGAAGCACTGATAGTTGTCCACCTAAGGACATAAAATTAAACAAATAATGAAATAGTAGAAATAATGAAGTAAATAAAGCTAATAAGTTCAACATTCAAAGTACCTAATTGCTATTGTACTCCATGCTGACATACTACATCCACAGACTTGATTAAGCCCCTTTTACATTTTATTGGACTTTTGTGTAAGTGGCATGCACACGCTCTTTCTCACTTATTTTTTCTTACTACCTCTCCCCTTTTTTAAGTCAGGTGCATGTTTTAGAATTTGCTGGGTGGAATAGCAGTTTCTTTATGGGGTTAGAAAATATGATCTTGTTTTATAAATCATTTTAAATATTTTCCTAATTGCTTCATTTTGAAGTTAAAGATTGCATAAAGTTTATAAATTCCAGTTTAAAAAAAAAACAAAAAAACAAAAAAACCCACTTGTAGCTCAAACTAACCATTTTAGCCAAACCATATTCTATCTGCAGCTCAAAACCTATGATGCTCAGGTATGTAAATATTAAGAATCAGATCCTAATTAGTTTATAACTCAGTAACAACACTGATTATATTTTTATATTTCATTTAATTGTATGATAAAATTGACTTATAATTTTCAAGTTTATAAGATGTAAAGTCTTACAAAACTTTATTGCATCATCAAGATGTAGCTACTACGCAAAATGAATTTTTCCTTATTGAGAAATAAGCAATAATTCTTTACTTTTTGTCAGTGATCACATACACACACAAGTATTAGTTGTAGTTGGAGTTTTGCAGTTCAGTTCTACAAGAGCTGCTCTTTGAATGCATTGATTTCAACAAAATCTATATTTTATGGGGAAGTACCATAAGATAGGAGCATTAATAGTTGAAAGCACTGGCAAACTCAGTAATTCTATACATAATTAAATTAAAGAATTTGAGTCACAGCAGAACTTGATTATCTCACTACATCACTAGCTGACTAGATATAGCCATCTGCTTCAGAAATGCAGGTTTGCAACTGAGTTATAATTATTCAGCTTACTTCTGGGGGGATTATTCAAGTTTTTTTGAAGCCAAAACATAAGTTGCGCTTCCATTAGTCAACAGTTTGGAAGACCTTCCAACTCACTAAATGTGAGCATTGATTCCTTCCTGTACCTGCAAATATAAAACGTCTTCTTACCAAGATTTGTTGGACATAGTTCATCATAAAATGTGGTTTGCACTATTTTCATTAGATACCACAGCTGATCAGTTTCAGCATTCTGTGATATGTAAAGCAAATTACAAAAAATACTTATTTGACAAAAGGTAGCCCTATGTATGTATACTCATCTATCTAGGAAGCCAGAACAATTGCTCTGCAGTAGTTATCTCTTTAATTAGTTCATTCAAAAAGCGTGCAAGAGAGTGCTGCAAACACTTTTCTTCACTAGTGCCAAGGAGATGAAATTGGAGAGCTTCTGTCAATACCAGACATAATTTCTTTGCCAGAAAAATTGTTAGCAGAGACCCATAGTATACGTCCTTCTAGAACAAGATAAAAACCTCCAAACCAATAAAAAAATTCATCTTCACTGAAGACTCAAAGTTAGAGTGACATTTTATTCAAGGGATGCCAAGGATGTTATATGACCCAGACGATAGGTCAGCACTGGGTCAGTCTTTTTATTCCTCTCTGTCCTTCTGACACTGAGAATATTTGAAAGAAGGAAAGACTTCACGCCCTGAGGTCACCAATAAAAATTGGTGATAAAATATCGTCCTGAAACTTCCTTTGGGATACCAGAAATGTCACAATATTAAGGGCGCAATTGATGGGCTGTCCTGAATGCCTGGCCATCTAAGTTTCTTATAGCCCTAAAAGTCTCAATTGTTCTGCCTTGTTATGAGTTTATCAGGAACTGTGACTATCTCAGAATGAAGTATTAGGTGTTTGGTTACTTGTGCTGTCTTTAAGGGCGCACTGGCATCTTGTTCAAATGTCTGCTCAACCAAAAATTAATGAGATAGTGTTTCAGGAATACTGCCAGATGTATAAATGCTTTTCAGATAAACTCTGTATTTCTTTACAGTTAATAATTTATAGTTGAAATGCAAAGTTTTGTACACATCACTGTGATATCAAATGCTTTTGAGTAGTTGGATAGTGACATTGAGTAATACGGTCAGCTTTTTTTTAGCAAGCCCCACATCATAGCCTACAGGCAGACCTATTGTCATAAAATAACCTGGGAGACAACTTAGGCACTGAATATATGCCTTACTCCTTTCTGTATTTCAACTTCACATTAAAATCGTATAGCGAAAGCTTTGTTTTCTCATGAGTATATGTATATGTATGTGTGTGTGTGTGTGTGTGTGTGTGTGTGTAAATATGTAGTTAAAACAACCAATTACCAGTTGGAATAGAGCAGTCAGATAGGATGCAACTCTACGTAGGCTAGGACTGAGCTAATTTTCTGGTATTAGAAGGTTTACAAAATACAAAATCATTCTGAGGTCATCAACACTTTTTCCTCTCTAAAAAATAATTATTCCCTCTTTTTATGTTCAATTTAAAAAAAAAATGTTAACAAATATGTAATTTAAACTACAGAGAAACTTTACTGAATTGTATGGATGTGATCTGTTTTTCTTTCTTTCTGTGCTTATTGAAATGTTTTAACAGCAAATTTTTTCTTTGTTTATTTGTTCAATTAGTGATGCTATGTTAGTTATTGAATGGTAAGAAGAGTATAATACAGTTTAATCAGAGTCATTACTTGTGGCATGATACAGCATATTAAAGGCAATAGTGTTGTTTCTATTACATTCTATGAAAAATCGTGGTCATATCTTCCTTATGGTAAACCTGAAGAGGCAGAAAATGCATCATAAAGGTGGTATTTATATTAACTGTTTATTACCTTTTAGCTCTTGTTCCCACTCACTCCATCACTCTGATTTCTGTTTCTGCTCCCCTAAACAAACATACTTACTATTCTCCATGTATTCAATTTTAATCCGAAGTTGCTTCAAAATAGATGCTAGTAAAACTTTCAGTGCTGGGATATCAGATCCAGTCCTGTCATAACCTTGATGATATCTCAAATCTTATCATAAGTCTTGATCCATCGTATTTAATCTGACAAGAGGTGGGATAATGTTATCCATCCATAGTTTGTAGCAGTATTGCTTAAAAATATACACATATTTATATGTCCTTACTTCTTAAAATATGTCAGCTCTTTCTTTCTTTGCTTTTGTTGTAGATTAGATTCTCACAAATCAGGATGGACATAGAAAGGATTTTTAGAAAAATATATGATAAAGGCTGAAATAAAATTCAAAATTCAATTTTTTTGGTAGAACAGAAAGTAGCTTGGTCTGATTGGTAATAGCATGCAAGGACAATAAGCAAGGATCGTGTGGTCTAAGGCTTGTATCATGCTAAATTGTTAAAAATAAGCTGAGGTGATAGAAGCAGAACTTGTTAAACAAAACTTCCTTCTCAGGGCAAGTTTCAACACTTTCATATTTGCAGTGAATAAAGATAGTTGCATTTTCAGAACATTTAGAAGGAAAATAACTTTTGTATAATCTCAACATAGAAACATCAGAATCATCACTTGACCATATTTCAAAACATATATAACAAATGTAGTCTAAGAAAGAAAAAAGTGATGAAGTAGCAACTAATATATTTATAATAAGGAAAACGTCAAAATTGTCAAAATATTCTCTTTCAAGACGTTCCATGGGTAATGCAGTAGATATGCTGACATCATTCTCGCTTAGAGTTCATTGGTAAATCTGGTTTCCAAGGGAGAGTTTCTTTCTCTCAGGTATTTCCATTGGTCCAAATATTGCCTATGTGTTTTAAATTAAAATGGCCTGGTTCTAAGTATATCTGGAGAAAATTGCCTAATTCTTCATAGAACTTTGCGAAAGCAAAGGTAGTCAGTTCAAAATTGAGGGTTTTTTTGTTTGTTTGTTTGTTTTCTTTTTCGCTTTCACTTGGGACAGAAACTATGTCAAGCCCCAGTTCTGGACACCACATTCTGCTTTTTGATTTCTGTAACTTAGTTGTCACTGATGTAATTAAAATTAATTTACTCTAAGTGGTAAGAGTGCCTATTACCTGGAATTACAGCACTAATTTTAAACTAAATACATAGGCTTAAATAGGTTACAAATTATGATATAATACAATGAATCTCTGTAACCAAGAATACAACAACTGTCTGGAAATAACCAGAAGTTTCGCTGAGCTGAAAACCACACTTCATAAATATGACAATTATTTTTGGGAAATTGTGGATTTTTATTATAGAGATGGCTTTCTCACTGAATTGTCTGCAGTTTGATCAGGTTTTCAATAAATAGATACAGTAATTAAAAACTGCATTAAGCAACTTTTTCTCCTATTAAGCATCCCTAATGTTTTCATTACCAACGCGTATAACCTTTTAATCTGCATTCAGTCCAATAGACTTTAAGTACAAGTTTCACTATCTAATCTGAAAAAGCTAATTCACATTAATTGCAAGTTAATCTATACGGTTAACAGTTGTCTTTGGGAATGATCACTATTTAGGTTTATAAAGCATTCATTAAATGTCTTACTAAATTACATAAAGATCATAATAGGCATTTAATGGATGCTTTTTGAAGTGAAGTAGAAATTACTTTAGATTAGAAGTAACTGTAGGTTTATAAAGCCATCATTATATGTCTATTAAGACCATTTAACTTAAGTGTTCCATAATTAGAGAAGAGCCAGAATTTTAATTGTGCATTTGCAAACTGCTAGCTAGGATTTCTAAACACAGCCATCCTTTTATCCCATCCACTGTTGAACAGAGTCTGTGTTTTCTGCAGCTTTTATTTCTGAAGGATTTATTTTTTATTTTTTAAATAATATCCTATTACACTATAATCAATTATATGGAACAATCATAAGAAGACGTCTCATATAGTGAGAACTACTTAAAAATTATTTCCAATAACTGATAAAAGAATTATGAGATTATTCTTTTGTTCATTAGCTGTTAAAAATTAATCTGAGTGAGAGCTACTTGGCCCAAGCTATTCACAAGGGGATGCAGAGTACTTTACTTCTGTGCCATTAGCTGAAAACAGGTAAGAATAATAAATGACAGCCATCAGTTGATTTTGGCTTAAATCTAGTTCTTTTGTAGCTGCCTAAGTCATAAAAAAAAAAAAAAAAAAACCTTCTCGTTGGATCTGTTAATCACTGGAGGTGCTAAAGAGTTTGTTTTTTTTGTTTTGTTTTGTTTTGTTTTAATCAAAGAGAATGTAAACTGTGTTTAGCTCCTAAGTATACTCTGCTGTGGAAACACTGTTGTCCAGGACACAAACGTTGTACAAGTCTGTACTGTTCCTTCCATTATCGTTTCAATTGTCATGCCTTAATTTCATAACTGATGAAGCTCTCAGAATTTAAAACGCTCTTCCATTTTTGAAAAAAAGGAGACTTTTCAGCTAAAACTTTTATTTAAAAAAAAGTAGGGTTTTTTTTTCTGTACTTTCAGGTAAACATGGACTACCTGCTGAAGCCCAAAGAAATATGTACAAAGCCCACTGGTCTCTTGTGCATTTCAGAAATATAACTTACAGCTAAGTGACATACCAGATTATTTTTTCCAGGATGAACATGTGAATTCAGAAAAGAGAAGATGCTGGTGGGAGATATTATTTCCCATATATTATTTCCCATGTGAAGTATTACATGACCTGCTTCTGTTCATGGTTCTTTGAAATTTGCCAGTTGTTTATGGATATTTGTATCTTCAGCGCAGGCTCAAAGCCCAGGCAAAGTATTTGCCTGGAACAGCAGACTTAGGAGATGGTAAAACAGCAGCTAAGTAGAACGTGCTGTAATGCATGCAGTGGCAGAAACAGTTAACCTTTTTCTCAATGAACCATCACAGCTCCCCATTCTACTCCAGCCATTTCCTTTCTACTGTCTTCAATCTCAGGCTGGCAAAATTAGGTATTCTCTGTTCAGTTTTGTCATGCTTTGTCATTTGTCTTGCATCAAATACACTATGTTAGTGTCTGTGTGTCCC
This sequence comes from Struthio camelus, assembly GCF_040807025.1. Classification (NCBI taxonomy): domain Eukaryota; kingdom Metazoa; phylum Chordata; class Aves; order Struthioniformes; family Struthionidae; genus Struthio; species Struthio camelus. The sequence continues at coordinate 114,200,375 of NC_090942.1, read as the reverse complement.
CAAGAGTGAATTAAATGGTGTGACTAACATTCCTAAAGGCCATTTTCTGTAAAAATTCAATTTTTGTTTTCTTTCGTAATTCTGATTTACTGGTTTTAATAGGTCTTTGTCACAAATACATTTAGCTTGCTAGCAATGCTGCCAAATACACAAATATTATTATTGGATTTCAGCATGCTAATCTAGTCTGAAGTTCATCTAATAATGTGTAAGTAGGAGAAGAAGTGGAAAGTTCCTTCCTCTTTAAAGCCTTAGTCTTTGACACTAACAAATAAGTTTGACAAGGAATTCAGCTGCCTTGCAGACCAGTTGTACTTCCTTCACCCTTAAGCAGAAGTCGTTTAAACGTGAGCTCCGGCCAAGGAGTTCTCCAGTTTTTGGTGTCACGGGTCAGTTCCCTACTCTAGCTCAGTCATGCACAAACACAGAATAGTTAAGTAAGCACCTTTTGCAGAAAAAATCCCAATGAATATTCTTCTCATGTGCTCTCAGATACCTACCTTGCCAAAGTTCTTGCTATGTACTCATTTATTCTAGTAAGGACGATAGGCATGAAGGACAGAAAGAATATAAAGATCTAGGAAAAGAAACTGTGCTATGTAAGAAGTCAAGATGACAAAACTGATTCATGACTGAAGATGAAAGTGAGAAAGAAATAATAGGGAGGAATAAAGTTATGCAAAAAGACCTGATTGTAGGAGAAGGAGAAAATAAAAGCAGAGGATGGACCAACAAGGACAAAATAAGAACGGGATAAAGGAGTAATAGATGAAAACTTCAAATGAAAACTAAATGAAAACCCTTTGTTTTCTGAATTCCATGCTTAGTTCCTAAGAAGAGAACCTGAATTTTCTTGATATTTGGAGTACTTAGATATTTCTTCTGCTACAGTATCTGGGTGGCACAGGAACGTTCCAGATTTATTAATTAGTGAAGTATTAAAGCAAGGTCCTTCCTCTTCTGATATAGTAATACCAGAGCTTTAAAGTACATTAGTGATTGTGCTTCTTCTCTTCTAAAATTGCTAGTCATATTTTGGCTACGCAGGTGTATGGGTACAAATAAATATTTAGTGCTGGACCAAAATTATACAGGGTTATACTTGTAACCACCAGTGAATGGGTACAGAAATCAAGAGGTGCACATAGCCTCATAATCAAGGCACCAAAAATTGTTGTTATGGAAACTATGTTTCACAAAACACATCTGCAAATCTTAAAATATCTCACACTAATTTGTAATTATAAGCTTGCAGCTGCCTCCTACTTACAGTATAAGCACTTACTAACAGCTTTTCAGCCATCTGTAGTACAGCAAGATACAAGTGCAAACTATACAGAAACTGCTTTCTTTTTAAGTCCAGCATTATTTTCCCCCAAACATTCCAAGCTTTACCGCCTCCTTCAAGACATTTGTTACTGAACAGAAGAGCAGCTTTTTAACAAGTATTCTTAACAGCAACAAGAAAGTACCAAGCAATTACTACCGTAATAAACTATGAAGCCTGTGACGCTTTCTTTTAAAACTGCAATTCAGCAGTTGTGACGTGTTTCTTAAACTCCGTAAGCTTCACTTGTATGAGATGGAAACCATGCTGCATTGCACTATTTTGAATGAATTTAGCTCTTAATTAGTCAACTAGATGAGTATTTATTCTCTCTCAAAAGTTTACAGCAGTTGCAATGCAAAACTTAGGAAAGGGCAGGGTCAGCAGGTGAGCATATGTAGTGTTTTGCTTTTATAGAAAGGATTTGACAGTTAGAATTTCTTCTCTATAACTTCACTGCCATAATTCAACTGATATTTTTCCTCTTCAGAATGTTGTAATCCCTCTAGAAATTTAAAAAAATATTTTATATATATATATATATATATATATATATATGCGCAAGCCTAAAAAGGATTACTAAAAAGTAATATCTGCCCTTGAAATACATTATTCATTAGGCTGTAAATATTAGCCAATATTTATGTGTTGTGATGTAGTGCAAAGATAATAAATACATGAGAGAAAATGCCCTGAAGTGAAATCTTGGCTCCATTGAAAATCAATGGCAAAACCGCTATTGACACCAGTGGGACAAAGACTTCACTGTTTGTGTGAGAATTGAAATAGCATCTAATATCGCCACTTGTGGGAACTCAAATTATCAGATTATTTTATTTGTGTTTAATTCTCTGTTATTTCCTCAGGCAAAGCTCCAATAGAAATCTTTTGTCTCTTGCAATCAGTGGGAATTTTTCCTGAGCAGAACATTTTGCTAGCACTGCATGATTCGTTCTGTTTCATTGTTTATCTTTTGTCAATTTTATTGTTCTTCTTTTGGGGAGATAAACGAGTTAGGTAGATTTTTGGGACACAGTAAAATAAGAAGGAAAAAAGGAGCAAAAAAGAAATAAAGATTAAATGGGATTAATCAAAGTTAAATTTGTATTGTCGGTGTGGAGACAGGGCTATCTCACTTATGTAATGGTTCTTTCTCTCATTACTCTTTTTCAAAGAAGTGTGAGAAGATACCTACCAAAAGGGCTAAAGGAGTTAGTTGTATTTCACTGAGTCTGTGTGCACCTCAGGACCATTTTTTTTCTATTCCCTCCACTTGGCTTCACACCGTGCCAGCTCCTGGGGTGATGTCTGGCACCCTGCTCCCAGGTACCTACAGCTCCTGCTGGTGCCCAGAAAAGAGCCAAGTCCCCAGCCTGTCCTAACTAATCTGGCGGGTTTGGCATCTCTTGTCTGGGGCCACTGAAGAAGCTGAAGGGCTGCAGGAGGCCGCCCTTTCTACCCAAGGCAGTTCTGTGTGTTTCTGTAAATACTTGTTGGCTAAGTTCAAGTCATTTTACCTTTTCTTGCATATCTTAAATATAGATTGGATTGAAGCATTGAACTAAAGACAAATTTTAATAGTTCAAATCATTCTTTTTTATAATTGCTTTTAAAGTCTGAGCACCCTTTTGATGTGTTTTATATTCTGTCTGTCAGAACAGGGTACTATTTTTCAGTAATAGCCTCCATATGTAGGTAATACAACTTACCTATTCAGGATTCCTCTGATGTGAGGCTAATGGTAGTTTTCTCTACATCACCATAAAAAAAAAAAAATTCAGTTCTGTTGGTCGTTGAATACTTTCTTACAAACTTAACAAAATATGTTTGTTAATGTCATATGGTAAAGTCGCTACAATTGGAAGCCATAGACGAATTGAAATAAAATTTGCCTTGAAATTGCCATGAACCACTGAAATTGGTTAGCATTTTTCTTTTGTCTCAGAAAGTAGTTCACATCTGTATTATTGATATAATAAATATAAACACGTACCTATCTAACAAAATGTTTGAACACTTCTAAGTTATAGTAGATACTCTGAAAATAGCTTTCTATTGATTTTGATATATTTTTCTCCTATGTCTTGCTTTTAGTCAACTTTGCAGCATATGCCAGAGAAATATATGTTATTAAAGACCTTTAATTGCAAGGATTTTATGGCTGCTTCCAAAATAAGGGTAAGAAGATTTATCTTTGCATTTCTTGAAATTTTCAGCCATTTAAACATTTCAATATTGTGGAATCTTCATTTTTTTTTAAGATTAACTGAAATATATAGTCCAATTGATATCACTTCTCCTCCTGTCAAAAAATGAAAAGCAGTGATATCATTCCGTAGGAAAAAAAATAACCTATCCTTTTCTTATATGCCTAAGACTAGCAAGATCTTGAAGAACCAGAAAAAATATTCTATGTACATTAGTTGTTAGGCAAATCTACCTTTACCTCTTTGATTCTTGTCTGCAGAACTGGATCTGGAATGGTGTCATGTATCGTGAGGGCTAGCTGCGGGTAGTGGTAAGAGCTATTTTGCTCTTTGTATACTGCTAAAGTGGCTAATTAAAAAAAATTTAAAAAAATTTAAAAAATTTAAAAAAGTTTCCTGAACTCTTCATATGTTTTTTCAGCATAAAATAATATAAATTGTTCAATTTTTTAGTTATAGCTTTGCTGAAAGAAGTTTGAGAATACTCTTGGAAAGAGTTCGGTTGCATGAACACCCTCACCTGCCAAATATCCTCAGTTGTCTATTACAAAGAGAAAGCAGTTTACAAGGGAATATCTAATTAAACCCATGCAATATTTCCAAATTGCATATTAGCATAAAGATACACACACACTATAAATAAAATGTTTCATCATCTAAAACCAAGATGCTGATACCATACACAGCTATATGTTAGCTGTTCTCATATGATAAAAACAAATTATTCATTTTCAGGTTCTCATTGCTGATCCATTTCAACTTTATAATCTTGGATTACATGATAATTTTCTACCAAGTTTTCCCATTTAGATAGTGATGCTAAGATTTTGATACCTAATCAGAATCTGTCAGAAATAGTCATTATTGCTAAATGACTCTTGTACGAAATAATAAGATAGAATGACATATCACCTAGATAAAGCTGCAGGGAAAACAATAAAATGTGGATGCCAAGTTTCCATACATGATATAGCCATTGCTTGTGCAAATGAAAAGATATATTGAAGGGTGTGCTGGGCAGATGCCAAAATAATTACATGTGATAAAAAATACAGGACAATTCCACTGCTGATTATATACCATCAATTATTTTTCTGTTTTTATAATCAATGTTATTCAGAAATAGTTGTAAAATTAGGAAATTCACAAGTACTTGTCACAAGTACTTTTCAGCTAGGCTTAGTGCTGGAGGAGCAGAGCAGGTTGACACCTTTGTGTTTTGGCTGGTATATGCTAACACATTAATGGAAAATATTTACAAAACTTTTTTTCCATACAATAGTTGAACTCCATGCCAAAAAACTTCAGCTAATGAAGGGAGGAGAGAATAGGACAAGCTAAATGAATGATAAGGCTGGTGTTTATTTAAAAGTTTGTGTATTAAATGATTCAGGCTCAACTGTATACAATCAGGACGAGTTATAACTTTGCTATTATGCAATACACAAAATCATTTAAGATACTGAAGTTATTTACTTTTTATAAATCTTCTTGTATTATTGTATTAATACTGGTTGTTATAGGGTTTTTTAGGTATATTATTTCAATATTGTCATTTGAAAAACCTACATTTGACATAAATGAAACAAAGTACTTCCAATCCTATATTCTTCTTTCTTTACCCAGTATCAGATGGCAGTATGCTTTGCTGTTTTTTTTCCCCTCCTAAATCACTAAAAAAGGGGGGGCGGGGGGCGGGGGAGAAGGTTTGCCCATCTGGTGCACAGTGAAAAAACATGAGGGAAAATGTATAACTTGACAACATAAAGCATAGTAAATCCAGGTGCAAGCAGACCCTTACCAAAGTGCCTTACTGTTGTATACAAAAGAAAGACAGCAGAGAAAACAGATAACCAGCTATAAATTCAAAGACCTTTGGCAGGTGAAGAAAATGTGATTCTCCAGTTAAATTAGCTTTGTAAATCTGTCATTAGTTTAATTTAAAAGTTTCGTCTAGTATCAGTATACACACACAGTGTAACACCTTAGTTCAGTTTTCCAAGTCAGACTTGAGGTCACTATATCGAAGAATAAAGTTCAGTCTAGTTGCAGAGAGAGCCTATAATTAAAGTACATTTACATTTAAAGTACTAGGTGTACATTTTTTCCATGATTTTTTTTTAAATATTTTAATTCATTAGTCAGGTCACAAACTCCTGTTTCACTACAGTACAAATATGTGCTAAAAACTGTTTTAAAATGCTGAATTGGATTAGGACCAAGGCATATTATGTAGACCAAGTACTTGTGTAATACTTGTTAGAATTTAGATCTGTTAATTAAGTTATTAAGCAGAAGTTTAAAATAAAAGAGAAAACACAATATTCAAAAGTATGTTCCTCCTTTTGGCCAGGTTGAAGAAACAAGTTGATTCTTATCCAGCTGGGAACATTTAGCACTTGAAAGGAATGTTTATATCTCAGACTCACCCCAGTGGGAAAGCTTTTGACATTTCTTAAGAAAAATTCTGAACCCTAGTCCTCACCCTCACTCTCTCACAGGTGACCAGTGGAAAGCATAAACCGTTTCTGGTGCCTCAGATATTGTTTTATACATTCTATGGGATCCAAAGACCATTTCTGGTTGTGAAATTCTAAAGGCTGAAATGTTGCTGTATATCTCCAAGGACAAAACCTTGGAAGGAAACATTCAGAAAGTTCAGGGAAGCTAATTCATCAGCATTTATCTTTTGGTTTAAGATCAGAGTCACTCCACTGAAATCAGTGGAGCTTGGTATCAAACTAGACTTAAGACCAAGGTAAATCTGTCCAGATGAGATGTCGCTTTCCTTGTCTTCTTAATCCTCAAGTGTAAGTTTATACAAGTCTAGGTAAGGTATTTTCAAAATTCCTGCAGTAGTAGTATTGATGTCATTTCTGAAAATATCATTATTTTGAAACAGAGGAAAGGTGTGGTCTTTGAAGCTTCTTCCTCTTCTTTGGTGTAGTTTTCTTGCATTTATAAGCTTTTCTATATATATGTGTGTGTATATATGTATATATAAATAATAAGGAGAATTCTTGTTCTTATTGTTCTAAAGGAATTGCAGAATGTAATCCAGATTCTCTTTTTCAGCTCTGGTTTCTGTTTTCACCACAATTTGCTTCTGCTCTAAAGGGATGTGCCTGTTGGACCATATGTGAAACAGTTTTCTGACGGGGAGGCTTACACAGGGGCTAGTAGTGGCAAGCTAGTTGATGAATGCATTTAATGGTGCAATATGAAGAAAAATATTTGGTACCCTATAGCAGACTCTTTCTGCAGAACCCATTTGACCTATTGAGGGAGGGTGCTGCTGTGTTATGAAAGCAGAAAGAAAGTTTCTGTGATGCTGGGACCTTGAGAAGGGAAAAAGGAGTGTAAAAAAGGCAGCCTCCTGAAAGATGCAACTGTTAAAGGGAACTGAAATCTAAAACATGGACTTAATTGTAAGGATTTTGTTTTGTTTTGTTTTGTTTAAAAATTAGTCATAAATTCAAGTCCAATAAGCTAAATTCTGAGATGCATTTTTTCTTATTTTCCAATCTCAGTAATTTTATAGAACTTAACATAATATGTTTGCTACTCCAGAAGTTAATTTTAGGTAGTATAAAAAAAATGAAAGAAAAATAGATGACTAGTAAAAAATGACCTACATTATTCTAAATGATTACTCGCATTTTTCACTTTCACAAAAATGCGTCTTCATTTGGTCCAGATTTAACTTCAGTGGTTTAGCACGACCATATCTATTTAGTAAGCAGTTTGCACTGTAAAATCGAAGTGCAAGTACAGAAGACTCCTGTCACTCCTTTTTGCTCTCACTTTTAAAATATAGCTCTCCTATAGTTTTTTGATATTTTTTTCTCATTCAGCACCAGGGAGGTCTCATGGGTGAGGCTCAGGGCAGAGCTTGGCCTTAGGTGTCCATTTCAGAGAGCTATCTTTTCAACTGTATCTAGTGTTTGCATTTGGGATCAAAATGTTAGTATACTTTTATTGGCCAGCTATTTGTAGCTGCTTTGCTTGCTGTCAATCAGATCTCATCTCCTAATCATCAAGGTTCAAGCAAAAGTACTATTAGTAATATGGTGAAAAAGCACTGCAGTAAGACCTTTTAGAAATAAATTTCAAATATTTTGGTAACTGAAGAAGCTTTTATTGCCAGAAAAGCCCTTGTAACTGCAGATATAATTATTCCACATAACGACCTTGCAAATATCTCCTGTCAAGCCATAGAATCTAAAAGATTCTCACATTAGCCCAGTATCCAGAGGCTTCATATTAGAAATTGACTTTCATAATCCCAGTCTCTCATTCTGACACATTCTTACTCTCAGACACATGTATATGTAAAAATCATTCTACTTCCCAATCAAAAAGCAAATGAAAATGTTCTTTACCTGACACAAAAGGAGGAACTGTCAAACTGCTGGCATTTGGAAATAACTGAAGAACATTAATAAGCTCCTTAATGTTCTGTATTTTCTAGCTCCAAAAGGATCTGATTACATTTCTTTCAGATGCTGAGAAGTGGTGTTTGGTTATTGTGCTCGATTTTGATTTTTAATCAGCAAGTATTCTCTCACTGTCAGGGTTGTGTTCAAATTTCTGAAGTTTGACTATTCCTTTGGGCTGTAAATGCAGAGACTGACTTGAAAACAGAACGGGGCTTCTGTCCCATAATGAAGCAATGGCCCCACAGTTATTAGTGCCAGGTCTGTATGCCAAAAAATCTCCCAGTACTATAGATTTGATTAGAATCAGATACAGACATGCAAGTTCATGTTTAATCAGTTAACCACAGTAGTATGTCAGAGTATGCTTCAGAGTTTATGCTAGATTTCCATTTTTATTCCAGTTGTATGCTTCTTGCAGAAGACCAGATGACTTTGGTTTTACTATGGAGTTTGACAGTAAAACAATGACATCAAAATATCGTTGACATATTTGAGCTGCAAGGTGAGTTTGTAGGAAGGAAGTGCTCTGCAAGGTTGAAATGGGAACCTTGGAGCCAAATTTATTGTCAGACTACAGTCTCACATTTCTTCATCTATCAGACAAGAGAAACAAATAAGTAGTTCCTGGTTTCATGTCTGACATTTTTGATTTATGTTACCACTGTGTCACTGAGTCATACCAGAGGGCATCATTGTGTCACGTACTGTACAAACAAAGAATAAGAAGACGGTCTCACCTTCAAATATATATGAAAACACATACATTTATTATAATTCTGCTCTCCCTAACCTGCCTACCTTCATGTGGGATGTTCTATTTGTAAAGAGGTGTCTTGTAATAGAGTTGAGTAGGTGATTTTGTCTGTGCATGTGGTTTGCCTCTTGAGGTAATTCAATGCAGCTTTCTTCATTCTACAAAAATTGGCCTAAAAATGATTTTTTTTTAATCATACAGCTGGATCACAAAGTTTGTTTCCATTTTTTCATGACTCATGAAGTGATTGCAGTCTTATATAACTCTCTGCTTCCACCCAAATCTGTTTTTCACATCCTACCCGAGCCTCCTAACCAGTAGGATCTTGACTGCCCTTCATTACCTTTTTCTATATATTTTGCCCTCATTCATACTTTTCTCTATCCTTGTGCCTTCCCCCTTGGATTACAATTGCAGCAACCTCCAGTCTAGTGGATTTTTTTCAAGCAACTAATATACTAAATACTTGAAATACTAAACCAGGATTTCCACGCTCATGTGGTTACTTCTTTGTGTTACTATTTTGCAATATGCTCCTACCTACAACGTTTAGATAAATATATACATGAAGCTGGTGTAAGATTGACATAGAAACATCAATATTATTAGTAGAAAAACAGTAATGTCTCTGAATAGGAAATAGTAGGTTCTCTCACTAAACTGTAGTAAACAATATACAATGCATGCATATTTTTTGTGCGTCAGCATAGATATTTCATTTGTTTGGTTGATAGAGTAGTGAACACGTGGTTATGTGTGCAAGTCAATACTAGTGGCATTCTTAAGTTTCCGGAAAGCTCCCGGAAAAGGCAAGAGTATTAGAGGGCAACGGCCAGCTACATTAGCTACATACATGCAGGCTCCAGGGCTGCACAAACAAGACTTGGGAACACTTTAGAACAAAATACGATTTGCTGGGTACAGTACAACCGTGCTATTCTTGTAAATCCACTGCCAAAGAGAGTCTTGTCATAATATACAGTCTATGTAGGGACAACGAAATGAGGGAAAGCATTCACCTTTCTCATAACCTATAGGACTTCATAAATGCTGGGTTTCAAGACCTTCAGCCTTACAGGTTGCCCAAAGGGGTTGTGGAATCTCCATCCTTAGAGATGTTCAAAAGCCGTCTGGATAGGGTCCTGTGCAATGTGCTCTGCTTGACCCCCCTGCTTGAGCTGGGCGGTTGGACTAGATGATTTCCAGAGGTCCCTTCCAACCTCGACCATTCTGTGATTCTGTGATTAGGGATTCAAGTCTAATCTCCAGTGAATGCAATTATTTCTGAAACACAGATTTTTTAGTTTCACATATACACAGGATTCACCACATTTTTGATCAAATGCCTGGTAAAACTCATACATTTGTAAGAACTCACATATCCACCTTCTGACTGGATAGGTATTTGAAAAGAATGATAGAAATTGCTCTTTTCCAGTAAGTTGTAGAACAGTGATTCAGTGCCAGTATTCTTCAGATGTTCCTTCAGACTATTCTAACTCTTGCTGCAACAGACTGAAATATTACGAGGTACATTAGCAGGCATAAAGCAGAGAGGATAGTTTGCTTTTTTTAGAAACAAAATTGAAATTAAATCTCACTGTGCATATAAAGAAAAGAGATTAGAGGGAAAGGAGGGAAAATAAGAAGAGAATTGTACAAAATAAGTTTCAAAAATATATTCAAAGACTTTTCTTTCTCCCAATGCAGAACCACAGGTTGTGTAAGTCTTCATAATCACATTAGAATTAATAGAATAATGCATCTTTACCTCAAACAAAAAATCAGGTCCAAGAAACAAAGTGATTATAGTTATTCTTTGCAGAGAGAAATATTTAACAACATAATGTAAACTTTTAACCTAATGGTATACCATAAAGAAGTGCTTGCCTGTTACGACAGGTCTTGAAAAGGGATACACAGGATGTGGTTTAGAGGCGTGCATGCATGGGATGATGAGAGATGGAGCACAGGCTGGAGGCTCCATGACTATAGACATGACTCATGGTCAGTTAAAGACATGCAGACCTGCAGCTGGGTGAAGCTAGTTTTAGGATAACAAAGAGAACAAAAATACAGTGTCTAACATAAGTAAACCACTCCATATATAGTTTAGATGTCATATGGAGCTGCAGACTAGCGAAGAAAGATAAAAAAAAAAAAAAGCATGTTAGCGAACATAACAATGACCCAAAGTGGATCCCAGAGTGAGAAAGAAGAAAGTATCAACTTCAAATCATACTTTTCCCAGGGGAGGACTTGGGATGCTGACAGCTACCATGCCCATTCACAGAATGAAATTACCGACTTTGGGACCCAGAGGGATAGTGGAAGAGTGAGGATAAAACAGAGGAAGGGGTAGATACCAGAAAGTTTTTGTACAACAATCTCGACTGCATCACTTGTGACTCTCTCTTTACAATCATATTTTTTATTTTTCCCTCTTTTTCTGTGTAATACTAATCAAACAGAAAATTTGAACTAATAATAATTCTATGATTAGACTTTCAAGATTTTAATTACACTAAGAACAAATTCTCAGTTCTACGTTTAAGGTGTTTCCTTTTTGCCCATAACAACAAAGACTTTGAGCACAGAAGATATGAAATGTTACCAGTTTCCTAAACAAATTATCAGCAATGGTTGACTTTGGAAACAAACTTTCAAGAGAAATATGGTGAGTTTTCCATGTCTTCAAAATTAGGATATCAGACTGAATGATCTACTGGTTTCATCTTTCACTAAACTCTATGAATTTTATATGGAAATCTGTGTTTCTTTAATTGGAACTTCTCCATCTGCTTCTACTATGAACTGCTGTACACCTCCAGCTCCTGTAATGCAGTCAGTTCAGCTTGAGTAACACCCTGTGACTGCTGGAGTGCCACTGACAGTTCTGGGACTTAATAGCAGCATAAGTAAGGCTTTAGACTCTTTGGATCTGCAGCTTACAAGCTTTCTGGTGATAAAAAAATTCCATAATATCCTTCAAAAAATGTGAATGGAATTAAAATTTATTTTAAGATGTAATTTTCTCAACACTTCTCTGGGCCGGTTAGAGGTAAATGTAGACACAGAAAGTATATGTAAGCTCGGATGTTTTTGAAAAAGTTTCTTATTCATTGTTTTCTCATCCTTTCAGTACTTTCATTTATTATCTTATCAGTTGACCCTTTTTTGGTTACAAGTTTAAAAATCCAGTACACAAAGTGGTGATAAACAGGCTGGCACAAGTTTTTTTTTTTTCTTTAGAAAGATATTTCTTCAGACTCCCCCTTGATGTTTAGAAAACAGATGGTATTTAATCAGTTAAACTCTAATTGCAATCAAGAGTGAATGATGATCAAATTTAAAATGAAATTATGTTCTCAGAAGTATCCTGATATCTTGTTTTGAAAAAGATTATATTTCTTCCTTGTTAAAATCCTAACATTAATCAATGATGGTTGAATGTGTGTGCTATGACTGGTTAAATTATTCTTTGGCTCTCCTCGGCTGAAATTGCTCCCCTCCGCAAATTGTGGAGAAAGAAGGTTAGTCTAAAAATTATGTATGCTGCAAGTGTAGTTTTCATGTAGTTATAAAATGGCATATGACATTTGGAGGCACTGTTTTGAAATTAGTATTATGATGGTAGTAGTTGACACAGGCTCCTGTGTTCCCCCATCTAATGTCAGAGTCTGAGAAGAGCTAGAGTTAATAAATTCAGTCTGAAAGGGAGTTTCTAATACAACTAATGAGGACAGTATCAAAGCCAGATGTGCCATGGAATTAAATTTAGGATTTGTAGGAAAAAATCATAATTTTTACCAGCTAGAATGGGCTTCTCATTCTCCAGAGAATGTGACAAAAATTACTACAGAACTAGAGAATCTTCTGTTCTGTTTTGTGGGCCATCTTCTGTCCATACACTTTGATTTCATTATTTTTAAATTATTTGTGGAGAATGTTCATCTCTAATCTCTGTAGGCTCTGAGTACTTCTAGCAGTGGCTATTCTGTGATCTTCTGTTGGAATTTAATTATTTGACTGCCTATTTTTACAGTTTATTGGCTATTTCATTCTGTGAAACTGAATCTTTTTTTTTCAGCTGCTTTTTTTATTCTTCACTACATAGAAAAACGTTATGCAATTGTAAAGATGATCAGTAAAAGGAAAAAAGAAAATTAAGCACATGCTGCTTTTTTCTCATGATATATAAAGGAGGTCTGGAGAGTATAAGAACATACAGGTCATTTTAGTGGAAAGGAGAGAAGTGCGATCAGGAAAAAGGCATCATGTATGTGGAAACTTTGTGACCAGATAAACAACCAGTAGGATTACAAGGTTAGAAGTACCGACTAAATGAAATCTGAATAAATGCAAAAGGAGAAGTTTAAACTGATAACATCCTTTTTTATCATTTTCGTGTCCCTTTTTGATGAAACACTAAAAAGCGTTGGGAGAGAAGAGCCCTCTTATTCAGCTGAAGAATATATTTGACTGATATCTTTGAGTAATCATTTCTGGTTTAAGTACGCCACATAGTTGTGTGGGAACATGCATTGTTTAAGCTGCCTTGCATAGAAAACTATGTGCTTGTTAGAAAAAGGGCTGTATAAAGATTCAAGGACAACTTCCTATCAACATCTAGTAAAAGTATATAATGAAGTACAAAATAAGTCTTGTTCGTGACTGTTCACTAATTCATGCTGTTGTTATGAAAGCAGAATACGTCTGAGGATCTAAAAATCTTCATCATAAACTGTCTTTAATTTTTTTAAAAATTATCCTATTACATTAAAATATTTGTTTTTATAAAGAAATTTTCATCTATGTCCTCAAAATCTACATCTGCAAAAAAAAAAAAATTCTTATTTAGAAGCTTTGTTAGGATGCTGAAAAGACAAAAGAATATGTAAATAAAGTCACTAGGGACTTAAAGACCTGTTTTTGATAGACAGGTAGAAGCTCTTCATTGTGCAGTTGCAGGTAGGAGTGCCTGAAAAAAGCTGGCATTGGGGTTGGAATGAAAACAGAAAACAGGTTTCTCCCATGATAATCATTGGCCATTACCTCTCTTTGATTTGAGGTCAGATAGGGACTTTTCTGTTCGGTTAAAGTATCCATCAAGGCGTATTTTACACAGTGTAATAGAAGAGCTGGCCAGAATACTTACGTAAATTGATGTACAGTACTAGCAGCTGTGAAATGGAAACCCTTCTTTATTTATATCATGACATTTTCTAAGTGTCTTGCAGCACTTTTGGGAGGGACATGGGTTACGAGGTCTGCCAACTTCCAGGACTGTTTTGAAAATCTATATACTAAGGGAAAGAGAAGGGCACTCCTTTTAAAAGGCCATAACTGTTTAAAGCTGATGCATTTCCATCTGCTACATAATTTTGGTGCAGGAGTCCTGTGTGACATCAAAGGCAAAGTAAAGTTGTGCTTTAAATTTTGCTTCACTGGAAGCTTATTCAGCAATGAGAATTGGAATTTAAATTGCAAATGCCTCTCTTTTCTCCTCCTTCTGAAGTTTTAATTCAGTGAATGAGGAATTCCACCTTGTCCATAATTTTTCCTCCACCTTGTCCACAGTGAAGAATATGTTACTCAGAATGAAACTGAGGCCCACTTTCAAGATATGTTTTTAGTTACTGTTGTGCTCGTGCAAACAAAGCAAGTGTCCACCTGTAATTTTGTGAGCCTTTACCTTAAAATGTACACAGTATTGTCTGCTCATTTATGTTTGTATGAAGTGCTTTTATCCCAAGAAATCATAGTTGAGTCACAGGGCTTGGTATTTTTCAGTAGAAGTTAAGATGGTGGAAAATTTCAGGAAGATTCTGCGCATTTTGAAAATGTTGAACATTCAAAATGAAACTTTTTTCCAGGAAAGTACTATTTTTTGAGTGACTTGTTTTGGTGGAAACCAGGGGTGTTTCCAGATGTCTCAGAAAGAGTTTAGACTTGAAGGCTTCTGATGAGGATAATAAGCCTCATAAAATTATTTCTTTTTTTGGAAATAAAATATGGTGAAATGTCACCAAATTATCTAGCATTTTGAGTGTAAACTTTTGTAATATACACGGTTAACTCGCAATGGTCTGCAGTACTTGGGCTCCACGCAGTTTGCCAATTTGCTATTTAGTCTTATATGTTTTGGACATTTTTTCCTACTTGGTTACATGCTGAACTTCTGTATAGATGGTTTTGAAATTTGCTAGGAGTCAGTATTCCATATTCTCACTTTTATTCTATTTTGTTCATTTGATATGGTACGGTTCATTTGATATTTGTATTTTGGCAACTCCTCCTTCATCTCAGTGTTCTGGGGCTTAGAGCATGTCTTGTGAATATTTCCAGACTTTAGAAGGTTTTGTTTAGTTTTATAGGAAGCTCAGGGATGAGGGATTCCAGCTAGTCCTGTAGCACTGAAAAAGGTGGTGGAAGAAACCCGTCACAACTGATAGCGCAAGGTGGCATGCATGTTTTGCAGAACTAGTACTTTTCCCTGTATAATCTACTGCTGAGAAAGGACATAACTCCTTTCCTCCTTTGTACCTCATAAATCTTTTACAGCTCTAGCATCAGGAAGTGGGAATAACAATCCTATGCAAATGGCAAAAACAGTTGTTCATTGAAGTCTAATTTATTTATGTGCAGACTCAGTATGTCTGATGAGGCTGCAGGCAGAGGTGCCCAGACATGTCTAGCATTTGCTGTCACTAATTATATCTTAAAAGTAAGTGTTTCAAACAAATGCTCATATGCAAATATAAGTTTACATTCAGCACACTGCAGCTTTTCTTCCTTTTTCATGGTCTGTTATGCTGTGTGCCTTATTCAGAGACTTATTCCAATTGACCAGGGATTGCTTGTGTTGCCTAGCAAAAAAGCCTGCCAGTCTTGCCAGAGTCCTGGAATTAATACAAGGAAGCAGGAAAGTTTTATATTTAGAGTGATGAAAGAATCTTTGCTGGGTTATTTCTTTTATTTTATTCAAATGTGAGTGATTTTAGTCTACTTCTGCAGAATATTCCCAATAGAGTAGAGCTGGTATTAGAGCTAATTTTTGAAATGTTATTCCTCCCACCTGAACTAATAGCAAACTAGCTCTTATCAAGGCATTCTCAATGGGAAAAAATTGCATGAAAGAAATTATAATTTTCTAAGGTTTTCTTTTAAATTAAAAAATAAAGTTAACTGTGGTAGGTTTTGTATTTTATTTAAACTGTACAGTAACAGCAACTAAAGGTCTGTGTCTATGTTCATGTGCGTACGCTCTCTCTCAAAACTCACAAGAGAAATTTCTAAAAATGCTCCCTTGTATATAATTCATTTATTTTTTCCACCGCTGCTAAAGTTACTGATTAAATATCCAAGTTCAGCACTGTGCATCAGATTAAGCTGATGATCATGACAATCCATTTCAGTCTAATAATTTCTAGCTTGCCTGGTTCTGATATCAGAGTTGGCTGATATTGTACTAGTAGAGCTAGCACTGTATGCATTTAGGCTTTAGAGACTTTAGCTGTTGGTGGATTCTGTATCTATTCTCATAGAATCAACACTGATACTTTTCATACTGTTGAAAAGGTCTGAGAAAGCACCTTTAAGTCCAAAGCTACAACTCAGTTATGGCCTGGGAACATTCTTTTTAACAAGATGACAGTTTTATGTTTTTCCCCTCCCTTTTTTCTCTGTCATTTCATTTGTTTTGCCCTGAGAACCCACCTCTTCCCTCTCCCTCTTGGTATTCTACAACAGAATAAATTTTAAATTATTACTGGAGTGACTTCCCTATAAGCACATATAGTTTGAAATAACGTACCTGGAGAGCTAATTAACACTATTTGAATGATCTGAAAGCCAGCCAAGTATTTCAGCTCTTCTGAGTCACAGTGAGACTCATTTTCCAAGATCTATCACTAAATAAGTATTAATGGTTCCTTGTGCTGAAGCTTGCTTGACAGACTTCCCAGTTTACTAAAAGCAGTTAGATGTCTTTCCAAGTTCTTGGCCATCAGGTACATTTATTTGTCCACGTATATTCTTTCCCAAAGTCTGAATAATAATATAGAAATATAGAGAGGGACTGTCTGTTGCTGGATCAACTAATGCCTTACTGTAAAGGGATATTTCATTCAACTCTAGAAAGCAGTTTATCTTCAGAAATTATTTTCAGGTGTCATTTGGCATGCATTCAGGATACTTTTGGCTTACCACTTCTCTAAGTATTCACTAGTATAGTCTGAAGCTCTAAATTCTTGAAAATAGCAGGTGCAGCTTGCCTAGATTTGTAGTTTTCTTTTCTCTTTACTCTTCTACTCGCCATATCCGACATCAGTTTTATTCAAAGTCTTCCTAGATAAGCTATCAGCAGGGCCATGTAGGAAACATGTTCTGCTTGCAAATTACATCTCCATCCTGCGTATATGTACTCTTTTGACACCACAGAGTACACAGCAGAAGACTTTCCTATTTACCTCAGGGACCAGCAATTTCTGATAGGAAAACAAGTGTAAAGAAATGATAGGATTCACAAACTTTTGTAGAAATGACTCATGCCCAGTTTGAAGTCAGGGAATCTTTCATGCTGTAACATGAAGAATCTCTGCCACCATCGTAGCGGGTCTAACAGTGCATAACTCATCTCGGGTGACTGGACTTAGACTAAATGCATACTTTCACATCAAATTACTAGCCCACATTCAGAGGAAAGGGGTGGGTCTTGGAGAAGCCATCTAGCCTAGCAGTTCCCAAACAGCATGTCAGGGAGGCCCCACTGCAGGGAGGACCCCGTCACTGTCCCCCTGGGAGCTGCCGGTGGGGGGGACCAGCATGGCTGTACGGTGCCCCATCCCTGGCCAGGCCCATCCCACAGCCCCCAGCAAGGTGAGCCGGGCCAGGCGTTGCCTGGCTCTGCCGGAGGACCCCGACCCAGTCGGGGAGGCCCCGGGGCAGGACAGCTCCGGGCTGGGCAGGGCTGTGGCGCAGCAGGGCCGGGGCAAGCGGGAGGCCAGAGCAGAGAGGTGGCCCAGAGGAGGCAGCCCCGGAAAGGCCTCACTCTCTCCCCGCTTGCTGTCTCTCGCAGCCACCCTTTTGCCACGGGAAACACCCATCATCCCTGCGGCACTGCTCCGTGCGCACACCCAAGAAGTGGCTGCCACTGCCCAGGGGTGGGAGCGGGTCCCTGCCAGTCTGGCAGTGCCGGGCCTCTGGGGCAGGAAGCACCCCAGAAAAGGAGAGAGGGGTTTTGAGCACAATTTGAAAAGTTTGGGAATGACTGGCCCATTCCCAGCTGCAAAACTTTTTGCCAAAACCGACAACTTGGACCTTTCAGTTTTCTAAATAACGAGCTTCTAGCGGAGCTATATTGTGTTTGTTGTAGGGCTGCTAGTTCTCGTTATCAACTGTTTTTGTAGCACTTCTGGTACCTCTCATTTCACTTTTTGGCATGTTTTTACTTGAACAGTGTTTGAATTTGCTAGCAAGCCGTTTCTAAGTCTATAGTGTCCTTTACAGGCGGCTTATTTCTGTTTTGATAGTGATTCCTGCCTCTTTTTTGCACTTCTGGAAGCAACAAAGAATTGGAAATATTCATGATGCTGCTTTTCCTTGACAGGCTTTTATTTTCTTCAGATGAGTGGCTCACTGCCCTGTATTCAAAAGAAGTCTAATTTCTCAAATAAAGAGTAAGTTTTCCGAGTCAGTCATTCTAAAGTAATTTAATGGCATTCATTCTGGAATCTACAGCACCTCTCTTCTCTGTAGTCATATACTGGAATCATTTAAGGAAAAGTCTTTTCTTGTAAGGTATTATGATGCCTACTGTCATATACCATTTGCAAGCAGCGCTATAAAGCAGAGAGTATTCTTTCCATACCCATTTATTTGAAGAACAGAGATAACCTAAAATGAGAAAGCATCTTTTATTAATTTATTCTTGTTTAAAAGCAAATGATAAACCTGAAAGTGATGAATCTTCTGCATCAGTGACTACAGATTTAGAGAAAATGGTCTAGGTCAAAGATATTTTTATCCTTCTCCTTAACAAACTGCTGTGTTCACACACAGTTAAAACCTCTGTAAGTTCTCTATATACTATAAGCATGATTGTTTCCTCAGACTTTTGTACAGCTAGTGTAACATCCTTGATTTCAGTGGAATTCCACCTGATACATACAGTTTAGTTTAAATTGGAAACAGTCTTGTAAGTATTGTAATCATACTGAAATTCTTTCTTCCTCAAATACAGTTTCTTCTTAAAGTGGCACTTACAGTGGCACTTTTAGAAGCAGTAGAATTTGACAGGATATACATGATTGATTTGCCATGTGTGTACATTATAAGGCTTTATTATAATTTTATGCAATTACTGAAGAGCATATTGTAATGTATAGTCTTTTTTTCTCACAAATATTAAAACAGATTTCTTCCAGCAAGTGCTCCGCATTGTCATAACTATAATAAAACATAGTACAGATTTTGATCTTTCACATAGTCTTATAAATCTGGAACAATTCTACTGCGTTAATGAAATTCGTATGGAATAATAGGAATTTAAATGTTGATTTGCTCTAGATTTACACTAGTGAAGCTGAGATTAACTTCTGATTTTAATGAATAAGAAATTTACTGTTGTCAGGTATGATGTGGTATGATATGCTTTGGATACATGTGTGCTTCCTTTTGTCAAAAAAACCCTAAAAACACATGTAGCTACTATAATTTTAAAATTCATTTCTAGGCTAAGATTAATATTGATTAGGAATTTCCTAAGAAATATTTACATAGACTTTTGCTAGGTAGCTTGCACTAGATTACTCTTTCCATGCTCCAAGCTGATGAAAAGACATGGCACCAAGACCAAATCAATATACCTAGCATTTGTAAGGGTTTATTAGCTTATGAATCAGGGGTAGTGAATACCAGTCACATCCATGTGACCATCAGTCATATCAAAGAGCAGGAAGAATGGACAATTCATCTGCTTCAAGCATGGCAGAGGGAGACGTGATCCAGGAAAGCTTACGCCCTTGCACTACAATATATCACATGTTTAAAAAGGGCCACATAGAGCCCCATGACAGTTTTGCGTTTTGATATTCAGCATCATTGAGTGTTCACTGAGCCCTAGTTAAACTGAAGGCATCTATTTATCTTTTATTTCTGCATATTGCCCTCTCAATTTCAGTTGACTCAAAACTTGCTCATGTTGGAAAACAGTTTGCCCCAAGTGTGTTTATGGCTTACAGAATTCAAACCAATTTTCAGAATGTCTCATACAACTGAAAGTTGATTAGACGACCCAGTCATCACTGTGAATGTTTTGCAGTCCCTCTCTAAACTACCGTGAATTCACTTTATCTATCTGACTTCTTTGCAGAAACAAGCAAATCACTCTGAGCTACTCAATGCAAAAAAGTTATGTTGTCTAGGGTCTCTACTGTCCTTTATTTTCCCCAACAAAATGGATGGGAATTAGAAATACACCATAACTTAAAGCAAAATCACAGGCGATAAATGCAAAATGAAAATCTGCCTCTTTTTTGTCATTCATTCAGCTATTATTGGAGGCCAAAGTTGCTTCATAAAGATTTTCACTGAAATTCCTGCTCTGAATATTGTCTATATACTTCTTAGCAATGCGCAAAGCAGACATGTACATGCTTCAGATGTCTGTGATTCAGATCTCCTCACAATATGAATCTAGGGGCCATTTGATTAAATTGGACGGCATGTCAATTGCATAGAGACAGCAAAATGACAACTGCTAGAAGTGGTAATGCACCAAGCTAATTTTAAATAGTTGCTGTTACTGTTGCTTTATTTTTCTTCTCAGAAACTGCGTATTTGGATTAAATTATTTTAGTATTGAAGCATGAGTTACTGCAATGTTGCTACTGTAAATTATGCTCAATCTGTAATTCAGTGACTAATCTAGTTTTTCTGGATATCTTCTTTGTCTTTTTCTCCTGAGTGACTATTCATCAGAAGAATAAGAAGTACCAGATGCCTTAATGCCAGGCCTTGAATGAGAAATGTTAGCTGAACTCCGCCAAAACCAGTGCTTTAATATTAGTGCATCTTCACAGTGGGAGGGGATCTCTTTGTATTGCATATAGTACTGTATTTCCCCTTTTTTTTTGTATGAAAACATAAGTTCTCTAAAATCTGGAATATATATTCGGTTTTACATTTTAAGATTGAGGAAATAGGTATCAACAAAAAGCCAGCTGATTCTTTGCCTGATTGACATAAACTATGTAAACATTTAAGCTTTATGTATTTTAGCCTTAGGGTTCTCCTTTATACTTTTTTTCTGTGAGGTAAGTAGAAGGCTTTTTTTTAATCTATCCAGTCTGAGTTTTACTTTTTTATTAATGGTGACACTTAAGTTATTAGAGACTTGTTTTTACAAATGTACATTACCTAATCAATCTGCCATTGCTTACAATATTATTGCCACTTAATTATACTCAATTTTGGAAGACTTTTTTCCTTAAGATTTCTTTTTTCTGTTGTCGATCACAAGTCACTTGCAATCTGCTATCAGGCTTGCACTTACCAGAATATATTTCTCTTTTCATGGCGATGTAGTGTCAGAATTATAGGAATCAGGAACTGATAAAGCAAGAAGAAAAACCTTTTAATTTTGCTCAGCATTCGGAAATTGGGAATAGGACCTAGTGATAGGTTGTGGTCTGCTGCCTGAGATGATTGGGAAGTGCTCAGCATGGTAGGTTAGCACGTTCTTCTTGATCCTTCGTTTTACTGTTTAAAGCCATTCTTCAACTTTGAAATGTACTAAACAAATATGCATAGGCTATTTCCTTCTTAATATGCTCTACGTACAACAAATGCAAATTTCTGTACATTGGATGGGCTAACCCACTCCAATTGTACAAGCTGGGAACTTGACTGACTGGGAAGCTGCTTTAGCTGAAAGGTAAAACCTGAGGGTCCTGGTGGGTAGGCTAAACCACCGCTGCTACTACTACTGAATCAATAGTGCACTGTGGCACAGTGATGAAATGAAGGCTGATAGCATTCTGGGCAGCCTCAACAGAGGCATGTCTACTAGACTGAGGGAAGTGATTATTCCCCTTCCTCAACTCTTCTTAGACCAAATCTGTATTATTACCACCCAATTTTGGACCCACCAGTACTACAAAGACATCGGCAAACTGGAGCAAGGTGAACCAGGGCTGAGGAAGCAGGGCTTCTTCCTTAAGGGAGCAGGGTGGACCCAACAGCCACCTGCTGGTACCTACTGGAAGGTCATTGAGAAGATGAAGCCAGGCTCTTCCCAGTAGTTTGTGGTGGGAGACAAGACACGGGGCATAAATTGAAACTGGGAAGTTCTATGGATGCTTATGTCCACATAAACAGGAAACTATATTGAGTTCAGACTGAATATAAGGAGGAAAGTTTTCCCCCCAAAGGCAGTGAAACACTGGAGCACGTTGCCCAGAGAGGCTGTGCAGCCTCCCTCCTTGGAGGCTTTCAAGATCTAGCTTAACAAAGTCATGAGCAACCTTGTCTGAAATCAGAGTCATCCCTTCTCTGTTCAGACGACTGGAAAAGAGGCCTACCAAGGCCCCTTCCAACTTAACGGATTCTATAATTATGTTATTTGAAAACTGCAA
Source organism: Struthio camelus (assembly GCF_040807025.1). Lineage (NCBI taxonomy): Eukaryota > Metazoa > Chordata > Aves > Struthioniformes > Struthionidae > Struthio > Struthio camelus. Next base: position 114,178,011 of record NC_090942.1, on the reverse strand, counting down.
TAATATACAAACTCCTACAATAGTTGCCTATAGCAAAATGATTGTTGTCACACTGATATATTAGCATAATTTTCCTTCTAACTTACTTCTCGCTCCGTTATATGAATTCAGTAACACGGGTGGGTACACCAGTCCATAGCAGAGAAGCTGCCACACCAATTAAAGAGCATTTTGGAAAACTGATTATTCTCCTCAGGATTTACCAAATATAAAAGAATTGGGTTTGTTTAGGCAGTATAGGGTTACAATACTCAGATCAATGGATTTACAAATAATATAACTTTGCTAACTCCAGTTAAACAATCAGTACAAACATACAGTAACTATATACAATGGTATTTAGTGGAAGCTTCCAGGAAAAATAACAACAAGGCAAATAGAGTTCCACAGTAAATAAAATTATGAATGATATTGGTGCGTCTATAAAAAAATAAAAGAGAACGTGGCGGGGATTGCCCTGATCAGGCCACGCTGCGCAGGCGGGCTGATTCCCGGGAACAAAGCCTGCAGATGTGATCTAGCGACACCCTGATCCTCTGCATAAAACTGTGTTTGGGTACAACCCGCATGCACAATCTGGCCGCACCGATGGGGTATGCCGATCACCCGGAGCAAAGCCCATAGTGGTTAACCCACACCACCTCATGCAGCTACTCAGGAGTGGTGGACTCTGCTGGGCTTGTCCTGGTCCAGCGTCCTGTACCAGTAGGGAGTGAGGGGGAGGCACTGAAAGAATGCTGGTCTTCCTATCCGGTGCTTTCGTTCCCAACGACAGCTGTCCCGCAGCCTAGGAGGTCGTCAACACCGTTCTGCTAAGGTGAGGTATGACCCTAAGCGATTTCGCTCTCCTCGCCGCCTTGTCCTTCTCATCACGCTCATTCTCACTTCTTCTCCTCTTTCTTCCGTCACCACCGCCAACTCCAGCTGTCCCCCTCTGCAGCGCCAACGGCCACCTTTTATAGCCGAGGCCCAGTTGCGGCCGTAGTCATGCCGCGCCTGGTTTCCGCCTCCCTTCTGGACAGTTCCCTGTGATGGACAGCCAGGGACCCTAGCAACATGTGACCTCTCCTCGCCAATGAGTTTAAGTGGACACTGGTGGGAATCCTGATCAGGGCTGGACAGTCTGATGGGGGTCAAATAAAGGTTAACTATATGCAAACTCCAGCAGTAGGTGCTGTTGGTTCTTTACTGACTGACTTTCTAAAAACATACAACAGCTAAATATATAGAATGACCTTCTTCCTATTCTGTTTTGTCATCTCTGTTCATCATTAGGTGTTCTTCAAACATTGCAGATATTGATCCATTCCTGTTAATTCTTGAGAGAATGTTAAAGGTTAAAGCCTTCTATTGGCAGTGGTTCAAAAGCAGAAAAGTGTTTCCTGCAAGGGAACCTGACTTTGCTGTGATTCAGAGCCACAGAAGAGACGGGAGTTATCATATGCTCTTTTTCAGTGATCCTTGAGAGGTATGGAACCATGCTAATGAACTGTGGAGATGCCATTAGAGTCACACTCAAGGTATTTATGGAGGTTAAAAATTTTCAGAACAACTTGTGAAGGCATATCAAAAGCTCTGGAAAACACGTTACGTTCTTGAAATTCATTTTCCCTGACCTTTCTACTTTAGATGTGGCTGACTGCTTGACCTGCATATGGAATATTTTACCTTGATACCTCACCTTTTGCATTTAAACATTAGAGAGCACTCCATAAAGCTGTAAATTAAATACCAATAGTGCACAGCGAAATGTGGAAGTAAATATATCAGTAATTATGTACTCAGCCATGGCTTATGCTCAGCTATGCACTTTAGAATTTCATTTATTAAGAGGAATGCTGGCAGGGATTCCTAAGTCATGCTCTAACCTTTGAGAGGAGTGCTTCATAATTGCACCTGAACAGAATAAGTTTAACAGACAGAGGCTATTTTGGTCCAAGTCTACCCTTGAAATGTAAAGTATGACTCTGCAACCCGGTAAGTCTTGGTCAATGAGATGTGCATCCAGCTATCCATGAGATTGGATGGAAATGTAAAAATATGTTCTTACTGTTGGCACAAACAGGAAAAGAGTTAGAACCTTGCAGTTCAATTATTTTCAGACTATACTAAGTTACAGATGCATCCTTTTCCCCCACTTCTATTATGAAAGTGAACTATTTGAAGAGACTAGGTTTAGAAATTAGAGCTCTGACCCAGATTTAGCATATATGCAAGGACACCCTGATTCATCATTCTGCCTTCAAAAATCTTAATTTTTTCAGGACAGATGAATTGGTCTCTAGAGATATTTTTTCCTTCACGGTTCCTCCAAGCTAGAGAATGAAGCATCTAACCTAATGCTTTAAGTTAATTCAGATAAATCTGGACTAGGTCTAATTGACTAGCTTGTTGCCTTAATCTGACCTGCTTCCATTACCTTCTCATCTTGAGAGAAAAGTTTCCTTCATCCATTACTCCTTGGGGATAGCAGCGGGCATCCAAGAGCTAGTTTTGATCTATGACACAAATTGCAGCAGGCTCTTGAATCTCTGAAGATTGTTAATTAAAATGGTTCTTTAGAGACAGTGTGTCCCAGTCATGTTGTCTCTTGCATCTTATATGATCACGATGCTGAAAAAGAGTGATTACATCCTAGAAAAACATACCTGCTGTGAATGGTCTGTGTGGCTTTGTGCTCATCCTTACCATCCCTTCTATTTTGCTCAGTACCTCGTAATGCAGTACTTGCCAGATAGGAGCTGAATACCATATTCCACTGGCAAATATATTCCACCAGGCAGTTCAAATCCCAACTGTCTTCCTTTTGCTGATTTTGAAAATTAGAAATTTTCCAAAATTGACGAACTAGTGTTTAAGGAAATACAAAAATATTAATGATGAAATAACGTAAATAAGTGAGATATCACTCACTTCCCTTGAGAATGTTCATGATTTCTGTCAACACATATTTTCACTATGACAGTCTGAGCACTGTGAGTAAGTTGTCACTGAAGTTATTAACAAAAAAGCAATATTTTTGAGCAAAATATACTTGTATTTGAAGACGCTTTCAGTATCACTGAAAGAACGTAAGGAAAAATGGTTGCTTGAAGAAGACCGAAAGAAAAATAGAATGGATATATAGACAGTTTAAAAAGTAACTCAGTAATAAACTAGGGAATGAACTTTTAGTGATGCTATTTAACGTTTAAAGATAAAGCGTCTACAAAATAGGAGCACGCACACAACACATTTTGCAGAGTGACCTGTATTACTTATTTGTTCATCTCCCTTAACCGTAAATATATATTTTTCAGCCTATCACTGGGTTTTAATTTAAAAAAAAGGCAAAACAAAATCCAACACTTGGGTACAATTCTCATAGAAGTAAAGGTACCTGCCACTATTTATATGTACAACAAAGTAAAATTGCTGAGAAGTTGTTATGGAAAGGATATCATACAGTGTGTTGCTACCTCTTCATACTTTGCAAAACTGAGCTTGTTGCTTTAATAATATGCATAGTCTCATAAATGTACCAGCATGACTTCAGGAATTCATCCACAGAAAAATAAGTGAGAAATTGGACTTCAGGTTAAACAGACTCACCTTTTTATGTAAGTCTCTTTTATTTACATCTGCATTACTGACTAATGGCAGTGTTCCATATACCTTTACTTTTAAAAAAAGTTCTTTACGTGTTTTTTTCTGTTGAATGTGCAAGACACCTGAAAAATGTCCCAGACACTCATATATTTCTTAAATAAAAATATCTTAAATAAATATTTTTCCTCAGTAATGATATAATTGTCATCTTCTAAGTTACCTTAGGCTTCCCCTATGGTTAGTGGAGATACACTTTTAAAATACAGTTGGCATTGATGTCTTCTAAACATTTGCCTTATAGTGAATCATAGTGTGGAAGGACTGCAGAGGGAGTCCCTTACAGGTAGTTATTTGGTTACAGGTGGTTATTTTTGTCTTATTTAGGGTTTTATGTAAATATGCTATTCATTCTATGTCTTCAGCCATTTCATTTCTGTAGATAGCATGGCAGTTATGGGTATGTTTATAGTAAATCTGTGAATAATTGCTGTGCAGTGTAGTCACGATTAACTTGTATCATACAATTGCATTGAGAAGTAAGTTAAACTTAAAACTGATAGAATGGCCCAAGCCACAGAACTTAAGAGACTAACGTGTGTGGGCATGCAGAAAGTATTATTTGCGTGAAGAAATCATGCATGTTTCAAAGGAAAACAAATTGTAAATGCATAGCCATGCTTCATTAAAAATATTGCAGTTATTCAGCCTATCTAATTCCATTTCACACATTTCAGTAAGTCGGGCTCTTGTTGGTTAGCTGTCCTATGTATGGTGTTGAGTGCTGACTTCTAAAGAAGCCCAGGCAGGTGTAAGTCACTGCTTGCACGTTAGATTTGCACTGCTGCTTGATTTTAACTCAAGGTTCCCCCAGTTACTGGGGATTTTGTTGTTTTTCCTTCTAAACATTGGCTCTTCTGCTGTATGTGCTAGTTCTGCCATATATCATCACTCCTCTGCAATTTACAAGTCTCACACATGAATTGTCTTCACTTTTTAATTCTCTCAATTAAAAAAAAAAATCCTCACTGCTAAGTAACTACAGAAAGAAAATACTGGTAAGGATAGGAGAGGTGAATTTCAATAATGCATCTGCAAGTTTCTAATCCCTAATTAAATACCATGTTTCTAATTCTTAATTTTGATCCAATAATTTGTATAGGAGAGGAACGCTGATGCTTGTGGTGAAATTCATAAGGTGCTCTTGATTGGGGTCTTATCTCAATGAAAGGAAATGCCAAAAGAGGATTCCTTTTCTAGCATATGTGTTCCAGACTACTAAGCTGTTGTTTTGCTGTGTCTCAGCAAATGATTTACTAGTGTAATGCCTAATTTTCCATATGAATGACTTCATCGTTCTTCAAAAGTGAGGTCAGAGGACATCGGCTGGCATTCTTTATCTGCAATAGAAATAAAAGGAATGCAACCGAAAGAAGTTCTACAAAGCAACCTGTATATTAATGGCCTATGGAGTTGAACAATCAAATACTCCATAACCAGGAAAAATCAGATTGTTGTATTCATATGAACCTTAATTTGACTCCCTCATGCCCAGGCGATATGATGCTTAGGTTAACCACACAATCCCTACACTGTCTTTTGTTTACCTTATGCAGTGATCCACTTTATGAGCCTGTAGTCGGGATTTTGTGTTATTCTGTCATTCTGGTTGTAGCCCCAGAATACGTATGCTGGGCACAGGTCAGGTCTTGCTTCCCTCGTGGCACGTACCTGCACAGCAAGTGACTGCAAGCAGAGTAACGAGCTGCAGTTCTGGACCCTCAGGTCCGTGCCTTCAGCCTCACAGCTCCCCCTCGCAAGGGGAGCGTCCTGTAGCAGGTTAAGAAAGTTTTGTATTTCTCATAGTAATTTGGGCCCCGAAAGAGCAACTGGTAAACTTCCTCTCCTGATTGCCCTTTCTGTATGACATTACATGAGGCAAGTCCTCCTTGCAAGGAGCAGATTAGGGATGCTGATCTCTGTGGTCAGTTTGTGTGCAAAGCACTGTATCAGCTAGCTAAAAAGAATTGCACTGTTTTCCCTCCTGAAGTGTTTCTTCTCCAGCCGAGCAAGCCAAATTGCTTTATGATGTGGTCTGTTTTTTCTTTTGCACTCACAGTTGCCTTGTTTCCTCTGCTGTCGCTCTAGTTTTTAATGATGTTCTGCTTGTTACAAGTTTTGAATCCCTTTAATATAAATGGAACCTTATTCTCACTCACTAAACGCTTCTAGAAGTTTCTATGTTGTAAATGCAAGTTCCAGGGCAGCTGTGACTGTTGGCTCCCAGGCGGGCAGCAGTGCATTTGCTGCTTTCTGTTGTGGTGTTTACAGAACGTTATGAATTCTGTCCTGACCTTGTTGAAATTTATTTTTCTGCTGCATGTCTCTAAGCAGTTATTTAGTTCTCCTTGCTCCTGTCAGTTTTCAGGAAGGTTTCATTCTCTGCACCATAATGAAAATGTTTTGTCCCTGTAAAGACAGATTTACTTGTTTGCAACATTAAGGGGTGGCATTTCTGTCATTTTCAAAAAATGCTATTAATAAATCTAGTATAACAGTGCTCCTGTAAGTGCTGACTTCAACTGATAGAATCTGCTGCTTTTTGAAGTTAGTTTGCCCTTGCATATTTCCCTTCTTTGGCAGATAATGCTTGCCCAAGTCTTTGATACTAACTTAGTTCCTATGTCACAGCTGATGCTCTGGGAATATACTATGTGTAGTTACTGTCTGAGTTTTAAAGTATTCCCTCTTTAACATTTTGTATCTTGTAGATCCTTAAATTTTGCTAGACTTATCTTACATCAAAAAATGCTGATTTTCAACTTCAATCTTGCACAAAAAGTTATGCTAAAATTCTCAAAATAGGATGCCAATTACACAATTAAAATACATAGCACTGTAGTCATCTGTATAGTATTTACAAAATACATGTTCTATATATGCCTATTAAAAGCAAACTGAAAACAGAACATATTTTTCTTCACAAAAAGCACAAGCTTCCTGTGGGATCCAATGCAGAAACACCCACATGTATCACTTTTACATTGCTGTTGCTGCATCCCTGACAGATACTCAGAAAGCAGATGGCTAACCTTCTGAATGACATTATTCATGTTTCCATAATAGTGTTCTAAGGATCATAATCCTGTGCCTGTTCTGACTTCCTCCTTTTTTTAAGGACAGAGGGCTTTCAAATGTGCAGCTTGATATGCACTAATCTAAGTGTGATTTTAATGGAACAAAAGTGTTTGATCATGTACCTATATCTTCATTTTTTTTTTTAAATTCAATGGTCAGGTCTAGAAACACTCATTTATTGCACTTAAAGAGTAATTTTTCTGTTTCTTCTCCTCCTGATCATTTCTGCGGTTGTGGAACAGTCCTTGACCAGACTGAAGACTGGAGTAATTTTTCCTTAGAACAGGACCCTAGAGCCATTCTGTCATGGTTCTCCAATCCGAACATGCAAAAAGATACTTAATTTTTTACCCTGTAGTAACCTCATTAATGATATAGGACGGTTTCAGAGCAGGATATTACCTACCAGTGAGTCTGACTTACTATAAGGGTCTCAGTGAGTCACCTTGATTCCTTAGGGAAGAGTTAGGAACGTGTAATTGCTGTACTGCATCAAAGGTACGGTCCACTGACCGCTATATCCTGTGTGTGATGCTGACAGTAGCTCAAGTGCTTCAGAAGTCTGTATATGACTGCCATGGGAATTACAGATTAATCTTCCTTCTTAAATCTTGAAGTGAAATGGTGGCCTGAATACCCATATAAAGTTCCCAGAACCTTAGTAAATTCTTTGCTTCAAAAATTAAGCCTACAACATGCGAACTGACTAGTGCATTTCAGCCCCTTAGGTGATGAATCTCGTATGGCTCAAACCAGAGGGCAAACCACAGCTGTAGCTCCCTTCCTGAGAGGAAACAAGGATGAAAGGGGCCTAGCATGGAAGATATACACCCACCTCTTTGTACTAACTGCAACAAAATTTCACTGAATGTCATTTTTACACTGCAAAGTGTGTTTTCATTTGAACTGATTTTATTTAGCACTCTTTCTTGCTCAGCACTTGTTAATACTGTAGTCCTTTGGACCCATGCCACATGGCAGAATGTGGAAGGTTTCATCATCTGCAATTTGTCTTTGGTATCGCCTGGAGTAATTTTTCTCTCATTTCTTGCTAGACTGTCTGTGTAGATTCGCTGGCTCCATTCTCTTTTGAGTCTATCCTCTGGCAATAGCAAAATGGTGGGTCTAAGAGGCTGAACTTATATTTTTCTGGTTGAAAATTTTGGAAGACTTACCTGGGTGACTCAGAGTTGCTGGGGAATTTAGTTATTTGCTTGTGTAACTGAAAAATCAGTAACCAAGGAAGATTGTGGGGAAATGGATAAACTCGGACATTTATTAACTACTCTAGTATTTACCTGAGGAATAACTAATTTCTACAGGTTGTTTAAACTGTCGTATGAATTTCTGTAGGTGAGATACAGCTGTGTATTTGAAAAACAGAACTGGAAATGTGATTTCTGTGATTTCTGCAAGTGTAAGGCAGAATGCCTCCTTGAGTCTTTATAATAAACTAGCTCATGAGATGTTTTCCAATGACTCTATGTGCTCTTCTAATACTCTACTATGATAAGTATTAGCATTGTAAAATAGATCTAACTAGACCATATTTAGTAAATTCTTCCCAAATCGGAAGCATATATTAGCTACAATTTGTACCACTTTTGTGGGCTAAAGCACACATACTGTAGGTGAGGGGAGTGAAAACTCTTGCAGAATCTGGCTAACAAACATGTTTGTTGCAATCAGTCAGACATAACTGAATTCATATTCTATTTCTCTATGAATAAGGGAGATACTTTTCATTGGAATTTTTTCCTTTTAATTTTCTGTACCCTTGGATGCTTACGTGTGCATGGGAAAATAAGTACAACCTGACAAACGGTACAGTGAGAACACAGGAGCAGTCAGCATCGTATATTGAACCTTCTGGCAAAGAGTAATGGGCAAGTGCTGCCAGTGGTTTCCACTGCTGCAATGTTATTTGGACGATAGTCTGGAGTCTGTGTTTGAGAAAACTTAGTTCCTTTGGTAAGCGGGAGCAGAACAGAAAAGAGGTGGGAAGGATTTTGACATAGTGCAGGTTTTGAATGAAGGTGCAAATCTTATTTATTTATTTATTTATTTATTTAACTAGCAATAGGTCAGCTGCCAGTTCCTTGCAATAAGGGAAATAGTCAATCTGGAAGAAATATTTCAAGTGAGAAGTAATTGTGGCCTCTGATTAGGAAAACCATTTGTATGCATAGAGTATAGTGGTGATTGGGTAAGGAGTGTTATGGCTGACCATATAGAAAAGGGAATTTGGTAAGACATAAAAGTGTATGAACTGAGAAGGCTGGAGTCAAGGAGAGGCTTTCAAAGGGGAGGATGGCAAGCTTGAAAATTCTGTAACAAACAGGAAAAAAAGAAAATACCAGCAGAAAGTTTTAAAATTTGGTGAAAAGGGAATGAAAAAGACAGGAAGGATATGATAACTCTTATTTATAATTTTGTGCTTTCTTTGAAGATGGTAACTTACAGAATTTTGTTCACATTTGTTGTCCTGCCTCTCTTCTACCCCTCAGTTGTGGTCGTGCAAAGGACTGTTAGCAGCCACAGTTACCATTGTATGTCCTAAATCTTAAATCATGTCAAACAGTCATCCTCCATCATACTTCTGTCAATGTAAACACTCTATTAGGGTTTAACTAATACAATAGAAATATAATCTTGTGTTCATGCAAGATCAAATGTGCACTGTTAGGATAATAAATACGATGTCATGAAGCAAGCAAACTTTTTTAGCGTTTACTTGCATCTCAAATGCAGAATTACCTCACTTGGGAACAGTTCATGATTTTAATCCAGGCTCAGTCTGACACCATTAATAGAAATTTTTCATCATAGGCTCTAGTATTCCTGTATGAAGCACTTAAAGATGCAGAATGGGTCATAGTGGTTGGTAATTTCATAGAACATATTTTTTTAAAGCTCAGTTACATGTCTGTCAGTAGGAGGAATGCAATAGTCTGCATCCAAGATGAAGATCTTCCTTATTTATTCTCTCTAAAATACGTATCCTTGCTTTTCAACTTTTTTTTCTCAAAAATCCTTAATGGAGGTATTAACAATAATATCCTCCACAGTAATACTGAAATAATTTTTCATCTTAAATGATCCAAAATAGTCGTCTATTAGTTTACAAAGATTATCTAAATTTCTATTGGAAATAGGATTTAAACCTTCAAATGACAGGGAGTCTGTGTTTCCCTCCTGGGAGAGGAATTTAAACATAGTGAATGAGGTTACTCTTAAATAAAAATGAAAAAAATTGCAACCTAGTTTTCTCCACTCCATTAAAATAGTAGTATACGTAGTTTCCTGCAAGGTGGAACATTTTGTCTGCTTGTATATGAACATTTATTTCAGTGAGTCTTATTCAAAAAGATGCTAAAAGCTTTTACTCCAGTCCGATCTTTCTAAGACACTTTGATGGTCTGGGTCCTATAGTTGTTGGTAGTGCTTCAGGATATTGTTCTCAGGTACAGTTTCACCTGTAGCAAGACCAGTTTAAGAAGCTTTTCGCCTTCTTCCTCTCCCTTTTCTGCTAAAATTTATATCCCCTTCAGATGAATCAGTGCAACTGTTTGTGTAATACCTTCTACACAGGAACTTGTCACTTATTCATTTTAGAGAGTATTATCTATTATGTGATGAATGTGGTGGGAAAAGGAAAGGCTAGAACAAAAGTGGTCAGAAATACTTTAAATGAAATTTGTCACCAGAGAAACTGCGACATGAAATTTCACGCTGGGATTTCCTGCTCACCCTCAGTTCCCATGGACAGTGAAGACAATTGACACTCCGCTTCATTGCGGAGTAGAGCATGGTCTCAGAGGGAAGGGGCAGGAAACTTGTGTGGAGTTTATTCATTAGGAAACCCCAAAGGACAACGCATTCTAAAGCTGTTGACAAATTTGTATCAAATTCAGCTATGTATTTTATCTGAAGAAAGGACACAGGATTTTGTTTCAGTTTTTTAAAATACATCAGATCGTAGAAATTACACAAACTTAGTTTTAACCTTCTGATTAGAAAGTGAATTGAACCACAAGAAAATGAAACATTGTCCCCTCTACCTCAAACAGGGAGCTGAAAAGTCACTTATTCACATTACTCATATCTAAATCTGATTGTTTATGAATCAGCATCCACACAGAAAACTAAACAGTTGAAGAGCATCACAGAAGAGCAACGTATATGTAAGAAAAGAAAAACATATATTGTTGCATATCCATGCTTGTTTTAAAATTAGTCCATTTTTTCTGCTTCATTACACATACTTTGCGGATGAGATAATTGTTCAACTGTCTGAATGCAGTCACACTCTTGTTATTAACACAAGTTAAATTGGAATTAACCTTGTTCCAGCCCATAGTCTTTTATAAAAAATGATCTTAATGTCTGTAGACTAATTGCACTGAGAAAGTTCACTGCAAAGACATAATTAATAGTCCATAATGTTTGGGAAGGTGACATTTCCTTCTTTCTTTGAATTCTCAGTTTGGTATTTGAAAGCCAGTATAAGATACAGAATCTAGGATATTTAATCTGGAGTGGTATCTAGTTGGTAGTTAACTGAAACCGCTTCCTTTCCCCTAATAGTAATAAAACAGAAAGGACTAATTACCCCTTTTTATAGGTGCAATTTGAACTTAAAACTCTAGAGAGAGCATGAGCAGTAAACCACTGTTATAGTCAAATTCTCCATCTGCACCTTAAAATCGTGACTATGGAACTAACAAAAGGATGCACAGCTTTTAGCACCGCAATACCCTACACAATTTACTTTTGTGCTAGGGCAGTTTTGGAGGGCAGGGTGGTAATTCAGTATTTTCTGACTCATTTTAAATTCACTTTCTTTATATATTTTCAATTTAATCCATCATTAGTACTTAACTGAAACTCGTTTATCTACAGATGATGATGTATTGATATTTTTGTGAGTTTAATGAACATTAATACATTTTTTACTTCAGCCCATCTGAAGAAAGAAGCCTTAGTAGTAGTAATAGTAATTAATACTTAGTTACTTAATAGTAATTTCATCTAGCAAAAAGGACAGCAATCAGTTTTCTAGATCTAACAGAACTTAGTGTAAAATATTTTTGTTTTTTTCTATCAGTAGAATAAGCAGGATTCCCCCCCTTTCATTATCTTCAATATTATCTCTTTGCCTTAATAATTGTTAGTACTTCTATATTACTGCTACATAGTTAACTTGCGTGTGTTTACTTATCTTCATAGTTGCTTGTGTAAAGGCAAAGCTACTAAATTTATTTGTGAGTTCTTAAAATATGTTTTTTGCTGGACTGGAGTTGTCAGAAAAATACCAGGTTTTGTGAAAGCCTGATGAAGAATTGTCCACTTTCACCATCTTATCATTCCTTCCATCCCTGGCGCTCCAGATTCTGGAACCTTGGAAGGGGTGAACTCATCTGCTTTCCTTATTTGTAAAAAATAATTTCTAGCTCTTGCTCATACATTTTGTTGTCCTTTTGGGTAGTTAATGTTGCCATGGCATCAGCCAGCTCACAAGCACCACCTGAAGCGGTGCATACTTCTGTATCACCACAGTATGGTCGTGGCCCCTTGACTGTATAACATCCACCTGGATTTGGTCAGTGTCTAGAAGAAAAACTTTCTGTCTTGAACCTGAGCTGCTTAAAAAGAAGAAATTTCTAATTTTGGACAGTGGACAGTATTCTTTCGTCTTTCATTTCTTTTTTTGCAGTTAGTTCTCTCCTTCCACACTTTTTAAAGTTTTAAAGGTGTTATCAGTATTTAACTTCAGTCAATAATAGCCTTGAAATTGAAAGGCAGGTGTCTGATTTTTGAGACCAAGGCAGGAAGTATGAAGCTGTTTTTGCCACAAAGGCAAAAAATTATTTAATTTTCATCATAGTGCAGGCTAAACATTGGGATAGACAAACTGCAAATTGTTAATGAGCTGTTCATGCAAAGCACAGTTTGGTTGATTTTTAGGGGAGAGAACTTATTAGTACTTCATGAAGACATACAGTTGCACGTGTAGCTGTTGCTGTCAATAAAGTTGACTTAGTCATGAATGTCAAATTTACATTGCAGTTTTTTAATATAGCCACACATATATGCATACGTACATGTATATATATCTTTATATGAAAGCCATACAGATGCAGCCTTAGATGGCTTAAAAACATTTGACAAGTGGGAATTTGACTAGAATTCTTCAAATACATATCTGAGGCTTTATTTCTTTGTCCTTGGAAAAGAAGTCTCACTGTCCTTCCTCAAATGACCTCCTGAATCAGAGTAAGCATGTAGTACTTCAGGTCTATTTTGCACATGTTTAAATCGCTTGACCAGTTAGCTTAAATGCATGCTTTCTTGCCACTCTGTGTAGTGACCACAACATATACAAGTATATGAAACATTCTTTGAAAAGTAGAGATATAAAGGTACATTCCAGAATCCGTAAAAAGTTACTATAACTTTGTTTTTTGGGATAAAAATATTATATGAACAACCTACAAAAACCTTGAAAAATGTTCTTAAATAGTGTTGCAAGAATAATACATTTAGATTGCTTTTTTCACTGTCTGTAAATATTTTGCTAAACATAAAATACATGTAAGTATTAAAAGTGTCATTTTGTTCGCAAGAATTTCTTATTGACCTATCAATCCATTCAGTGTAACTTCACAGTAATTGATAAGTTCTGACAGTATCTCAGATGGGGGATGACTGTGGTATCTTTAAATTTGTTAGAGGATGAATTGTCTAAGGATAAGATAGGTTCCTTAACATGAAAAGAAGACGAAAATAGGAAATCTTGGCAAAATTATCTGAATTCGTTGAGACGGGCATTGAGAAATGTTTTCAGTTTAACCACAGCAGCAGCATTCTTTCTAAATTCATTTGAAAGAGATCAACATGTGAAATTTGGAATTAGACCCATTTTTTTAGCTGGATAGCCTGTGAAAAAAGTCAGAAACCTTTTGTTTTAGTGGCTATTATAAAATACCACTGAGATTCCTAAATCAGAAGGCAGGAATCCTGATAAAAGCAGAAAGGAAATAAACAACTGTCAAAATAACACTCCTTAAATCAATATTTTTCATCAGAATTTGATAGAGCTGGGGGCAGTAAACTATGGACAGGAGAAAATATGGCACTGAACTTAGCCTAATGGAGTTGGTAAATTTTACTGGATCCAACAACGTTTTCTTCTCTGTTTTGTTGTGCCTCCAGATGTTCCTGTTTATTCCTAACATCTACCCTAGAACAAAGCTGGACTAACATTATCTCAAAGCACTCTGCTTGCCAATACTATTGGCTGATACCATGAACTGTAATTCCAACATGTCTGGAGGTAGGAAACAAGAATTGAGAAGGAAGACAAAGAACAGATTGGTCAGAAACCTTGGCCTGGACTGCATTTGGGTTCTTGTACACACAAAATCTGTATATGGAGTGATTCTCCTGCTGTTTCAGGACAGCATAGAAGGAGATTTAGAAGTCTATTTTGAATAATACTCCACTTTTCTGAATGTTTATCTCAAGGTTTGGGGTCTGTAAGGATAGGAGTGAATTGAAATTGAAGCTATCTATCTGTCTCATCTGGAGATTGGACTTCTTATGTGTGAGGGAACATAAGATTCCTCTCTAGTCAATAGAAACGTGGGCTAAATAATATAGCCCTAACTCACATAATCTTGTCTATAGTGCCTCTCATTTTGCTTACTGTCATTGAGCTGGCTCAGCAGGGAAGGAAGAGCCTCAGCTAATTCACCTTCAGTGCCAGAGACAATGCATAGGCAAAGACCCTTTGTAAGGGCTATTTTTGAGAACAAAAGGCCTGGTTTACCCTGTCAAAGACAGAGGAGATATCTGGGGTATCTGAGGTGCCAGTGGGGGGAGGGGGGGTAGTGATATCCTGAGATTTTCTGTCTCAAGAACCTCTTACAGTTCCTCCAGTGACCCAGGGATGACTGGGTGATCTGGAAGTCACGAGGTCTGCTGAGAGAGCATAAAATAAAAAATGTATTTGAATTTTTCAGTGCCTCATGAGATACAAGGTCTGATCGAGCTTTTCCCACAGCTGAGACATTCACAACACCTCCTAAGTGAGGTTTCTGATTTGTAGTAAGAAGCAAACCCATGTTGCAGGCTTTCTTGTGCTGAAAGCCTGCTGTGTCTCTTCTAGACAGATTCGTATTTGGATAAAACATTAAGTTGAAACTGGCTGAAAGGCTCGAAATTACCTGTGGAATGGACAAAAAGGCAGATATGTGGACATACACACCTACAATACAGGCTAAAAGATGCTGTGCAGGAGAAATGTGATTCATTAATCTGAGTCCAAGAGACAGGAAGTGTTTTAAATTTTGCAAATGAATAATGTTTTTCCTGATTTATAAAATGTTACTTTATTAAGAAAATAGAATTGTAAACTGTTCACACAGAAGGAGAGAGCCTCCATTAGGAAAATAAGCTCTTTTCTTACGCTAGGTCTTCTTTTTAACAAGAGAACTGTCTTTAAGGGGTTGAAGTTGCCTTAATGATACCTGTGTTAAGTGTTCCTTTTTTGAGGAAGTCACTGGTCATGAGATTTGAAAAAAACTGTTGCTGAACCATGTTAACAGGTGATAATATAGGACGACAATCTCAGAACAAAAAATACCCAGTGAAAATGATCCATAAGCTGTCAGACAAGCCAGAGCAACCATCTTAGATACACAAAATCTCGTTTGCCTAGATGATGCTTCAGAACTGAAATATTGTTTTCATTCTCAAATGTTTCTAGCCTCTAAAAAGCTATCCAAAGTAGGTTTTTTGAACCTGAAAAGTCAGAAATACTTGAGCTTCTAAAATTATCTTTGACATTTTGCTGTTTTTCTAAATTAAAGTCATTCAGATAAAACCTAAGATATTTCTGACATGCTCTAGGAAGAATCCAGTTGCTGCACTCAGTGAAGGGGCATATAATCTTTCTAGTAAAGGCCTGGATGCGTATGTACAGCCAAGCTGAGTTCTACTAACACTGCGGGGGGTAGCTGAACATCAAGGAACATAGGAAGTGGACAGCTTCAACAGCAAAACAATTGAACAATTGCTCAGAAAATGTAGAGAAACCATCTGCTTTAAATAAAACCACAGAACATTAGGTTCCAGTCCCAAATGACCAAGCTGAAAGTTGGCTAAAAATTATTACCCCCATTTTTAATCTAAATTTCACATGGTTTAAAGAATGGGGGAAGTGTTTATGAAAAATACACTTTTTTATGAAACAGGAATCACTAAGAAATTTGGATTACGTTTTTCCTTATAGAATTTTTCATTACATTATATAGAATTGCAGAAGAAAATGACATATCTCCATATTTTTAAAGGATTAAAATTAAAACAAAAAAATAAACAAAACAAACCAGGACAAAGTTCATGTCTTCCCAAAACCAAACCAAACTAAAACAGATACATAAACATGTGCACACAGAAACTGAAATAGAAAGAAGAGGTTTTAAAACAAATCCTGAATTATTATACAAATATGAATAGGGTAGTAGGAGCTTCAGTATGTCCTGCACTCTACAGAAGTGACATTAAGATAATACACTCTTTTCAATACTGTCTAGTCCACCTAATGCCATCACAAAAATAATTATATTTGATTGTCTAATCAACTTACTACATATTTCAATTAAATTAATGTGTATAATTGTGTTGTAGTAAAAGCAAAAATTGCAGAATAGTAGTGCCTCCTATACGTCAAGATTAACTTTTTGAAGTTTACAGAACATTAAAGCTATCATAGAGGTTAATTTAAGGGAAAAAATAGAAAATTACATTTTTTCTCTTTATGGAAGAGGTATGTCTGCAGCAAACCTTCTAGTTAGGTGTGTAGGTATTATCCTAACAGGAAATGACCTTAGCAGCAAGCATACTACCAGGCATTTTCTGATTTAATACATTATTAGAAAACGTTGATTTGTTTCATTTAAAAATATTGAAAGGAAAGTGCCAGCTCAAATGCTTCAAATAACTTCTAAAAACACATTTTGTTAATTTATTGTTAAATGTATATATTTTAAAGCTGAATGTAAGTCAACAATCTAATTGCCTTACAAATAAATGCAAAAATATTTTCATTCCCATATTCCCAAAAATATGGGGAAAATGTAATTGAGAAGGCAGCAGAATGTTAAATTAACCTGAAAACAATGTTTTGGAGTACTGACAAATGATCGCATCAGCCCCTTGAAAAATTGTTTCTAGAAGATTAAAAAAAAACACATAGAAAATAGTAATAGCAATCACAATAGCATGATGTGGAAGAGTCCACACCATTAATTGTTTACACATATAGGAAAAGCCACAGATTGTTTTAACATGGAAATCATAATTCGTTACAAATAAAACATAAGGAGTAAATGAATTAAACAGTGAATCTTATAACATAAGATGTTTTTTATAAAGTTGATTTTTTTTCTTTAGACAGGAAATAACATACTGAGTATTCTGATAAGCTGTATGACTGGGTATAATAACTCCGCTTCCCACACTCAGTAACTAAACTGTAGTGCTAGAGATAGAGCTACTCACTCTCTTAAGGATCACTTAATATCATACATACCTGATATCCATTCCATACTTTGAGAGAGTATTTTTCAATGTGAAATTATGTAGATCCTCTATGGAGTTTTGGGTTAGTTAGTTGATATTTGGCCTAGACCAGGCTTGGTTCAAATCTGACTTGCACCATTGTAACTTGTAAGATATTTTAAACTTGCTGACAGATGAGTTTCCTCTAGCCTTCTTGTTATGAGAAATAGTAAATAAGTATTCTCTTTCTAGCTTCTTTATGCAATTCATGATTTTACTTATCATCATCATACCCTCAGTCACGTCTTCCTAAGCTCAAGAATCTCATTGTATTTCTTCATTGTATGGAAGCCTCTCCTAAAACTCACTGTTTTAGTGAGCTACAGAACTGCCAGGTTAATTTCATATGTGGGCACACCACGGATTTATGCAGTACCACGGTGATTATTTTAAGATTTGTTCTTTTCTTTTTTTACTAATTTCTGACATTCCGTTACTTTCTTCTGCTGCACTGGTCACTAGCCTATCCTTTTCAGATAGCTACATAAAGTGAAACCAAGCAGCCTGAATCAAAATGGCTAATTTGAAAGCCACATACTGCATTCCTTAAACTTAAGCTTGTTGTCACGTTAAGAAAAAAGGAATTTTGGAAAAGGAGTTCTAGCGTTAAAAATGAAACTAACTTTGTTTTTTAGAAAGTATAAATAAAATTACCGTAAGGACCAACGCATGTCCAGCATTTCACCAAGTGCTCAAAAACTGCCATACTGTAATAGGACACCTCCAGCAAACCATTCTGGAGGGTGGTTGCTGGAAACTTACCGGAGATTCTGGATGTGGATACTGTAAGATACCTTTTCTGAAATAATGCTCTCCATTATCAGTTTCTGAACCAGCACGTAGCTGGATGAAGGAGTATCCATATTATTTCTTATATTTTGTCCAGCAGGTGAAAGGCACTGCAGTGAGTTTAAGAGTGTAGTGTAGTTACATCCTAGAAACTGAATGTCTCTCTCTTTTTTTTTTTTTTTTTCGGTCAGTTACTGCCATCTGTATTTTAATAACATGACTGACAGACTTACAGGTAGGCATATAGAAATAGAAGAAAACCACACTGCTATCTATCCGAATGATTTAGATCAGTTCTGAAAGGCTTCTCTCTCTGTTTCTTTTGCTGACAGAGTGTCCTAATGTTTATACAGCCTCATGATTGGAACTAAGTTCTTAAGGGTAATTCTTTCACTGAACACGATTATATTTTGAGGATATGTGTATATCTGCATCAGTACACAAATGCCCTGGGATTCTGTTCAGAATCGGATTTCTCTGTTAGACACAGCATTATATGGTACTGCTTTTTGGAGCTGTTATATAATAAGTTGTAGTATTCTGTACTCTTCAACAGTTGCATTTTGGAGAATCATGTTTCTGTGATGAAAATATAATCCCTTGCTCTATAATGCACCTATTTTTTGTCTTCGTACTTCCATTGCCTTCAAAGGATTGCTAAGGTTGTGTATAAGGGTAGCAGTTTGGTCCCGTATCTATTCAATTAATTAAGATGCTAACGTATTAAAAATATAGGTAAATGCAGGGCTGAGTAGTCGAAGACTCCTGCAGATATAAAAAAGGCCTGAAAAATCTCTAAAAGAGTGAAATAAAGAGAGCCTTATGATGATTCATGAAAGCTTTGAATGGACAGCTGAGGGATACTGTGTCAGAATTTCTCTCTCATTTCAGCTGGTCATAACTCGAATCTCGTCTCCCTTCTCTGATGTCTCTACAGGAATGTGTAAAGAAGCGCTTGTGGAACTGTTGTGTTTGGGTTTATTATTGACTTTGAGGCTGTTACTGACTTTGAGATTGTACTTAAAAACTACATAGAACAGGATACTATTTGTGTGAATAGCAGAAGGCTGTGCAATATACAAGTCAAGCAGTTATACTGTGGTTGGAATATGTTATTTTGCTATCTCCTTTTGTTAGTAAATCTATTACGGGAGAAGGTTTAGAGAGTTGTGAAAAGTGGAGTCTATAAGTGAAAAGAGATTGTTAAAGGAATGCAATAGCTAGAAGGAAGATATAGCTCACTAGCTTGTTTATTAACAGTGATACTGCAAGCACAGGACTGGAAAATCCCACCTGAGTTGCTGTGCTGTATGCAGTCATGCACTGAGCACTTCTGAAGAATTCCTGGAATATCTACCGTGTTCATGGTCTCAGGACCCTGTAATAAATATAAAACCTTTAGTAAAGGGCACAGCCTACAGCTATACACACCCAAGGAGAATCAGGAGAAATCAAGACCAGCATCCAAAGTCCTAATTCCCTGCAGAGTCAGGAAATCTATTGGGTAACATTCCTGGATAGTAATCCTAGGAAGTGGATCACAAACTATGTTACAAAGAACAGAAAGGAAGAAAAAAATGGATTAGCTGACAGTCTTCCAAACAAACATGGAGAGGAATGCTACCCTGATCTTCCCTAGTCAGGCAAATGATTTCTTTGACTACATGAGTACTGCCTAAGCTGGGAAAGGGGCAGGTTGAAAGAGTTAATTTTTCCATGCTCTGTCAATGATGTCAGGAGGGTGGGAAAAATCCTTTTTGCTGGTGCTGTTCCTCCCGTGCTAGAGAGGAGCTTGTACTGATATGGCATGTTTGGTGAGTTTTGCTTTCTTTTTTATTTTTTTATTTTTTGTTTTTTTTTTTTCCTGGGACTGAAGTAGGAGGGTTTGTACCCTAATTCTTAGCTGTAGGGATACTAGCTGCTTTGGGTGACTTCTCTGAATTTATTTAGTCTGATCTCAGACATCTCATGCATGGTCATTTCTTGTTGCTTCTTGAACTCAAGCACAAGCTTTGGTCTCAAGCACAAGCAGCCAGGCCTGCTTGACCTGCTGCTGTTACACCCACAATCAGACTGTGGGTCTAGCTTTGCAGTATAGTATCAGTCACACAGGAACTATCAGTACCACAGGTGACCTTAGAGTCCAGAAGAGAAGGATTAGAAAGAGTACTCATCTCCGCTTGTTTGCCTGCAGACTTTTGCCGTTCAGGGTGATGCTGGAGCCCAGTACTGCAGAGGAGCAATTTAACTTCTTCGCTCATTTCTTTCTTGCTCAACTTCCAGAGCTAACGGTGAGGACAACATTATAACCACTTATCTGTGACCTGAATACCGTTTAAATTGCATAATAGAGGCAAGCCAGCCTCTATTCCATCAAACTCTGCCTCAAGGCTCCCATGAGAATTTCAAGGCTTGGAACAAGCAGGCAGCATAGTCTTGCTTTAAGGCTTTACCTGTCTAAACAGGAGATTAATTGACCTGGCCTTTATGTTCATGATGAATGTCTGTTTGGTACTGTGGACCCTGAAGTGAATTCATACCTGGTGTCCCTGTGTTCGCCATCTGCCTTTCAGGACTGTACAGGTCCGCATTGTGCTTCTATAGGTGTATGCCTAAAATTTGCAGTCTGCTTCAAGTAAATACTTGTTTAATGAAAGATTCTAGGGAAAGTCACTGTGATAATAAAGATTCTCAAAGGTATTGCAACAATGCTGGATATTGGAAGGAACTTCTGGATGTGCAGTCTCTTTGCAGTTTTTGTTAGCATAATTGGAACGGGAACTTACTTTAGTGCTACTCAGATTTGGATTGATTATATAATTGGTTGATAATAGTAATGCTTAGCACTTTAACGGTACTTTACACGGTCAAAGAGCTATGCAAACACTAACTAAACAATCTTCACAGTGCCCCTGTGAGGTAGCAATTAGAAGTGGAGAAGGCCCATTACTAGATCATCAAATTCCATTCTCCTACCAGGGCAGCATACATTTGCCCAGCAGAGGACATAGCAGATATTAAACTGCTGCCATGTTTGATCTTTGTTCCCTTTGTGACATTATTTCAGTCTGGGACTTCCCTGAGACTGTAAAGAGACTTGTACAAGTATTCAATTGTGTTGCAGCTGAAGTGTTCCTTTATGATAAAGGTAAAGGAGACTTTTTTTGTCCTTTTCCTTGCCTACTTTTCAGTGTCAGTGGAAGGCAGTGTATTGATTCTCCTCAAAAGCGGGAGAATAAAGAAAAAGGTAAAGCTGTTAAAAGATGGATTAGCAATCTCTTACTTAGAATAAAGAGATAGAAAGGACTCCTGTCCAAAATGAACTCCCCTAATACTCTCTACCTGCCAACAGTTCAACACTGATGGTATATAAGACATTTCATCGGTAACTATGTAAAATGTCTTTATATTACTAGACACTTTGATAAAAGTACCACTCACTGTTTATAACCTATATTTCATCAGGTTTCCAAGGTTGCAAAGCTCTTCAACTGTGAAAATCTGCTCAGAATAAAATAATCAATACAATGATAACCTTTGCTGCTGTCAGTGTTCGGCTTTTTAGGGTCTTTTTGACCTACTGTTTTCCTTGACTGTTCCTATACTTTGACTATAACTGTGACAAAATATGTCTTCTGAATAATTGGTAATACTATAGCCAGAAAATTACTTTCAGCATGTTCAAAACTGGTTTATTTTGTTTGCATGAATATCCACGAGCTATGTACCTCTTTGCATCAGTATGGAAAGTACAAGCCTCAAGAACATACCTTAGTTCGATGCTTGTGGGATTAGCAATAAGTCTGTTAAGCGAGGAATAGGGGAGAAGTAAAGGTAACATTCTGGGAGGGAGGAGAGGGTAAAAATTTAGTCAATTCTATTTAGTTTATTTTATAATAGTGATATATAGGGAACTTCAGTACAAATAACGGAAGAAATATATACTAAAGGCTGAATATAACTCACCAAATTAAGAGAGTCGACATTTTCAATTCAAGGAGCGTTAAAGAAATTTTTTTGGCTCTTATTGAGGATACAGACTTCATAAAAGCTTTGGCAAGTTTACTGAAATCTATGCTAATTTCTTCATGCTCCTTTTCTAATAAAAGGAGGTTTAAATTGTGACCTTTATCAGTTATTTGGGCTCATGTATCTCCATGGTGATTTCTTGAACTTTATTGCTGTTTACTTGCTATAAAGAAAATGTTTTTAAGTTTTAATAAGATATGGAGTACTAATGGAGTACACAATACACACATTTCTCCTTGAGTATGCTACTTTCGGAGTATTAGCTTCTGACCCATATTGGCAACTCTAAAGCTCAAAGCAGCCAGCTATAGGAGTTGGATAACTAAGGGTCTTCGTTGGTAATTTTCCAGGAAGGCCACGGTGGAAAGTGAGACAAATGGAAGCCACAAAAATTGGAGACGCTTACCTGTGACACACTGGTGTGCTGATAAGCACAAAAGCTTTAAGTGCTTCTCAGTTCCTTGATCTTATAATTTTCAAAATAATATCATTCATTGTAGAACCAACAGAAATCGTCATCTGAGTGCAATAACATTCATGTAAACAGAAAGCTTGGTTTTCCAGTTATCACAGTTCTGCTGCAATTCTATATTATCAGTTTCAAGTCTTACTTATCTACTCTGAGGTAAGAGTGGAATGACCTGAACTAGTAATTACCAGAGAAAACAAAGTTCATATTTTAGTCATGCTTATAGTCAGATATCGTTACCACAGTATTAGCCTCGGTGTTAGTGTGAGATTCTTCTTCCAAAACACTTTTGGAACCAAAGACTCATTTCTATCCATCAAATGTTATTGAATTAATAATTAACTGCAGCTATCCTTTTCCAGGATAAATGTAAACAGCTGTTGTGGCTGCCCTAGTTATTACTAAATAACTTTGAAGAGAAGCCAGTCAAATCTATGGCATAACTGAAAATATTTTTCATTTTTAATATTAATGAATAGTTTCAGAGAATTGATTAGAAATAACACAAAAAACAGAAAATGAGTGGTGAACATTAACTGAGAGATTGCTTATGAACATTCCATGTTTGTATAAACATTGTAAAGATATTGAAAAAAAATCTGTTAACTTTAAAGTAGATCAACAACAAAAAAATAAAATGCATCATTGTGCCTTTTGTGTCTTTTTGGATACATCTAGTTTTCAGTCAGTTACAGATAAACACAATTTAAGGATGAGCTAGATTGTAAATGCCATTTATGCACTATTTCTGTACAAAAAACTAGCCCTGGTAGTAGGCAGCTCTGTCTTCAGTTACTAAAAAAAAAGCTCACTGGAAGCCTTGACTATAATTAGAATGCTACTGCAAAAAAATGCTATTTGAGTAGAACAAGATAAATGGCATGGTGTGAAGAGCTTAAAATTTCAGTATTCATTAATTTCAAGCACTTAAAATACATCAGTGAAGTAAAAGGACATTGGCAAACTGTAAGATATTTTAAATACCTTTGTAGATCTTTTCTTATCTGCTTTTGATTCACAATTTCAGACTGTTTTGCAACCTTAAAAACAATCTTTAAAATGGTAAACCTGGGATTTGGAAGCATCATGTGACCTTTATATCTGCAAATCTGTGAAACACAGTAAACACTGAGAGATTCATAGTAACAGTGTGTGAAAGCAAGCTACTAAAAAAGCAGCAAAATGAGGTTCATTCACCCAGTAGATCAGTGATGCAGCTATAAATATAATTCAGACCACTGAGCTGTTGGTCTGATGCCATGCACACTAGACTGTCTTGGCTAAATTTAACATTTTACGTTGGATCTTTACCATTTTATATGCCTTCTTTCTTCAGCATGTTGCAGGAATATAAGGATAGAAACCTTCTCAAATTATTCCAGTGGCTATTGCAAGCAGTTAGAAGATGGCAAGGGCCATGCCACTATTTGTATCTTGGAAAAGGATACTGCTTTTGTTGTGAGTTTTGAGGAATGTGTTCCTGTATGTACAATAGGGGCTATTGTACCTGATTAATGAATTTAACTGAAGTACATCATGTCTGTTTTGTGCCTCCTGTTATCAGACTATAGCTAAGCTGACATATAACGTTCAATAGGAGAAAGACTAAGGTTCGTGGCCTTTAATTTCTGAAAAATTCAGACACTGAAAAAGATTAAATTGATTTCCATTCATAGTTTTTGGGGTTTCATACTTCAGATCATTCCATTTCCTCCATTTTCTGAATTATTGCTTAAAGAGAAAGGGATAGAAATCTGAATGGATCTGCAAAGGTAATTTAGGCAAGTGTCATAACTACACGCAATGGTGCAGCAGGTGTTTAATTTCAAAGGGTCTATGGAGTATCTGCTCAGTGGCCTATGAATATAAAGCCATAGGGATAAGAAAAATCTGAAATCAGCTGAAATCTGAGTATATTGAGCCTGATAAATTGACTGTTCTAACTTTTTTTATTCCTAGTGTTCTGACATCAGGACTCAAAATTTCTGGAGGCTTGCTTAGCTTTTCTCTTGGTGGATTTTATTTAATATATTTTAATGAAAAATCTGAGGAAAAATGATTTGTCAAGACACAGGGATATTTGCATTACAGCTACATACTAAAGGAACACAGGAGAATTAAGAGTGCTAAGTAAACCTGCACGTATGAAATCTTCTGCGTTGTGCCTGCAATTTTATTTTCTTAAATGTTTTGTGGATTTGTTTCTAGAATTATCGTGGTCTTCAGTTGTATAGGATTGTTCACATGTACATCTGTCTTGATTTTAGTAGATGAGTATGCTCTGTAACATGCTTCATCTCTTGTAAAGATGAATAAAAAACTAAATATTATTTATTATATATATATATTTATTTATTTATTTATTTATTTATTATAGGTATTATTTTGTTGCCGTGCCCAGAACAATGCCTTCTCCAGGATAGTATGGGATTTATCCATGTCACATTGCGTTTACATCCATTGCCGTGGTTGTAAAACTGTTGTTCTCAGAGGGTTGGATATTAACTGAATATCAAATCCATGAAGGATTAAGCTGTTCAGCTGTCTGTGCTTTGATTGACAAATCATGGTAGCCATCAATGATACCAGGAAATTGACAATTAAAACTGTTTCCTTCTCCCCGTTAGCAGAAATTGTTATGACTACAAGGAGTCGTTGGTAGATATGTATACTGAATAAGGATCTTCAATCCCAACCTTAAACTTTTCCTTCTTCCCATGCCACAGAGCCTTGCCTTATAGTCCTGATGAAGATCAAAATGAGTTTGATTCCACTGATGAGAAGAAGGACTACTATATTTCTCTGAGAATGAATGCCTCTCATTTTTGAAAGAAAAAACTATTTTGGGTAAGTCTCTTACTTGAAAAACTGTTATTTATACTTTGCAGATTAATTTTGTCTTGTAGGAGTTAATTACTGGTGATCCAGGTCCAGCTTCATTAAAATTTCTCTTTTCTTTGAATTGTGATCAGTGTTGTCACAGTAAATAGGGGCAAATAAAAAATGATTAAGATAAACAGTCTTTTCGGCATCTTTATTGCAATTGAGAAAACTATTTTACTGATTAATTCATGCAGCTATTCTGCCTGTTGCTTCATCGTTTTGGAGCTACCCAGAAGATGTTTTTCTTCCCAAAGAAAAGCTCCTGCAGCAGCTTTCTTTAACTAGATTTCTCTGTACACAGAGTACCAGAATGAACTCTGTGTGGCATGGCTATCAAAATCACAGATCAAAAAATGAGTTCACTATCAGAAAAAAAAAAAAAAACAAAAAGATTTCCTGTAACACCTCTAAATTTTATATCAGTAAGTTATTTAGATTGAGGGGAAGTGCTTGTTTCCATACCTTTTCCGTAAACTTTCTAAATCTTTAATACACATCAGCTGAGTGCACTTTACAAACTCCTATTTTTAACTTAAACCTCACGTTCCTCCAGTCTCTTGGGTTGTGCCAAAACCTGAGAGCAGATAATGCTCCCAGCATGGCAGATACACACAATAGCTGTAATTATGATTCTGTTAGTGTGTAAGATGTGGCACTACTGTACATAACGTAGTTCAATATAATGTTTTCTTCATCATGGCTGAAAAGTTACACTTGAAATCACATCTGATAAATGATTATATTTTAGAAAAGAAAGAGTGAAAAAACATGTAGAAGAGGAAGTGACCTGATCTGAAATTGCATTGCGAAGATGTCCGCATGATGTAGCAGCTCAGTGATAAGTTATTTCCTGCCAGTATTTATACATTCATGTTATTCGCTTTTTAGTAGAAGTTTCTAAAGCTTCTTAGTTAATGACCTCCAGCTGTCAGTAGAGACCACTGACAGTTTTTCATTTTATCAGGTTTTTTTAATTGTGACAATAATTGTGCAAACGTATGTAGATTAAACAAGTGATTGTACATACAAAATAGCTTTTCTGAATTCCATTTTGAGCACTGCTTAAGATAAATTCCCAGAAAGCTCTACATAGGATTGAGTCTTGACAAATACATTTACTGTTCACTCTTGACAACAAATGCTTCGGCAAAATTCACTCTTTATTTTGTGGCAGTGAAGAAAATGTAAGAGTTTATGGAAGAGTGATTGGAACTAGCAGCAAAGTCACTGCTTGTATCACACATGCACAGATGTTTAAAGTAAAAATGCCTTGAAGCATACACACAACTTTTAGCAATTGGTGTGGCAACCACTGAAAGCCAGATAAAATTTTAAAGCGTCATTATTGCATTGCCTTGACACATACTAAATTTGGTATGGTGTGATTGTAAACCAGATTATTTCCTGTACAGTACATGAACACGCCTTCATATATTTTCAGGCAATTATCTGTTGACTGTTAGATTTTTTTTTTTACCCTAATGATCTCTCAGCCATTATCTTCTCTGAATAGCCTAAATTATAGGTAACAAATGAGCAGTGGGAAACATACCCTGTTCTCTAGGCCCCTTTTACTTTGTTTCTGCAGTTCTGCCCCTATGGATATGAAGTGCTGAATAATTGGCATGAAGTCCTGACTTTTCCTTTCTCAAGCTGGAAAGCACTTGCAAAAAGTGGCCATCTGGCTTGGCATAGCAGACGGAGACACTGAGTGCCCAAACAGAAAGATGGCTGCCAGGTCTGACTCAGCTGTGCAAAGTAATTACAGGTCTCAAGAGTGAGCAAAAACTGTATTAAAAAATTTCAGAGCTGAGGATTGGCTCCTATTTATTTACGTTAGCAGTTTACTAAAAGTCCTACCATAGATTTGTTTGGTTATATGATTGCTGTAAGAGACGCATAATAAGCCAGAATGTAATGAAGACATCACCACTAATTGAGCTTCTACGTCAGAAAAAAATTTGACCACATAATGAATATTACTAAATTACTTCTTGATTGATTGGGTCTTTGTCGTATGCACACTATAAACTTAATAGGAAGCTTAATATGGAAAAACTGTTGCCTGTCTGTTTTTTTTTTTCCTCTTTTTTCTTTTTTCCCAGATTACTAGTGATTTTACTTTCCAAATACACTACCATCAGCTAGTACAGCACAAGGTCACTTCTGAATCTCCCTACTGGTAAGTCTTTAGTTTGAGAGATAAGTTAGTAGAAATTAATAAGATTAATAAGAATTACTTGTAATAAACCAGACCTTAGTTAACCTGAAGAAACATCGCAGATAGAACTTCCCCCTACCTGCTATTTTTAGTATTCAGTGTGAGGAATAATAATCAAATGGCCTGATAATATGGGCAATAATATTAATTTTCCCTTGGCTTCTCTTTTTCCAGTGGAAAGAAAAGCCATATTGTGCTTTAAAAATGTGATAGCTACATGGAATAACAAAAACGACTGAGAACCAGAAGTTTTCCTTTAGTGTTTCCACCTAAATTCCAACCTTTCACATCCACAGAGGTAATTAACTTAATACTGAATTTTCTGTGTATCCTTATTGGGATCCCGTTAGACCTAATTTACCACTGACAGCACTAAAAGGATTCTCCATTTAGTTTGTTCTCCTGATAATTCACTAGTGAGGCCTGGCTTGCTTAATACTTGCAACATAAAGAGTAAATTGGTTTGCATAAATCATTCACTGCCTTCAAGGGACAAAGTATTTTGGCAGACTTTGAGTTTATAGTTCCTTGATTTTCTGTTCAATGGATTTAGAGAATAATTTTGCGTTCCCCTGACAGGCAGACCCTGTGTCAAGACTGGTATAAGAAACACTAAATATGTTAAAGTAAGGTCATATTACCAAGAAGAGTGTTTAAATATAGTCTATCATGTGATAGAATTGCATCTGTGCGATTCAACAGCAGCTGGAACAGCCTGTTCACCAATGCACTGAATGTAACAGACACTAAAGATAACTTTAAATGGGACATCTTGTGTTCATTCTGATACTATCAACTACTCAGAAAATCTTTACTTTTCCTATTTCAACATAGAGCAATTTCTAATATATAAAGTTAAGTCAATTTTGAACAGTACAGATTGATGCTACCAGTTGTGTCAAAGGGGAAATTAAGAATATGAAGATCAGTTAAAACTATAGGGAATTTTTGATAAAATCACAGAATCACAGAATCAGAGAATTGTTTCGGTTGGAAGGGACTTCTGGAGATCATCTAGTCCAACCTCCCTGCTCAAGCAGGGTCCACTACAGCATATTTCCCAGGATCACATCCAGGCGGGTTTCGAATATCTCCAGGGAAGGAGACTCCACTACCTCTCTGGGCAGCCTGTTCGAGTGCTCTGTCACCCTCACAGTGAACAAGTTTTTTTTTCAGGTTTAGCTGGAACTTCCTGTGGTTCAGTTTGTGCCCATTGCCTCTTGTCCTGTTGCTGGGCACCACGGAGAAGAGACTGGCCTCATCCTCTTGACACTCCCCCTTCAGATACTTATACACGTTAATCAGATCACCTGTCAGTCTTCTCTTCTCCAGGCTGAACAGGCCCAGCTTTTGCAGTCTTTCTTCCTAGGAGAGGTGCTCCAGTGTCCCCTCATCATCTTGGTAGTCCTCCGCTGGACTCTCTCCAGGAGTGCCATGTCTCTCTTGTACTGGGGAGCCCAGAAGTGGACACAGTACTCCAGGTGAGGCCTCACCAGGGCTGAGTAGAGGGGCAGGATCATCTCCCTCCACCTGCTGCCAACACTCTGCCTAATGCACCCCAGGATACCATTGGCCTTCTTGGCCACAAGGGCACGTTACTGGCTCGTGGTCAAGTTGTTGTCCACCAGCACTCCCAGGGCCTTCTCTGCAGAGCTCCTTTCCAGCAGGTCAACCCCCAGCCTGTCCTGGGGCATGGGGTTATTCCTGCCTAGGTGCAGGACCTTGCACTTGCCTTTGTTGAACTTCAGGAGGTTCCTCTCTGCCCACCTCTCCAGCTTGTCCAGGTTCCTCTGAATGGCAGCACAGCCCTCTGGTGTGTCAGCCTATCCCCCCAGTTTAGTATCATCAGCAGACTTGCTGAGGGTGCACTCTGTCCCTTCCTCAAGGTCATTGATGAATACATTGAACAAGACTGGACCCAGGACTGACCCCTGGGGGACACCACTAGCCACAGGCCTCCAACTTGACTCTGCGCCATTCACCACAAGCCTCTGAGCTCGGCCATCCAGCCAGTTCTCCATCCACCTCACTGTCCACTCATCCAGCCTGTATTCCCTGAGCTTACCTAGGAGGATGTGATGGGAGACAGTGTCCAAAGCCTTGCAGAAGTCCAGGGAGACAACATCCACTGCTCTGCCCTCATCTACCCAGCCAGTCATCCCATCAGAGAAGGCTATCAGATTGGTCAAGCATGAT
Source organism: Struthio camelus (assembly GCF_040807025.1). NCBI lineage: Eukaryota > Metazoa > Chordata > Aves > Struthioniformes > Struthionidae > Struthio > Struthio camelus. The sequence goes on along the minus strand of NC_090942.1, from coordinate 114,148,075 downwards.
TTCCCTTGGGTGAATCCATGCTGACTCCTCCTGATCACCTTCTTGTCCTCCAGATGCTTAGTGAGGACCTCCAGGAGGAGCTGTTCCATCCCCTTTCCAGGGATGGAGGTGAGGCTGACAGGCCTGGAGTTTCCTGGCTCCTCCTTCTTTGCCCTTTCGGAAGACTGGCGAGACATTGGCTTTCTTCCAGTCCTCAGGCACCTCTCCTGATCTCCAGGACCTTTCAAAGGTGATGGAGAGTGGCCTAGCGATAACATCCGCCAGCTCCCTCAGCACTCGTGGCTGCATCCCGTCAGGGCCCGTGGATTTGTGGATGTCAAGTTTGGACAAAAGATCTCTAACCTGATCCTCCTCCACCAAGGGAGAGTCTTCCTTTCTCCAGACTTCCTCTCTTGTCTCCAGGGTCTGGAATTCCTGAGGACTGGCCTCAGCAGTGAAAACTGAAGCAAAGGCAACATTCAATAACTCTGCCTTCTCTGTATCCTTTGTTACCAGGGCACCCGCCCCATTCAGCAGCGGGCCCACATTTTCCCTAGTCTTCCTTTTGCTACTGATGTATTTGAAGAACCCCTTCTTGTTGTCCTTGACATCCCTTGCCAGATTTAATTCCAAATGGGCCTTAGCCTTCCTTGTCGCATCCCTGCATACTGGGACAACATCCCTATATTCCTCCCAAGTGCCCTGTCCCCTTTTCCACATTCTGCAGGCTTCCTTCTTCTGTTGGAGTTTTGCCAGGAGTTCCTTGCTCATCCATGCAGGTCTCCTGCCTGCCTTGCTGGACTTCTTACTCAGAGGGATGCACCCATCTTGAGCCTGGAGGAAGTGATGCTTGAATATTAACCGGCTCTCTTGGACCCCTCTTCCTTCTAGGGCCCTACCCCAGGAGATTCCCCTAAGTAGGTCCCTGAAGAGGCCAAAGTTAGCTCTCCTGAAGTCCAGCGTTGCAATCCTACTCATTGCCCTGCTCCCTCCTCGTAGGATCCTGAACTCCACCATCTCACGGTCACTGCAGCCAAGGCTGCCCCCAACCTTCACATCTCCAACTAGACCTTCTTTGTTCATTAGTACAAGGTCTAGCAATGCACCTCTCCTCGTTGGCGTCTCCACCACCTGGGTCAAGAAATTATCATCAATCCTCTGCAGGAACCTCTTGGACTGTTTGTGCCTAGCTGTGCTGTCTTCCCAGCTGATGTCAGGGTGGTTGAAGTCCCCCATGAGAACCAGGGCCTGTGATCGTGAGGCTACTTCCAGCTGTCTGTAGAAGGCCTCATCGATGACTTCCTCCTGGTCAGGTGGCCTGTAGTAGACCCCCACAACAGTGTCACCCATGTTACCCTGCCCTTTAATCCGTACCCATAGGCTCTCAACTTGCTCTTCATCCACCCTGAGGCAGAGCTCCACACATTCTAGTTGCTCCCTCACATAAAGAGCAACTCCACCACCTCGCCTTCCTGGCCTGTCTTTCCTAAAAAGCACATAGCTGTCCATGACAGCATCCCAGTCATGTGAACTATCCCACCATGTCTCTGTCACTGCAATGAGATCATGGCCCTGCGACCGCACACAGATCTCTAACTCTTCCTGTTTATTCCCCATGCTGCGCGCATTGGTATACAGGCATTTCAGAGAGCCAGTCAAGCATGCAAGCTTCCCAGGAGAGGTGCAAGCCATGTTCCATGCTATGTACTGTAATTACACGCTAAAATGTAATTAATCAGATTAAAAAAGAAATTTCAGAATGTGTCATGGTTGAGCAAAACAGCTAGCTCAAGATGGTTCTGCAAGCATATATTTTAGAAAAACTTAGAATCTTTACATTAAGTATATTTTTAAGATAACGTAAAAGTCCTTTCAGATTTGTTTTTTGACCACAAACTTACTTTAACTTATTTTAGGTTTAAAAAAAAAAAAAGTGTGAATGAAAAATTTAAGATTGTTTGCTGCCTGAGAAACTGCTTTAGTATGGAAGTTATGCATAACCTGTTTGCTTGTCTGTCTTTTAAAGACAGGTAGACTGCGGCAGTGCAGTTTCAAGCACCATATGTCTAGGCTTCAAGTATATATTGATTAATGAAGATCAGAAAGGAGAACATGTGGCTGAGGAAGGTGTTACCTCACTGCAAAATTGCAAGTACTCGGAAAAATGATATCTCTGAATATTTATCAGGGAATTAGATTTAGATACAGATAAATACAATGGCATACAAGAGTATTGTTACTGAGTGTAACAAGCAGTGTATACAATGCTATAAAAGCATACTGTTACTGAGCATAACAAATGGAAGAATGTACATGCATCCCAATAATTATTTGAAAATGCTGTGACAAACCTCATATTCTAAATATAGAATATATTAAGAATATTTATATATGTATTGAATAGAACTGAAATCTCTATTTGGCTTACATCTAATGAACAATGTTAATTTAAATAACTGAATAGAATTAATAGCATGAACTTTTAGTAATTACTAAGTATTCCTCAATATTTTCTTTGCTACTTTGATTAAATGAATTAATATTTATGAGATTAAATTCACTTTATTCCTATTCTGCATTCATAGTAATGTTGCTAAATCCTCTATGCATTAGACATCACTACATATACAAAATGTTGGTCTTTAGCACGCATATCTTAAATTAGCTGTGATTATACAATATAATGGAGCTGATGCCATGTAGTTAGCACTGATGGTTGTGGTCTTTGGTGGTTCTAAGTTGCTGAGGCTGAGATGATGAGGCTTTAGAGCTCATGGAAGAATGAAGTTGAAACTGAAGTGGTTTTATCTTCTTTCTTCTCTGATTTTCCTTGCTTATGCCAGATGTCTTTATGCTGTTACTCCCCTTCTGAAAAGGTGACGTCTCCTCTGCTCCCAGTACAGCTTATCTTGGTTTTAGTTTTGCCAGTCATCCTTCTTGTGTATGCGGGAGGATGTTCTGCTTCTTTGTAGTCCCTCATGCTTTTCTTATCCACTGATAACTATTCGTTACTTAAATGCCTCCTAAATGTAACTACACCTGTCTTTTTTTGCTCCTTTGGTGGTCACATTGTTCACCTACTTAGGTAAAATGCTTATACATTCTGTTTGGCTATGCCATAACATTGTTATAAAAAGCTTATATACTGTTGTATATTACCCTATTTTAGTACATTTATATTTAGGTTCAAGGCAAGTTACTATTACTTATATCCCATTTTATAATTTATAGATGTCACAGGCCAACTTACTTTATGCCACAAAAATGTATACAGGAATATTTTGTGTGGTGATCAAAGATTTCGAGCTGTATGGTAGCTCCTGTGTGGTTCATCTTAATACCCCTATGAGCTTTTGGGCTGTCTCAATAGTATGCACGCAGACCTGCTATACTACATGTGTGGAGCATCTACCTGCATCTTTCTGTCAGAGAAATCTAAGAAAAAATTATAGCAGCTGAAGGTTAAATAGATTTTTCCAGTCTTGTTGAAGTACGTTTTTGGGTCTGTGTTAGAGTATTTGCATGACTTTTGAAGCAGGTAAAACAACAAAGTTGTCTCCACGTGCTTTGGTGAGGGTTGTATAATGCAGGGATACTGTGAGATAAAATGTTGCCTTCTGTAGTTTAGGTACTGAAGTTTCTCATTCATATATCCCCAATAATTTTATTTTAACAGTGTTGAGATCTTGTGAAAGCCCAAGGACTGAGCAAGCAAACTTGAAAGAAGAGAGCCTGAAGTGATACGTTATAAAAGCTTAAGGATAAATGCCTACTATGATCAAATGTACTGAGGTTCACATGGCCCTATAGTGACAGCACTACTACTACAAATGAAAGCAGTAAAACACCAAAATGAAGCATAATTTCAATGGGGAAAACTGTTATTCAGGAATGGAGGCCAGAAGAATGCCACAGGCAAATAAATTATGTGTCCATCCAAAAAAGATACCTATTTATCCGTTAGAGCTAGTAAATTCCTTCACTTCCAGCTTCTCATTCTGAGCCAAATGCTGCAGATCTTAGGGCCTGTATAATCTTTGAATCTCTTGCTGCTACAAGTTTCAGTTGTCTTTTTGGGTGTTTTATCTCAAGACTGAAGGGAGTGGAAGCATATTAGCAGCTAGTGCTCTGAAAGGCAAGTGGAGCTATTTCTATGAAAATACATTAAAAAAAATCTAACCAACTGAAAGGTCAATAAAAATAATGAGTGAGCTATGCTGCCCTGTTATACACCTTTCTTTTGTTAGCTAAATAACGAGTTTATGTTTTACTGTTTCTGTTTGGTTTTGCTTCCTCTCAGCCCTTCAGTACAAAAACTGCTGACAAAAGCAAGACCTTTTCTATTTCTTCCCTAGGAATATGGCTTAAACCTTAAAGGCAACATAAAATGAAAGGTCAAAATTTTTTCTTAGCAATATCTTGCACTACATTAAGGATAAAAACACTTAATTTCCCTTATGATTAGTGTCTCTACTTGCCCCCCACCCCGCAAAATTGAGCGACCTCCAAACAAATTAAAAACTAAAGCTCAAAGGAATTATGTTTCAAATGCCTCTCATCTCATTCTCATGAGCTTCTGCCTGCACGAGGAAAGCAGTATTGATTACCACAGTGATCTAGCACTCACTTTGAGTAGACTGCAAGCTTGCACATCAAGCAGATTAAATTCTACAGATTTGAATGAGATAGCAATTTCACAAGAACTCTCAGCACACCCTGCATGTTGCAGGCATCTTTGTGAACAGTTTGATCCCACAGTCACTGGAGGCAGCTGAAAGGCTTTCATCAGTTTCAGCACTGCTTTGGATCAGGCCTTAACTGGGTGACGCTAGACCATGATGGTGTGTTAGGTCAACTAGTCACAGGCTAAAACTGTAAGCAGACGTTGATGTCATGAGTCTGCATGATACATGATTAAGTAAGAAAAGTTTGGGGGTTTTTTTGATCTCTGTATTCATATATTTATATAAATAATTTTTCACAAAGTAGATCATTCCTATTTCAGAATATCTTTGATTGTCACATTTTGGTTGAAGTAGCTCAGTAGTACCATCTCTAGTTGATGTTAAAAACTGTAAAAGTGTTACCCTGTGAAGATGTAGGGTAGGGCTGCTCCAGAAAGGGGAGAGGGAAGTTAACAGAAGAAGGAACCAAAGGAGGATAAATAAAGAGGCTCCCATCTGTTGGAGGAACTGTTAGAGGAGGACATTTGCTGCCTTTATGACACGTTTTGGAGGTGAGTAAGAGGCTGAGGGGCCTGGTCATCGCAGGGATTTTTTAAAGGTTTGACCTGACGTTCTTGCACGTTAGATGTGAAAACATGACATTTGCTTAACTCACAGTCTGTAATTGTTCTGGAGGAACCAGTTTCTGCTGAGAAGATTTGAACACATTTTACGTTATCTTTTATTATTTTATGCAAAAATCTGACTAATAAGAATTTTAAAATATCAAAAAGAGTTACTGGCGATTACTTTTCTCAAATGCAGCACAAACTATGCTGACACTGTCACTCCTGACAGATTTATATGCCAAACAAAAGATAGATAATGTGTGTTTTGTAGATATTTCCCTTAATCAGCATAAAGCTTGAAATGAAAGCTATCTCTGATTGTTAGCGGTAAATCTTAATCTCCTTTCTTTGTCAAGTCTCTACCTTTAGTTTAGAATGCTTAAATATAGATGAATAGAGGGAAGGCATGTCTATCCATTGCAAGCATGTAACTATTAGAAGAGCGAATATCTTAACAACTCAAACAGCAGTGAAACCAAGCGAGACAAGGTTTAAATTTAGCAAAATGCAGTTTTCGATTTAGGTGAAAACAGGGTGGATTATGAGTTGTTTGTGACTACCAGTATACTGTTTATTTTGCTGGAGATTTGTAGTGGTAATTAAATGATGACTTCCAAGTAGTACTGAGCATCCATGGAAATAAATAGAGCCTGTCTTTATAGACATAGAGATGAAATGGAGGTATTCGTGGACTGAGGAATTATTTATTTCTTAATTTAGTTGGTATTACTGTGGGAATATCTGTCTTATTTTAAAATATTTGTTTATTTGCAAGTCCTGTGTTTTCATTTTTATTTTTGCAGTGGAAATAAATAGCCTTTCAGGTGTATTTTTAAAAAGCCTATTGGGTCTTTTTGCATTGCACAGTGTCTTCATGGCATACTTTGAGCAGACTTTAGTCTAGAAAGAAAGTTCTAGTCTGCAAATTATCAATGTAGTTGCAAATTATGGGGTGAACTCTGCAAAATTAGCCCTGACTTTGATGTCCATGAGATTTCAGTGCTTTATTCTGTCAGCATAACTCCCTTCTAATTGAAGAATAGCATTTTTTTCCCCTGTTACTTAGTTTTCTACCCTCTAGTTCCCATCCCTATACTTTGGAATCCATTTGTAATCATAGGCATGGTCCTTGGACGGTTGCATGTTCAGTGCAATGATGTAAAAGGGGAATTTTCATTGGACTGGATTTTCACCACTTAAAATGATTTTTCATTGAAATGTTCTTCCAACTTCAGCTAGATTTTAGCTGGATTTTTGGATTTGATCAGAAAACAGGACAGATTTCTGGCTCCTAAAAGACAGTGGGAGAGGTGATAGCTTGTGCTCAGACCCAAATTTTATGCCTACTGTGTCACTGTTAGTGCCCCCAGTATGGAGTATGCCTGAGAGGAAATCCATTCTCTTCCTCACATTAGCAAGGGAAGAAGAAAGGAGCAGCTGGCTTGTTTTTGTGGCTCCCAGCTGAACATAGTGCTTCCAGGGTGTTGAGACCATTTTGGTATGATTGTTCTCCAGCCCTCTTTTCATTTCTCATAATGAATATATACCAAACTGTTTCCAGATTTCAGAATCACATCCTATTTTGGGAACTGAGATTTTTTTTTTCTCTTAAGGCTAAATTGACAGCATCTTCCAGAGAACTTCCAAAAGATTTTTTTTTCCTACCTTGCAGCACTGGTGAGGTTTAGATTAAGTGGCAAAGAATAGAAGTGTAAAACATGATGATAAAACATAATTCAAGATGTCTACATTGTCAGCACTGTTGTTTGGGGCAAGTTCTGATTGTAAAGAGCAGGAAATCTAACTATTTTGCAAAAGCAGGTTCCCTTTTGTCTCCTTTTCTTCCCATGAAAATGAGAGGGTAAAAGGATTCAGAAGTGAACTAAGTGCAAGAATCAGGTCAAGGAGATCCTGACTGACTGCAGATTGATTGGAAGGCAGTAGCAAACACTGTATGTCTTTATATGGATAATACAAAAAAACAGAATGATCCATTTTTATGACCTATCACTTAAAACTGCTCCTCTGAGTATGCTTCGCTTTCACCTACTAACAATTATTGATGTCCTAGATTTAAATGTTTGAGATCAGACTCTATATTCCTTTTATATTTCACATTGTATTCGATGTAGTGCAGAAGCTGTTGCTAAGTATGCAAGGCCACAGCTGAACTGCCATTACTTCAGCTACCCACACTGAGTTCTTTTCAGTTGCTGATAGGGGATTTCAGGCTAGTCAGGCAATTAAATTAAATATAAAAATAATTTTGATGGCTCAGTGATTTCATCATGAGACTGTTATCCTACCTGGCCAAACAGTTGAACAGACGCCATAGCACTACTTACATGCCGCCTGTCTAATGAGTATTTCTAGGTGTTTCCCAGAAATTCAGGAGACTGTAGCATGAACAGCAATTTTTCATGGTCGTGCCAAAACACTGTGGTGGTGATGTTCCTTGATAGAAATGAAGGACAATTCTGAGTCACGATCTTATAAGTGAGAACTGAGTTTATACTATAAAAAAGGACAAGCTAAAATAATATATGCATGTATATCTCTATGGCCCTGGAAAATTCTTAGACATTGCAATCTGGCATTAGTAATGTTCTCTAAAGATTTTTTTTTTTTTGCCTAGCTTATTTGAAAGGTATTATTAGCAGTCTGTATATTTCTAAATATAGAATAATAATTTTCAGAAAAGATTGTATGGTGTGTCTGTTACCTGACAAATTTTAAGAGTAGGGAGAGCAATAGATAGCTCTTCCATGTTTTAAAGAGGGATGTTCCATTTAAGTTTCTCTTTTGCCATCAACAATAAATGCAGTTGTGGGAATAACTCCATCATGTCTGCCTGTGACAATGACCCGTAACATGACATCTATTATGGTAACAGAGACACATGTGGAAGAGATATATGAAGTTTACTCTCTGAGATTTCTCCTTTCTACTTTCTCATGGCATCCTTCTCTACTCTGAAACAAATGTCATGTTAGACTAAATCTTCATGGTAGATCTTTGGCTTTGGAAGAAGTTGGCAAGTGGACTACAAGGGATTAAGAGAGCTAAGAAAAGATGACTCACTCTTTGCAATCTCTCTGGATCAGCCATTTTAGAAGGCAGAATGGATCTACTTTGGAAGCAATAGCAGATTGCTGGGATTATATTTTTGAGATCACAGAATCTCAGAATCGTTTAGGTTGGAAGGGACCTCTGGAGATCATCTAGTCCAACCTCCCTGCTCAAGCAGGGTCCTCTAGAGCATATTTCCCAGGATCACATCCAGACGGGTTTTGAAGATCTCCAGGGAAGGAGACTCCACTACCTCTCTGGCCAACCTGTTCCAATGCTCTGTCACCCTCACAGTGAAGAAGTTTTTTCTTAGGTTTAGTTGGAACTTCCTGCGGTTCAGTTTGTGCCCATTGCCTCTTGTCCTGTCGCTGGGTACCACAATCCTCAGATTTGTCTATAAAAATATGGTATTTGGTCCTGTAGGCATCAATAAAGCCAAAGAGGTTAGCTTTGCTGCATTTGAGATAATGTGAACTGAAGTCCTAAATCACTAGAATTATAGGAACAAGTATCGGTGGAATTATTATGAATGTGTTCATGGATACACTTAAAATCTCGTGTGTTTTAGACATAGATATCTCCTCAAATTGCTACCTTTTATTTATGAAAGTCTCAAATACACAGCTAAACAGTATTTTGTCTTGATGAGAGGTGAGATAGCTAGCATTATATTTCCAAACCGAGTGATTTAATCCCATCCTACTTCAAGCAGGACAGGGAGAATGTAATTAGGGATCCAATGGCAAGTATTTCTTTTTCATGTGGAAGGCTGAAAAGCACTGAGGAACAGATTACCAAATGACAGGTGGGGAGAGGTTTCACAGCTGTGGGGTTATGCATCAGAACACCATCAATGTTCATATTAAGTTCTGAAATCTGGACTATGGTACTTTGGAAAGCACAGATTATCATTAACCCTATAGGGATACAACCTTACAGTTATATTTCTTTTGTGCAGCAAAGAAGAATGTTCAAGAAAGAATCATCCCCTTTTTCCATTAGCATGTTTGGAATCAAGGTCATAAATGGCTGTAAAAAATAACAGAGCAGAAGGAAAAACTTCTTTTCAGTCTACTTGCTTCATTTTGGGGTTCCTAGGCTGTGATCTCTGTAGTCCAACTGGCATGTCATCAGAACAATTTTTCTAGGTTTTGAGCTATTCCAAGATATGTTATCGACTGCTAACAGGTGTATTTTCCAATAATGATAGTCTGCTCACAGCTGCTATGCTTCCCAGACGCGTGGCAGCCCCTCTTCTGTCATGCTGTAAACACATACTTGGTCGTATAACTAAGAGGCTACTAGGCTCTTAGAAAAATGACAGCTAAGCACCAGCTATAATCACTAAAACAGTTCATCCATCTTCCATTCCTCTCCCCATTCATTCCTGAGATGCCTAAAGGAAAAAAGCTGACCAACAGAAGGCTGAAATAATTGTTCTGTTAGCTATAGCCTACTCCTAGCTGACCTCTTTCCAGAGGAATTTCTAGCATCCACACTCCTACACTGTAGCTGTTTCACAGTCCACTTCTCTAATGAGATTACTGAGGCAACTGCTAAATCATCTGGCTGCTTTCTTTCTCTCATGGAATAGCATCTCATTCATAGTCTGCTGTTTTCAAGTCTTGCTGGTAGCAAGGCAAGCTGATCTTCTGCTGTGGGCTGTTTCTATTCTGCCACCTATTCCTTGCTAATCACACTGGCTGTCTTTTGTCATTTTTAGTTAACCATTCCCTATTCCACAAGTTGTTCCTTGCTGCTCTTTTCTTAACTTCTGTTTGCTCACCCAGCTGCTCTGTCTGACTACTGCAGTTTTACCAAGTTTCTGGTATTTCAGCTCTTAGGAATACAAACATTGCTGAGGATTAACACAGCCTGTCTGCATACAGCACCCCTTATGCCACTTTGAACTTCTTTATTGAAAACTCTAGCAAAACCTCCAATTTTTCTTTTTTTTCTTAGCCCATAACTTTGCAGCCCGGTGCTGTAAAGTCAATGCTTAAGATGATCCCAGAAGTACTTAGTAGTGAATTGGCCCACATTTTCCTATTGTCCTGCAGCTCCAAACTTTTTCTCTGCTTTGCTATAGACCTCTCTTTCAGTAACTACCAAATATAATATAACAACGTATGTTAGAAAAGGTCACATGCTGTTAGTCGCTTTCATTTATCTCATTTTCTATCTATCAGGTACCCTCAGAGAACTCTTCTGGGGCTCCTGTTCTCTCTGAAATTCTTACTCTCTTTTAGGACACAACCAACAGGTTTAGATGAGCGTTGTCTCTCCCTCTACAGTGAAGTGACAACATTAATGTATAGAATTGAATGAACCCTTAATCTAATCTTAAAGTTTATTACGGGCTATTTTAATGTGGAACTTCTTAATCTGCTGGGTTTTTTTGAAATGTTTATTCCATTCAAAATACTGAAGACATCTAGTGCAAACATAAGATTCTACCCACTAATAGAAAAAATAAAATAGCATTGGAGTAAATGAAAAAGCAGCCATATTTAGGTCACCATCTCTAAATTCCTCAGTAATCGCAATTTAATTAATAGAGGCAAGGTCTGGAATAGTAATGTAAGTAGAAATATTTGATCAAAATTTAGAAAAGTGAACAAAAAAAGGGGTCCAAACAGATCCCTTAGAATGAATGAAGTAAGATTAAAATCGTCACTTCAGGAAGGTTAAGCATGACAATTCATTGATGTGGCAGACTGGTCATAACATAGAATATTGTGGACAGCCAGTAATTAATTTAATCAGTTTAAGAGAAATTGAGTTCAACAACATAGAACCAACATTCTCTTTCAGTAACTCTGTGTTTTCAGAGAGCATGAGTAAAAATGTCCTAGCTATATGGTAATCACAAAATACCAGTTTGTCATCCCACTTGGTCTGGATATAAGTAGTAACATTATATGCTGAAGAAACACTCGTTTTTGAAGGCCATTAGCTTTCTTCTCCAAATTTGTTTTGCCTGAGCTGTACTGAGCAAGTGGTATTTGTTTTCCTGGAAAAAGAGTAAGCACTTGCTTATCGTACAATTCAACAGAAGTCTCACTAACTCCTATTACTGCTGTGAGGTATCCCAGACTTCTCATAAAGCTATTCAGTATTCTCTCTCAAACAGCTCCAAACCTTTAATGGATTAAGATATTTACAGTTCATCACACAGAAGTCAAAACCCTATCTCTACAGAAACATCAAACTTGCTGCTGGGTATTATACACCTGACTGTTTTCACATGCCATATCTCCTGCACTGTTAGCTGGATGTATTATTTCTTCCTTTTTTTCTCAAGAAGAGATAATCTCCAGTTTCTGTGGCTCTATTATCTTTGTACTGGCATTGACTAGGCATGCTGTGTAAAGTGTATCTGTTAAGTTCCCTTCAAACTTAGAGCAAGGTCTTTCTAAGCAAAGGCAAATGTGAGTGCCATATTCACAGCAATAAATGTGATGTTTTCTACCACAGTCTTCCTTTCCTGAGAGATCTCCTTATAATGCAAATGCTTTCTAAAGGGATTGACTGGATCTGCCTTTTTCCTCGGTGTGAGTTGGCCATGATAACAACAGGCTATGGGCAATAATCCTGACACAAGCAGCCACTCTATCAGTCTTGAGAAAGCAAGAAAACTCTAAACGGCCCTTCTTCAACATTGACAGAAGGAGCATCTCGTGGCACAGGCTCAGGGTGGTGAAAGGCTTTTTCAGAGAAAAAAGTAGGTTAGGTGGATTGCCATGTGCTATTTTTATGACCTGTAAGGAATTGTGAAAAGCAGAAGAGACCCTGCATCACCGCTGAGGGTGCTGTAACTGGTATTTACAATGGACAGGCTCCTGCCTGATCTGAAAAAAGAAGGCATACAGTGTTTTACACTATATTTCTAAGAGCTTTATTATCTTGCAGCTGCTGTTTCTTATCTTGAATCTGACCTCTGGTAAGAAGCGTGCAAGAACAGTAGTAGAAAACCTTGTGTTTGTTGGAACAGATACTGCCAAATGGATGTGGCTAGAATGTGTGCCAGTGATGTCTTGCAGTTTCTACAGAGTGTACTTGACTGTAACTCTCTAAAGATCTGTGTCAGATCAAACTTTTTAAGCCAGTTTGCTTTTGATCCTCCCACTACTAACAAGTGCTATGCCAGAATGAGAGTCTGGCATTCAAGAAGACAGTTGGTGTTGTAATTTGAAAGGCAGGTTAGGAACCTTCTGATCTAAAGTGACCCTTCTTGCCCTTAGGATATATGTCCCAGTGGAAAAGAAATTGGCAGACCTGTAGAATTTCAGTAGCTGAGCAAAGGAGAATGTAGTTCCATCATTAGCACTATAGGCTGCTTTGATTGTGGTGCAGCAGTGACCATGCAGCAACACCACTCCCTTCTGCTGTCCTGTTCACATTGTAGACTACATTTCTCCTTTTGCCGTCTACCAGACAAAAGAATAAATGATTTGTCTTTATTTGATATACTTACAGATTTATAAGGAGAGAAGCTTTTCCCTCATTCGTGGTAGGAGTACACAAAAGAAAATGATGGAATGATGACTTTGTAGAATGCGAGAAGATTGTATTTTTGGTACACTTGTGAGGGCACCTTAAGCACTTCAGTAAAGACTTGTTTGAAGCAGGAAGCAATATGGAAGTAGGCTGAAAATTTCTCTCAGTCAGAGGTATTGATAGAAACTACCTTAGATAAAAATCAGAAAGTATTTGATTGTCATTACTGTCTTGCAAAATGGAGTTGAGTGTTTAAGTAAAGAAATTCTTGATAAGTTTTATATATTTAAATTGAGTGCCAGGCTGGATATGAGGAAAATTTTCTCCTTAAGGAAAATATTACTTTTCATTCTTCCACAAAGTTCTTTCCTGTTGAGAGCTGTTTGGCACATTTCACAAGCTTCTGAGACTAAGAAATATGTGTTGCTGAAGATATGAGATTTAATGACCTTTTAAATTTAAATTACATTTGGAATAGAAATATGTAGTACAACATGTATTTTAACTTGACTACATTTCGCCCTTACTTGGAGGAAGTGCTGTTACTCTTAACATGAACCTGGTAATTCTTACAAACTAATAGTTATCCAATGCAAATAAACAGTCATTGGTAAGTACATTTCTCAAGTACTTTGCTTCTGAAGCTGGATTTCCCTGGAGTAACATCCTTGAATACCTACCATTTCAGACTTTAACCCTTCTAGCAATGGCTCCGTTTGACTTGTGCAGCAAGGAAGTTTAGCATAGTCCTTCACAGTGCTTTCACAGAGATGTAACTCTTGATCAATTACTGCCAGCCTGACCTTACTGTCTTAATTATTAAATTGCTTTATACTATACCTGGCAGTGACAACACTTACTCATTAATTTCACTACATTCCTTATTCCTAAGATATTTTTCACCAAATGAATAGCAATCTTGTTTAGTTGCTATTGCATTGATTTACAGGTTGCTTGTATAGATTACAGACTGTCTCTATTCAGGGCATTAGAATTTGTCACTGAGATGTAGCAAATAGCTACAAGTATGTGGTCATTTACTATCCTGTAAGTGGTTCTATTTGTCACAGTGATTAGAGTATGCTGAGGGGATGTAACTTCTGAATGCTGCATGCCTGCCTTAGCAAAACTCATTAGCAGAACCTACCTACTTTTGCCGGTACTGAAAGATTGTGACAATATAGTAATATTCAGTAGCTATTTAATTTTGTGTTGTTTGTGTTAGAAAAATGGAAAGAGAAAGGGGATTTGTGAGTATGTATAAAGAAAGCACAGCTTTTGAATGTGACTTCTTTTAATTCCAGCTACATTTCGCCGGGAGTTTACAGCACACGTAACTTGAGAGTGATGTTCACATGAAGCGTATATTGAGTTTCCCTTGGTGGCCAGTATTTTTTGTGCTCCTAACTCTCTGTGAATTCTCCTGGGTAATATAAGTAGGGATGAAGTCACTACTTCTTGCTTGCAAGTCAATATTGAACTGTTCTGTTCAGATGATTTTCCCTTCATCACCTCTATATTTACTCTTCCTCAATTTTTTTGCTTGTTTTAGTTTGTGGAAATGTCTGTTTCTTCTTCTTTTCATTTTTCTTAGCCTTGAGTGCTGCTTCTTCAGCACCCAAGAACAGGATAAAGAACATGGCTACACCTAGAAAGAAGGTATTTTATTGTAACTTAGGCAAGAGGGAGAACACAGGGCCACCTGCATGTATGCTTTCTTGTATTCTTTGTCTCTCCCTTCCTCATCATAAAACATGTATCACTGCACATTAGCCTCAAGGCTAGAAAGACTGGCGGTTTTCAGAGTTAGTTGCTCAGTTTTTGAGCTTTGCTTCATTCTTATCCTCCCCATCCTAAAGACTAGAGCTTCATCTTAGAATGCCTAGGCAGAGAAAGTGAGATGTGGTCAGACCCTTACCCTACAAAAGGACAGTGCACTACCTGTCTTTTTTGGGACAGGAGCTAGATGCAGGACCCTTGCTTTGATCATAATCCAACATAAACGATGCTAGAATTGTAATATTGTTTCTCTGCTGCTTCCGTAGCAGATTCAATTTCTCATCCATCAGGTGAAATATTGCATTTGTTGAACTTACCTGTGACTATGCAACCAGGTGCTGAGGTTATGGAAACTACTTACCTGCACTTAATAGAGAGCATTAGAAACCATTTTAAGTGTATCTTCGTTATTCAAGTCTTGTCTTCTGAATACATTGTGGGTAAGGAACAAACAAATCTTAATTTTCCTTTAAAATTCCATCAAAGGCACAAGCCTTGAAAGTCACTAGTTTTCTAATAGTCCAGGAGTGCCCTCCACAGGATGAAATGCACAACTTTATGCCGCTCAATTTCTCTGATACAGTTGTCAGAAAATACTTTGTTTTATAAAGAAATTTTAAAGGATATTAAATTATTCAATTGGCTTTTGAGGGCACTTAATCAAGTCACATTACAGCCAAGTTATAAACCTTTCTCTCACCTAATCTTCTCCTTTCTGCTGGAATGGCTGACAGGTACACATACCATTTAGATCTTTAAACAGCAAACAATGGCTCTTTAACAGCTTGCAGAAATTTAATAGTACAAGTATTAGAGCTTTTTCTTCCAACAAAATAACTTTCCTATAAAATACTTTATTTCAAAGGCTGTCCCATGTTATTGATATAGAACATACTACTCCTTTGTTTGTTGAAATCACTGGATTCTTTTGCCTAAGGAGAATTCACTGGAGATTAAAACTGTGAACTTCTGCAGTTCTGGGTTATCCAGCTTAGATAACAATGTATAAAATCCACTTTCCCAAACTAGGTTGATATTTCGCAGGGAAACTGGTTTAAGAAAAAATCAATTATTTCTTCAAGTGTGTTCCATTATTAATTCCAATGCTATTTTGACTTACATTGATAAACTGCCATGAAAAAAAAAAAAAGGAGAAGGATTTTGTTAAATACAGAAGAAAAAAATTTCCCTTCCAAGTAGAGGGAAACGTGTATGTTGAATGGAACATGTTTGTTAAAAGGCAACTGTGTAGAAGTCAATGTGAATCTTCTATCACATCTTCCAAAGTACCTATGAGATAATATATTCTTTAATATATTCATAGTGTCAATCCACAGATAGAAGTTACTTAAACTGTAGATTTTTGATCATGATAAACCATTGAAGTGCAGCTTCACAATTTTTTTGGTCGACATTGGTAGTCACAGTGGGAGAAACAAGCTTTGGTGGAGACCCATAAATTATTTTAGGAGATCTCTTAGCATTAGCAATATCTGTGCCATAGTTGAGGAATGATTGGCTTAAGATCTTTTTGGAGGCTTGCGCTATTACTTGTAATGGAGCAAGAGATAAACAACAGCTTAGGGTTTCCTTGCTATCAGATGTTTTTCTTGTCTTTTGCTTTCCCCATTTTCTTTTCCCCATTACTGTTTTCTGTGTCTGGTGTATTCTTTCAAGTAATGTTTCTTTCCTCCTCTCTCTCTACTTGTTTGTTTTTCTGCTTTTGCTGTTTCTGCTCAGCACAAGGCTGTGTGTTATTCTGAAGAGGTAGGTAGGAAAAAAACATGATTGCGACCTCAAGTCAATTCTTTCTGAATCTGTTTGTTCATAACTTTGTCCTTAAATATTTTATCCTAGTACCACCACTACCATGATCAAGGGCAATTAACTCCCTGCCACCTGAATTTTCCTCATACTACATGGTTTTGGTATAGTTAGGTCAAGTGTGCCATATTTTGCTTTCAGTCTACCAAATATATTCCAAAAAGATTCTAAAGCAGAAGTGGCTCTGACTGAGATATCATTTTGTTTGAGGAGAGGAGTAGGATGTATTTAATTAGATTATTTTTGCTCTTTTTCCTTCCTTCAGGGTTGTTGTTTTGGAAAAGCAAGGTCAAGGGAACTAAAGATCTATAAGCACTTCAGCCACCCAGCCTACCTTGCAGAATTAACCTTCTATGTTTAGTAAACCTCCTGTACTCTCAGCTGAAGGAAAAATATGGATGCAATGGGGTTGTTCAAGTACAGTCGTACACAGATGTAGAAAAGCAGTTAGTAAGGCTGATGCATGAATACACTGTCCTGATGGTGTGATTCCTGGCTAAAGCTGCAGTAATGGTAATTTCAAATTTGAGTGCTAAGCAAAGATGACCGAGGACAGAACGTCCACGTAATCACTATTGGTCCCACAATCTCATTTTGCAGAGCAGTATTTGAGAATATCCTCCCTGTGAAGTATGACCCAGAGAGTTACTCTACTTTGTGTATTTGTCAAGCTGCTGGTTGCCATTGCACAGGTCAGTGCTTAAATAATACATCACTTCAAGAGTTATTCTTTCTGCTTCGTTTCTCACAGAGAGTAAGTTTTGGTATCATGGGAGTTGTTTGTTTATGCTATTAATCTCTATTAAATTCGCTGCTGAAAACATGGAGGATAATGCTGGACTTTAAACAAAAAATGTCTCAACTGTTTTAAGTATTTTTATGAGCTTCAGATTTTTTTTGATTTTTTTCTCTTGAATTATCTGTATAATGTTCACTCACTACACTAGTAACTCCTCGTATCTGACCATTTCTTTATGTACCCTCTGCAGCTGTCTTCTCTGATACCCAGCTTTGTGAGTACCTTGCAATTTGTTTAGAAGTATTGAGCTCTTGGTTTGTTGACATAAGCATGAAGCTGACCAAAATGTCTCATTTTCTCCTCATTTTCCTATGTCTGTCATCATTTATAGTCTCTTATACTTAGCTCAAAGCTGTTTGGAGCTTGGGAGCTTTTTTTGTTTGTGCAGTATTTTCTACACTGGGATCTTGGCCCTTAATTAGAGGTTAAAAAAGCTGCAGTAATGCAGATGATGATTAACACTAGTAGAACAACCATTCTCAGAGCTATGTACCTCTTACAGGATCATAGCAGGAGGCTGAAAAGAGAAATATAACTGTTTATAGTTACAAGAATTAAATTAAAGATGCTCTGAGATACTCACAAATATCATGTCCTGTATGAAGTGAATGAAGAGTGTGGAGGGGCTAGGAGTATAGCGCAGATTCTGTAGTATCACCAATAAACACTAAAATCATCTTTACTATCATTTTACTGTCATTTTCATATAGAGAAAATAACCCCTGAAAATTCTGTCAGCCTTGGCTTTCTGAGCAAGCCATGTTTATTTCCTGATTAAATATTGGTATGATGAGAGGTCATGCTCTTTCCTGAAATCCCATTAGTAAGCTGTGTACTGGAGGAGTGGAGGGGAGAATATAGCTTCAGCATTATTTGTAGCATGGCCATTTTAGAAATTCCTAGCTAAGAAATCAACAAATAATACACGTTTCAGGTCCAGCCTAAAAACCATAAAATTCACTGTGAGCTGCTGATCTTGACTAAGAACAAGTTAGGAATGGTTGAGGTGTGATTTGGCCGTTTCAGGACTGCTCACAGCATTACAGAACAGAAATGCTAATGGATTTCAGAAAGTCTCATTTGAGAGTTAACCTTCAGCCCTGACCTTCCCAGATCTAACAGTGGAGACAAGGGTCCATCTACTGTTAACCAGTTTTTGAAGCAAGGATAGGGACTGTTGGAGGAAGGGCTGAAGCTGCAAGGGATTGTCTCTTCATTCACTCGGTTTAAGGTTGCGTAATTGGACAGAAAAAGTAAAAAGGTGTTGCCTGCTAGGCCAAGAACAGCTGGATTTGCTCTAGAGGCAGTAAGGAACAGGGTGCATCAGAAGCGTGTGTAACACTTCCTTGGGAGCTATCTGAAATTTTAATAAGATGGTATGTCAGCCTTTTCTCACCTTTTTGCAACACCAGTCTGGATGCAGCAGTTCTGGGGGCTGCTTATCTTGCTTTTGAATGTATCAGTCAGTCATTAACAATTTCACAGATCATGTGGCATTTTCCTTTGGGAAAATTGTCTTGAATTTTCATGGAAGCTTAAGCTTATTATTTCTTATAGCCTATGCAATACCCTTATGTCTATCTGTAGCATCATGGGGAAAAAAATGATATGAACTGAATTTTGATGATATCAAATAAGGCTTCTGTTTCTTGATTTTCCTCATGCCTCATGTCATGGTCCAAAAGCCCTAATTTAAACTGAAGGAAATGCAGATGGTGTTTAGGGTACATCACAGTACCAAGGGAGCCAGAAAAGGAGAATAAGCTTCTTGTATCCCAGAAGTGAACGTCTCTTTTCTGCACTTTTATGCAGTAGATAAAGAACATTCGTTCATCATCTGATCTCTGACAAGCATTAGCAAAGAAGTAGAGAAGAATGCAACAATCTCGAAAGACTAGCCTATCTCCTAAGAATGCTAGCTTAAAATGTCTTTATCAGCTAGTTAGATATCTGCACATCTAATGCATGCCTTATTACTTCTGTATAAACTTAATTTTTTGCTCATTCTCTTGAGTAAAGCTAAAGTATGTGTCTTGCATAAGTCAGACATTTCAACGAGATTAATATTATTCATCCCTCTAGATATCTTAGTAACGAACAATAGCAAGTTAGTTTGGCAAGATCTAATTTTCATGAAGGTAGCAACAGCTAGCTGACTTTGAAGACCATGAAGCTATTCAAATACTAGTGTACTAGCTTGAGTACTCTGCTTACCAAGCAAGATCCCTAAAGAAACACTAGCCGAAGAAAAGCAGCAAACTGTATAGTATTAGTGCACATCTACCCACTGTCATCATATTTCCAGAGAGAATTCACGGGACAGTAGGGGGGACGGGGGGGAAATGATATTTGAAATGATCTAACTGATAGACTGTGAAAAATTCACAGTTAATGTCGAAATGCCTATCTGGCAAGCTTTGGCTTTTCAGCTAGTTAGCAAGTGTTTCTCTCAACAGGTATATCGTACCCTCCATTATTTTGCATGAAAAATGAAAGTAACTGTAAGTTATATCACCTCTTGTGACCTGTACATTATTAATAATCTCACTGGATTTCTACTGAGCACCTTAAACAATATTTCCATTTTCACTACAATGACAAATGAACAGTTTTTGTCTTCAGGTGGATCCTCCATTAAAGTGCCATAATTTCCAAATTCTAGTGGAAAATAGCCTCTGTGTTGTATGTTTCAATTTTCTCTGTCTATAAATTGAAGTGAAATGAAAGGAATTGAAATGAAAGCTTCCAAAAGTAGCTAAAAAAAATAAATTGACTATTACAACAAATTCTCTGTTTAGATGAGAATTGAGAACATTCCGTTAACATCTTCCATTGATCATGTATGTTTGTTCATGAAGGGGGCTATATTTTATGTATTAGCCTCAAATGCTTTGTAAGTGTCTAAAAATACCACATAGCCACTTCAAAAAGAAAGCCATTTTAGAAGAAATGTTGAAATAGTATTCTGTAGCTGAGATATCTCAACTGACCCAGGAAATTCTGTCCATCTCTTTCTGTAGGAAGATCAGTGCAATAGTTTGTTGATGAAAGACTGATCAGAGCTTCTGTGACATGAGCTGCAAACTTCTGCTGTAATGGGCAACGCCAATGCAGATTTTTTTCCATAGACTGATCATTCACCTCTTTAAAACTCATCCACTTTTGTCATCTTTTGCCTAATTCCGGAAGACCATCCCAGAAACTAATGTCTCTTCAGGTTAGAAACTTTCTATTGCTTTCAATGTATCTGTATTCGTAGCCAGTTTATATGTATTTGCTTTTCTATTGATGGAAGATTGTCATTTTCCTCCCATGGCCACAGGCTGATTAAACTCAGTATTTTTTACATAGGTAGCAAGAGCCTAGTGATCTCACAGTCAGGGAAGGTGAAAGGGAAGGTGAAGATACTTTGGTGGGTTGTTTTTGTTTTGTTTTGTTTTGTTTTTTGCAGGAGGGAGAAAGGAAGAGCAAAGAGAAGGAAAGTTCCCCCCAATTAAATAGTATCTACTTTGTTCATTTTCCATTCTGAGCTAATTTAGTCTTCTAGGTTCATCACTGATTGTAAATAGTAAATGTCTTCCAGTGAGTTTCTTGCAAAAAAGAGAATATAACCTGCCATTTCCCATATCTGCAACTTCTGGATCTGCTGATGGGAGTAGCCTGATGGTGGAAGAAAAGCTGTTCCTTCTGCTCTGCAAAAGATAGCTAATGACAGTGGGTTTAAGATAGAATAAGTTTTGTTTTTTTTTTCATTCTACTTTTAGCACTTAACTTTAGCAACAATCAGCTTTGCACTTTTGGAAGATATAAACTTGAATATTTTTGTTTTTCTTCAGGCTTCTAGAGAATATTCGAGCAACTTAGTGTTCTAGTGATTTCTCTAATAATTGAAATAAATAGCCATTATTTATATTTGAAACAGATCCTTTTCTTATCATACCCAATGAAAAAAATGAAAAAATATCATTCTCATTTAATGATCGTTGAATGTTTTATTGTAAAGTATATATTGTATTTAGAGATAGCACAAATAAAAAATGGCAATAGTAGTTGCTAGATGAGCCTTAAGAAAACGTTACATAACCCAATAGAGCTATGAGTAAAGCCTTTTTCTTATGTGTATTGTTTACACTACCCTGACTACGCAGGATCTCTGGCAGTGACTGGGCTTTTCTTGTCCCAAGCTGGAGTGATCTGGGTTTACCAGGCGTCTCGTGGCCCAGTGCCTTTTGCCCAGCCTATCTGAGCTTCAGCTCAGTAAGTGCCACTCAGGGAAGTTTGATGGCCCCAGGCAGTCCCTGCCCAGCAAACAGCTGTCTGAGGAGCACCCTTTGCTGGGAGCAAGGGGAAGGAAGCAGGTGGGAATAAGAAAATTCACCACCAGCATCAAGCTCTCAAGAAGAATTTGAGATGCTAATGACACTCCCCACCTTTCTGTTTGAAGACAACTGGCATGGGAGAGACATTGGAAAGGGGAGCATAACACATTAAAGGGATAGATAAGTTTTCCTGTATGATAGGTTTAAGGGTAATATAATCAATTAGTTTTTCTCTGTATTAATTTGAACTATGAGTGTTAGCATTTTGTAACTTCATTAATTACTGCTGCATTTTCATTAGATTGTTAGTATTTTATTAAGCTAACGATAAATTCTTGGCTGTACGTATGTAAGGTGTGTTCCCTTCCATCCATAATAAGATTTTGGCAGTGTGCCCTGCCATTCATATGAAAACTGTGTACAGAACAATAAGCAAAAAAGAACGATTTTTTTCAGGCATTTTCATCTTATGGTGTTTCAAATGAAAGCCCTTGTTGTTGATTATGTGAATGGCATCTGAGATACCAAGGGCATTTTTCAAATGACTTCTGGCTATTTAGCTCTTCAAGTTTTTTCTTCAAAGGTTGAGAGAAGTGAGTTGAATCTTCTTCCTTACTAATTAAATGCAGCCTGCATACCTAAAACCCCTTGGTAGTCAGAAAATGAAATAGAATATTTCTTTGCAAAGTAGCTATCATTCTTCTTGTGCTTTCTAATTGTGGTCCCCCACTACGAAAACACACAAATGGAAAAAAGAATGAAAAGTAGGGAGGTAGGATTTGTTGTGGAGCTAACAAACCAGCAAATTTGGAAGACACAGTGATCATATTAGAATCGTGGGGGTAGGAGGAGGAGGATGGAAGGTAACAATATAAAAGTGCAGGCAGATGCACAAAGATCAATTCTGGACCATGTCATTGTTATGCAGGACTTGTCCTAATTCAGTATTAGATCAGGTCTTGTTCTTGCGTCTGTGAGAAGCTCAGGTGATGTCAACAGGGAGTCAACAACTCCAGAGCAGCCCTTCTTCATCATAACGCCAACATGAGGCATGAGGCATCCAACAGCAGCTACAGTTCCAGTATCTGAAGCCTTTAAGAAATGGGGATATGAGGAGGGAAGAGTGGGAAACCAGGAACAGACAGCTGTGGTCAGAGTACAACTAGATTCACTTACCTTCATTTGAAAAATGCTTGCTAGGAATGGTTTTTCCAAGCAGTAGGATTAAAAAAATGTTAGGGCTATTAGTTCACAAACAGCTTGTGCTTATTACTGTAATTAATACCTTTTGCTGACACTATGTGACTGGATCAGTCTCAGGACCGTAACTCAGGACATACCCCCTGGACAGCTGTCATTCTGCTGTGCCCAGGAATTATAATATAGCAAGAAATCTTATCTATCATATTCAGCCTTGTTTCCTGTCTACCTCCACAGATAAGGTTGTTTGGATCTTGTTAAAATTCTTGTTGAGAGTACAACATTAAATTGTGTATAAATGATCACCAAAAAGGAGGCGTTGCCATCTTGGAAAGCCTTTGGGAATTTTTCTGGGTTTTGTAAACGTAAATTACTATTGCTCATTAAAATAAAATGAGGTTCACCTGAAGAACAATTTTTGTAGCTTTATTTTTCGGTGATAGAAAGCCTGAGTGATTATAATCCATTTGTTGTATCCCTTTTCATATATTTTAAGTTGATAAAATAGCAATATGTACTCAGGCAGTGGTAAAGCAGAACTTAAGAAATAAATGTCTCATGTTAACAAGCAAGTAAGAATTAATATGGCAAAAAGTATCTATGAGTATTTCTTTGAATAAAAAAAAAAATTAAAGTTTTAACTCCTTTTTCCTCTTCCTTAAACAGAAAGGTTTCCACAAATTCATTTGAATGAATTTTTATTGATATCTTACTTTACAAGATTTGAATAGAAAATGCACCTTGCAAATATATAGGCACATGTGTTACTGAAAGATTCATACCCAAGGAGTTTGTGCAGCCATCTGGAATGCATTGCTTTTCCTGATCTTTATATGGGAAGGCAATAATTTTAGCATGAAGCAGAATTGTTCTCACATAATATAAATGATCATTGGCCTGCTAGTGAATGAAAGAACCAAATATTTTTATTTATTACTCAGAGGCTGAAATGTAATGCTTTAAGCGTAAATGAAACAATTTCTGGTAACTTAAGCTTTCTGCATAAGCAAAGTCTATTTTCAGTGATTTCTAAAATGTAGTAGTAATAATAATAATAATAATAACAACAACAACAATGCCCTGGAACAGGGAAATAGGACAGTCACTTTCAGAATTATACTTTATTGTTAAATACTTCTATTTTTGTGCAGCTCAAACTGAAATCCATTATTGCTGTTAAAGCTACATAGACGTAATATAATAAAAAATCAGGGGAAAAAAATGTGAATTATTGAAACATCCTCAAACAGCATGCACACTTAATATATAACTACCTAGCCACTGGTTGATTAACTACACCCAGAACATAACCTCTGCCAGGCTGTGGTGAGAATTCTTCTGTGTGCTTTTCCAATGCTAAATTGTCAGCACAAGACTAGGAATGATGATGAAGATGCTCTTTTCAAAGTTGTGCCTTGAAACCTGGAGCTGGCACTTGCCCTTTTTTTCATCCAAATTGCAGAGAATGAAATTGAGGCTGATGAAGAGCAAGCAGCACTGCCCTCGGGTGGCCTGATTAATCCTTCACAGAGCTAAGGCTTTCTCAGTTTTCCCTTCAATTCCTGGAAGAGGTTTCTCTCAAAAATAGCACCTAGAATTGTAGTGTCACCAAAACATATGTATATGGAATTGAAGCTTTCAATATATGTTGGGAATATTAATAATGTAAAGGTTTTTTATTATTTTTACAGTAATCTGTAAAATATTTCCATGCAAAAAGAGAAATCACTGCAGAATGAAAAAGTGAAGTAAAATTGTCTTTGGTAACCTTTAAACAGTTCAATGTCAGCAAAGATAAATAACAAAGTATTCCTCTTTGAAACTGATCAGAAAGAAGCATGAGAATAAATTGTGTACAATTTAACTTTGTATACATAGTTGTAAATAGACAAACAAATAATTCTTCCCTTCAGTTGCTTTAAGGTGGTTTAACCTGTTATATTTAGTATTAGACATCTCAGTTTAGCTGTGTAAGCAACTAATTATGAAAAACATTAGCAGACTGATGTTTGTCATGTTACTTCTGTTTTTAGCTGTGGTCTTTAGCAGTGTTGAAAAACTTACCTCTATTGGATAAAGAAACTTTATACTACTGTACTTTCCTCTATATAATAGTTTATTTTATCATAAATATCATCGTGCTAATTAGCAGCAAATGAGTTGGGAGCTTTCATGACAGATTTCCGTGGGCCGTTCTGTAACATGGGTTCTCTAGAACATTTGGATTCTTTCTAGTGAAAGATTCACAGACAGTGCTGAATTAGTTTGTCATCCCTAGAAATAATTATGATGGGGTTCAAAGACAAATTTAAACAGCATCCTATTGAAAAATATTTTTTTAGGTAGTGATACATCACAAGCATGTTTTTCTTATCTTTCATGTGTTCAATATAATTTTAATGCTATATTGCCTCCACCTGCTTAGCACCAAGCAGTAATCATGGCTTATGTGAAAAGTTACTATTCTACTAGACAGATTCAGCTTCATGATTACGACTAGTTTGGCTGGCTGTGTTTAGGCTATTATCAATAACGATTTTACAGATCAGATTTATCTCTGCTTCCCATACCAAAAGGTGCCAACTACCATAGGGAATTAGAACAGCCATAACCTTCTGTTTATTCCAAGCTGACATTTGAATTCCTTGTATTCACAGAAAACTCTTTCCATACAAATCTCTTGAATACACTTTCAATGCAATCTAATATGTTAATATCAAGATTTTTTTTTAGAAGATTAAGGGATGATGATACTCCCATTCATATTCAGAGAAGGTTAGTTGTCTTACTTCCTTATATTCCTGTTAAATGCCACCTCACCAACTACTCAGATCATACAAAATGAGGGATGGATAAGGTTATACAGTACATCCGTCCCCAGCATATTATCAGCATATATTTTGTTCCTGAAGTTTGTTGGAACTTACCTCAAAACCATCAGTGATGGAGGCATTCTATTCTAGCGCCTCACTATCCTTTAAGAAGATCTAAATGTCTAACCTTAATCTCTGTTACTGCAATTTCAGCTCATTGTTTCCTGCCCAACAATGTGTTGAACAGGTTATTCCCTTTATCTTCACAGCACCATTTAACATTACTTGCAGCATTTTATTGTGTTTCCCTGTCAACATCCCATACTCGAGACTAAAAAAAACCCAGGTCCTTCTCTATTTCATTGTAGTTGACAATTCTGAGACCCCAGATCCTGATAATAGTCCCTAACTGGAGTTTCTTCCATCAGTCCACGTGTTTCTTGACGTGCAGTAGTGAAAATGGAGGCCTTAGCAGTGCTGAGCTGAGCAGGAGGATCGCTTTGCTTGTCATACCATGACAGCATGTTGACTCCCTTTCAGCCTATAATCTACTAAAATCTCTGGATCTTGCAGAGCAGAACTGCCAGTGATCCTTCATCCCATAGTTGTGTCCCCAATTGTTTCTGCTTAAATTTAACTCTTACAAAACTCTTCCCCAAGTATTCTTCCAATTAACAGATCGTTGATGGCAGCCTTCTGAAAATGATTTTTCAAAAAGTTTTGCATCCACCTTACAATATTTTTATGAGAAATTTTCATATGAAACAGCACCAGAACTTTACTAAAGTCAGAAAATCTGATTTACCCAATTTACAACCTCTGCTACCCCAGGAAAAAAGGGAATTAAACTCTTCTGAGTTACTGGTTCTTGAAAAATCCATATTCTAAGCTCTCTGTTTTCCAACTATTTCTATTTGGTTTAGGATGCCTACAAACAGTTTGAGTATTTTTTCTTTCTTCTTTTTTCTTTTTTTTTTGGATGTTTGTTCTGAGTATTGAACTTACACAGATGGATTTATGGTTTCCAGCTATTTCTTCATTTTTGGAAATATGCTATATGCTTGTCCTTCTGCAGGTTTTAGTACTTTACCTGTTCTCAGGCTCTCAAAAATTAATGCAAATAGCTTTAAGATTCCTTTAGAGTTTTTTTGCCTCATATTTCACACTGAAGCCTTGTCCCCCTCTAGTTGATACTCATTACTTTAGCTGCATGAACACGAATAATCTAATGAAGGAGTGATACTTACTCCCTTACTCTTTTTGTTGGTATGTCATCCTTTATTATGAATGTAGTTGTCAAGCTGACATGCCATTTTCACCCTTGTGTAATCCCCCTGGCTCAGCAGAAATTCCCCAGAGGGAGGATCTTTCACTCTCCTTTTTTTTCACTTGCAGAGTGACTTGACTTTACCAGATTCACGCCAGTTGTGAAAAGGGTGACTTTCCTGACTGTAACATGAACTTTCATTTCTTGTTCATCTAGATGCTCTAATCTAATGTTTTACATTAATCTAATGTTTTACATTAAGAAAAAACAAACAAACACAACTTGATTTTCAGATGGATTTTTACGTCTTCCATTATCATATCACTGTCTGCTGTTACATTAGTCTTCTTGACAGATTTCCACTTCCCCCTGCTCATTTTCTCAAATGATTTAAAGCCATATTTGAAGACTGACATTGCAGCATCCCTTTTCTTTGCATGTTCCTTTGTTTTTATTCGGTTATTTATGTTGGCTGCACATTAGAGACTAGATTAAACAAACTATTTTCTATTATGCTTTACTGAATCAAAGCTCAAATTATGAATCAAGTTTAATTTTCTGTTGATGATTTTCGAAATGCTGTGGCACTATATTTCCCTCAGTAACTACTTTATTTACTATTCATGAACATGTGTGATATTTCAAAACTATTCTAAACACCCATCTAAACACCTTTCAAAATTTCAATCTGAACTTCACTGACTCTTAAAGAGATTTGTGAGTTGAAATAATGTGGACACTTTAAAATGTGACTTGATTTCTTTCTAAATATTGACATAAGAGTTTAAAAATTAGCTGACGCTTTCTTAAGTATAGTAACTGAACAATATGCATTACACTTCATTAGAAAATTACTTTTTCATGTTTCCTTAATTATATATATATTTAAGAAGCTGTGCTTAGAAAAAGGTTTAAAATGTCGTAGAAGTCTGAGATATTCACACACTGAATTTAGATTTGAATTAACCTCTATGAATACCTAATGTAGCAAGATTCAAATGCAAGTATGATTTTTTTTTTTTTTAACATAAACATCATTCTATGAACTTCTACTACAACCAGCTGATGCTGGTGATAGTCTCCTCCTTCAGTTACCGAGTGGGCTTTGGATCAAGCCTATAAGCAACAATTTTTGTCTGTGACAAACTTGCTTTATTGGCATACTTCCTCATGATGCAGCAGACAATTTCTAAAGAAAAAAAAATCATAACACTCCCAGTCTTAACTGATTCTTCCAGATATTAGAACAGATAACCTGATTATCTATTCCCATCCATTTTGGGTGATAAAAGGAACAGATCTCCTTGCTATCTAAATGTCAGCATACAATAAAGAAACCTGATGAAGGTGACCCACAGCTCCAGGAAAGAACGTTTTAGTTCTATTATTCTGCAAAATTGCAAGGAGACTAATAAAGCCGGGAGAAGATTGTAAAATGAATTATCCTTAGCTGTACTTTCCTTTATGGCCTGATTGCGAAGCAAAGCACTTTCCTTTCATTCCCTATAAATATCTTTTCCTGTCATCCTCTGGTTTATTTTAGAGATATGATCAGCTTTTATCTGCTTTTAAAGATCCATTTCTGACAGACGGTAACAGCATTTGGAACCTTGCCTTCACTATCACTTTAGACATTTTGTGCAATGAAACTGGTCTTTTTTCTTCTTAGTTTACAGATGGCAAAAACTGATGCATCAGCCTCCTTGATGTTTCCCAGTGGGCATCAAGAAATGACCAGGCAAAAAGCCAAGTCTGACTGAATTCAACGCAGAGATGAAAATTCAACAACACTGTTTTTTCCTAAGTTTTTTATTCAGCTACAACTCAGATTGTCTTTACAAAGTAGGAAGGACTGAAACTCTCCAGTAACCTTTATGGGAATTTCTGAACAACCAAAACCTCAAGTCATCCTTTATTGTGAGTGGAGGCCACACTGGAATTACTTCAGTCACTTTGCACACTATATCTTTGTTCACAGGAGCAATGCATGATTCAGATTGCTTGCATAGTTACCAGTCCCTGGTTCACTACAGAGTTCATTGAGGAGAAGCAGCTGTATCAAGTTAAGCATTTATATTAGGTAATACACTCAGCTCCAGTATTTTTACTACCTGTTTTTTGCTAACTGAATAGGGAGACTTTACCAGGTAGTCTACTGATCTGGATCAATCTTTGTTGTCTAAGCATTCCGCATGATGAGGTTAGAAACTAGGCAGATTAATACTATCTTTGGTGTCTAGGTTCATCTTTGGGTGGGGTTTTTTTGCTCATTTTTAGCCAGGTACAAAGAGACTCTGGAAGTATGATGTACACAACTCAATAATATAATAATTACTTACTGATTAATACTCCCAAAAGACGTGTATATTCAACAAGCTATTAGGCTAAGTGTTAGTGTACTCACCATCCCTGACAGATGACCCAAAACCCTTTGCTGACCAGGCAGGTGTTGGTCGGGAGGAGAGGGATCAGCCTTTGTGGTACATGGTACATGGACAGCTAAACACCTGGGGAGTGAAGGAGGAGCTTATAGTAGATATAACCAAGAGAAAGGGTTACATTAGCCTTAACAAAGCAGTATGTCTGAGTTCTTTTCAAAAGCTGACTGTTTAGATTTTTATTAGTGGAAACAGCTAACAAGTTGCTCATCTTTAACCCATGTACAAGCTCAGCTATCAAGACAGCTAGTATAGAGAATAAGAGCTATTGTTGAGTTTTGTTTCCTTGATAGCCTCTGAGAAGTGCAGTAGTAGCATATACCTGGTTCTTAAGGTGCTCATATACATATTTACCACAACTGGCACTAGTTAACCTGGATGACCATAGCCTCTGCTGTTTTAATACTAGAATTCAAGAATGAGAATAGTTGTGGAAACGAGCTGCTGTTTCACCTCACAGGAGTCCTCCTTTCAGAGTGCTGTTGAAATCCAAGAACAGACTAGCCTGAAGAGAAATTTGTGGCTAATTAGAAAAAAAAAAAATGTAGTCATGTGAAAGCTACCTTGAGTAACTGATGAAACATTCTGACAAGAACTTTTGGATCTACCTCAATCGTGATCCACCAGTCAATAGAAGATCCTGATTTGGTCACCTTTATCCAATCTTGCTTGACCTGCATATCTATTCTTCAGCATCAGAATCTCCTAGATCATCTGCCTGGGTCTACCTTGATGTTGGTGAGTGGCATTAGGAGTCCATTTACTGAGTTCTGTAAGCAGGTCAAAGGTATGGAGTGAGGAATTAATGCTCTCTAAGTACATGTCATGCATAGTCTTAAAACAACTGAAAATAAGCCATTTCCCACTTAAATTGAAAGACAACCCAATATAGTATTGAATGTTATCTTAGGGTGCTGCTTATGTTACAGAATGAATAATTAAACCAAGAAAGATGTGAAAGAAACAGACAGAATCAGATTAAACAAAAATTAATTTCTTGGAGAATATTAATTTTATTAAATGAAGTAAGGAGGAGTTTCTTATTAACATTTAAAATTATGTTCAGAATTTTCTATTTATGAAAGATTTTAAAATTCATATCTAATTAAGTTATGATTACTGCAGCATAAAGCCAAATGAAAAATATGTGCATTGAATGGCAATTGATAATATTCAGTTATATTTCTAATTCTGAATTGGAATTAACAACAAAAGCGTGACATCACTGAAGTAACTATGTAGTTATGAACAGGATTGAACTAATCAGGTTATGAATAAGAAATAATAGGACATTAGGAAGTAAAATTTGCATACAGTAAACTTTGAGGAAAACATTTTGAGTTTTTTAGTATATATTCTTCTGAGAAGATCCTGAAATACTCTTCTTTTTTATATACATGATTATGGAGATAAATGTTCAGGAACTTTCAATATCTCTGGAAAATGTTCCTTTGACAGACCAGGAGCCTAAAATCTGTGTAGATTAAGCTTTCCTTATAAAAGAAGGCTTTTAGAAAGACACCTCTTAACATAACTCACTTTGACTTGTTTTTGTGGTCATGTATTGGTGTGAAGAAACTATAAAGAGAAGATGATAGACTTCTGACAAGTGAGACCCAGAAATGTCACTGCTGAAGTAGTGCTGCTATGCTACACTTCACTATAGTGAAATATTTGCTTAACTTTTGTAGATACTGTACTATATAGTGAAGTGTCACTACAGAAATCAAACAGAAGAAGCAATCAGTGTAACAAGTGTAGTGTAACACACAAATCCTAGTGATACACCCAGTAAAATAAAGCCACATCACTGAGAATCAAAATTCTTGTATTCTAATTAGAGAAGAAGAAAAAAACAATGTTTTACTTGTCTGATTTAAGATAAGAACTATATGGGTAAAATACACAATCATCAAACTCGCTGCATCCTGACACCTATTATGTTTTTCTTAGGTGGTAGCATATCTAGCAAGGAGAATGATTCTTAACCTGGGGAAAGACATTTAAACTGAAAAATAAAATGATTTATTTTGCTAGAAGTGTTAAATACTCTTTTGAAGTTGCAGTAATGTGCAGAAGAAAATTCACAAGAGCTAAAGAGATACTATTGGTATCATAACCAGAAAGCATACTGGCTCCTTGCGTGCATGTGAGAACTGGGAGGTCCTGAGTTCTGGCCTCTCCTCCTAAACAGTTGTTTGTTTGTTTGGTTTTCCATAGGTTTCTCTTTTATGTAGTGGCAAATCGATTTCCTCTCTCCCAAAATAAGGGTCTGAACTAATGGTTTGGGCACAACTTTCTAGGAAGAGAAGTTTAATTCTGTTAATTTGGTGTCAGTGAGTAACAGCTGACATGTATTCACCTTAAAAATATTGATTTTAACTTCTTAGAGCACACAGAATACAGAAATCTTTTATGAATTGTCGTTAAGGGCTATGTATAAACCTGGAAAGTGTTCTTTCTGGCTTTCTCAGGTGACTCTTGCTTTAGGCTCATACACCCCTGCTTGCCAAACATGTGATCAGGTTGACACACTGCTATATTAAAGTTAATAAAACAAAGCCTACAATAGGAAAGGCATATAGGTTCCTCAAGTTAACAAATGTTTCCTGCACTCATTAGCTGCAGTTTACTAGTGAAGCTTTCAGTAATGCTTAGAATTCACCTGTGAGCTCTCTTGGAAATAAACCGTGAAACTTCTTCAATTTTGGTGGAAATACAGTTGTATATATGCCAACGATTCCAACATCTAGGTTTAAATATTTTCGCTATTTCTAACTGCAATATTAATCTTTTCCCCAATTTTGATAGCTGTCTACACTAGAACTGGAATTTGGCTAAAAGTAGTGTGATAGGCTGTGTGATAGCAAGAACATTTTCTGAGGTGAAAGAATCATTCAGAACCGTGAAGGTATCAGGAAGTCAAACCAGTCCAGACTCCATTCTGGTTGGGGGTAGGATGACCTGAGACTAAAGGATGTGTTGAAGAGGACTTGATGAATCTTGCCAGAGGTCATCTTGTATTGATGAAGGACACCGACAGAATTTTAGAAGACATTGTTTTGCTTAACAAGAATAACATCTCATTGATGGAGTTCAAGGAACAATTAAGAATCTAAAAAAAAAAATCAGACCAGTAGCCGGTAGGATTCTTCAGACATAGTTGTAGCAGGAATAGATAGCGATTAGTAGTATGTACCTCAGAACACTTCGCAGGGAGAAGAAAAAATTCCTAAAGAATAAGGAAAGTCATGCTTAAAGACGACATCTAAAAAAAAACCCCAAAAACAAAAACAAAGCAAAATGAGGAGCTCTGCTCTCAGTAATCACTCATTAAGCAACATTCCCTGGAGAATTTGTAAAATCTTCACTTTTGATAGATGAAAACATACCTGAAGAGCAAGCCAATGCTGAAGAGCTGCTGAGGCTGAATGTGGACAAATACAAAAAGATCAATAGAAAACTCTCCAAGTGTTTCTTTGATTCAAAAAAAGTTTGACTTTGTTTGTGGATGACTAAATTCATTCTAATATGATGAAGTCATTCCAAAGGTGCATCTACTGTCTAGCAGAGAGATGGATTTGCAAGAGGATTGTTAGTCTTTGGAGTGATGTTTTCCAAACAATGTTTTCGATTTACTGCTGATAGCATCTTATGGGTGAATTTAACAACAAAAAAAAAAGGGCAATTTTTGATAACACAGTGAAGAGTAAATTCTTTGGCCATGTCTACCAGGTAGAGAATGCTTGTCTACCAGAGACTGTAATCTTTGATGGTAGCAGACTAAGCAGTAGACTGTTCAGGAAGTGTGTTAGTAATAGAAGATAGATGGCAAGACAAATAGGCTGCTGAAGAGGCAAAAAGGAAAGTAGAGCACTGAGTTTGTTAGGTGTACGTAACTCAGACTATGGAGCACAG
Organism: Struthio camelus; assembly: GCF_040807025.1. Classification (NCBI taxonomy): domain Eukaryota; kingdom Metazoa; phylum Chordata; class Aves; order Struthioniformes; family Struthionidae; genus Struthio; species Struthio camelus. Next base: position 114,114,877 of record NC_090942.1, on the reverse strand, counting down.
AAAGGAAGCATGGGCTGAAGAAATGAACAAAGATGAAAAGCTGGGTGGTTTTGGCTGCAATCCTAACTCTTCTGCTAAGTGTCATCTTCCAATATATGCAATTATTTCGTATATTTTCATCAGTAGTTTCCTATGTGGAGTGTGGATAATATAGCTTAGCAAACTATCTGGCAGAACAAGAGTGGGGATAAATTAGCTAGTTTATATAAACTATATAATTAAATATTAAAAACAAGCACTGTCCCTAAGACACAGAAGATACTAATTCAAGTAATGAGTAAGGGCACAACATATAAAGAAGGAAAGTAAAAGCACAGTTTAATGACCAAAGTGTTGAGTAAGATTTCATAATGTTTTTATACTACAGGGTCGTAGAAGGATTGGCTTGCCACATTTATTATCCATTTTACTCATGTGTTAAGTACTAAGGAAATGACATAGACAAAGAAGAATTAATCAGATGCTATCCTCTTATAATTCTATTTCATTTTATCGGAGGACTTTATAATAAAAGTCCTATGCCTCTCATACTAAAACTGTTGGCCTTTTAGGTTCACATAAACTCCTCTGATTTATAGTGCACTTTCCCTTTCACCCCAATCAGAAATTAATTTTTTTCACGTTTTGAAGAGTGGAAAATTTTACTTCATGTTATTAGTTCAATCTTTAAATATCTTCTTCCGCTGCTTTTTGTGATGAGTTGTATAATCTGTAACTGATAGAAAAGGATAGTAGGGGAAAAAAAGACCTTAAACACAAGAAGGTTAGTAGAAATAGGTATACAGGCTGTGATGATTCTAGCATTCTCTGCTAACTCTTACATCTTTTGCAATCTGCTGTAGAAATATAATATTTCATAATTAGTTACTAAGAACTAGGAGCTATTTGTTATTAATAAGTACTAGTACTTCTTTGGTTTCACTAATGATTTTGTCAAAGAATGACTGGAGCACAGCAGACTTTTAGCCAAGTCTTCGTTTCTTATTTACACCCTACACAACTTGCCATATTTCTGTTCTCTCCAGGCTGTCTGTCAGCATCCAAATCTACACTTTGCATGAAATTTTAGAGGAAACAAGTGTGCCATCATTATGGCCTTAATTTAGTAAAATGAGTTGTAAAAGTAATAAGGAAAAGGGTTTTTTTCTGATTTTTTTTTTTGTTTTGGTCATATGAAAAAAACATGACATATATCTTACATTTTTGATTAAATCTTTGGAGTTGTTCAGCAAAATTCCTCAGTGCTATTCTAGACATTGGCAAAGTTAAAGGGTAACTTGGCAAGGACTTTCCATATTAAAAATTTGGTGTTAGGCTTTGCTTCTCTGCCTTACTCATTTCTTTTACTCTGAAACATTTTAAAAGAGAAAATGTATAACATGAAGCCTACATGACCTTCTAATTATCTGTCTACCTCTTGTTACTGATTCTCTTCTGTCTTTGGTTGGCGATACTAAAATCAGTCCTAAGTAACCGCTTGTACATAGTAGATAGTCATGCAACAACAGCTAGCTTTTCGTGTCAAGCTATTCAATCACCTTTCTGCGTAGTGTTTATAATAGTTAATGACATCTCTTTCAGTGCAAGCTCTGAACTATGCAGTTTCATCTTCAGCAAAGACATGAACCACTTTCCTTTGATTTTTCTATTCCCTGTTTTAGCTTTTCTTTTTACTGGCAAATACAGTAGTTCTGATTTTTCCAGAGATCTGTTTTTTATTCTCATGATTCTCACTAAAATTATTGTCGTTTGTATTCAAAAGTGCCCATACCCTTGATGTGCTGGGGGCTGTATAATCCTAACAAAACATCCAGAAGAACAAACATTCAGCACCGAGATTACTTGCTATTTCAAAGGTGCAGAAGGTTTCCTTTTATTTTCCTGTTTTTTTTTTTTTTTTTGCTCGCATGAGGCAAATTATATCATGAAAAAGAAAGTTAAATTATAGCTAGGCAGTTGCTAGCCATAGTCTGTTTGCTTTTGTTATGGTGGTGTCTAGAGGTCTCATGACTGAGATGGTATCTTGCAATATGTTGTGTCCACTGTGATGTGCAGGTCACAAAACTACTTCTATCCAGCTTTTTTGTTTCTGTGTCCCTGAGGCTAAAGAACATATTTGCAGATAGGTGTGAGCTCATGTCTTATTTTAAATTAAGGTCTTAGGATCTGCATCAGCAATCAGAACCATGCAGGTGAATGCAATTACATGTTGAAGTCTTTGCTGACAAATCATACTGAAGCTAGAATGTACACATCTGTAGGCAGATAACTGTTGTTCTTAATTCAATAGAAATGGCATGTACACACGCACACAAAAAGAGGTATGCATCTGCAGCTCTAATTAATACATTCAGTGAAGTATATAAATTAATTTGGGTAATATTAAAGTAGATATTGGATTAATAGTAGAAAATATCTTTGAATAATATTTTCAATAATACTTTTTAAAAATATGTTAATATTTCCATTGTTTTAAATGTACTTATAAATTTAATTATATGTACATACATATTGTAGTATGTATGTTATATGTATGTGTGTGTAGATAAAAATAATCACACGCAACCTTAGTTAAATGTCTTAATACCCAAATGTGCAACTGTTAAGTTATTCATTAATAAAAGTGGATTCTGTCCCACAGTAGATGGCATGGGATTTTTCAGGAGAAATAAGAGCTGTAGTCCTTTCTGCCTTTCAACTTCCCTGTGCACCCTGTCATATGATTGGTAATGACTAAACCATGTATCACAGTTGTGCAGCCAAAGGCTTAGTGCACTAGAGAGAAGCAAAATGGCTTTGTTCTACTGTTTAGCAAAGCTTTTGAATGGTCTGTGTTTAACAGCAACAGCAGAAGTGTCTCAAACATTAATTTGTAGAAATGGCAAAATCTGGTGGTACTTCTTTTCCTCCCAGCAGTCATAAATTGCAAAGAAACCTAAAAATAAATAAAGTAGGAGGACAAGAGAAGAGTCAGCTGTCACTTGCAAGAATTTCAGTCATGATTCATTCTTAGTTCTAGTCATTTGAGTAGTTTTTCACTCTGTGCTCTTTAAGACATTTTTTCTAGTTGCAGTTAGGAATGCTCATCCTAAATGTCACTTAAAATTTTAAACCTTCTAAGTTAAGATATGAATACTTCAAGTTAAGATTTTATATCAAGAGGTTTTAGGGATACAGAAAATATTTCAAAAATGATTTCAGCCTTGTCCACTTTAATAGTTAGATTTTCTTCTCATTGCTGACAGAAGCTGATTAATTCCTGGTGGAAGAGGAAAATGAACCAAACTAAATAAAAGGAGAATTGAGAGTTGATAGTTAAACAAAACAAAACAAACCCAAAGAAAAAGACTGCTAGAGTAGCGGTCTTAGGACTATGTGTTTACTTTGCTCATAATGGCAGATAAAGATAGTGATTAATCAAATTCCTATCTGATTTAAGCCATATCAGAGGGGAATGGAGAAAAAAAAAAAGAAAAAAGAAATCCAGTCCGTTCTCTTTATTCCACTAAGTAAGCTGCACTAGTAATAGGTAAGCCTTTTGTCACAGCAGACTGTGCAGTAGAATAAAAAAAAAAATCATTCCTGTGTGGGAAAGGGTCTCTAGTGAAAGAGTAAACTACATAAGCAAAGGCTTTCAAATACTATAGCTGCAGTTGCTTATAACTTTTACTTCTTGTTTAATAGGAGAAGAGATACAATTCTTCTTTGGGTGCAGTACTGGGAATACAATCATAAATTCAGAGTTTTTAATAGCTCTACTTTTTATTTTTAGATGGAAGAAGAGCTCTCGTAGTCCCTTGATAAAAGAGTTTTGAAAGCCACAGACTTGCCATGGAATTTTACATGAGAAGTGCTTATTTAAGGAAGAAATGGAGCATCCTCTCCTATGACTCAGCCTTCCCAAGGAGACATTTTTCTAATCTAATAATTCTAATTCTTTTCTTTTCTAATCTTGCTATTTCCCACTCTGTCTTGGGCTGTGTAGGTAGCAGTAGTAATTTTTCTCTCTCTCCTACTCTCTGCAACACTCCCATCCCAAACAAAGCTTATTTCCAAAAGGCCTTTTAAATAGCACAACAGACAGAATTCCCTAATCCTGGGATCTGTGACTGTAGTAATGCTATCAGTGATTGGCTCTACTTTCACTGTGCCCATGTGCCCACTGCTGTTGCTGTACTACCATGCTAACAAAAAACAATGCAAGAAAACAGAAAACAATCCATTTTTTAGGAAAGCCTCTAGTTGCAAATACTTCTCTGCTCCAAAGAGCTATCATCACCTGTGCCACACTCTCAGTACCACATACTGACCTGGCTGAAAGATTTCTAATAAGATTCCTGCTCTGACACGTTCAGACAACAAGAAGAAATATTTGGCTGCACTCTATTACAATTATATATTTACAAGACTAGGGTTGATACTATATTTTTAGTCTATTTTCTGCACTCTATTTTCCTGAATGCCACCAGTAGTATTACGTGACCTTCTGTTTGAGTTCATTTGTCTTCCAGGGCTGAAAACTGCATTTTTCTGTTATCACATCATCTGAAGAGACAGCCTGTAATGCCTTACTCAGTCTTATAGCAGTTTAGGATAACATGGAAAGTGGGGTTAAATGAAACCAATTTTAGGCCAGTTACTACCCAAAACTGTTTGCAAAACCTAATAAACCTGCCTTTCATTGCCTAACAGTGGTTCAGTAGAATCTGGTTTTTCTCTCAAGTAAAATACCATGTGCGACTATTACATTACATGATAGGTTGTACATACAAAATTTTAATCTTATGGCAGCAGTGTGCCATTAAAGATTAAATGCAAAAATTTTTTTTGATATTATGAACAAATATGTGTAGATGTTTTTAACATTTGAAATATTACTGATGTATTTCCATATTTTTTCTCCTCGTTGGAAAATACATTTCCATTAATATAAAAATGTGGAGTATCTTATTCCTTAAGGCAAAGGAAATAAACTATACTTGGAGGAGGATATTTTTTCTGCTCTTGCATATCTACACAGATTTATTGGAAGGAGGACTAGGTATACTTTGTGCCCCTCATAGTATTCTTCCATACTGTGACGTTGCGTCTATGTCTGTGTTGCAACCTATTCTAGTAAAATTTCCTTCAAAATTGTTAAAAATATACATCTCTGTAGATACACATTCACAGAAAACTTCATTTAGACCAATGATCTGGATTCCTGTTGAGAACAGAAGTAAATAGACTCTTCCTTGATTCACAGCGTAAGATCCACAGATTTCAGATCTTCTTCTCTCACAAAAGTGGAGGGAAATGTATGGACCTACAAAAACTTCTTTGAAGGTTAATGGGTATTCTGCTTGCTAAAGAAATTTAGAATCAGAGCTAGTGTGATTAACAATTGTTCTCCTCGGAATATTGTCAATTTTATTGTGTTAATTTAAACCTTAATGTCCAAATCAAAACTAATTTGTCTAAATAGCTATTTGAAGGAACTGCAATATTACACTCTCTAATTTCATTCAGGTGATACAAAGTTGAGGCTACAGAGCTGAGAGACCTCCCTGAGAGGAAATTTAGTCCGGGAAGTACTATATATATATATTTTTTTAACCAACTAATTAACTTCTATAATCTTGAGCACCTTTAAATTTTCAAGTCATGCAACTTGGTGTTAATAAAAGGAGTACTTCAGGTACTTTTCAAAATAATTAAACAGAGCTAGACTGTGAATACAAGAATTTCTTTGTTATTCTTTGTAAAATATGAAAATGAAATTGTATAAAGTAAGATTTGGGAATGGATGACATTGCTTATTTGGTTTTCTCTTTCCCCCCACCCTGTCCTCTTTTAGTGTGGCAGAGTTTTAAAAAATAAAAATAAAAAGAAGAAGAAGAAGAAGAAAGATTATGAAGTAAACAGAAAGGAATAGGGATCTGTGGAGCACACTTCAGAAACAAGTATTTTTCATTAGATAGTCTTAAAATATGCTTTAAAAATTGCAGAGCTTTTTGAAAGACAGAGTAATTGTAAGTAGCACAGATACAAATTTTCACAAAGCAGCTCTATCATGTCTGACAGGGTCTATAAATTACAAAGCAAACATGAGCAGAAAAGTAAATACATTTTGTATATAAAGAGTGTCCCTTTACAGGCCTATTTAACATTGTTACAGAAGATGCAGCTCTTCCTCAATGAGAAATGAAATATTTAAATATAGTGAGAAGCACTTCAAACATCCACCTGCACTTCAGAAATTCCTGATATTTGATTTGTGGCTCTGTATTACCTTTTGTCACACATCATAGAACTGACTTACTCAGAAGAAGATCTATGGGACAGTTAATTTAAAAAAAATTTTCAGATCAAATCAGATCTAATACTCTGGCTATAGTGAAAGATCCTGACTTACATCAACCATGGTGCGAGTCTGGGCCACCACTTTTGACTGGTAGGCCTAGCCTAGCAGACTTTATTATTGGAGATTACAAATAATTGTATTGTATAACCATTTTCACATAGTGAATAACTATAGACTTCAAACATTATCATTTTAATCTCATACTATTACTTACCTTACGCAAAATACTGTGAGATAGAGTAGCTAAAAATATTAATAGTAGTTTAGCGTGTAAGTAGCACAACATCAAGCACACAACAGGTGACTTGTGTCAGCATAGCATTAGGTTAGGCTAATTAGAAGTAACATAATCAGGAAATACTAGAGATGTTAGAGAAAGGTGAATTGCAGCTTTTCACAGGTGAAAAGGTCAGACTAAACAATTTAAGTGCAAAGTAGCTCATAGATATAAATGATATATATAAATCACTGTAATGATAAATGATTACCTATATAGATTAAGATAAAGTTGTAATAGTGATTAAAATGTTAGAAGAAGGATCTAGAACCAGGTAATGTTGCTCTGACCTTGAGATTTGTTAATGCAGGAAACTACATTTTGAAACTTTTCAGAATTGACATGCTAGTTCAGTTTTCTGCCCTAGGAGGTTAAAATTCCTTACTGCCCTGCCCCTTAAAATAAATATTTTTGTCTAGTTATTACCTTTTTCCTCCTTTTTCTTTCTTGTCATTTAGTGCCCACAATGTCACCAACTGCATATGCTTTGTATCATTATATCCAAGGTAATAGTTATTTGTCTATTGCATTGTTATTTATTTACTCAGTACATTACATCATCAGATTATTAAGTAATATTCTTTTTATCTATTACTGTGAATATCTGTTGCTAGTGTCATTGGGCAGGATCTTTGAACAAGAGAACTATCCTATGGTTCTTAGCTATTTTGGGGGAGAAGAGGTGGGCGTGGGTTGGGCCATGGTACCTCTGATACGTTAAGATGAAGCACTGGGTGCGAACGAACTCATTCAGATCCAAAGAGGCAAACATGACGTTCAAGAAAGTCACATTCAGGAAAGGAAATTTTGAGCACATTTTTATAAGCAGATGGTGCTTATATGCTTCCTGAGCTATGAAAGGACTAGCTCACTGGAACCAGGCCCAAGGGTGGTAAGCAAATGTAGCATTCTGACACTTCATTAGTGGCACCTAGCTTTCTGTACAAAAGTTTAGAGGGGACCGTGCTTTTCATTCTAAACTATGTCAGGATGATCCAAATTCTGTTTAAGGCTCAGTAAACATTTAAACTTGGGATCATTACTGGATTTACGTTAGAAAAAAAAAGAAACTATACATACGTATTTATATATTTAAAATAAACTTTTAAAAACAGGAGGCATGCACAACTTTGTCAGACCAATAGTCCATCCATGCAAGTCTATCTCTCGGTAGGAGATGCCATTTAGGAATCATGCGCAGACTTAGCTGCCTGCCAAGCTTGATTATTTCAGTTGTCCTCTGTACCTTCCCTAAGTCTACTCTGATATTGTTCAGAGACCAGAAACTGTCCATTCAGCAGAAAACATGCTCCAGATATAAATGCACCAAAGGTTTTAAATAAAGACAAACTGATTCCCTCTCTCTTATTGCCATTAACTTTTCTGATGATGCCCAACATTTTGTTGGCTTTTCTGGCTGCCAGTATGGATTAAACTGAAGATTTCGGAGAACTGTTAACAATGACTCCAGGATCTTTATCCTGAGTTGTTAGTGACAGTTCCAGCTTCAGCTGCATGTAGGCATGGTTTAGATTATGTTCCCCTAGATGTATGATATTGTGTTTATCTGCACTGAAGGTGATCTGACACCTGTTTTGCTAATTTCTCAAGTCTGAGAGATCCTTCTGGAGTTTCTTGTCGTTACTGCTGCTGTTAGTTACAGCAGAGTTTAACCTCAGCAGCACTGGACCTTTCACTATGTGTCCTTTCTTTAGGTCATTGCCGAAGAAGTTAGCTAAAACCAGTCCCAGTGCCAGTCTTTGAAGGACTCCATTACAGACTCTTCTCTACCCTGAAAAGTGAGAATTAAGCCCTTTCCTTTGCTTTACGTATATAGAGCATTATTCGATATTGAGATTAGTTGTTTATAGACTCTTCCTCTTTTATATGTTAAGATTTAAATCAAAAACCATGTTTGTTTTCTTGAATTTATCTACAACAAAATGACTTTGAACTCAAGTTTCTTTCAACAGTTTCCCTTAAAAATCATATTTACCAAGATAGGTAATTTTCTCACTGTTGCATGTAAAACTGCATATTACTGTAGAGACGAGAAACAAATATGTTTCTTCAAAAAAGAAAAATGAAGCACCGTGTTCACTTCAGAACAGAACAATTCATGTTTTTAATGTTTAATGTCTGAGTTAGCGTTAGTAGACAACATTTTTTGCACATTATATGCTTTCACCTTATTCTATGCATTTTGGTGCTTTCAAGATGCATATAATTTTTCTTTACTGTGTTTTTCACTTTTCTAGTATTTCTGACTTTTTGAACTTAATTTGCATTTATTTAACCGGAATTTCTTTTTTCTTCTAGGTTTCAAACATGTGATGCATACTGACGTAAGCAATGTATTAAAACCTCCAATGACACTGTAAGCTTGTTCAAGAAAGTTGAATATTTACTATAGCACAGGTAAATATTTTATTAAACAAATGAGTAAAAATAAAATAATATAAATCAGACTTATTTTTCAAGCCTATTCTTTTAGAAGAAATCATCATGAATGTTCTTTTTAATTCTGGAAAAAATAAAAAAACACTCAGGCTTAATATTTCTTATAAAAGATGTGGAACACAGCTAATTCAGCTTTTGCAGATTCTAAATGTTACATTTGCACCTCCCTACAGCCATAAACCTATGAAAACTTGAGATCGTTGCTCCTCAGAAACAGTCTCTGAGGAGAGTTTCTTGCAGATTGTCCTAAAGTTTTTTTATTCCCCAGACAACACTGTATAACTCTAAATTTATATTAGGCTCCTTTGGAAGCCTAATGATCCTGGATATTTTTAGTCAATAGTAATGGGAAAACCTTAAAATATGGGTGTATCTTGAAATAGTTATGTAAAAATGATGCCTTAGAATATGTGTACATATATCTATCTAAACCTCAAATTGATTTTAAGTTAAAAGTGATCATTTTGTGATTAAAAATATTTTAATTTTCCGTTATAGTTTAAGGAATCGACAAAGATATAAGAGAAGGAATTTCATTCTTTTTTCTGATTTGCAAGTTACCAACAGAATTGCCCACTTGTTTCTAGTTCTGTAATTTTTTATGATTTCTGTATGTGAATGAAAAAGAACAAATATCTCAAGTCCATTTGCAGAGCAAGTGGTTAATAATGTGTATTTTTACAGGTAAATTGATTCAAAATGGGCTGCTTATGAAAAAATGTGAAAAATTAGGGCTTTATAATTGCTATCCTCACTACATGTTTTAACATTTCTGTTGAAATAATCTAAACATCTACTAATCAGAAATGCTCAAAAATCTTGAATACTCATATTTTAAGCAAAAGATAAATAGAAACCAAAATACTAAGAAATTTTCAAACTTAAAAATCTCCTTGTTCCTGCATCTCTCAGTTTTTTCTTTAGAATCATACTGAAACCCTCATTTCCTATTCCCTGTCCCTCCCTTTCCATGAAAGAATATGGATGAGATCTGAAGTAGTGGTCTGATCCATAGAGAATTTTTAAAGGCCAGATTTTTGGCAGCATTGCCACCTGGTAAGTTTCTGACAGTTTTTTCCTGTTATCAGGTTTCAGACCAGCTTCTTTTTCTGTTCTTGTTTTTCATTTTTCTCCAGAGCGTATCAAATTAGTCAGAGTTAATTTACATTTATATGTGAATCCTTCCATGCAGAAGGATTGACCAGTTGTCCAATTTTCATTGGTTTTTAAGTGGCAATTCTAATTTTTAAGGGAAACAGAAGTGAGGCTGAAGGCTTGACCTAGAAGAAAGCTATAAAATTTTAAATATCACTAATAGTATTTCTTTTACAGCTTCTTTGGCCTCAGCTTTCTTCTTACTCTGTGCACTATTTTGATGATTGAACCCCAAGGATTTCAGGTTTCGTCCTTTCCTTCTTCATATTGAAGGAAATAATGCTCCTTTAAATTGAGCATGCTCTCTCTGACCTGTGCATCTGGCTTCCCTTTGTTCTGGCTGATGCAGTCAACAAGTAATGATCCCTATGAGGTGGTAACAAACTATATATTAATTGAGGTTTGATTTCTTATGCTTTGCCTCTAAGAATCTTGATCAGTTAAAACCACTATGTTGTCCATAATATAGCTAAAGAATATAAATATTTCATAAAATCAAACTGGATTTCACATACAGATTTCCCAAATCATCCCAAAGGCTTATGGACAAATTATCTTAGTCTTTATGGTATTTATTATATAGCTTAGAACTAGCAACAATTGCTTCTTTGTAGGCATTTCTTATTCTTTCTCCTGTGCAGACATTTATGGCTAGCGTCTTCCAGAGCTGTAAGAAGAGACATCAGTTTTAAATATGAGTTTGCCTAACAGAAACAGAGATTTTGTAAGTTGGCCTGTAGACAGGTACTTTTAAAGCATTGAAATTTAGAGACATAGGTGCTATTCCCATTTTTAATAGTTAAAACACGATGATCTTTTAAGCGTCTTTGGTTAGCTGATCTGCAAATGGGGATAGTAATGCTTGTCAACCCCTGAGATCTAAAATCAACTAATTGCTCAATAAACTGCAGTAATACTTTTATATACAGATATTGATGCTTCAATTCCTTTTTGAACTTGAAATTTCCCTTTTTTGATGTTGTTATTTTGAGTCACAAATTTTTAAATGTATATCAAGAATAAGTTTGCTAACTAGGATTGACAGCTTTGGAAAATGTTCCTGGAGACTGCACACTAAGAGGAGGATGGATTGAATGGTAGTTGTGGAACATTTAAAATCAGTGTTTTTTCCAATGCCCTGCAGAGGTTATAGAAATATTTAAAGGGTTTGCCTAACAAGGATAAAGGTTATACTAGGCTGTATCTAAGTCTTTATTTCAGACTTTTTTTTTCCTGTCTTTTGTGACCCCTGAACATGCAAACAAAAATATGAACTTTTTATTCCATAGCCTGTTTAGAAGTCGAATGAAACCAAACTGACAAAATCCTGTGTGGCTAGTATAGAAAAGGTAGACTGCATATGTTCTATCACTCTGAATAAAAGTAAAGTAAGACAGAGGGGAACCATACCCATACTATTTTCATTTTCTTTTCAAGGCTTCCATATCAGCCTGTAAGACACAAATCTACATGCACAGTAATGTTACTATAATTGCTTTTATTCATATAAACTATTATATTGTAAATTTACTGCTATTTTCAGCTGGTGCTCCATTTTTTACTACCCTGGCTTTTACATTAATTCAATCACAGCAGCAGTAATGTTGCTAGTTCCTCTTGACCTTTCTCTTTTACCTACTTATTTTACCATTCAGCATTATCATTGGAGATAAGACTGATTACTTCCCATGTATGCCATATCTTTTCCTGCCTTGTGCTATTTAGCTGTCACAGAGAACTTTGTACTGGTATGTTCTTTTCACTGCCTTGTTCATGGTGTATGATATTTTCATGTTTTGTTGACCTGTAGTATCTAGTGTTTTATTTCTTGTCATTCTTACCCTCAGACTGTTCCCATGATCCACATCTTTTCCCCAACTGCAGTAGGAGGGGATACCTTGAGATTGGTCCTGTGATCCACACCATTTTCCTCCCAGAGTAAGGGAGGATGTAAGGAAGCATGTGCATCTGGGGGTGCATAATCAGCTAACTAATTCAATATGATTATGTAAGTTGCTTTCTGAATGAAAGCAGTCATTTTAGATTCAGCTCACCTAATTTTAACTATCTAAAAATTAGACATTTAGATTAAACTGTTTATCCACAGTATTGGATAAATGTGCAATAGTCAATGAAGAAAAAATGACTGCCTCCAGAAGGAAGTTCTCCTCACCTTAGTTAGGTGAGAGCGTACACATACTCCCAGTGTTAGCTGCTAGCTCTGCAATCACTTCTCCTGAAGTGTGTTGAATTGATCACAAATCTCCATTCTGGATAATCTTAATGTGTCCCACCTTTTATTTTAATCTGTTAAGAAATATATCTCTCTTATTCTGAATTAAAATAGGATTCCCTAATTTTGTGTTGGGAATTGTTGGAAAAGTAAGTGAATGTTGAACCGCAGATACTTGGAAGTCAGATAAGGCGTTGGTTGATCTGGAAAGTAGCCTGTGGCATCTTCTGGACCTTCTTAAGCAAGGGAGGTTATGGTGTGCTTCTTATTTAAAAAAAAAAAAAAAGGAAAAAATATTCCTGCAAAATTATGGGAAATGTAGTATGTCCCAGTTTTGCTTTCTGTGCAGATTTTTTTCATCTAGCCAGTCTGAAGAATTAAAACTACTTATGACAGCAATGCATTTTTAATTACTTTCGTGATGTGGATCAGTTCACATTGAGACAGATTATTTCCTAGCAATCCATTTGGATCATTTCATTGAACAGTTAATTTTAGTTGCTATTTGTGAACTCTCTTCAAAACTTGAATGAAACTTATGGGGTTTTATGCTTTATTTTTGTTATAGGAAGTCAGAATTTAATTAAACTATGAATGCAGAAAACATTCAGCATGGATTTTAGCTCAAGTGATATGAATCTAAAACTCCTCAGAACATATTTGTCAAAGTCTCAGCATGTTTTCTGTGTAAAGTAAATGTATCAGTTGCTTAATTCCGTTGTTACGTATTACTGTGTTATTTTATGCATTACACAGTCCACCGGTTCAGAGATCACCCCTAGGAAACAGATTCTTGTCAGCTGTGTGAGAGTTCTTGGATAGTATATTAAAGCAAACTCCCCTTCTCAGGTAACTCCACAAGTAGGTCTTCCCCCTGCTGATAAATCTTCCAGTGTTAGGAGACCAACCAGATATCGACTCAGATTTTTCAACAGTTGTTATTCCAATATGTACACAGTGACTCAATCTCACCAATGCTTAGGGACTGAAGGAAGATATCAGTGTCCAACTTCCTTCTCTGTCTTCCCACGTTAACCTAATGGAGACCTCGATGACCTAGGCCCCTGAGCAGTTATGCTTGTTGCATGCCCCTGAAACTAGTTAAATTTTTGGTGTATTCTTGGTCCAAACTGTATGGCTGCAGTGGAAAAATGGAGGTATTGTTTCTTCATCCGTAAACTGAAATACAAGTCTTCCAAAACCAGCTGCTGATTCTGATCATCTCACAGAACTAGGTCAGTCATTGCTGGACATTTTTGTGTCCTATAGCATAGCTTTTTCATCATCCCCAGTCCAATTTAAAAAAGAAAATTAGCAGTTACTTACATCTTGAATGCTGAATGTACTTTTAAAAATTTGTAAAGGGTGACCTTGTCTAAGAAACTCAGGATAAAAAAATATCATCCTAGAAGAAGAAGCAGCCTCCTAAGTGCATTATCCTGGAAATAGGTGAAAAGAGTATGCATACAAAGACTATGTAGTTGTCCGCTAAATCATGGTTCTATTACTAAGCCAAGACTTGCTGGGTCATATATACTTGACAAGATGATTGAAGAGAGAATATCACATTATGAGAGATGATTGAAGAGAGAATAGCACATATATGCTATGCCACTCATAGCCAAGCAATATTAAGCCAATGGATTACACAGACAAGAGAAATATTTTAAGTACCAAAAATATTGATAACTTACTTTGTAAATGAGGGCCGTGTTTTTCATATAAAGTTTCATAGTTGGTAGACCGACCTAATCCTTACATAGAGTTCACACATATTCTTCCCCCTCAATACCTGCAGTTGGAGGAGTTAAAGGTGAGTAATTTTCAGATTTTGAATTTAAAAATATTGCATTACTGAGAAATTTTACTTCTATATGAGTTCCCTTATACATTTCCATTTTTTATGTAACAGTAAAGGTAAGGTAACGGTGTGCTTCTGCACTTCCACAGCAGATAGCTGATTTAGTTTTCTACCTCCCTCTATGGAAGTCTGTGTAGCAAAAGGGACAAATCACTTAGATAACTGAAAACAGTTGCCATAAGAAAGCTGAATTTTACTTCATTTTGATAATGGAGGACAAATCTGTGTGGGGAACCAAAACATTTTCCCACAGACATATATCTGTTAATAGAATGTCAGGCTTTAGGTATGTTTATGATAGACTGGGTATTAGAAGAATTATCTGGACAGAACACTCCCTCCTTTCTGTGTCAGCAGGCTTTTTGCCCTCTGCTGGAGCGTGATTAAACAAGAAAATAAAAGCAGCACAATAAGGCTATAAATCTTGTGGAGCTGCAGATATGTATCCAATATAAACCAAATAAAATGTGGATATATTAGGCTTTTTTCCCATCAATGGCATTTGTCAGGATGGCCTTATCTCAGATTTCACTAGTTTAACTACAGTAATGGTTTTGGAAAACTATCAGTTATCAATACTTAAATAAGTTGCTATACTTGCCTGGTTTTGGACACCGATTATTTTCCTTTGTACCATTTAAACTATTTTTATATCGTGGTATTATTGTTTTATTGCACAGTTCACAAAAGGTATCGTAAAACTAAAACTCAGAAAATAACATGCAACTGATTACACTAATTTCCTATCTGCAAATTGTTTGTCAATAGAACTGACAATTCTAGTTTATTATTTTAATTTGATATTATTTTCTGCAGTGAATAATTTCTGTACAGCAGGCTGCTTGTCACCTATGAGTACTCTCAACGTGCAATATGAAGGAAAAGTATCTCTAATTTGGTAGTTGCACTGATTGATGTTCACTGTTTTCGTGACTGGATCATGTTATTTTTGTCAGTTTAAGCACTTAGCAAACCAACTAAATAAAACTTTCAATCCTATCAATCTGTAGAGGAAGTGGAAGTGGGATTAAAAAAGGCTGTAGAGTGATGCTCAATAGAGAAAATGTAGGTCTGGAGTGCAGGTGGAGACTGAACAAGAAGACAAGTAACTGAACAAGGAATGAAAGAGGAAGAGCGGGTGAAGTCAACGACTATAGGAAAGTTTGCAGTTAAATGGTTTATTTGTCATTAAGAGACATTACTGTGAATAGAATTCTTTATGATTGTGCTATACTACCAATTTTAATTTCTGGGGAAAAAAAAAGATTGTGCAATTTGCACCAGTAAGTATATCTTTGTGTGCACAAACCTGTCATTTTCAACTACCTAAATCAATTTCTATGCTTTTTCCAGCTTTAGTTAGATTAATATTTGTATTCGATTTTGTTACCCCCACACTTCCTGATTTGGCTCTTTATTTGGTTATAATCATTCAAGAGATTTCACAGAAGAAAAAGATGATGCAAAAATCAAACAGGCAACTACTTAGCAGGCAAAAGGGCTTTGTTGAGTATTCTGATTGTGAATTATCAAATTATAAGATGCATGCCTTTAAATTTTTCAGTATTCATTATGTGGCTGAGAACTTTTTCACCTGTTTAAGAAAGGCAAGAGAGAGGATCCAGGAAACTACAGGTCAGTGTGTCTTCACCCTAGCAAAGTCCCAAGGAATAGTGTAGAGAAAGACTTCCTGGAAACCATTTTACTACACTGGAAGGGCAAGAAGGTGATTGGAAACAGCCAACATGGTTTTCCCAAGGGCAAATTCTGGCTGTGCAACCTGATTGCCTTTAATGATGGGATGACTGGTTGTGTGGGTGAGGGGAGAGCAGTGGACATTGTTTACCTTGCCCTGGGTGAGGCATTTTAACATTCCTGTAGCCAAACTGACTGGGTGGGCTGAGTGGACTAAAAGGTAGGTGGAAAACTGGCCAAACCATCAAGCTCAGTGAGTAGGTGTGAAGTCCAACTGGTGGCTGGTTACTAATTTTTTTCTTTGGGGATAGATACTGGGGCAAAATACTTTTAAATGTTTTTATTAACAACCTATTTGACAGTACAGAATGCCCCCTTAGCAAGTTTGCATTTCTCAAGAGGGTATTTACCTTCTACTAATGATGTACAATGACAATGATATGGATAGTTACAGCACGAAAAATATAGCAGAGGAATCCAAAGTCTTTACTCGTTTGCATAAAACTCAACTTTATGATAGAATAGATCTGATTAGGAACAAAACAGTTTCTAGTATTGTCTCACGCAGCATGGACTACACATGGAATAACCTAACATTTTTTTTCTGCATGAGCAAAATGAGATATTCAGAAGTATTCTAAACTTTTGTGATAAAGTGGATGGTCAAAGAAATCCAGAAACTGAAATCACTTCAAAGGAGGGTGTATTCAAGTTATTGCTGAATAATCACTTAAGGTTAGAGTTTACCGTGTCATAGGTCAGCAAAGTGTTCAGCAGGGGAGGATAATTCAGCAATAAAAATTTAATCTGTGTAAGGTGCGCTTCTTTTATCACGTATCTTGAGAACTAATCTGAGAAGACATTACGAAATGTATATTTATTCTATATTTTCTTGCCAGACTTAAGTATGCCATGAGAAGACAAGTCCCTGAAAAAGTTAGTGATGCAGATAGCCAGTGCTGCTTCCGTAATACAGTAAAGGCAACACGAGCAAACAATGTGTCATCCAGTCCAAAGCCTTTTGATACAAATTTAATCTATCAAAACTTTTGAACAAATCAAATCCAAAAGAGCAAAATCATACTAAGTCTACGTTTCATGTCCTGTGAATCACTGTTTTAACTCTGAACCAGAAGATGTATCACATCCCTCAGCCCTCCCTTTTGAAATGAAGAATCTGAGCAAATCAGCCTTATTCATGCTTGTAAATGGAAAGGGAAACTTATCTCAGTCAGTCTTTAAAACGGAGAGGCTCTGGCTACCGGAAAATTGGTGGGAGGGGAGAGTGTAGAAATTGAAAAGAAACAGGAAAAACCCAAATTAAGAATCTTGGAGGATATAGCAGTTCTTTGCCTGGTCTTTGAGAAATGGAACCTTTGAAGGCATTTCCAAGAGAATTTATCAAATTTAAAGTACTCCAAATCACATTCAAAAATCCTGGGCTGACAGTAGTATCCTCAATTGAATCTATTGCCATAACACAATTAAAGAAATTCAGTAGTATTTCCCCTTACTAGCAAGAATGATTTACTTAAAGTTATCAAGGCCTTCCAGGATTGTGCTTTCTTATTTTAAGGACATATTCAGCCTTCAGCTGAACTGAGTCCTACCAGTAAAACTCAGTGTAGCCTGATCATCTTGAGTTATAAAGAAAGAATAAACTTGGTCTGTATCCTGCAAATGGAATGAGGTCTCTGAGTCATGATATTGGATGAACTAGAGTAAGAACTCCTTTTGTGTGTATGACATATATACGTACACACACACACAAATATAAATAAGTGTATGTGTATACATGCAGGTATGTACAAGGGGACAAGTAAGTTTGGGCAATAGAGCTCTGTTTTCTTTTCTGACATGTTCCTCACCCCCCCCCCCCAAAAAAAAATCTGTTATTTTGTTGCTAAGTAAAATGTAGGTAACAGATAAAAATAACTCAGATCCATGTAAGTATTAAAACCCTTTATTCATATGAGTATTTAGACCCTTTGTTTTCCTCTGATGTAGTTTTAGAGCATAACACGAAGTCCACTGAGGAGCAGGCTGAAGTCTCAGCTAGAGTCTGGATAGACTGAAATTTCTCTACCATCTGTCATAGATTTTGAATCAGTCCCATGCTGAACATTGGGCAGCATTTCCTATACATATTCGGTTACTTTTTAAGACAAATTTTAAGCAGATAAAAAAGGATGAAAGAGAGAGCTTTCACTGTCGTTCTCATAATGAAGATCATGTATGAAGAATTAGTGACAAAATAGTAGAAAGAGTAAATCCAACAGCAATCTTTCACATTAATTTTCACTTAAAGTCACCAAATGACAGAAAATAATGCAAATCAATGATCAGTCTTACATTTCTGGGTTTTTCCTTTTTTTTTTTTTTTTTTAATCTAAGGACTTAATCTTCAGTGTCCCTTTTTGTTCATACTCACATATCTTGTGCATGAATATGACTGTTCAGGAGTGCTGTAAAAACCAATGTCAATGAAGATTTATGATGTAATTAATTTACAGACGTCTCCTATAAATATCAGTTCTTGTGGATTATTACCTTCCTTTCTCAGGTTATTTGTGTTTTTTTTTGTCAGTTCTTATTTGATATCAACTTTCAAGACAGAAATGAAGCTACAAAAATCATTTAATAAGAAATATGTTCCTCTCAGTTACTACGAAATTTTTTTTGCTTCTCTGCTCACAGTTTTTGTGTGTGTTTGTGCTGGACTGATTGCACTTTCATGGCTACTAATCCAGAGGTTAGAACAAGGTAAGTGGTCAGCTTTTAACCTTCTCAGGAGTTCTTCAGTAGAAGTTCAGACTTTTTCAGACTTTGTCATTGTATTTTTCAGATTTCATTATATACTTCTTATGTTTGGGATTTTTTTTTACACTCTCATCCCCTTCTCCTCTGGACATAGATGTAAATAAAATAAGCAAGAATATAAGTACTTAAAACATGATTTCAAGCCTGCTGAAGTCAAAGAAAAGACTTTTCATGTCTTAGACATTGGGAGAGATCCTTGGAATACAATCCAAGCTCTAAAACTTTTGACAATTCAGTGAGTTCATTAAATGGAGAGCATAACATTCTGAATTGCTTCTGAATTGTGCCTTTTTTTCCTCAATGTGTAAGATTTGACTCAAAAAGACATTGATAATCCACTGAATTCTGTGAGGAGTTTTAGGTGTGTCTTGGAGAATCTTGGAATTCCATCTTTTGGAATCTTTTCTTTTTTAAAAGATCATTTTTAAGTGAAATATTACTCTGAGAGAGATCCTGTGTTATATAGTCAACTTTACTTAAAGTTCATTCTCAATATGTAGTCAATGCTCAGGATGTCATACAATCAAGCTACTGATATTGGAGGTAAGTTAAATTAAAAAAATCTAAGTAGGATGATTTTCCACTGAAAATTAAAATTTTGGTTTAAAGAACTTACTGATTAATTGTTGATTAAATCATGAGCAGTTGGCATCTTGATGTTATATAACATCTTTTTTTGTCTTTGTTCTACACATTTCAAAATACCCACATTTCCCAAAATGTAAATTCTTTTCTCAATGATTTTAGTCAAAAAAAGATTTCAAGAATATAATGTAAGAACTATAAATTCACGAATTACAATACTATATTTCTCCCAAAACAGTAAAATCAAGGGAAAATAAGATTTAGAGGAGTTGACAGATAAGAGAATAAATGAGTAAATTTTGGGACTTAAGTAGCATAACAAAAGTAGAAAAGTGTACCCAATTTTTAAAAATGAAAAGAATGGAACAACACTAACTTGAAATGCCTTTAGAGTTTGACCAAATGCTTATTATTATCACTGATACTGGGAGCAACTTTTGTTTACATGGATATAGATTTTTGATTGTGAAGGAATGCATCAGTATCTATGGAGGCATCATTGCTAAAAGCAAAAAGACAATTTGAAATGAGGTGAGGAAAATAGGCTAGGCAAAAAGTTCAAAAAATGTATTTTTTTAATCTACCAATCCTAGTAGCAGAAAAAAATGATTCTGAGACACTAAATTTACTGATGCCTTCATTAACCAAAAGTTCATACTTGTTCGTACTAAAAAATATAAGGACTAAACTAGCTGTAAGGCACATATAAAAATCTTGTTTTATCAGAATGCTGCTATTTATTCTTTCAGTTGCTGTTCTTTCATGTGCTGGATTTTAAAACCAGTCTCCTTATTTACTTTTATTCTTCTGTCAGTAGAACACAAACATATTCTAATAAAATAAAATGAGCCTATCTGTAATGATGTATCATTACATCTAGGTACAGAAAAGCTTTGAATTGAAAGGCTTAGTTGGGTTTTAGAAGAAGCCTATGTAGGAATTTCATCATGTACAAATAATAATTTTAAAGCACCCTTTAAAAAGAATTATATTTGACATACAAAAGGAAAAAAAACTTTACTATTTAGAAAGCTTTGTTTACATAGATTTGCAATTGTAAGGCTTTTGGCCTTTGAGGAACTTACAATGGGCTAATGTTACCAGCTGATACCAGGAAGCTGATGTTACTAGGCTGACACAAAGATCCCGTACCCTCATTCACAATCTGTTTATTGTAGTGTTTTTTAGTTGCCTGCTTTTGTACTAAAACTCATTTTATCTCTCACTGCCTTCGATCACAACCTAAAAAATATCACAGGTAGGGCAAATGGTTAGCAAAGGGCGTTTTCTATCAACCACATTAATTCAAGTTTTATCTGAAAATTTCCGAAGTGTTATACAGTGGAGAACTACTTTTGATGTTTAATAAATTGTTTCAAGCATATCTCACATGTTGTAGCTTGTTAAAAGTCAAGATTAAATTTACAATAGGGACCAATTATCTAGTTTCCTCATATATTCTCCCAGCATTTCATATATACACTGGTAAAAGAAAGATCAGCTCACAAATAGTTTAACTAGACTGACATAAGTAGTGTCGTCAGTGCTGCCTTCAAAAATAATGTACGTTTATATAAAAGATATACAGCTTTTAATATAGAAAATATGAAGTAGTAGTTGTAGCTACTTAAAATCCACAACAAACAAAAATCTCAAAATTCAGTAGCCATGATCCCTCCTACATTCATTTGTCCCCTGTGTGTTACAAATAGCTTGACTTATCATTGTCCCCTTTAGCCATTGTCTCTTTCACAGCGTTCCTGGCAAGTCCAGTGTTTAACACAGTATTGAAAGTAGTGAGAACCAAGGGCAAATAGCATTCGTAAGAATATGTTTACAGTTGGAAATATTGTCCTTCTAGCTGATGAAAATCATCAAACACTTTTTAAAATCAGCACTAGGCAAAGCAGCTCTGATTAGAAAGGAAAACAGAAAGCTAATAGTTACTATATTGATGATATGTGTGTAATAAAATTTAGCAGTGTATTGAATATATTTCTATATAATTCAAACATTTTATTTTTAATAATCCAGCTGAAGCAGATGGAAATATTCATGGCTACATGGGTACATTTAAAATACTGTCTGGGATATCATTCAGTCCTGGATTGCAAGACAGATCATCAGCTGATTTCAAAGTCCTTGCCTTTGATGTTGAACAATTGGTAAGAACCTACTGATCGGATTAGTTCAAGAGTATGTGATAGGTGTATGTTAGCTGCATTAATTTCCTAACATGGTTTGCTGTTGATACCTTTTTTCTCTTTCCAAAATAAGATATTTTAGGAACTAAGCCTGGTCAGAACTCAGTATATTGTTATATGTGAAGATTAGTGAAGCATCAGAGAAAAAGATTGACTTGCATAGTCTAGATTTGAGGAGGAAGAATTTGTGAATATTAAAGACATGACTGCAACATGCAGCTAGGTGTATTTTTAATTATTCTGTTGGTCCAAGATTTTTTTTTTCTGTATAGATACAAGAAATCTTTCAAGCAAGTCATCTGAAAAATGAATTTGAGAGATGTGAAATTTTACAGTTCAAGTAGGTATAGTTTAATTAAACTTTTCAAATAAATGTAAAAAAATCCTTATTTAGCTATTTCTTTCAGGAATAGTTGCAAATACTTTACTTTTAAAGAGATCCTTCGTAAATTCCTATATTATTCCTCCTGCTTTTTTCAAGTGCTGCTGTGGGAAGTTTGGCACCACTGCGTTTCCCAGACAAACTTCCTTTTCAAACTTCAATACATCCATTCCTTGCCCAGAACAGTAAAACTGAATACTAGCCTAGCCACTGGACCTAGTCACAAAACATTCATATTTGACAGAAATGCTAAAAAAGTGTTTTTTTCTAAAATAAGATTTATTACCTGTGCCACATCTGCAGGACTGTCAGTCCTTATCAGATTCAAGAAAGTTCAGGATCGAAGTCCAAATTTTCTTCTGGCATAAGTTGAGATGCATGGAAGTGCACTGTTGTTTGTACAGCCACAGACCCCACTGAATTCATATCCCTTGAGCAAGTGGGGCTGTCATTTAACACCAGGTAAAGCTGCACCCTGTGTATCCTAAAGAGGCACAGTAAGACATTCTTCATTTATTAAAGCTGGTATGACATCATTTTTCAATATCTCGTTATATCAGTTGTCTTGCTGAAGAACAGATGGCAAAAAAGTCCAATAAATACAGTGAATGACATGGCATTAATCCCATCTGCACTGTTCTAGATAAGATTCTGATTCAGCAAATCAAGTGTAGATAGTATTCTATCTCCCATTACAAAACAGTTTCAGAACATACTTCCATCCCATCCATGTTATTGTAAACTCTAGGTGAATCATATGCTATTTTTTCCCTCACTACAGGAAATACGAAGAAGGTCCTGAAAGCTCCAAGGAGTCTGAAATTGGGTAATTTTTATCTGTGGGCAAGAGATAATTATTCTATTAATTTGGAATGTTCTGCTATTGGACAATGAATGGATGAAGAAATATGGCTGAGATTGGATAGGTCTCTCCGAAAAGCATACAAAGCACGCTTCAAAGCATACCTTTTCTCCAAAAACATCCTTTAAGATTAGCACAAAAGAAAATGTAAGAGTCCCTGGTGCTGTCAGTTTGGAAAGAAAAGTCAGAAAGGTACAAGGACAGTGAGATGAGTAAGAAACTAGCTAGAAAGGAAAGGATAGTACTATGTGCTGACATTGTTTATGCTGCTCAGGCTCAGGGTTAATCTCACTTGATATTATCATTAATAATTTAAGATTTGAAAAGGTACGTACACTAAAGAAAGATCTGATGACATAGTATGGTAGGCAGTAGCAAAACAAGGAAGGATCAGGACTTTGGAAGCACTGAAAGACCTTGAGGAATGAATGAAAAAATTAGTTGCCCTATGCCCAAGGCCATGAGCTTCATTACATGACAACTGATTATGTTAGTAAACAGCTTAAGCTATGGAAAATACGAGAGAAGTAGGAAATTCTATATATACAAGCCACCCTTTCTGCATAACTGTGATTCACTAATGTGAACTAGCTGTAAAAAGGCAAAAGGATACAGAGAAAGAGGTAAACATTAATGCTACTTAGTAAATATATTAATTAATGATGCATATTTTTACTGAGAACCAGTCAGAGTTACTGTGTACAATTTTGATGTCCCCTGTTCAAGAAAGACAATTTGTTCCAACTGAAACAGGTGCAGAGAGGGTTACTGGGATGATCAGGGAATGGAGAACAAACTAGAAGACATTGATTTGTTTAACCTAGAAAAAGAAGGATGAAAAGATTATATGAATGCCTTCTGTGAAAACGTTAAGTGGATAAATATTCAAAAGAAATGTCAATTCTCAATTTCAGTTGAGAATGCTGGCAAAAGAACATTAGATATAAGCAAAGTAAGAATACACGTGTGTGGAAAATGAGAAGCAGATTTGAATCAGAGTAGTCTTTTGATTGGAAGAGAAGGGGCAAAAACCTAATTAGTTAGAAAGAGGGAGTATTATCACTTTGTGAAGTTGTTTTTAACATCAAGGGAATAGAGTAGGCCGTGTGGGAGTAGATTCCTTCCAGACTTTTGTCCCTATGAGATGGATGCACTATTGGATAGATGTACTATTTTGTTTTCTGCAAATAAAATGGATTTTATCTCACCAGATTTTAAAACTTCTCATCAAAAAATGTAGACATATCTGAGCTAGCTGCTCCAGACTCTCTTCGTAAGCAATAGAGAAAAATAGTTACTTTCCGGTTTTCTCATCAGGTCTATTTTGGATGCCTTTTTTAGGAGAGGATCTATTATACCAAAGAACAGCTTATTTCTTTCCATCAACAACAAAGTGAATCTAGATAGCTGCACTGTAAACATCTATATTTGGTCATACTGATACAACCTCTATATCGTGAGAAAAAGAGCATAAAAGTTACAGAAAAGCTAATTTCAGTGAATTTTGGATCTGACTTTTAATACATCAGAAAGGATCTGTCTTCCTTTCTACTGTGAAAATACTTGAAGTATTACTTTGTCCCAGAAATTATTTTATAGTTGACTCTCTTCATTAAAAAAATATTTACCTGTTTGGGCAATCTGCTTGTTATTTCACCCTTGGAACTCCCTGAGTCACAAAGATAGCAGTAAAAGCTTTTGTTTACTGAGCATGGCCTGGAAATTATCAGAAACATGGAAGAAATTAAAGAGGAGAGTTTTTCAATATATTGCAAACTGTACTCAGCACAATGGGAGGATTAATCATTCCTTATCAAAAAGCATTGCTGAGTTAGTAGCAATTGGGTGGTGGTATAAATGCTTAAGAGTAAAAAAAGATTGCACCTAAATTTAAGTAAATGGAGAAAAACTTTCTCCTCTTCAGCAAGCATAACTCATATTTTGACAGTACCATAATCTAGCTACAAATATAAAATATAATAGTTGGAGCTAGAAATGATGGGAGAGAGCAAGGAAACAATATTCTAGATAAAATTGAGGTCCCTTAGAAGTTAAAAATAGTACAATCACCGATTTCAAAAGATCTATGGTTTCAACTCTTACCGTTTCCGTATGAGAATCTAGGTAACCACACAAGAGATTCTCACAGATGTAGAATCTACAGATTGTTACAGATGTTTGATTTACAAAGTGGTCGGTTTATATGCTACTATAATAACACGAACATTTCATGGCTTACCAGTAATATTTTAGGGCTTAAACTAGGGGACTGGTTCAATAATCAATACACTTACTTCTCCTTTAGTTTATTCAAATCCAGCTCCACTGCAGCAGTTGATATCAGTGGGTTTTAGGGTTTGGGATTTGTTTATTTGTTTGTTCATTTGTTTTTTTAACTAAGTAAAATAAGAGGAGAAAAAGAAAGAAAAATTGCTTCTTCCTGCCTTTTCTGAAAACTAAGAGGCATTTCTATGTGTTGTGTTGGCTAGCCAACATGTTATGATACTTAGAGCTTTTGCAAAATTCTGTCTAGATGATAAATATCAGATTCACTTAATAATCTTGCTTAACTAACTATCTTCTCTGATGCTTTATATTGCTAGTGCTGTTGTGATCTTCAGCCTTTATTTTACCCAGTGGGTACCTGCTGAGAAAACAAAAAATGAGCTGGTTTTGGGTATAGAAGCAAATAAAACTAGCCTTACCCAGACTTTGAAAGTTGATGTGAACAGCATACAAGTCACAGGTAACGCTAATAAACATTTTTCTCTCTTTAAATCTTGAGAGCTATAGTTTGTGTGAAGAACACTATGGCTCCTAACCAGCAAAGGGTTTGTTACTTACCCTCATGGATGTTCTCCTTTCACCATTGCAGAAGAACTTTCACTATCAACAGAAGAAAGCCATTTACAAACTAGTCAACTAAAAAGTGTGAGTCAGCTTAGCATATGTCCACTAAGAAGGGAATAAAAGGACAAAGTAGTTATTTCCCAGTGAAAAGTATTCAATTTCACCTCTTTTATGAAGCTTAACATTTTTAATTTCTTTATCCCTCTAACTGATGAAGTTAAGACCCAGCTGTGTTGTTTCCTACGTAAAGGCAATTATCTTTCTGTTTTGCTAAAGAAAAAGGAAAAGTATTTGATCTCCCAGTGAGTGAGGATTCATTTATGGGAAAGATATGAGCAAGAAAAAAAAAATGGATACAGGAATGTGGCCCCCGGAGAATTATACCCAAGGAACTGAGTTTGTATTTCTCTAATGCTTAAGCAATATGTAAATGGGAAACAGGTAATATGGCTTTAAAGACTAGGTGGTTTTAAGTTCTGTAAATATACAAATGTGATGATAATATGCAAGTACTGGAAAATTTATCAAAGGTTAAGTGGAAGCTCAGCAAAATCAATGGGAACTTTTCCTTTGACTTCGGTAAGCTTCAAAACAGGCCTTCGGGGAGGAAGAGGATAAACAGTAATTTGAATCCTTTGAAGTGGAAGTTGATTAGCTGACATTTGAAGACCTGCTGGAGATACTGTTAAGTAGATTGCCTTAAGAGGACTGGGACATCTGGTGTGTAATGTCTCTTACTCTATTCTAAAAGGTGCATTTCTTGCTAAGTATTCCAAATATTCAAAGGCTGAATTCAGAATCTTGACATCTTTATTTCTCTTTACTACTTGCACCATCTATAAGAAGTTGTTCTGAGTAACTGCACGTCACTGTGGAAAGTAATTGCTCATTAAACCTCAAAAATACTATTAAAGAAAATTATGAAGAGCTTTTTAAAAGGTTGTATATCTACTGGTGAACTTTGAAGTAGTCAGACTTTCTTGTTGTGCATCATTGGAATGTCTCCTTTAAAATGAGACATCATCTGTCCATTCCATCAGGAGTGCTGCAATAAAATAAGCAGAACTAATTAACAATCACATAATAACAACAAACTAACATAACATATGTAGTATTTTTGCTTCCTATATTTCAATATGCTCTGCAAGAGAAGTCTCATTTCCATTCTACGGAGGGGGGAACTAAGACCCATAGGAGTGTGACTTGACTGAGAATAGTTTCCATAGTGACAAAAAGATTTTTTTTTTTCTCGCAAATCATCCTAGGTTAATTTTAACTCATTATCTGATCTAAATACTGTTCTATATGACATAGGTACTCTGAAAACGCTCTATAGTATAAAAAGTGTCATCTGTATGCTTAGAAAGATATGCCCTGTGTTACAGAGAGAGATTTCCCAGATAAAGATATTTTACATGCAGGAGAATGAATAGGGATTGAGGATAGAAAAGGATTAATGTAGACCATTCCTCCTTTGAATGGTCATAGAGCTTGAGGAAAAAACTGGAAACAGGGTGAGATGGTCAAAAGGAGAGAAGGAGGACACTGCTAGTGATTCAAAAAGAAAGAGTCACAACTATTTTTTTTTTTTTACCTTCCTTTCTCTCAGCAGTATAAAACTCTAGACTGCATTATAAAGAGAACTTATAATGAACTTACTTTCTTCCAGAGGCTGCTGAAAATCTTACTACAAAGCTGCCTTTAACTTCATCAGGTTAGTATCTTTAATAAAACAGAAATTATTTTTTGTTGTCAATACAACGTGAAAAAATAGAAGACTTCCTGTTCAGCTGGTGTAAATTAGCATAGCTGCCTCGACTGCTGGGACTTGACTGCTAAGGGTTCATTAAGTGACATTTCCACTGCACTTCATCACTTCTGACCGTTTGAGAAACCAGCAGTCTGAAGACTATCAAAGCTTTAAGAGCTTACTTAGAGGTTCAAAACAAAAGTTGAATCTCTGTCAACCAGCTTGTGACTACAAGCTGAAGTTTTATTAAGATTCAGATGGGTAGATGAGTTTGGGAGTCCTACCCTTGTGCTGCAGCTACTGATATGTTGAGCAATGTTGATGGACTTTCGTTCCACTATCACTGGAAGTCTCATGACAGTAGGATAGGATGCAGACAAAGCTTCTTGGTTTCACAAATTCACTGAGTACAAACCTGCTGAAAGTAAGTCAGGCAGCTGAAAAATACAGTAGGTG
This sequence comes from Struthio camelus, assembly GCF_040807025.1. Taxonomy (NCBI): domain Eukaryota; kingdom Metazoa; phylum Chordata; class Aves; order Struthioniformes; family Struthionidae; genus Struthio; species Struthio camelus. The sequence goes on along the minus strand of NC_090942.1, from coordinate 114,086,944 downwards.
CTCTGTAGCACTACACTGAAGTACACTTACCACATACAAATTACCATTATTCTTAAGGGTGGTGTATCAGACCAAACACGTCATGCAATTTATGTAGGTAAAGAAATTATTATTAATCTAATTACAGGGATACTGGCATGTATAGTCCAAAGTGTCCAATTATGACAGCTTGTTCCCAATAGGGATACAATTAAAACTGATAATATACACATTTTCTCCTACCTATCTCTTTCTCTGGTAATATACTTGTCCTTGCAATGCCTTTCTGTGTCCTAAGGTCAATGTTGCTAATCATTCTCAAGAAGAAATGGGGCAGAGTGGGAGGGGAGAGGAATGGGGAGGGAGTTCTGAGTTGTGAGCACCCCAGGTTGGAATGGGAATAATGTTGGTGGGGATCCCTTCCTCCTTGCTCTTGGGTCTGCTTGGGGTCATTTTTATATGTTTGCTAACACTATCTGCTTACTTGCTCTTTCTTTATCAGTCCAAAGGCTATGCGATATCAGGTTTTATTAGATGTGGTATGTTTACATACGCTGGCTGCTTGTTTTCAGCTTTATCCAGTTCAAAAATTCCTTAATGAGTTCCTCCAGTAACTGACCATTTGTGATTTGTGTTTATAGCCCTGATGCTTCTATTGTCATCCTGTGCTTTTGCTTTCCTGGGTTCTGCTATCAACTTGTGTGTGCACTTTTGGGAACCCCTGTAACAAGCCTGTTTTTCCTCAACAGCCTTCAAGGTGTAGCATCCTGATCGCATAATTGTTATATTAGCACAGCCTAGTCATGCATACATCCTTATTCTAGGGTCACTGAGTAGTTCATTCTCTAAAATATTATAATGACCCATTAGAAGGCAGATAGGTAGGTAGATAGGTATGGATAAAATGCTTTGATAACTTCTCAGAGGCTATAAATGATACCTCTCTTTGAATATAGTTTTGTGAGAGTAGTTCATCCAGCTGTATCTCTGCACCTCTGACTGGGCTTTCCCATCTTTCTGCAAAAGGAACTGTCTCTTCAAATTTGCTAACATATAATGCTCATTAATCCACTTAATATAAAACGGCCTACCTTAGCTTAATGCAAGTTTCTCCATTACTAGATCTGGGAGAGTGGTAACATCTAACAGAAATAATGGTCTGTGATGGCCAATGGTCAGCAACTTCTTTCAGCGATGCTAGTAGATGGTAAACCACAGAGATGGCATTACTATGTCTCCCACTTCCAGTTCTTCATGTTATAGGCTAAGGAAGAGGCTCCATTAACTGTAATAGCATGGGAATCGTTTTCAGTGGAGGACATCATCATATTTAAGTGTTTGAGTCTTAATACAGTAAATAAAATAGTGCAGAGGCATGCTAATGCACAGAGCAGAATAAAGACTTTGAGGAAGCTGGGAACCTCAGGGGTACCTATGCATTTGTATATGTGTAAATGTAGATACAAACATTTGTACCTATGCCTATATGTAAACATACAAATACTGGATGAGTTTGAGATTCTTCACCTCATTCTGCAAGTAACTGATTGGCTGGGCAATGTTGTATATATAAATGTATATATACATTTCAGTTCTAATACTGAAGTGCTTATAACTTCTTGTTTCAACAGATCCCATAAATCTAATTACAAGCTCCCTGACACCAACTACAGGTCAGAACTTTTTCGTATCATGGGAAGACAAAAAAGCATTGTTATTATTTTAATAGGAAAAAAAAAGTCTATTGAAGTTATTAAAAGAGATTAGATCTAAAATAAAGAGACTGAAAATACACTTGGGTGCCACATCATTTTTCTCATGTTTGAAATTTGACCTTCAGGATCAAGATACTCGGGCTGGCATTACCATATCATTTCCTAAACTGGGATTTTTGGGATACATCAAATAATGCAGATTTTTTAACAGTAGACTAGCTACTGCTTAGTTCTGTGCAAGCAACTGCAGAGGGGATCCTATACAGCAAGCAGTAATATTCTAACCTTGGGTTGTGTTTACCCAGCTTCAGGACAACTCACCACAAGCAAGTTACTAACAACTTCAGGTAGGTAACTTTCCTATGGGAAGAAGCAGGGAGGTTATATGAAGCAATCTGAGATCTTAGACTTTCAGCATTTCTATATATTCTGTTCTTATGCCAGTTCTTGCATCCTCTTCCTAGAAATGCATAATGCATAGGTGTTCCTTTCATTTGACAAATAAGTCCCCCTCAGAGAGAGGGGACTTCTAAGCATATGCCATCTATGAACATGATATATATGGAATATATATAGTTATATATACAGATACTCATACTGAGTGCTAATTTTTACTCCCCATTATTTCTGAGGGATTTTAGAAAACATGCGACACAGATAATACACTCTCATTAGAGTTCTGATGGTTGGAAAACCGATGCAATTTGTATGTTTGAAAACTTCTTAGCCTCCTTAAATAGCGAAATATACGAGACATTCATAAGCATTTTCAAAAAGGTCTAATGTATTTAGCACCATCTTTTAGTAGGAACACCATTGGTAATACTGCAATTTAGGGTAATTTACTTTTTTGAAGGAAAGTCAACATTTCACTAGAAAGTGTTAATTTCTTTATAACCATTAGATGGCAGCGCTGCTTAGTTTTCTGAACAGAAGAATAAAACTAGAATTGATCAAGTCCTCTTTAAACGTTTTCTTGCATATTGAGCTTGTGCTAAACATATTCATAGATGATTGGCAGAGTTTTTGTTCTGAATCTCCTCTCTGTTTATCTGTGGCAATTCATGTGCTGTAGCACCTCTAATACTTCAGTAAAATATTTTTGGTTTGGTCCAACTATCAGTTGAATACAAAAGCTCTTTGCTTTAAACTATCTGTATTGCTAACACCGAAAATGTTTTGTAAAGCCCTTTGAAATACTACAATACATTCAAATAAATTTTAATCTTTTTCTCTGTCAGTTATACTGAATATTATGCATAGAATTACTCAATCTGATTACAGGAATTAAAGCTCTATGGAAAATATATAAAAATACTAAGAGACTACAAGATCAGTTTTGCAAATTAAGATTTTTGCTTCTTGTTTAAGAAAATTTGACCTTTACCTGGGAGCATTTACTAAAATAGCAAAAGTTATATAAAGAGAGCTATGTGAATAGCTTCTCTAATATTTATTGAAAAGTTCAAGAGTTTTAGTGCTTATCCAAAGCTTATTTTAGCTGAGTGATTTTGGTCACTTCAATACAACCTACTTCAGTTCTACAGATATTTAAGAACCTGACCTACAGCATATTCTGTGTGGATGCATGCCTGTGCTCTAGGGAAATGCTGTTATTATGATTCCACAAATGTAAGGCTCTACCCATGGATACTTTCCACTGAAAATTGGTCTTACCTTACAAATTTAATCTGAAATTTAATTTAATCTGAAAATCAATAGGGTATTTCTCCCTAGTGATTTCTGGTATTTCCAAAGCCAGGCTTAAAGGCTTTAGGGTTTTAAGAAGGCTGGTCAATAATAGGATTATTTATCATTATAAAGTTTGACATTTTGATGTAAGCGTTGAGGTTAAAAAATTGAATTGCATTTGATTCAACTAAACCGACAGATTTTTCACTGTTATTTAAACCAAGAAGTTTCTCATGTTAGTCAAGTATAAGAAATTGGAAAAATTCATTTTTATGTGTAAAATAGTATTTTCCTAATTTTCTTTTAAACTTACATAAAATTTAATTTAAAAATATAAGTCACTTCTCATTACTTTCTCAACTCTGTGCCAAATTTCTCTTTTTAGTATGTGATATTTCACTTAAGCTTTCTAAAAATGCAGTTTTATGCAAGACAATAGAGTGGTTGATTTCATTTGTGCTGGAGTAATCAAAAGTAAGTCCAGTTTTCATTGCAGTGTAACTGTATTACTGCTGTGTTGTTATTGCTGTTGTCCTTATTTCAGATGAGTGCCTACCTCTTGCTGAACTTTGTGCTGATGGTGCAACCTGTATAGAAAAAGATTTATTTTGTGATGGAGTCCTGAACTGCCCAGATGGTTCAGATGAATCTGAAAAAAGATGTGGTAAGAATGTAAACTAATGTCATGCAATTTTCTAAACATACTTAAACTTGTCAATAGATTAAACGGCACAAAGAAAATGAAGTCTATGGAAAATAATCACAAGAATGATTAAGGATAGTGTTATAATCTTTATCTTGTAAATGGAAACAATTTTCATAAAAATTCATATTAATAAATAATCCTAACCTCAAATAATGAAGATAGATCATTATGATATGTCATAATGATCAGTCAGTCATGAAGCTGACTATATTAATATAAAATAATATGTAAATATGGAAACTCTTTATGAAGTTGTATGCTAGTAATATCAAATAATGTTCTATCCAAATAAATGAAAATATGAACCTATACAGATATGAAGTCACATTACCCAGCATCAGAAATCACCTAACGTCATATCTGAAGCCAGGAGAGAAGTTTCTTTTTTGATAGTGACATGCAACCTTAAGCTGATATTATTCGAGCGTCAGAGAGTCTTGTCATCATGTTTAGAAAGCTTAGACAGGGTTTGCAAAACCACAGCTCTCTCTTCTGTCTTCCTTAAATACATTAGAATTGGTCTAATCATACAAATAATTATTTATATCATCAATATGTCCATAAATATTTTAGAATCATGAAGGTATCACACCTACTCTGTTCCAATGCTTGTTACTTTTTCTCAATGTGCTATCTTCTGCTCTGCAAGCAGCATTAAGTTGGCAATTTTGTTATAAAATAAATGACAATCAGTTTTCTCTTGATAACCTTCCCTCACTAAAACTAAGCTCCAACCTGTAGCATGACTAAGAATATCATCGTACAAAACACTTTACAAACAACTTTTCCTAAGATACAAATATACTCAGATATATGAATATTGTATCTGAGAATATGTTTTCATAAAGAGAGCGGCTATAAAGGTATTCTCCCTAATCTATCATGAGGAACGATATTGGATTAATAGCTTTTAGCCTCCTGGGTAGAAAAACTAGGCAGGAAATAAGCAAACATACAAGAGCCTATTTTAAAGTTGCTAAGTGCAATGTTAGCTATAAAACACCTGCTTAGCTTTTGATGCTAAAATCCCCTATGTTTTAACTAAAAGCATACTCTCTAAATTAAGGGTATATTGAAAGTACTTTTCATTTTAGAAAAGGTTATATAATTTCTTAATTAAATATATAAAATAAATTAAATGACAGTCAATATTTGCCCTTAGAGAAATAATTAGACATTGGTGAGGATTTTAAAGAGAGCCTAAAAGAGTTCATATTGAAGGCAATAGGGAGTTTCTTTTTGTTTCCATGGGAACAAATTTAGATCAATGTGGCACCTTTTTCATAACGTAGTTACTACTCTATCAGAAAAGTAGTTTTCTGGGATTTCTTCTACCTTCTGAATCGGAAGGTAAGGGTCACAGTAAGGGACACCTGCCCTCTCATGTCTCCACACCACCTAACTTAGTGCGGCAGGATTTTGTAGCCAGGGCAAGTATAATACTATAACACAAACATTTGAGTTGCTGGCACCACAGTGAAAGGTGCAAGATGATGATGAGAAAATTGTACAAACTTGAGACCTATTTGGTTTTTAACTGAGTAGTTTTATATCCTGGGAATATAAACCAGTGAATTAGGCACCAGTGGGCCAGGAGGAATCTGGAAAGCTTATTTTCGTTCTGTGGGAATTTTCTTCTAAGCTTTCCTGGGAATAATGACGGTGGCAGATCAGTCTGAGCTTTCAAAAACATGTACAGTGCTGGACTCTGGTTTAAAAACAAGGAAACAAAAGAGCAAGGTTTTTAAAAGAATTTAAACATACTCACTCCAGGCCTGATACTGAAGGATGGTAACATGCTAACACTTTCTGCCAGAAGTAGAGTTTTCTTGAGAAAGAAGGTAAATTGCAAACCTGTCAGTTACTGGCATTTTTTTGAGTGCAACCAACTCAGAAGGGAAGGAAGGCTCTAACACTTAGTTTAACCGTTTGGGTAAAACATCTGTCAAAATACTTAGGTAGAATATCCATCAAAACACATCCTATTTGTTGTAGTGGCTGCATCCTGCCATATCATAACAACAGTGGGCTCTGAGCAGTTCACCATACAGTTCAGGGAATCAGAAGTTCCTAAAGTAGCTTCAGCTAGATCTTTGTTCCACTGTAAGTGTTGAGGCAGCCCAACCCCAAAGAGTTATTCAGTCATTCTTTTATGCCATCATGCTATTGTTGCTTTGGGATGTGCTTTTTGATTTGGAATTTTTTTGGTTTTGTTTGGGCTTTTTGTGGATATAGCTAAAAAAGAGTGCAGATCCTTTTAATGTACTTAGAAAGCAGTAGTATGCATCTCATCAAAATGAATACAGAATTGCTGTCCTTTAAACAACTCAGTTTGCTTTTTCTGTCTTGATTATTATTCCCTCTAGTTCTTCAGAGTTGAGCATATGTTAGTGGTTTTAAAATATAGGATAGAAGATCTCTTTCTGCCTTAAATAGAGTTCAATGAAATTTATAAGATTCTCAGCAGAGATTCAGGCAACAGAATACCTTTATTTTTTGTTTTTGTTGATTAAAATTATCTTGAAAGGTTTCTTTCTGACTCTGCATTGGAATGCAGTTACAAGAAGCCATTGCAGCAGTACAGTTAGCAATTTCAGTGAAAGGGTCTCCAGAGAAATGTGGAAAGTCAGAACAGCATCTATTAATAGTGGCCAATGTTGCTGAAAAGCAGCCATGTAGCACTCAAGTGTAAGGGAAGGGAGGCTGGAGGCTGAACCTAGGAGGCAGTTCTATTTACAGGCTCCAGTTATTACCTATCTATATAATTATCTAGGGTGACATTTTGTGATTGACTACCTCACAGCATCGCTACAGTACTGTGAAAGATTAACCATATGTAAGCTGGCAAGTAATGTACTGCCATTGGGAACGAAGCCTGCGTGAAGCCCACACATCAGTTGAAATGTATGGGCTTGATCTGACATTTTTCTAGTTTAAGGAGCTTCTCCCTTGAATTCAAGGATAATAGGCTTACATTATCTAAATGTGCTCTGTACACAATGTAAATAAATAGAAGTGGGCAGGGAAGGATGCATGTTGGGAAAGCCATGAAAACCATCCTACAAAAGACTTCTCCTATGTCATTAAGAGTGCAACTGAAACTTTTCTGAGGGTTCCAGGGGAAGGCAGAAATGTACTCACACCTGTGAGGTGCCAGCTTCTGACCACAGCTGCCTGCTCCCTGCAACAAGAAAGCACTGGGAGCAACATCAGGATCTTCAGAGAAATAGGACCAATTCCTCATGCTAATTCCTGAGATGCCAAGTTTTTAGGCCAGGGATGAGCACATTTTTCTTCAATCTTTTGGTCTGGTTTCAAGTCACTCAATGTCTCATAAGGAATGATAAGAAGAAACAAACTGCAGAAAATAAGAAGAATAGAAATTAATTGTGGAAGAGAGCTAATTTTTATCATTAATTTAATTAGAAGGCTATGTTATATCTTTTTTATCATTGTCAGTGCTATAAACTTTCTAGTTTGTAGCACAAACTTTTTAATAGGACAAGTCTTGTCAACTACTTGCTAAGTGTACCACTCTTTTGCACATTTTATAAGTAACATGGTGATCACTTTCCTCAGAAATTTTCATAGAGATCCATTCTTTCATGTATTCTTTGCACACTAATAATGGCACAGAGCAGAGACTTGTTTCACATTATCATTTGCTGCCATTTCCATTGACTACCTAGTGCTGGTCAGCTGCTTTGCGCTTTGTGCTCATGGTATCTCTTACTGTTTCTGGTGCTTCCCTGGGTTCCTCCTACACATTGCTTTCCTTTTTGGTGATTTCATGTGGAAGTATGTGTGCTGACACCTGAAACTGATACCACGAATACATCCAGGGATTTATTCTGGTATAAGATGAAGAGTAGGCTGTTGGGTACTAGATAAATGATTTTTTTTTAATGTCTCCATTTACTGTCTTGATTTCTTCTTTCATTCTGCTATTTTAGAATGTAATATAAATATTAACTTTAGAAAGGTATTTGTAATGTTTTCTCTGCCCAGTGATCAAAAAAATCGGACTACTCTTATTTCAGTCAAACGGTTATAGAATAGAAAATACATGAGTTCAAACGGAGAGAAAAAGTTTCTATACCAATACTCAACTCTGAAGCTCTACTTTGTTCTGATAAAAAGGCTTTGCAGAACAGTAATTATCCCTGTTATGGACCTATTTTCATTATGTATTTAAAAGGATGTGCTCTATTTTCCTCCCAAAGTCCATAAGAACTGCAAAGGGAACATGATTTTGTTCCAGCTTATGCATTAGAAGTAATGTCACTAGTTAAGTTCTTCCTGCACAATCTTTATTTTTAGCATAGACCTGAGCCTGATGGAAACAAAGCTTGTTTTCATGTTCCATGTTATGTTTGTTGCAGTGGTAGTCGGAAAGAAATTTGCATTTTTAAAATGAGCAGACAAAGAGTCCCAATTTATCCTTTTATATTATCATTTCCCAGAAGAGGACTACGTTCAATAAAACTTCCATTTAATTTTCAATATGATTGATTATGCACAATTTGAATAGCCATTATAGGTATGATTTTATTTCTGATGTTAATGAAAAACTCTATCTAATTTCTGATTATCTGCCTCAAATTGATGAACTTGTCCTTACCTCTCCGGATAATCATGTATGGGACTGATTTTATCCTTATTTATCCTCTATGATACTTTCTGAAACGGTGAAGAATAACTATCCTCAGACAGAATCTTACTATAATGTTCAGTGAGGATGCAGCAAAGACCTCAATAGTGCTTCAGTGTCTGCCTGAATAAATTTAACATGTCCAACCTTGCTGAGGTTTAAAAATACAGATTTTTTAATCATTGATTTTTAAAATTAAGAACCTACGTAAAATGGAATAGCAATACTGAAAAAAACTAATAAAAGCCTTTTAAAAATATAAAATGGTGGATGAGATTTTTCGATGAATGAACTCAATAGCTGGCATGAAGCTTGGAATACATAATTATTTCTTTGAGTACTTAGTAATATGTAAGGCAAAGAACTAGGAAGTTCATAAAAGTAGAGATAGCAATAGTCAGCCATATCCCTCCTTGCTTTTACTCATGTAATATCAAATTGGTTTTGATAGTGCAAACATAGCTTCCTGATTTAAATTAGCAGTAGTTAGGAACTATTAAGGCAAGATCCTGCTTCCTTAGAAATGTAAAAAGTAAAATGAAAGACAGTAAGTATGGAAATAGTTGTATTGTCTTTAACTTAAAAGTGAATTATCCGTTCTACTTTTCTTCCCCTATGGTACTCTGGGATCAAATAGTCATAGGAATTAGAAATAGGAGCAAGCTGGTAGTGCGTTTTTCTCCCCATTGCAGCTTAAAAAGCCTTTGCTCAGTAAGACATGTAAGCCAATAGCTCAGGTCACCCTCGTTTTGTCTCTACTTCTATTTTTCAAATGGCATTTTGACAAATGTTCATAATTTTTTTTTTTTTGCAGCTGCAGTTTGCGATGGAAAATTTATATTGACTGGTTCCTCTGGGTCTTTTCACTCTATGAATTATCCAAAACCGTATAATGCAAATATTATTTGCCAATGGATTATACAGTAAGCCATTTTCCAACAATTTTCTATCTAGCATTTGTTCGATTGTGAGGTGCATGTCAGCCTTATGCCTCTTTCATTCCCAAATACCCCATGCTGGTAAATCTGTGATAGCATTTTCTCTCTTATGTTTACACAACTTTTCTTTAAAAACTTGCAGGCCTAAAAACCATAACTATGTCACTAATTTTCCCACATACAAAAATTCTTATGTGTGATTTTCAGACATCTTATGTATTAAATGCATGCACAGGAATGTATTTGTAAGCTCAGAATAAATCATGCAACTCTCTTTGTAAATAATTGCAAGATGTGCATTTCAATGTATTACAGTAAATATTACTCTTTAGACAACGGTTTTATGTAAGACACCACTGTTACTAATAGAGAGAATTTTCAAAAATCCCTTATGATTTAGGGGTATACACTTATTTTGGAAATCTCTTGTCCTCCTACGTCATTTAGAAATATGTTTAAAGGTACCTATGTATCATTTGAAGTAATAGCACAAAATGCCTTTCATGTCCTAGGCGTGAGAGCTGGGAATTTTTTAATCCACTGTAGATATGTACAGGGAGGGACAGCTAATTGAACTTGACATTCCAGGTCCTCTTTATAGTCCAAGGGGAAAAATAGGTAGATGTAGTATGTGATAAATGTCATCCTAAAGCAGATATCTAAAATAAATGAAATTAATCACAAGTTTGAAGCTCCTGAAAATCCACACAATTGCCAATTCAGAAGTTACAGCTATACTGATAAGCAGTGATACTTATTATGGCTTTGTAATAATGGCCATTCTTTGATTCTGAGAAATATTAGTTTAGGAAAAGAGTGTCAAAAAAGATTAAGGAAATGCCTTTGAAACTCAACAACACTGGGCTTCTTATTCCCACAGGCTCCTTTGAAAGCTCTAGCCTCTGAGGTTGTTCAGGTAGTTGAAGAATACTACTTTCCTCTTCACCTTGAAACTTCAGGAAGAAGTCTTTATGTTTTTCTGTTTAATACGTTTGTTCCTTCAGCAGGAACAGCTTCAGCAGTACAATTCACCAATAATTATAGGCTACAGCTGGTTTTAAAATCTAGTGTGTGTCACAGGAAATGCACAAGATTGTATCCTGTGGATCATAAGCTTGTTCCTTAGTGCATGGTGTCACATGCACTAATTTGAGCGTGGTAAATAATTATGTCTCAGGTATGTTACTTCCTTAATAGGAGCACTCTAAAATTTTCTATCAAAGGCTGCTATAGGTACAAGAGGCATTGTATTGAGTAGACATCTGTATCTATCTACATAGTAGTATATAGTTATCAAAAACTTAGTTTTGGAAAAATTCATGAGTTATTGCAAGTAATACAGGAGAGGTGTTGCAGTTTTGTGTAGTTAGATTGATAAATGACAAAAGCAACCATCTAGTTTTAGTTTCCAGTTATCTGCTTCTGAAAAATAGCTGAAAGTAAGGTCCTGAAAAAATAATTGGGGTACTCAAATTTTGTTTTCTTTCAGAGCAGTATGGTTTGTATACGGGAGCTTTTGGGATTTTGCAGTAACCCATGAGAGACATTTTGTGCTGTTATTTCTATTACCCTTTTTAAAATGTGTTAAAAGTCCCTGTATAGTACCTCCAAAGTTTGATTTCTTTTCCACCTTTCCTCCTGTCCAGAAAAAAATCCCATAACCTTTGGTAAAAGTTTTTATATTTTCATTCCTCTAATTCTTTCCTGAACAATGATATAACTTCCTCTCCTTTTTAAAGGTACGTGCAGTGTGTTGAGTATTTCTCCAAAGTATTAGATCCTCATTTTCAGCTACATGTTTAATTCTTTTACCAGGGATAATTTTTTTCCTGTGGAGAAGTAAAAAAAAAAAAAAAAACAACCCACAAATATTTACTTCATGCTTCTCTACTAATTGGTACTGACAAGCATTAGAAGATTATTTAGAACTTCATTTGGTCTCTCAGTTCCAGAAAACAACAAATAATGGTATAGGGAGCTACATTTTTAGAATGTGGACTACCGTATGTGTTTACTTGGAAGGCAATGGGAAAACAACTTAAATTTAGATTACTAAAAGATTTTAATTGCAGCAAAATAGAAAACAGCATTTTTTACGCTTTAGTTAAAACGGCTTTTGTTATTAAGCTTACTGGGTGATAGTTAGGCTTGATAATGTGTTCCCAGACAGGAGTTTTGAGACCCTCAAATCTTCATACAAATTCTGCTTTTGGCATAAGAGACATTATTTTGGACTTTCAGGAGATAGATTTTGGTATCTTGCTGTTCATATTGATACCACGCATAATTCCTTAGGCAAGTAATATGTTATTTATCAGTAAAAAATGTTAAAAAGTGAGTGTAATTTAATGAGCAGCAGAGAAAAAAAGATGCTCAGCTGAATATTAAATTCTGAATTTTAATAGATAGTCTCCAAAAGGTACTTCACTCCAGTGGATAAAGGAGTGTTTCTGCTCTTACTAAAGGTTTATGTCCCTTTCCTTTGGTAACTTTACAACTAGAAATCCACCAAATAGTTTGTTTTAGTTAGTACTGTTAAAATGTAATTTCACTTTTTTTTCTGAACTTAAATTCAGCATTCAAGTAAACAATTAATTTCCTATAATCAAAAAAAGATTATTGGAGAGCATATAATTCTGAAGAACATACAATTCTGAAGTTTGTTTTTGTGTCGTTATCTTAGAGCGCCTCAAGGATTATCCATTAAACTAAATTTCACTTCTTTTAATACACAACCGTATACAGACGTTTTATATATTTTTGAAGGGAAAGGACAAAACAAGATTTTAAGAGGTAAGGTTATTTTTCAGTCAATTTTACTTTTCCAGTAATAAAAATTCATTAGTAAAATAATTTTTCTGAGGTGGAAAAAAAACGTGCGTGTGCGTGTGTGCGTGTGGGTGTGTGTATGTTTAAGTGAAATAATGTGTCTATAGTTTTCCCCGTTAGATGATTAAGCTGGAAATACTTATTTACTCTTTTGAAGTGACCAGATAAAAGCTTACCTAATACATACAGAAATCACTGCTTTTTTAAGGTCCATTTTGAACGATCTTGCTAATTTGACCAGTGCCATGGTCTGTGGAGTACGTTTCATTGCAAATATGTTGCCCAAAGATCCTTTAACATTACTCACGGTGACATAAAATGAAGGCATTATTTGCATGGCATTGCTTTGCTCGAGCCTAGAGAAACTGATGATCACTTCCCTCTACAATTCTATTCTAGAAAACTGGGATTTTGTCTATTTTCCACCAGATAAAGTCTATCCAACTGAATTCCGTCACATATGAGTGTTTATACAGATCAGTGGAGATACTTCAGATATTTTTGGAAGCAGGAGGAGAGTATGAGTGAGAGGTAGTAAAAGAATCTTGAGATACAGAAAATAGAAATTCTACCCCTTTACTATTGCTAAACTTAATCCCTCTTTGGGATTTCAAATTGCATATGAGAGATTGTTTCAATATTTTTCTCTGAAGGAACCATTAATTCACATAATTTTGAGGGCTGCTATGGGAGTGACTGGTGATATTACAAAGACATAAAAGCAATGTTAAAGAATGTCTGTCAGTGGATTGCCTAAAACCTTGCAGTCTGAGGGATAGATCTATGGGAAATACCAAATAAAAAGGAAAGAAGAATTACAATAGATCTCCAGATTTAAGCTCTCTGTTTAAATAAAGAAAAATAACCTGTGGAGGAAAGGGAAGAATAATACATATATAATTCAGTTGTACAAGATGATGCCCATTGTCTTTCCTTAATGGTCTGGCATTCTTTTAAATTTATAGTATTACATGTAGACACAAAGTTCTGAAAAAGAAAACACCTACAGAAAAGGAAACTCTATCTATCTGAAATTGGGCAAGGATTGCAGAAGAAAAAGATTGAAGGCAAACTTCTTTCACAGAACAGGAAAGAATTCAAGTTTTGATTCGTACTGAATACAGGGACTAACCTACTGCTGTTGCCTGGAGCTATATCAGGTTAAGTTGGGGGAGTAATTACGTTACTGTATTCTCATCCTTTCTTTTCACACATACAAAATTCATATATGTGAATTTAAAGTAAAAATTTAGAAATATTGTAACTATTCCTGTATATTTTTCATGCATATATCACAAAATGAACTTACTATATAATTGCATAGTTTCTTTACTCCTTTAAATTCTTTAAGTATATGTACTAATTATTAAACCCTGAAAGCAAATACAGGCAATAAAGATGTAGCCATAACTGTGATTATAGAGTTTCAAAGTGCATGTATGTAAAACTTCAGTATATTTATAGCATAGCATGCGTGGATATGAAGACTGCAGCACTGAATATATGGTTGTTATCAAACAAAAAAGCCTAATCACAGTGTAATATGAAAGACTCCTCCATTAGTTGATATCCGTGTTAAAGCTATGTGAGATGGGGTATGCAGAATAATTACAGCAGCCGGACAGCTAAATGCTGTTCTGGATTTTAAAGGTGTTGTAGGCAGGTTGCACAGTATAATAGAGGGAACATTCTTCCAAACTCAAAAAACAAGTCCACTCTATTTTTATAATATCAATGAGGATTTTATTGCACATGGGATTGTTTTCTCTGACAATTTTGTTCTTTGTTTATTCTCAGCTTCTCTCTCAGGGACTAATCCTGAAACATTTTACATTTTTTCTAATGAAGCTACAGTAGAGTTTGAATCAGATTATTCTGAAAATTATGATGGTTTTAACGCATTGTATACTGCATTTAATACAAGTGAGCTAAACAGTAAGTATGTTTTCTTTTTTTTTTTTTTTTTGTCATCAAGAAAGCTTGATGAATCTGTATTTTCAGTTTGATAAAGGGAAAGCGTGGAGATGGAAAGAGAGGAAACATTTTCTGGCCTCAGTCCTATAACTAGATCCATTCTGAGAAACTTCTTCCTACCAGACATCAAATCATTGATATCAGTAGGGCTATCTACAGGCTTACAATCCTGGATCTGGTCAGAGAGTTATAAAGTTTAAGCTCTTAAAACAGTAAAACTCTGGCCATATTTCCTTAGGTTTCCTCACAGCTGGTTTATTCACTACTGAGCATAGCAGAATCACTGACACTAATTGTTACCCTGTGATCACCAGGCAGTACCTGTTACCCAGAGTTTCTGAAGTCTTAACTCATTACCACAAGTAGTAGTGCCAAGTGGGTAAACCAACATTCAAGAAGACTTCTGCTTCAGTGAATAGACATTAGGAAGAAATCTACATGCAGTAAATCTTCAGCGATGAACAAAATGTAGCACTATGGCTCATGCTTTTTTACTTTTAGATAGCTGGGAAAGACTTAGATGCAAATTGGGCAAGTGAAAGCTTAATTTAGGCTGCTAAATTTTGATGGGTGACGTGGCTAGGAAAGAATATGCTGAAGGAAGGACCGGCAGATTCTTATCTCTTATCTCTCTGGAAGCTCTTCCTATGGGCTTACTGCATTTCAAGACACTTGAAAAGAAAGACTGAGAAAATATTACAGGAAGGAAAGTGATGAGGATGCCACAGCAAATATATAACATTGAAGAGAAGTCGTGAAGGCAAAGGACAAGTAAAGGGACATTGCTCGTGCATGGAGCACATCTTTTAGCTACTGAGTGTTCAGGTGGTAGCTCTGAAGGGAAGCCTTTTCACCTGGAGCAGCCCAGGCCTTGGCTAAGAAAAGGGGAAAAGACAGAGCTTAGCCCTTAGTGTTAGCTGTCCAAGGGGCCCTCTCTCCTTCCCCCACCAGGCTGCTACGGGTTGAATGTGTACAAGGTCAGATAGGGACAGCCTCACTGGTGCTACCGCACCATTGGTGATCATGTATTGCTTGACAAGTACAAATTACACTTTGATTTGAGTAATATTGCTACTTAGAAGAGCAAAATGAAAATCACAATGGGCTCCAATTTTCAAACACTTACAAGTATTTACATTGCTTGTTGTGCATTCTTGTGTATTTCTAAACAAATACTTAATGTGTCTGTCATTCTTACTTACTGGAGACTCTTATTCACAGATGTTGAGAAAGTCAATTGCACTTTTGAAAACGGCTTTTGTTACTGGAGTCAAGATTTAGATGATGATTCAGACTGGGAGAGAATTCAAGGCCCTACCTTTCCCTTTTTGACTGGTCCTGATTTTGATCATACATTTGGCAACGTATCAGGTAAGGTGGACTACAAATTGCTTGCAGATTAAAGGAAAAGCTTTCTTTAACTTACATTATTTTCATTATATGACCAATTCTTCATAGTGATACTTTTGGGATGTAATTTTATCTACCATGTAAAGATGTGGTGTTACATCAGATATTGAATTAGGTCTCGCAGACAAAAAACAACTCATTGCCATCTTGTGTAAATATGCTAAAATTAAAAGTAGAACTAAAGGAGCATACTAAGTGATAAAATGTGAGGTGTTGAAGTGTTTCAGCTCTATTAAGATGCCAGAGAGCCTTATCTGAGAAAGGTCTTTCTGTTATGCAAGTGTCATAGCTCAAATAAATATATATTTATCTTAAGAAAAAAAATATATATTTACACTTTAGGGAGATATTACTTCAATTTCATCTGTACCTACTCATGACAGCCTCATAGTTATTAAAGAATAATTTTGATTTAACATAAAGTTGACCTGTATGGTGCATAGGGCACCTATGTCCCCAGTTACAATTGCACACTGTGAAAAATACTTTTCAATACACATATACCTAGCCCACAAATGCTACAGCAACTGCTATATCACAACAACTTAATTGGAAGAGTGATCACATCAAATGTGGATTCTGGTTAAAGATACAATACAGATAAGAATCAGATCTGGAATATGTATCATGAATGGTCATCCCAGAATTAGACTCTAAAAGTTTGTTTCTGATTCAACAGAAAAATAAAAGTATGTCTTTCTGGGCTGATTTGTCAGTACACCTAAAACTTGTTAAGATGGTTTGAATTTTGTTATGACCATATGTATTCTATGCAAGACCTACTCAGAATTTATTCAGTGACAATTAAATACCTGGAAAAAAAATGCAAATTATTCTGGCAGATCTTACTTCTTACTTACAGGAAAAGAAAATATAAATCAATACGTCATTTGATACAAATTATTTACCTCTCTCTAGGTAAATGCAGATTTTCTAAACAGTCATCAGAACACTATTTCATCTTCATGCTCATCTCCTAGAACACAAATGAGCTGAAAGAACATGAAATTTGTTTAACACAACACTCAACTGATTTCTAGCTGTCTTGAATTTATTCTAGATGGTCTTTATTTCATTGTGATAGATCTAAGCTGATAGTTCTATATGCAATATTGCTATTATTCTGAATATTCATATTTCTACTACCTCTGCTTGATGTAAACATATGAGCTGGTATCATTATTATGTACTTATTAAATATCTTCAGTGAGACAGTGTAATTTTGTTTTTCTACTCTCGGAAAGCAAAAGAGAGTTAATATATAGTTAACAAGCCTCAAAACCAAATCAGTATAGTACTTCACACCTTCACTTGAAAAGATTTACCTTTTATTCAAATTAGGCTTAAAACTCAGTTCACTTTCTCTGCAGCTGACTATTTTATACAGTGTTACCCTTCATGCCAAAATGGTACAGGTTATAAAATAATTTATTCTAACAGCAAAAGTACAAAAAGAAAACCACATTCAGTACAAATTGATTCTGAATGCTCAGAGAATTAACAAAACAAAGACAAAGAACTGTGTCTCTTTGGATATACGAAGACCTTTTCTAAGAAAGAATGCCATGCTCATTCTCTGAAAGCTAAACACCATTTTTAATTCATGCTTTTCTGTCAGCACAGTAAATGAAAGACCTGATTCAGATTTCAGACTAATTTTTCATGTATTTGAACCTCCCACATGCAAAAAGCTAGATAATCTAGAATTATAGCTAACAGAATAATGCAGTATAATACTATGCAAATATTGTATATATAATATAAATTATATATATCTGTAAACTATGATTTATTTGAAAATTCTGTGTATGTAATATTTCCTCTCTCTCTCTCTCTCTCTCTATATATATATATATATATAATATGTAGATAGATAATATAACATCCAAAATTACAGCCATTATTTCAATAAAGAAAAAATTTTATTTTAGGACTCTTAATTTTGTGCCTAATTTTGTTTTTCTTGTGACAAACCACAGCACTTCTGTACTCTGGTCTCACATTATATTTCCATGTGGCAGCAGGAAGTCCAGATTTTCTGGCTGCAAGGAATTGATTCAGAAATGCCTGACAAGCAGATTCCCCAAATGATGTATTTTTCATGTTGATATTGCTTTCCATTGCTATAAAATATTCACTTAGGCATTGCCTTCCTCCCTCCCTCCCCACCCTACATTTCCCATTATTATATGAATGAAAAGTATTAAATGTCAGGAAATCCTTCTGCAAAGCCATGAGTAACTGTCAAATAGGAAGACGTTTTTATTAACTAAGTAGAAGTAACTTGAGTGAATTCCTGACTTTGTTGAATAAAAGGCAAATCTCTCACTAATTTCAAGAGGGCTAGTTTCCAATTTCATGTCTAGTTCTGAGGAATGTCCTGCAAACCTAGAAGTTCATTATGATATGCTGTTGACTGATAAGCATAACTTAGAATAATCATTTATTCTTATTGGGTCAGAAATCTTTCAAATCATTTGGCTCTATCTGTGCTTTTCCATTTGTTACTATTTTTAAAAATAAACACTTGTTGTCATAAAAAAAAAAAAAATTATTCTATGTCCACTAAAATATGTTCATTATTTTACAGGATTTTACATTTCAACACCCATGGGACTTGGATTATTCAGAGAAGTCAGAGTCCGGATTGTGAGTCTGCCCTTGGTCTCTTCAGATCCATCTTGTCTAAGCTTTTGGTATGTATGTAACCTCTACAGATTAAATATATCCTACACTTATGCTTTGTATGCTTTGTAAAGCTAAATCATTTTCTTTCAAATGTGTTATTAATCAAAGTCCATGTACCAGGAATACAAGCCTCCCTCTATTTGATTTTCTATGACCAACCTGAAACTCCAGGCCTGAAACCCTGACTCCACTATAGGTTTGAGTCTTGCAGTTAGCTTTAATGTGACTGTGTTCTCAACCTCCATCCAATGTTCATTTCTATAGAGAAATTATATTAAGAATCACTGAAATGTTTTATCCATGAAGCTAAGCTATACCTCTGCCAAAAATATATCAAAATACAAAGTAAAACTTTCAGGTGTAGATCTAAACATATGATTCATTTTGTTTTCATGCTCAGCACAAATTAGTCCTAATTTCATAAAATTATTTGTAAAATTAAAAACTTGACATTTCTTTCTGAACTTTGGGAAATTTCACTTTGACCTAATCAAACAAAATGTTGCTATTACTCCTGTAGGTATCACATGTATGGTGCTGATGTTTACCGTTTGAGCGTTAGCATAAGTAATAAACATGGTATGGAAAAGATAATTTTCCAGAAAGAAGGAAACTATGGAAACAACTGGAATTATGGACAAGTAACTTTAAATGACTCATCTGATTTTAAGGTTTGTCAACCTATTAGTCTTTTTTTTTTTTAAAAGCTATATCGATATTAGGGTTTTCTCCCAAAAGAATCAAATGATTGCACCTCCAAAGACAATAACTAAGCACTGCTTACTAATGCATGTTATCAAATATATATTAGTATGCAGAAGATTGAGGACCGCATTTGGGTTTTTTCCTTGAATTTAAAGTACTGTTATTA
This sequence comes from Struthio camelus, assembly GCF_040807025.1. Classification (NCBI taxonomy): domain Eukaryota; kingdom Metazoa; phylum Chordata; class Aves; order Struthioniformes; family Struthionidae; genus Struthio; species Struthio camelus. Next base: position 114,067,491 of record NC_090942.1, on the reverse strand, counting down.
TCCATTATAGTAAATAGAAAACCTTAATGTTGTCACTGGACCATCAATGTTATCACTGAAGAGAGCTTTCCACAGAAGAAAACTGTGTTCAAAACCTATGAAAATCTGATGAGATCTGAAAATCTTGACAGTGAATGAAGTATGAAGCATTTAGCCATACCAAGACTTAAAATGGAGAACTTCAGATTCTGAAACAGTATTTGCACTAATTAATTACAGAAGAGCTCACTAGAAGTATGTTCCAGATAGAAATGTGATTGGCACCGAATAGGTAACACTGGCATGACTAAACTGACTATAAACTAAAGAAATTATCCTCCGGGAGACTTACATAAGACCATTCTTTCAGCAATTTTGTACTGAAAACAAATTCATTTTATAGGTATTTAGGATGGCTTGTCCATTATAGTGTTTTTTATTGATGCAAAAGCACTGCCAGAAAGAGGCATTTATCATCTGAGGAAGCATTTGCATCTGTGATCTGGTTATGTCTGATTTCTAGGAAATGTATGTTATATGATCTCAGGAATAATATTATATTTAACTGTGTGTTTTGCCATCACAAATTCCCTGGTAATGGGATTAATTTAAATATGTGGATGTTAAAGCACAAAAACAAACTATAGGTAAATCAGATTAATTGCAGTTATTCATGACACTATCTCATTAACCCAGAAGAGGGTTTGGACTGATGAGATGATAGTGATATAGAATATTGTATGTTAAAAATGGTATACATTTATATATAAAAATAAAGTTATTGCATAGTTTTAAGTTTTGTTAGTAATTTATGAAGATGAAAAACATTTCATTAAGTTTTAAAATTCTAATTCTTTTTCATGAACCTCAGATTATTTTTGATGCTTTTACAAGGCCTGGTCAAAGTGATATTGCCTTGGATGATATTGGCCTCACAAAGGGAAAGTGTAATGAAAGCATTTATCTAGAGCCAACCGTGATTCCAACTTCTCCTACTGTGCCTTCACTTCCCAGTAAGTAAACATTACATTACAATTGATTGCCATTTCCTATTAGTGTATTTGTGTTTGAGTAACTCTAAATTTGCAAAAACTCTCCTCATCTTTATAAAATTCTCTCTTCAACATTACGAAATTCCTTTCAAGCTAATGCGTTAGAGATCCTTTTCCATGGCTCAACTGATAGCAATGGAATTCACAGCTTAAGTTGTCAGTACGTTAGCTTCTCAGACTTGAAGAATTAAGGATAACTGAAGAATTCAGAATTTATCTCAAAAATCTTTAGTTGGAGAAGCCTCCAGAAAGCCAATGAAGGGGAGGGAAGAAAAAAGAGAAAGAGGATTACTACCTTTGTTTTTGAAATTGTAAGCAATATAGCAGGGGAATAAGTGGATGAGCAACGTCACATAATAACATAACTGCAGATATCAATCGTAAAACTTTTCCAAGCTCTGAGAATGCATGCACATGTGTGGGCTTCAACAGAACCAAAAATCCTATGTTTATGGGAACAAATCTATAAAGTGTCAGAGTAGTTTAAGAATGGAGCACAGTCTATGTGAGTGTCTAATTACCAAAATGGAGGTATTCTCTGGAGCAAGGCTCTTTCGAATATGTATTGGGCCATATTGTCGTTCCTACAATATTTGGTTACACAAAAAAAACCCACAAAACAAAAAAATTGCTATCTCCCCCCGCCAAAAAAATCTGATTAGGAAAACAGAAAGGAAGAGAGTTAGCAGCTCATGTGATTTGGGAGGAAATGAATGGAGGGAAAGGAACAATCAAAGGAATCTTTCTGCTCGTGACAGTTTTTAATTTTTACATAGATTATGAAATGTTTCAAGACCAAAACCTACTTTCTACAGTTTTGCTTTTGTTAACTCTTCTCCCTGTGGTAAGGCATGAGTGATGAGTAGCTGTTCACTCTAGTAATAATAGATGGGTTCTTGGTGGAGCCTCACAGTATTTGAGTATCTCCTCAGCATCCCTTCTGAACCCTATGTCCAGTAGGAAATGGAGGAAGGGGTTTTTTTTGTTTGTGCATTTTTATTATCTTCTCTGAGTCAAATAAAGGCTAATTAAATATGAGGAATTCTGTTTCCACCTATAGTGCACGTATTTTTTCCCTAACATATGCATGGCTTACTCCAACACATCACATTCCAGAGTCTTTTCAAGGAAGCCACAGAGATTTAAACTTCCTCAAAACATTCGTATTTCACAGAATGAGTTTTCTTGTTTAGAAAAACTATGAAAAAATACATGCAGCCATGATTATACATCTGGAACATATCTATAAAACAGTGAAGAATGATTACATCTGATGTTAACCAGAGCCACCTACATTGAATAAAGAAAAAAAAAAGAACAGCTGGTACAAATACGTATAGAGCTTGTGGAAAAATCATTAAAATATTTCATAGGGTTTGGGAATAACTTTTTGGCAAAGAATTCTATAAAAGACCTTTACACAATGGTTTGAAATCATTAAAACACTGAGTATGTTCTAGCAGTGCCTCCTATTAGATTTATTGTCATTTACAAAGCACAGCTAGCTGCTCTCTTGACAGCATATAGTAAATAACAATGGTCTAATATTAGAATAATAGGGAAATACTATTTGCAATGTATTCATGTTGAAGCACTGTGTGCTAATACTGTCATTTTAACATCACATCTAAATCTAATGCATTAGGACAGGGAAGAAAACGAAACTTTCTAAATGTAAGAGCAAAACTCAATTTTAGAGTTCTATCATGAGCTCCAACAAAATGTCTCTTTCATCAGAACTGATTTCAATAAACACTTAAATTAATTTCAATGATAATTTACCAAAATGAGCTTTAAAATTTTATTGCAGTTTTCATGAATGTAAAATTGTGGTGAGGTGCTGACGCTTGCCACCAATAGGACTCTTTCAGATACTGTGGGCAAACCTACCTCACAAGTTAACATCACTCAGCTGAGTAGAAGTAGAAGGTCTCTGTGCTAAGTGGTGGCTGTGTGTTGCAGTAAAAACTCTAAAGAAATGTCATTCAAACTATAGATCTCTGCTCACAGTGTGGTAATAAAGTCTGAACATTCAAAAAAAGGAAGCAGTCATGTGATATATCACTCCATGTGAAAGAGATTAGAGATGACTGTTCTGGCCTTCAGTATGGTACAAAAGCGTAGTCTAAGCTGTCGCTAGGGAAAAACTGACTTGTTTGTATTTCGTATTGTTGAGGCATGCTAAGTATATGATGTCTGTAATCTGCTGAAGAATGTGAATGTTATCAATCATCTTCGAAGATTTATGGCGTCGCTTTGATGCATCCAGTACCACTTTACTAATGCTAATGGTTTCACTACAAATGTCACGATTATAAACAAGAGATGAAAGAATGTGAGCTGAGCCAATTTCCTTTGCTAGGCTTAGAGCTTCCCTAAGAGGCACTGGCATCACTCACAGTGCCTCCAAAGCTGATTGAAAAATCAGAGTTTTTTCTGCAGGAGGGTGGGGATGTGGAGTTAGTTTTAATTTGACTTTTGCACACGACTGTCAGCCTACACTTTCATCTAAAAGAAGTATTGCTTTTATCTTCATACTCATTTAGAAGCTGCCTTTTGACACAAAACAGTGTGGAATTACAATGTAAGTTGCACCCTTAAGATATATATGTCTATGAATTAAGATTTTGGACAAAGCACAGAGGAGTTTTTCTATGAATACAGCATGTATCATTTTGCCCATATAAGGTAAATAGGGTCATCATCTACAGTGCTAAGAAAATCCCCTGTTATGCTCAATGAAAGGGACAAGCTTATTGGCGCTGGTCCTCTAACGAGCATCAGGCATACAATCCAGAATAACTTCATAAAACTTTGTTTTTAAAAATCGCTAGCAATTTAATTTTTTTTCATCCAGACATGAATAAAATCAATTTCTTCCAATGTTTTTCCATGCAAGAGAAAGAAAAAAAGAATCATTACTAATACGCCTTATATGTAGTCAACACCAGATCAGATTTCACTATAAATTGCCTGACTGCTGCTATTCTTAGGAAAGTTATTTTTGCTCTTCTCCTGTAATCAAAAGATACTGACTCAGAATCATATATTCATTATGCAGCTTTAGAATAGTTGTTATGTGTTTATACATGCAATAATATTCCGGAATAAATGCCAAAAATATCTTCATTTGTTGTTAATGGTATTTACAGAAAGTAGTTGTCATTTTGAGACATACAGTTGAAACATAATATACTGGTTAGTCAAAGTGTGTCAGTATTACAGTTCCTTTTCATTTCAGAGAGATCAATGTTTCTTGCCAGGACTGATCTTGTCAAATAGTAAGCTCTATAAGATGGCTGTCACGAGAAGTTCAAATCTTCCCTGTATTTAGTGGAGCTTGCTGACAGTGAGATCCAGTGGACAGCCCCAGAAGGATCTGTGCATTATACAGGCCCAAAGCAAGTGGTTCTTAATATGCAACTGGCAGACCTATCTAAAAGCAAAATTTAAGCCATAACAGGAGATAATGTTTAGCCAAAGTCTGAAAGTTGACAAAATCATTTTTCATTTAAAAAAAATCCATAAAAACAGGGGCAGGTTTCTTTCATCTTAAGTTCTGCTTCCTGGAGGGATGGAAGAGCATTGTTTATTTTTGAACGAAGCAATTACAAACAACTGAATTGAGAAAACATGAAACTTCTCTGTGATGGTAAAGCTGACATTCTTCAATATGAAGTAAACTTTTGAGACAAGGAACTGATATATTTCAGATATAAACCTTCTTGCATTACTACATATTTAAGGAGAATGTTGAATATATAACATACGGTCAGTTGTATGTGTGTGTGCATGTGTGCATATACATATCTATAATATTTACTTTTAAATATCAGGCAGGAAAAACTCCTAAAACCAGAAATCTATCAATTTCAATCTAAACATACCTAACCTTAGTCCCTCAGAATATTCCATGAATGGTTGTCATGAATACATACTTATATAGTAGCTATCCCATAATACCTTAAATTTAAAAAATGAATAAAAAGAATCTGGAATTTTGATTGAAATGCAAAATAATTCCTGTCTCATTGCGCCATTATCCCTCCTGTAACTCCAACATCTCTACAAATGATTGTGATTTTGAGCTCAGTTGTGCAAAAAGATGAGATCAGATTACTTAAAGATATGGATCTGAAGCTATGCTTCTCAGACCTTTTGAGGATATGAATCAAAAATGGAGGATAACTCCCAGGTATCTCTAATAGCCCTTTTAAATGACTCATAAAATAGAAAGTGATACTTGGAGTTTAAGTTAAAACCTATTATCTCTCAAAGATTTGTAGGGACTATAATTAATGGCAGAATTTGACCTGGTGCATTGTTCCTCTGTTGACATTCAGCACAAACAGAAAGTGCATTATATGTTATTTTTCCAAAATCCTAATCTAAAAATGTAAGAGGAAAGATAGGTAAGTTCATTAGTTGTCACAAACTGCAGGTAACAGTAATCCTATGGTTGCTTTACAATGTTATCATAAGTGGAATATTTCAGTGGAAATCTTTTCTAATACTGGAGTGAAATCAGGTACATTCTATTCATGCTGTTAGAACTAAGTATTTTATGATGTGTAGGTAAATTCTTTACAAGAAATAGAACCACCAATTTAAAGTAAAAATCTAATATATGTAACTATAACTTTACACTTCATTAGTGTTTATATATAATTACATATACATATTTATCATAAATAATGTTTTATTGGAGCAATGTTTTGAGGAAAAGGCAAATGGCTACTTTTACCATTTAAAATGTTTAACTGAAAGAGCTTTTAGGGTTCTGATGAAGTCAAAATAACAGTGTAAGTGTTTAAAATACTTAAATATACACTATATGCTGGTACTGTGGTTGTGATCCATTTACCTAAAAACATGGCATAACAGGAATATTATGAATCCTATTTTGGTCAGTCTTTGATGCTCTATTTCAGAACACATACAAGATTTTGTACCTGACTGTACCATCATTAGGGTAAAAGGCATCATCATAGTTATTATAGAGGCAGATATTGTAAGTGATTCTACCAATTTTTTACAGTCATTTGTATCTAGATCACTACTAGTAGGCCATGCATAGAAGATATCATCCAGCTGTTCAATATAAAATTATACTGGAAATGAATCAAAAAAGTTTTAAATATTTAAAAGCACTGGCCCTTTCATAACTCTCCCATTTAGTATATAAATAGTAAGAGTGCTAGTTAGCATTGCCTGGCTCACTATTGTCACATAACATTGGCATACATTCTTGTAACTGTATTTTCCCAGGGTCTTCATCTCACCTTCACATACTACATTAGAATATATTTGGAAAAGCCTGAATACCTGTGCAGATCTCTGCAGAGTACCCTCAGTGTACCCTCTTTTCAAAACAAACCAATACAAAACTTACAATTCGGTCGCATGATTTTGTATTCTAAAGATATTCTGGAAGCTTATATTCCACTTTTCTGTAGAAAAGTTCAAAGCGTTTTCACAAAAGGTGACTAAGGATCCTCACCTTTCCACCAATATAGCAGATATGCTAATATCTACCAGAATAGTAGATACGCTAATAGACATACTTGTTTTGAACTATACTGGCTTTTGAACCATAATGGGTTTTGAACCTCCTTAGATAAAAGTTTAATTTGAAAGCTTCATGTTTAATTGATAAGGTAAGCAACATTAGTTGCAGTAATAACAATAATTAAGTAATAAAATGTTGGCAAGGTTTAGGAAATCAAAAAAGATACTGCTGTTTGTTTCTTATCAAAGCTTAAATGTGATAGCATGAAGGTTCCACCTGAGCAGTTATTTTTAGAAATTTTAAAGATAATTTTCAGCTAAAATTTGGCTACCGATAAACGTTCAGGTACTCTAGTGGTTACCATTATAGCTCCACATGGTGTTGGTCCAGAGTTTTTCTGCTAGATGAGGAAAAGGACTTTCTACTTAAGGGTGTTTCTGATAACGCTGCAAGAAGAACAATTAGATAATAGGAAAGGCGTACATGCTTTGTTCATAAAGAGATTATATTTGGGGGAAAGGAGCTTTCCTGTCTTAACTTGACATTTTTCTGATTTTTATGTTAATGTACTAGTAAATGGTACAGTTAACAGCAACACACTCTTTTCTTCACGTTTTCTCTCCTGCGCACAGCTTGCAGACCAATAGTTACCAAATGAGGGACAGACTGTGCCCTTTAACTAACTACATGGGGAAGGCTTCTCATAACGCCATCATGAATGCAGTTGTGCTCAGAGGCACCAGAACTTCGCAAATACCAATATCTAACTATAACTGTAGATAACACCATGGCATTGATTGTATGGGTCAGCAGATCTGACTTAGACGCTCTACCTAACAAGGACAGTTGAGTTCTTGTTTCTCCAGTGCTCTGTGACTTCACGGGAGTAGTAACTACTTTCAACTTAAAGTTCAAGCAATACCTAAATGGCATCGTAACTCAAGCAATACCTAAATGGCATCGTAACTGAACCCTTGTAGTGATAATTTTAAGTTGAATATCCTGTTCATAAGATTACTTTTTCCCAAATATATACAGCTGAAGGAAATATCATTTAATAACTGTTAAGAATATCATCTGTATTCTCTTTATTATTGTCTGAAACATGAGCTTTGTAGATAACTGATTACGAAAGCAAGGCAGTAGATGAATTTTATTTTTGATATGTTTACTTTTTCAGCTGACTGTGGAGGGCCAGTTGAACTCTGGGAGCCAAACAGTACATTCAGCTCTGAAAACTTTCCAAATAATTACCCTAATCAAGCTTCTTGTAAGTCACTCATCTCTAAATGTCCAGCAAAAGTTTAGTTGGATAACAGTAGAGGTTATAAATCTGCTTTCCCAAGTCAGAAAAGAAGTAGTTTTGTTAATTTATGGAAATTCACAGTTGTGAGGAATGGTAATAAATGCATGCATGTATGACTTAGGAGCCTAAATCCAGTTTTCAAAAGTTGTTTAGTGAACCAATGTCAATGGAATTTGGGATCTTGACAGCATAAGTCACTTGTAAAGATAAGATTTAGACTTCTAGGCCTCTTGGGTGATTTTGAACATTTCAGCAGAGATTTTTTCACAAAATCCTTCAACATGAAAATGACACAGTAAATTTAACAACTGGAAAGTGGTTTTTGTGTGTGTATGTGTTGTTATTTTCTAGGTATATGGTATTTAAATGCTGAGATGGGGAAAAACATTCAACTTCATTTCCAGTTTTTTGACCTGGAAAATATTTATGATGTAGTTGAAGTCAGAGATGGCAGAGGAGCAGATTCCTTGCTTTTGGGCAAGTAACAACACTGAATGCTAAGACGAATCAGACAGCTTAAGCAAACTAATGGATCTAATAGGAAATTAATTCTCTCTAATTAATTAATTATTTCTCTCTAATTTTATTCTAAATTTCTTCATCTTTATGGGTCTTGGAAATTAGAAAGAAAACTTGGGAAAATGATGCCACATACAATAAATTTTACCCAGTGTTTCCTCATGCTCAGCTTTCCATACAGTCCAAAAGAAATTAACTACTCAATGAATAAGACTGCTAATGTACGTAGACAAACACAAGCGTAATCATCACTTAGTCAATCCTTTTTTTTTGTCTGTACTGAGGAGGTGTCAAATCTGCAGCTGAACTTTGGTCCTTGCTTTCTCATAGCATTTAGGTTCCCTTCTGATCACAAAACATTTTGAAATATATAAGAACTAAATAACTAAAAAATGTATTGGTGTTTTCCTGGGGAATAGCTGTCTATACAGGACAAAACCCATTGCCAGACGTCTTCTCTACAACAAACCAGATGACAGTACTGTTCTTCACGGACCAGTCTTCAACTAAGAAGGGTTTTCGTGCAAATTTTACTTCTGGCTACCATCTAGGTAAGCATATGATCTCTTATATTTAAGAGGTTATAGCAAATGTCAAATACATTTGATACAAGGTGGAGAGCAGAAGCTCCTTGAACAACAGAAATATGAAAAAATTAAAGACATAGTCTAGCAGTATACTCATCTGCTTTTCACTTTTTCTGGAGTGAAAAGTGACTTTTTTTTTACTTTACTGCAATAGAACAAAGGTTGTACTATCTGCAACTTTGTGTAATATCTCTGACTCCATATTTTGACCTATAAAGCATCTAATGATAAGAGGGCAAATATGGACTGTTCTCTATACCAGACCCTCAAAAGAACATCTCCTTGTGATTCATTTGAGAGTGTCATTAATGTGTTTTTGGATAATATTTATAACACTTATTATAGATCACATATACTAGAATAGAATAATGGATATGATAACTGATTAATGTATGTGATTTCATCTTTAAAAATTTGGTCTTTCCTGTGTGGCGGGTCTGGGAAAAGCTGCAGTTTAAAATATTTGGGCAGCATTGTTTCTACTCCCAGCCATTTCCCTGCTGAAAGAATTCTGCTTGTGATTGTAATGAGGGCCTGCAATCAGACCCTTCACTTGTCCAGGTAATTCTGCAACTGGATCTCCAAAAACATGCAGAACAGAGCCAAGTTCTAAAGATGTGCAACAGCAATATGATAACCGGGAGAAATCTTCTCACTAACTCCTTTTCTTGCTGAAATTAATTAAAGGCTTTGTTTTACTTTGGCAGAAATCTGACAGCAGAAAGAAGAAAAAGTAGTATATACTCACAAATAACGTAAAGTAGCTTTCACCTACATGAACAGAAAGTTAACAAGAATATACACTCTTTTTCTTTCTTTAACTATCAGAAATGGCACATTTTTCCTGGCATGATTAGCTAGTTGTAGCTCTTTTATATATTAATATAATATTAATTTCTTAATGTCTGAAAAAACTTGACCATTGATTTACTGTCATAAAATCAACTTAATTTAGTCCCCTTGTGTAAGACTGAGAGGTAGGTTAATATGCCTCTTTCTTTACTTCTTGTTCTGCTTTCTCTATCACATCTGTTCAGTTTAGCAACAGTATGCCTTTTTTTAGCTGCTTCAGCATCTTTGTCCACATTTACTGTAAAATGAAAATTAACCTTAGTAAGTCAGAGTTCTTAAAGAAACAGTTGTCAGTTCTAGTTAGATATATTTTAAAAGGTTCAGTTTACAGAAGAATTATGCTTATTCAGGATCTTCGTAGCCAGAGGACACAGGCTAATATCAGTAGCATGCAGGCCCAAGGTTAAAAGGATTATCAGTAAATAAGTGAATTTTACAAGAACAATTTTTCTCCATATTTTATTTTTCCATGAAATGTTGAGATTTTGATTAGGAATCATAATTTGACAATGAATAATTTTTAATAGTATGAGATATAGTAAAATAGCATATTCAGAAATCTTATCTTCATCTAGCTATCAAAGTGGGAACAGAAAATCTGACATCAGCTGTGGACACTGAATATATGAAAATCTAGTTCAGGCCTTTGGGAAATCCTATCCTTTTGCATCCATATTGTACAACAGTGCCTTATGAATGAATGTATCATTTAATCTGGATATTAACAATCCAGAGGCAAAGCAATAGTCTTGCCTTACATGAGAGTTCTAGACAGTAAAATGTTCGTTCAGTATGTCCAGGAAGGCAAAGAAAAGAAAATGCAATGTTTTTTCAATAGAATTTATCTTTATTACTGTATATTTCATGTAAATTATGTTAAATGGTGCCATTAAAAATACATTTTGGCTAGAGAAAGAATTATAGCAATATATTTATTCTATGTGTGATCTACTTTCATATATATTTGATACTGAAGTAGATTAACCTTACTTTTGAGAATGCTCTCTCTCTTCATTGCTCTCCGCTACTTTTGTCTCTTCTACGTTTCTTCCCAGATTTCAACAGGATGCTCTTGGATTTGAATGACTCTCTCCTTTTAAGTTTGACTTGAGGTACTTCAATTTGTTGAACTTTTGTGAAAGTGCCAAACATCTAGGACTTGCATTCATTTCTTACTTTTTAAAAATTTGAGAAGTCCTAGATTGGCAAAGGTTAATAGGATGCTTGCCTTTGATTTCAATGGGGATAGGATTTGATCATGATTTGACTTCTCTTACCCCTCCAAAGTTTATTGCACTTAACAGAAGAGTACTAGCAACTGAGCAGTGTTAACTATAGGAACAACTGCAAGATATATTGTATATTTTCTACTTAATTAATCTCTATTTATGTGAAAGTAATCTTTATTTTGAAAAAGGAAGTAACGGAAAGAGAAAGGGAAAGGAAAGGAAAGGAAAGGGAAGGGAAGAAGAAAGAAGAAAAGGAAATGAAAGGAAAGGAAAGGAAATCATAACAGGAAAGGAAAGGTTCTGGGTACTTATCCACTCAATTTTTCCTTCAGGTGAACTGGAAGATCTCCACAGAGCATGAACCTTGAAAAAAATTACAATTTCATCTTCATTTTCTGTTTTTTTTCAGGAGCTTGTGAACCTGAGGAGTATCACTGTAGAAGTGGGGAGTGTATACCACTGCATAATCTTTGTGATAACCTCCTTCAGTGTGAAGATGGCTCTGATGAAGCAGAATGTGGTAAGGTTTCCTTCACACAAACAAAAGGAACGCATGCATGTTTGGTAGAAATTACATAGGAAAATAGCCATGAAACCTCAGCCCGTGTAAGCTACTGCAGCTGCATGCAAGTCATATTGATTTAGACTGAAGTCTCTGGTTGAGTTTGACTAGGACAAAAAACCAAAGTCAGTCCTTTGAGACAGTGCATGAAAGCTAGTGTAGATCTCTGAGAAAGGTAGGAAGTTCCTCTGTGTTTAAAACTATGGCTGCCCATCCAAGCCTCAAAATTAAATAAAAGCTCGTTAATGTTCTCTGTCTGTATCCCTTTCGTATCCCCAAATTCTACCACTTTTTGCTGTATGTAATTTGAGTTTCACAGCAGTATAAGTGCTACAGTGTATGGTAGAGAGTAACAGTCATTTTGCTGGAAACTCCCAACTGGTCCCAGGCCTGTGAAACCAATCTGCAGCACCTGACAACCCCCTAGCGTTTTTGGACTCTCTCATATGCAGGCTTTGATGTAGAGTAAAGGCATGGCACAACTGCAAAAGCATCATTTGCTGCTCACAGTTGATGTGTGAGTTCCTATGACAAAGAAAGCAACAGCCGCTGTTGCATAGCCATCTGGTAAAACGGTTCTTTCCAAAATCTGAGTGTACAGTATATGGCTTTATTTCATGTAACACAGAAATAATGCCCCCTAAAAATAACTCCAATATAAAACCAGTGTTAATATCATGTTGATCCTAGCAGAGAAATTAAACCGCTGTTTCTGATAAAGTGTTATTCTGACAATGCATTATAGTGCGCTAATGGAAGAGTTAAAAGCAGCCTTTTAAGGTGGGATACAGCTTCATGTTCCTTTGTTTTAAAGAGGACATTCAGTACATCCTTGGATGTGTGCTAGCAGTTTTCATTGATTTCATATCTTCTATGCACGCACACGCACATACACACACAGAGAATATATGTATATGTATATCTGAAGGCACAGTTTCATTCTTCCAATTAGTGCACTTAGCTGTATGTATATGTATTCTGCCTTTAGAAATGCATAGAAAAAATTTCAGTTCAGCTTCTTCTTAAGCAAAGAGGACGTGGAGACGATTTTTGGCCATTATTAAAGAAGATACAGATACGGTAACCAACACCTACATTAATCAAGTATATTTTCCTGAAGATTTCTTTTGCTGTGGATTGTCTATTACTTCATAACAAATTACTTCACACTAAAGGGTTGGAAGAATTGTTTCCAAAACCAAATTAAACCAAAAAATTTGCTGAATCAATCTATGTCTCAAAATGAAATGAAAACTTAATTTTATACCTTCACACTGAGTCTTTTCAGTGTCCAAAATTACTACTCATTTTTCTAAAACCCACTTCAATTTCTCATCAGATGTGGCAATCTAAACTAGGCAAACTGCTGTTTTCAAATACCTCAACTTCTGAAACTTCCCAGGAACTGCAAAGAAAAGGTCTAAGATATCTCATCCTTTGCAAAATTCTGTAATATATGACAATTGAATTAAACAGTGGTTAAGATTCCATGGTAAGATTCAAGCTTCTCTCATGGCTTACCAACATCTTAAAAGCAAATCACTAGTGCATCTGGAGAAGAACATGGATCTAATGAGAAGAAAGGAAAGTGAACTATAGTTCAAGTAGAAGACAGGAAAAGTATCAAAAGCAAATTAGAGAAATCTCAGTGCAAGCAGTTCTCAAATCTTTCAAGACTACTCCAGAGTTCCTCACAGCTGAGGTTTACCATTATTTAATGACAGTACATCACTTCTTACATACATGCTGGCTGCCTGTTGAAGAGTCTTTCCCAAAAATATAATAATTTTTACTGTAGTGGGTGAGCTTTACTTTTTGTGGAAACATTTTGGTGGTAAAAGGTTTTCTGGACAGCTAATATTTTTCACAAGTTTTTATTTGTGCCACCAGTAAATTAAAACGTATTGTTTCTCTCCCCCACCCCTTGTTCATGCTAGCAATAGCCTTCATTTGCCTGAAATGTAGCTGTGACTCTTAAGTCATAGAGGTGATTCTGTTGTCCTTCTGTTGACCTTCCGGCCAGACTTCCTTAGTCACTATGCCAGTAGCACAAGATTTTTCACAAAATACTCAAAGAATTTGTAATAAACTATTGAAATATTTCCACATTTTTGTTCTGAATATTTTGTTTTGGAAGAAGTTTTGATAAAAAGATTGTTTTTCAGGTTTTTGGTTTTTTTCTTTTTTTTAGCTCAAGCGACAATGAAACAAACAGTGAAAGTTCCCATAGCAATTGGAATTGAAAAATTCAATTTTTGAGTCAGCTCTGGTTTTTACCTCATCTGCAATCTATTTTACTGAGCTTCATGTAGCTAAATCTTCACAGAGTAGACAGAAATAGCATAATGCTTGCCAAGATAAAACCTTGGTTAGAGTAGATGGGAAATGTACTGGTTTACTAAATCAACTGAAGAGTGTCTATCTGTGAGACACCTGCAAAATACAGGCTGTAAGGCTCAGCTGTAGCAGAAATATGCGAGGCGATAACAATAACGTTTCCTTTCAGGGAGACTGCAAGATCCTTGAGACACTGAGTTTCTTAACTTCTTTTGTTCTTTGTTGGTTCTAATAAATCTGTCTATATTACATTTCTGTGGAGTTGGAGAGGATGGTATTTGTTTGTTTGTTTTTATTCTTTTAAAACACTTACCTAAAATATGTATATCCATTTTGGTCTACAGTGAGATTGCTGAATAGTTCTCTAAGCACCCAAGGCATAGTGCAGATCAGGACTGGGAAGATGTGGAACCTGGTATGTGCAGATAATTGGAATGAGCAGATTTCAGACAGCGTTTGCCACCTGCTAGGGCAAGGGTGAGTGTATTCTTTGTCTTTGTAGCTTGTTTGCAACTCTCGTGGGTCTGTGCGTTTGTGTTTTCCTCATCATTTCATTAGTGTCATTACCACCCAAAAATGGACATATATACTTTTCCATGGTAAAATGAAGTGCTTGGTCTGCCAACATAAAAAGTATCACAATGCCTAAGATTTTAATCTGGAGTAGACAGCAGCCTTGGCTGCTCTGCTATCATATTAAAGTTCGTTTCAGGTAAATTCTAGATAACTACTTGGTCATTCTGCAGGTGGGCTCCCAGTACATTTCATACCTGGCATTAGACGTGATCTGTTGAGATAAGAAACTAAACTTCTCTTAAGGTATGGCAGGGGGAAGGCAATTCTATCAGGAAAAGCATGTGTTTGGAAAAAAAAAATGGCATCAATCAATATTCAGTAAGATTTTCAGGGAAAGAAGGGGGCAGGGTTGGATGAAGAAGTGTTGTCTTTTAACATCTATGGTAAAATTTATGGCCCTGGTCTTGGCCTCACTTACACTGTGTGCAACTTCACTGCCATCCACTGAATAACAAATAGTTCTCCTACAGTGCTTTGGTTTTTAGAGGATATCATTCATCCAAGCAATAATCAAATGAAAGCCTTAGTTTGCAATTTATTATGTTGGTCTCCTACCAAAGTAGGATGCTTGCAAATGCCTTTCTGATGAATTGATAATAGAAATAAAAAGAGGTAAAAGGACTTATAAAAATATCCAAATGTTATTTAAAATTATTTTTAATCATTAGATGATAGAATTTGTGGTGTTTAATTATTTTTCTCTTCAGATAGGTGTTGTATTTATGTACATGTCAGATACCTGCATGCACAAATCCTGATTATGATTTACATATGTAGTTATCTCATTGATGGATGAATATAAGGGCATAAAAAGTATGACTAATGATCTCTCTACTCAAATGTCCCGTCTTTACTGGCTGGTAGCCTTCTTCCTCTCCCTCTTTCTCCCCTTTCCCCCACCCATCTTTCCTCTACAGCTTCTGGAGACTGCTCATTTCTTGGTCTGATTGTTTAATTTACATTTTTATATTTCATAGGCCTCAGTGAACTTTGTCTTCCATGATATTTTCTATTAACTTTAACTTATGTATGCTTTGGTGTCCATAACATTCTGTGGCAATACATTTCAGAGTTTGTCTCTATAAACTAGTCAAATAAAATCATTAAAAAATCTCCTGTTAAGATAAGTTTTCTGTATTAGTTCTTTCTGATTCCATTGTTCAGTTTATCACATCTTCCTATTGCTAAGACAAAGTATTTTTAAACTTAAATTGTGTCATATTCTCCTATCCCAGGTGCAATTTCTGTTTTAGATCCTACAGAATAGCATAAAAATTCTCCTGCTTTTCTATAAAGACAATTTTACTAGATCATATGCCATTTATGAAAAACAAAAAAAGCGAGAGAGGGAAAACTAGACAGAAACCACCATATCTTTTTATGCAAGCTATTAGTCAGATACAATAGAGTATTTTCACTCACTGCTGACCTGTTTCATATTTATGTATTCACACAGAATTTCAAGTCTGCCTAAATAAGTAGCAATCTGAAGTACCACCTATATTGTCTGTCAATGTAATTTTAATATCCACATCACTATTCTACACACCTCCTGGGGAGAAGTGGCTTTGCAGCAGACAACGAGGAGAAGTGTTGTTTTAAGCTTAGCACCATTAAGCATCACTCTGTTTCTACCTTCTATGAATTCCCCTGTAGCAGCATACTTGTTACTAAATAGCAGCATGTTTTTTTTATTAAATGGATGTTTGTAATAACAGGTCTTGGGTAGGCTATAGCTTATACTGCTATACTGAATAATTACCTAGAAACATGCATTATCAGAGAAAGAGATTAAGGTTCAGCTAGGCTGATTTACTTTTGCTGTTAATTTCTTGTACATTTGCTAGTCTCATTTACTGCTTAATTTATGAAAAAGGTAGAAAAGATGAGTCCTGTAGCTATCCCGATTATTCATGTAGCTGGGCTAGAAAGTGTAATGTTCCACACGTTCTAATAAATCACACATCTAAATTCTTTTACTTCTATTTTTCAAATATGTGACTGCTGCATTTGTGATATGTGCCAGACAAGAAGCACATCTAGAGGGATGTGCATGTGTTCATCTCCAAAATATAGCTTAGATTAATCATTTACAAATATTCTTAATTTGTGGAAGGTACGGAGATGGGTGCAATTCAGGAACCAGAATGAGAACGCTTTGCTCAGCCTGCCTGTATAATTGTGTCTCTCTGATGTCACTGCTAAAACTAGCTTCTTCCATGAGTATTGTTAGCATTACTTTTCCTTAAACCACCAAAATGTCAGACTGAAAAAAATATGTTATCCTATGTTAAGCTCCCCATTGAGCTTTTTGCCACTCTACTGGTCCAGCTTGACACATGTTTATTTCTCTAGAGCTGGAGCCAGCTCTGCGTAGCTGGTCTGACCCATTCCTGGGTCAAACCTTGCAGTTTTCTCACACCCAAAAGTCCGATAAGGACTGCTAGTTTAGGACATTAATGTTATCCCAGCATTCTGGTTCATGAACTCACAAAATTCTTGAAAAGGAAAGGAGTTAATTGGAGTATGGTTACTTGTTTGAAGTGCCTAAGGAATTAGGTTTTCATTCTCCCCACAAATGGTCAGTAGTAACTACAGGCCTAACTCTTTGAGACACAGGAGAAAATCCTTTCTTTGACCGTCAGACTCAGACTCTCCAAT
The DNA here is from genome assembly GCF_040807025.1 of Struthio camelus. NCBI lineage: Eukaryota > Metazoa > Chordata > Aves > Struthioniformes > Struthionidae > Struthio > Struthio camelus. The sequence goes on along the minus strand of NC_090942.1, from coordinate 114,050,322 downwards.
GTGTTGAGAATACAATATATTGCCTAAAGAAGCTGGAAATGGTCCCCCCAAATTTCTGTACAAGGAAATTTTTTTTCCAGTGGATAAATTTGAATAATAAACAGACATAGCGTGACCTTTCCCTGGTATAGAGCCAGTATGAGTTGCATGCTGAATATAACACAGAAACTGGTTCTCAGCATGTACAGAAAGTTTGCAGCACGGAGGACCAGAATTAGGGAAGTTTTAATAAACTTGGTGACAGATGTAGTGTCATGTCAGTTTTCTCCAAGTAGTAATGTTCCCCTTGATCTGAAAATCTCCGGAGAGTCTCAGTGGATTTTTAGGGATTTATAGGTCCATAGCTTCACTTGGGATTAGATACTGCTAGTAGGATTGGCTGAATAAACAAACCGAGTGCTTGAGAAGCTTTGTTTCAAATCCAGAAAGTGTGCAGAGGTATATTACAAATTTTCATATAAACTTATATATAAATTTTACATATAAATTTTCATATAAATATTACAAATTTTCATATAAACAAATGTGTGTGCACACAAGCATTTAGAGAACAGTTGGTCTTCATATGAATCCCCATGTGAACAAAGCTATTTATATGCAAAAGAAAGTGCTGCTGTTGGTAATTTGCTACAATTCTTTAGTATTTGTTGCTCTCTAACTAAAACAGTGGAAGGAGCAGAAACACTGTCCTGTATCTCAAATATGAATTATGCAAACTGGAAACATCCTATAGCCTGAAAACTGTCCAATGCATTACAAAGTGTGTGAATACATCATCTTCAAGTAAGAAAGGTATGTTTGTTTGTTTTTTTTCCCAAACAGGAAAAAGAGTTACAGTTATCAGACAATTGGCACTTCTATTCTTATTCTGAACACTTTTTCAGCATAGTATGACATTATCTTAATTCTTCATAACATTTGGTAGTGCTAACTGTTACAGAGCACATCTGACCCAGAATTAGACTAAATTATAGCGATCCATAAAGTATTCAGGTACCTGAAGTCCACTGACATCAGAAGAATTTACTGCCCAAATACCGCTGTAGATCTGTGTGTAAGAAACATATCTAAGATTATTGCAAGTTCTGGCTAGTGGGTAGGTTGAATGGAATGAGGGGTACCTAATGCCTAGGTTAGCCTCTTCTTAAAGGCATTTTCTTTCACAACCTGAGAAACTTCTAAAAATCACGTTCATTGACAGAAGTCCTGTAGTGAAAAGCTAAGTTATAGCTGTAGGACTTAGCCCATTGTGTTAATCCTTACAGGTAAAGGCCATCATAGTAAGCCATTGTCATTCCCCCTTTTTAAAAATAAATGTAGTTTGGCTGTTGATCTGTTCTAGCACAGACAATCTTATCAGAACATTTTTATTGTAGGTACACCTGATCTATGTGTGTTGAATGTCCCCCTGAATCAGTGAAAATGAAAAGGGTGTAGCACTGAGTTTCTGAACCTACAGAACAAACTATATTGTTGTTTACAATCTGATTGTCTCCAAGAAAGGCATATGATTTCTTGTACTTATAGAGATGCTTTACCCTCATGATTTGCCAATATATTAATTAAAAGTGTAGCAGATTGATTTTACAGTCACTCAGAGATTTTAGAAATCTAAATCAGCATTTGTGCATGCTTCAGCAAGTCAAACTAAGAAAACAAACGAATCCACTGAAAATATCAAAAATGTTCTTGAAAAAGGGCTTTACATTTTATTTCAAAAAGTTAGGGAAACTTAATAAAGACTATGCGGTTATAGAGAAGCTCAGAGAAAATCTAAACTCTAATTCAGAAATTGCAGTGTTTATGAAAAAGAAGGAAAAGAAAGGGAAATATTTTGCTCAATCTTGGCAGAAAAAGTCCAAGAAACTACAGTGAGAAGGGAGATCTTCACAGGTATTATGAAGTGATTGGGAGCTTTGACTTCAGTGCAGAAGGTTCATAGTGTTTGCCCTGTTACAATAAACTAGTAAAACACAAACATATTCAGTTGAAGTATCATGGTAAAATGTGCCAGAGAAAATGTAAGCCAATAATATTAATTAGTGTACCTACTCTTAGCTTCTTCTGGCAGCATGTTCATTTTTTACATCAGTGAAAAAATCTTCCACTCACTTTCTCAAGAACCACTTAGTGGCTGTTACACACGTTTGTACCCGTTGTAGCTTGGTGATTAGACTGGTCTCTGCAAAGTTCTTCAGAGCAGAATTTAAATGTACCTACTTGGTTTGAAACTTTGCTACTCTTCTGGACTGTCTAGAAGCTCAAGTCATGGTCCAGGAGGAGTGGAGTTAGTATTAATGTACTAGCATTTTATATGCCGTACAATAGACTGTACATATATCTAGGGACAGAAACAAGTGGACTTTGCCATTTCCAGGTTGAGTAACGCTGGAGCGGTGCCTGTTCCAGCAGGGTGTGGCATATGGCTTTCCTAGGGGCACAGAAGGACTGCTGAACTCCTCCTTTCTCTTAGCACGTAGCCTTACTCTCCTTACAGAGAAGCATCGATTTTCAGGCAGGTACTAGACTTCATACTTCCCCCGAGAAAGAGATTTACTGCACTTGAAGAGCTGATATGAGACTTCCTAGATACATAGGTGCTTCTCGTATATTGCACCTGTACAAATTGTTCTCTTCTTGATCCTGTGTTTTTTGTGTCGAAAATGTCAGGTGGGAGCAGGCCAAAACAATTACCTAGTCTGACCTCAGCAGCCTTTTTTCTCTGGGCTTCCTCAAGGGAAAGTATATATATTTTCTTGGGTATATAGTCTAAGATGAGCATATGCAGTTTGCTTTAAAAATTTGTGATGCAAAACGAGCTGTAAACTAAAGCTGGATATAGGTTGTAAAAGGCAAAACAACTTATCCAGCCAATAGTACACAGAATTGTTGGTGATCAAGAGGCCACTGTGGAAAATCTGCAGTCTTGGAGTACACCCCAATTTAGATGAACTCTCCTATTCAATAGCAAACAGGACACCCCTGACTTATTCCACATATAATTCTTTTGATTTCAATACATCTATGAGGCAGAACATACTTCTAAGGAAGGTAGCACTTGTTCCTCCAAATTCTTCTTAAAGGAAAATATATTTTAATTTGTTCTCTATGCACAAAGGTATAATAGCGATGAGATTGCCCGTCTCAAAAAACCGAATCTGTGATATCCCAAGGTTCAGCTTATTACTGTTCATTATTCCATAGAAAGTTTTGGCTTCATACATTTAAAACTGGCATTGCAACCCTTTGTTACGGCTAGAAAAGCAGAAAATGACAGTTTACTGCCCTTAAATTAATACATTTCTATCTCTTTCAATATTATTCTAGCATTAGAAATCTTAGCGGGGGGGGGAGGGGTGAAAGTAGGTGACACGTTTTAATCCATGAAAATTTCAAGCCTCAAAATTCTAGGCATAAATAGCCATTATTTAATTTAAAAATGCTGCAATTTATTCTACAACACAATCATTTCCCAAATATGCTTCCAACAGGGGAATAGGATAAATTTCTAAAAATATGCATGTGTGTCTTTTCCTTCCAGGGATGCAAATACATCATCAGCTATATTATTCACTGGAGACGGCCCATTTGTCAACATTACCAAAGCAGTTAACCAGAGCCTAATATTTACACAAAGGTAGGTAGAGTGAGGTTTCTTCCTCATACAGAGGATAACTTTAAGCATGATGATGATCATTTTTATAATAATTTCCAGCTCAAGTTCATTTGAGAGGTAACATTCCGTATACAAGGTCTAAGCTGTTGACATATCTAGGTTTTATTCTCTGTACTGCTGAATTTTGTGTAACATTGGGCAACTCAGTCTTCTCCCTTCCGTTCTTACCCATGTTGTCTATTGTAAATTTGAAAGAGGTACTGGCTACGTTTTTAGCTACTATTTAGTACAATATTATGTGAAGTCTTCACAAATTTACTGTTTACAGAGAAATACTGTTATTTTTACAAAGCATTTCTATCTAGAGATCTTTAAATTATGTGCACTTTGCAGATGGAGAAATGAGAGGGAAAAAAGTCCTCTGTCCCTAGTATGTCTCAGATTCTATGTAAATACTTTACAAAAATAATGGGCTGGAATCAATCCAAAACAAGGAAAGCTAAGAAAAAAATTAACACTAAATTAAAAAAGGGGCATGCCTCTTTCTCCTACTGTGGAAAAAAAAATACTTTTTTCTTTTTTGTTGATTTTAACTTTCTTATTTTATAATTTCATTCATGTTAACATTTTAGTTATGTTTGTTTTATATGTTTAGTTTATGTTAACATATTTTTAATTAAATTTATATATAAATATATGAACTTTTAACATAAATTTAATAAACTGATTTCAGTTTAAGTATATGTAATAGATTTAGTTACATATATATAAACTGTTACATATATATAAACCAAATATACACATGCATACACATACATACATACACATACACACACACACACACACACACACACATGCACACTTCAGCATCAGTAGAAGAATGAAATGAAGATGGAGTGGCATTTGCCCATAGTTAAATTGCAGTTATCACACTAGGATCCCTCTACAATCAATAGAAAAAAATAGGCACATCCAAATTGTGATTCATCTGAACTTTGCTGGAATGAGATGAATAACATTATTAATACACACTTACTATAAGAGAAACCTAAGGTAACTAATCCATATGCGGATATCTAGACAAATGAATCCCACTTGCATAAGTCTTCTAGATTTGTCTCCACACTTTGAATTGAATCATTAGATGAGAAGATCCTCAGAATGAATTAGATTATATCCTCATCTTTCTCAGACCAAATAACACCTGAAGTGATTCTGAAGGACCGTGCAAATTGGCAGTGTTTCTTGTAGATTACCTGTAAATGTAATATTTCCGCAGGAGAAATCCTGGAATTTACAATATATCTCTAAAAGGAGAAAGGCTTGCCATCATTGAATAAATCAATCTATAATGACTTAAATTACTGTCTTTCTGCTTATAGGATGGCTTATTATAAACATTTTCCTGGAATTCTACCAAAAGCACTGATGCAGGAAATCACTGTATAAATGCTAAAATGCTGAAACCATGTTAAAGATGGCAAGAGTCCATTTTCTTTCCAGTTTCCTTTGTGAAAAATATCACACAGCAGCAATGCTAGAGAAGATTCTTAAATTGCTGTGCTGTATTTTATCTACAGTAAAAAAAAGACTGATCCATTTTATGTTCTAATTATACTAGGTTAATCTCAAACATTTATCATTCTCACTGGTCATAAAAGGATCTTAGAGGAAGGGAATAGCACTGCAAGCTATTTTTCCTTTTTTTCTTAAATGCATGTCTAAACAAGGATTGCCACAAGAGATCTTAAAGAGAAGCTATGATTCAAAGATGTTTTCTCTTAACATCTGTTAAACACTAAAAAAAACCCAATTAATTCAAGAGGAAATGGAAGAAGTTCATTCATCTGGACTGTACCCCTGCTACAGAAATAGGTTTCTTGTACCATTTTTCATCTGGACAGTTGAGAGGAATAATTTTACGGGGTGACACCATTACAGCTTCACACACATTTGTTGTTCTTATACTGATTGAGAGGAAGATCACACAGATTTGTAAATTATCTAAAAATCATTAACTGGTAATCAAACTATACAAGGTGTTTCTCATATTGCCTTTGGTCTTTATTCAAACATAGCTACCAGTGCAGGAAATGAGAGCACAGATAATGTAACTTGAAAGTTGTGGTGCAGAGACAGCATAACTGTTCTTCTCTGACAGCCTTAGGTAATGTATTTCTCGGCAGGATAGCTTCATCTTGGGCCAAATCCTGCATTGAAGATGTATGTGAGCTGCTTCCACAGGCATAATTGCATTCTACCAGTCTGTTCCAGCTACTCCAGATTTCTGCCTAGCTTCTTGACAGAAGACGGCCCGCAGAAGGCCACAGAGGACTGATATCCAGCATGTGCTGTACATGTGTTGCCTTTTGAACTGTCCTGAGCTGACTAAGGGGCAGCTGAGGACTGATGAACAGAAGTGCAGACAAGGAGGTGGTTTTCAGACTGAGAGCTAGCTCCAAAAACAAGAAATAGTATAAGCCCGCAAAGTAACTTCTACTAAAGCAGTCAGTAGGTGCTGATGGTGGGAGAAAGATTGTCATTACACGTGACTCCCTGCTTCAAAGTAAAAGAATAAGGACCAATCTGACATGTCGGATATTAGATTGGCTAGTTGATACACCTGCATAAGAGAAAGCACAGGACCAGATAAAGGAGCTGACATAATGTACCGCTGACCACTCTTTTCAACCCAATGGAGAAAGCCTGGTGAAGAGTGTTTAGCCACTGTGAATTTTATGCAGAAGATGGTATTGGCTTCCCGTGGTTTTATGCTTTTCTGGTTGTCCTCCTTGATGTCTCTCTCACTGCCAATGGGGCACATTTATGAAGTCAGTATAGATTTGAATGCAACTTACAGAATTTGGCTTCCACTATGTAAATTACAGCCTTAAAATTATGCCTCTTTCTTGGAATGGAAGCTGGCTATGTAAGGCCATGCAGAGCTGGAGGCATATCCTACCCTCTTACCCGGAACACAATCCACTTTCAATCTGGGGGAGAGGAGTGGGTGGCAGGAGGGGACACAGTTCCCACGTGCCCTCCTTCTAGCACCACTATGACGTTTTAAAAACACTGGGTCACATCACATTATTTCCGTCACAACAGATATCAAATACTAGTGTGAAAACAGTGAGGAATGCTTTATGCTATATTAAATTATATTTATGTAACCATTCTCTCTTTCTCTGTTTAAAAATAACATGGAAACACAAACTAAAAACTATTCCTTGGCAGACTTTTTTCTTCCTCTGATATATTACTCTATGTATCAGATCTAAACTGCTAGCACGGTCACTGTCCCAAGTGTTCAGATTCATTACAAAGTATGAAGATAATCTTAAAACCTCTGGGTATCAGAAATGCTTGAGTAGTTTTGATATGTCATATCTTGCTCCACTGACTCTGACTTCATATCTCTGCTAAATAATTCCCAAACCTCTATATGCAGCTATTTATTTTGCAGTGCACTGTAATCTTGGTGAAAAGATACACTGATACCAAACTAACCTCTTTTTTAAAAAAAGCTTTGGTTACAATGATCTCTAGTGGTAAGTTACTGAAAACATCTCAAAAGGTAGAAAAAAATACCATATCCAGTTACAATTTTCCTGAGAATCTACTGTACACAGATGACTCATTTCCCTAAAACAAAAGTGGAGTCTACTTTTATTTCCATAATATATGCCATTTAAGTGTCCATTAAGTAAAAATGAGTATGTTTAAAATTATATATAATATGATGCTATATATTTATAATTAAAACATAATTCAGGCATGGAGGACTGCAATCCAAATACCATATTTAACATTTTGATACTGATAGAGTAAATTGATTAAATTTTATATATATAAAATATATATATTTACATATATTACATATAAATAAAATATATATGTATTTGACAGACATACAGTGTTACCTGCTGCACAGATACTTGTGATTTAATTGTGCTTTCATTCTAGAGAATATTGTTTGAACAATTTGGTGATTCACCTGCAATGTAACATGAAATGTAAGTACATATACGCTGAGATTGTTTCACGCAGTAATCAAATTGTTCAATCCATAAAGCTTAACGTGATTATTTGAATTGAAAGGTTAGGGAATGAATTATAACAACTATACTTATAATAATATAAACACAGGAAAAATTGCAGTCTTCACTTGTTTCTAGGCTCAGATATATGCTAAAGATGGGGCTATACTGAAAGCATATAGGCAAAATCCAGAAAGTTTGAGGAAATAATACATTTAAATCCAAGTTATATATTTATCAGTTTATAGATTTTACCTATGTCAAACTTTTCTCCACAATAGTAGTGTTTGTGACTAGTAGGTCAGGAATTACAAAGCATTTTTCCAGGAATATTAATTAGTCTGGTAAAGGATATTACCTCTCCTTACGAATCTACAGATCTTAATTTTTATTTATTTATTTATTGTACTTCAGCTTGTGGAAAACGCCTCGTAACTCAGAACAGCGGAACAAGGATTGTAGGTGGAAGTGATGCCAAAAGAGGGGCTTGGCCTTGGATAGTCTCCCTTCTTTATAATTTTATACCTGTTTGTGGAGCTTCCCTTGTCAGTGACGAATGGCTGGTGTCAGCAGCACACTGTGTATATGGGTAACGTTCATTTCATCCTTAAGCTAACACATGCTGATACTCCCACACAATGCAAGTATCCAAACGGTGGATAGCTGTCAGTAAAGCCGGGCTGAAGTACGACCCTGAGCCATCAGTCAGTTCCGTACAGGGCAAAACACTTACAAGATCATACTGAAGTCACTGGGGAACATGCATTCACCAATGTCTATTCCTTTCTATCTGATTGAAGCACCTTTTTTTGCACTTCAAACCGCAGAAGTCAAACAGTGGCATATTTAACGATTTTCAAGTTAAAACAATGCTAGTTTTCAACCAATATTAAAAAAAAAAACTATTTTCAGGTTTGAAAACGAGTTTCTTAATGGTTCAAAAAAGTCATTATAAACATGTTTTTGACCAGATTGTCCACAACCCAGTCAATAACTACAGTAAATACAAATGACCAACAGTTTTCAGAGCACCATTCTAGAAGGAACTAAAAGGGAAAAACAACCAAAGTAGTGAATATCCTTATAAGTGAACACAGAGGAAACGGGAGCTTTTTAGAGGTTTTTTTAGATGTTTACTTTAGAATGAAAATATTATACTTTCATAAGTGGCCTATTTCTCTCCATTGACCACAGGGAGTCTTGCCAACTGGCTGAGATAGACAGTCATATGACTTCCATGCCATGTCTTTTCTTTTTTATTTTAAGAATGATGATGAAACTTTTGTTTTATGTGCAAGTTTGCTAAGAAGGCAACAGAATATGTGTAATTTGTGATACAAATATAAGAAGTTAACCATTAGCTCACTATTTAATTACTGTGTTTCAAATCACATGTGGAGCTCAACTAAAGGCTCTTTTACTTGCGGATAACCCCTTTTAATGAAAGATTACACTTTAAATATACGGTATCAATACTGAGCATTTGCACATTACCTGTAACTAATGTGAGCCTCCATTACTTAGTTGAATCTCTGCCAGTGATTAAAAGATGACCTCATACCTCATAAAGGTAAATTCAGTGTTGCCTGTTCCTCCTTTTCACTTTGAAAGATTGATCAAGATTTACTGTGCATAAGTGGAGTGAACCTTGATTTATTTCCATTGATTAGGCAATACATAATATCCTCTAGGTGGTATTATCTTCACCATTCAAAGAAATGATGCATGTTTAAATATTTTCCAGGTTGCACTTCTATTATGTCTATAATAAAAACAAGTATTGTAGAAGACACCCAGAAACTGGAAAGGCAAAAAAGAAATGTTAATATTGAAAATTACAGTACAGCTTTCATTATAAATAACTAAATAATATAATGCAATGGAGCCTGTGCCAGTACATCAATGCTCCCTTATTTCATGGTAGGAACTATATTCCACATCAAGCCATAGAAATGAGCAGGATCAAGCCCTGTTAGTTTGTACACAGTAAATCCACAACTGCCTTGGTACTTCCTTTTCTGTACTATTTTCACTTAAATTTTATTTTATTATCCTGACTTTGCTGGAGTTTTCCCTAAGTGAGGGCTTGAAGTTTCTCCCCTTAATTCTGAATATTAAATATAAATGCTCCTAATTTGTAACAAATAACCTCTTCAAGTCAAACTAAAAGATCAGCAGAAACCAATTCTGTATAACAACCAGACTGAAGAGAGATTTTTGAAACAATGAAGTTGCTCATTAAAAAGTTGGGAAATGGCTTAGTTCTCTAACTTAAATATAGCCTAAATAAATAAACCAGCATACACAGCTCAGCAATTGTGGATTATGTCATCATTTGTCTTAACACCTCCTTTTCAATTTAGATAAAATATTAAGAAACCAATTTTCGGAGTCTGAGCCGCAGCATTTGCAACTGCATTGTAGATCGATTACTCTTTAGATAGTCCCTAATAATTTTCGAACTGGGGCTTCTATTGACTGCATGGTAGGCATTCAGCAGTATTCTTTCCCGTGTTTAAAAAGCCGTAGTAATGTAGCTAATGTTTTTTCCTCCACTGCACTACTGTCTGATTAACTCTTCATAAATAATGCATTATAACCTTAACATCAAAACCCAACCACATATTTCTACGATGTAAATGTTTAAGACAGTATTCTATCTCAAAATTGTAAGCATATCCACTACATTCTCCTGTTTATTACAACAGAACATGCAAACGCTATACATTACCATGAGGTTAAAGATTAACATTTTGCCTAACATTTTTCAAAACTTTCATTAATCATTGATAATTGTAAATATTCTTTGCAACTTCTAGGAGACACTTAGAACTATCTCAGTGGAAAGCAGTTCTTGGCTTGCATGACCAATCGAATACGACATATCCTTCAACAGTACTTCAAGACATTGATCAAATAATTATAAATCCTCATTATAATAAGCGCACAAAAGACAATGATATTGCGATGATGCATCTTCAAAACAAAGTGCAATATACAGGTAGATGATTTGATTTTCCACTCTATAACAGACTTACTATATTGTACAAAACTCTGGCTCTAAGCCCACAAGGGTAATGGGATGGCTGTACTTTTTTATAATCTAATCATTCTGGAGTCAGTCCAGTACTTTGTGAATATTTTGCCTGAAAAAGGGGTTGGAATCAATGAACATTTTCCTTTATGACTTCATAAAACCTGAATATTGAAAAGAGGCTGAAATTAATTGCTTATTTCTCATTCACAGATTACATACAACCTATCTGCTTACCAGAAAAAAGTCAAGTGTTTTTACCAGGAATTTACTGCTTCATTGCTGGCTGGGGTGGAATTGTGAACCAAGGTGGGTGCTCTGCTTAGCAAATTATGGCAGGCATGAAGCAATGAGGGAAAGCCTGCTCCTAATTCCACAGGGGCTGCTAAGATCAAATAGGTTAGGGATGTCCTCCTCCATACAGAAGTTATGGAACCATCCCCCACCACCTTTCTGCCTTAAACCTAGGTATTGGAGCTATAACATATTTACTAGAAAAAATACGGATAGTTAAGGTTATTAAATTACGAAAAAATGTTACTGCACCCCCTTTTAAGTTGTTACGATGACTGTTTTTCTCAATATGAAATGTGTACATCTTATTTCCAGTTGTGGAGGGAGCAAGTGGGAGATCAATGCTTCTGACTGTGTGCAAATGACGTCCTAAAAAAGTCAAGCATACTGACTATCTGGTGAAATGTATGTTCTGTTTGTGTATCGCACACTTGGGATTTGGAGTCACTGCTAGATAATAAACATGTCATTTAAGTTCCACAGTTGCTTGAATGCATTTTCTTCCACATTTTCAGAGTAAAATTACATTTAGAATTTCAGGCAGGAATTGATAACAGAAATTTTTATGAAAAATTGAATTACCAAAAGTTGGATAATGATGAAATACTGGACAATCCAAGTTCCTAAGCCCTTAGATCTCTCCACAATAAGTTCATAGTCATTGATTTTACTAGCCTTGATTTAATTATAACCAGATTCAGTCCCATTACAGAAATGAAAGACAGGATTCAGTTAATGAGCACCATTTAATCGGTGATTGTATTACAGTGGTATAAACCAGAAGAATACAGGTGTGAGACGGGGCTTCCCACTGTTCTATTACACCCCTGTAATTTTGGAATAAGAACAAAATTATTGGTATTCTGTGTATGTTGTACATATTCACTACAGTGGTTAAATGTACTCTATTTTCATCAGGTCCCACTTCAAATATATTGCAAGAAGCAGAAGTCCCTCTCATTACAAATGAAAAATGCCAGCAACAGATGCCAGAATATAATATTACTGAGAGTATGATGTGTGCAGGCTATGACAAAGGAGGAGTAGATTCCTGTCAGGTAAATATAGGCAAGTCATTTTCACTGCCAGCATACAGCCCATCTAATTACTGAATAACTGCTCCCTGTTCCTCTGATCATTAAAACTGAGAAAGTCACTATGAATATAATTTCTACTCAAAATGTTTTGCTCATTTTATATTTTATCAGGATACATGTTGTACCGATAAAAATCTATTTTGTATCTTCCTGACATAAACAACCATGGAGGGATACAAATGAGAGTACTGGAAATTTTCTGCACTAAGCTTTGAAGAATTACTTCTGAGTAATTTCATGGGGGAAGAGCGGAGAATGTTTATGGAAAAGCAGGATACAGAGGACTAAATAACAAGCCAAGTCTCAGAAATACCTCAGGCTGGGAAAGAGAGAGGGCAATGATGCTTTGTCCCAAAATTTGTGTACTTTGAAAACCTTTTGTGAGTGGAAGCCACAGTTTGTGAGTGGATACCACAGTATTTTGGAAAGGCTGACTTTCTGCGTTGCTCTCATAGGCTGCTTCTTGGGGAGCTAGTCTGTGTCCATTCTAGCTCTGCTAATAATGCACTGTGTCTCCAGGAGGACTAAGTCACTGTTGGCTGTCACGTAATTTTGCTTCCAGCAGTGCAGGGTCTAAGGTACAGAGAGTGGCTCGTTCTCCTAAAGTCTGATGAGGAGCATTCTTAGGTAATTGCTTTTGCTTTACCTCCACCCTCCACCTCCCAACCCTAAGCCTTTGTCAAATGCAGTTTAGTGAACAGTCCAAACGCAGGAGTGTATGCAAGGCTACTTTCATTCACCATTTCTTCAGTTTCTCTGACTTGGCTTTTTGCCTTTTGCCTTTCAAACTGAAAAAAAAGATTGTAGCACCATAGGCTGATACAGAGTACGAGTGACCAGTGTTGTGATCAATGACCATTCACCTGTGAGCAAAAAGGAACGAGTCCTGATAGTGCTTCAGCCTTTAGGCTACTGTCACAATCTTTGAATTTTTGTGGATGCCCTAGAGCCATGGGCAGAGGCATTTTAATGGCTGAGTCCTCACAGAACTCTTCTGTGCAAAGCTCTATTAATAGGGCTGAATGAAAAAAAAAATATTATTGGCTATACTAATTCACTCCTGAATAGTCAACGAAAAATAGTCATTGTTTTCTTCTGAAAACAAGATATCCAAGGCCACTCAGGATGCACAAAGTATCAAATTTGGTCTCCCATACTCTGTTGGAGTCTTGTAATTGCTAAGTTATTCAGAAGGAGGTGGGAGAAGAGGATACCTCCTCTTCTGTCAGTCTTGCCCTCCTTTTTTCCTCTGAATTTGAAATTGCAAAAACTCTGGGGTGACAGAAAATAGAACTATATTTTGGGTAAATAAATTCAGCTAAAAGAAGTGCTACACATTTACCTAGGCTTTGCAAAAGATGGATGGCTAAGCTAAGAGTAACACGCAGAAAGAAATCATTTGAAAGCCAGGCTCGTACTAAAAGGTCGGTAAGAGCTTAAGATCACATCCTCAAAAAAAAAAAAAAAAAAAACAGCCGGGGCGGGGTAGAGAATTGATCATTTTAAAAATTTTCCATATGAGAGAATCCATATTGATCTCACTTCTGGCATACCAGGATGCAGTGATTAAGATGAAGTGTTAACAAGAACAAAACATCTTAGACAACAAGCTTTGTTTCAAAGTTGACATTGTTCACTTTTAACCTTTGAATTGCATATTGCAGGGAGATTCAGGTGGCCCTCTCATGTCTGAAGATGGTAACAAGTGGTTTTTGGCAGGTGTTACATCATTTGGCTATCAGTGTGCACTTCCTCAACGACCAGGAGTGTACGCTCGCGTCACCAGGTTTGTGGACTGGATCAGAAAAATCATCCATTAGCTTGATATTTTTTAAGGATACAAACAGAATTTAAAGATTGAGTGCAAGCCAGCATATAATCATGTAAAACAGAGTGACAGTCAAAACTTCACAGTTAAGAGAGACTGAATCTCGAAATGCAGTCTAAATTTTGGGAGAGAAAATATTAGTTAAGAACTGCCCTCCTTGTCAACTGAGAGCAGTATTTCAAAACAAATGATGTGCTTCTGTTAATAAATAGTTTTAACATTTTACTTTTTCCTTTATGAGAGATGTGATTCTGCTATCTACTCAAAGTGGGGAAACATTATTTACTTTCAGCACCAGTACACAAAATGCATAGTTGAGGGCTTCAAAGCGTTGGTAGTAATAATTAAAAAAAAAGCTATAAATACTTTACTGAAAAATGGTCTAAATTATTAATTTCAGACCAAATATATTAAATAGTTTTAAGTTTAATGCTGCATTTCTCCATCTACATTCTCATTTCAATGCGTAGTGAATTGTGCTCAGGAATCACCACATATCAAAATGAAGGTATATGCTTTCTTTAATCTGGGAGAGCTCTTCTATCTTGTCTATAGCCAAAAGCTCTTCAATGAGCTTTATGGATTGTGTATAAAGATTGATCATGTATCATGCTGCTTTATATTGAATAAACTGAATGTATTCCAAAAGTTATCTCTGGTGTAATTTGTTTATAATTAATGGAGTTAAATAAGGACTGGATGTAGCCTTTAAGTCTTTTTAAGTAAACATTTTGGGAATTACTGAAGTAACTATAAACATGCTTGTATACATGCAAGTGCAGACTTACAACACTGCAACGTTTCTCATAAAACGTAATTAAAAAAAAATCTGACAGTAATAAGTATCAGCCATTCATGGGTGACTAAATATGTAGTAGGATTCCTTTGATATATTATATGGTTTTGGTTTTCTTTACTAGGGTCTTTTAATATTAATTGTGTTCGGAATAAAATAGCGTGGTCGCCCATTAGAACACTCCCAATGGCAAAAGATATCAGAAAAAAAAAAATTGTTTTATCTTCTTGAGCTCTTTTCCAAAGTGGGTTCTATTCAAATATAAGTTTCTGTTTGGTGAAACGGCTAATATTCAACTGTGTAATGTTATGTAATGATACATGTCACTTATTTCTCTATAGTTTGGTATAAGAATTTAATGCCTTTTTAATTCCTTGTATCAAAATACAAAACCACACTTTAATTTACTGCGAATGTTTATCTACACATATATATATTATATGTATTTACAATTTTGTAAGGAGGCCCTTCACTTGGTGCTTACAACACTAAATGCAGATATGAAGTGCTCAGAATATGAGGCTAGGTTAAAAACACAGTTCTAGAGAGCATCATATTAGTGACTCCTCCACCTGCCAGCTACTTTTCAAAAATTGTTCAAGAAGTCTTGCTGCATCCCTTTGTTGGTCGTCTTCATTTTTTACAGAAGTGCATGACCAAGTAAAATGTTTTAGAATGTTGTATTTGAGAACTATATAAAGAAAGGAGAAAATAGGCATTGCCAAGCTTTGTGACCGTTCAAAAAATGATTAGAGTGAAGTATTAAATATGCTCCAACACATTTATGGCTTAACTTAGAGATTTTTTAATAACTGAGTGGTCCTGTTGGCAGCAGCACAGATGAATGTTTTAATGAGCCTGCCTTAACTAAATGTCTCTACCAACAAGCCTTACCTAAATCCCTCTACAAACACTTTGGTAATGCCAGAGTAATTTCTGAGTTGGCTTACCCCAATACTATTTTCCCAACATGTTTTACCTTAGAATTAAATAGGAATAGGGTAAAAATGAGGAAACAAAAAGGTCCTTTTGAGCAGGTGCCACATCAGCAGTCTTTACAAGGTTTAGTGTTATTGGGAACAATTCCGAAGTCACAAACTGCCATCAGGTCTTCATAAGACTTAGGGGAAAAGGTCCAGACCAAAAAAATGCAGTTCCATCAGTACAGTTGTGACCACAAGAAGAAAGATTAATATAAATAAATCAGAGAGAAGATAAAGGGTGTCTTAAACTCCTGTTTGATATAAATCACACAGCATCAGTCACTTCAGCCACAAATTAGATTCCCGAAGAAGGCCCAGAGGTTACACATTCTCCCTAATGAAGCATAATAGCTACTTCCCCCCACACACACCTTTTTATTTTTTTTTAAACAACAGGAAATCTGGGCAATAATAATCTGTCTACATCAGGAGGTGGCTATTTACAATTTGTCACAATATGGGCAGTGACTTTTGCTTTTTCAGCTTTTCCATTTTGCAGAAATATTTAGTTCTCCAGAGGAGCAAATACACCTGCTAACCAATTTATGACAGAATGAGAGGCCAAAGAATGTCTTCTCCAACAACATTACCTACAACACCAAAAGATGCTTTCTGTTGTCCACAGTGAGCTTGAATAGATGTAGAAGGAAATTGTCTTTTTATCATTGCAAATTAATTATCTAAGGCTAACTGTTTCTAAACTGTCTGGAAAAAAAAAAACAGAGTAAAATGACAAATTTTGCAAATCCTGTCTTTAGCAGCGGACTATTCCATTCCTCCTATTCCTCTCCCTCATTGAAAAATAGCCACTGAGAATAAAGTGTGTTCCAACCTATCAAGAATAAAATGATGTGGATGAAACAATTAAGTTAAAATCCTGAAGATGTGAAGTGCAGAATTACTTAAAAAGATTTGTTTCTTGCTGTGGATTCTTTTGCTGATAGAATAATTGTTCAGAAGCTTTCTAACTGCTTAGGACTGTCAGTCTTACTATCCTAGGAGCTGTATCTTCAGCTAATTCTTATATTAATGAAAGACAGCAGCCAACTCAAACTAGGCCTCAGTTACTATAAAATGTGCTTTCCAGAAATGCAGTAATATACTTCTATTTTTGATGTGCATTCTTTGCTTCCCAAAACACAAACTACAGATTTATTTTAAGCTATATATTAAACCATACCATTACTCTGAAAAAATTCCTATTTAAATCTCAGGTACAGAAATGCATGTGAAATGTAGAATAGTAAAACTAAACAGTTTATTTCAATAAATTTATGTCTAGATAAAAATCAACGTGAACTCCTAGTTGAGCACATTGCACTCTCCATTCAGCATCCATTATTTTAGTTGCCTGCATTAGTCTGTGATGAAACCAGTAATCACCATACTGTCATCATCAAGTCAAAACATGCCAGCAGCATGGATAATTTTGGATTTGTGTCACTGGTCAGTTTACAGAGTCTGAGATGCTCTGAAATAGGGGATAGGAACTTGAAGCTGACCCATACTTCCTTGCACTGGAGAAAAGTTAAAAGATTAAAGAAAGAAATGAGCAAATCGTTGGCCTTCTCTTTGAGACACTTACTGACAAATGGCCAAGACCATTATTAAAAATTAAGAAAGGATGTTCTTAGGGAAAATGAAGGGGTCTGTTTCTGGAACCCCAAACTGAAGTCATCCCATCCATCTGGGTACCAGTTATGGCTTTCTTTTATCCTTCAATTCCTTGTCTCACCAATGCTGCCATTTGCCAACAGATCTAGGGAGACAGCGAGCAGAAGGGAACATGGTAACCACAAGCTGACCCTACAGCTGCATGTAGAATCTAGCTTCTTCTAAGGACCTCCGACTGAAGTGTGTTGCTTGTAATTGCTCTGGCATTTCTCCTTTTCTGCTCTGGTAATTTTAATGTGAATGAAGGACCGGAAAAGTTAATTTCTTTAAACAGTAATTCCATTACGACTAAGGAACCCTGTCACACCTATTGTTCTGGATTTTCTGAGCCCCAACAAAATCCAGCAGAAGAAGGACCAGCATACGGTCTAATTTCTAGGTATTGTTTTCAACTGTGAAACAGGACTATCTTTCTCCCTTTTTCTCTTACCTCCTATCTCTCTTAATAAGTGGAAATAAGGGAAATAAAGATGAAAGAAGAATTTATGTATGTACAGGATTTGTATTCTTTGCGTGGAAAAGAATCACCCATGTAAAATGTCAGAGTCATGAGGCTATGCACCAGTCAGGCTAGAACCTCATCAAGTTCTGGCCTTCTACATTGTTAAGTAATAAATTTACAATAGTGTTATTTGTGTATCACTCCGCTTTCTTTTAAATAGGATTCTTCCTAAGATTTTTTTTAGATTTTATCTGGAACCTAGGAACATCATCAGATAAAGTTCATAGAAATGTATTTCCTTCCCCTAAACAGGTAGGATTATTGGAAATAAACATTTGCATATTATCTGCATTTCCTACTTCCATATAGAATCTGTGAGTTCATTACAATGCAAGCATTACTTGACAATTTCCGTCCCTCCTTCAGAGAGTTTAAGACTGATTAATGCCGATAACTGCCCAGCACCCCCCTTCAACCCCCTTCAACGGACAATTTCCGTCCCTCCTTCAGAGAGTCTAAGACTGATTAATGCCGATAACTGTCCAGCACCCCCCTTCAACCCATAAGACTTGCAAGGGAAAAAAGGTGTTTGCATCCTCCTAATTGCTGCTTGGAAATAACTTCTGTCACTTCTGTTACACTAATTGTAAGATATACTGCTGTGTCTTTACATGACCATTTGTAGCAGAAAGTGTAATGAAGTGAGCTCTGTAGTGTTATGTAATCTTCATTCTCCCTGCTTCCCTATTTTCTTTGGTAAGTTAGTTCTTTTTAGGGTCTTAAAGATTAATTTTTTTACCCTAAATGCTCAAGAAAGATGAATCTCTTTCCCTCAGTTGAGGGAAGCAATCCTCAGGTCAAGAAGGATAAACAAGTTTTATCTCGGTGATAACGTAGGATCATAGTATTTTCTCTGTATTTATAATCACTGAAAGGGAAATTGGGATGGAGCAAAGAAAGAAACTGTGACTAACTGGACAAACTATAGAATGTTATAATTATGAATGGCAATATTTACCTGCGTTACAGAAGGATATTTCTTCTCAAAGAGGAAGAAACATGCATAGCATAACAGCAACTTAAGATGCTTCTAAAAGTGTTTTAGCAATGGTGCTGCACAATTAGTATTAGTAGGACTGAACTTCCTTTTAAATATTTTTTTCTTTACTTAGGGCGATCGGTACACAAATCTGAACTTCAAAAGCCGAGTTCAACATCAGCTAGTGCAGTTTAGGCATTCCCAAGGGTAAAACGCTAACACTTCAGTTCGGTTCTCCCCAACTTCTACCCAGTAGTGGTTTTGCATCCAAGTTAACTCAAAGTCCAACTCAGCTTAAACTCATGCACTTGAACTCATACTGCAAATGCAGCAAAAACCCTCAACCATTCTGCTACAGCAACAGACTGTCACTGGCAAATAAGACTGATTGCTGTTACTACCACCCCATAATCTAATCCTAATAATTGGTAAGACCATTCCTTTGGCAAAGCTTTTATGGAACCAAAAAGAATGAACATTAATGAGAGTAAAAATTGCTAAAAGACAACTTTAAATGCATTATAGTTATAAATCTGCTTATCAATTAATATAATTAATACTTTTCTGGCTATTAGTCTGAGTAATGTTGAGATGGATATTAGTGCAAGAAAAGCCATTTGTCTTCTCTCCTTTGACCCAATGTTACATTATTCCTAACGAACTATTATTAGCTATATTGAAACCATATTTAACCTCCTTTTACATAGATTTACCTAAACAAGTAATTTTAATCTTAAATTCTCAGCCATTGTGATACTTACCTTTTTTTCCCCTTTAGAATAGAGTACACAATGTTGTATTTAAATAACAACTAACAAAAGTTACATTCAAAGCATACCTCATTAATGTTGTATCACTGACCAAATGATCCGTGTTGTCTTTGGACCAACAGATATGGTCTAAAGATATGGGCGTTTACTGGCAAAGGGAATTCATCGTGTCAAATGACTTATGAATCCTTGAATTTTGGAACAGCGGCTCAATCAGTTGTCTCTACCAGTACGCATAATTTATGTAAGATAAGATAAAGTCTGGGAACCGAGAACTGTCTTAAAAGTATGCAAATAAATCCTGAACAAATGTTTTGTATCAAACATTTATGCAAAGATAAATAATTTTCTTACACTGTAAAATTGTCAATTCAATTTACAGTACATCAGCTAAGTTACAATGCAGGAGAGATTAAAGAAAACAAAGAAGTTGTACTGAACTACAAACAATCTTAAAACTGACGTACATTGTAGATATTTCCCCATAAAACCTTCAAATGTACTGTTCATTTCATCGCTCACTACTAGCTCACTTATGTCTCTTAGCAAACATATATCCTATATTTAGCATGGCATATTTTGTTACTGAATTAATAATCAAACATTATAGACAAAAAAATGATTTGAACATTTGCCTCAAGGGGGAGCTTACAGTTCATCTTGTTGATCCTTTGCAATTTTCAAGCCATTCCAAGCTAATGTTCTGAGATGACACTATAACACAGGCTCAGTCTTTTCAGTCATTAAATCATTATACCTCCATGCTACTGTCCTTCCTAGGCGTCTTTGAAATCCATAGTGTGGACTGGTTTGGACTGGTTTTTGTTCTTCCTTTACTGAAAAATAAAAATATAAACCGTTTTCAGCATGTGTGTCCCTCCGTGGTCCTCATTCAGGTTTGTGATCAAATCTGGATATTTCATCCCTACTTGAAGGCCATCTTTGTTGTTTACATAGCATAAATACCCCTTCTACAAAAGTGTTACGCCCATGCTGCACTAAGCATATCACCACAGTGGTCAGTCAAGGCAAGTAACCGTTACCAAAGCTATTAGACCACAGTGTTTAGGAGAGCTTCTCCCATGAACTGAAGTTATTCAGTCTATTTATTGCTTTCAGTTCACAATCATCCACACCTACACATATTGAGTAGTCTTTTCCAGAGATGGATATTGACGCTGTTTGACCTGGGTGGTGGGAGGCTACATGCTTCCCTCACCACAGGCCAGTACAATGGGGGGCCAGGAGCGCGCGCACCCCAGAGCCTGCGTCCAGTGCGTCCGGGCTGGAGCCCACCCGCCCAATGAACTACTGCATCCCTCCCCACCCTCATCCTGCAGCTGCACCTGTGTGACCACGATACACCAACGGGTGCTACCCTGTACACCTAAGCCAGAAAATCTCTTCCCTTCACCGTTTGACCTAACTTCTAATGAAATAATGGGATATGAATCAGACTCCTACTGATGAATGACTGTAGTAGAAAGCGTCCTTAAGCCTAGTTTTCACTCAAAACTGTTAGGGTTTTTGTTAATTAAAAAGATAAAACTGTTCCCAAAAGTACTTGCTCTGCAACATTGTATAATGTTCGGTCTCTAATATGAATAAGAAGCCCTGAGGTACCCTTTAAGTCAAAGCCAGTCTTTCCCCATGGCTAGCATCTTGTCTAGTACTACTGCCACAATGCACCACCTTCCCTCACTTAGATGGCAGACACTGACACTGCACTGTAATCTAGTGAAAAGAACAGGCACTTCATAAGCCACTGCAGTTGCATTTCAATCAAAAGGTTTTAGACCTTGGCCAGAATATTTTGCACTTTGATATTTTTTCCAATTATGTAAAAACCAAAGGAGGAGTACCCTTGTGCTACTACATAGTTCTGTAAATTGGAAGCCTGGGAGTCAAGAACCCAGCAGTCCTATATATTCAGATGCCAGTAAGTTTAAGTGAGTAATGTGAGTGAATTTAAGCTGATTTAAAGTGTAATTTAAGGGAGCAGATGGTACAGTAATTTTTAGTCCCTCCAGACTTACCTCTGAAGTCCTACAAAGTAATGCATTATGTACCTGAGCCCATTGAAGTAGCTGAAAAGACTCCCATTGATTTCAGTGGACTTTAGATCAGGCAACAATGCTATAAACAAAGCAATTGCAATGGATCAAACAGTTCCAGTATTCTTTCTGTAAGAAAGATTCACTAGTGCCTTCCAGATTAATACACCTAAAACCAGGCATATTTTGTAAAATTGTAATGAAATGCCTTGAATGGAGGGTCCTTGCCACAGAGCAAGAACAATTTCCAAACACCTTGGATCAGAACTTTAGCTGTCCCCACATGAACATACCTTCAGCTAACCTATGCTAATTTTCACCAGCTATACATCTGGTTCAGGAAATAGGTTTTAGTTAGAAAGGTAATAAGGTGCCATAAACAGCTTGAGGATATTACTGTTTTTACTATGAAATGTAATCATAGAAACTGAGAAGTATACCAGGTTGGAATTTAAACTTTCTGCAAGGCATTCAGATGATAATGGAGATGGGTCTTTGAAGCAGTTTCTCCTTGCTTCCCTGGAAGAAATGAAAGGGAGAGCATCTAAGCATGAATGAGCTGATCATTTCTACTAGCTACGAGGAAGATGTTTTTGCTTTGCCTTACTACTACCCTTTAAGAGCCCACGCCAGGCAAAATTAGTCATGACCTTTCAAGCTAGGCATGTCCTGGTTGGCCATGGATTGTGGCTTTCAGAGGAAAGATCACCGTGTTGTGGAAGCCTAAAAAAGAATGAGAAGTCAGGTTCATTTGGAAAGTTGGGGATCCCTCCTTCCCCAGCAGGACAGAATTCCTTCTCTAAAGCTCTGCAGCGTCCAGCTGACCAGTGAAAGTGGTTACTTCTTCTTTAGACTTGCTTTTTGCCCAGGAATTGTGTATTTGTGATGAACCAAAGTGATTGGCAAAATATTGGGTAAATACAGATGAAAATAAAGTGAGAAACATTTTTTTAAGAATTAAAATTCTTGTTTTGACAGATATAAAAGAAAATACTTACTTTGGAGATATTAGTATATTTTCTTTTGACTTAAATAAATTTGAAAGAAAAAGAAATTTTATTTTCTTTAATCAGAAGTTTTGGTGCAACCCAAAAATGAACACTCTGAAAATAAAAAAAACTATTTTAGTTCAAAATTTCCCCTTGTTTTTGTATCAGTTCACCTACCAAATCAATCAGCCAAACAGAAAAAAGTACAATTTTCCAAGCTGATTTCCAATATCTGTGTCATGCAGTTTCAAATTCTTGGAAGTTCAGAGGAATCATTTCTGGATCAATTGCTATAGCAAAGGCCTGATCTAAGCCCACTGAAGTCAACACTGCCGTTGCTATTGATTTCAGTGGGCTGTGAATCTCATCTTCTTGCTAGGACTATTTGAGAGCTGAACTGATCCTTACTTCAGCCTCATAATCCTTCTTTTTGGGGAGAAAAAGCTGCCAGAAGAGGTATCAACATGTATGCCATTATACTTACCAAGAAATTCAGGAGCTCTGTAATGTGTCCTAGATTTAGATTTAAATAATTACTATTGTTATACATAGGATACCTTTATTACTGTTTCTGCTCTGAGTTTCCATCCTTTTATCCAAACCTCAGCACTGGGACTAGAGAAACTTTCGTAAGCATGAATTTGCCCGCCATAACTGAGGTTGAAAATGCACATTTTTCTTTTCTTTATAAGAAAGTGCATGTAATTAGGATACAATTTGTTTTCCAATGCAGATCTCAGAATATCCTTTCTGTATGTTCACTCCTCTCAGTGGGACATGTTACTAAGGAGCATTGTGAACACCAGTGTATAATGATACAGATATGAGCAGACTGACATTTGAAGTGTTTTCTCACTTACAGTAAGGTTTTAAATATTTGCAGAAAATTCAAGATGAAAAGCCACAAAGATGGAAAATAAAGACTTAAAAAGAAGATGAAAATTTTTTAAATTTCCTAAGATATTCATATCAGAGAACCCTTATTAGTATTCCTTCCCTTTCAAGAGGGATAACAGAGCTTCTCAGATTATTACTGTTCTTGCTATTTTACCAAAATTTTTAGCCATAAACATGTTTCAGTCAATTATTTTTTTTCTGAGCTACATTAACATGAGAACACTTCCTGGAAAAAAAAAAAAAATCACAGAATGAAAAATATTCTCAAAAGTTTCAGAAAGATTAGCCCAGGGGAAGAAAAAAAAAACAAGCAAACTTATGTCACATCTTGATAGCATATTTTGAGAAAAGTAAAATGTCAAAGGAAAAAAAAGGTTAAAGCTTGAATTGAAACACATACCCTTTCATAGGCTAAAGGGTTTCTCATTTGTGTAGTAACACAACTGTTTGACATTGAATCTATGAAAGAAGATATAAAAAGTAAACAGAAATTGCAAGGCCTGTGGCTCAAAACACATTTTTGCTTTTTGTTTTCAATGTGTCTGCTATAATGGCCCTTTCTTTACTCTTACAGGATGTGCACTGAAACAGAAGTAACCAGCTGCTGGCCTCCCGCATTTATCCTTTGAATAAACTGCTCTTTTGGTTAGAAGATGAGGTGAGCCCTCCAGTTTTCCCTCTGTCATTGGAGACCCGACCCGACCCGACCCCCCCCCCCCCCCCCACCAGTTATTTCCCAAAGCCCAGATGCTGTATAGGTTGGAATCACATTGAAAGAGGTGAAGTGAAAATGATGACAGTGGCTCAGCATATCAAATGGTCAAAGATACACTTTTCAGAAGTAGGTAAAATCATAGTGGCAATATATACTTGGAGACCTAGAACTATTTTAGATCATTGTGGAAAGGCCTGAAGGCGAATGTTGAGCTGTAACAGCTGTAAACCGCTTGGATTTTAAGAGATGAAATGATATTCATTTGCATATTTGGCAACAGATGTAAGCAGTCTTTCAGTATGAATAGCTTGCCAATAGAAGTATGAATCCTGCATTATAAAACCAGTTCAGATCAGTATTTTACCTTTTATGAAGCATCTGGAAACAGCACGTCCCAAAAGCCACCAATATCAACAGCAGTAGCGGTATAGTGGGTATTACAACGTATATTAGATTTGGAATTATACCTACAAGACAAATGTTTCTCATTAATGCCTCCCATGTTGAAATATTCTTGACCATGTCAATAAAAGAATCTAGAGCAAAATATCAGAAATACATTAGCTTAAATAAAAGAACACTTCTGCATTCCTTCTATAGGAACAGATCCCAAAAGAAGAAAGATCTGGCAATATCAGTAACAAAATAATGCTTCCCCAGTATTATGTAAAATATGACCTTAAAAACCTAACTTCTGATATTTTCTTTGTGCATCAATGCAAAATTTCCAGCGTTGTGATTCCAAAGTCACGTATTTAACAAAGTACATTTCACAGCCTATTATTTTTACAGTGTAAATAACCTGTCTACTCAGTTGTCCTTAGATATTGGATTCTCACCCATGCAGGACCACAACAGGGCAAGCCCTGCTCTCGTCCCCTCTCATTCCTTTCTACACGCATATTTATACTGTCCCTGGCTAAAGGGGGGAAAACTGAAGCTACTCCCCTGCAGGTCTCTGGGAAAAAGGAGGAGGAAAGTGGTATGAGGCCAGGACTCTTAGTCACTGCATAGAACAGCTGACTGGGTTTAGTTTCCAGAGAGGATCCAA
This sequence comes from Struthio camelus, assembly GCF_040807025.1. Lineage (NCBI taxonomy): Eukaryota > Metazoa > Chordata > Aves > Struthioniformes > Struthionidae > Struthio > Struthio camelus. The sequence continues at coordinate 114,025,003 of NC_090942.1, read as the reverse complement.
TTGTTTTTCAGTAACTATGTGTCCATGTTTTATAGCAATAGGCATTTAAGGTACTTATTGTAGAGACTATTTCCTACCCATCATCCTTTTTTTGAACATATTTTCACTAGCAAGCATAAATATGAACATTTAGATACAACACCTGCTTGTTTGTTGAGTTTGTGTACAGCAGTATTAAGTTAGATATTGAATCTTTGCATGGTTCATGAAACTAGTAACACTGATTTCAAAATACTAATCACAAACAACAGTGGGAACATCAGTTAGGAAACTGGCTCAAATCTAGCCAACAGGGGTGGAAAGGGAATGACAACTTTCCATAATCCAGTGCTGGGGTATTATAAGATTCTGAGTGATGTGAGGAACACCTCAGAGATGTTCAGTTCTTCAAATTAAGGCCATGCTGCATTTCTCAAGAGTTGCCGGCCTCCATGCAGAACGTAAGTTGCTAAATACACTGGAGTGTGACAGCAAGTTCTTAGGCAGTCGCTGCCCACTTTCAAAATATCGAGCTTCATGGCTGTTGGAAACCTCAGCAAAGCATTTAGCTCATGTCAGCACACTGTCCTCCCTCAAAACACAGGCTACCTGGCAGAGCTATGGCACAGTCCTTATTTGGCAGATAACAGAACTTCATGCCCTATCTGTTAGGGAAAATTCACGTATGCCCTTTTTGTGAGTCCCAGTTATCAAATGTAAAAGCATATATGCACCATATGTTCGTTAGACACTTGAGCGTGGGTGGGAAATGAACAAGGTTTTGGCTATCACAACCTAGAAGATGTCCCATAGCTGGGTGATCACTGGGGAAATCTTGTGCCTTAGCAGAGATTCACCAAGTTCAATATTTGGTTTCTATAATTCAAAAAAAACCAAAAAAACCCACACACCACGATTAAAACTCTGGAAATGTTATTCAAGAGTATTCCTTTTCAAGGCATTTCCTGGAGCAATAGGTAGCTTCCTCCTATTGGCAATAATGGAAATTTTTAACTGTTTTACCAGAACACTAAATTCATATGAATACATTACCTGTTTCAGTAGCAATAACATGATACTGATCTTCTGGTTTGTTTGCATCATAAGGATTTCCAGCTGGCACTGTTGGAAAGATACCTGAAAAGGACATTAGATATTTTAGAACAACAGTAAGTACAAAATATGGCAGTTATATTGTTAAATAAATAATAATTACATTTGGAAAAGTGAACATTTGCATGTTCACATAAATGAACAATGTTCATTTATATTATTGGATATAAACATGTTAAAGCAATTTTATTGCAAAATTGGGATTACATCTGGAGCAAGAATTACAAGCACTGAACTATATCCATACATCTGCAGCTATTGTATACTCTCTACAGGATTCATTCCTCATATATTCCAGTGCTAATCTATGCCTGCTTTTCTAATTCATGCAATTTTTTGGGTTCCTGTAAGTTACTCTTACAATTATATATTTACCATTGCAACTCAATTTAATGCTTCAAAATATCTTACCATAATCTGGCTCCACTCTGTCTCCTAATTCTTTTTCCAAGACATTATCTGTTAAAATCAATAGTTGAACAATGAAAGAATGTGTGTAATAAATTTTGTACATTAGTTTGCGTGCAGTACCACAGAAGTAGATATAGTCTCCAAAACAAGAATTTCTTAATACTTCGGTATTTAGCAAGTGCTTCTTACCAAAGATTACTTGGAAATTAGTATCAATCCACTTTTAGTTCATACTTGTCTAAATTTTTTTAAAAGTGGTATAGTATAGCCTAGTTCCATTGTTTGGTGGCATCTGCTAGATTACTGCCTAAATCACTGAATCTCATACTATATTGTGCTGAATAAAACTCCTGGATTTAGTTTTTTAACATATCCAAAGTTTCATTCAGGCAGATGATCCAAAAACAGTTGGAGAGAGGAAGTGTTCTTTATTAATATTCAAGCCTTATTCATATTTTCAAGATAATGCTCCAAAAATATTAGCTATGAAGCAAAACAGAGAAGTGGAAGTTCAAGCTTCATTTGGTTTGGTTTTGCAAGAGGCAGCCCTAAAATACAAGCAACAAGCAGCGAGTTCTAATACATCAAACAATAAAGAAGTAAAGTTTCCGAAAGAGGAATGACAGCATCGTACTTGTAACACATAATAAACTGGACAATCAATTCATATCTGAGCCACACAGAGAGGCTTGTAAGTTTACCCATTGAAAGGATGGTCACAGATGTGATACCTGCATTATCGTTTGAATACCGTTCCTTTACTGTAAGATTATAATAATGCCACAGTACTACTAGCCTGCAGTTTAGAAGTGTCCTGATAAATGCAGAATGCAGAAATGAGAAATCAAACAGGCAATAAAGCTTGCTAGAACAAAAACAATTCTTTCATTTACTCTCGTAAAAACTGGCTGTATTTGGCCGTGATATTGCGTGACACCGCAATACCACAAAACTGAGTTGCTGGCTCTAGACAGCAGGAGAGGAGATGAGTTTTTAATTTGATTGCATATTCAAACCTACAGGAGCTGGTCAGGAACTAAATGTGGTTGCAATTGCCAACCTACAATTAAGTTTAAGATCTTGAAATGATCAATATGATTTAAAGCCAGACTAAACATTACAACACCAAATGTTGTCAAGGGAGGTACTATAAAAAGGACTTAAAGCAAAATAGAAATAACTACCAGAAGTGTAGCTGTGGCTTGTGTAAGACTGCCTAATGAGGCATAGCCCTGAATTCACTGCCGATACAAGTAGATGCAACTCCATTACTGCCACGTACAGCCTCTCAGTTTTGGCCTATGAGTGGCACCATACACCATATACTCAAAACAGAGGAAACAAATACTGCTGGTAAAATTGATGTGTTTTGTATTACAAATAACTAAAGCTGTTGCTATTACAGTAATTTGGAAGGAAAAAAGGTCTTTTGTGTGTTTCATTAACTTTTAGATAGTGAATGTACTCTTCTTACTTTGTGGTACTTTCTTTAGGTAGGTAAAGAAATGTCATATACCTATTTATATACATTTATATAGCTACTCTTCTCTTCCATGTGATAGACAAATACATTTCCGGAGAATAGTCTGCTTCACTAAAGAGCACAATTCCAGCAGCTTTGAAAAGTAAATAGCTACAATTTAGCAGTACTGCATTTAGCTCAATAACAACGTCAATCTTAACAACATTCTACCTATTGTTTGCATAATTGGTGTGACGTTACTCATTATACACTAGTAATCTACTTCTACATGGTAAAAGAAATATAAATTTGTTTTCACTGTTACTGTTCTGTCTTTTGTTTTCTGCTAACCCCAAGACACCTAGCATTTTTTGATGGTGAAAGCAACAGGAATTAATAATTCTGTATCAGATTACAACTGGAATGGGTAAGTAGCTCACTATTACAAAATAATTACTTCATTTATATGTTTTGTTTTTAAAAGATATAAAATACACTTGAAATTGAGCCATTTTAATCAAACCTGCATTTTCCAAATTAAAAATGTGAAATTATGTTGCAATTAGAATAACTTAAAACTTTACTTTATTCTCTCATTTCAAAATAATTGTGACTAATTGTAAAAATGATAAGGTATTGATTAGTTGCATAGGTCATTTCCCTGTATGGCATGTGTGACCAAGATCAGCAAGAGGCAGATAGTCACTAATATTTTTTTTGGTGAAATGTTTGAATATATCAAGCCTTCTAAGTATTATTTAGTATTTGCTGGCTTGATATCCCTTCTCATTAAGATATCAGAGAGTAAGAAAGTTATCTATCTGTCCAATAAGACTGGTGGAAGAAAACAGATGTGACAGATGTGTGTCTACTGATCTACTGACAGATGTGTGTCTACTGAGGGATTGTATTCATTGCTAGATCACGAATACAGAGATAGCAGGTAGGAAACTCTGCAGACTTAGATAGCTCAAATGGCTGCTAAGAGTAGGATTTCATATGCATGCTGATTCTGTTGAGCCAAATTTGTGATATCTCTATTTTTCAAAAGTACTTTGAAAATATTTGCATAATCCTGCTGAAAAACATGTTTTTCATTGTCTGTAAATACCACCAAAAGTAGAAACTGTTACAGACTCAACTTGAAGTTTGCTTTTCATGTCCTTTTTCTGTTTGCACAAAATTCTAGTTTATAGTCAAGTTTCCTATACTGGCATATGCAGAATCTATGTCATGTCTGGAAGTACGGCCAAATTGCATAAGATCTGGATTTTTCTGTCACCATCTGAGCTAGTATACATCTGCTGCTCATATGTAGATATCTACGTGTACAACTGCAGAATTTTCTTCGTGCTGTTCCAGACCTCTATTGCTCTCTTTAAGCCAAAACTTATAGAAGTAACTGTTACACATAAGTTCATATAAATTGTCAGAGATGTGCAATTGCAAGGACAGAACACTTTTTGCAGTATGACCAAGAGATGCTTTCGTCATCTTGCTTGATAAGGAGCAGGGGAATTAGGAAATGGCCACTTATAATGCTTTGTGGAGGTTAGAGTAACTAGGGAACGAGTTAAATCAAAATTAAACCAGGAATATATAACAGGTAAACTAATTTTGAAAAGAGTATTTATTATAAGGCCTCATTTTAATGGAGAAAAATACTGCATACAGATAAGTATGTACAACTTTCACTAGAGTACATGTACTACACCCCCTCTTAATGTTTAGTTGCTCACACACTAAATGAATCACTATAACATGCAGGTCTGATGGTGTCGCCACAAGATAACCTGCAGGTTCCTTCACAAAACAAAAGGCACTGTTTTTCTAACATTTCCCACATATGAAATATGACTTCAGTTCCACCTACCTGGGCCATACTTGCAGATAAAATTGTGCTTCATGTTACATCTATCATCATTCCATTGATAAAGATATGGCCCTCCCAGACCAGGGTTTGCAGTTGGCTGATGATACATCACAACACAGGCTTCACTTCCACAGGAAGGCTCATCTGTATACCAATTTCTAACCGCACACATAAGAATATTCAAATATTGAAGATTAAAGATTCATCAACACATCTAGGGAAGTAATTTACGTGCATGAAGAAATGTCAACCCCAGTGACCTCATTCTGTTTTAAGGTAAGCTGCATTTCCCACAGCTTCTCTGGGAAAGAGTTTAGGACGTAGGCTTCAAATCTCTAGTTCTTAAAAACATTCTCAACAGCCAAAGCACCTCTGCAGAAGTGACTCTCTGCCATTTCGTTATCTGTTTTCTTTCTTATCTGACCCTTACCTGTCCTTTCATTCTTTGAGTCCTGTAAGCTGCTACTATTCTGGCCTTTGGCTTAATTAAAGGCTTTTCAAAAGATGAGGTAGGAACAGAAGCATTTACATTAAGTAACATGCATTAATTTCCTTGCTGGCCTTCTGATTTGAGGTGGCCAGTCTTGCAGAATTTGTCTGCCTGCTTCCAGACCACATCCTAAATCCTCCGTGTGGGGCAGAAAATCTCTGAAAGCCGTTTAAAGGCAAACTGATGAGGTAAGAGTAAGGATAATTGTGGAGTGAAGCCACATCATGTCATCTTTCTATAGCTTCAGATACAAAACCTTGGCTGTCAGCTTCCTTTTACCTGAAGAATTTAGGAAGTCATGATATTAATTTCATGGGGCAGCATGTCTTCTTTCTTGTTTATAAAAAATTTAACTTGCTAACCATTGCGTTTTATTTCTCAGTGAGTGATTTCACAGACTCACCTAAATGGTGAAATGCTTCCATCAGCCCATTTGTAGAGGTCAGGACAAGCAGTTGTGGCTAGTCCATCGCCATTTCTCCACAGCCCAATCCAGAAATCACCATCAGAAATCCCAGAGCCTGATTTAGTGAGGTTTTGTAACATGTTTTCTATTAGCTGCTGTTCAGCTTCACTTTCCAAGCTCAGCAAAGCCCCACCATCCATTTCACAAGCTTGGCGGGCCTCCTCAAAGCCCACACGTCTAGACAAGTCCTGGAAATATGCTATCTTGTAGCACGCATGCTTGAAGTCACCATAACATACCTTCTGACCTGAAAAACACAAACACAAGAGTGTTTAGAGTATGGCAATAAATGTCGCAACTGAAAAATATAGCACAGCATGAATATAAGTGCTGTAGAAGGACATTTTTTGGTTTCTGTTTTTGTTTGGTTTGGGGGGTTTTTTGCCCCTCATTGAAAGGGCTGATAGTGATAGCGTTAACCCTGCTGAAAACCTTAGCTTGAATTTGCTAAAGTTTGCAAATATCACACAGTTCACAGGAATTGAGGGCTTTCTTCCCAAGGCCTGTAAAACTCTCCAAAACACTGAAGACTCCCACTAACTTCCAGAAAAATTATCTCTACTTAACGACTATACCATTGGGTCCCTCTGTTAAAGCTAGGATTTAGTTTGGAAAATACCCTCCAAACATTTCATACTAGTGGACCACCTCCACTTCTGCTAGATAATAGTAAAACTATTTGAGTGATCAGAACAAAGTATTTCAAATTCTCCATTTTTAGTGGCATGGAGAAGTCAACAGTTTCTTCAGTCTGTTATCTGACATTGAGAGGCTGTGTTCACATCACATGCATAGCTAAGTGAATTCACTTATCTACTGAACTCCATAAGGGGGAGAGGGCAGGGGAAGACTTCTGAAAATATGTAAGGAAATAAGCTAACCACCCTTTTTAAAAGATCAGTTTTTTTCAGCATGTGATTTTAGCATTGGAGAAGGAAAGTTTGTCAGTTTATTTTGCTAAGTAAGAACTACTGAAGAATACTTAAGTAACAACAACTACCAGACACTATCTAGACCATTTAGAAGCCAACAAATTCTATCATTTTACTGCCTGTAAATCTGAAATTTCAAAAGGATGATATTTTACTGTATCATACTATTTGTGCTCCCATCCTTAAGCTTTTACACCCATCCTCAAGCAAAACCAAATACATCACTATCAAGTAAATAACTCTTTGGCTTTACCTTTGAACAGGTTTTATCCTATCTTACCATTAAAAATATATCTATGTATAAAAAACACATTGTCACTGGGAAACAGAAACAATACCCTATAACTTTAGTTCTACATTTGCCAGTGTTTGTCTATACACAAAAAAAATAAACAGTAGTGAAAAATAAAGCCTAGAAGATACAATCATTCTTCTTGCTTTAGTGCTACTTCACGTTCATATTTAGCAACAAAGTAGCACACGCTTCTTCTGTAGCAGGTTGCATACTGCACAGTAGTTGATGGAAGTTTTGTCTCTATTTACAGGTGCACCGAGTATAACTTCAAGAATTTACAGAGAAGAATTGGGACTGCAAAGTTGCATTAACAAAGGAACATAAAACCATGATCATCTAATGCCTTCTAGCTAAATCTATAGGTAACTCAAATTGCTGGAATCTTTTTCATTCTGGAAATCTAAGTTATCTAAATCAGGGGCCGTAGGGATAAACACCCTATATTTAGTTTTTCTAGCATTTCCTATGATTCTTTTAACCTATCACTGAAACCTTTTCTTTATAACATCCTACCAAAATTCATCTGAGAGAAAAGACCCTCAGTAAGAGGAATGTCTTTCTGTCTCATTCTTATGTAGACTTGGCGAACAAACTTCTGAGAAGTCTTTTTTTTTTTTTTTAATCAGTAATTAACCTGACTAAATACTATAGGAATAAGAACAACTTAATGTAAGGACAAGCTTTTACCAGAGACCTGCCAAAAAAGCCAGACTGTGAGAGAGATCAGGAAGAAAGCACCTATTTGGACTTTCTCTGACAACGTCCTGACAATTCTGTGCATATCCTGATTCCCTTCCTCCCATTTCCCTTTTTTCTTCTAGATTAAGGGCCTTGTTATCAGTGAATGTAGTTAAGATCCACAGTCCCAGCTGGACTACGGTGCTGAAGGATCAAGAGTCAGACTCTCCATCATTACAGATGCATGTAAGATAATGTATTTGTTAAGACTTCTTTAACAAAAAACTAGCATCAGAGTAACAGATTTAAACACTCAAAAGCTAAATGTGAGAATGAAAGCTAAATCTGCAACCACAATTCATCCTGTGTGTGTGTGTGTGTACAAAATATATAAATGTATGTATGCCACAATTGAATCCTACTAACCTGATCACAACCTTTTTCTCTCCCTAGAACGCTAAGTCTCATTCACAGGATACAGAGTGCACAGTGAAAGAGAAGCCGTTCAACATTTTCACCCTCATTGTTTGGTGAGTGACTATGACTTATTGCACACTTATATACATATGTGTACATTGGCTAACAGCCAAAGGCCAGTACTGAATTACGTGAGACAAACATTTACAATAAAAGACGAATCACTAGTTCTAACGCACTAGTTCATATAATTAAAGGTTAGATTCAGAGCTTTAAATCAGGATCAGTATGTAGATTTATGAAGATTCCCCTGCCCATTGTTGTATTCTTTTTTCATTTTCCAGTGGATTCTTATGAATCTTTTATGACTTCTTTCATTTTGTGCACACACTTCCCATCAAACTTAACAAGCAAATTATGAGCAAATTCAGGTAATAAAATATCTCTACCATGATTTCACTCATGCAGGAATACCCAAATCAAATGAGTTGATTGGTCACTACAGATGTCAATTCGTACACTGACTCCCTTTCACGATAAAGTAGCTAGTTTCCCCATCTATTCCTTCCCTCGTCTCCTCCTCTCCCAATGTTTCTCATGCGTCTGAAGTGACCCTGTGCCCTGTTCCCATGCACGTTCTCTGCTTTCCAGTTCCCCCTGCTGGTGACTGTCTCAAAAATTGACTCCAATGACCTACCCAACAGGAAACACAAGTCCTTGCAGGCCAACTGTCTAAGCATCAAGAGCGTATTTATCTTCCAGATATGTGCTGATGGATCAGTCAGCTGCTGTTAGGAGACACATTACCAAACAGCACGTGCTTTTTGTGAGCAGCTAGATGGCTTACGTCCCTAAGCTGTACGCTCTGCTGTATACCAGTCCAATACTGAAGCGGCATCAGTGTCTAGGGTCACCTTCATTGCCCACATCAAGCTGGGGAAAGCAGGTAAGGGAATGTATGGAGCTGGGAGGACAGGCACTGGTGGTACACAAGGGCAATACAGCAGCTCTAGAGGTGCTGTTACAGCCCCAGACATACCTTCATTTTGTGGAGCCCAATAATAGCTTGCCACTACTATGCACTTGGAACAGGAAGCCTCCTTGGAGCTGTCCAGAATATAAAAGCAAAGGCCCAATCTGTGCCCAAAGGTTTTAACTTATTAAGCCTATTAGACAAAGCCTCAAAAATGTGTGAAGATCCTTATAGCATTTTCAAATTGATCTGAATAACTTTCGAGGATACCATTATTATTACAGATTTTTGTGGAGGATTAAGTAACTCTGTATATAAAGGTTCACTGATACATTTATTTTATAATAATGTTACAATCTAATCACTAAGTTGCTTCTGTCCCATTTGTTTCCCTCTACATCTGCAGCAAAATAAATAAAGTTTCTTCCTTACAAGCTGAGTGCTCATGCAACAAAATATAACCTCAAGACAAAATGGAGAAAACAGCAAGAAACTGAGAAATATTTGGGATGAAGACCCACCCTGTGTGAATGAGATGTCCGATGCAGAGCAGTAAACTTTTTGGAGAAAGCTGTGAATATTTGTTTATTCTAGTTAATTTAGTTCCTTCCATTTAGGAAGGAACTCTGAACTACTCTGAACTTCTCCTTTCTTCTTCTGAAGGGGACTTTTATCATCTTATCTGCTATAGCAGAACTAGTTCAATGTGTTAATGGAAATCTGGAATTGTGCATTAATAGCTAGAAAAATCAGTTGACATTTTAGTGCTCTTCTTGGAGCATGCTGAGATGTCAAGTTTTCAAGCTTCATTTTTAACAGCTTTGTCTCCCTGCTAATTTATGAACTACAAAGCAGAAACAATTTACCAGTGAAAAATGACAGAATGAACCACATATTGTATGGCAGACAAAATACACATGAAAACATTAACTATAGGCTATTTTGCCTTTTTCTAACAGCAGACAACAATCCACTCTTAATTCTAAAGTAACATTTGCTATTTCTACTTTTAAAGTTTAATTCCAATTTTCCTTCCTTCACCATGAATAGAAACCAATTTTGTATACAACTCTATTGGAACATCTCAAGCTAAGATACTATGCAACATGAATACATATAGGTAAGTCAGGCCTTTACAACCTTTCCACAAAATCTGCCCTAAGCTGCTTGGGAGATGAAATGAGACAAAGAAAAACATTGTGCTTCATCCCAGGGCATCCAGAAAAAGGACAAAAATGTAAATGTATTTACTACTCCCTTGAGCATGAGACCAAAGATCCAACTAATGCATTCTATAAGCTCTAAGAACTCATTCTTACTATTATCCCTTACAATATGTTTGGGCGTTTTCAGGCTTCAACCAAACAATGCCTCTATGTGACTTATCTGCAGATAGCGCATATGAAGGTGGAATGCTTATATCTTACTTTTAGGGAGTATATTTTCTCCTAATCTTTGACCCACCTTCCCTCACCCAAACGTAACAGCTCAGACCCTGGTCAGAAGAAGGCATAGGTACAGCCAAAACATTCACTTAGCTTGGTATCATGAACCCACATTACCTTTTCATCAACATCAGAGTCCTAGAAAGCAAACTTGCTTTCTTGCTTGTGAGAGAAGAGTGCAGTATTGAAGCAATGACTAACTGGCAGATGGGGAGACGGTGCTCTTTGCACTCTACCGTCTTTGAGCCGGGGTCAAAACAGCAAGACTAGCTCTCTTTGACTTCCTCACTGGTAGTTTCTTCAATTTTCTTCTTTCTCCTCCTGAATATATCAGGCATACCTCTGGCCTTGCTCCCTCAGCCTTGGCAATTTCAGTTGCTACAGTGCAGAGAAACTTGTCTGAAATTGCCGCACTTTCACTCACTTTGTCTCACTGTCCCATTAACAGAAGAAAACAGATGCACAGACTCGCTCTAAGAAGTGCTAGCCACCATCTTCCTCCACATGGAACACTTTTCATCCTTGGGTGTCACACAGCAGCTCCATAACAAAATGTTTTGATGACAACATTAAAATAAAAATAGCTTTTCATTCAGATGCTTGATACTTCATTAAAACATTTCTACAGATACTAATTTTGTGGAGAAAAAAATCTCCTTTAAGAGAATGAGAAACCACCAAACAAATAATCAGCTGGTATTTCAGTTAATTAGGTCTCCATTATGTCCTCATAATGATGCATCATTAAACACAAATAAGTTCTTTTAGGTCTGCCATGACAGATAAATTATACCAAAATGTCACTGAGAACAAAATTACTGACAGACTACCCAGCTCTAAGACTCATCCCCCTACGTGGTCCTAACCATGCCAATGGGGTGCACAAAGGTTGTATGGGAAAAGCATGCAGCGTGACTTAGCTTGAATTTTTGGAGATCTGAGGAGCTGCCCAGCAGAAGAGACGCTCTCCGCAAGAGAATCCTGTCACCCTTCCTTTCGAACCTGGGGAACAAACCTACAGTCCAGTGCCCCCTTCAGTTACTATTAGCACTCCCCTAGGAGATTAGCAGGGAACAGCAGCTGCACTCCTTTGTTTTCTCTTTTCAGACACTATGCACATACATAAAGCCTGCTGCAGCAAAGTCCATTATGTTTTCATACTGTGACGCCCCCTCCCCACTCAAGATAATGAATTCAGCAGAAAAAGCAACAGATGAACATTTGGTGCAGAGGAATGTGGAATATTTAACACTAGAGTCCCAAAGGTCAGAAGGAGGCTGATGGAGGCCTCTGAAAACAAAGTAAGAAAATAAAGACACAGACGCGAGTGAAAGAGATCGTGTATTAATGAAGTAATAATATGAATGAGATAAGAGTATGAGAGAAATATCAATATAAATTAAGCAAAATACTCCACTGGCTATATATGTTTCTCCCGTTGCATTGTAAATACTAGGCTTGGACTTCAGCTTGTGTGTATCAGCACATTGACCTCAGTGGCAGTGTAACCAGTGTTCAAAACACAGGACACAATTTGTTTTCATCTATCCTTGTTTCACAGTGTTCCCTGCTGAGTCCCTGTAATGCACTTTAGAATGTGGCCAATAAGTGGATAAAAGGCATTAAAACCTTCTAATTATATTTTAATTCAAATCTGATGCATTATATGTTACCTAACTTTTGTATCATCCAGTTAGATTGATTAGGTTCAGCTACTGGTCATGTTTTGAAATATTATGTTACAGCTGTTGATGTTTTACTGTAACATATTTGTGTCCATCCAGTCTACTGAATTTAATTTGTATTTTTGATGAATCATATTTTTTTTTCCTTGAATTACTATTGTGATAAGATTTCATAATTACATTCTGCCTTCATTTATGATAAAAGCAAAATTGCCATCTTCTCTGCCAAGGTTTGTAATACTGAAGATGCATTGCTCTCTAATTTAGTCATAGTACTCAATTTACAAATGTTTCCCAGTTCATGCGCCTGAGAAATCTAAGAAGTTCAGTGTGCTACCAATTTTGCTGTTTAAATACAAACTGCTACACAGATCATTTTGCCAGCCAGTATCTGTGTCAATATTCTCACAGCTATCTCCTCCACACCTTAGAAGGGTAGGCAAAAAGTACCTATTAACATCTACAAGTCTGCAGAAATAAGAGCCATTCATTATGGAGTCATACTATTTCTGGTTCAAGGGTTATAGCTAAGGGTCATAACAGTGTTTCTCTTACATAAGAGAGTGTGTGTGTGCATGTGTGTGTGTGTATAAAAAAAGTCTTTTTTCAAAGGTTCCGAGTCGCCTTCAAGGGCTTACATGAAGTACTTGGTACTTCATAGAAGTGCAAACCCCTCCTCCTCCCAAAACTGTGAGAGGCAGGGGCAAAGCCTACAGCCAAAGCCTGGCAGAAAGTAGAGTTTACTGGCTCATTGAGGAAAGCAAATCAGCATCTCCCCCAGCAATGAAGATTGTTTGTATGTGTCATGTCACTAGTTCAACAGTGCACAGACAAAGTCTAAGGTGGCTTAGAGTCTGGCTTCAGCCACCTGTAAGCCATTCATTGCAGAATGCATCTAACAGCCAGAGCTTTTACAATACTTTTCATAATAGAGTCCTTTTATTGATAAATTGTTAGGTATTAACATATTTAAAAGTGATAAGAGACAAAAATCTTGGTTGTCTCTCAAACAGAGGCTGGACAACCTTTCTTTAGTTATTAATCAACTAATATCCTATGAAACAGTAAAGATGATCTGCTAGAGAACCTCAGTCACCAGCAAAACAGCTACCTATAGGATTAATTTAATTCTCACACAGAAAGAATACAGGGAAAGATTGGAGAAGTTTTGAAGAAAAAAAAAAAAAAGTAATATTGTGCTGCATTGACTGCAGAGAGAGATTTAGTATAGTCAGGCAGAATATGTAACTACACAAGAAGCCGTTTGTCCAAGCTAAATATCTTTGTTTTCCTCTTTTGCCATAGATAAGTGGTCACGATTTTAGGCTCATCTACTGCTAAAATTGATTTTTCACCTGTAATGCCAGCCCTTATTTATATTATGGTGTTATGAAATGTTTTTGGGGACAGGGAGTTGCTCTCCTTATTTCTGAAGAACAGCTATTTCAGCTAACCAGCGATAGCTACAGTTGTATAAAGCAGAGCTAACAGAAAGAGCACAGTTTGGTTTGTAAAGTGGCACTGGGTAGTGCTGATATGAATATTAGCATTTTATCATTGCTCCCCTCACTAATACCTAACTGTTCCACGGATTTTGCCATCTGGCTGAATGCAACCTGCCTATCGTAGCAACAAGATAACTAGTCTGTAAAAACAGAAGTGTGCACATATGAATGCTGATATTCATCTGAACTGGTTACTTTTCTGCGGTTTATTAAAGCAAAGTAATTCTCTAGCCTCAGAATTTATACTGCTTTATTTCTTGGAAAGCTGGAAGCAAAGGCTCTTCATCCTGAAAGACATGGGTAAGTTTTTCCATTGTGCTGAATGAAGTGCTGGAAGGATTTGCATTTCCCAGAGCAGAAACCAAGTTTGTGTTGATTTTCAGAGTCAGGGATGCGATGTTTCAAACATTGGCCTGTTCTTGACAGGCTGGAAATAAGAATATCTGCCCTCATGAAAGGCTATCATTTTCCCCAAACATCAATAGGTTTATTCACTCATTTCACACAGAAAATATACACAAGTTAATTTCTTCTAATTAGCTTCACAGTACAGACTGCAGGAATCTCAGGTCATTGCTAAGAAGTAGCTTGATATCTAATCTCATTAGAAGCTAATCAGCGTTTCACTGTCCATGATTACCTTTGCAAAAAAACATACCATTACAATAATACCTATTTTTATGAAACAATGAAAGTTTTTAGTCACCCATTTGTCAGTGTCCAAAAAATAAGTTTATATAGTATCTCCCGATTGGTTTTGCTGGTCAAACCATTACAATCATGACATCTTTCTCTTCTAAGGGAAATACCTATTTTTGACACTGGTTCCATTTCAGATACTTAGCATTTCATAAGTGTAAAGCTCAAGACCTGTTTAGCTCTGTCAAAACTATTTTCTTACTTCTGATTATGTGAACTGTATGGGTGTAATAGCATAGGGCTGATTATGGCAGACAGCCATTCGCCTGTATAAATGGCAAGATGGTACTGCCCTTGGGTTTCATCCAGGCAAAAATGTCAACACAGCTGCTATGACAACCCTCTTAAATTGCAAGTTGACTTCTTTTCGCATGTTATGAAGGAACTGAGATGACAATGTCTGACCCATATTTCTTCCCTCCGTCTTTGAGGGGCCTGGCAGCATTGTCACTGTGAGGAAGACAGGGCCCTTGGCCTCCCTGAGCATGAGGAAGACTAGGTACTTCAGTTCAGCCCAGTTATCTACAGGGATTAGATGACTTAGGCTAGCATTTCACACAGAATATGCACCTTCTCAACGGGCACTGCAGAAAATCATCAGGAGCATCGGATATGAATACATCTTGCACATGAAAATGTTTATACTCTGGGACCTCAGTTTCCCTTACAGTTACACTTATTAAAAAAAAGAAAGTATTAACAACCCCATTCACCTCCATAGATTCAAGCAGAGACCAATAATAATACCTAAATGTCAATGCAACCTATTCAAAATAAGAGGAAATGATACATTAGAAAGATCTACACATATAGTCTACTCTGAGTTTACCTAGGAGTTAAACGCACTTACTACTGAAGCTGCTAGCAGTGATATCATTGTTTTCATTTTTCTGAAAAGCCTTCATCTTTCTGAAGTTTGTTTTATATATATACACACACACTATCAATATATGTACATACACATACATTTTGTTAAATATATCACAGCCTAAAGACAGGTCAAGAACGTTCCATTTGATCTGTTTAACAAAACAAGTGTAAGTACTAACATAGAAATGCTCTGACAAGACTACTGGCAATTTGAGTCTCTTCATTTATGGATTTCAGCGTGGCGGTAAAGATCAGAACAGATTTCCTATATATTTTTAGAAAGGGGTAACATGCCTGCTTAGTAAGTTGTGGTTAGCATTTTGCAGGCTCTCTTTCACAGAAAATGTAGGATCCAAATACCTTAAAGCAAACGTGTGACAACCTAGGGGAACAGGGAATGTAGTTATTGTCCTGTCCTAAACCAGCAGACATTTTCATACATACATAATTTTATATATATCAGTAATTTTACTCAACAGGATTTCTCAAAGGCTTAAATAAGCACTTTTGTGAGTTTTTCCCCTCATTCCTTATTTTTTATTTTTGTCTCTAGAAGGAAGTAGTTTGTAACTCTTTAGTCATTGAAATACATTTATCATTCATTTCTCAGGTATAATAAGGTATATCTGTTTACTTTATATCACATGTATATCACCCTGTACAGGAAAAAAATTAAGATACCTAGAGTGGGATTCATCACACAAATTTAGCCATCCACAGTGTAGCTGTGGGCATCTGGCCTGGCTCACCAACCTCACTGTACGAGCAACTGAAAATAAGCATTTCTGGTATATGCACTATTTTCATGCATGTTAAGATGAAGTTAATCACACTCTAGAAATTCCTACTTTTCCTTCACTGCCTATAAAATGAACCTAGAGTGATTAGCTGCATCCTGCAGCTACATTTACATTTAGAGCCATGCCAGCTGTTTAGTATGGCTCAGTATTCTTAAGATTGCTTGGAGCTGAAGGTCCTCCTGCCTCTTAGTGGTGGGACTGGGGGCTTCTGCAACAGTCTAATCATTTCAGATCAGTGAGTGCTTGGTGTGAGTACAGGACTGTAATGTGGAAGTGACTATCAAGTCATTGTTGCATCTTTTTTTCACATTAGTACTATATATTTTTTTCTAATCTATGAGACTAATTTATGACAAGAGAATGTCATTACCAAGAATTAGTTTTGAAATAAACTTACAGAATAGTGTTGTAAGTTTATAGATCCCTTTATGACTTAAGGCATATTTTCTGCAACAAAAAGCTTATGATCCAGAAGCTTCTTCTGCACAAGATCAGACCTGAACACCACAGGAGAAGAAAACTCGGAATCTGAGTCCAACAGGCAGGTGAGACACTGTTTTGTACCTAGCTGCTGCAGTGGGACAGCACAGTAGCCTGGTCTCACTGGGAGCAAGAAAAGGCCCTTAAAAGGGGTGCAGAACATTCATCCTGTCCCACATGTTATGGGTAGGAAAGTAGCCTCTCATCATCTCATAGTTCCCTTCATGCTTCCAATCCTAAATTTTTTCTCTTGAGATCTTAAGCCAAATTGAGGCATGGGGAGTACGAGGGATTGCCAGTCTCAAGAGTTTGAGAACTTCACTGCCTTACTCTGTCTTTGAACAAATCAAAGAGGGCAAATTGTACTCCTGGAAAGTGTAGTTGGCTCATCTGAGACAAGAGACCAACTTTTTGTCATTCTTTCTTCAGCCTCTGAATAGAGCTGCAATGCAGCCAGCCTGAATAACTATCCCTCAGAGGCAAGGTAAGCTTCCCAGAGTTGATATAGTGCGATTGTCTCTAATACATGCATTTGATTCCTGCAACTGATTTCTACCCTGCTATGGCATTCACCTACCATAAAGGAACTCAGGTTATCAAAACTATATTCTCATCTGAGAGATTGCAGTTTACCTAATACAAAATGTCTTTCCACAGGATATAAAGGCATTTCTTGCTTAGGAGCAGGAAATGCTCGGAAGAAACATTTATGTCCTAAAGTTATCATCTCATTTCACTTTAAGCTTAACCGTGTTCATTAAGTAGTTTCCAGCAAGTCATTGCTCAAGATAGGTGTCTAAAGAAAGAATTAATACAGGAGTTGAAGGGGGGTTAAGTGCCTGGCTTCCCTTGCAGTTTATCAGAAGGAAGAAAAAAGTCCCTAGTTTTTACAGAGACCTACATATGAACCAATCAAAAAAGACCTTTACCATGTGAATGTCTATTTCCATTAAAACCTTCTTTAGTATGGAATCAAATGCTGCCATTATCACCTTCATGACCTAGTTGTGAAAACATGGTAGTTTCACTCCTAAGTGTTGCGTTCAACTATGCAACTGTTACATGGATACCTTTTCTCAACTATGTTGGTAGGGTTTTTCTAATTTTCTAACTGTTTCAACTTCTCTCACATCTATAAATACAGTAAAACAACCTTAAGACTAACAGTCCATGTTCCTGAAAAGTAACAGAAGATTTTATCTACCAAAAACGCTCAAAGCCTGACAGGCCAAACTCCAGTTTAATAAGCAGGATAAACCAATTGAACTAAATTAAATCATGTCTTTTGAGAAAAGGTTTATGTTATCTCCACTCAATTCAATACCTGTGAAGGTACATCTTTAATTATCTTGCTTTACAATATTTTATGACCGTCTTAGATCAGGTCATAAGCTACATGAGTGAACACATCTATAGCCTTAAAGGCATCTGAAGTAAACAATCCTCTAGTTTAAGAGCAGCTTTTGTTGCTTCACAACCCGACAAATGTTTTTCCTCATTTTTATAGTGTTATATACCTAATTATTTTGGCATCAAAATAGACCTGTATTGCTTTAAAATACTGTACCACTATTTAATCTCCTGTGGATATTTTGCCATAGTGAAATATAAGATTTAAAAAGCCATCGAACTACAAAGTGCCAGCAAACAGCAGTCATTAAGGTATAATGTTTATGATTAAGACATAGGTTGTTAAATGGTTAGTAATAAGATTAGCTTGCATCTTTCCTGCCCAATAGATACTTAAAGTAATTGCATCTCTGCAAAGTGCATTATCATCACTTCAGGTTCTTTATGATGTCATGGGACAGCAAGGCGGACTCAGCTGTTTTTACTGACTCCACTTCGGTTTTTTCCTCCCCTTTAAGAATCAATTCTCTGGCAACACTAGATATTCTGATACAGGAGGCTGTGAAACATCTCAGTCCACTTCAATAACTGCAGTCCGTTTTTATTACTTCTATTTAACAACTCCCAGATTAAAGAGGACTGATAAATACCACCTAAGTGTAAGAGATCTGACACAGAAAATGTATTTGAGAGATTAACACCTTTGGAAGAAGAGAAATGTAACCCTGTTAGTTGAAGCAGTGGCATCCTGAAAAAGCAGACCCTTCCTTTTATGTCCTCCTGACACTATGATCAAAACTTACAATTCTGTAATTATTACTAGGTGTGATGCAAACTGAAGAAGTTCATGGAAATCTCTCCAAGAGTTTTGACTGGCACTCCAACCAGTCTGTTTCAAGAACATTCTTTGTGAGGGATGACATAGCTTATGCGGAAGAACAGTGGAAAGATTCCTACTTACTAAATATTACGGTGACTGAAGCATAAATAACAGTTTTCCAGTATGCTACATGTCTGTTTCTAGAAGACATAGGCTAATATGATTTGAAATGTGCACCTGTTTAAGTCTACAAACTGTTGCTTCTTATATACAGATAAGCTACATGAAGTGAGGAGAAAGTATACACTTTTAATAGTACTGCTTCTTGTTTGAAAGAGCACTGATACTGCTACACATGCACATATGGCAGGATAGGGGTGTAGTTCTTGCCAGAAACAGCAAGCTCCCCTGTCAGTATTTCAGAAGATACTTGTGCTCTGCAGGCATAATAAATACATTTGGCTATTACTGAACAGTATAGATCCCCTTTGTCTAATGCATACAACTGCAGCTAATGTATCTAATAAACCTTAACTTGTTTCCTCTATAACTGGCTTCAAATCCCCTTCTGTATTACATTAGCTGAGTATCAGTTAGCATAGTACAGTGACATAACAGATCCATCACATGCTTTGAAACGCTTCACAGTGAAAAATGGGGTAGAGCCTGTATACCTTCTAAAACCTGAAGTCTCATGTGCATCTAGGAACAGTTTGACTAAGTAGTATATATGTACATACGTTGTTTTAAAAATTGGAGCTCTGGTCAGTTTGGTATGTACGCCACTTAAACATGGAAGATTCAGTCCAAGGATTAAGGCCACAGAGCCACACATGTACTCCTACACAGAGGATTTTGATGCAAAATACAAACACAGGGATGAGCAAACTTCACTGTTCCTTAAAATAACAAAGCACATTGCTAAGGTCACATACAGTACAGCAAAGTTCTTAGGTTTAACATCATCATAAAGGTAAGTAGAATATTTCAGGATATACTTTGAGCAGGTATGATTTTTCTAGAAGTACTGCTACTTAACTATTGTTAAGTATGTAAGATGTGTTTGTATTTAAGATGAACAGTACATCTTCTTTCTACATATGAACTTGCTTCAAATAAGATATCACTGAAATGGTCAGCATCTATTCTACAGGTGACTAAGAGGAAAAAATACCTTAATTCAGTAACCAAGTGTGTTTAATACAAAAAACACTCTAAAACTAAAAACATGTTAAAGTCTTCTTGACATATCACCATTATAGCACATGAAACAATTTGTATACAAATAGCTTTTGTTGTTTTGGAACCAGTTTACAAAGACATATTCTTACCTGCATATACAGAGATTAACACAGCTTGCTAATAAGCAGTCAGATGTGTCAATCTTTATTTGAAGACAAGTGTAAGAATTTGTTTGTTCACTCCACATACATCCAAGAGCCTATTAGCCTTTCCATTAAGCCTAGCAGCTTCTGAGCATACATATGCTTGTGTGGCAGAAATGCACAACAGGATCCTAGAGCTCTTTAGCTAGCTTAAGTTCACGTTTTAGTTACGGACTATCTCTAGGGTACAGTCCTCCTCTTTGTTTTGTGGCAGCCCTCAAGAGACTTGTAACTATACCCACAGACAGTAAAGTTACAATTTATGCTGGATTTTAAGTTTGCTTCTTTAACTCCATTAGAACATGGAGAAACATTTCTGTATGGTTGCAAACAAGTCTCAACGTACTATTATTTCTCAATAACACACTGCACCAAGCCCATTCTCTCTTTTGAACTGCTGTGTTCAAACATAGGAGGAACTCTGTTCTTCAGGCTATCAATCAAATCTAAAAAGCTATCTGTAGAAGAGAATACCATATCGGCAGGAACTGATTTTAAAACGTTGCAGAAGTTTGACAACCTAGGTTTCTATCACTGAGGACACAGAGTTATTAAAGACACAGCTACAACAAGAGATGTGTAAAAAATGCCCAGTAAAAATATGAAGTTAATTTTGCCTACACACTCCAGAGAAAACTTCATTAACACCTTGCTTCTATACTCTCAATGAAGAATTTGGGTCCAATTGCCTTATTTTTAGTGATTCATCTTCCTTTAACCCTTAGATTTGTGCCTCCACTCAGTGCCTCGATAGCACAACCAAGCATGCAGTAACATCCAATGCAACATCCTCCACACAATTTGAAACCAGACCCCTTAGCAACACAGCTCCCTGTCTCGAGTACCATCTTTCCCCCAGCACACTTGCACACTACAGGGAAAAAAACAAAAACAAAAAAACACTACACATTACCAACACTGCCTAAAAGCAACCCGAAACTCCTTACTGGGCAGGTAAACTTCATTATTGCAACAGCGCCGGCTCAGCTGCCCAGACTGCCCTTTGAGGGGGTAGGTACCCCGAAAAAAAAAACAAAAAAAAAAGAGAGAGAGAGCGAGCGCCAGCAGCAGGGCTGCTGCGAGGGGGGGCTGCTGTCCTGCGCGGCCGCCCCACGGGGCAGAGCGGCGGCGCCGGCCCCCGCCCGCCCCGGCCCCACTCACCACTGAGGACCCGCACGGCGAGTCCGCTCGGCGCCCACAGCGCGGCGGCGGCCGCCAGCGCCAGCAGCGGCACCAGCCGGGCCCGGCCGGCGGCGACCATGGCAGCGGTGGCGGCCCCGCTGCCGCCCTCCCGGCGAGAGGCGCGGGGGCCGCGGACCTCAGCCCGGCTCGGCTCGGCTCGGCTCAGCGCAGCGGCCAACCGCGCACCTAGCCGCCCTCCGCGGCGCCGCCGCACATGCCCGCCGGCGGTGCGGTGCGGTGCGGTGCGGTGCGGTGCGGTGCGGTGCGGTGCGGTGCGGTGCGGTGCGGTGCGGTGCGGTGCGGTGCGGTGCGGTGCGGTGCGGTGCGGTGCGGTGCGGTGCGGTGCGGTGCGCCTGCCCTGCGCGCGGCTGCCGTGCCGCTGGCGCGGAGGCGCCGCGCTATATAGCAGCGGGGCGGTCCCGGCCCCGGCCCCGGCCCCGGCCGCCGGCAGCCCCCGCCCCGGAGCGGCGGGAGCGCAGCCTGCCCGCCTCGCCCGGAGCCGGCCCGGTGCTGGGGCGGGGGCCAGCTGCAGGGCCACGGCGCCGTGTCCAGGGGGTGGCCCCTTGGCCAGCTGCCCCGGGCGGAGGTGTGTACTGATCTCCCGCTCCCTGCGGCCGGGGCTGTCGCTTCCCCCTTTGTTCCTGAGACTCTTTGGGTCGTTTCTGCAAAATCCCGCGCTGCGGGGATCATTCGTCCGTAATAACTTACTGGCTTCTCCGTGTGGTCGAGACCCAGACCCGTGTGAATCACATATCTATATAACGGCTATCTAGATTTTTTTCTGTAATCTGTGTTTTCCCTCACAGAAATAGGAATAAATACTCTTGCCAACCTAAAAATACTTGTACATATGCATACGTACACGTACAAACCCAAAAGCTCCTTTTTCTCTCTACCCTAGAAGATCCTGTAGCCGGCCGGCTTCACGTTGTTGTCACTCTTAAAACACACTGTGACAGTCCTTTTCGACCTCTTCAAAGGATTGCTATAAAGACTTTCTCCTTCAGAGTCACGTTCTTAAGAGTTAAACGTGTACAGTTTGTAGATTTCCAAAGGCCCATATTCTTTCCATGCATCAATCTATTACTTGTGTACATGTGAATGGGCTGACTTTTAATGGGACAGATCGTTACAGAACATAGGTTTAAAGGATTTTCTGTATGCAAACTCTCCAATGGTTTACCAGACAACTTCTTTCTCAGAACTCAGCTAGAGATCATATATACATGTCACATTTGTAAGTCATTTTCCCTCTCGATGTTTATAGTCAGGTTTGAAGACGATATATCTCAGATTATTATGGATTTCTAAAACACCTGATGGATTTCCTAGCTGCTTTAAAGCTACCTGAGATCTTACTGATAAATCCACATGAAGTTTATAAGCAGTAGTGGAAAATTATTAGAAGCACTACAATGTTGTACTCTCAGCTTTTTTAATTTCTTAATAACAAAGTTATTTGTTTGTTTGACTGGTAGAGACTTTTCCCTATGAATTTAGGCTTCCAAGCCAATATCTGTTTTTCTCAAGATCTATACGTAAGTTCAACACTAGTCTAAAACTGGTCATACTGAGCAATAGGTACTGAAACGGAGAATTTACCTGAACTCTCCCTAGTATCTGAAATCTAACCTTTTCTTCATGTGAGGCTGATGGTATTGCAGAAGGAGAAAAGCATAACCAAAAAAGTATAATGAATACACAGAGGATTTTGAAAAATGCATGGTAACCAAAGCTTTACAGCACTGTATGTTTGTAACTTACTTGAGGGAGTTCAAGTCTCCCTAAATTCTCCAGGATCTTAAGTTATGTCCAAAGAAGGTGAGGAAAATAACAAGGATGTTAAAAATTTTCCAGAGTGCAGTAATCTCCTACTCTGTCAGGAATGACAAGTAGATAGTAAGGGATGAAATTCCCCAGATTGGTGGGAATCTTGTCTTAAATACTTGCCACAGATACCAAGAAGATCTTCCTACTTCTTCTTATGCATTTGCAAGACTTAGTTATCATCTCATAAAGCCACAGTTTGTTGAACTGAAATTATATCTGTCATATATTTACACAGCTAAAGAAACTATCCAGGTGGCCACAACACCGTCTCTTTTCCAGTGGAATTAACAGCATGCAGAGGGAAATATAAAACTAATTCTATCTTTAGTGAATTATCCAGCACTTTTTTGACATGCTTTATGTTAGTTTATTAGCCAAAATTGTATATACAGTGACTATTCCTGGTCTTGTGATGATCTTTGGTGCACTTATCATCACACAAGTCTCTTAGAGGGAAAAAAGAAAAAAAAAAAAAAAAAAGAAAGAGTATGGCCAGTTGTGTTTTAAGACCAAACAGCATTTCCATACTTTTCAGGTTCTTCTTCATCCTACAGCTACTTGTTCCAGTGGGCCTGCTGAAAGAAAACAGGACTTTGGTACTGCGTCAGAAGAATTTCCCTTATCGATGCAAGTTCCCACCACGTAAGAAGCTACCTATTTTTTCTGTCTACCTTCCCCTGTCCCTTTCATAGTCAAAGTATATTTCTTTTTTCAGGAAATGGTGTTTTCAATTAAAAATAATTGCTTCTCAGACCTGGCAAGTGCATAATTTGCAATTGTTTACCTAGGCCGATTAAAAGGCCCCTGCAGAGGAACAGTTGGTTGCTCACCTCAGGGACCACACTTATGGCCTTTATAATATGTTCACTCTGTGCTGATATCCTGCTTTCATTCTTAGTGTATATCACATTTCAGGACTGTGCATACCATACAATAGCATTGTCAAGTGACTGAGCAGCCTGGAATTTTAATAAAATCTGATTAACTCTGTTACGACTCAAACACTAACAACACATATTTTAAGGTTCTAATACCTAGAACATCTATAACTCTAGTCTCTTACATGTTAGGGTGTTCCAACTATTTCAAGTTTAAAACGATTGCTGCAAAATCCTAATACCGTGAATATCCATGAAACAGCTCTCTGAAAGATGGACTACCTTTTCTTTGGCAGCATTATTTTGCCACATCGCAGGTTTTGTTTCCTACTCCGGAGAAAACAAAATCAGAAAGAGGGTAGTTTAGCTGACATTAAGTTGTCAAAGTATTGCTATCTTCAAATCAGTGCTAGGTACCTTTCCAAGATGAGTTTTAGTTTAACACAAATTATTTGCCTAATTACAGGAGAAAATGGGTAAAACTGTACACTTTTATTCCACTAGATGTGTAAATCATTGGATGACCTAATGGTATTCAGCCTGTGAGTTTGTGAATTAACATGATCTTTAAATGCTGATGTGTGTCTCTCCATTACTTTTTAACACTTAAAGAGCAGATTTGGCCAATCTTAAAAGGGTACCATTTAGTATCAGTAACAAATTGTCAAACAGGCCTAAAATGGAAAAAAAGGCACTTATATCATACAGTCAGTCACCCTTTGCAGCTTCTTTTGAATTCCTCTATTTTAGCATTCACTAAAGTGGTAGTGCTTTATATCTTGTTTTCATGAAGTACTGTTTAAATGTCAGTGACACCTGTATGCTTAGTTAATTTGTCATCAAAGATTATTTTCATTTTCTTATTAGTTTCCCACCCATATCTAGATGCCTCGGTGTATAGGTAGGAGGAGAAAATAGTTTTGCTTGTTTACAGCAAGCTATCGCACATGGATAATTTGTTAAATAATATCAGCACAGTCTATCAGTCTGATATGTCATTGTCTTCCAAAACTGGTTTAAGCTACTTAGCTTCTCCTGCCAACTTTCTTGGTATTTTAACGGTATTATATTTTTTATGGTTTTTTTTCCCCTGTAATTATGGAAAAGAATTCAGTACAGATCCTGAAAACATTTGAGAAGATGCAGGATTTACTAAAGGGGGAAAGGGATTAGAGAAATTTTAAGTTTCCTTTCTCTCCTCCTTCCTGCAGGAGCACGTGAGGTACCATCCACACTTGGAGTTAATGCGATACAAAAGAAAAAGAGGAGAGGAGAAGAGAGGAGAGGAAAGAAAATGTAGCATTGTTTGCAGTTCAAGCGTCTAAAAGGTGACAGTGTCACTTAGAAATATCCAAGCTACCTGTGACTTAGTGGTCTGCGTAGCCTGGGACCAGCAAGCCGCACATGAATTCTGATGCCCCAGTAGCCCATTTCGAATGGCATTGTTCCCATGTTCATCCATCTAGCTCTGAAGCCAACTCATACAGCGCTAACTCAGGTATTTCTGCAGAGTGCTGCTTTGCACAGTGCAAAATACCATTGTGGTTGTACATGGAATGCAATACAACTGACAGTTACAGAAAGTCCTGCCAAGAAGCAGCAAAGTAATTTAATTTCCTTCAATTATAATCCATTTAGGTATAACATATAGCAGAGGTAGCTTTAAAAAAATGAATAAAACCTTTTAGATAAACAGGGTCTCTTAAAGGCCACAGGACATTTTTTTGCAAATTACTACAAACGTAGCAAATTCACAGAATTTTTAAACATTCTTAAACTGAGATATCTTGTATTTAGTTAAGTAACATGCTTTTTTCCTCCCTCAACATTCAGTTAAAAACTAGTTTTTCAGGAAAATCATAGTGGCTACAAACCTAA
Source organism: Struthio camelus (assembly GCF_040807025.1). NCBI lineage: Eukaryota > Metazoa > Chordata > Aves > Struthioniformes > Struthionidae > Struthio > Struthio camelus. The sequence goes on along the minus strand of NC_090942.1, from coordinate 113,999,107 downwards.
TTTACTCATATTTCTTTGTTTTAGTTCAGACTAATCAGTAGAATGAAATTCTGCAAATGTTAATTAAGCCTGTTTCTCAAAATAGATGCAAAATATTAGCTCTAAGTGAGCAGCAGTTCTGTCCTAGACTGAGATAGTAAACCCTACTTTGAATTGCCAAGATGGACATTACAATAACTTCAGGACTTTTCTAATAAAGATGTGTTCAAGGCAAGGAGTTAATTGAAGACAGCTTTTATTAGAAAAAATCATCTTTCTAGGTGAAAATAATGGTTCATCAGAATTCACAGTTGTGTCAAATTTCTGGTGACTCTTCTTTCCCTATCCTCTCATAGGAAGTAGGAATTGCATAGAAATATTGTCCAAGTTATATGCCCAGCTTCAATGTCCCAGTGGCTTCTACCAGAAGGAGATTAATTTACATATCCTTGGGTGAGTACAAGCATATACCTCTGCTTGATTTGCTTGGATGAAAAGTTAATCCTGGTTACTGGTGTTCATCAAATATCATGTAGAAAAAAATTGGGCGAGCAGAGGTGTTAAGGTTAATGCTATTATTCCACTGTTTTATCCTGTTTCTCCTATGTATGAGGGACCATGATAGGACCCCATTTGGTCTTTAAGGTCTCTGTGTATTACAGACACAAGCAAGATTTGTCTGAGACTTGCCACTGCATCCAGCCTGAGAGTATAAACATTTCATTTTTATTGTGACTTTTGTGTAATATTACCTCTGTGTAATATTACCTTATGCTTATATGTTTTATTAAAAATTTTAGAAGTTTCTGTAGAGTTTCTGTAGAGTAAGGTTATTTGGTATGTTACAAGAGTCACTCATCAAATTTTCAGACCTTGTTTTTAGTGCTTCCTCTTAAATAGTGTTGTAAGAGCAATTGAGCAGAAGAGGTTTTCTGGGAGAACTGATAGGTGCTTTTGTGAATGAGTAACCATATAGAGAGAGCATAGATTTTTATCTTGTACTTCTTAGGTTTAGTTACAGTGTTGTTTTTCCCCAACAGCTATCTGTTTCTAAAGCATGACTGTTATCTTAACACACCCATTCTTCCCCTCTCAGCTGCTTTCAGGCTTGTGAAAAGAAGAGGTGATTAGAAGATCTGGCAACCAATAAAGGTTGATGACAAGTAGGCCTGCTCAGCAGTAAATGTGTGGTTGCTCTCTTTCCTTATTTTGCTTGTAGAGCCTGAGCTGGTTTGTTGTGCTTTGTTGTCTCTTCTTCCAGCTAGAGGTATTTGTATCTAGCAGGTGAAGGGTTTCATCCAGGCTGTTGAGAACAAAGGAATGGCTCAGGTGAGTACTGTTTTTTGTTAGGGTATATAGTTAACTATTTTCAGGTGTCTTTTGCAGTTGTATTTCTTATGAGTTTCTTTAATGTCTATCCTAAGTATGATAACTGTATGGGCATTATTGTAAGGATACTTCAGTGTTATTCTGCCTCCTTTGTTCTTTCTATGTTCCCCTGCTATTAGGGCCTGCACCTCATTCTTACTCCTGACACACTCGAATCATGCTCTATTAGCCTTGTAATACTGTGGAAGCAGGATGATAGTGCTGTTTAATCATAATCTCATTTGAATAGCAATGATATTGCCACCTGCAGAACTTTCTTGTTCCCTGCCACACCCAATTCACTAACAAAACTTTTTTTTTCCCTCAGGATCTGCTGCCCTCTAGTGCTGAGACATGGGATTCTGACATGTCAGATGAAGAGGTGAGAGCCCAGGCAGCCCTGACTGGTGGGGATGTCTTTTCTCTCCCTCCATCTCTGTAAGGGCTTAGTGTTTCCTAAGCAGAATAAGAAGTCCTGCCTGTAACTCAGCATCTGTTTTTGTCAGTGTTTTTAATGACCTAGGTGACTCTATTGCAACCCTACATTTGAGTGGAAGGAAGAAAAAAGGGTGCTTCACAGACTAGTTCCATTTCTTAATGGGTCCTAATCAAATTGTGTGATTTGTCATCAAGAACTCTTATAATACAGAGCTGTGAACTCGGTGAAGTTTATAATGCACCTGCTTCTATCTCCCCCAAGCAAAAGGGGAGGAGAAAGCGGCAATGCTGATGTTGACAAGTTACAATCCCAAGTCTTCCTCTTATAAGTAGCTGTTTGACTCTCTTCCTCCTGGCTTGGATAGGTCAGCCCATATCACTGAGCTAACCTACCTGATATGTTTCTCTATAATATGAAGAGTGAAAGAGAAGATGTTGCATGTTGTGTCTGAGCAGCCTAAATTATACTTAAAGTCAGGCTGGCTGGTCTAAAAGTGCAAGACATGAGTGCTTCGTGCAGAGATAATTTCTTGCATCTCTGCTTGTTGAATTGTGTGGACTATATGTCAGTCGGGTGTTAAGACCAATAGAAGTGAAAGTGCAAGAGCGAAGGGAAAGAGATATCAGAAATATACATGAACATAGACTGTCTTGTGTTGCTCCAGAGGCTATTGTACTCTGCTTTAAACAGCTGACCTCTCAGGCTTTTCTTGCTGCCCTTCTGATCTAGATCTTCTTGCCAGCACTGCTTGGAAGACCTCAAAATAAAAATTTAGTTTCAAGAGTAGAAGAAAATTGTTACCTTTCAAGGGTTCCTTGAAAGTTCCTTAGAAAAAAAGACCTGATGCAAGTAGGTTAACTTATGTTAGCAGTATGTAGTATTTTCCAGCCTTGATTGAACTTTCAGGTTGGCAAGACCTGCTTCTTTAAGGCAGAAACTGAAGTAAGAGCTCCCTAAATCTCTGACTTGCAATTCCTCGTTGGGCTTATGTAGGCTTATAGTCTGAAACTTTCACATATGCCCCCAGTTCAGGACACTCTCCTGTGCAGGCACTAGATCTGATCAATTTTTATCACTGTGTCTAGGTTTCCACTAAGAAAGAGTTTTACTCTTGCCTGGGAGAGGATAACCTGGATGATACCCTGGAGTATGACTTCTCTGGCCCAGCCTTAAGGAAAGAGATTACAAGACCTCAAACCCTGCAGATGGGGGGCGGGGCTGTGGCCTAACAACAGGCAGGAAACTGAAGGATAAGGACTAAAGGCTTCACATCTGAGAACTTTTTTTCATCCATACAAGAAGCCTCCCATCATCCCAATTCCCAATATTGAAGACTAGAAGTTGGGTGCCAAGATCCTCATCTCCTGTCTTCTCCTTCATTCCCCCAACCTGCCCACATGCGCTTCCTGCACAAAATAGGCCTTTGCTGTGCTGGCTTTGTTCTAGTCTAAAGTTCTGCCAAAAAAAAAAAGGGGAGGGGGGGAAGGTTTGGAAGTTGGATCCTGCCTCTTGCCACAAGGAAAAAGGTGGCAAGTGGTCTCTAGGTGCCTGTGACTGGTGGCATTCCTGTACAACTCCTGGTTTCTGACTTACCCTCTTTGTTTCAGGTGCTATCCAGGGCAACTGGATTTTGGTGTTTCTCTGGCTGGGCAGCCAGTGTTTTAACTATACAGAGAGTACAAATGTACACAAGTTTAAAATTAAAAATTAAAGAGACTTCTGTAATGAAGATGGATTGCTTACATACCTACAGCTTGAGGAAAGAGGACTGGGGGAAAAACCTTAGACTTGAACTGGAGTTCAACACAAACAAGATAACACCTGCAAAAGCACACACTTCTAGTGCAAACACATCTAACCTTTGGTGCTCCAGTTAAGGAAAGTACAGAATATCTGCACAATAAGATAATCACTCTTCATTGGTATACTACGTTGCTATACATACAGTATTGCCTGTTTTGTTTACTGGTCTCGTAGTATTTCATTTCAAAGACTAGACAGCATGGCTCATTAGCATGATCTAGTCCTCTTTCTGGAACTGAACGGTTTGGGATGCTAAAGCTCCAGAACAGGCTAAACCAAATGGCAAGTTGTTATTCTAACCTAACATGTAAAACAGTCATCTTGGTGGATTTGCTCTTTTGAGATGATGGTATTTTCCAGACACCAGGTCTATTTAGCCTACCCACACCTTAGGGGGCTACTTCTTTAGCCAGGAATACCTTAGTCACAGACACCTCTCTAATATGGAAAACTACTTTGGTCTTATAACCTTCAGTAATTCAGGTGCTGTGGTAACAAGGTGTTAGTGGCTTCTCAGTGTCTTGTGATTTTTAACTTCTGGAGAGTCAGGATCAATTCTACTGTGGTTCTCAAGGGTTTACTAGGCAGAGATTTTGCAGAGATGAAGTGGCTGATTCAGCAGGAAACATAAATGGTTTTCTTCAGGACACATACTAGTATCTCTTTTCACTAGCAAACCTACTTGTGATCCTACCTTGCGGAAGCAGGAATGCTAGTTATAAACACTGATTCCCTTCGTGGGAATGCAAAAACAACGTTGGGGAAGCCAGGAATTCTGAAGGCCTGGCTCTTGTTCTTCTGTCATGTGAAAAGATTATCTTTGCGTTATAAAGGCATGCCTTGTAAGTGATGCTGTAAAACTTCCATGACAAAACTGAGCTTTGGTAAATAATATCAGCTAAATATGCTACCAATTTCTAAACAGTTTTGCTTTCCTTCTTCTTTCATCCCTGTTTCCCTACAGGCTCCTGCAGTGAACTACTTTTTTTTTTTTTTAAAAAAAAAGAAAAACCTTCCACAAAAGACTGCAGCAGCTAGTTTCATGAATAGCTTGCATAAAATAAGAAATCATCCTCTAGAAAGTGTAATAAGTGGATTTTTAGTCCTGCTTTATTCAGTCCTCTCCTTAATCTCATGAGACTCTACATTGTTGAATTGAAGCTTCAGTTGTTTTCAGAGTGAAAGGATTTATTCAAGGAGGAAGGATTGCTGAAATCTGTAGTACAGATCTTTTTCTAGAGGAATGGGAATTCCTCGATGAAAAGTTAAATTACTAAAAGCCTGAAAAGAACGATATAGCTTTGTAGCAAGAAAGTAGGCATGCCAAATGATCTCTAGGAACAGAATAAAAGATTACTCTATCACAAGAGTACGTATTACTCGGGATACCACTTCAAAAGCAAACATTTGGGGGTTTTGCCTTTGCTAAAATAAAGCAAGAGCAAAAACTGACATACTAAGAATGCCAGCTACGCTTGCTATAATGAAAGCTCTATGTAGTAAGGTTGTGCAATACATATTCTAACTTTAAATATGTGGAATACCTTAGGGATATCTGCTTGTTAAGATGGTTTTTGTCAAACTCCACATTGCATGAGTTCACCCATGGTTTCACAAATTTCTGAATTTGGAATGCCTTCAGCTAACTAGGCTTGAATTCCAAATGACAGGCTGCATCCACAAGGGGATGGGATGGAGAGTGCTTCATATCCTCCTGGAGGAAAGGCACTGCAGAAAATTGCTTTGAATGTTTATTATTCCTTTTGAAGTCATCTGGTTGTCCCTCTGTATGTAGGCTGGTGAAAACTCTGCCCTTTTAGACTTATAAAGAGGTAGTAGAATAAGTCAGATATTGGACAATGTATATTTTGGAATGCAGAGTTCCATTTTGCTCACTCGCAAAGCTTCTATCATGAGGCTAGTCCACAAGTCAAGTAATGAAGGATTTCTCTTAACATTTTGGTATCATCTGCCCTGTGAAAAACATTTAATTAGTCCTGGAAGTGTCTCTGTTTTCCTCTTTCCCTAAATCCTGCTAATAAGCACTTTAGTGAGGAAAATGCTACTTAATTAACACTAAAACGGTAGTAACTCCTCATAGCTCAGTAAAAGTAAAGCATTACATTAAAATAGAACAAAGTTGGGGCTAAAAGTAAGTATAAGATCAGAATTCTATTACCCTCATACAGGTTAACAACTTCCAAAGCCTCAGACTTTAATAGAGCTGCTCATGTAAGTAGGGATTATACTTAAGAACAGCAACAGAGAACCTTTTTGTTCATCTTTGGAAGATCATGTTAAGGGCAAAAGTCCCCTTTTTTAGGGTTGTTGGTAAAATTATGATATGCTTCAATAGTAGAAAAAGAAAAACAAGCTTAAACTTTAGTACTTTGTTTCGCAAAAACCCCGAATGAGTCAAGAAAACTAGAAAAATCTTATTTTACAATGTAGTATTCCCTGCTATCCAGACAGTGATGATAGCTATAAAGTAAGGAAGTGATATAAGCACGACTTCTCTAGCTTAAAAGCAAAGCAAAAAGCTAGTAACATTTGTGTTCTATTTTAGTTGCTTCAGTCATAAAATTGAAAAAAAAAAAAAAAATCATTTAGGGCATATATCCATCCTTGTTGACATTTAAGGAGAATTTGACACATAGCTAGTACAGTCAGGAATATTAGGATGACATATCTTGCTAACCAAACTTTAACCAAAAGGTTAATTGTGGGTAGTTGTCTCTTCTAAGGACCTCTTTCTCCCCTGACAAGTTCTGAAAACTAATAACTTAGCACACACACAACCAACCAAATACATAATGTAAAAATAAACAGTGTGCATGTTTGGGGTAGGGGTTGATGGCAGGAATAAAGTACCTTTGTACTTGTAAATGTGTAGCTACTACTTTCCTGTTCCTATCTCATAATTTCCCCTGAAAACACCAATATCGGGCTATTTTCGTCTCTTTCTCTTCTTAGTTTCCTTTTCCTCCTTTATAGATGTGTTTTTTTTTTTTTTTTAAATGAGATCAATCTGCTCTTCATCTTTCATTGAGGTTGAACATGAGCTCTTGCACTCTCAACAGAACCATCTAGTTTTATCGACGGATTTCTTGACTCCTGCATACTTCGTGTTTAACCATTTAGGACTAACTTTCCCACTCATGAAGATGAGTCCACTTTAACACGTCATAATCTCTCACCAGTTGAAGTCCTTAGCTACTGCTTTATCTTTGTTTTGCTCTTCTTCACTGACATGACTTCCGTTCTGCTGGTATTTGTTGCATGCAGTTCTCTTCCTGTGGTCCCCTCCTCTCTGTAGAGAGAATGCTAATAACTGAATCTTTCTTTGTGGAAAATATGAGGTTATTTAGCCTTTAATGAAAGTAGGAGTCACTTTGGCATATAGAAGATGTATGTTTCTGTCCTGTGAGCAGGAGGCAAAACGGGTGAATGTATTAAGTGCAGACCTTCTTACTGTATGTGGCTCTTCCAGCTGCCTAATATGGAAAAGCTGAGAGCATTTCCTAGTGAGAGGGAGTAATGGATTGCCACCAAGTGACTGCAATGGAACAGTACTAGAAGTAGCTGTCTTAGTTGGCAGAACTGGCTACAAGTATGTTGTGCTGCTGAATTAGCTCAGGAAAGGGTTGGTTTTGATCTGATTAGAGATCAGAAAAATGTTACTCTACTCTACTAATGAGTATTTCCTAGAGAGGCTTATACTGCCATCTTCTGGGAGCATGAAAAGAGGCAAACTAAAGCAACATTTAGTTTGCTAAATGGGAGCTTAGGGAAATGAATTCTAACTTCAAAGACTAAAAAGCTCTTCAGTGACTTCTCAGAATAGTTTGCAGAATTCAGGAATTAGGGAGACTATTTAACTCTGTTTTTCATCTTTTTGACCTCTAAACTTGTACACTTATATTTCTGAGGTGTATTATCTTTACTAGTTAAAGTTTTTAGTCTGCTTTTGACATACAGATGAATAATCAAGATGATCTGCTTAGATCTTTTAATCTTTACTAATGTAATATGATGTTTATGATAAAAGCTGGCCAAAATAACTTTAACAACTTCTCACTTCTTACTTTAAAAAAAAAAAAAAATTAAGTTACAAGTTCGAGATGTTTCACTTTTACTTTCTTAAAAAAAATTGATTTTATAGAAACATTTTTTTTTTTTTAATCAGGAACAGGAACGTTGATCTGCAGAGGTATATTGGCTGGAAAATCCTCAAAGTAAACTCCAGAAACTATTATGCAGAAAATTCTCATTTAGTAAAATTAACTTTCACCTATGCTTCTTAATGGTTCTAATTACAAGGAATAGGGAATCTGGTAGACAAAATCTCACTTAAAACAGGCAATACTTTTTTTCCTTTTATATTTATTTGATTCTTTTGTATTGGCTGAAATTACCCTTTTTATTACTACTTTCACATTGACACTATTCGCTTTTTGACATATTTTCCAGAGTAGAACTTCTTATGCCCATAGAGTCTAGTCTTCAGAGAGTCTTAATGGTAGAAGTAGAAGTGGTGATAGTATGTCTAAAAGCTTTCAAGATTTAGCATGGTTTTTATAAGTAATGGACTTTTCATCCTATCTTGAGATCATCACATGTGCTCCATATTCCATAATTTCTATTTCATTGAATTTTGAGATTTCAGATCTACCTGCTTTTCCATAAAAATCAATAATTTATTAAGTTGTCATGGAAAGGAAATGAGTCATCACTGACTAACTTTACTTTGTTCAGTATGATACAACATTAACTTAATAGCTTCTGAACGTATCCTCACGTTTAGCAATATATCACTAATGTTGCAACTGTTTCTCCTTAATAGTGATCCATATACTGTACGTCTTCCAATGCTGTTGATATGCTTCTACCATTAATGACTACATAGCTCCAGCTATATAACATGTGTGCTACAGGTTCAAGGTCAGAAAGAAAAGTGGTGAAGGAATATAAATGTTGATTTACTTTAATGCATTGTTTATCTGCATTTGTGACCAACAAGAAGACTATGTATCCTTCTCCAAACATCACTCTGATACGAGCTTCAGATGTTTATTCTGAAGGAGCAAAAGAATATTACAAGGACAATGAGAGGGTCTGCATAAAGAAAAGTGTGATGACTTGTCTGCATAAAGAAACAGTGTGCAAGACTTCTGATTTTTTTGTAAGGAGTAAATCTAGAAAAGGGATTCTGAAACATCTCATTCAAGTTCTAGATTTGCTTACCTCTGTAACTGCACAGGACTGGAAGTGTTCTCTTAATTCATTGAATTCATCTGGTGCAGAAGTCAATAAATCATCCTTAGGAGTGCCTTGGATGCAAAGGTCAGACCTTTTAAAAAAAATTTTGTAGAAGTAATCCCAACCTCTGACTTGCTGATAAACTTGAGAAGCTTAGTCTTAAGCATATGTAGCCATTATAACGTTGGGTGCGCTAGTAAGTTCTTCATAGAAGCTATTTGTGCATTGACTAGATCTGAGATTTTCCTCCCTTAGTTGAGGGATACATCAGGTGAAAGTGCATTATTAAAAGTGAGCTGGAGAAGATGAACAGGGATCTCCAATTCTGTAGTCGGGAAATGTCTTTCAAGTTACTTGACTGTTGATGCTGAGAATTCCTTACTAAACAGAAAACAAGATCTACTAAAGATACTTCCTCAGACAAATATAGTTTCATGGTGTCGCACCCCATCCCTGAATGTTTGAGGCAAGGGATCAAAATTGTCACGAGCCTTGTGGAAAGGAGTATGCTGAAAACCAGACAGTCTTTTGGAATCAGTGGAAGTGTAATTATTAATATCAGTGGGCTCAGATCCATTCTGTAGATCCATTTGACCTCATCTACCTTCATTGGCAGAACACTGTGGTACTTGCAACCAGGGCAGGTGAAATCTGATCTACTGGGGAGAGGGAAGAACTATGCTGTGAGAACTAGGACACAGGACCACACGTTGCACCAACTGGCATTATTGGATAAATCCTCACTTGCTAACAGTCTTGTTCTTTTGCAATATACAAGAATCATCCTCTTAACTGTTGAATTATACCGTGTGGATGGCATCCTTGAAAATTATACCATAATGAGTATTCTGCTTTTTAAAACATATTTCCTGAACAGTATTATGTGAACAGTAATTAATTCTGCTAGGCTCAGAACAGGATTACACTACTACTGTCTAGTCTGTCTAATCAATTTATTGCATCAAAACACCAAATAAAGAAACAGAAATGGGGAAAAATATTGTCTGCAAACTTTGTTTTCTTGTACTGTGAATAAAAATGCCAGTTCCCTAAGGAGGAAGAGAATTATGCTGAAAGTCTGGAGTAGCATTCATGGCATGACAGCTAATATAATAATCATCATTCACGTCATCCTCAAGAAATAGAGGAAGAGAACAAAGGTGAACTAAGTGGTCAGAATAAATACTTGAGTTAAGGAAGGTACTCTTGCAGAATACAGCCTCTCCTACATGCTGTGGGTTTAACTTTCACAATTTATAATATACTTGATCAGAAAGCAGAATCTTCCCTCTGGGGGTATAGTCTAATTTTTCCACAGTTGGAACTCCTGAAATGAAATGTGAATGAGAAGAATTGAGAAAGAAGATAGTAAGTTGAAGCTATACATGTGGGAGCATCAAATACTGAGGTTTGTTTCCATTTTAAATCTGATCAATATACCTTACTTCTGGCTCATAAACAAACACAAAGCAGTTAACCTGAAAATGAACGTTGCAGTGGAACCATCTTCTAAGAACATCAAAACAACTGAATTTTTTCCTCCTGGGGGAAAGTGACCATTTTTGAGCCTCTGTTCTTGCCAGTGGTTTTGCAGGGCAGAATATCCTATGACTGATACTGGGTCAAACTCTCCTTCATGTTTTCCCTCCAGGTATGCCCTGGAACTGCAGAGTACTGCTACTCTGGTCTTTAGGACCAGAGTACTGGTCCTAAAGATCTGATATACATCTATTTTGTGCTCAGAGTAGAGATTTAATTTCTTTCTCTTCTCTTTCTTGTTTTAAATTTATCTAGAGATAATGTCCAAATGATGTATTTCATTTCATGCCACCATAATTACTGGTAAGCTAGCCTTAATTAGTTCTTGTTTCAGTTATCCCCTTCTGTCTCATTTTCTCTCTATTACCCTCTGCTCTCCTCTTTTACTCACTTCCTTATCTCTGTGTATTTACTTCTCTGAAGTTCACTTACACAACATCAGTTTACAAAGTGGAGTGTTACCTGCATTTAAGGTCAGAATCCAGGAAAAAAAGATCAAGACGCATGTCAAATATTTTGGCAAACGTCTGTCTGTTTAATTCAAAGTCTGAAGGTCCTTATATCTGCTAAGGAATGCTGTTTCCCTGAGTCAGCTGGGCTGACTACTATTTATCTGTAAATTGTTGTCATCCAATGGAAGTTTTGAGGCAATATGTGCAACCGTAACAAGATAGTAATATTGCATAACTTTTATTCTCATAGCTACTCAAAGCCTAAGCTTAGTATTAACTGAACCTTCCTTATTGTACATCAAATACTTTAAAAAAAAAAAAAAAAACAGTTCGTATTGAATTAAATTATACATTTCAAATAATCAGCCAAGTAGATACCCAATACCAGGTATCCAGTGTAGTAACAAAATGTTGATCTTCAGAAGAAGAACAGGTACAGCTGTCATACAGTTTTCAGTTGTCAATCTTGTTCTAACAATAGTTAACTGAAAAACTGATGAGAAAGAGGTTACTTTTGTCACCAGAGCTGAACTTGAGAGACTTCACTTGTAGTTTTCCAGCATCCAGGAATTTACTGGTTGGAATCAGAAGTACTAAAAGTAAAGATAATCAGTAAAGTAAGGATACACTGGTTATCTATGTTTTCTTTTTAAAGTGGTTTCCTCTCTGAGGCAGAAATGATTTCCTCCTAGATCCCACGCAAGAATGAGGTCACAAGAATGGTTGGAGCTTCAGGGCAACTTAGCTACACAAACAATGATGCTGTGTGCTAATCAGCAATGAACAGCTCACAAGCGTCTTAGCTTGTGCAGAGATTCTGAGTGTTTTGGGTTTTTTTAATGATTAGCAGTTTGTGTCTGCTGTTTGTCAGTGGGACATCATCAGGCACTTGGATGTGTTGGCAACATCTTCAGCTGACAGATACGGTGGAAAAGCAGTTCCATTTTTCTATTGTCCTCAATGTTGAAAAATCTCAATATTTATGGTATTCATAAGTCAGCTGCTTAGTATTCACATATCTGCAGTCACTTGCCTACCTCAGCTCTTTCAATAATGCTAACCAGTCAGATGAAAAAACACTTTTTATGAAAAATTGTATATTGTACTTATGGACAATATAAGTCCATAAGTCCTTGTGTAGCATATCATTTAGACAAATGAATTCAATCTAAAAAAACTGAAAAGTTTAGAAGGAATATAAATGGTAACAATATAAACTGTTTTATACTAAAAGTAACTGTGTGTTAAGTGCTGTAGTAAAAAGCTGAACATGTATAGAATACTGTAAAACTGCAGAAAGAGTTATGGAAAGTTTGTCAGAAAGTGATTAGGAAAAAGTGAAGCCTTTTTTTTTTTTCCCCTCTATCTAAATGCTTCTGTTGCACCTCTAAAGGAAGACAGTATTGTTCGGGTTGTGGTTTGTTTTATTATCTGCCTACCAATCCGAAAGGGGATGGAGTTTCAGATCTGATTTTCAGAGTTCCTAGTGTCTTCACAGAATGGCCAAGGTTGGAAGGAGCCTCTGGAGATCGTGTAGTCCAACCCCTCTACTCAAGCAGGGTCATCTACAGCAGGTTGCCCAGCACCCTGTCCTGATAGCTTTTGAATAGCTCCAGCAAAGGAGAGTCCATAACCTCTCTGGGCAACCCGTTCCAGCACTCATTCACCCTCACAGGGAGGAAGCTTTTCCTCATATTCGGACAGAACTTCCTGCGTTTCAGTTTGCGCCCGTTGCCTTGCGTCCTGTCACTGGGCACCACAGAGAAGAGTACAGCCCCATCCTCTCGACACCCTCCCTTCAGATGCTTGTACACATTGATGAGATCGCCTCTCAGTCTTCTCTTCTCCAGGCTGAACAGGCCCAGCTCTCAGCCTTTCCTCATAGGAGAGATGCTCCAGTTCCTTCATCTTAGTAGCCCTTCGCTGGACTCTCTCCAGTAGCGCCACGTCTCTCTTGTAGTGGGGAGCCCAGAAGTGGACACAGTACTCCAGGTGAGGCCTCCCCAGGGCTGAAGAGAGGGGCAGGATCACCTCCCTCTCCCTGCTGGCAACACTCTGCCTCCTGCAACCCAGGACGCTGTTGGCCGTCTTGGCCACGAGGGCATATTGCTGGCACATGTTTAACTTGTTGTCCACCAGGACTCCCAGGTCCTTCTCGGCAGAGCTGCTTTCCAGTAGGTCAGCCCCCAGCCTGTACTGGTGCAGGGAGTTGTCCTGATTAGATGCAGGACTCTGCAAAATTGTTAAATGCAAAATCCAGAATTTTGAAGTTTATTCTGATTTTTGGTATGCTGCAGCTGTGAAAATCCATTGCCGTAACATCTTTGGCTTTATATTTGTAATCTCTTTCTTTCTCTTGCACCTTCTGTAGAATTGCACCAGCTGTAGCCAGTATCAGAGGTGAGACTTGTACTAATTGAAGCGTGAGTGAATTAGGCCATCAGAGACCTCATTGCTACTGGAAAAATGTATGAGCTGGAAGATAAAAGGAGCTTGACTTTCAGATTTAAGGATTCTTTAACAGAGCTGCCAGTAATAAAATCCAAACAAAATACCATTTTGCATGTGAACAGAGCAAATTTGATACAAAAGTTACTGACTCAAAATGCACTCAGAAGCCTGAAAGCAGTGGGGTGTGGCATGAACATATGGCCTTTTTGAGGGAAGCTATTTGCCATACACAAGTCTTACAAATTATTTCTATGTACTGTTTTAAAGAACTCTCTAATGGGTTCTGTATGAAAAACAAACTGTAAATGACTGCATGCTAAAGGAAATAAATGGAGGTGAATATGCTTGATCATAATAAATACATTTGTATAGATGTATTTCTAAAGTATTTTCTACCTAATACACTTATGCCCGCATTATATATCTATACAAATTATATACTTATAATACACTTATGCCCGCTACAGATACCACTTTGTTGTAGTGGACAACTTGCTCATCCTATCAAAGCTTTTGACAGAGGCCAGGGTAAAGGCTGTCTAGCCAACAGTTCATCCTGTGCCCTGAGAGTTAAGTCTACCAAATGCATCCCTTTGCTCTCTGGGCTTTCTAATTTCCCAGCAGGCCACCTGAAAAATATATAGTTTAAACCTTCTGCCAACTATGTTAGATTGTCAAAGGATCACTTTGCTAACGTAAGGTTCTGGCTCAAAAGCAACTGTAGAGGGCTTTTTTTTTTTCCCCCTCTCTGTCCATTTTGGAAGAATAAAATAGATAAAATGTATTTTCTATTTTAATTCAGAGGAGTAATTCTATAGGGCTTAGGTTACAAGAGCCTAAGAAATTTTAGCATATTTAAAAATTGATCTTTATTATTACATAAAAGCACACTTTTAGTGGCTCACTGCAAAAATTACAGTTAAAGATATTATCTTAGACTATATTTCAGAGAATTCTATTATCTGGCAGAGTACTTTAGCTGGTAAAAATTTTGTTTGATGTATATACATTACTTTATTGACTTCCACTTTACTCTGTGATAGATTTATTCCTTTAAGTGATATAGAAAGTAATAAATTATAAGATTTCAAATGGGAAAACCTTTTTATTGGTGCAATGGAGAGAAAAGGCAAAAGCAGCGTATAAAATCTTGGCACAGGCAGTCTACAGTTGTGAAATGAAGCCAAATTAGGAAGGAGAAACTGTCAAGAAAGGAGCATCAGCAAGCTGTTCACTTTCCTATGTTTAAAAAAAGAAGAAAAAAAAAAAAGAAGGAAAGCTTGGCTGTGATTTTTTTCACTGCAATGCAAGTAGTGGTATATTTCATTGCATTATGGAGAAAGAAGGGTTTCTCCTACATTAAGAAATAGCTCACAGCGCTATTTGCAACAAAATTCATTACAATATATGTGGGCTTTGAGAAAATGGAATAGCTGTGTTTTTAAATGGTATCTTTCACACAGCCTATAGCTTGAGTGGTTTTCAAAATTAAATTTGCTCAAATTACTGACGTAGAGACAGAGGTCAGGTCTTGTATGCATAACAAGAAGCTCAAGGGCTCTTTGGTCTTTCTTACTGAGATTTGAAATAAAGGCAGGCTGTATAGAAACAGGAAGACTGAGAGGTTTTGAGGAACTGGAGTTTAGACTCTTAGGAGTTAATATGAGTTAACTTTAGAGCTTTTCAATTCTAGTCCATTAATGATTTAATGCAATGAGTCTCAAATCAGTTTTCACATGGGGTAGTTTAAGATCTATATTATTCAGTAAACCAGTGAAGTCTCCTGATTTTGCTGCAGTAAACTTGATTATCACTGTACTTCATACACTATCCATTATTTAACTCCCACCTTACTTTATTTCATTTCCCCTTCCATCCTTTTTTAAATTCACCACTGTTAATATCTATCATGCAAGCATACTGAAGTCAGTATAGTCAATGGGAAGTAGTGAGCAGAGGTTCATGTCAAAGGATAGCATTAAGATGTCAGAGGTGCTCGGACTTCCTTTGTTTCCCTTCCATCTGTTTTTTTTTCCCTTTTTTGTCTTGCTCCTGCTACTTTATGAACACTTTGCACTTGAGCTGCCCCTGTGTGATAATACACTTTTTCTCCTCCAGCTCTATTCTCATCCTCAATTCCTTTATTTCTGTTATTCCTTTATTTCTATTATTCCTGCAAATAAAAATTTGATATGGTATGAAATAGTCAATGAAAGCATTCAAATGGACAAAGTCAGTATATCTTGGCCAAAAGAGATGGATAGACAGCTTCTAGAGAACAATCACTGTTTGACGTTCCTAGTCTATGGCTGTTTGCACCACCACTTATGTTTTTATGGTTGGTCTTTAAGAAACTGATTATGTGACACTGCGGGGATGGTCAAGGAGGAAGTGGAGATTTTATTTGTGTAAAAGAGGTCAAATGTAATCAAATGCAAGTAGCTCTTATGTTTAGAGACATAATAAAAATAAGTATATTCAAAAATTATATTATTTTCTTATAAGGAGATCAAATCAAATTACTTTAGTAACAGCACATAAGTCTCTCTCATCCCTTTTAATATTTCCTAGCAAAAGAAATGATTCTAAAACTTAAGGCGAAGATGAGTGTTCAGTTGGTGTTAAGAAAGCCAAACTGAAAGAGAAATTAAGTAACTGCTGTTCCTTATGACTTAAGAAAGCCTTGCAGGTGATATCTTAGGGACAAATATTATCACAGGTCCTCAATTGTTCTAATTCTTGGTCTGGCCACCCTTCCATCTCCCTTGCATTTCCTGTTTATTCCTCCTCATTGAGGAGGCAAACTTGCTTATTTTGTCACAATTAGTTCTTTGTTCCTGCATGGCCCTCTTTATTTCAGCTACTGTTGTCCTCAGAAATGACTTGGTCTTAGACATATGTTGCTTATGCCTTGGTAAACGTGTGACTGCTGACGTGACTAGATGCTTAACAAGAGCAAAGTATTTTTATGTAGAACTAGGAACCAAGACCAAAAAAGGGAGATTTTTTAAGGGAAGGTACCTCCAAAGACTGTTTTAGTGTCCTGTTATCTTTTGTCTGGTTACAAGTTTGTCGTTCTCTGCTCCTTATTGAGGCATCTTATTTGGCCTTCTGTGGGGATATAGCTATTCTCTTTCCTTGCTTAGAGGCATTCATGTAGTGCTTTGTTAAACTAGCTTTAAGGCTGTGTGGTTCTTTTTTTTAGTTATTTTTGTTTGTTTGTTTTGTCAGCCCCCTCTGGGTTAATCAATACTTTTTTGGGTTACCTGAAATGTAATTACCAACAACGAGGTTTCATTAAGGCATTTGTGAAAGTCTGGGCTGCAAAACTGTGTGGCGTTGATCGATTTATTATTTCTACATAGTGAATTAGTCCATGTTAAACTCCCTGCTCTTCTAGCTGTGTAGTTTCTATCTTTCAAATTAGCTCGTTTTAAAGCTAATTTCAGTGTTTCTCTCTGCTGCCATAATACCTGTACTGTGGACACACCCTTGAACTAAGACTAGAAATTCAAGAATCTAGATTAAATAAAATGTTTTAAAAAACCCCAAAACTCCCCCTACCCATTCCAGCAACCTGCCAACTGTGTTTGTTTTCTTGCCTGATCAATTATTTTAAGATTTTTTAACTGACCTCAAAACAGCAAAGAATCTGCAGCATTGAATTAGGAATATAAAAACATCTCATCACAACAGCAGATCAGCCTATGTGATCTGAGGACACTATCTTGTGGCTCTTCCTACAGCTTTTTAAATCTTTCTGACCTAATCACTCATATTATATATTTGAAGTGATACAGCTAATTGTGTGTGTTTAACTAAAAACAGTGATGCATATTTCACTGATAATTACTTTTTCACACTCATTTAGATAGCTGATAAAAAAAAAAAAGCAGAATATTATCTTGTTGGTCATTTCGTTCAATTTTAATCTTGAATCAGTTTACATAGTGAAAATAATGAAATTTTTATTCTATGAACTGGAAATCTGATGACAGCACAATTCAATGTTCCCTTGGAAAACTGTTTAAATAATTCTAATTAAAATCTCTCAGATTTGAGATGTTGAGATGTTTCATGGCTAAGCTGATGAAACCAGACATACTGGTGGTTTAGAAGCATTTTTGCTTCACTAAATCTTAAATAAACTTCCTGCCTAAGCTAAATCAGTCGTGATGCACCAAACGGTATCCGTGAGAAAGTAAGCTGTGCTATGATTGATGCAATGCTAGCATTATTCTGGTAGCTCTCCATTTGAAGATCCTGGCTCATGGACAGGTTATTCACCTGAATTACTTTGCCCATGAGGTCACGTAGTAGCTCAGGAAGACATTGGAGTTTTTTCCTTAACTGGTTCTAGTATCAGTTCTAATATTATAATTGTAAAGTAAATAATGAGAGTCTAGACAGATGGGACTATGTTATTAGGGAACCTTTTTTCTATCTACCTCTCTGAGAGCATCTGTATTTCCACCATTCTTCATGGACTTTCCTCTCACTCATACGTTGTCAGTCATGGTCTATCCAAATATATGTTTACAAGCCTGATGGACGTGTAATGCTGACTTCTATATATAGACATGTGAATAGAACATGCTTTTACTGGAGAGCCATAGCCATAGTCAGCAGTTAACAGATCTGCAATGAGGAAGACAGAAATTTACGTTTATTGAATCAGGATTCAGAAATTTACGTTTATTGAATCAGGATTAAGCTTTGCAGGTGCCAACCCATAGAAGCTCACAGAAACTTCATGACCAGCAGCCATGAAAATTCAATATCTACTGAATAGGGTGTTAAATTAGCAGGGCTGCTGAAGCAGGCTTGCTGATACAACACTGTCATATTTTAGTCCGTCAGAACTGTTCTGTGCATGCTTTTGACAAAAGAAATGAATTTCACATGACAGATCTCTTATTTGGAGAGATGCTGGGTGATTAAGTTGTTAATACAGTTTTTTGTTATTCCTTTAGAAGTATTCAAAGATTATTTCTTTAAATACAGCTCAACATTATGTGGCAAAGGTTGAGGCACCTGTGCAGCAGTGAATGAAGGTTATCTAAATATGAATGACTAATTATCATGGAACGGGAAAACACTAGTTTTCTTTCATAACTGAAATGGCTTCATCCTATTCAGAGTAATCTGTTGGGAAAATAATTAGCATAAAGAAGATGGAGTTGTGAAAAGTAACTCTGATGTTCATAATTATAGTATTTTTTGTATAATTTCTTTCATTTATGCTCATGTTTTATTTCAATTTTTCAGTCATAAAAGCTGATATTAAATTTTAGATTAAAGTGATCTAGCTATAGGCAATCTCCTTAGGGAAGCTGTTCTTTGTATGATAACAATAGATTTAGCCAAATTTACTGTTAGGATTTCCTTCCATCTCTCTGAATGTCTTTCCTCTACCCTAATAAATCACATAGAATAGTTAGTGTGGCAGGAAGTGTCTAGAAGTAGCAAATTTAACAACATGGCATGAAAAAGAACCTTTTTTTCACTTTATTTGTATGCTATTCAATATTCTAGGCAAAAATGCCAACCGGTGTTGAGCAATGAAACGCAGAAATATTTGGATTATTGTGCTATTGGAACAGTAAAGGAGAATCTTCCTGACTTAGCTCCTAAATATGAAGGAGTAATGTCTGTCACAGAAGAGTTGCCAGCCTGTACTGTGCTTGTTCTTGTGCTTAGTGATATAAAAAGCTTGTTATGCTGTCTTCCTTTCTGTAAGGATTTATAATGTATCTCAATCAACTAACAAATCTAAATTTTTACACATAGCATTTACACAAAACTAGGTGGAAAGCAGTCTAGACATCAGTAATGCTTTTCAGATCCATTTAAATATGACTGTACTGAATAGTTGCCACATCACGCCTCTCATTTGCTATCTAAGAAATTAACTACTAGGTTCTCCTTGTAGCTAATTTGGAGTTGAATTGCTCATATTGTTCCTCTTAGCAGGAAACAATACCAATAAGGGAGGCTTTTTCTCTTCTTTTTCATTTATTTCAGTGTTTGTGTGCATGTGCTGTTTAGGAATGCATGGAATTTGGAGTACTTGCTTCGTGGAGCTCTCTATGGAAACAGCATATTAAGTGTATTCTGTTACTTTTTTCACAAATTCCACTTACACAGGAAAAGTTAGCATGATCTATACAGTTTGTATAGGTGAAATATACTCCTGATTACCCAGAACTCAGTGATTCTGGCTACATTACAAGAGGAAGACATACGAAACATAGCGGGATTGAAGGATGAATTGTTGCATATGTGGTCTCTTCATCAGTAAGCTCTTCCAGATGCCTGTGCTTAGTGCTTAGTTTCAGGGAGGAGAGCTATGGTCAGTGAATGAAGAGAGTCAGAACTTATAAGAACTTGATCTATACAAGAGCGTGGGACCTGATGGACTACTGCAACTGAGTGTTGAGTGAACTAGTCAAAGTCATTGCAAGGCTCTCATATTTGAAAGGTCATGGAGATTGAGGGTGGTCCCTGACAACTGGAGAAAGGCAAATGTCACAGCTGTCACACTAAATGTAAATCTTTGGAGGAGGGTGTTAACCCAGAGATCTGCAGGCTGGTCAGCCTTACTTCAGTCCCAATGAGCAATTCCCCCCTTGGAACACATTTCTGGACATATAAGGGAAAAGGTGGTAACAGGGAACAATGCATGTGGATTTACCAAGGATAAATAGTGCCTAACGAATTTGATTGCCTTCTATGATAAAATGGCTAAGCCTGTGCATGTGGGAGGAGTTACGAACATTGCTTACCTTGACTTTAGCAACGCTTTTGACGCTGTGTCCAATAATATTTTGTATCCAAGTTAGGACATTACATTTTGGATGGGTGGACAAAATTGGTTTTATAGTTGGGCTCAGAGAGTGTTGGTTAATAGGTCATACTTTAACTGGAAGTCAGTAACAATGAAGTACCACAGGAGTTTATCCTGGGACCTCTTCTGCTTGACTAACTTATTGATGACCTGGAGGAGGTGGTGGAGTCAACTCTCATTAGGTTTGCAGATGGCACTGAATCAGGAGGACTAGGCAATATACTTGGGGGCAGGGCTGTCATCTAGAGAGATTTAGGCTGGAGGAATGGACCAACAGAACCCTTATGTAAGACAAATGCAAGGCCTTTCCCATGGGAAGGAAGAACCCCTAGCAGCCCTGTAGGCTCTGAACTGACTGGATGGGGAGCAGCGCTGGAAAAGCCCAGGGAGCTGGGATGACGGCAAGTTGAGCATGAGCCAGCAGTGTCCTGGGCTGTATGAAAAGGAGCACAGTTGGTAGGTTGAGAGGAGCGGTTATCCTCCTTTCCTTGTACTCAGTAGATCATGTCTAAAATACTGCATCGAGTTTTGAGCCCCCCAGTGCAAGACAGACACTGATCAACTGGTGCAAGTTCAGCAGAGGGCCACCAACATGGTCAGGGCTGCAGCACTTGCCTTGTGAGACAAGGTTAAAGGACCAAGGCTTGTTCAGGCTGGAGAAGAGATGGCTTTGAGGAGAACCTAATAGCCACCTCTCCTTACCTATGGAGAGGTCACTGAGAAGATGGAGCCAAGCTGTTCACAGTGGTTCATGGCAGGACGATGAGAGGCAATGGATGTAAGGTGGAACAAGAGAGGTTCAGACTGGATATAAGGACATATATCTCCTTTTTCCCCATAAGGACAGTGAAGAAGTGGAGCAGGTTGCCCAGAGTGGTTGTGCAGTCCCTATTCTTTGAGGTTTTCAAGATTTGACCGGACAAAGTCAGTCACAAAGTCAGCTGAGCAACCGGCTCACGGCTTACCGTTCTGGATGGTTAAGCTGGAGGTTGGACTAGATACCTTCAGAGGTCCCTTCCAACCTGAATTATCCAATGATGCTGTGAATCTAAGGATGGTTTGGAGATTCTGATTTACCCTAAGTCACTGGCAGATTGGTTGGTTAATATATCAGTTCCATGAAATTCCACCTTTCTGTGATCTTGATTTGGCTTTCTTAATGACAAATTGCGTATCTCCACTAATATGGCAGAAATAACATAAGGGTAGAAAGACTTGTGAAAAAATACAGTCTGATGACCTCTCAAAAAAGTTGATTCAATTCCAGTTCTTTTTCTGATTACATAGAATTTTTGTGGACATCACAGACTAGGGAAAAAAATGTATTTGGCATTTTGAAGCCAGATTCCTTAATCCTGTAGAATTTATTTTCCAGAAAAATACACACTTACATTTTCTGATTCCTATGCATCAAGGTAAAGGAGTTTTTTTTATCACTTATCTCAGAAGTCTACAGTAATAAGTAACTTTCTGAAAATGAGAATAGTTACCTTAATAATCAGGCTAGGTTGCCTGTTTATTCTTCCGTTTATTTTTTATACTATCCACGTGCAGTTGCTACCATAAGTAGAAGGCAGAGGGCCTTCTTAGTGACTTGCTGCTACCCACTAGCTCACTCTTTCCAGTTTGCAGTTGACTCGCCAGGAAGTAAGAGCTGTTTCCCTATCACGCCTTTTTGGGTCTGGTCTCTTTCTATACACAATGTAGTTTTAACTTTCTCTTGAGGTCTACATGGCCAGGATACTTTTCAAGAACATTCAGTTCTAATTTGATGTTTTTGCTGTATTGGAGACTGCTGAACAAGAATGTTTTGATAGCACAGCTGTTTCCTAGGAGTTCCAGATTCTGAACCCTGGAGACAAAATACAAAGTCTGGAGAATCTCTTCTGGGAACTAGACTTACTTCAGGACTGTTTAGTGACAAATAATAGAAGGAGTCTCCATTAATTTTCCTGAGATGGCGAAGCATTTCCTAGATTTCTTTATTTACTAACAGGAGCAACTAGCAAAATAAAGCAGATCTTCATCTATAGAGTATAATGTGGATGATTATATTTGATAATTCAAAAACTTATTTTAAGAAAATTAATGGGAATTCGTCAACCACATTGTTCTATAGCTTCCAACTGATTAAGTTACTTATAACAGGGCAAAATAAATGCTGTGAAAAATCTAAGGATTAAAAATTCTGCTTGTTTTTATCATTGTAATGAAAAATGTAAATATCTGATAAACCAAAAAGTATCGAACTCTATATCAAGCCACTGATCTTTCAATTTTTTTTTATAATTTGAAAAACAAGGTTTGTTTTTTAATTACATATAGTAAAAAAAGGAAGAATTAGAACATCTACTTAGTGAGTCTGTTAGTACAACTAAAGAAAGATGTGATGAAATATTTGAAATTTTAACTGAATGATAGCAGTAAGAAAATTAGAAATTGATGTGGCAAATAGCTTTAAGCCTTCACTAAAAGCTATCTCATTAAAATATTGAAAGTCTTTCATCTGATCTGAATACTGTCCTTAATTCTTCTGCAGAAAATAGCTATTTAATTTAATAGTACATTGAGTTAGAATAACTTAACAGGAAATGGTGTTTTTTCTAATGTATCAAAATACTTAAACTCATACTGAAAGACTAGTCCCTGTCAGGGGGAATAAACTTGGTATAAGTGCTGTAATTTTTTTTTTTAAAAAGGAAGACAAACGTGTAAAAAGAACAGTATTTGGCATACATCCATAATCTATTGCCTTCATTGGCTGTACCTGCTAAATCAGAATCAGCAATTGCCACACAGCTTAGACTGGCTTTCAGTTATATGGTGTTTTGATTGTCAGGATATCCAATAGACAGAAAAGGGATTTGTCATGTCTCTCTTCCTTCCCATTGCTTAGATTCTTTTTTCTTTCTCAATATCCTTGCACTACTTTCTCCTAGGTACTTCCTACTTCTTCTCCCACATCATCTTTATTTCAATGTGCCCATTTTTATCCTCATCTTTTCTTTCTCTCTCTCTGCCTACAAGTCTCCAACTCCTCCAAGACACATGCGCACAGACTGCTTTACCACCTTGATTTCTCCTTTCTCCTAATTCTCAAATTTCAACACTTCTCCATCAAAATTGCATCTTTCATTTCATTCCTTCTCTTCCTCCTCTGCATTCTACCATGGTGCCTATTCTAACTGGTAACATCTCAAAAACTAAAATATATTGTTGTCCTTTAATCTGCACAGATCAATTCTAATTGTATTATTTGTGTTCTGGAAATATTTGTTATAGATACCTTTTTTCAATGTCATCTTGCAAGTAGGATAAGCTCTCTTAAAATACTGGGAGACCTGAAGGTGCTCCTGGTCTTCTATGTTTCAGGAACAATAAAGAACCACAAATGCTATATAATATAGCTAGTCAATGTAATATATATTAGCTTTTGCTTTTTGTTTTCTTGTAGTCTGGGATCTTCACACTACTACTATTCCTTTTTTATTGTAAAAAGCAAAAGAATACAAAAGCTGTAGGACCAAATAGGAAAAAAAAGTCTGGAATTTGCGTGATTTAAAAAATAATACATCCAAACAGAGGCAGTGAAATTTCATGCTTAGCCATGCTCTTCAGGTATTTTTTTCTGGAACAAAACTCCAGCACAGGGTTCTAGTAGAGAATAGAAGAATAAAGATGAGTGAGTTTGAATCAAAGCGCCAAGTACCAGCGCAGATAAATATATATGCAAGCAGAAAAGACATTGTGATTGCCTAGCAGGTACTGTGAGGATTATCAATCAAGAATATCCAACATTTATCCATGCTGAACTTGTGACATATTAAACCATTGCACAATATAACCAGTGCTTTAGTTTTACAGCAAGTCATCATTTGTTCAGATAACAAGATACAAGAAGAATTTTTCCTACTGCTTTCATTGAGTATGAATGAAGACAATGTCTTTGTCATGCTAAAACATTATTGAAACTGCATCTTTAATATATTTGTCTCCCCTGAAAAAATGGTTCTAAACTATTGTAAAAATATTAATTGAATCATTATGATAAAACAGAGAACTCTTCTCTTAAAAGCAGTAGTATTTTTCAGTCTAAACAGCTGCCAAAACACTCAATTTTATTGCATTTTTCCTTATAATATTACTGTCATAGCCCTGCTGAAGCTGCTTGGTGAATTATTGCATTTTTTTCTAAGTAAGTGCCTCCTTCCTGAAAGACCCTTAGTATGGTTATATTTGAAGCTTGAAGTTCATATAGCTAAATCAATTCTCTCTTATTTTGTATATATATTCTATTCGTCTCAAATCAGAGTTAGGTATCAATGATATCATGATGCACCATGAATTGGGCTATGTAGCTGTAACTTATGATATCTGCAAATGGCATCAACCAGAGCAATTCCAAACTTATATGCTTACAGTTTGCTTACTTGTTGAGTTTGGCTCAAAAAGTCCATCTAGACTTGTCACTTGCAGTGACTTGTGCCTGAACAGAAGCAACAAAGACACTCAAAGATTCACATTGGAATATGACTCTACAGTGAATCATACCTATCTTTCAAAGTAATTCTGAATTCCATGCTGTCAGAATACAAAATAATTTCAAATGTATGATTTATTGTTCATCTGTCCTCCCTGCTACAAACAGAAAATCTATTGATCTTTTTGAGGCCAGTTTTTATTGTGGTGTGAGACAATATGATTGCTATTAACTATGATATCGTATGGATAGTGAAATAGCTGGTGCTATTAGTTAATGTGCAAGCTAATATCGACCAGTAATTTTCAACAATAAATGTAATGATATGGGACATGAGTGTTTGTTCAGCATTTTATTTTGACAATCCAACAACTAGAGAAAAACTCAAGGTAGAAATCTAGCTATGCATTAAAACTTATGCTGTGATTTTCATCCATCTAGGTTTGGCAAATCTGGCTTTGAACCAACGGTCTAATGACTTGAGCTCTAGAAGAAAATCAATGATATGCAAATATTTATTGAATTGTCATAGACTAAACAGTGCAGCTCAAGGATTGAAACAGAAGGATGGGTCTTAATTCAAAGAACAAAGACTTATATTTCCCTTGAAATCTAATCAGTGTTTGTGTCAGTGGTCTTTTTGTTTGCTAAAGATCACCACGCTCTTAAAAGAAAAATGCTAGGTAACTGAGTAGCAAACGTCTTTAAGACAAAGTATAGCTTTGTCTTAAACCATGGAATCATGTTAACTCTCTGTCTGATAGAGACAGAAATATTTTACCTTGTGCATGTGAGAACATTTTTTCTATGAATCCCTCTACCATTCATTAGTGCAACGATAGACCCTGTGGAATAGAGCCTCCCCTGATAGAAACTCACATATTTGATTTCAGTGAAGCTGTGTTTGCTTGCTTCAGTGAAGGCAGTAACTTTAGGGTTGTGCCCACAATGCGTTCAACACTGAAGTATTGCTGCAGTTCTGTAGCCCAGTAAATGTGATTTTGTCATTACCAGGGGAAGGGAGCAGGCTTTGGTTCCCTGCCTGCACAGGGTCTCTGGCAGTAGCTGGGGTCGCTGTGGCCTGAGCTAGGTTTACCAGGTGCCTTGTGGGCAAGTGAATGAGAATGGCTTGTTCTGGTAAAACACCTAGATTTATAAATAGCAAAAGGAATTCATATTTTTAAGACCAAATACTTTTATAATTAAGTAAATTAAGGAGACTGTTTATTCGGTAGCCTCCTTTCAGGCCTAAGTAACATCCTTTTTCAGTCTTCCGAGTCTGAGTATTGGCATTAGATAATACAGTAGTTAGACCTGCAGACAAGTGAGAAATAGTTGCTACCTATTTTGTATCACATAGGAAGTGGTGAAATAAAGCAGAAGAGTGGCTGACCTCTCTATTGAAAACTAAATGCTTTTTCTGTTAACATTAGCCTATACCACTAAAAGCTGAGAGATTTATTATCAAATTACTAGGAAACACAAAGCATTCAATTAAGATTGGAATCTGTGGCTGCATGTTTTTAATTCTTCATCACAGGCAGATCTTCTTGAATCGCTCATAAGTTATGAAATACATTGTGAGAATATGTATAATGTTCATTTTTGCAAAGAAGGAATTACAAAGAAGTCAATTATTTTGATGACTTTACATTGTTAAAAAAATTATTTTTCATCAGTTCTGCCAGTTTTTCCTGTGTGAAATTAAGTACAGAACAGTTGTATTCAATGGATTTTTTCTTCTTTTAAATTAACAATGTTGCTTTGTAGCACAGTAAACATGCTTTTTGCCATTACCAGTGGGGAGCGGGCAGGCTCCAGGGTACCTTGCGGGTGCAGGGTCTCCAGCGGCATCTGGGCTTGCCATGTCCCAAGCTGGGCTGGGCTGACCAGGCGCCTGGTGGTCCAGTGCCCATTGCCCAGCCTGTTGGAGCTGCAGCTCGGTGAGCGCCACCAGGGAAGGTCTGACAGCCCCTGGGGCTGCAGGGCAGCTCTCATCCCTTTGCTGGGGAGCAGGAGGAAGGGGCAGGAGGGGTAGAAAAGTGTACTGAAAGAAAACCAAGTGGACCCTGAGACTGAGGTGAGGACAGCACCAGAGACAAAGGGTAAATACTAGGAGGTTTCTTTCATTTATAAAACAACTTTGTATTATTAATGTGGCTTTTTTTGTATCCTATAAACTTAAAGTACTGCTAAAATATTAACTGGACAAACAATAAATGGCATGCTCCCATTGCTGATGACAGTATTTTGAGTGTAGCAGTATTTACCACAGCGGTGGCAATAGAACTAATTCACATTACTTACATTAATTAGCACAACTAGCCATTAATTTATTAACAAATTTACATCCATATTTCAGAAAGTACACAACTGATGAATTGTTTCCCTTGTGCAACTAAGGGTAGTTAAAGCAACCTTGTTCCTCAGTTAATTTAGACATTAAAGACTCTTCAGATGTATTTTGCTACCTGTCACCAAGCTTTCTTTGAACTTCACCAACCCACATTTCCCTTCAGTATCACAAATATCTGACTTTGTCACTGTCTCCAGTGCATATATCCTTGCAAAATGCTTGTGAGACAGGAAAAGTACTTTATAGCTGAGCCACAGAAACTGTGCTTTCACGAGCCGCAGAACAGTGATCCACAGAAGTTTGTGACAAAGTGGGGAATTAAACTTTGACACTGTAAGAGTCGAGGTTCAGGTTCCTGCTGTCACAAGCAGTGGAGCTGGTCCATAACATTAAGCATTCATAACAGTATTACTGACCATAATACTAGCTAGGAGTTACAGGGGGAATGGAGCCAGCTGCAGATCTTGAACTGATCTTGCTCTTGAGCTGCCAATTGCTTAAGAGGAGCTCATGGTCTGGAATTGTATATGGTCAGTTACAAATACAAGATCTGTCTTCAAAACATCAGATGTGAAATAGTCCATGTCCAAATAATTGTCTGCCTCTAGGCAAGAGAGATTTCTTGAGTGCTGAAAAGGGGTAGTTTTCTGTAGCTCTCCTGAGCTGAAAAAAATGCCTAAAATGGAGAGTCAGAAGCGTTAAGTCACTGTTGATAAGAAAGCATACTATCCACGTTCTGCCAGGATTTGTACTGGTTGTGCATGACTTCCTAACTGCCAGTAACTCTCTTCTCCATCTGTCCTTTCACTGAATTGCTTTCTCAACTCCATAACGAGAATAAAGTGTCCCCATCCCTCTTCCCCGGAATGAGAGGAGCCCTGGTGAAGTGAGCAGATTCCCTAGGAATCATGTAGTGTCTTTAGCACCACCACATAAGACTCTGGAGTGACATCTGTAAGATGACAAATATCAGAGGTGACTCTTTTCAGGCTGCCAAGCATGAATTCAGAAGGGTACGCTAGTGGAAGTTATTTGCTAATACGATATTCCTTCTCTTTCAGTTTGAAAGCTTTTAAGTGCAACAGATGGCAGCACTATCAACCTAATGTAAGAAGATAAGGGACAGTAACTCTTCCTGGAGCACCATTGACCTGACTGAAATATTTATGAATTGAAGAGACTTTTTTAAAAAAAAAAAAAAAAACTTGATTCCCTTAATCAGGCAGGAGTTATTTCCAAAGAGGGGTCATTGTAGTTGGAAGTCATCTGGAAACTATCCAAATTTCGCAAAGGTCAAATTAAATGGCTAGTTTTATATCCAGTGAGATATATTTCAAACTGTAGGATCCCATCGCAGTTGAAGCAATTCTGAACCTTTGCTGGCAGGGGGAGGGGAGAGAGACTTCATGAAGAATTATCAGCACAGTTTCCTGAAAGATCAGGTGAAAGGGGTTAAAAGTAAATGGATTTAAAGTATCTTTTTGGTGCAGATATCGATTCACTTTTTTATCTCATCCGTCCCAGTTTCATTCCTTATCATTCCAGCAATCACTAATAAGAGCCAATCTTATTTGATGTATTTCAGTATTTGCAGGATCTTCAAGCCATCAATTTTTACCAGAGCTGCTATTGTGAGTTCACTAAAAAAGCAGAGCGCATGAACTAGTACTAAACTAGACACACATCCAAGACCAATGATAATATTAGACAAAAGGCACAAACCGACTTCATCCTCAGTTAATATACATCACTGAAAAATATTATCTGGGTTGTAATTGTTGAGTTTGATTCTTCATATTAACCTATCTAATACATAATGATTGATGGAGCACTGTAAGATCTTTAAATTTTGACAAGTAAATCAAATATCTTTGCTACAGAATCCAATCTAGAATGTAAACTTATTAGCTTTTAGGGATATCTCGCCAGTAGGAAATTATTTAATCTGTTTATTTTAATTCTTCTGTCTGTAGGACATCTCTCTATGTCTTGGAAATAGCATTTGACAAGGACTTCAAGATTATAATGTTAGGATTATAATAATAATTAGATCCATTTGCAGCATTTCCTAGTCATATTATAACATAATAGTACTCTAGTAAGAACTATTCGGTGTTTGGAAGAAAGAGTTTGACCGTGTCGTCTTAGGGTTGGTGCCAGATTCTCAGCCGGTGTAAATCAACACAAGCTTCCACAAAGCTGAAGATCTTGCCTTTTATTCTTTATGCACACTCTGCATACAATATTATTTCAGAAGCATTGTAATGATAATTCTTTCCCTGGCAATTACTGTTTTTTCCATTTTGCGAATTTTCTTTTCTCAATCCCATTTTCATTGAAATTAAAAAGAGGTTTTTTGACTTTCAGTTTAGTGTGCTAAATGATTATTTGGCACATGATGTTCAATTAGCATCAATTTTACTGATGAGAGGAGAGAACTTTTTAATTCTATGTTGTCTCAAGATAATGCCAAAGACTCTTCGTAGTGATAGTTGTGAATTTCTCAAACTGACAGATTTTGGATGTTATTTCTAGTTCCACGTATATTAACATGGGCACCATGTTAAAATGTTTTTCTGTCTGAGAACTGACTAATAGGTTCTTTTAAACTTATATGCATAACATGAAAGTTTCTACAAGTAGAAATAGTGAAAATGTCTGTGATCACTCTCTCCCTCTCTGTGATCCTGGTTTGCTCTCTAGAGTGAATTGCTTGTTCAGTCAGGTGAATATTTCCTCCTTTATGCAGAGGGAATCTTTAGTGATAAGCAGCATCTGACCTAACATAAGAAGTATAAAAATCCACATTTTTTTTCCACAATTGCTATTAACTCTATGCTATTAACTCTTAACCCTAGGTATTTCATGAATTCCATAGTCTTGTCAGTCTAAGGTTTCCAAAATCATGAACTGAGCCTACGTAGCAAACAAGTCATGATGTTAACTGAAAAAATATGTGACACCCTCAATAATGTATTAATGCTAAGGAACTGTGAAGATGAGGAACATTTGTTTCTTAAATGCAAGATGTAAGGTCACCTTCTGCACGTTTGCCTCTGATGGGATCATCCACAAGATTTTTCTTCTAGGCAAAGGTGGAACCTGCTAAGCAGCACCCACGTACCCAAGCAGCACAACATGGCAGTATCTGCTCAGTGGCATGGACTGTGGGTAGAATCCTGCCTTGCACTGTATGAATCCTAGTTGAGAAAGGGTGATTTTTGACTCTGAAATAGATTTCCATAAGAACAGCAGATGTCACACACTTCATCCCGATATGTGCTCTTTTCAAATTTTGAAGTGCTGCAGCAAACCATAGAGGTAATGTCACTGTTTGTTAAAAGCAGGCTGCAAAAATATGTTATAAATGAAAGTGTTAGCTAGATTTAGAGTAATCGCTGTCCTCTCCACTGTAATAGCAGTTGCTTCATCCAGAACTGTTTATGATGAGCAGTAAAGTCAGTGAATGGATATTTGCCTCTCTGGAGGTACCATTTTTGGAGCACTACTGTAATGCAGTACCATTAGCGTCCATGCGGATCAGACAAGAACGAAGATGTTAAGGTTGCTAAAGCGTGCTGTCAAGCTACTGGAACATTCTGGATAGCTTAACATGCGAAAG
This sequence comes from Struthio camelus, assembly GCF_040807025.1. Classification (NCBI taxonomy): domain Eukaryota; kingdom Metazoa; phylum Chordata; class Aves; order Struthioniformes; family Struthionidae; genus Struthio; species Struthio camelus. The sequence goes on along the minus strand of NC_090942.1, from coordinate 113,968,512 downwards.
CAACCAACATCTAAGACAAATGTAATGAACTACAGCTGTGGCCTCAAAGGACTTTTAAATGCATTTGATTGTTCAGCCAGCTTTTTTTCCCAACTAGTGACCTCTGAAAAGCTTTGTTTGCTATCATCGAGTAAGGAACGACTTCAATTAATGACAAGTACTTTTCATTAACTAAATTTTCTTAAGATAATCAACTTGCTTCTTTGACCCCTCACCTGAAAGGCAACTTCTGACAACATGAGGTTATTAGACCATAAAACAATGCATTTTCTAGTACCTGCATGTATATATTACTCCATGTTTGCAAAAATGTAGTTAGTTATAGGAAAACTTACAAAACTGGGACATGCTTTAGGCTAAATCTAAATTCCTTATCTTTAGCTGATCAATTGTTAGATTTTTTGGTGTAAGGATTTTGCATGTGTGTGTTCGGTTGTCGTTGTTTTTTCTTTTGAGAGCTGTGTGATTTACAAAGCCCTACAAATCATCATCATTCAAAAGTATACGCTTGCTGTGCTGTTTCACTACTCAATCACCTCACAAATTGGTTGCCAAAGCTCTTTAGTGCTTGATTTGTATGAAATAGCAGTCAGATTACTTTGGTAATTGCTAGGGATGAGCAAACCTACCCAAACAAAAGATATTGCAAGACAGTGATAATATAAAAAGAACACTGCAGATTTGCAAAGGTTTCTGTAGTATAAAAAAGCCTTTCCAATGAGTGACTTGTAATAGCCTATAGTTGTGAGAGCACAACTGTGCTTTTCCTGTTCCTGTGTCAGGAAAATTTCACAGCTTAAGTAATGGACGCATTTTTATAAATCTAAAGAAAACTTACCACTTTTATACCATTTAGTACCTGATAGTCCATGGGAAAGATGTTGCCCAAACTGATTATTAACCTGACTTGTGTCAGGTACTTACATGTACTTCTCAGCTTGTAGCTTGTTTATAATGTCCTTAACCTCCTAATGTGGCTTTTTTTCTTCTTTTCACAGGGAAAAATACACTATCCAGCTGGAAATGGCATCCGGTCGTCATTATAGATGCAAGATTATGCTAGCTGGATTCATAAAGCAAGATGTGTGTTTTCAGTCTCTTGAGATACTCGTCATGTTGAAGAACTTGGCAAAAAGCTTCATGCTGAACAACATGGGCAACAGGATGTGGCCTTTGAACTTCAAATGTGACTTGTGTGAGGAACCTGAAATTGTACCCTCTGTCCCTTACTTATCTTATATTGACTACAAGGCACACCTTAAGGTCAGTAAAAGGCACACCAAAATGGCCATTGGGATGCCATTTTCCACCACGTTGCTCCATTCCCTGTTGTCTCCTAAACAATTTCTTAGAGTTGCCTGACCAGAGTAAATCTTATTTAAAACTAAATGCAGATTTTAATTGGCATTTTTGTCTAAGCAATGGCAGAGAAGTAGAAAGGAAGTCTTTAGTCACCATGGTGGAGTATTGGAGACAGAGTAGTGACAGCACAGTTTGACTTCTTTTTTCTTTTCCTGCTGAAGGATAAAAAGGAGGGTCAAAGTGTGGGTTGGCAGACATCCAGAAGATGATTAATTCATCTCTTCTGTATGTATGGGCCAGGTATGTGATGTAGCCAGATGCCCTGGTTCCCTGATCATGCATCCTAGGAAGGTTTGTTCTATCCATGCCTATCTATCTAGAGTTCCCTTCTGATGGAAACAGGAGTAGCCAGATCTCCTTCCATTATAAAACTGACTTGCAGCTATGCAAACACTTTTCCAGTAGCCAGATACATCCAACATCTGCAGGGCCACAGGCACTGAACTGTTTCCCCACTGTTTTTCAATTTGTGAATTCACTGCAAGAGAAATTTTTACATGATTGTAGGTGGGATAAAAAGCAGTCTGAGGATGGGTTGTCCCATGTGGCGTAAAAGAACCGGATTCATTTCCTAGGAATACTAAACACTTTCACTAAAAAGAGTTCTTCTTATCATATTCAAAAAAACTGTTGTGGATTTCTTAAGTATCTCAACTTTGTATAAATTGTTGTGATGATTAGCATATTTGTAAAAGGGGAAGAGAATAGAGGAGCACCAAATGGCACTGCTACGGCTCTTTCTGGGCTTAACATCCCTGTTTGTTTCCTGCAAATGTAGCAAGCTCAACTGCAGGGCCCGAAGATATTATTTTGAGGCTGATGTTGTGAGCCACGAAGGGAATAAAAAGGTTAACAGAAGTCTTAGATATCTCTAGCTCAAAGAAAAATGTTGATGTTCATCATTTAAAATCTATCTTTGTCCTTCACGCAATGAGGATGGAACACAACAAGAAACAGACAGCAACAGCTTCTCTTAGCTGTTTTTGACTTTGGGATAACTTTTCCTCTATGTTGTTTCACTGCAAAGTGAATAGGATGTTATATGCGATATTAGTTGTTTAATCAGAAAGGGAATATATTTTAGAAAGAGCAGGACAAAAATTCTTGAGTTCCTCAGTGAAAGAGTTATATGATCTCTAGCCTAAAAATTGTAAATGCTAATAGATCCCTATGTTAGTTATCTTTATACCATTTACTTGGATTTTCAGGGAATCTTTTCATGTTTTGACTGTAAGTCTTTGTATGTTGCTTTTCATACTGCTGATTCCCAGTCCTGGTTTCACTATCATTTGTCCGAGATGAGGATAACAATTTCAGAGACTGAAGGAAGGGCTGGCAATTTGATAGAAAATAAAATGGAAGGAGGTGGCAGCATTTCCATCCTGCTGCAGAGCCACAGATAATATAGTCAAATCAGCAGAGCACTGAGCCATAGCTGGTAAGTCAGTTCAAGACTGTAGCAATGTGGCTATGTGCTTAGGGAAGCATATATCTCTGGGTAACATCAGTCTGCACACCATCTGAATATCCCTGTCCCATTTGGTGCAATTTAGTGGGTTCTTGGAGCACTTCACCCTTGTTTAGTACAGATGTCCCAACAAATCTTTAGAAGTATAAAGTCCAGGTTCCTCTTTTTCTGTGTAAAAACTTTAGGTATTCAGCTTAGAAAAGCTAGATTGTAGTTGCATGTCTAAATACATCTTTAGAAACCTAATAGTGGTTATTTTACGAGACACTACATATCTCAGAAGTTCACTTAGCTTTGTGCTTGATCATAGGTACTCAGGTTTGAAAACTGAGGGCTACTCTTAGTGTGGTTGACTCTTTGCTTTGCATATAAGGAAGCCTCAGGCAGAAATAGTATAGCTATAGGGCAAAATAGTTAAACATTGACAAGCTTAACATTTTAGAGCAAAAGCATGATTATTACGAATGATTCAGGTTAAACATTGGTCAGTGCTGCATTAAACATGGCAGATACATATAGATGTTATGGAGGCCTGTGATCAACTTGTTCCAAATTATTTCTTGGTTACAAGTTGTATCTATCTTGAGATGCTGATTTCATTTGCAATTAAAGTAGAGATTTTGGATGTTCATGGGTTACTCAGAATATATTTTGAAGCACTCTAAAGCAATTGCTTTGGTTTTCACATGTTTATTGATAGGTTTCTATCTGAAAGTAGAAAGTAAGATGATAGTCAATTTTTTCTTTGGTAGAGAAACTTAAAGGAAACCCTACTTGTTCAGTTTCTCTCTGAGTGCTCAAATAGAAATGACATTTTCTGTGTAAGTAATTTTGCAGCACAAGAAAAAGAGACTTCAGTTACTGTTTTCCAGAAAAACTCTCTGTGGACTGCTTTGCAGATAATTACTTGCTTTGCACAGTGTCAAAGTAAGGTAACGATGGCCCAGATCTCCTATAATTTTACTTTCTTATTTCTCTCTAGCAGATATCTCTTCTCATCTGGACTTTTTATCCACCACCTCTACCATTTAAACAATGCTTGAATCCAGGCAAGATCCTGCCTCTCTTCTCTTTTGAAGCACGCCTTCCTCATCCACAAGCCCACAACATCCAGTAAGCTCTGCTATGTAGTTCTGTGTGACTTACTGTCCCTTTAATGTGAATAGTGTTTTTCTTAAAGTCCCAGCTATCCTATTCAAACTATCCCTGACCTTAAAATGAGATTTGTCCATTTATCTTTACTTTCACTTGCCATTTTTGAACATTAATGACAACTTTTGCTAATCTCAGAATAAGTAATAGATTTTTTCCCCCTTTGGTATTGTTTTTATTGGTGATTGATAGAAACTCTTGATTTAAATATACAAGAGTAATCATTCTCAACTAATAAGGAGCTGTAGTTAGTCTTGAGTATTATTCTGTAGAAAACCCACTGAAACTCCAGCAAGGAATCCAGGTATTACTGGTGACCCCATATCGAATATAGGTTATGGATATGGAATATCCACAGGCATATGGAGTAACAAGGCACTCTTATTTTAACAGTAAAGTAGTTGTATTTAAATGACACAATATATTCAGTCAAGCAATCGAGCAGAAATGAAATTAAGGTCAATGTTCACCTAGAGGCATGCATGTAGAATATGCATAAATCTTGGGGAAAGAAATGGAGGTGATCTTTGCCAAATGGAAATGATGAAGGGAGAAACTGAGTCATAGAAAAACAAGAGAATCACCCAAGGTCACCTTGCAAACAAAGCAGAGCACAGAATTCAATGTCATACAAGGCCCTAAATTCTGGGATCTATTGCATATCTGTACCACTGATTTTTTCTACTAATGAGTTGAGCTCTGAAAGACGTAAAGAATATGTAAGTGGTATATTTGGTCATAACCATCCAGGATTTTCCAGTGTCTTTACTATGACAAAATCATTTTGCAGTTATTTCTTTAAATCCTTACCCTGTTTATAAGTCCATTCGATCTTTTAGACATTTTTTGCCAAAGGACAAAACAAATTTCACCTCTTACTCTTGACAGGGAGGGGGAGAGCACTTATTTATTTTGTTTTAGGGCAGTGGCATATATCTCAATTATTAGAATAATCAGAAGAGTATTTGATGAAAAAGTCAGATATGTATAAGTTCAGAACATATAGCTTAATTCCTATGGCAGGTCCTTTCAAATGAATCCCTATCAGTATGCAGTTAAATGTGTTCAACAGCAGAGTAACTTGTGATCAACTGCATTGCTATTACTACTTCAAAAATACTAGAACTGGATCAACTCAAATTTTCAAAATGATATTGATTGTACATTGTTAGGTAAAGAACCAGAATGTGTTGACAACAGAGGAAGCTCAGGATGTCAAGATTAGTAGAAGTAAAAGAAAACATTGTTCAGTTGAAATGAAGTTCCTTCCACATGATCTACCACAACCTCCAGAAATAGAAAGGCAAAGTTATTCAGAACAGAGCTATTCAGGTTCAATCTGAGATTTCATATGGCATAATGCATCCCATATTAATGCAGTTGACCCACAGTAGGTACAGAATATCCAGAATAGGCTGCAATGGTAACTGTTTAGGAAAGCATTGGTTTATTTTTGGTTTATTTTTGGTTTGAGTAGTAAGAGAATAGATCACAGCTCAAGCAACTTTTGGGGAATATACAAAGTGCCTTTTCACATCATTTCTCTTTTATTGATGAATCTGAAGGAGCTTTTTCATTTACTGTCCACATAGAATGGCAACCTGAATAAATGTGCAATTTGTAACCATCACTTCACTGTATATCTGCAGTTCACAGAAGAACTGAAGGAAAACTTTTGGTATTCTTAGTCTTATTCTTCAAATCAGTATATGACTTTGGCAAGGGTCAGGTAGTCCTGTGAGCTGAAAGGGCATGCAAAGTGTGTGTAGTAGAAAGAAGGGTCTGAGAGATTTGCCTTTCCCATGTATTCTTCCCTCAGAGTCTCCATGTTCTCTTGGGCAGAAGCACTGCAAAATCAGTGTGGACCAAAACTTTAGAACTCAGGTATTCGAGGACAAAAAAAGCTGTCTATTTCCTTTTCTGCTCTATCCATTTGTGTGTGTTCATGCAAAATGACCAAGCAAACAGCTCTCTTACTGCATGCTCCCACTTGCTTAGTTTTAACTGCCAAAAAAGCAACTGAAACCCACTGGCATAATCCAGACAGCCAATTCTGCAGGGTGGATAGTACCCTCTCACACAGGGGTGGTAACAACCAGCTAAAAATAAGTGATATCTTCAGCATCTATTTGGTCAGGGAACATAAGTCAATGCCTTGGAAATATGTAGTCAACAAACCTAGACAAGAGGCAATGAGGAAGATCCTGGTAATGAGAAAGAAGGTAAGATGCATGCTTGTGCACTGAGGAGTTCTTGAACCCTGGCATTGTCCTTAGCAGATTCCTATTATCTGCCCATAAAGCCAAACACTGGTTGAAGAATTCTTTGAAATATAACCAAATAGACAGCAGTGCAGTCAGGAGGCTGACTTTTAAGACCATGAAGAGAAGTGCTCCCCTATAGTCATGGAAACCTCATGCTGAAAGTCTGCATTATGATTTTGGCTATTTATTGATGTATTGTGTGAGCAAATAAGGACTGTCAAAGGTTTGTGTTCTGTGGGAAAAGTGAGAAATATGCTCCTTGACTGCTTGCTCCAATTGCCCTTCTATAGGTTGCCTCGCTTATAGCTGTTCGGGTCTGCAGAGTGAACTGGCTCACAGAACTGATCTCTGTGAAAAATAACGGACTTTAGCAGGGCAGGTTACTTCTAGTTCAGTGATCAGGTCAGTTCACTTACTGCATTTGTACAATGGCCAGTGCAGTTGTCTGGGAGCACCACTGCAGGAAGCAGGTGCTTAGCGGCAAAGGACAGAGCTGTAGGTGTAGGGACTTCTTAAGCTAACTTCACAGCTGAAGGTAGAATATTATGAAACACCAGACTTAAGCCGTAGCTTGACATGCAGTAAATCCTATCTGAGGTCTAACAGCCAGAATCAAAATGCAGTGACTGTGTTCTATAAAACTCTTGACTTAGTTTGAGCTCACTCTGCTGATTTAGTTTTCTTTGAAAAAATTCTAATAGGTTAACTGATCGATTAACCTTGCTTCAGCGGGCTTTATTATAGTAGACCAAGTGCCTGTTCTGCAGCTGGTGTAAAGCCAACTGAAAGCTCCATGTCTTGTGTGATCTGGCTGATTTAACATAAGTTGAACTGTGTGTCCACGCCTCATGACAAAATCTGTTCTTCTGATAAGATTGCCAATATACAGATCTGTTGTTTATTATTGCAGAGCCACGTTCTTATCCTTGTGTGCCATATAAAATATGAGGTTGGACCTCACTCCTAGTCACAAACAATTCACCTAGTGAAAGAGCATATTTACATGTACCAAACGAAGCTTTACTCAGTGCTTATTTGTATTCATAAATGTGTGACTCTTACAAGGCTTAATAACTACATATTTATATGTATATATATGTAGATAAACTCACTGTTCTGAAAATTGCTAGGATGTGCTAAGTATCAGACTTAGAAGTCAGATGTCCTCCAAGAGAGAACTGAATTTGGAGGCATGTAATCTAACTTTGAAGAATAAAGTTTAACTTATCAAATGATTTATGATAAGATTTCTCCTACAGTATTTTTGCTTAAACTTCTTGAAAGTCTTTCTTGGTATAAAGAAAGGAAGTTATTGAACCCATGCAAACATTTGTTTGATAATGGCTACACAATCTTTTTTCTGACAGGCTATTAAATGTAGGTGTTTAGCTGTACATTGCCTTTTCAATTTTTATCCCACACTGTGTTTTCAGTAAACAAACAGAACTGAAATGAGGATAGTGGATATTTCTCTAAATTACTGCACTTTTGTGAATGGATTCATATTGATTTTGTGAATGCATCTTCCAAACAAATAATCTCTTTCTGCCAGCTAGACACGCCAATCTCTACTTCCACTTAAATTGCCACATAGTATGTTGCAGGAGGTTGAAATAAGACCTTGCTAGCTGAGAATGAAGAAAGCGAATTCTATCACATCTCGGTACATGTGTCTTTAAGTAGACCGTATTTGTCCCCCTCTCTCAATGAAGTCAGCCCTCCCCAATCAAAATATTTCTATTGTAGTCCATGCTAACCAGCTTCTACATCATTGCATTATTGTGTTCTATGTGCAGAAGCTATCATTGCTTCTTAATGAATTTGTGTTATCTACGCAAATCCCATGTGTTATCTACACAACTTGCTTCTCATGAGCTGAGAAATCCCTTAACATAGTTCTGTCTAAATTGTAGCCTTATTAAAAACACCTTTTAGCTTTTGAACAGCTATGTTTCACCTCGCTGCTGATATAATGTTAATTGGAGCATCTGGCTAAACTTTTTTCAAGGTTTGCTTTGGCAATAGCCTAGCCAATAAATATTGATGAATATGCATCTGAAAGAACAACGGTTTGCACAGGTATCTAGACGGAGAGGTCAGGCAAGGATTATCACTGGGAAATGTGTAACTATATGTCTCACTATGGGTCATTTTCATGTTTCCATTCTTCACTTTCAGTACAGCTGTGTTGGACAGCTTCTGTTTTGTTGCTTTGTTCACTGTGCATTACATTAGAAGGGTGTGAGTGGGAACAAGGAGAATCCGTTTTCCTTGTCTTTTCATGTTGTGCCCTGGATCAGATGGAACCTTTTGGTGGAGATTGTACCTTCCCTGGGAGAAGTGAGTGGCATTTGTGGGGGAGAAGCTGCTGCAGCGCAGAGTGAGGCAGGTTTAGAGGAAAAAAAAAAAACAAACAAACCAGAGAAATATAAAAAGGCAGGGAGTAAGAAGAAAGACTGTGGAATCTCAGAAAACAGGAAGGCATGATGACTGTATGTTGTGGGTATTTATACAGTGATCATTTTAAGGAAATGTCAAAGCTTTGATGGATCTGCCTCTGCTGACTCAGAGTCCTTGTCCCCATCGTCATATTTAAGGAACACAGGACTTCTAACATCCATCTAATCCTAGATCTCATGCCAGGAAATTGTCAGGATGAGATTCCCAGAAGTTTCCCGTGATAGGCTGATACAGAATGATCTTTCCCCAAAATATCATCTAATATATGGGCGAGTAGTGAGATTAAAACAGATATGAATGAAAATAAGTCTTTGCAAAAGGAAGCAATAGTATTCAAGGAATGAAATGTCCCTTTTAAAACCAGAAAATTGTTTTTCTAATCATTTAAAGGAACTTAAGGAACATAGATTCATGCTAGAGTTCCTAGACTGAAAAATACTCTGAAAGAAGTTATTAGGGGGAGGAAAGGAAGTGGGGTATAATCTTCATATTTGGAGAGTGATTCTTCGATTGTTTGTCTGCTGAATTATAATGCTTAATAATGGCAGTATGGTTCAATTCATTGTTTAATCTTTAGTCTTAAAATATTGATAGTTTACTGAAAGGTCAAGAGCTTAGAGAATCTCACTCATCTGATTCTACTTTTTTTACCTTTATTAAGCTTCTAGCCAACAAGATTTGCAAGGAAAGCTCAAAAACATGACCCACACCACCCAAACTCAGCAAGTAGGCAGAAAATCATCTTTCCCCCCCCCCTAAAATTAAGATAACAATATCTTGGATTGTATTATGAGTTGCAGCTGGCAATGGTGTCTGTTAGTTTCAAATGGCCACTTGTAGTTACATTGCAGAAACTGAAAGCAGCAGATACCGTCTAGAGTAAAACTGATGAGGCCTAACCGCTTAGAGTTTTTGTTTACTTTACCAAAATTCTCTTTCTACGAGGGATAGAGTTGTGGCCCTATGGCATTCGTAATGCAGAATACGAAAAGATGGGGATCAGTTATTCTGAAAATTATTCATATGAATCTCGAAATGACTCATTAACATTGAATTAACAAAATATCAGGTCAGTATTGTACACCTATCTGTACCTATCTGTAAGTTAAAAGGCATCACTGCCTCAGATAAGACAATGTAGGGCTTACTGATCGCTACAGGAATGTGAACTCAAACCACAGGATTCAAAGTCCAGAATGCTAATGATTACAGTTTCAACAACCAAAATCAAATGTTGCATCATATTCAGAGTGTAAACGCACAGAAAGAAAATGTTGTATAATATAGTTTTACAGATTTGTAAAAAATATTAATTTTAACATCTACCAGATTTTAACAGGAAAAATTCTCAAAGCATATTACATTCATTAAATAGTCTTTGTTTTGTAAGGGAATCATGCAGTAAAGCAAATCAAAATTCAAATTTATTAGCTGAAACAGCTAGATTCAGGGGTACACTTTGCGTTATGGAACTTCTTATGTGAGTGCAAAATGAAGATAAAAATTTAGCCTTGCAATTTGTAGCACCTAAAAAACATTTTGCAACATTATTAGTAAGTATACCCACTGCAGCATCATGGTGAATGAGTGCTGAAATTTTTCAAGAGAAAACAAATAGAGTCAAATTCCAACTGATGTTAAACTAATGCAAATCAATTTCCTGGCTGGGCTGAAAATCAAAGCAGGTTTTGAACCAAGTACTGTATATAAATCAGATATTCATCTTATGTAAATTGGCACAGATTCACTACTTCCCTTTCAGTCATATTCCAATAGATAATATTTTCCTGTATACATATGTACCCCACAAGCAGATTAGTTTAAAATATATTCAAATCATTTATGTCTTTAGAAAAAGCAATGTGAGTCATGTAGTGACTGGACTGTCATTCTTGCAGTTGCAGTGATATTAAATATGTTCAGTGTTTGGGGCTATAAGAGGGTCAAGGCTTTCTCTTTTCAGGAGTTTCTATCCACTTAATAGACCTCTAAGAAATGTAGGAACTGAGAATGAGAAAGAATCCAATGAAGCAGATAATTTAAAATATATATGTATTTTGAATACATATATGGCATTTATAGCATGGAAGAACAGAATTTAAGATTAGACATGGATCAACTGATATTTTGAAAACTTCTTCATTAGATGCAGGAACATTGCTATGAAGGTTTGTCTTTGTGAGGCTAAAAGGAATGTGGTTCAGAACCAAAGGAGGTGAATTTCTGAGCAGTGAGTAGTAGGTTTATGAATATATTTGTTATAGGAGGACAAGGTTTCTAAAATTGTATATGGATGGAGGGAGAGACAATACAAATCACTAAAAGCACATAGAAACCATGAATAATACACAGAAATAGGATTTTCTGGCATACACAGACATAGGATTTCCTGAGCTACTTTGGGAGGCCATAGAAATATTAGTGGGAAGTATCATACCTATGTTTACTTTTTTATTCTCTAAGCATCTGTTTAGGGTTATTGTTCTCTAACAGGATGCGGAGCAAGGCAGACATTTAATTTGACCCATTAAGTTCATAATCCTGAGCCTTGTATTCAGCAAGACCCTGGATCTTGTTGAAAAGATATAATCACTTCCTCATGATATAGTTATTGTCTCTGGAGGCTGACAATCCCATTTGAATTTTTGAGGGTATGCTGTTTTAAAGCTTTACTCAAGCTCTTTGTTCTTTGCTGGTTTTGTATTCCTTTACTGGAGGCAGCACTTCTGGAGATCTCCTGTGACCTGCAGCTATGCACTAGGTCAAGCTTGTTCAAAGCAAAGGCTAAAAGCATGACTCTCTCTTTTCTTAGATTATACATGTGGATATGTGGTTAATCAGTGCTGGATTAGGACACTTCAGGCTTCAGATTCCAGCTTCTATTTTAGTTCATAGCAAGCCATGCATCTTACTCTGCATAACAAACGTGAAAAGTGCTGGAACAGGTTCGACCTAGGCAATTCATTTGCAATAAGGTTAATATTTGGTCCAGAACATGAGAAAAAGTATTTTGGCTTCATTCTGTGAGAAAGGAAGAAAATGTTCTCCTAAGCAGATTGCTGAGCCTACAGTATAGTTTATCGGTGGTTCATGGAAACCTGTGAAAACAGCAGTATATTTAAAATGTCCATGTGATGAAGATAATATATTTTGATTATGCAGAAGCTCAACTTAACCATCAGTATTACCCTCCACAGTCACATAGACTATAGTCATAGGAGTAGGTGGGTATTGCTACCTAGACTGCTACAGATCATTTTGTTTCCTAATTTGGAAAAATTATGCATAGTTTATCAACAGTTTTTTTCACTACTGTTTTGATAGATCCAACTTACCTTCTGCACTGCTAGCCCACAGGACCCTGACTCCTTGCTAGAGCATGTGACAGTTGTAGTTGCACATTACATTAAAGCCCCCCACAGAGTCAACCACTCCCACGGATCACCTGAAGGTTAGCTGCCATTGAATTGCAGCATAGTGCCATTAGTACGGTAAGCATATAAAGACTATTCTATAGGAGAGTACTGAAGGTCCAGGGGAAGATTTCCACTCCTGAAAAAGGAAATAGGTAACTGATCAGAAAATGCTTCCTGCAAGAGAAGCTGAGATAAGACACTGAAGGGTCTCATGGCTCTTGAAGGACACTGAGTCCTGTTCAAATGCAGAGTGTTTGTTTTGATAGCCTCTGGACGACAAGTTTGTGTGAAAAGCATTCAGGTGGGAGGTATTTGGGTATGGATGTGACTTGAGTTTTCCTAGTGAGGAAACGAATTCAGTGTAGTGAAAGTAAAGTCTTAAGATACTGGATTTTCATTGACAGTTCCCTTGAACTCATGAGAAGAAGCATGGGAGTTGCTGTGCTTCTCGGAAATAGTAGGGAGGGACAGGGGCAATGTCCACATATATGCACTTCTGCAGGATGCGTCTTTCCCTTCTGCTCTACAAATTCAGGCCATTTAAGTAGTGCCAGTCAATATCCTGACAGAGAATATACATATCTATTCTTCTGTGAACTCCTTGGCATAGCTTTGGTGGAGAAAGCAGGATGTAGCTTTTTCATAGCATTAGAACTACATTTATCCCTGATTCTAAATCATTTTGCCCAGCGGCAACGGTCATACTCTTTGTATCTTCTCTTTAAGAACCTCTCTGTTCTGGAAAACCATTTCACTTCACATCACTAACAACCCCTTACAGAAGGTTTATGGTCAATTTAATTTGATTTCTGTCCTTATGTCCCAATGACAACTTAAAGCAAGTCAATAAAGCAAGTAAGCATGGACCAGGATAGAGAGACAGGAATTCCAGGAAAAGAGCAGCAGGATTTGCATGTTTTTTAAAGGAAGGGGTGGAAAAAAGTCAACTATTTCGTGTATATTTTAATACCTTGTGCTTTATTTGAAAGGAAAAGCTCTTGAAAATGTAGCTTAAAAATTCTAGCAGCGTGCTGGTCAGAGATAAGAATCACTTGTTAAGCTGGTAATATTCTTCCTCCCTCTGGGAGCTTTGTGGCCACAGACTCCAGAGAACAAAGCACTATTATATTTAGCATATGATGCACCTGGAGCCCTGCCAGGCATGCTAGACGAAGAGGTTTATCATCCTCTGTGCTTTAAATTGGCCTGTTGTTTGTTGATAGAGGGGAGGGTGTTTGGAGCAGTCAGAAGAAAGACAGTGTGGGCTCCATACAGAAATTCTAAGTATAATCCAATCTATTCAAGCCAATGAGAGGTATGGTATTGATTAGAGATGGACACGTCTCTTCACCTTTTCTGAATAAGAGAGAATAGGGTAATGAATGTATCGGGAAGAATTCTACTTTCTTCTCATTGCCTTAACAAATCTTTGGCCTGTTCCCAGATTTCCTTTCAGAGCCAGTTTCCTCTTCAGAGAGGAAAACTCCCATGCTTACTACATTTTCATTCTTAGTGAGCTGTGATGTTAGTAGAAACTGCTTCATGATTCCCCCCTCATACGACAGAAAAAAAAATTTGGAAAAGTGTAGTCTGATCATGAGGTATTCACATGGCAGCAGGTGAAACATTTACCCTGTTTGTTGTACTTTCATGTCAGCCACAAAGATGAACTCTTTAAAACCTTTACAGCTAAATTACTACAAGTACAATGCAGAGATTGTGTTCGTATATGAAGGTCTAATTCATATCCAGAGCTTAATGATGTTTATTTTTTTTTTTTCCAGGAACCACACATGTATTTCTCATCTTCCTGGAAAGAGCAGGAAGTAATATAACAGCGTATCCCTACCAGTCTTTCATTAAGTAAATGTTTGAACTGAGTTTGGACACGTAGGATGAAAATTAGGTAAAACAGTGCCTGGAATGATACACTGGGCAGGATTCTGTAGTAAGCCATGCAGATTACAGGGTGAGAGCTCTATAGTGGCGGTGTTAGCAGCAGTGACTGGCTTAAGACTGTGGACATATTCTCTTGATGTGACAGAGAAATCATATCTAGTGAGGAAGTACCCAGGGTCTTTGTTCAGGACAGCCACATGCTTCTCACAGGCTGTTGTAGGTCTTGCCTGACTGAAAGCAAATGTGAGTTAAGACCAGTGGTTTGCATCATCTGTCATGAGACCTGATAAATGAGCATGTATCCCAGCACATGACCATGGGCACAGGTGTTGAGCTTAATGCAAGCTGACAGGCATGCACTGGCCATTGCCATATGGAGCACGTAGTGGCCGATAGGATTTGTTGTTGCAAGCCCGTGCCTGTCCTGGAGAAGTAATTAGCAGGTGAATTGGTGTTTGCATTTTCCCATCCTGAGAAAGCTGATTACAATCTCTTACCCATGTATTTGATCCCTATTGTGAGAATATAACTGTTCTTGTTCATGAGGTGTTTTTTTTTTTTTTTTTTTTACCGTTAAATACAAGCTACCATGGTAGGGTAGCTTGTTGTTCCTTTTCTTTTAGAGAAAGAATGAACATTGAAAATTTTGGATTTCTTTTTAGAAAGAAAACTTTGCCCTTTCTTTCTGATATAATGTTTGAGAAAGTCAAGACCATGAGTTAAGCAAAACATTTCTATTGAGCACTGAAACAAATTGATCTTACTGTGCAAAGTGTACCCTGTCTTAACATGTTTACATAGTTCAGCTATTATACTTAATTGAGGGGTTTCTGGCACATGTCAAATTATAGAAAGTAGAGAGAGAGAGAAAGCTGTAAGGTCAGTGTGTCCAGTTTTCCACAGTCTGAATTATTTTAAGAAACAGTCATTCGGTAGAAAGAAGAAAAACTTGCTGAAACCATTGTCAGAAAAGCTGTTGTAGCATCCTTGGGGGAACAAGGAAAATTATTGAAATTAGGTTCTACTGTGGTCAAATAGACATCCC
The DNA here is from genome assembly GCF_040807025.1 of Struthio camelus. NCBI lineage: Eukaryota > Metazoa > Chordata > Aves > Struthioniformes > Struthionidae > Struthio > Struthio camelus. Next base: position 113,953,446 of record NC_090942.1, on the reverse strand, counting down.
TAGAGAATATTCATAATATAATTGTTTCAGTTAAAACATCTCACCTAACTAGAAAAGTGAGGGCTGGAATCCAGTGTCCCACCTTCTAGGAGCTCTTTGAACAGATTTATGATTCCTTTTATACTATCTTTTTGTGATTCCAAAAGTTTTGGGATCAGCTTATTGGTTGTTTAATAGCTAAGATCCAACTGACAAACAGACAACAGATAATAAATAGCAATGACAGATGGTCATCCCACATAGGCTCTGTTTTAACAGTGGGCAGATGACTCCCCTGAAATGTATGGGTTTGAATTCCCTCTAGCAGGGGAGAAAATGTGCCAAAGAGTAAGATATTTTTAAATGTAGTCACTGTAAGTGCTGTCACCAGATATAGCTGTGTTTATGACCCAGGAGCCCCAAGTCATATTTCCCCTAAATGGAACTGGAATTCAAACACCTCCTCCCCCAGCATTTTCTCTTGATGGAATTAGGTAGCTCTTTGCTTGGTCATCTTACTGCTGTGGATTTAATTCTGAAGTGTCTGAATAGGGCTATATGGCCTAGCAAATCTGCAGCCCTGTATAAGGCATCTGGATCCTACTTTAAGGGAAGTGAGGAAAAGTTAAACACTGTTAGACCACAATTCCCTAGTAGCTCTAGTCCTAAATTCTAGTGAAATGGTAAGGAGAGAGAAAAAAGAAATTCAGGAAATGTTAAGCTGTTAGTTCTCAAATGCAAATGAGACAAGTCTTTATTGGAGTCCCCTGGGAACTGTAATTGGCAGATTGAACACAAAATAAAATGCTGAAGAATCAAACCACCTAGAGATATAGGGTTTAACACTGTGATTTGGAACTCTTTATTGGAAGCAAGTCAAAGCCGAGGGAATTCTAAGATTCTAGGCAACGGGAGCACTGAAGTGCCTAGATAGGACTGTAGTCTGAAACGTAACAATTGAGCAGGCATATTTCTGCATGATCAGACATCTGCTAATAGTCTTCTAGTGTAATTCTGAATTCTTATTGTGAATAGCCGACAAGATTTCCATTTGAATTTCTGGCTTCAATTTCAAATATTGAGTTTAATGTATAACATCTTTTGAGGCTTAGGTGACTGGACTGCAGGTAAATATAAAAATAGAAAAAGTAAATGGAGAGAGAAAAAAAAGCAAGATGCCTTGTCAAAGCAAAATTTTCCTGCCAAGTATGTATATGAACACTTCAAAAAGTGTTTGCACCATATGTTAGACAGAAAAGTCTTTTCTGAGCAGCAATTACAACTGGAGAAATCCACTCTCCTCTAGCAAGCCAGAAAAAGCAGAGTTACCTAAAAATCTTAGGCTATGAAGTAAGGTGGATACATTCTAACGCACAAAGCAACAACTGTCTTCCTTAGCTTCCACTTCCAAATTGTATGACTCCTTGTTCTCAGTAAGGTTGAGTGAGACAACTAAGGTTGTCCAAGCCTCTCGCAGGTAGACACTACGAGTTCGATTTGGAGAGCCTGCTTCGGTTCAGAGAAGACTGGGACTGTGTTTCTGGCTTAGTAGTGTCTTAGTCCAAAGTGTATTGCATTATGCTTTCTACCATATTCACTTTGCTATCCAGACTGTCTGCTTGCAATTGCAAGCTTGACTTTTAACATAATTAGTGACAGAGCTCTGCTTTTTAATGTCAAAAGATTTCTTGGCTGCTTTTCCCACTCTGCTGCTCCCAGTGTTTGGAGCTTGCATTGAGCCTGAAAGCCCATTACTGGCTGTCATCAGCAAAGTAAGATATCAGGAAAAATTGCTGATGCCTCATTTACTGCAACTGGAAACCACTTAATTAATATACTGGTTTTAATGTATTTAGTAATTAAAATTTAATTAATTCCTTTTCCTTATGGATGTGCTAAAGGAGTAACTACTCCTTCAGCAAATGCTTTATTTATTGTTTTAAGGACATTTGGAAATTGTCTTATAAGATCTAAACATTCCCTTCATAGTCTTCCTTTTTTTCCTTCCAGCTAGCACATGAACTAAGAACTGAATCAGTAGAAATTATGCTCAGAGCTGATGGCTCATCTATTTCTTTTCTTTGGCTGCTTTTACAAGTAGGCAAAGAAGATGCTGACTTGGCAGAGTTCAGAGCCAAGACTTTTAAAGACCAACTAGTGATTTGGAACTCTTATGTTTTATATGCCTGACTTGAAATGCTATAGAAGCAATTGATTTTCAGAAGAATGGCACTCAGCACTTTGTAGAAATCCAAGCCCTTTCTAGCACTTTCAGAATCACTGGTTATTTTTGAAAATCTTAGCCCAGGTCTTTGAATTCAGGTTCTGACAATGAAAATCTAGGGTACAGTTTTGCTCTGAGTCCCCTGAGGATTCTGGAAATGCAGATATTTCAAATCTTTTAGAGGAGTGAAGTTCTCTTAATCTCCCTCTGTTTTTACCTTCTCGTTCTCTTTTTGTTTCCTTGTCTATTTAGGAGCAAGAAATGGGTGTCTAGGAGGAAATAACACAGCTTTTGTTTCTCTAGATAAAAACAGAAATCCTTGAAGTATGCTGCTTGGGACTTCTATCAGTACTTTGAAATTGAGTTTGAGTTCGCAGATAGTTTAGGCTCAAAATAAAATGACAGAGTATTTTGAACTTTGCAAATTTGTTATTTTGGAGAAATTATAATAAAAGCCAGGTAGATTCTTAGAAGAGGAAGAGTTCTAACTTCTAACCAGCGCCTGCTGCAGTCCACGAGTCAGAGCACAGGAAAGATTTAAAGGAAGGCCATGAAGCCAAAAGAGCCTATATTTATACTCTTTCTCTTGAGTGAAAGTGATTTCTCTTGAGTAGTGGTTCATCAAGCGGAACAGGCAGTGAAAAGTGTTCTTTCTGCCTTGCTTCCTGGGTTACTGAGGAAACACACTGGTTGACTTTCCCGGCTTTCAGTAAGATAGGACTGCAAATGCAGTCAGCTGCAGCATGAGGATAGACAGGAAGGAATAAAACTATAGGCATTTATGTCCTAAAACTTGTTATCCAAATGAAAGCACTGAGGGGAGAGCAATTCCTGCAGAAATTCCTAAAAATTCCTAAAAAACAAAGGTCAGAAAAGTCATTTTACCAAGAAAAAACATCTCCCTTTTTATTAGTGGGGACTGTTCTGTGTCGCTGAGCAGGATCTAGCCTGAATTGTATCAAGTAGAACAGCCTGAGACTGAGCAAGTGCTGTATGAATGTACCAAGATGAGAAAAAAATGCCTCGTGGACATTTTTTTCCTCAGATTGTATAGCTAACATCAACAGCTTTCGTTTGCTACCAAGCTGAATAATGTGATCCAGATATTTATTGAACCGGTTAACTAATGAAAGCACCTCAAAAAAACATCTTGATATCAATGTTATCGTTCCCCTAAGCAATATTCTGGTGCAAAATGGGCAAAGGAAACAGTATAAATTAAGAACACTACATTAATGATCTATCCTTAGCGATCTACCTATAAAAATAGGTAAATGCACAATCATTTTAAGAAGAAATCAAGTAGATGAAGGGAATAAGTTATGTGATGCATTCCTATTTCAAATTTCAAAAGCAAATAATTATTCTGATTTACTTTTCTCACAAAACTATTTCCTTTTTTAGCTATAATCATTTCACTCACATGTGCGAACTTGGAAAGAATTAAAAAAAAAGTCAGATGCAAAATATCACATAGCAATTGGTATGCCAATTAACTCCATTTTAATCTTCCTACACGTTAAACATTCTTCCAAAGAAGAACCACTTGTGAGGGACTCGACTTAATCATATGACCAGGGCCAGGAGCATCCAAACATCCAAGAGGTTTCCCTTAACACTTCATAAACACTTGTTTTCCCTCCTCCTTTCTCCTCCACTGACACTATAAGAACCATCTCTCAGTAGCTTAAGATAAGCATTTCCCCACATGTGTGGAAATGAAGTATTTTCATTAAAATGAAGATTTGAATAATATTTATCCCACTAATATGAAGTAATCTCCTTAAGAATGCAGCTTTGTGAATCTTTGTGTACAGAGGAAGAAGCATTAGTGTTTTTTTAAGAATTCTGTTGTTAATCCCATGTCATGCAGACTCAAATAATGGAAGAAAATGGAATAGGAGAAAAATCAGACAAAATCCTGAAATAGCCTGTTACTTTTTGACTGTAGCTAGATTGCGATAATTAATTATCAAGGAAGCTGTTGATTGCGGATCAGAATAAAATTAATATATAAATCGCACTGATGGTTCTCTAGTAGGATTATAGCGATAAACTTATCACATTAGTGACACAGTACATACAGTACATGCACCATGCTGTCCACTTGCACTTTCAACATTTCACTTTGGCCTTTTGTTACACACCTGCTATCTTGGTTGTAAGTCCACAAGGCAAAAACCAAGGGTTTTCTAAAATGTTTCCTGTCTGAAAAAAATTCACTGTAGAAGCCCATGATATCACTTACTCTGAAGAAATACAAAACTATGAAGGAAAATGACTTGAGTTTTTAATACCACCCTCCATATGAACATCTTTGATCAGACACATCTTGTGCATTTTAAGGTATCAAAGCTGATTTATAAAAGGTAAACAAATCACAAATCTTTTAAAATTGTTGACTCATAAGTCAGTGGAATTAAAATATCCTGTAGATACACATCAGTTTAACTGGAACTTTTAGACAGACATAGAGGTCTTTCCTGGGTAATGCGTAATACTGAGGAACTTGCCCCACCAGTCAAGTCATGGAAAGCAAGCCAAACATATTTGCTTTTTCTTAGAAAAAAAGTTAGAAAGCATACTGTATCATTCAGACAAAACAAGAGGAAAGACCAGTACCATAGATACTACAAAAAGTATATCCTATTTTGGCTCTTGGGGTTTTAAGCTGTGGTAACCTCTAATGAAAAATACTTATCTCCGCCTCCTTAATTTGCTAATTTAATATTCTCACCGACACCCTCACTTATTTGTCTAGTTTGTATCTACGGTGATTGAGAATATTTATTGAGAAAGATTTGAAAAAATGGACCATAAGATTCTATAATTGAGGTGCAGAAGAGGAAGAAAGAAAAGAAAATTGTTAAATATGTCAAAGTGAAATTTGAATTTAAAAATATGATTTTTCCCTAATTCACAATCTCAAAAATGATAGTTATGATCTAAAATATCTCTAAAATACTGTAGAATAGCCATAAATCCATTATCATTTTAACATATGAGTAACCTGCCAGTGACTCTTTTGTAGGCCTAAAAATGTTAAAATAATAGATTAATACATAATTCTTATGCTTTTTCTCATAACAGATAAACTAAACCTGTAAAATAATTAACGAGTATACAACGTATATGTCAGAAATAATCTTTAAATTTGTAGAGTTAACACAGTGGCTTTATTCTTTCTGGAAAATCAATGCCACCCAAAATTGCTGTCAAAATGAGACTTCTCAGACCTCTGAGAGAAGTTATTCAATAGCTGACATTATTAGAAACAAATAGCAGGCCAGAGATAGGAGTAACATCTCTGTTGAAAGTTCGTTCTATCCTCTGCTAGGACCTAAACTCAGTTGCACACCAGGTAGTTGAACAAAGGCTTGCGCTCATGTATGTTTTTGAGGTGTCCCCTGAGCACTTTCAAGGAGAAAGTTTAAGTTCATGTTAAGCTATAGAATAGGTACAAGTACATGCCACCCTGCAGTGAGCATCTACATAACTGTGTTTTACAACGGATCAACATCAAGTGAAGTGATGGATTGGTGGGATATGAAAGTCTCTGCTGCCCTGACAAGGTTGTGTATGTGATTTAGATGCCCAAGACATAAGCATCTAAAGGTTGGCAGTGTGAATGTGGGGAATAGATAGGTCTGATGGCACAGTGTGATCTGGTTTACCTTTTAACCTGTACCTCAAGAAATTTATACATATCTGAGTAGACCTATACCCTCTATTTTGTTGCCAGGTCTGAGGTGCAATCAATAAACTTATGAAAATTAAACCACCTCATTTACCAAAGCCACGTCATGGGATTGTAAAAGCAAAATATGGCATAAATATTACTATTAGAGCTGCTCTGAATAATAGAAAATATAAAAATGTTAACTTTTTGGTAAAAGTTAAAAAAAAAAATCCAACTGCTGAAATTCTTTTAGAAAATTTGTTTTTAATAATTCCCATATGTTTCAATCTATATCACTCTTCTTTCTTTGCTGGATTCCCTGGCTATATCTCATTTCACACGAAATATTGCAGTCTTTTCATTTGCTAAGCTGACACTCAAGTGCTGTCCATAATGCACGAAAGAAGACACAGTTTCAGGTGATCAGTCCATAGAAAAGAAGATAAGCAGGAGGTATATGAACTAAAATTTGCATGAAGTAACATGATGCCTCTCCTGAATCAGAATTTGGGGGTTTGGATATTTTATTTTATTAATTTTAAAAAAAAAAATCTGTTTTGTATTTTTATTTACTTTCAAAAATGTACAAAAATCAGACAATTTTAAAATAGCCAGTTCAGTAGAAAATTTAACAGCTTTGCCAAAATGTTTGATGTGATCACTGCTTTAATGTTTAAAAGGTTCAGCAGTGCTCAAGTTGAATAACCCGACTGTAAAGCTTCATTTTCAATAATTTTGGTCACATAGTTTTTGAAATTTGTTATCTAGCCAAGCATCCAAAATGTTACCATGCAAATTTAATGATCAATCACAAGACGGTAACACAAAGTCATCAGAAAGATGATATAAACAGACAGTTTTTGAACAAACCAAAGATTTAATTAATCTGTGTGAGCCAATCTGGTCAAACAAGCTGGTAAACAACAAAGAAGATAAAATTCACAAGAGTAATTCAGCCTGTTTTATGCACAAAATATGTGCAAGGCTACAGAAAATGAGAAAGAATAAGCAAAACGAATCACTGACTCCTCAGTGCTGGCTGACCTATGCCAATCATTAAACCTGGGCATCAGTTCTGATGAGCTGTGCATTCAGCAGAATGATATATGCAGCAGCTCTGATCCAGTATATTTCATCAGGTAAATACTGCAGATATATAATCAGCAGAATTAAAGCAGTTAGACTCTGCAAAAGACTGCCAACAACTGTACTTGATGGTTCAACTTCTTCTCTAGATTTTCCAGCAAGCATGTAACTAGTACTAAGTGGCTTGGTGGCTGCTGCTGCTGATTGAGAAGCCGTAAGAATATGCTGAGCTTTGTATATATGTCCATTTTATAAAGTCCGTGAAATTCACACTAATTGATCTGCAAGAAAAAGCAACTACCCATTCCATTACCGTACCTTCCAAGTGCCTTTTATGAACCAGCAAAATCAATACGTTTCTGTAAATAAAATTGGAACTATGTCAGTAAGGCTATAAAATTGATAAAATAGCTGGTAAATTTAAACTAATAACACCTTAATAAAATATACATCTGTATATCAGTAATTATTTCCCTGTGGTCACATTTAACTTGAAAGAAAATAAGATACTTACGAAAATAAATACTTTAGCATTTACTATTGCAAGAGAGGTAAGAAAGGTTTTTTGTTTTTTTTCCCCTCTACCTTTTACTGTGTCCTAAATGTCTTTTGGTGTTGTAGCTTTAATTATATTTTAGTTGTATTGAGGAAACCCTCACTTCAGCTTAAAGACCTGTGAACAGGCACGAGCAGGTGCTGGCAGTCACTTGGTTGCTGCAGTTGCAAGTGAAGGTGGCTGTGTTTAAGCTTATCTCAAGCTGTCTCCAGCTAGCAAGACGGAGACAGCCGTCTTAGCTGAGCTCTGCGCCCCGAGAAGCCCAGCGCCCAGCACCACACTGACACGGGTGAAGGGTTTACAGAGGAAGATTGTGCAAAAGAGCCACAGCTTTCCTACCTGCTGCCCATGTTTCCTGTCGGAGAAGTTTAATCCTTAAAGACTTAAGGCCCATGCCTTTTTTCCAAGCTTGGACTTAGTCATGCTTTAACGAAACACCCTTTCATGTCATATTGACTCTATTAATAAGCTCTCTAGGGTTTTTCGGTGAGTCTCTGGAGTTGTCTCTGGAGTGGGTCTGTCAATCTCTGAAGAAGGTTATTGGCTATAGTGACCGGTTCCTTGCTTCTGGCTGTCTTGGCTCTTGTGGTGCTATTGTTTCAGTGCTGGTTTTGACTTTTCTACTGGAGAAGGGAATCGGAGCCAACTTAGCTTCAGCTTAGCATAAGTCTGACTCTTGCTTAGCGTAAGTGCCTAAAGTAGGTGAAGCCTGCAGGCCGCGGCACTGAACTGTAACCCCAAGAACGTTGCTGATGACGCGACTGCAAAATCAGCTAGAAGCAGCCCTCAAGGATACGGGACAGAGTGACCAGAATGAACAGAGGTAAGGCCTGACCTTCGGATAAGATAAGGTACCGTGGAGCAGGAACCGTCTAGCAACCGTCCCAGGATGTAGCCGTGAACCAATCAGAGGGGAAGAGACCACCGACTCGGTAAAGAAGACTGGAAGAGACTTTCACTGGCAGGCGGGGAAATACCACAGTTAAAAGTATAATTACTTAAGAATTCTTTTGTTCTGGGTTCCTCCCCGGAGGCACGCAGCTCGAGCTGTTACTCTGTCATACCGTCATTTAATTAAACTGTTTCCACAACAGTTTGGCGGCCCAGATGGGACCCCAGGCAACCACTATCGGACCCACCTGTCTCCAAACATCCAACTGCCGGCAGTGGGTGAGTTCACCTGGGAACCTTTGGAGCAGGAGGCACCCAAGGGTGAGCGTTAAATTTCCTGGAGTAGATGCGGTAGGACGGGTTCGAGTGCCCGCTTTGGGGTGGGTTAGAGTCCCCCCAGGACGTCAGGGCAGGTTCAAATCCCTCCCTCGTTATAGCTACGCAGCAGGGTGCGCTGCCTGATCAGCGTAAGGCGCACATAACCGATTGATTATAGGAAAGGCACCCGACATAAAAAAACGGGGATGCCCTTGGCTGAGGTTTTAGAAAATAGGAATTGGTTTATCCCCAAAGTGCACAACTACTTTATATCAAGAGGACTGGCCTTTTCTAACTAAAGATGGCATTCTAGCAGAACATTCGACAATCAAAAGCTGCTTTTCTTACGAGAAAGCAATGTTTCCAGCTTATATATAGTCCGTCCCTCTAAGAGAATATTCTCTTGCAACTATGGAGCAACCTGTTATAGCAGGATTGTTCTTTTGAAAGAAACTATAGTTATTTTAGTATTTACTTTTCTCAAAACTCACGTATTTCCTGAAACATAATGTCCAGAGTTTTGACTTTCTGCTATTCCAGGGGTGCACCTGCTTAACAGGATGAGCAGGCAAATATACTTGAGCCTGGTATTATTGAATTCAGCAGATACTGTGACCAGTTGAAAATCTTTTTTTTTTTTTTTTTTTTTACCTAACTGTCTGTACTGTACAGAAACCACAGTACAATGTTTGTTTTATCTTTTTTTCCCCCATTGTATCTATAAACTATCTTTAAATTTTATCTTCTACTTATAGTACCATTGCTTGGCACCAAGCCTAGCCTTTATATTTATGTTCAGCATTAATTAATGAACGTCTCACTTGCTTTTATCCTGATATTCACATCAAGTCCTGCAGAGACACTCTCTATTGCTCCTGTGAAGAGTTCCACTGTCATTGTCTGTATATCCTGTGCTGTGTTTGTGAGTACTTGCAAAGTGACATAATATATTGCTTCTTTTGGCATCTTTCTGCATATGATGCTCACAGTCTCAGCTTATGCAGTGCATATGGATTTCTACAGTCCTTTGTGGAAGTTGTTTTTGGCCTTACTGTCACGAGTCTACTTTATTTGTAATATTCTGTATTGTTTGTTATGATCTTCCAAAGTTTCATTAGGCTCTAAGCAAATCTATCGGGCTCAGAATTTCCACATCAAGATGTGAGGTTCAAATTCAGAAATCAGGACCAATACTAAGGGGTAGCGACTCTGATTACAAGGTCTGTCTGTCAGGTAGATAATACAGACATGATGATCCTGATGTCTGCTGAATTAGAGCACTAATCACTCCCATTAGCAGCAGTCTGTCTTCCTTTTCTTGCCAAATTCTAATGGGTTCCTAAGTGATTTCTAAATCTTCCAATAGTTTCTTTGTGGGGATTTATCTGGTCAAATGAGAACTCTGCAGTAAAGATATCTACAACTGTGTCAGTCATTTAGGCTTTAAAATCAATTAGAGAAAATAAGCACTTCTAGGGAGTAATTCAACTTACCCTAAAGTGGTATTCTAAAATAGATGAATCATGTTCTGGAAGATCCTATTTATCTCCAAAAACTTTAGAGGAGTATGTACAAATAGTTGAGAGTGGTAGCAACATTCTAGGTGTCTAAAGCCAAATGACAATTAATATTAGCCTTTAAATCTTCCTAGATTTATATGAAAGACTCAGCAAGATCAACTATTAGCCTTATAACTTTAATGAGTTCTGCTGTGTTTTCACCTTTCACAAGTCTCATGTTTCTTGTTTTTTTTTTTCCTTTTTGCACAGAATGGATAAACCAAAGGTTTTTATAGTACAGCTAACTTCCCTACCTGTTTTAGCTGAGAACCGCTAAACATATGAGAGTGTCGGAATCAGGTACCAAAAAAAATAAAATTATATTCTACCTAGCTTCATTTTTGATTGACCCTATGGCATGAAGGTGCAGCATAAAGTATTATTTAAATTCTCTTCAGCTGTGCTTCATCCTCCAGAATATGTTTTTGTGGTTATATTCCTACTATTTTTAGTATTCGCTAATCAATTGGTTCCTAGGATATCTGCAGGAAATACGTTACTCTTTTTGTGGTCCAACTACCTGAGCATGAAATCAGTAAGAGCTATGCTCCATCTGGGAAAACAAAGTCTTCGGCCCTCTATGCCTACCTGTACTTTCACCAGTCTAATCCTAAGGCTTTTGTTGGCCTCATCCCTGAGTTTAGAATGAATCCTGTGTAAGTAAAGTTGTTAGCAGAGCTGTGAAGGTGCTGAGATCCTTCCCTGGTGAACTGACTGAAGGACTTCCTGCCTTGAGAAACAGAGCACAAAAAGGGCTTTGGCTGCTTCCGTGGCAGAACAACAATATGCTCGCTATCTAGATCATGAGCAGACCAGCTAGCTTTTTATTCTGTTGGATGCATGACAAGAAATGAGGAAGAATGCTCCAGAATATTAAATGGGACAGATGGTCTGTTAAAGAGATTTTCCGTTGCTACTATTTTGTAAGTGGCAGTTGGGGTCTGCAAAAAAAAAAAAAAAAAAAAAAAAAAGAATGCACCAGAGAAAGCTAAACTGCTGCTGCTATTTCATTTTTATCTGTGCACTGTTGTGTGGGCCTTCAAAATGGAGGGCTAGAGTCTTCCCTGCATTTGTTTAGGCATAGATGCCAGCAGTGAATTTAGCAATCGAGCAACAGTCAATGCAAGCCAATCCAAATTTAATGCTTCTATTGAATTTTCTGTGGGAGGCATAGGTAAGATGAGGTTGAGGGTTCCGTCTTTCTTTTTTCTTCCTTCTAATTTAATTATTGGAAAATTCTCAATACAATTCATCTGCGAATATGGGAGATGTAATGCTTAGCAAAAGGAAAGTATTAAAGCTCTTGTGCAAGCCACTGATAAGGCCTCCCATCGATATATCTCTTTAGCCAACCATATTTAAATACACAGAGCTAGTGAGGGTTAATAAAATTATGTGGAAATGGAGTTTCTGTCTTGTGAAAGCAGACTATGTCTAAATGCTGAGGTAGGGGATCATTTCTCCACTTCTGTAGCGCTACCAAGGTCCAGTTTTGACTATGAATGTTTTAATTCTAATAGTTCTGTTAACAGAAATAGCAGTGTCCCACAGATAAAAAATTTTAGTTGAATTCTGTGACAGTGGCAATGGCTTCACTGTAGTGAGGTAAATCATAACATTTGTACTTGATATAAAGAATGATGTAAGTGGCAAGACTATCACTAAAAGAGGCTTGCAAAGAGGCCACCTTCTGAATCAGCAGCACATAGTTAGAATGAGACCTCAGGGTTTTGACCAGAAAGGATGGCACTGGCTGCTGAAACAGTATAGGCAGTATTGGAGGATGAATAGAAAAGATTTGAGAATTTAAGGATGGGTGGATGGGGAGGAAACTGAGGAAAATTTGTGGAAGCTGGCTGGCTGAAGTCTCGAGTGGATAAGACAAGGTTTTAAAAGATAGAATCAAGCCCTTTTTCCAAGTACAGGATACATTTGAGAAATTAGAGCCTGTGCACAAACCATAGCAGATGCCACAGGAACCTGCTATGATGATGACAGAGGCATCCAGCACAAGGAGTAGGTATCTCTAGGCTTTTGAGATGCCTAGGGAAGCTGGAGAGGACTGCTTCTGTATTATCTTAAAAAGAAATACCCATTTGGACCCGGTGGCAAATACTACTACTTCTGTGCATGGTATCTTGGTTTTTGGGGCCTTTATTTTTTTTTCTTTCGAAATCTACCCAGCCCCACAAAAATTGTTTGTTCCTAGAGGAATGTAAACTGATGAGAAGCCTCTGCAATTAACTTTGAACTGCAGCTGTTAAAAAGAGGTCCCCCTTTCAAATTAAAATGCATTGTTATACCAATCAGTCCTCAGAAAAACAACATTGCATGTGACATAACTGCTTACCTTAACTGAGAAACCTTTAACTAGAGAGGAGGAGTTAGAGATGCTAAAGATAAAATTGACACCAGAGAGGGACAGGGAAGTGACGCACAGGAAACCCATAAGATGGATTTTAAAAGAGAAATAGATTGTGAGCATGCAGTGAAACTTGTGCTGCTCTATTTACATTTGCTGACCGCTAAATCAATTCATGGTGAATTTGTACTTCCAGCTTATTAATGAGGCGGAGCACCAGAAACTCACCACCTGAAACCTGATATGGAAAACTGCTCCTTAGAAAATGCCTTGTCCTTCTGGGGATTTTAATATTCACACCTTATGTTTTCCTGGCATCAGCCTCCTTGCCAAACAAACTGCATTTTCCTGGACAAGTATCGCTTTATATTGTTTAATATAAACACCGGGGTCACTCCGTGACTGTTCTTTATTCTCTACTCTGCTCTATTCTGCACTGATGAAGCCAGAAGCAATAACTCTTTGAAATTATTAAGCAGCATTTTCTCTGGAAATGCTGACTTAGATTTCCATAGCTAGGGCAGTGGACCAACAAAAGACACCACAGTGTGGAGGGTGCAGAGAGGTGCTCTGTGAAAAAGGAATAGATGAAGTTAGGAGGCTGATAAAAAATATTTTTTTTTTCCTTTTTCTCTTTCCCTATCCTTTAGGAATGACAGGGAAACTAAGCAGAACAAGAGGAAAAGAGAATTAAGGAATCTCGTGTGTGTCAACCATTGTCCTTCAGAGACAAGCTGGAGTGCAGCTTCTGTCTGTTAACCATGTTGTGACCAGCTCACGCTACTGTGCTGAATCTCTGAGAGACTTTACGGGTGAGTGACAGCCAAATCAGAATCAGCTCTTTGAGCTGCACAGTCTGACACTAGGACTATATATATATCTACTGTATTATTGTCCGTATAAAAGAGAAGCCCAACTTGTATTTTCAACTTGACCAAACCTAAAACGAGGAGATATACATATTTGTGGCTTTGTTCTCCCTCTACAGAATTTATTCCAGAACATTTCTCCCAATTCATGTTTCATTTTGCCATGTAGACATTGCTCTCTTCATATATCCTTAGATTAAATTTTCATCTAGAATAATTTTATTGGAATCAAGCTGGCTAAAACTTTGACCTGATTTCTCTTAAAAGTTTTTAAGCTCTCCAGTTTTGTTATAGTAAGACTAAATGTGTGTGAAGTTTCTAAAGCACAAACCCGGACTAGAGGAAAGTGAAATAGCTCTTGAAACAGAAAGAAGCATCTGAAAACTCTGATCCACGTTTCTGGCCAAGAAGCATCAGTAAGCCAACTCCGTACTTCCCTAATCCTGCAAGCTTCCCAGCATCAGTTCCCTCCAGCACCAGTTCACGGAGGCGCGCGCGGAGCTGATCTAATTTTCACTGATTGCCAGCAGCCTCAGGGGGCTGGCTGTTCTAGCAACTGGAGACCAGCCAGGAGTAAAGTAGTGCTGGCCACCATCCTTTATGCTGATGGCAAGAAAAGAGAGGTGAACAAACTACTGCAGTAACTACTTGAGGCTTCCTGAAATGGGACAGAATCCCAGCGGCTGGCAGCTACTCTAGTTTTTAGATCAGCTTTAACCCAATGAACTGTTGCAAAACTGTCCTCACAGTTTGGTAGGTCTAGCTTTATGCATGTGCCACTTCCTGACACTTTTTGTTGTTGTTGCACATGCCGAAAACAGCTGACTGTAGAAAAAAATTAGTGTATTTACTTATTTGCTAAAATCAAGTGAGCTGTATTCATCAATCCAATTTAAAATCTCTGAGTACTGTGGAACTGTAAATGATCCCACATACAAGACAGGAAATGAATAAAGAAGCAAGATATTTTAAGCTAGCTTCTTTTTAAACCTTACTCGAAGTAAGTTCTGTACAGGTTTTAACACCTCAGATCATCTTTAGAGAGGATAGAGAAGGCAAGACCTTGTAAACAGTATGCAGACATTCATCAGTTGATGGTAATCTGGAAAAGTATATAACCAGCTGTGACACTTATCAAAGCACAATGGAGCATGGTAGAAAAATCCCTCCAGCTAGCAGTTATCTAATCCAGTAAATCCATATGGTATGGCACAAGATACTGAAGACCTTCTAGCTCTCAGAAAAGCTGTGTGGTGAGTCTGAAACCATAGTATAGGCACAACATAGACGAATGCTATTCCAAGTGTATTTATCATAGATGTATCTGCATAATATAGGATCCACAGATTCTTGCTACATATATGCTTTCCTACAGATACACTGTTTATTATGACAGACAAAAAAGCCAGTATAAGAGTATCTGTATTACTTGCTTACATGAAAGTACTGTAGGGTAGTAAAATGTTATCACTTTTGAATGCCATGCTTTGGGGGGGGGGGGGGGGGTGGAGGGGGGCTTCTTTTCTGCTACTGTAGATACAAATATTAAATTATTTTTATTATGAATTGCCAGTTACTAGTAAGAATGGCATTTTCAAATTAAATGGTACTACAAATTAGATATAGGTCAGTATGAGAATTAACAGCAGATTTGCATCAAAAAAGCTATCTAAAATGGGTAAGTCTGCTTATATAGGTAGGTTCTTAATAGATCACACGATAAAATTACGCTGTTGTAGTCAACGGGGATGAAAAATTTTCAAAATGTTATTTGTCAGGATTTTACTGTTTTTGTAGTAACTCCTCTGCAGGTCTAGGGTAAACAAGGAAAATTCCAAAATATACAGCAACCTCACATCTAAGCCATTAATCTGAGATGTGGGAGATTTAAGCAGCCTGAACATAATTTCTCTGAACCTTGTTAACCACCTGAAACTTCTGCAGCAAGGCAGCCCAACAGTGGTACTCCAAACAAAATTCAGCAGTGGGGAATTTTAGGGACAGTTCATTCCTAGAGCTGGTTTGGCTTGCATTTATTTTGTGTATATTGACAGAATCAACTGTCACCCACCCTCAGAAAAAGTCCTCCTAGGTTTTAGTCTGTTTTATTGTTGTTTTTAATTAAATTTGCTTTTTTCCTCCCTTTTTGATAGACATGCAATATTAAGTGTTACTGCTCTTAGAGCCATGGCAGAAAATGCAGCTGAGGATGTAATTTTAAAAATGCTTGTTTTGCAGTTCCAGCTATGATGCAATTATCCACATTTTATTCCAAATTGTCATTTTTACTAGGAATACGGTAGCCAACAGTACAGAAGACCTGTTATACAAAACCAGCAGTTCAGTAATATATTCAGTTAGCAACCTTGTAAGCTTCATAACATGTCTAGGTAAATTCCCCTGGAAGAAAATGTTGCCCATAATGGTTATACACAATGGAATCTACTTATACCTGAATTTATTTTTTTGATAGTTATTTGAACTAATTAAGAAAAAAGCTGAATAAATAATGAATATTTTATTTGTCAAGGGATAATTGTAGCGGGACATTTCCCTCCTTTTCAGATAAATTATTTCACATAAATATTTTCCAAAATAATCTACTTCACTGAAAATTTTAGGCACTTCTTTGTTCAATATGCAGACTTTGATAAATATTATAAACATTCTAAAACATTTCCCCAAATAAGCTGAGAGTATTCCATGGTTTACATATATCTTAAATTTGAAAGTAAAAAGATGTGCTTATTAGCCAGTAATGATACTGATTTATGCTGACTCAGACATTGGTCCTTTACAGATATTTTCTGAGTATATTCTCTGTAGGTTCAAAACTATTGTTAACACATTCTTAAATGGAAACATATCAAAAGATAAATACATGGCTTCTCTCCCTCACTTATGCACATATACAAAGAAGCCAACTATAGAAAATGGTCATTGAGGCTTTCAAATTACAGAAATGTATGTGGTTGTAAAATCTACTTTTTTGTCCACCTAGAGAGATGAAATCCGGAACATCTCTAAGGATCCAAAAATTTCTAAATGCCTTTGTTGTCAGAGAAAACCTACACTTTCAAGTTATCCTCCACATCAGCCTATGGGTACTTCAAAGGTTTCTATCTACCTTTTGAAGTATCTATATCCATATCCAATGCTAAAGCTTTTCTAAGTGGAGACTGGCAGCTGCAAAAATAGATTGTAAATCTGGTTTCAGCTAGACTGTAAGTAGATTTAAAGACATATTTTAAAAAGTCCTGAGAGCCTGTCTTGATTACTGTGCCAAGAATTTCTACCTTTACGCTTTCACTCAGTAACTCCATTCCCTAGTGGCCCATCAGAAACCTCTCTGCTCCTCATCACCTTTGCCTTAATGCTTCTTAAGAAAAAACAGTGCTGGATATGAAGTCCCTAATGTATACTGACTCCAATGAAAGGCTGGAGCAAATGGTCAATGCTTTATCTGTAGATAAAAATACAACTATTCTTTCCATGTGCTTCCATATTGATAGCAATAGAAAGGAGATAAACACACTGTGCTGTATTGTTTAATTCTATTATAACAAGCCACTGCTGTGGACTGCATTCTTCCACTCTTACCCAAAATGACCAGAAGCTTGCTCTGTTATTTTGGTGTTCACACTTGAGTCTTCAGTCTATGCCATCTTCAGGGTACAAAGCAACATTAAAAACTGATGAACCTAGTTAATTCATCTCTATCCATATCTGTAGATAGCAAATTGCTTTATGAAGAGAACAGTCATAGTTACCCTATTACACAGAGGAAAAACTAAAGTTACATCATAGAGGTTTGTAACCTCTTTAAGGTTTAAATGTTCTTTTCAGGCCATCAGGTATGCCAATGTGAGGGCAAGAACCTTAAAGCTCAGATACTCAGATGAGTTACCACATCAGTAAATCCACAGTGGTTTTTAGTCCATGGCATCCAATATTTGGAAAGAACAGTTATTTGCTACAGCTAGCTTTTACCACAAGGTTTCTTGTTTGAATATCTCAACTCGTACTCTTCTGAGCCTGAGCCTAGTACGTAAATTGCTAGCCCTTTCTACAACGTGAGTTTCTGTTATTGTAGAAGGCATTTTGAGGGACAATTTTCCCATGCAGAAGGAGAAGGGATTTTGCAAAGCACCTAATAATGACCACAAACACCATTGCACATTGAGAATTCCTACCTATAAATAAGGGAAAACAGATAATGACTTATGTCTTGTCTATTAAGTCTCAAAGAAAAAAGAACTTCTGGAACACTCTTACTGGGAATTGATTTTAATGCTGCATTTAAGAGTTTGCTGTGGTTCTCTATTTGACTGTAATGTTTGGTAAAGCTTGATTCAGCATATTCCTAAAACGTGTAATTATTTTGAGCTATATCTTAATAGGCCTTCAAAGGAATGATGTCAGATAATTTTGTAAAATATGGGTCGCACTTACGTCAAATTTATCAGCGTTTAAAATAGATAAGTGTCAGTGCTGGCAGGAGACTTGCTTTCTTCCTGGAAGAGTATTTTACTTTTGTTTCTTTTTTTTTTTTTTGGAAGTAGCAGAAGAGAAAGTCACCATAGGAGGACCAGTTAAGATACTCTGGGTAAGCCTGTAGCATTTTGAAAGCTTGTCTGGTTGTTGATGGGATGTTGAAATGTTCTTGTTTTTTTCTTAAGTGAGCATAAGAAATTACTACTTTTGTACCTGTGGCTTGCTGCTCTTGCTCCTCATTTTTGCCTGATCAGTGTTTCAAAGGAGTGATTCCAGTCATGTTTTTTTCAGAGGTATGAATTCCTTCTTTGGCCCTTATTGATTCTCTTTTCAGGAACATGGATTCTGTACTGCTGTACGGTGGTGAAGGATTTATCCCACATGAAATTACCTGCAATGTAGGTATATTAAATTCATAGAAGTTTTATACTACTTTTAAGGAAGCGTAGTGAGGTTTTAGGAAAAAATGTAAACATGGAAAAAACAAACCAGTCTCTTTTCTTGTTTCTTGTTGAAGCTTACTATTGAATCATACATATATGGTTTTGTGCTATAGTGTTTTCACAGGGAAAAAATGTCTTAATGTTTAGACAGTACATAATGATTTACCAGTAATAATATTTACATATTATTTTATTAGTAACATCATGATGCCAAAACAGTTATTGAAAAATAATTATTAATAATGAAATTAATAGTAATAAGAATTCACTGGAGTAACAGTAACATCTGGCTTCCTTCTTTATGATATCCATTATGATTAGGCTGTAAAGTCTAAACAAATTTAATCAATGATAAAAATAAACATTGCAATATGTTCTGAAAGGTGCAGTTGCTGTACTATTACAGCCCTATTGTCTAGGGCTATTTTCCCTAGTTTCCTAAGTTTGTTTATTGCACTAAAGTGTAGCAGTTGACAGTCATGGAAAGATGGTCTCACCTGAAAAATGTTATAGGGCAAAAATGTAGCACCCTTGCGCTGGGCCTGAATTGCTTTCCCAAATAGCAGTGCTCTTCTATTCAGGATTTCAAATATTTGACAAATTTGAGTCATGTTTTTAAGCCTAGCTCTCTTTCCAGCACACCATTTAAATGGAAATTCTCATTGAAAAATGAAGCATTAAGTATAAGAAAGCACTAAGTTGTTTTGTTGAATAACAAGCCTAAAATCTGTCCTGTGCTGGTATGTTAAGGATGAGGTGCACTTTTGAGGAGAAAGCACAGGCATAAACTTCTATATGACTTGAGCTGTGATTCACCACAGAGCAGAGAGAGTAGTCTGTGTATTTCCAACACCTAAGGTGTCTATTGCTGGTACGGCTTCTAACTGAGAGACTCTTTGGGAAGAGGATTCAAGATACATGATGCATTTAGCCTCAGAAGAATGTCTCCTAGGAACTCTGCAGAAATTTTAAGTATCCTGTTCCAGACTATGCTGCGGTAGAGTCTGTGTTACAAGCCTGCTAGAAAGTTTTGCTTATTCAGCATCTAGATATGTCAGCTTCAAAAATGATATTTTAGCTCCGGGGTCAGCAGCTAGACCCTGCTCCATTAAGATACTCTAGTTAAGAGCTCTCAGCACCCTCTTCTTGCCTTCTCCCCAGCACAGTAACAGGGAAAGTAACAGGGGTCTCTGCAAGCAGTGTGCAATTCACGTAACGGTATTTCAAATCAAATGAGCCCTGTTCTCAGCTCCCTGGAGTTAATTGAATTTCATGTTTGCAGGATTCTTTTACATCGCAATTGATGTTAAGGTTTCCCCTACTTTTTTCTTGAAGTCTTTGAATATTCTTGGCTTTCTTCTGCGTTTTATATTTAAGGCTTTTTTACTTTCACTATCTGGAAAATTTCCAAACCTAATAGTTCTGCTGCCCATTAGCATGTCGAACCATTTCATTTCCACAAGAGCTTCTATACCATAATTCATTTAACTTACTTTGTCCTATAAATAAGGGTGAATTTCTTACATGCACTTCCCATTAGGGAAACACCACAAACAATCTGATATTCAGGAATACTCTTTGTCTGCAGTAGGCATTACAGTTGGATGAAAAACCTGGAGGAAGACTTTTTCTGAATTAAAAAGTCAAACTCGGTGACAATTTTTTTTTCCCTGAAGTTTGGGTCCCCTCGTCAAACTGTTCCTGGTAGGGGCAGGGGAACCTCTGAAAAGCTAAAATACTAATTTCAGAGTTTTCTAATTCAATATTCAGGCATTTTATATTCAGAACTCCTTTTCATGATGAAATTTCCCAAGCTTTTTTTATTTTAGAAAAAATAAAAATATTCAACCCAACCAAATATATTTCTTTACTACATATTGGATACTTTTAACATCTTATTGTTAAGATACGCCACAAAGTCATGGTCACAAAACTAAGACCTACAACTCTATTGCCCAAAATTCTGCTTATCATCAGATATATCTGGAAATCCTTCCTTGAATATCTTGGGAAATACATGGTTGGAAACACTAAAATTGCAGCAAAAGTAGAAATGTTGTAAATAAATGTCATATCCTCTATGGTTAAAGGTACAAAGGTTTTACTCCAGTGTCTATATTTTAGCTAATGTGTAGAAGGAGGATACTGAAAATTGTTATGGATTGTCTGTGGTTGTTATCAATGTAATAAAAGCTATTCTTCCCAGAGACACTAATGTTTACTAAAGCCCTCCACTCAGAAAAACCATTGAACCTGCTCTGGCTAAAGCACCATCTTTTCTGTTTCCCTTTTCGTTGGGAGAAACAAGTACCTGCAGCCCATGTAGTACCTAGAGCAGGAATAAAATGGTTACCAATCTGTCAAGCCCTTGGTGGGTCACAGAGAGGCAAACACAAAAGCACTTTAATCTCATTTGCATTCTGTATAATCAAAATGGCCCTTAGGGGTGAATAGATTACACTATAACTAATCCTAAAAAGTTTTTTAAAAAGTAGGGCAAGCCCTGCAAAAAATAATCATATTAGAGCTGAAGTGATGAGATATTTTTGCTTAAGGAGGATCATTTTGATGTTCTGAGCTTTTACTCTGCATTTCTTTAATGCTTTCGACTTTTCTCTAATAGCCAAGAGGGTTAAAATCCTTTTTTTTTTTTCCCTCCCTTCCACTGACATTTTTTGCAGTCTTTTAGCAAAGCCCATGACCTGGGCTTTAAGAAAAATGTTATATATGATGAGGATCATAATAAAATTGAGAGATTTACTTTTAAATTCAGGCTTCATAGAAAAGAATAATTATTTTTCCAGAAGCATACAGGAAGTAGTACACACACATATATATGTATGTGTGCACGTGTGCGTGTGTATACATACAAAAATGAATCAGTAACTCCTGCCTATGTCCATTGGGGACAGTATGTATGACTGTTTTCTTGAAGTACCTCAAATTCTTTTGTTTGTAGCTTAAAGACTATATTTAAAACTTTTGTCTCTGGGATGCAAAGTTTTAGCCTGTCAGATACATCATTTCTCAATATTTTATTTTATTGAATAACTCAGTACTATGTGCTTTCAGTAAAGGTTTCTTGCAAGTTAATTTGCAGAAATTTTCCTAGCCTGCTCTGAAAGTCTGATATATAGATTGAGTAGACTTTGTTCTATTATACCAGTTTCTAGATTCTGTAATCTTTTAATAACCTCTTCAACTGTTATCTATTCTGCTCCTAATTCCTCATCTTACTGCCTTTATAATCTGATTCCTAGAGCAGGCAAATCTCTACCTTCCTCAATTTTTAAAGTATTGAAATAATGATTTATTTTTCCTTCTCTTTTGTGTATTATTCATCATTTCCTCCTAACTGGATTTTTTTTATCCAAGCTTTTTCTGTGCACATTTATAAAAATCATTGCAGCAGAAATAACTCAAGCTATTGCTAGCTCTCAGCCTTACCACAATGTACTGCCGGGTCTGCAGTGTGGAGCAGGGGAAGTTTAGGCTCAGCTATGACCTCTTGAACTGTCACAAGAAGTAGTAATTTGGTTGATAACACCAATTCTTCTGAGTCAGTTGCAATTCCTTTTTCTAGGGACCACTGAGCTGAAAATGGACCTTTTTATTGAATATTAGCCTAAAGGACTAATCACTCCAGTCATTAAAGGTCCCTTTGCAGTTTTCCTAAGAATAGATTTGTTCAGACTGCTTCCTGGCTGTAATTCAGTTGCCTTTTCTCTTATATTGTTCTTTTTCCTAAATATTCTTCTATTTCCAACTTAATACACAAATCAGCCACGTTTCAGTGCTGCTTTCTGGCCTGACACAGCCGCTGTCTTCCACCCCTTTGCTGGCTTTTTCAAGGTTCCACTAACTGGCTCTCACAGAGTCCTTTCTTTACAGGTGGCACTTCCTTGCACTCTTCAATAGGACAACCATCATTAGAGTCACTGCCAGTGACAGTAAAGAGAAAAATAAGCCCAAGAGAAATTTTTCTGGGACAAAAGCTATCGGCTACTAGGGCTTAGCCCACTGGCCAGCAAATTCAATGGGAGTCACTTCACTGATACTAACCAGCAATATATCAAATCTATAGAACTATAGGTTATACTGAGCCCAGACAGTGGCTGTGCTGCTTTGCTTGATGAGAGCAGGTGCTGGAAATCCCTTAGCACTGAACTGCTTCAGAAAAGAAATACTCAGGTTCCCCTAGAAGGTTGTAATCTCTTCACCATATTGCAATTCCTTGGATTAAATTTGCATAACGTATGCTGACATTGTGTTAATCAGTGCTCGAGATATGTACAGTACAGACAATACGAGTTTTTCAATCTAGTAAACAAGTAATTTCTGTATTTTGACAAGAACTGACTGAGGCCAAAAAAACATCTGGAAATTATCTGGCCATATTATTTCTCCATGTGCAAGATTCATAACATTTTCACAGAATGAGATCAGCCATGACTTAAAAAAAAAGAGAAATCCTGGTCAGGTCTGGGGGAATTTTTTTTACTCTACCATGAAGGCTTCTGAATCTGTTAACTAACCTTTGTCATGTTTTACCTTTCACAGCTTGCAACAATGTTCCAAGAGTTCATAGCTTTCTTTAACAACAACAACAACAACGAATTAAAAATCAAAATCGAAAGTCTTTATTTGATTAAAATCTTTAGACATAGTGGTTAGTACAGCTTTTTTAAGACTTTATTAATTTCTTCCTATATTGCATATAGCTTATTCGAGTAATGCAATTTACAGTAGTTTTCTTGAATATTTCTTCCTCATCTTAACTGAAGAACCAGAATCTGATCAGCTGAAAAATCTGAATTAACAATGTGCCTTTATCAGCTTCTGACTTGCACCTATTTAAAAATGCTACCACTGCACTCTAGTTAAAAATTAGATTCCTTTGTGCTTTCAAACAATTAACCAATGCCCAACTTGGTTTTCCAGCCAAAGAACAAAGTGTTATTACCTCCTGCATTCAATCAAATTTATCTTCAAATATTACTTAATTCCCTTCCAGATTAAGTGAGTATCTGAGTGACAAATGTCTTTTAGCTGTGCTGAAATTCTGGTATTCATCTTCCTTCTTCTAACATGCTGCATTTGTTTTAACAGAGACATTTCTCTTTTATAATATGCAATCTGAAGCTGAATTCTCTAAGAATGCATTGTCTGGGTCCTAGTCTATTCTTCTTCACAAAATCACAGTTCTTTGTGTGTACTTTTTTAGCATGTCCCAGACTTTATTCTCGTCGTTTTCCTCTGAAATTACTGGTCACTCTGGTAGATACTGCAGTTTGTGAAATGCTCTGAGCAAATAGCTTGTCTCAGCTATGAACTGCTTTATGCCTTACTCTAGATCCTGGGGAAGGAAGTTCACAAGGAAATCCTTTATGCATAAAAGGCTACTACTGTCATGTTGACTGCTGTACTCAGAGAGGCAGGACTAGCAGTATCATTAAATGTTCCACATAGGTTGTAAATAGATTAAGCTCTTGGCACCCAACCTTTTCCAAATTAGTTAACATGCAGAATGAAAGTATATTTAAAGGAGGTAGCAAAGATGGTCAAGCCACCCTCATCCGTGACTCAGCACCTATCAAAGTCCACACCAGCAACTTGTTCCACTGATGCGGCACTAGCACATAACTGAATGATTTGAGGCAGGGGTAGGTGTCCCTGCCTGTTATGGAAGTCTACCTATAAGAGGACACAGCGGGCTGTCAGCATGATCTTTCCTGCCAAGGATCCCCGCCAAGGTTTAAAAATGGTTTGAGTATCAAGGCTGCAAGTGAGAGAATGCCAGAATTCAGGTCACTCAGGAGTCTTTAATCCACTCACTCTCGTTGCCCATATGTTTTGTCATAGCCTTAAATTACAAAATCAGAAATTTTTCCCAGGGATTTTTCCCCTTAAATTGTATAGGACTGACCTGGTCTGAGTGAGGAAGTGGTGCACAGTTATCTCTACAAAATGCTGGATTTCCTTGCTGCATCTGTGGAAAGACGCATCATAAACAGGGGAGAATGCTTCAGAAAGAGAAAGGATGATCCAGCCACAAGGAAGAGTTTATATGTGATGTTAGGTACTATAATCAAACAGCATTTTTACAAGTATTCACCAGTTATTTCCTCATTTTCTCACTGTTTGGCTTGCAATTTGGATGCACTTTGCAGAAGTGCTAAGCACTCATTGTTGCAACTGAAATCAGTGGGATACATGCTTTGAATATTTGATGTGCAGTAATATGTAGCCACATTCCTAATTTTGAGCTAATTAACCTTCTGAGAGGTCCTACCACGTAATGCTGTATAGACATATACACAACGGGTTTAACAGTGCTACGTGCCTTGAAAAGTCAGGTTGTAAGTGTCTATTATTGGGCACTAAAATTAATAGATAATCAATTTCCTTCTCAGCCTCAATTCCCTTATCTGAAAATTGAGACTAGTAGCAGCCCCTTATCTCACATGAATAGCACTGAAGTTTATTAGTGACAGTGAAACACTATAAAACTCTACAGATTAAAAAAAAAAAAAAAGATGGCATTCAGAACAGACGATGAAATTAACGGTGAAAGGATCATTTTATTTTCAGTATTCCTCCTTGACAGCATTTGGGAGCACACATTGACCAGAGAGTAGAGTGATGCAGAAGAATCTGGAAAGAAAGCTGTATAATGAATTAAAGACGACAATAGTGTTCGCGGGTAGGAATCAGAGCGGGTGTTGAAATGACTGTTAACCTGAATTCTGATATTTTCTAACTTTTGAGTATTTAACTTGACAACGGTAGCAATATTTTTCTAAGGTCTTCTCAAGTGCAGATTCACTTCAAGGGAAGAGGACAATTGAACATATCCTGGCCTGTTCCTCCTCCACTGGTACCATCTGTGTGTATTTGAATGGTACCCTGTGAATGCAGGGTGCATTCTGCCCCAGATTCCCAAAGGTGCATATCTCTGCTCTTCATATTTAATTATGAAAATCAGATGCTTTTGTTTTTCCATAGCACAGGTATATGAGAAGCACAGTAGAAAACAATCCTTTCCTCATCAGTGCTTTCTCTGGAATTTTTTGGTCCTTTCTAAAGTAGTCTTTCTTTGTATGCCATTTCTGGCACAGGCAGTTCTAGATAGAAGGTAACTATTTTATAACTGGCAGCTTAAGTAAGTTTTCCATCAATTTTACCGTACCTTCTGGTAGGTGTATTTTCCACAAATTATACTTCTCTTCTTACAGGAGAGCTGGCACATCTTTACAGTACTGCTTGAATTTTTTGTGATTTCTGCCAATCCAAATTTCACAGGGCGCAGGAGCAATAAATTCTACCTTGTAATAGATGACTGGAATTTAAATCGACGTTTGGCTTTTAGCCCCTACTCTCGTCAGCATTAAAAAGTAACTACTTGCCAGTATAAACCATGGAGTTACCATAGCTGTTTTCTTACTCAAATGTAGACTAAAGATGGGTGTCTCAGTACTGAAAGGACAAATGATGGCCTGTTAAAAGCTTTTATTGCCTTTTCCCCTGCCCCAGCACACATGCACATATGCGCACACACTCTCCAGCATCAGATCTTCATTCTGCTATGCAGAACTCATGAACACCTCATGTGTCTATTTTCCTTCCTATATTGCCTGTAGACAGTAGTTTTCTCACTCATTCTCATCGTTCTCTTGGGTTCTTGACCTCCTTGGAGGTTTTCACCCCCAGGTCACAATCCTGTGCTGTTCTTAGTTCAAGCTTCTGTGCTACCTGAGGCGACATTTGATGCTCCTCTAACCTTACCCAGACAGTTTCAGCTATTTTTTACTGCTGGTGGGTTGCTGCTCAATTGTTTGCTGGCAATGCTTGGCAGCAAGAGCTGATACTGTTACTCTTTATTACAGAACTGAATATATCTGCTATAAAATCAATAATACCGGGGCTGTCCATTAAGAGGGCAGGCAATGGAGATAGGATAGCATATCGGTAGTATGTACTAATACATTCCGCGTGTTCCTGGCTCAGGTATGATTTTTAAATGTATATCTTCTTCTGAGTGATCTTTGTTTTGTTATACTAGGCTTTGACTCAGATTTTATCCATCCCAAAATAAAGCTGCTGCAAAACCATAGAAGTAAAGAGCAACTCTAATGCAATTACCTATTAATGTTATCCTGTTCCCAATATGAAAATGCTAAATTCTGAAAAGAAGCTTTTAGCTGCAATCTGTGGGATTTATCTCCAAACAAGTAGGAGATACAGTTAGGTGAGTACTGTTCATCAATCCGTTGTGCTGTTTAACTCCTACTAAGTCCTTTTTCATCAGGTGTAACTCTCTTTATAGCTATCACAGCACTATATGACTGAACTGTTCATTATCTAGCTTGATTTATTTATTTTGCATACAATTTTTTGGCCACCAGACTTAGCTGTACATGCATAATCTCCATATAGTCATCTTAATTGTCACTGCTTTCTCACTTTTTACCCAGCAAGGACTGAAAATGCTGGGGGTGAAGAAACATTTCATGTAACTCTGCAGCCAGCTGTCTGCCTGAGTTAGCACTGATGGGCTCCTCAGAGAGCAAGCCTTATCCTGCCTGATCTGCCTCGTAAACTGTCAGGATAGGAAGTACAAAGTTGAAAACAGAGAGGTACTTTCATTCTCAGCTCCGCAATGTAATTTTTCCAGAAATAACTGAACTTGATTTACTGAATCTATAGAGAGTTGAAAAGCATTTTGCAGATTTTAAGTCCAGCAACAGTGGAATATCTATAACTCTACCAGTTGAGAGAACCCACCTGTGCACAGAATTTACTTTTAGATAATGTACTACTTCACACTTTAAAGGGAAAAAAAAGAGAGAGAAAAGACAAAGAAACATGATCCAATACAAATTGCACAGGCTATTTCAAAATACAACGCAAAAGATTAATTATCTATTACTCTTATTTCCTAATTTTTTGAGAACTATGGAAATAGGCAATTGAACATATCTTTATGTTATGCTGAACAAATGGAATTGCTACCAGTATTTAAGAATTTGTTATGGCCCAAAAAATTCTACTCTAGTACTCTGATCATCTCTTTTTCTAGGAAAAAAAAAATTTATAAAGCACAGAAGCCAAGAAAAAAAATCGCCATCCAGGCTTTCATGTATTTAAACATAGTTGTTTCTGATATTTAAAAAGAAACAATTTGCCATCATCATTCATTGCCACGCTAAGGATTTAGACTGTTTTCAAAAACTTCAGTCAAGTGATTGAATCTTTAAATCCAAAGTGATCAAAAACTAATCACAAATCTTGTCAGATTTAGACATGCAAAATCAGACTCTAAGCATTTTGCTGAGAGTTCATAGGAAAGAAGTAGGAGACTAAAATAAGTTTTGGCTCATTCATTATTACAGTGTTATCATGAATTGTATCAAACAGTTGTTTGGGAGTCAAAGTTCTTATATACAGATGCTAGCATTTCAGATACCATAATTCACATTCACGTCAACGGCAGGCATTCAGCCTAGGTGGTATTAGGCTTCCTGTGGTGCACTCAAGATAGACAGAGTTCATAAAAGACTTCCTTATTTTGACACCTTGTGCATATTTCCAAATGTCTGACCCTGGAGCTGATCAATACAAGCAATATTCCATGTTAAGTGAAGGAGGATATGCTAGAAAAATTGGTTTTTTGAAAATCTCACAAGGCACTTTACCTGCTACTGAAGGACTCTGTTGAGGGAAGCTTATGACACAGGTAGAAGACACCTTACATATACCTGATTAAATTATAAGGTTTGGTGCCAGGGCTTTATATTAAAATATTTGTTGTATAATGAAAGCTAGATTATTTTAAGTTGTTCTGGACTGCTTACATGACTGTAACATTATTTTCTGTTCATTAATTAGTTGATTAAGATCAGAGGTTCAATAAGACGAATTCCCTATTAGATTTCCAGAGAGCGTCTTTGAGACGCTCTCAAAGCGTCTCAAAATATGGTCAGATGAGAGAAAGAGAATACCACAAAAAACCATTATAGGACAGGGACTGTCATTTGTGTTTGTTTATAAGGGTATATACCTGTCCATCAGGTATATTAGCCTAGTCAAAGGACTTAAACTACTGGTATAATATAAACGCTAAGTAATAACAGTAACTTCTAGGCCAGTGTGTGAATGTATTCACTTACTGAAAACAAAAAAGCTGAGAAATGAGATGAGTTAGGCTGTCACATGACCATTGCTAGCTGCCTTGAAGATGAGGAGCATAGGAGAGGGAAAAGTGGGAATACACTAGGTGTCATGTACTATGTTCCCTCACTTTATCACCTACCGTGACAAAGGAAAAATCAAGGACCCAGTATTTATTTTTCCCCCACATTTAGTAGACACAAATTCTGGCTGTGTTAGTCATTTTCTCATAAGGCTCTCTTTCACTGAGCTGACCTTTCAAACTCCTGTATACAGGAGATCAATCACTTGGATTTTGGACCACACTTCCTCCACCCATCCATCCTCCCTAGAGAGCCAGTACTGAATAGTAGAAGAGGATTAATCCAAACAAGCCACGCAGATGTTAGAGAAACGTTTCCTCCTACTCAGTCACCTTCTGCCTGAAACTTATCTTTACCGCAGATGTCCCTTTCCGTTTGTCAGGCATGTCAATTTACGATTTAAATATGTATCATTTATCTAGTACTGAAGATTGTCCCAAAATTGTAGTGAGGGAGTTAGTTGAAAAAGACTCAAACAGTCTCGATGCAAGCAAGAGAAGTTTGAAATCATGACAAGCAAAGTACAGGAATAAAACTTAGCTTTACCAGCAGACCACATTTAAGTTGCAGGCTTTAAGGATGATGCTATTATGACAGGGCTGGTATTCTTGAAGATAAATTTATATTTTAAGTTTGTCCATTTTTACATAGGCTTTTTTTTACCATGGTGTAGGGATTTTGTAAAATTAATTAAAAGGCGTATTTGTCTTATTCTAGACATGTCATGGACAGATCACCCCAGGAAGACACCTTGGCTCTATTGAATTGCATGGGGAAGTACGACAGACCTCACCGGAGTCAGTGTTTCGCCTTTTACATGAGTGAGAAGGGGAGGGGAGGGGAGGCGAGGTGAAAAGCACTAAGAATATCTGTGGTTTCTGTTTATCCCTTAACTCTGAAGAGCCAATATACAATAAAGTAGGAATATAGACCACATGGGAACAAGAGATAGAGATGACTGAAAGCAGATACTGTTAGGAAGTGCCGGAAAAATCCCTAGGAGAAAATCTGCAGATCTCTAGATTTAAGGTGTGCGTAAAGGAGCAGTTACTGAGGGAAAATGGCCATAGCGTTACGGAGCTATTCTGGAAGAGTGGCTATCTGGAGGCTGGCAGTGTCAGAAAACAGCGTTTACCCTGAGCAGGAGTGAAGCAGTGCAGTGGCGAAGTGCCATCCTGCATATATTCGGACTGGACGAGGTGATGGATAGGCCCATTATTTTTTAGCTTCATTGCTGAGAAGTCACAGCGCTGCATTGTTTTGTGATGTGACGCTGCTCCACTAGGATCTGTGCTGTGTCAGTGAAGTAATTTGATATTCACTATCTAACATTTGCCTGGTATTGCTTAACAGTCAGTGCTTTCTGGTATCAAACACCCTCTATCAGTTTAAAATATTAGGCTTGAGATGAAAATCATAAATTTCCGTCACTGCTACATCCATAAAGTTTTCTGCTGCCAAAAACCGTGAATAAACATATTTAGGCAGTTTCATAGCACTATTGTGAGCAGAAAAGGTAGTTTGCACTGAAAAATCTCATTTCCTCTAGAGAGTTAGTTTTACTACCAACAATTGAACAATGGGAAATAGAAAAATTGAGCAATGGAAGTCTTTGTTGCAGGTAGAAATTCACTTTAAAATGACATTCATTTAAAATAATTTGCTTTGAAATTAAAAAGGCTTCTGCTGTGTTTGCCACATTTAAAATAGATATATAGATAGATAGATAAAACAATTAGACTTTCTTTCTGGGGTAGATAAAAGTTTAATAGATGAAACACCGCAAGTCACTAGCTGATTACTTCTTAACCTAACTTAGTGCCCCACTGCAAAATTCAGTTCTCCATTGCAAATACAGCAAAGCTTAGAGATTTTCAGAGGTAAGGATATGGCTTTCATCACTTTTAAGTGCATATAAATGTTTAAGGGTATATATAATATTTAAGAGTAAATATTAGGGTTTTGTGTAGGTCAAATCTGAATACGATTTGCTACAGTATAAAAATGAGAATACAAAATTTGGAAGAGTTATAAATAATTGTTTAATTTTAGATGACTCAGGAACAGATAATAAGATGTGTCCTTCACATATTCCCAAAAATAACTCTCTCGGCTTGACAGAGCATGAGTAATTGTAAACTAAATATAACAGCATAGAACTATGCAGACCACCGCTATTTTCACAGACAAAACAACTGGGTTACAATAATATTAAATGTCTGGTTGAGGATGCCAAATTTCTTCTTTCACGACCTAAGCTACAGCAGTTGATAAGTTTTGGTAGTACTCATGGCCTTCAATGGAGAAAAGTCAGAGGAGCATATTATAAAAATTGATTTCTGGGTATAAGCATATATTGTTGCATGATGCCACATGAAAACAGTAGGGATCCTGAAGCAGTACGGTATCATCAGCAAGGGTAGTTAGCCCAGGACAAGTGCCGAGCTCCTTTCTGCACCTGACATAGGTAATTCAGAATTAATTCAGCTGCCTTTAGACAGCGCTAAATCCTGCCGTGTTGATATACCTGTCACTTCTTATCTATCCCTGTGTCTTCCAAAAAGTACAAGTAGGTTTGCAGACACCACAGGTAAAGTCAGAGCTCATGTAAACAAGTATGTCAGTGAATGTGCTGCACCTACATTTGTGTGCTGTCTGCCCCAGACCTGCTGAAGTGTCAAGGCATAAATTAAATTAAGACCTGCATGTGTTTTTCCTTAGGTAATCTACGTACTTAATTCATTGATTCTTTTTCATTTCCAACCTATGTGACACCTGTTTATGATATACTGTTCTCATACTGTAAATCAGTGATATATTTAATGCTAGGCAAGTCATACAAATAAACTTTGTTTCTAGATATTACAGAGTCAAGTGAAGACCAGAAGACCAGTGAATGCTCAGACTTAGAATCTATCATCTATGCAATTATGTTCTTTAACTAGCTTGAAACTAGCCTACTGAAACATGCTGATAGCGTTTTATTTGTCAACAGAAATCACTGAATGATTCTGCACACGATCTGATGTGCAAAGTGGATCGACAGAAAATTGAACTGATACAGCTAGAGGTCAGTGAGCTGGAATTTGGAGGACAGGATAAGAAGACAGAACTGAGGGACATGTGAAGGGACCGTAGGAGATATTTGCATAAATTCAGTCTCAGAAATTGATAGGAACATAACTTCATAAGCAGCATGGAGCTCAGTGCATATTGCAGAAGTCCAACATGGTGGTAAAATACTCAGACGGGTTACCCTGCACCAAACTATATGCCTCTGTGCGTTGGTGGCACCCAAGAACATTGTTTCATGGGAGTGTTGGTGGTGATATCGGCTTAAGTAAGCCTATATTACAGTACACTGTTAGATTTACTTCAGCTATTTTGATTTTCCTGTTACGCTGTGTTGGATGAAAAATTGCTGACAAGTTTATGTTTATGGATCTCACAAAATAAGGGAGTCTCAGAAGGACTGCAGTTAGTGTGTAAACAGGGAAGGTTCTATCAGCATTATCATGATGAACAGCTAAAGCCATAGGTTTAGAAATTAGCCGTTAAAAATATCCCTCTGGTGAAACCTGGAAAAACTATACCTTTAATGTTATTTTTACAGGGATATATGATGTTTATAAGCTGCCTGGTGGCTTAGCTACCTTACCATTCTATATTCAGCCGCTACTTGTAAGCAATACCTTTACTGCTGAAATAAGAGGTGATAAGAGGAGATGTGACATTAAGAAGATGAGATGATTAGAAGAAATCATTTTTTTCAGTTCAAAATAACGTCTTGTTTAGAAATGCAAACTGATTCTAATAAAAAGGAGTTAAAGTTATAATAAAAATGAAATATTTCTAAAATATCAAAATATTTCCAGCAACACAAACCAAACATTGATTAGGGTTGCTGGTATTTCATATTGTGGCATTTTTCATTTTTCAATCACTTTTCAATAACACCTAAATAAGATGTTATTTTGAACGGAAAAACTTGGACAGACATATTTACAGAATTTTGCGAACTCTTGTGAGGCTGAAAATTTATTTCCCACCAGCTTGTACAGTCACAGTTTAAATGCACTAGCTTAAATCTTTTTACTTCCTCAAAAAAAATTAAAAAATAATTTATGCTAGTTCTTCCAAAACATTTCGTTTGTGAATATTCCATCCACATCCCAATGACAGATGGAACTATCTTTGCCAAGCAGCTTCTGGCCCCTCACCATGACAAATATTTGTCAGCCCAGGGAGTAGGGCGCTATCCAAATTGGATCAACACCAGTATTGCCACCTCTTCAAGCACACGGTTCCTCAGGTAGTACCTGACTATCAGCAGTGGGTAAAGGAGAGGTGCAAAAGATGTTTCCAGAGTTCATTGATATTTTTACGTAATTCGTTAATAACCTTTGTTTTTTGTTCTTTGCTCTAGTTACTGAAGAGAGAGTATGTTTTCTTTTCCCCTGTGCTTAGTAAACTGACTGTGATGGCCTATACCCTTTCCCAGTGGTGATGTTACCACTCTCTTTATGAACAAAGATTTCTCACAGCTGCAAGAGGCACTGCTGTTCCCATCTCTCAAGCAGGTGAGTGAGAGAGGAAAATACAGACGGGAGATTCAACTCCTTTGTGCTCCAGCGTGCTCAACAAAGTAGTACAGATGACACACAGTGAAGACAACTGTCTGTTACCAGTAAAAGTAGACTTTTCCACCCCAGAGATAGGTTGCTAGACCAGTTAAGTATAACTATGCCTCTGTAAGAGTGGTTCCTTTCCTAAGCGGTTCCTGTATTTTCTGCACAGCTACAAGCTACCCATTATACAAAACATTTGTATTACTTCAGATCAGCCCTATAGAAGGATAGGAGGACTTGGAAATATTAGTACCAATACAAAAAGAATCAATCTTGCAAGGAAATCTTGATTACCTTCTTCATCAGACTTACAAAATTAGTAAGTAAAGCAAAGACTATGGGTTTTTAGGCTGAAAAAAAGCATTTAATCCAGTGTGTCATGAAATCCTATTCTCAGAATCATTTTAATTGGTTAAGATATGAACAGAATCATATAGGTCACAAATTAGCTGAAGGGCTATAAACAAAGGAGTGCATACGAGAATCCACTGTGCTGAATGCAAAGTAGAGTGCGATGTTTTTTCCCCCTTGTACAACTCCAGGGTTCAAATCCAGAGAAGTTATTTAACTTCTAGGAAACCACATGTTAATGAACTTCAGCAAGAATTCTAAATTAATGTTTATGGCACCAGAAAGGTGAGAGAAGGAACACACCAGAGCCGAGGCACTAATTCAAAAAAGCCAGTAACAGTGTGCCTTAATCCTCCAACCTTCATGGGCTTAATTTTAAGCACATGCTTAATGAAGCCCGATCGCAAAAGGTCTTTTCCATCTCTCAGTCTTCTGAGCTTCTTGTTCCTCTATGTTCTGTGTGTTAGAGGGGAGCAAAAGGGTCCTCCAACAGAGCAGCTCCTCAGAAAATGAGGGAGCTGAGGTGTGGAGATATTGGTGAGTGCTCTTCCCTCCCCTTCAGATCTGGCAGTGCCGCTATGACAGTAAACTGTGACAGGAATGGAGAAACGTGGCCAGCTGGAGGGGAGCAAAACTGGCAAGCACTGTAGCATTTTCTCTTGTGGAAAATATACTGGAACTTATTGTTGCTTTTCAGAGCCAGGAGAAAATGCAGCCGCAGAAGGAGGCTAAAGAGCAATGAAACAAGCACAGTGAGACACTGGTGTCTCAGCTGCCTTTTTTAAATTGTGGGCTCTTTGCAGTGGGAACAATCTCTTATCTTGCGCAGGGCCAAACACAAAGTCGATGCTTAAAAATTACAACTGTTGGGAGTCAAGGATCAAAGTCCCTTCAGGCAGGGTCTTCCAAGAAACAGCTGACATCGTCAACAGCTTTGGACGGGATGAGCACTACAGGTTTGTCATCTTCTGCGGCTGGCTTTGTGTGGGTGGAGAGGGGGTGGTTTTGAGACTCCTGTGAATTGCATCCCAGTAAATAGGCTACTTGGGGCTGGAGGGAGAGCTGCTTGCTGGAGTCTGAGTCTCCCCAGGATAAGACAGACACACTAAATTGCCCACTGGCAAAGTGGAGAAGAAACCCCCAAGAACTCAAACATTTGTCATTTTTAGATAACATGCTTATGCCAAGTCTAATGACCACAGCACATCCTAACAATCTTCTTGGATTTGCCAAAGGACCAGCATCCAGCAGAGACTAAAAACATTTTGAAGTAAAAACATTTTGAGGTAAACTAAATGGTTTCCTGGGTGCGCATGTCTGGAACTGCAGATGAGATAATGGACAACAAACTAAATCATTAAGCACACTAACTTCTTATTATCTCCTAGCATCCTAATGTAGCTTAAGTACTTAGGTAGCTTATTAGTGGTGTAGCGAATATTAGTGTAATTGAGTTTAACGTTCTGCTTTAGATGACAATGTTACTGTGGGTTTAGTCTTTTTCAGCTTTCTGTGACACTTTGAATACGTTGTGTTGCTTATTGCCCAAATGGAACACTGATTTCTACAGTCCAGACCTCTTCCTAGAATCCTATTCAGGCACCAGTGAATGATTTTTCTTGCAAAAAAGATGACTGTCAGCATCCATACATATCAGATACCACTAAAACCTTTATAATGTTTGTATTTTGTGTTACCGTGGGATTCTCTACTGCTAAATACAAATGTCTTGATGGTATTGTTTAGACAAAGGTAAAATGATTTCATTTCAGATCTGTTCAATAAGGTGTAGCCCTGAATGCAAGCCAGTATGGGTGAGAAGCTTCTTCATTCTTTATTTTGCCGTGAGGATGCTAGCAGCGAGCAGCTTTTCATGACCAAGAAATATAAGAGCTATTTTGCTACCACTGTGGCAAGGGACTTAATGGAAGAATGGCACACACAACCTTTCATCATTCGCGCATCTGTGCAGGGCTAGCCACAATCTTGCCCTCAAAATTATCATGGCACTGACAGAGCCTAATGTGGTGCCTAATATGTCATTTGTTTTGCACATTGATATTATTTAAACAAAGCAGAAAATAGCCTACAGCCAATTTTCATTGGTTATAAAAAAAAAAAAAAACACAACAAAACACAAGTGAGTCTGTGAGCAGTAAAACTAGCGATGCCTGACATTTTTATCTGAAAGTCTCTTCACCCTTGTTTTCTGAGGCCTGTTGAAGGGTGAGCTCATACTGGCGCCTTTTCCCCAGTAGGGATACTGATTGTAGAGCAGTAGCATCTCTTGCCTCTTTTCAGCTACTTGTAAGGGCTTAATAACTTAATAACTTCTCTTCTGTTAGATTTGATCAAAATTGGACAGGAGATTCTAAAGATACTTGGAGGGAGAGTAGCAATAGACACACATATGCCTGCATACGTAGAGTAATCATATAAATGTCATTTCCTTATTAAACCAGAATAAAAACAGTCATCACTGTAAAACACTGTGCATGTAAGATATATCTCATATGCTTCTGCTCCAAATCTAGGACTTTCAGAAAGTTTTTCAAATATGTTTAGGTACCTGCCTAGCTCTACATGATTTCAAAGTATAAGGTCCTATGCTCTTCAGGTATCTACCATTGCACATGCTGTGATATCAAAGCACTTATGGCTTTAGAAAAAGTACTTGCTTGTGTTGTATTTTTTCTGAGACTTATAACAAAGCATTAGAAAATATGTTTACAGGATCCACTACAGGTATGTCCAAACTTCTATATTTGTATCACGTATTGTTTTTAATTGTTTTAATTAAAACTCTAGCTATCACTGGAATACCCACCTTGGACAAGGTGCAATCATTTTTGCTACTTACATTAAGCATGAAAAGGTCTGGCTGCACATGCTAAAGAGATGACTAAATTTCACTGTGCACTGTCCAGCACAAATGGTTTTGAACAGGAACAGGAGTCACTTTTCACACTTAACAGGGGAATTCATCTCTGCTTTTGTTAGTAAAAACAAACAAACAAACAAAAAAGCCTTGATTTTTCAGCCAATTTCACTGTTTGAGGAACCATTACCCTTGACTATCTTATTGTTTTTGTCAAGCAGTACTTGATTCACCAGGAGCAGATGCTGGTTTCAGAATATCTGTATGAATCTTGGAGTAAAAACCATTCCTAGTGAGCAATTAAGTTGTCCTGCACCTTCAAGAAGATGCAGTCTCCCTTGCTTACGATGTTACCCACTTATATCTGGGCTTCTGGAGGTCAGTAACACGAATGCTTGATAAAGGTTCACTTTTACTGTCGTGTTGTCTGCCATGCTGTAGCTCTAGGAAAAAAACAACATTTCTATGTTTTCACATCAGCTCTACAAATTGCAGTGCTGAGCAGGTGTAATTTGATGCAGAGTGTATGAAGTGTTTTCTTCTGACTCAAGTGGGCTGGCTACATATTTCAGAAATAATGGCTACTCTGGAGACAGTGAGACTATGCCGGTTTTAGCGTGACTTAAAGGAAATTAGAAGAGGTCCCATGCTCCTAAAGTCAAAAGGCACTGTGATAGCACTTGGAGGCCTGAACTGGAAGCAGAGCCCTGTAGCACTAGGCACTGTTGAAGCGCACAGCAAAATACAGTCCTCCTGACATGTACAGCTGGAAGTTGAAATGCAAATGCCTTACTCAACTGCATCTTTCTAAAAAGAAAATGGTAAAATTAATAACAGGAATAACAACGATATATACTGAAATGGATTTAGGCTAAGATTAATTTTCTGACCCAGTAAAATCTTCCCTAACTAGCAGTTCTTAAAATATTGTCAGATTCTAAAGAAAGCTTGCATATGCTGACACCAAACTGTAGGAAAAGACATTGCTCTCATTATAAAATAGAAAGAATTTGGCTCTTCATAACTTTTATAAAGGAGTAATAATGTGTAGTTTATGAGAAGTAATGTAAATTATACCTGCAACCCATTAAGCTGCCTTTTGTTAAGAAGCTCTGAAGTGCTGATATAGTCCTGGTATCAGCAAATCTGCCATTTTATTGCAGTTATTCATGGCCCATAGCAATTCAACAGAAAATTAATTAGCATCACCCCACCATAAATCTCAACAGTATTAACTAAAATGCCAGTTCTGTAATCACTTTTCATTAAAGCCAAAAATACTAATTAAAATTGATTTTTGCCTGTGCTTTGGTAAACTGCTGGCAGTGTAAGGATCTCAGCAGTAATGCTGGATGAAGGGAGACCTTTACTTAAGTGGATTTTGTATATTGTCTTATCCCCTTTATAAAGATAACAATGTGTGAAAGGATAAGGGCTTTGGGAGCAGAAACTGACAGATTCCATGAAGAAGAGGAAAAATCATTAGGGAATGTAACCTTATTAAAACTGTAATATCCTATGTTTTTAATCTAGACCATGTCTTGTCTTTCAGGCAAGTGCCTATTAATATACCTCAAAAAATAAGTTGATGGAGGATTCCTTTAATGTATAGCTACGGCCACTCTGATACCGAACAGAGATAAGCCAAATATTTTTTTCTTCAGTATAGTTACCTCCTAAGAGTTTTTCTGCATGCCTGAAAAATAACATACTGCAACCTAGTTCAGTTCAGTGGGCTATAGTTTGTCCCTGTATGCTTCAGGAGATGATGTGGGGAAAAAAAACCTGTTTTCATGAATCACTTCATCGTTATTCAGCATCATCCTCAGTGAAGGAACCTTCTCGGTAACACTAAATGAGATAGAAGTCCTGTGAAAAAACTTACAGCATTCAGTAATGTAGCTAAAGACCAGATCATGCTGCATGCACTCAGTCAACAGGCAATGCCAATGCTAAAGTTTACTTATTTTTAGAGCTGAATTTGCAAGGTGAGTAGCTTACTTTCAGTGTAGGTTTTATGCCTGTGTGTGAGAGTGACAGCTTGTTTTCAACAGTAAAGTGAAAACAAATTCCATTGTTGAGAATCATTTTAACACCCAGGCATTAAGCAGCACTGGAACATTCTCAGGAATAGATTTATACCACTTACCTATATAACAAAGGAAGTGACAATAGCAGTAGATTGTGTCTCCTATGAGTAAACATATATTTCAACCGTGGGTTTTACTGATAATTGCTGGTACAAGAAAGCTGCTGAGATATGGGAATTATGTGTTTCTGCCCATTGTCTGCTGGGGAATGTGTCAAAACAGAGTTGGTTACAAGCTCTGGAAAGTGGAAGATATACCCGTAACAATGCTTCTGTCATGAGAAAAAAACGCATATTTGGTTTTCCAGTAAACCTGTGCCTGTGGTGAACAGACCCATTTTTCCATGCTCCTACCTCCTCTCCTCCCCCAGCTTGGTAACTTCTTTATTCTTTCTTCCAGTTTATCACTCTCCTGACCCTGTCCCTCACCTAACTGTTTGTTTGAAAGCCATTTGGCTTCCCTTTCGCATCCCTAATCCTCATTTTTTCTCACTCCAGCCTCAGTCTCCCCATCCAGGTCCTGGTCCAAGCCCTAATCAACTCAGCCAGGGCCGGCTCTGCTGCTTCACCCTACGCTCCTTTCCCAGGTATGTTTTGGCACATTCTTGCTCAGCCAGCTGGTCCCTTTCCCCTTCCTCCCTCATCCCTACCCCGATGAGTTTCTCGCTCTCTGCCCGATTTCTTAGCCCCTGTCATGTTTCCCATCCCTCTTCCCCAGGCTGAATCCTTCTTGATGGGAACGTCTTTTGCTCACACCATTCAGCCCCCTTTCCTCTCCCTTTGTGGCTCTGTGGATCTCCTCTCCAAAGCAGCCAGGTCCTCGCCTTCTCACCTTCTCCCTGTCCCCCTCCTTGCCGTACCTTCACAAGTACTGCTCTCGGCAGGCTCCATCTCTCAGAAGTTTTAGCCTCAGGCTCTCCTGTTGTAACATTCACTGCATCCTTGGGGATGCCATGCAGAAGTAATGGTACTTCAGGTGTGGTTGTTCACAGATCCATACCCTAACATTACAGAAACAAAATTTTATCCTCTTTAAATATTTTGTTTTGAGCTGATTACCACAGGCAAACTCCAAATTCTTGCGTTTTTCCTTGACTCAAAAAAAAAGATTGAATGGACATTGCCTCAAAATAAGTTGTTTTCATGAGAAGTACAAAAATTGAAAATGTACTGTCACTATTTCAGACGTTTTAACAAGGATATGTAAATTGAGTTGTCTAATGAGTGAACAAAGATAATGGACATAATAGTATCTGTCTATGGTTTTTCTTTTTCTAATTTGCCTTTACCAGTGTGTATAACATTCTAGATCAGTTGTTACATGTCACAGTTTTCCTAACTCAGATATACTAAATGTATGATCCTATCCTAGAATTAAATATAACAAGTGTCAATGCCAAGAATTTCATTACAAAATATATTATCTTAAACATAAAAGTATATTTTTGTAGAATTGATTAAAATGAGTTCAGTGCTTAAAATATTAATAAGGAAAATCTGCAGTGCATTAGACAAGCAGGAGAGATTGCTTCAATTCCAATCCAGTGCATTTTCCAAATTTCCAATACTTATAATGGAGAAAAAAAGCATATTTTCTTACAACCCTGTCGTAGAATGGGGATATAAACTCATCATGCATCTGGTCCATTTGACATCAATTAGTTTGATGAAAACAAGCTAAAGCTGTGCAGTGATCAGCAACAGAGATTAAATACACTTCAGTCTTGATTATAAATCTTTCTTATGCTTTTTACTGGTGATGGGATACCCCTACCTTTTGTTATAACTCTGATAAAAACTTGATGCTTCTTATTTCAAATTTCAAAAATTTGTTTTATTGGATTTTTTCTCAGGGAATATTATTTGCTTTCAACAGATGTAGCAAGAACAAAAAAGTGTATTAGGGCTGATCCCAAATCCTTTTGAACACAGAATCCTTTTTCAAGTGTATTATGTGAAATGGAATAGTAAAGTAATTGCTCAGCCAGGTCTGCATAGATAGCTTATCTCTCAGCAAGGGAGAATAAGTCTTTGGTATAGGCCTTAGTACTTTAAAATAACAGCTGATTTTACTGTTACTGCCCTATACTGTCATTTTAGTTCTGTTTCTGAACAACAATATGGAGCTATAAAGCTAGTCAGAGACTTCAGTCACTCTCTACAAATGTTTCTGGAACTTGAAAATTCTAAATATCTTAAAAATTACTAAGGAATTAATATTAAAAAAGCATAATATATCAGTAAACCATCTATCACTTAGAAATGACTGCAAAAAAAAAGTATATATGATTAAGGGTGATTAGATAATTGTTTTTCTTTACAAAAAAAAAAAGTTAAAAACTGTAGTTAGTGATAACCATGGTCATCGTATCAAATGTATAGTTTTACATATATGATATTCTTAAATTCAGAAAAATTTTGCTGAAACAGTATTTCACACCATCCTAGACTCTACCTCACAATTTTGTCATTAAAGAATTTCCACTAAAGGAATAGGGGAACTTCTCAATTTTCATCGATAAAGTAGAGATAAGAAAAAAAAAGAATTTCAGTACCATCAGAGACATCAATCCCTGTTTTCAGCCAAATGGAAATTTTTCCAGAATGGAAATTTTATACTGATTTTAAGAATTATTTATTCGATAACTATTCCCCATAGTCCAAGTAGTTAGGCACCTGGATATAGCAAAGAGCCAAATACCAGCCTGTTCCAGACTTCACCAACAGTGAAGGCAAATCCAAGGCAATTATCCTTGGAGAGAAAACTTTGGCAATGAGGCCTAGTCAAAAAATACATATTTCAAGCAATTTCAGGCTCCAGCTATGATCCAGTGCTTATTGAATACAACTTTTTGACTCCATGAATGGCTTCTTCTAAATGAGAATATGATCTAATTAAAAAATTACTTATCATAAACAATAAAACAGTCCTTTATTTGTATTTTTAACTTTAAAGGCAAAGCTTTGAGGCTACAGTTATTCCATTAAATATTAAAACCATCCTAATTTAAATGTATAAACCCCTACCTTCTAAATTCCAAAATACCATACTGCTCTGTTCAAGCTGTTGTTGCCCCTATGCAAGTATTTTTAATTGGCCCTGCAATTTAACACAACTTTAATACAATAATGATCATTTTATTCTATAGGTCCACAGACTGAAGTTGTCACTCAGAGCTGGGAAATGCCCTCCTAAATGAGTTCAGCCACACACTAAGAGATTTCACAAAAACCTCCCAGTGTGAAAACAATTCCCAATGTACTGCCAAGATGTTAAGATCTGAAAGAACCTGTTATTTTGAAGAAAAAAAAAAAGGCTTTCCTAAAAAGAAATGGACCAAATTCATCTCAGGTGTCAATCCCTAGGCTTCATCAAGGATTGATTTAGCCACTGTGCCAAATAAATTAATAGCTTTTCTAGTTCAGCCAACATGTATTTCTTCATTTCAAACACTCTGCCGTTATTTTAACTCTTAGTTTGAAAAATCTCCTTCTCATTTCATTAAAATTTATTTTAAAAGGAAGGGATGAGATACTATCATAGGAGTGAGTATCTACCTAGAGGTTTGGTTAAACATCTATTAGGAAGTTAAAAATTGGTGAGCTGTCAGAAATACAATGTTCTTCTTTATGTATCTATGTACCTTTCATTAGAGCCTTAAGCAAGGGGATTGTTTCTTATTTTATCTTATTCTCCAATGAAAGGAAGCTATATGAAGGAAAAGTCAAAGAAATGCACCTTGCTGAAGATGATGAAGATGTTGCTGAAGAATTTCAGGTTACAGCCTAGATGTCCTTCTAGATTTTTGCAACCTGCAAAGGTGGATCTTAATCTTTTTGTAGGACATGCTGTTGTGACAAGAACCTGTCAAGCCATAAACTTCTCCTTGAATTTTAATGGGTTTTGCATGTTGGATTTGCAAGAAGCCACACATGGTATTGAAAAGAAACATTCTGGATGGGTCACAGTTTCATGTAGTATTGGAGGCTTCTTGTATAGGTATGTTTCATAGCTCTGAACGACCCAAAAATTATGATGCTAGGTAAACTCTTTCAGGAGAGGACTGAATTTCTGAGACCATTAAAGGCTAGAAAGCTTTAGTCAGTGATAATGCTATGGGAGACCTTAGTACTAACTGTGGGAAAAAAAGGAATGTCTTTCAATCAAAGGAAATTTCAGCATTATTTAACCCCCTTCTAAGTCCTTCTCTTGACCCAGACAGCATCACTGTGATCATGCATGGACTCAAATTCAGCCGTGAATGGTTCTTATATAGCACTGAATAATCCTGGAGAGAATGATCCTTCTGAGACTCAGCATGTAAAAGATGGGTGGCCTTAGTTTCCCTTCACTGCTTCTTGTATGTTGCAAGCTCAATAGATTTTCATCCATTTTGTGCTACAGCCAGAGGCTGGACACTCCTCTCAGGTGAAATGGCATTATCTAGTGGCCATCAGAAATAAATGTTTCAAGAAATCAAAAATGATGAGAGTAGATGTCTGCCCTGTGTTCACTGACAACTGAAGTCATCTATCACTGCCAGTAAAGCATTTTTGTTTCTATGTCCTGGCCCAAATCCAGACTGTGCCAGGTCTAGGTGATTAGTTTTGATTAGATGACGTTATAGTTGGCCTTCTGTTAGGTTCCCTTCTTGCTTATCCTTAGCTTTCAAAAATCAGAAGTCAGATCACAAAAATGTAAGACTGGCTTTAAAAACAGTATGTTTTTTAAAAGGTATGCAGTCAGATTTCTTAATTTCTGTACTGCTACTTACGTTTTTGAGATGCACTTCGGCCAGGCTTTCCTCAATAACCATTAAGGCTTACCTTTAAAAAACCTGAAAATGGAAAACTTGTCTAATCGCATGACTCAGAATTTGTTCTGTAAGAAGAAAATTAAATTTAATTAGACTCAAGAAAAATCCTTGAGCATTGGCCTCACAATATATATTTTACCTTTCACTGGCCTCTGAAATCTTGCTTTGTAGTTGCTTTCAAACAGAAGCCTTGATATGCTTGAGGAAAAGTTATTGTAGTATTTCTGGTTTGCTTGTAGAAAGATAGCAACAAAAATTAATTTATTGCTATAAGATATCCAAATCAAATAAACTGGAGAAATATAAAAAAAAAAAATGGGTGCCTTGTTTCTCTCATAGAAGTTTATGCTTTCATAAATGTACTTTGACATTAATCAACTTTGTTATTCCTACCTTTTACATAATCTTTATGACTCAAATTTTAAGTTTAGAATGGGAATAAAATACAAAGAGCAATAAAGGGTACCTACAGATGGTGATGCTCGTATAAACAAATAAATCTTCTGGAACTAAAGCTCTCCAGTGACATATATATGTTTCATTCAGTTATGAAAGCATTCAGCACACTACTTTTTTATTCACATAAACAGTGGTTGCATCTATATGCATGCTTTTTTTCTTAACATTTCCCACTCTTACTATCTAAAAGATTTCTAAGGGGATCAACAAAGATGAGAAAATTAATATAAATCAATAGCCTATGTTTTAGGCACTACTATTAATATAAATCAATAGCCTATGTTTTAGGCACTGTCTCACTTCACTTAACGCACAGTTAGACTATAGCAATTAAAATAGTAATGATGATCAGGATAATGCCGATATTAGCATGTCTACCATTGACAGAAA
Organism: Struthio camelus; assembly: GCF_040807025.1. NCBI lineage: Eukaryota > Metazoa > Chordata > Aves > Struthioniformes > Struthionidae > Struthio > Struthio camelus. The sequence goes on along the minus strand of NC_090942.1, from coordinate 113,909,121 downwards.
GATTGGAATATTTAAGACAAAATGTAATGCAGACAAAACCACGCAGTGCAGTTGGTGTGTCTGTATATCTGGCCAAGACCATATGTGCATTCAGGGAGTGAAATTCAAAGGCTTGATTCTGCCAAAGTAGTTTGGTAGGAGGATTTTCTACTGCCAGCAACTGTTTTTCAGCAGTGTACAGTTTGCTGTCGTGCTGTAAAATGGAAATGGTGAGTGCATTGAACTGCTTTCCTGTGGCAATCAGTTGGTGAGATCACAGATGTTTCACAGTGTCAGTTTTCCTTCAGATAAGGACATAGAAGCAACCACAGCACAGAAGCAAGAGGGTTGCTTCAAGCAACCCTCAGTTAACAAGAACTAGCATTAAAAGATTTATTATAAATAGATCACAATGGTAAGAAATCTCCATGGGGAAATGCAACATGGGAAAACTTGTTGTAAAGGATATTTTCTCTTAGTGATCTTTGGTTTAAAAGCAAACATAGGAATGAGAGGATTTTACACTGACAAAGAAAGCATTCAGATAACATATTTTTACATTTTGAATGGTTTTATTATTTGAATTGTAGTTATCAATGTTAAAGAGGTACATCAGAGATGCGGCGGAGGGATAGAGAGAGAATAGAGCTAAGTACACTCAAAAGGGACTGCAGTTGGATGCTTTTCTCTTCTCTGCTCCAGCCACAGCAGTAGAGGATACAATGCAGTTAGGTCACTGAGGGTCATGTGGAAGCTGAGAGCTGAGGATGGGAGTTACACAGGTTAGGCAAATCAAGGTATTATCAAATGGCCTGAATGTGGCTTGGCCAGTCGAATGCAGGTGAATCTACAAACTGATTTGCTTGGGTCTGACTCACACTCCTCCTCTGTTATGCTGTCAGAAATATTGGAGTAATTTGGGTTTTTTTTCAGATTTCACAACTTCAGAAATACTTGGGCCTCAGAGATATGATTAAGATATTAAAGACATAAAATACTGTAATTTCAAAGAGACTTCGGTCTGGGAGGTGGACTACAGGATGATGCAGCTCAGATTGTGGTCTCTGACAACACAAAGAGGGCTACAAGCTGCTGTCAGGAAAAGATTCACTCAATAGAAGAATGGGTCACGTTGTCCCAACCAGTGTAAAGGTGAGGGAACCTGTGATTTTAGGAATTCATGCTATGAAATTCAGAGTCTGGAATGAAAAGAATATCTACCCCGTTCAGTGAGCGAAAACAGAAAATATATACCAGCAGCTCTTCAAGTTGGTACTATAGTATTGTTATAAACATTAATAACAAGTTTTTTTAAGGTTTTGTTTAAACAAAAAAATCAAAATGAAAATATTTAGAGTAATATACTGAGTCAACAGTTGTTTTTTCCCCTGAAAAAAATGTTTTCCAAATGAACTTGTTAATCTTGAAAAAATACCATTTTCTGAAATGAAAATATTATTTCAAAAAATGTTGACTAGCTCTTTCACCCAAGTGTTACAAATCAGCAGCTAATGTGTTTCACAGAAATTTGATCACAATGTTTCATAAAAAAAGTGTTTGCTTCCATTCCAGTGACAAAAGGATCAGCTTCTGCAATCATCCTGTTGGACTGATGTTTGAGAGTAGAATGCTGTACAAGTGTAACTTCTCCCAAATCGTGCTTGATACCATGGACCAAAGCAGAGCACAATCTTTCCAACTTTGTTGATACAGTAAAGTAGAATCTTGATTTGCTGCATAACTAATGCATATTTGTTTAAAAATTGTCTGAGCTTTCAGGTACTCTGGGTTTGGGGAATTCTTTGGAAAGATGGAGGACATTTTTTATTTTAAAAGAAATATGTCAAGATTTGCCATATGCTAAAATAATTATAAAGGTTTGGCATAGAAAATAGGTATCTGAAAGTCAGTGAAGACCCCCATAGGTGTACTGTTTGTTCATTTTCACTGTTTCTCTTTCTCATCTTGTATCCATTGTGCCTCTCTTTACAGCCATTGTGGACAATCAGCAAATCATCCTCAAGAGGGTTTTGATGAGTCAAGGATGAAGTTTCAGCCTTAATTCCATGTTTCCTGGCTTGATGATCTGTAGCCAAACATACATTTCACCTAATTTCAGCACATTTGGGTGCAAAAAAATATGGCATGTATAGAATGGAAATTTCTATTTGGCTACTGAGCATGAGATAATAGAGTAATGATGCCTTAAAGTATTGTGAATGGTGAATAAAGGGAGTTGCAATATGTAGAGATTTTTCTTCTAATTTCATCAATAATAAACATTTCTTAATATTCATAACATTTCATACCATACAGTGTAGTGGGAATATACATTCCCACTATATGTTATGGACATTGCATAGATAAATCATTTGCATTATGAAGATTTGCTCTTTTCTGGCCCATTAGGGTTTGATCCTGGAAACTGGAGATGCTGAACAGCTTCCTGTGGAGCCCAGTGCACTTGCAAAAGCCAAAGTTTGGTGAACTTTACATCTTCTTGTGCTCTCTGGATTTCACGAGCAAAGAGGTAGGCTGTGTAATTTAATACTGTTTTTATGCTTTTCTTAAGCCTATTTGGCTAAGATTCATCTCCCTAACTTTATACATCTAAAGGTATACTAAAAATGTGAGATTAGTTGTCTGTGTTCCCTTGAGGCTGTGGAAAGTCAGGAATCTCTCAGCAGCAGTTCATCCCATCTTCATTATATACTTAGCTTGGTATGGAATGAATCATCTTCTGGAGGTGCAGGTATCTCTTGACAATGATTCATTTTAGCCCTGAACAGCTATCTTCAACCAGATGTTCAACCTTTGGGCAAGCTAAAGTGAAGTCTCGTGAATCCCACTGGAAGACACTAAGTAGTCTTTGCTGCTTTTTTTGCCATATTTTAAGTCAGAGGACAAAGAGGGTTTACTCACTCAGGCATAACTGCCGTTCTTCCTAGTGATTACATTTCACGTGTGTGTTATAAATATACCCACTTACATGAATGGGTCCAGTCTGACGAAGATGATTCAGTGGACTAGATGATGTATATATCATACTTCTATACCTAAAACAATCTGAGATAGGACCTCATAGCTGTCTCTGACAGTAGTCCCGTTCAGCTGAAAGTTGTATGTCATATGATCCTATAAATGTGGCTGAAATTGTAATAATAATCAAATTACCTTAGAGTGGGTTTGGTTTTTTTTGTACTTTGAAAAAAGAGACATATTACATGGCTTCAATGTCAGTGCTATTGCCTTATGACATCAGACCAAAGATATTTCTTATACATTCAAGTAGGACTTTTGGTAGATATAGGTAATATTGTTAGCAGGAATCAGCAAAATCTACATATAATTCCATTATGCCTAAAGGAAGACAAGGAACAGTATTTACAGAAAATAGTACTTTAAGCAAGCTGTGTAGCACCAATCTCCTTTCTACTTAGTCTTAAAGTAGTATGAATGGAGGTAAAGCAAAACATAGAACAAATGAGCATGTGAGGGACATACAAAAACAAGACCTTCTATTAAGAGGATCTGTTTGTAAAGGGACCTGAGAGTTGAATGTGGAACTCCAGACCCCACATTTAATTTATAAAACATGCAAAACCCAGATACGTTGTTGCATTATTTCACTTGTATATAGTACCCCAAAAAATACAGAAAACATAACCGTTGTTGAGGGTTCATGGCAAAATTTTTATTGAACTAAGCAGAAAATCCCATTTCAGTGTACAATAATATTTTCCTAGTGTACCTAAACCTCATCTGATACTACTTTTGGTAGTAGTTTTATGCTTTGGTTAACACTCCAAGAGACAAACCATGCAGGACAGGACAGAAGGATATAATAAGAATCCAGAGTACTGCATGTTTAGCTCTACGGTCTGCAGACTACAGGATCAATCCCTCTCAATGAGTAAAAATGTCATTTGTCCAGATATTTGCCTTGTCTGCCATATTCACTAAAAATAAATAAATAAATAAGAAAAAACCCACTAATCTGGTGTTGGCGCTATAAAACCACACAGGAAAACATGAACCTGTGTGAAAAATCCCATGCTCAAACTGAGGGAGAATACACTTCCATGAGCATTGAAGGCTACAGACTTTCACGTAGTTTCAACTCAACCAAGTTTAACGCCAGTTAAGAAGACTTGTGCGGGTAATGTTCATGTAGTTTTCTTGCTATCAGTTGTAATAAGTTTTATGAATAGAGATTGTTAGGACAGGCCATGACCCTTATTCCCTTGTGCACTATGCATGCTCATTTTCTGAGTAATTTAGATGACATAGACACTTAAGTTTAACTTGCAAAAGATGTTCATATGGGACAAACTTTCATATATGTTCAAAGATAGAAGCTAGGTGCTCTGCAGATTTTCAAACAGGCTTAATCAAGTTTGATGACTAAATCCTTACAAAACCAGAAATGTTAATGGATCCAGCCTAGCTGGCCTTGCTTGAAAACTGTAGCTCTCAGGCTCTGAGAAACAATACAGGAGCAGACACCATTTGTGACAGAAATAAAGTATCTTTTTGGACTAGATGATCTCCAGAGGTCCCTTCCAACCTAAACGATTCTGTGATCTTCAAGATAACTGAGAAATACCACCAGGAAATGAAATGGAATCCTAGTGAGGAAAGAGTTGCAGTGGCTGCTTGGAAATATTTTGCATGAAATGATGAAGAACAAGACCTCCTTGTCCATAATTGATACAACTGTTAGGCTAAATCAATCTTTACTTCAAGATGCCGTTAAAATTAGTAGATTAGCAGAGGTACAAGTAAGGGCAGAGTAAGAGTCAGTGACTATAATGGTAAGTCGAAGTAAATAGGATTGTCCTTTTCAACATTACTATTAGAGCATACACATGCAGTGTTGTTCATGATCAAAAGTTATTTCCATCTACTTATTGCATGTAGAAGCCTGGACACTGGACAGTGCCTTCAAGGCCCACCTTCTGCATGTTCCAAATATTTCTGTATGCCATGAGCTGCTTTAAAATGCCTGTAAATGAAAGAATGTGCTCAGAAAGTCAGGCTGCGCTCTCAACACAGGGCTATACTCTAGCTCATCCACCCTTTGGGTTCTTTGGCATATCCCTCTTCAGCTTAAGCTGGTGGGTAAAGCTGAGTAGTGCCTCAGTCCTCAGCCTGTAACAGCCTTCCAGTCCCTCCGCTAGGCAGCTTTGTAAGCCTCCCTAAGGAGTCATAGATTTCTGCCAATGACTGCTTTGTCTTTCTGGCAACCCAGTTCTTCCCCTGAAGAGCTATCTTATTGTTTTGGATGTTTGCATTTGAATTATGAAGTATCCGCATTTAATGCCCCTTTGGGATTTCAGCTGATGTGAGATGAAAATACAACAGAGAAGGTAAAAGGCTGTGTATCCAAAATGGTGTTGGCAGATTGGTCTTGTTATATACAGAGTTCATACTTTCCAAAAACAGGGTTCATAAATTCTATAGACAGGTTGCCTCAAATCATCATAGACATTGACTTGTTAAAAATAATAAATGGTGCTAAGATAGCAAAATATTCCGTTCTCTTATGGGTAAGAGTTCTTATTATTGAATTTGGGGGGAGAAAGTTTTTTAGTTTTGTTTTGTTTTGTTTTTTTTATCTTGCAGACAGTAAGTCTTCTCAGTGTAAAGAAGTTCTGCACAAAACTGGGCCCGTTACCAATGGAAAATGAATTCATTCTCCATGCAGAAGGCCAGCAAAACGCTACATAAGCCTTCAAAATAGGAGTTCTTAAATGCTTTGCGGATAAGCTCCTAAATGCTTTGCAGGTAAAATCAAAAAGTGAGGATAAGAACAAAGTAAAAGTGATTAGGAATGGCATATATTTAAAAATCATAGCTCCTGTTGTCTCAATAACCTCAATGAGTTAATAGGTAAATTACTTTCAAGTGACTGAAAATTCGATTGTGACAACAGTTTGATACACTCACCACTAATGTGGAGCATTTCTTCCACACTTTATAAACTCCATTTTTAGGCTCCTTTTCCCTTCCTTTCTGCAATGTGAATTACCACAGACATTTATGTTTGCTCTCAAAAGTATTCAGAAAAATTGGTTCTTGCAACTTGCACATTTTTTATTGTCACTCTTATTCCCATAAAACCGAAGTGAAATGGCTGCAATAGCGCGGGCTAGTTTCATACAATATGCCTGAAAATCATTCAAATCATTTTCTCCAATCTCTTTTCCCCTAGAATTACTTTGTTTCAAACATATCTCTTTCATAATGCTTTCTCAAATTGCTCCCTCCTCCTAGCTCCCAAGAAAAGATCCAGCATCAGAATTGTCAGATATCTAATAAGTTGCCACAGATCAGGCTGAATATGAAAGTGTGCCTAATAGTCCACTGGCTAGAACAGTAAGGACACGGGTTCAAGGGCCTCCTCTGGATCAGAAGGTGTAAGGATTTAGAGACTTAGGACTAGAAGAGCCATCCGGATCATGAAATATCCTCTCAAACACAAGCAACAATTCAATAAATATTCAGGTCAGAAGAGCATCTCTATGCATACCTCATAGAACAAAACAGCAAAATTCACAAACAATTCTATACACAGAATGAGATCAGAAGAGACCCAACATATCAATTACATTTTTGCAATAGCATGGTATTTCTTAAAATCATCTGGTCTCTTTCACCTAGCAAGCGAGACACAGAGAGAAGTATTTTGAGCTAATCAGGCCCTCTGGCTATGTAAATAAAGGCTCAGGCTCAGGCTGAAGCTCTGGCCTGCTGTCCGGACTGTTTAGGTGTTCCTATGCTCCCCAGTACAGTTTTTGCCTGTGTCAACTAAAACTATCTCAGATAGTTGGGGCAAGGGCAAGGAGAGGGGGTTATGTTTGAGGAAACATGCTCCCAATATACGGTATAGAGAGGTCTGTATCTGATTTGAATTCCTCCTCCACCTACCCCAGCAGGCTTTTGTATTTTCAAACCCTTTACTTGCTATTATGGGGCACCCCAGAGCAAACAATATACTTTCTCAGCATTCTGCTGAAACACAGCCCTCACATTATTTCAGGCACTTCAAACTCAAAAATAGTATTATTATTTTGTCTTAGGGCCACAGAGCATCATGGTGGGCTACAGAAGGCTCATACTCAAGTATTGTATAGTGTGGACACAGGTAGTAGACAAGTTAATGCCTTTTACAGCATACTTCAGTCAATTACAAGTAGTGCTGACTTCTTGCTCAACTAGTTTCTGAGGATGCCTTCTTTAGAACCATGATTTTCCCCTGTGTTGTTTGAGGATTGTAGGCTCTGAGCTTATAGCTGAGGATACCATGAAGTGACCTCATACCAGAAATGCAGATGTTGCAAAGTTCACTGTTGCAATACCTACCTAGCTTTGAGCATCTAGTTTGCCAGTTCAAGGCAAATTCATGTAAGTAAAAATTAAATATTAAGGATACATGTCAGCATATCACATAAATATTAACACCATTAATTTCCAGGGTGTTATTTTGGTTGTAGTCAAGAGCTCTGTTTTAGCATAGCTCTTACCTTCACCAGTTCATTCATTAACAAGCTATTCAGTGGCTTCAACATAACACCTCTGAGTTGAGTCCATTAGTTCCATCTTCAGTCTTTGTCAGTACTAGAGTGGTGTTCCCATCTTAAATAAATATACTATTATTTACTCACCCATCGTTAACCCAATCAAAATGAGCGAGACCCAAAAAAAGGGAGCACCACAACCCTGAAGTCTTTCTGTGGCTCTCACTCACTTTTGATTAAATTAACAATGAGTGAGCAAAGTTGATAATCAAATACTATAAAAAATGTAGTAAAAGGAAGTATGAGGAAATTAATAAATTAAACAGCTGTACTGCATACCAAAGAGAATGGCTTAAAGTAAATAATAAAAGCAATAAAATGACCAGTGCAATTTTTCAATTAAAGTTCTAATTAAAATAAAGGAACGGTCCATAATCCTTAATCATAAATGTAGTTAGCATTAGCTGGCAAGACTTGACTGAGTGATTACTATTTATCAATGTATCTCCACTAAAAAAACTGAAAGTGATAGGAATAAATGAATCTTTGTGAGCCTGATACTCTCTCTCTGAAAATTAATGTTGCTCCACTGGTGCAAATGGACTCTATATTATGCTGTTATTTGAAGGTCTCGTTCAGTATCTCAAAATGTTCTCTGAGAGGTGATATCTAACTCTTGAAAAACTCTTGCTAGAAAGCAACAATAGAAAAGGCTTTGCTGATATAAAAGCATAACATTTAGCAATATTAGCAAAAATAAATTTTGCAGTGAAAATGTGGATGACATATAGATATGCTAATCCCAGACAAAAACAGCATAAAGAACCTTACTCATCACATCTCGTAGTGGCCCTATAAGATTTCTGCATGTATAAATGTATGAGCTGTTAGTTGCAAAAAAAGTCTTTATACAATATTTTTTTAGATGGCTGACTGCTAAACAGAAACCTGGATACCACTTGAACTGGGGCTATAGCAATTGACGTGAACCCAGGAGACAAAGGCAACTCTTTTGAAGAGGGGCAGGAATACAATGGAAATGACAGAGCAGAGGAAGCATGGTGAGGGTATAGTTTAATATTGCTGAGCTAATCTTAAAAGCTTGCTGTGAATGAAAACAGTCTCATTCACACTTTCCTCACCCTACACCACTTCTTTTTCTCCAGTTCTTGACTGGGTGATTACCTTCCTTTCTTGTTTTGGGCTCTGATGCCATTAATATCAACCCAACTGCAGGGAGGGGACTCCAGAGACATCTATGAATAGGGAAGCAAGAGACCAATTTCTGCGTTAGACCAACTCAGCTCTGTTTATTTAACCACACCTTCACAGAGTAAAGCAAAAGGAAGATATGCTGTTGAAGGAGGAATACATGGTGGCAGAGGAGAAAAAAGTATTTTAAAAAGTGTCATCTGGAATTTGGGCAACAGTGAAGAGATTCTTGTCCCTGTTAGACTGTTTAGAAAAGAACAAATCTTTTCCTCAGTGCGTATTTTTGAAGAATCATTTAAATAGCTGACAACTGAATCTTTTAAAATCTCTGTGCACAGTTCTGAAGGATAAATTTTTTGTGTAATCTGGCCTGAGCTATATGAACATATTTAAAGGTATCATATAATGTTCATTTGCTGAATATTCAGCATCAAGGAGATTTTCATTTTCAAAATATCCTCTCTTCTGCTCAGGCACTCCGGTTCTGAATCGGCTGCTGTCTCTTTATTTATCTCAGAAAAAGATTATCCTTTGTCTAATTTACTCTTAACTAAAAGTGGAAAGAATCCAAAGAAAATTGTGCTTTGGGATAAAAGTGACCCTTTTTAAATGAAATCTTCCTTTCTTTCTTAAAGAATTTTACTGATGCCAAGTCTGATGTGATGCTTTTTGGAGCACAAAGCTATATTTAAAGCTAGAGGGAATCCGGAGAAACAATTTGATGCTATTGCTAAGAAAAGCTTTGTCTTTTCTCATTCGTAGGACAAATGCCTAGCAGATACTAGAGGATTTTTCCCTGAGATTATAAATGCTGATGCTCCCACATACCCCATGCAATTATAAGATAGGCATCTTGAAACACCCAAAATTAACATGTACAGAGAAGTCCTTTCTGTATAGTACAGTTTCCCCTTTCTAGTGCTGTACACCTCAAACAGGTGACTAACAGTTAATTAGCACTTCATCACAACCTACTGCCCCTTGTAGTTAGATGTGTAGGGAGGTGATTAATGCTTCATTTGCAGTTCCTTTTGTCTCACTGCTGAGGCAAAAGTTGACAAGCACAGGCCGAGTAGAATAGTTTTTTTGCACTGAATCTATTCCACTGTTAATTGGTAGTGATTTTCAAGGACACACCCACCATTTATTTCAGAAGTGCTATACATTTATATAAAACAAAAATAGGTTTATATAGCTCTATCTGCAGTTTCTTAAACTTGCACTAACTCAAGTGTGAATTGGCTTTTAAGATATTGTTTTTTGATTCTCAAAGGAATGAGAATTTGGCAACAAATGCATAAAATCAAGCTTTAGTAAAAAAAATTAACAGATGAAGGATGACAAAACTGAATGCTATATGGAAATTATTTTCCACGGATATCTGTCCCAAATACTATTTCACACAACAAGGTTTCCAATCACAGTTCATTATAAAGGCAGCTTTTCCCCTAGCACCATCTGTGAATGTCTCTTCCTTATCTGTTTCCTCCTGTTTCCATTCTTGTTCATGTTGTCTGCTCAAAAGAGCACTAAAAATAATAATGAAAAAGATCACTTTTAAGGATGAACTACTCATACAGTATAAGCATAAACAAATCCTGTTTGGAGAGCTGAGAATTAGGGAGCATGTCCATTCAATGATCAAATAGCGTATACAATACCTTTACATAAATTTGGTAAAAGAAAAGACAGAGTACAAGAGTAACATTTTTACCTACTCCGAATTAAATAGGAACATTGACCTCAAAGATATCTGTTATGATGTGCTGTAAGTCCTCTAACAAAAGTTTTTGCAAATTCCTTTTTCTTGATAAGCTGCCTTGCATGGCTTTGTAGTCAATAAAGCAGCAGTCAGGAGAAAGGATGTGTTCAGGCTGGGGTTCAACAGTACGATACCTCCCTCTTAAAGATTCTTTATCCTGAATTAAAAAAAAAAAAACTCAGCAACATGATATGAAACTTTGCTTCATTATGAATTCCTTCTGACGATTCAAGTTTATTCAAAGTGTTTGTATAGGTTCAGTGAACCATGAGGCATTATGTGAGGTCAGGTGTTGTCTTCATATTACTCCATAAATTTAGACCAAACCAGATATCATTTGTTCTCCCATATCCCTCATACAACATCAGGCCCTACAACCTGCTACCCTCTCTTGCTCTTGTTGTGCCTCTGTCCTTCTTGATTTGGTTCCTTTCCATTTTCTCTCCCTGCTCCTGCTCCTTCACTTACACTGCCTCCAGCGCTCAGCAGACCCTTCCTGGATCTAATTTAATGCCTTAAAAATAGTTCATTTTTTCAAGGGCGAGGTGGAGATTTTGTGTTAGCTTCCTGCTAGGTTAGTGAGTTAAGTTGATTAAGATTATAGAAATCACTGGAAAATTTAGGTTGGAAGGGACCTCTGGAAGTCATCTGGTCCAACCCTCTTCTTGAGGCTGGCTAGCTTCAAAGTCAGCTCTGGTTGCTAAGGAACTTGTCCGTTTGAGTTTTGGGTAGCCCAAGCATAGCACTATCACAGCCTCTCTGGGCACTTGTTCAAGTATTTGGCCACCCTCATGGTGATCTTTTTTTTCCTTATGTCTATTCAGAATATCCCTGTTGCAACTAGTGACCATTGCCTCTTGTCCTTTCAGTGTACACTTCTGAGAAGAGACTGAATCTCTCTTTTATATAACCCCCTATTACCCACTGGAGGAAGTTGTCTGACAAAGGTAAGGAGCGCAAAGCCAGGAGAAGGGCAGGGAACTTGGATGAGAAAGATGATTCGCTTCCTTTCAGCCATGTCTCACCTGATTGATGATTCTATTAGTTGATTTCTAATTACCTAGAAAGACTGTTTTATAATGAAATAAGGATAACAGCATTGTAATGATTGAAATCTTCATCATAAATGCAAATTGAACTGGAAATTACCAAAGTTAAAACCAGGAACCTCAACTTCTGAATCAAGGGCCCATGTACATCATGTAATGGAGAATAGAAAGGAGGTCTCTGAGACAGTAGCTACCTTCCCTGGTACTTCCACAGGGCACAGTACAAAGCCAACGAGATGTATCGGGCTGGCTTGCAAGCTATTTAATTACATTCATTTGAGAAAGTAATAAGTCTAATGAACCCAGCTAGATTGTTTTCTGTCTTAAAACTAGCTTGATGATTACTAGTTTGCTGATCTGTGCACGGCTCCTAATTTCTGTGTAGATATGCCTTAACAACCAGATCCTCAAAGGCATGTAGGTACCTAATTCCTATCTGGGAAAGCTATGCAAGTGAAAAGAATCTGAAAAGGAGTTAGATGTCTGAATATTATTGATAAGCTCAGCTGAGGAGCCACAGTCAGGTTCTGTAAGTAATTTACAGCATCAGTGATTGAGGGAGATGGAACAGCCAGGAACACTATTTGAGAAACAAAAGCATATGAAATGCACTTGCTGGAAAAGCTCAGGATTTTTCCTGGTAAATATATTAAATGTAGCAATAATGTGAAAAATTGTGCTGTCTACGTCCAATTCAAAAAAGGGTGGGGAATGGAGGAACTGTGGGTCGTATTTCAAGTATGTGCCTGTCCCAAAGCTCAGTGTTGTACTGCTGGGAATCACTAACGCTCTAGGAAGAGTAACCTGGCAGTTCAAAGAGGAGGATGTGAATGCTAATAGAGGAAAGAAAAGCTCTTTGCTTGGTCACACCCATTTGGGAGGAAACAATCTCAATACCATGGAATATGACTCATACTTCAGAGAAATTCTTCCTTTACTTGATGCAGGAAAAATATTGTTCAGAAACTACAGGTTGTTTCAGATTGATGGGTATGGATTCTTTCTCTATTCTACAGCAACATTTAAAATCAGTTTATAATATGCGTATGGGACTAGGAATGCTGAACTTGCCTTAGTGGATCCGATCTCACATCTGTCTGACCAAAAATCCTATTCCTGCCGCTCATCAGTATTAGGTGTTTTGGAGGAAAGTAAGATTGCCAAAGTAGGTCAATACATATGATCTCCATATATATCACATCATGATTTTTGCTGATTTAAGATTAGTTTAATATCTGAAACATAAGATTTAGCAAGCTTTCAAATTTATTATTCTATTTAATTGTAACAATATTGGAGACACATGGGAAGAGTTTCCCTCTGAAGGTGTCCTTTTAAAACTATCTGGATAGCAGACTGCAAACTTAGCAGAAATTTGCCAGCTTTATGTGTGAGTATCCCCCATATCTGAGCATGCCTGATTTATGAATGCAACCCAGAGAGCTTATGTAGATACCCACATCCTTTCAATGCATCACTAGCCATGACTATAATACCCACAGACTGCACTAGGTATCTGCACACTAAAGTTAAATACGCCCGAAAGAATCTAAAGAAAATGTGTCCGGCCCAGATTTTCCAAATATTATTGGCAAACTTTCACCCAGCACACTTTAGCAAGCCTGTACTGAAGTCAGTGAAACCAGATTCATGCCAGATGAGTGACTGGCCCTAGTCCTCCGTGAAGGGGGCCTCTAGGCTTTTGGGGAGCAGAAATGAGCCCCTTTTCCCCTCAGGAGCTGACTGCCAGCTCTCCAGCTAAAGGCTTGCTGCCCTCCTGTGGGCAAACCTCCCTCACTGCAGTGCAGCATTTCTTTCCTTTCCTCACCCTCTCATATCAAAGGAGAAGGGCGTCTCTGGACTTAACACCTTTAAAAAAATATGTAGAGACAAATTTTCATATGTAAATTTTCCATTCAGAACAAATCTAATCTTCGAAAGCTCTCTGCGCCCTTCAGTGACTATTCCTTGCACAGAAACCTAGCAAAGCTATGATGCTACCACAAGTTGGTTCATTATTAAAGCATTAAAAAAAGCAAGCTATACTGTAACAGTACTCACATCTCTGAAATTCAAGCTATCTTGATGTCATTAAAAATAAAGCTAAAGTTGCGTGTTTTCCTTTAACACATCTAGTTAACTGAATGACATCCTTTTACATGATGCTGCCTATTCCTGCAAGTTTTGTCCAAACAAAGGAGCAACAATACCTAGGCTTTTCATAAGTATCTTGACCTACAGGTCTGGCACAAAGATGCCAGAGACTGATTCATAGTGCAGACATCCCATCCCCAAATATTTAATCTGATTTTAGCTCTGGAGACCTATATCTCTAACATTCAAACTACTTCAGTAAGAATCATCAAATCATAGGGCTTCTGCAGACTCAGAAAAGTTCACTTCTTCTTATCTTTCATTGTTTTTATATCTTTGCATTTCCTGTTTCTGGAGGAGTACCAGATCTGAAATAGTGTGGAAAGCTATTCCTAACCTGGCCAAGATATGATTTCACTGAAAGCATGGCAAGAGAATCTTTGTTCCAAGCTTATCTTGATTTTAAACTTCATGCAAATAAATGACTGTAGTAATGATAAATCAGGTACAGGAGCTCCACACTTTTTTGAAAAATACCACTGGCACTTTATAGCTGCACTGCTTTGAAGAAGTGAACAAATTGATAAAAACTGAAAGGCTAGATAGTATTAGTTAGTGCTTCTTTTATAATTGTTTATAAATAATGTAGATGTGCATACCTGATTTTAACCTTCTTCCTTACTTATCAAGGAGCCCTTGTTGTTTTGAGAACCCAGTTCTGCAAACAGAGTAATTGAAACAGTCCATACTAGACCAAAGGAAAAGCTGGCCAGGGGCTATGGGAGCAGCATCTTGCTCTTCACAGACACTTGTGACGCTGACAACAGTGACTTTCTTAACCCCTCCACTTCTCTATTTGTATGTGCGAAAAAATGACATTCAAATATCTCCTTACTTCACAGGGGCGTTGCAATGTAAAGCACATTAGAGAATGTGCAATTGTCAACCTAACTGGGGCCACTTACATAGACACTGACTGTGCGAATTTGAGAGAACTGCATTCCTTCTGTGTAAACTGTTAAAGCTGTTAAAGTGTGAATATGTGCTGCCTAGTGCACAACTGTACTACGTACTACTGAGGAAGAAATAATAAGTAGTTATTAATATTAATTGGCCATTAATACCTAATGTTAAGAGATTTCTCAAGTAATTCAGGTAATTGAGTAAATTGAATCCTTTCAGATTAACTTTAATTAAGCAGAAGTGAATTGCTATAATGCCAAAAAACTACTTAGATAAAATACGTTCTCTTACTAGAATAAAGAAGCTGGTCTTGTTATCCATAAAATCAGCAGAGGGCAGAGCACAGCTTGCAAAGCACAGTATAGGACTGCTAGTGTCAACAGCATTGCTTGAATATTGCAGGATTCGTAAGTCATTATTGTAGATTTTAAGTTCTGGGTTTTTTTTTTTTCTTTCTCCTTTCAACATTGTCCGTTTATTAATGAAATTACAATCTTACTATGATCTAATACTAAGCAAACAGGTTCTGTGCGTGCTTAAGAGGATCAAGATGCATTAAATGAAGGATGACGTTCCTGCTATTGTTAATGCCAATGATTTTGTTGAAGAAGTATTGATCAGATTAAATGCTAAATAGTGAATGGATTAAGCTCAAGTAACAGCACTAAATTGCTGAGTTAATTTTGATTTTTTTTTTTTACTGATCAGCTGGAACTAATTTATGATTGTATTGATTTATGGTATTCACAAAATATTTAAACAGAAATCCATATGATTAAAATGTGCATCAAATATTTTTAAAGAAAAACAAATCTACAGGAAAAATAAACCTCCCAAAAGATACAGGAAAATGGAAAAAATTATTTTAGACTAAGGCTACCTAACCTAAATGCAAGTTATTCTATGTTTTGATTTTCTTTTTACTGCCCTTCCTAAGTTCAATTTGCTCTGAAAAGGAAGTGAGGATTGCCAGAACCAATTGAATTGTCTTATTTTTGCATCTTTCTCAAATACCCTTTTAAATCAATAGCACTAGATAAACAAATATATAATTCTATAGCTCTGTAGAGAAGATTGAATGAAACAAAGGGAAATGATACTCTCTAATTTAGCAGATCATCTTTGCCTTTGTCTGTGTGCATTTATGAATCTGCTCAGCTCTAACACATCAACCTGTTTATTTCAAACTTGAATATATTACATTGCTTGTGTACAAGCACAACCCCAAAAATGTATATCAAAGTTTGGGAGTCCAAGCCCCAGACTTTACTCCTGGTTTCTCCAGAGTCTGCTTTTCAAGTTTTGATGAGGCACTATGCAGAAGGAGAGTGGTAACTCACAAAGTTGACTTTGAGGTTGGAACTTCCCTGAAAATCTGACAAAATTCTAGCTCAAAGATATTCAGAGGTGAGAGTCCTGGGGCTTTGGATAGAACCAGAAATATACCCAGATCTGAGACAAACCTCTTATGAATATGCCTATCACTATTAATAGCAGACAAATAGCTCACTAACTACTGTAAGCCTGATCTTCAGCCCCAGAAAATTGATGAAGCTCCATTTGTGTTTCAGTGCAACCAGACCAAACTGCAACAACTTTGTAGACTTTGAATAGTGTCAAAAAGATCTGGAAAACAAAACGTATGGATTTGCAGTCAGCATTTGGGTTCCAAACTCCTTAATGTGCTTTAAAAAAAATTGTATGATTTCTGCTAAAATTTACATGAAGAATTTTGCTCTATTTCAATATGCTATTTGAATTATGATGTGAGATATTCTGAAACATCGTTCCACTGTGAAAATCCTGTCTTGTTGCATAAGTGTTATTGCCTCTCAAGATTTTTTCAAAATGAAAAGAGCAAATGTAGAATTATTTTTCTCAGTCAGGTTGGTTGTCTGTGGTAAACATCTTATGGTTTGGTTTTCTTCTCTTTTTTTTTTTCTTTACTTTGTTAACTTTAGGTGGAACTTCTTGCACTATTTCTCCTTTCATCTTCTAATGACAAAGTGTCATTAGAAGCTCTAAATACAATAATCCCCTGGATCCAGGATTCAAGAGGGCTTTTTAATCAATCTGTCCATCCTTTATTATGGTGACATAAAAGGAGGCTTGAAATTTGTTCAGCTTCCTGTATGGTAAAACAAAATGCAGTTTTAAGTGTTTTTTATCATACCGGAACCTGTAGACCTTGGAGCAAAGGTCCTCTTCAAAAGGTCCTCTTCAAATAGTTCAGGCATTACCAGCTTGACCTAGTATTGAAATGCACCCTAGAAGTGGTTTGAACTTCTCTATGGCTTCCTTCTAGGAATTTTAATACACTTTATTAATTTTATCCTCATAGTCTTTTAATTGCTTAATTATTGTCCATATAGACAATTCTGACAGAGATTAGAAAAGTTTGCTTAGATTTCAATAGTTTTCTTGAAGAGAAGATTCAGAATTTATGTTCCAAGACAATCAATCCTCCAAATTTATTTGAAATTTATCTTCTGCTAAAGCAGAAGTAATTATTCATTTCCTCCACAGGAGGGCAGCAAGAAGTTTAAAATCCAGCATGATACCTATTTATGATGCAGAGCTATTCAAAATTCCATTTTACGTTGCAAAGAAAATTCCATTTTCAAACTTCTTTTCATCTCAGCTCAAAATGAAGAATCAAAACATCCTTTTTTTTTTTCCCGGAAATGGAAATTGCTGAGAAAATTGAACTTTAAAATGTTGAAATGTTTCATTTCATCTTGATCTTGCAGTTTCTCTTGGGCAGATCACAGTTTGAGTTGTAGGAGCAGTGGTCTCCCAAATGGAATAGATATTCTAGGGTTTTTTTTCCCCCGTGATGCAGTATGTTGTTTTGACAATAAAAGAGATGCAACCAAGACAGTCAGCCCAGACCATAAAGGACAATAGGAGCTAGACTGCATAATTTCATGAGATATTTTATGAGGTCTCACAAAAAATACACAGTGGAAGCTGTCTATGAATCCAAAATATGTTAACTCAATCTGTTCGAATCTAACATTAATTATTTTCTGGATAGACAGTTTAAGAATGGGAGAAAAAGTTAAATTTCAAAAAAAAGCTTTCATCAGTGAAAAGTGCCCTGTCCATTGAAAAATGCAATAATATAAAATTTCTAAAGATATCCTGGATACAAAATGAGTTTCACCATTGTTCGTTCAACTGTACTTAGCAAAGGCTGTGTGATCCTGTGACCACCAGTGCCCAGGTTTATTTTAATAAATGCACATTTGTAATTCTTATAAGGAGCAATTCCAAAAAGGAAGAAATTGAGACATGCTAAGATAAAAGGTTTAAACTTTTCAGGTTTATAGAAGGTCCCCAGTTAAACCCATATGCTTTTTAAAGAAAATTAGACTGACTGGGGATTGTTCGAATGGCTCAAACTGATTTTTTTATTTTCACCTAATTATTTTGTTTTTTTGTGATTTTTTAAAGAAAAATTACTGGGTTTATTGTGGGTAAATCAGAAATTCTATATCATGTTATACCTCAGTCTAGATCAGCTTCTTACCATTGATATTTCTTATCCAAGTCGGTGAGCTGAGTGAGGTAAAGTAACATAAGGTATACTTAAAAGAATGCTGAAGTCTTTCCAGGACCAAAATCCAACTTATTAATATTTCAGCATTCTATCACATCACTTATTTAGTCAATAAGTATACACAGTAGAAAGGGCTACAGGTTAAACATTGTTCCATATTATCCAAACTCATATTATCTGAATTGCAATGAAAGTAGGACTGCTACACAAAGAGCTATGGACCTTCAGATGCATTTATTCCACCACTGTTAAAATCTGAGTTTCTGTTAGGTTGCTGAGTTTCAGAAAAGCCACAAGCAGTACTCATTCATCTGCTTGACTGGGAGAGAATCCAAGGCTTGTATGTTTCTTACAGGCCTTTCTCTCACGTACCAGGTGTTAAAGCCCCTGCAAGTTTAACTCTGAAATTTGGTCAGTACAGCAAAGACCTCAGTGTGTCTTATGTGTCCAGGCAAACAATACATTCTGTATGAGTCCAGTCCCTTAATATCTCAGGTGAACTTTGAATAGTCTCTTCATTACCTGCAATCTGATACATTGAAAACATTTCCATCCATTAATGAGCCTTTCCTGTTCACAACAGAAAATCATGATTTGGTCATTAGCTTTGGCTGACAGTGCAAGCTTAGTAGAAGGGTTCTGAAGTAATAGTCTGTTTCTCACTGAGAGCTGCTTAAGGTGTAGCCCCCAGAGCCATCCTACAAGACAATACAGTGCCTGTATGCCCTGTTTTCATTCAAGTGATGTGCCAGTCCCACAGTCTAGCTCAGTGCACACCTCCCTTTGATGTCAAAGGGAGCATTCAAGATCAAGATCTGGCATTCAAGGTCAACTTTTTTGCATGTTTTTAACTATAGAATTTGGCTTCAGGAATCAGCTAGAAAAAAGCCGTGCAGCTTAGTATGCAGACTCATCATCTCAGTTTCCCTTGCTATTTATACTAAATTGAAACAGAGGCACTAAACTGACGCCATATATTTCTTAGGAACATGAACATTGCTTCATTTTTGCAGCTGCTGACAGAAGTTCCACATTAGCAATCAAAGACTGCTGGACATTTTACATCTGAGCTACTATCATCTGCCTTATTTCACCTATGGATTCTGTCACCTTCTAGGAACTGATTTTTTCTTTTCCTAATATCCTCTACCCAAGCAAATACATAACATGATCTTTATTTTTTTCCCTGTGCAGTAGGAGAAAAGCAGCAACAGACATCTTAAACTGTTTTTCTGGCTGGTAATGATTGACCCTTAATTCCCAAATCACTGCCAAGGAATGAGGGAGCACATGTTTGCTATGCTTGGATTGATATTTCTTTGTTTAGCCAGCAGCATTTGAAGCTGCATTGTCAGTGGAAAATACAATAGCTTAACTCAAAAAGTACTGAGCCTTTTTAATGAGTCCATAAGGATGTCAAACATTGTTGGTCCAGTTCTGAAGTACACACCCTGACATATCTAATGGCTGTTACTTTCATCAAAGCATCCAACAAAAATCCCCATAGGGCTTTCATATCACAATGTCAGTGCTCAGCTCCAAGTGCACAGGAGCTGCCATAGCAGATCAAACAAGCGGTCCATCTGGTCCAATAGCCTGTCTCTGGCAGTACATGGTACTGGAGGCCTCAGAATAATCTCTGTAGTGGACAGTTATGAGTAGCCTCTCCAGAAATGTACTGAAGTATGAGTTTGTATGTCCCACATATAGAAGCAGTCTGAGGTTTGCTTGTTCTTTTAATCTCCTCTAATATCACTTGTAGATCTCTTCACGATTATCATAAATAGAAATGTTTTGTTTAGTTCTTTTGTTTTTAAATAAGTGATGTTAAGTGCCTAGACAGGATTATATCTTTTGGCAGTGAGCTGCGCAGGACAGCTATGTATGTGTGTGTATATATTCAGCATGCAGGTTTTTGAACTATCATGTTTTTATTCTAAGGGAGGGGAGTACCTATATCATCCTTTATTTTACAGTATGCCTTTGTCTCGCCTTCTCATATTTGTTTACTTTATGGTGTAAAGCATTCTGACCTAGTTATTCTCTCTCTAACTGTAAAAATTAAGTCTCTTTATCAAGCCTGCTGCATTTTGTTATGTCCTTTCAATCTGAATATTTTATTTTCTATTTTTGTTTGGATTTGGACAATGTGGTTAGAAGTTAGCAGAATACTTGGGGTAGTATATGCAGAAATGGAGCTATACATGAAGCTATAAATGGAGCCCATGGAACTAATTTACAGAAGGAAATGAACTTTATAATTCAGCTGCTGTGACAGAAGGAAAGGAATCTTCACTGATGTAGCTATTCTTGTTGCTCAACTTGATAGTCATTTTTTTCTCCATTGCCCTGTCTTTCTGCTTAGGTAAATTCTTGGCCCTACTGAAACAAAGGGAATTTTGCAGTTCAGCAGATCCAGGATTTTACACCTAACGTGCAGATGCTGTTGATTCCCGTAACTAGCAAAGACATTGCATCATCTTTGTTTTTCAAGCACTGTCTTTGGAACCTCAACTGCAGTTGAAGCAACCAGGCGTGTACATATAAATACATAAAATGCTTTAGCACCTGAGTGAAATATTACATATAACTAAAATTCCCCACTCAATTGCCATTTGAAGCACCAAGGCATCAACTTCTGAAGGCACCTGAAAGCACGCATGTTCCTGGAGCTGCCTAAGGCTGTACTGTGTAGATAAGCATCCCAGTTTAAATGTGAGCCAGAGTCCTGACTTTTCACTCATCTCTCAGCTGCAGAGCCAAACGTAACTGATGATCTCATCACACACTTATTACATCAGTCTCAGGCACTACTCCAATTACTGTTTATACATTTTATGTTAAACAGGTATCATTCAGAATATTGGCATGTCTTCTGGGTAAGGACAGAAATACAGGTCTTTTTTCCTGTGCAGGGCGGTGTTCTGATAGCAAACTGGAGAATCATTCACTTTCTCCGTCTTTCTCTCAGCTTTTCATTGGGACAAACACATCTGTAATTATTTCCTGCAAATGGAAACATTTTCAAGGAGAGACAGGAAGAATCCTCTCTTCAGAACTGGTCTGATTGTTAGACCATTTGCAAGAGGTGAGATATATGGGTTTACAATCCATCAGGCAAAGGAAGATATTGATCGTTGCTTTCTGATATCCTTGGTGAGAACTTTAAATGCTGAGCTACTGGATTCAAGGAAGTAACTGTATCTGTCTCCTTAGATGGGTTTTATATAATAGTTTCTTCTTCGTAGAGAGATGGACGTTTAGGTGAAAGAATGAGAATCACACTTGTGAAGCCTACAATAAACCCACTTATTTTTCAGTGTTTCCTGTGGCCATTTCATGCTCTGTATGCATTGATATCATCTTGGGTATCTAATTCTTATGCATCATAGAGGAAGCCTAGGCACCCAACTCAGGACTGTGATTTTACTGGGAGAGGTGCCCTCAAGGTTACATATTGCGCTACTAAGTGTTGTGTAGCTGGACATCCTCTTATGTTTCTGGCTCTGAACTTGTTTGTAGTGTAATAATAATAATAATAACAACAACAACATAAAGAAGAAGCAGCCAAGTTTTATTAAACCAATTGATATCACTGGAAAAAGATGACAAACTCCCGAACCCATAAGCTGTCCTGGTCTACTGTATTTGTTCTCCTTGCAGACCTTGCCTACTACATCCTTATAATCATCAGCAATGGTGCAGTCTCACCAAGAGATTCAGAACAAATCTAAGCAGAAACAGTTATCATTCTTTTTTAAATCTGGCACAGCAAGGCACTCTTAGCACGTAGGACAATCACAGCTCTCTCAGCACTTCTGTTACTCATTTAAAATATCTTCTAAAAGATATTAGAGGTAATTTTACCATGATTTTAAATTGTTTCACTCACTCTTTCTTATAAATGACAACATAAGCTATTAATAATTTGATTAGGACAAAACATCTTGGCCATACTATTCTTGGATGTTGTTAGATGTCCACATTGTTATAAGATCTGATACTAGAAAGGAAGCACTTCTTTTATGTTTTTAGGTATATAATACTTAATCCTTCTTATAGAGAGTCTGCATTTATCTCCAGACTAATTACCATTAGCTGCAGTATATTACTGGATGATAAGTCACAGTGCAGAAATAATGTACCTGAATGGCTAAAGTGTAATTTAGTCACGTCAACAGCAAGTGAGCAATGTTGAACTCCACAATAGTAACGCTATATACCTACTGTACAGTATAAAATAACTCTATAGATAGTTTGGATTAAACTCCCTTTGTATTTGCATCATTTTTGCAGTGGCACTCCTGATTTGCACCAGAAGAAGTGAAATCAGAATTGCTTGTCTTATGCTAGATAATTAGGAATAAACAAATTAACGAAGTCTGTGTATGTATCATTGTGTTTTCATGCACTGAAAGACTATAATGGAACATTTGTATTCAAGTCAAGATCTTTCCTTGAATGAAAAATTATCCCCACTGGAAACAAATGAGGCTATTTGATATAAGTATAGAAATCAATTTAATATCAGTTTCTGCCAAGGGACTCTGAGCCTAGGCCTGCTGCTGTTGAATTCATTGGCTAGGTAGGGCGCATTACGCTGCCCTTGTAGGAGATTATGGACTAGTTCTGAGGTCCTGCAGAAGGCTTCTCAGGGGCACTAAGACCTAAATGCTCTGTAAGACACTTCAATTTCTGCACAAGCATAATCTTATAAACACTTCTAATGCTATTTCCAGTTCTGGAGCAAAATCCTGCCCTGAGAATCACGCAGCATCTATAGGATCATGTTGCCACTCTGTAAAGAGAATTTATCCTTGATGTGAGTTTTTCCCTTCCCACTGTTTCAGTGGGAGGAAATAGCAATTAATCTGCTTCAATTTCAAAAGAGAAAAAAAAAATCACACAAATTATAGTAATTGGGGCATTCAGCTGCACTTCAAAGGATATTCTTTTCTTTAAGATCCTTGCTGAAATGTAGTTTCATATTTCATAAAGAAATGCTCCTCCATTCCAACCTACGTTACTGGTCTTTAAAAATGAATTTTTAGAAATGAACAGGGGCTAATTCAAAGAATATGAGATCAATGAAATCAATGGGTACAAGTCAATGACTTCCATTATAGTCAGTGGTCCTTGATTTTAAAAAAATAAGAAAGTTTTACATAAAATTTAATCCATATAGTTGATGTTGTAAGTGGAAGTATCTTTGAGTTTTCTGCATACCCAGGTCCTAAACTGAAATTTCACTGAAATTACAAGAAGTCTTTCCTTAATTTAAATAACATAATATAGTAATGTAAAACCTAGAAGTTTCATGAGAATGGTATACTATTGCATGAACAATAGAACTAATGAAGCCAGGCTTTTTACAGAAGTGTATCCTTTTCCTTTAAATCATCTCTCATTGCTATTGTAAGGGCAATACCTCCCCCATTCCTCTCCGGTTCCCTGTGCCAGCCCACTGGGAAAGGATAACATGTTGTGGCTAGTCTGCAGTGCACTGACTGCTGCCAAACAAAACAGATAATAGCTGTCACAGTTCTTTTGTGTTTTCCTCAGTGGGACAGTTAAGGTCTCACCTCTGCTTAGGCGCTGCTTTTCACCAAGCTAGTACGGGTTCAGTATATTTGAGACTTTTCTCAAATTTGGTCTGATAGGTTCAGAAGTTACTGGAGGGGAATAATAGACAGACAGTACTGTTATGCTCAAAATCTTGTTATGAGCAAAAAGGAAATATACCTTATTGTCACGGGATGACTGACTACCTTACAGCAGTCCTGGATCCATGACAACTCATACATAAAGAAGTGAAGAATTTATTACTGCTTGAAATCTTAGCAGTCTAATCAAATAATTATTATCTGCCCTGATCTAACTACTACAGAGAGAAAAAAAGAAAAATAATGAAAATTATACTATTACATAAAAAAACTCAATGATAATAATAAGAGTTAAAATTTCTATACAAAGAGTCTTAATATCTACCCCTTTTCTGGTGTTGTGCAACCCTTTCACTGCCCCTCACAATCCTGAGGTCAGTGGGTCTTTCGCAAGGAGGAGTTGGACATTCATGTTGATGATTTCTTCTTCTTCCCCTTAGGGTCAACTCAGAGTCATCCCTGTATTTTTTCCAACACTTTCAAACCTTGCTTTTTCTTCATGGGTCTTCAAGCCTGTGTTAGTGATGTTTGAGTTTACTATGTTTTACATAGCTTAGATACTTGTTTTTTGTTCTCTTTGTTACCCTAAAACTGTAACTGTGTCCCCCTCTGGCTCAGCATTTTTTACCTGATTACGGGTGAGTTGTTTATAACTGTGGGGCCTCCAGTGCCAAGGCTGTGCCCCATCTCTTCTCAGGCCATGCCTGCTCTCCTCCACGTCACATCCTGTGTCTGCAGTTCTCAAGGCCTTTGCTACCATACCAGGCTTGTATTCATCTATACTTCATCACTGTACTAGTCATAAATATCTCATTCTGCACAGAATAACTACTCATTACTACAGCCTATATAAAATTACAGCTATACCATACAAAGATAACTAAAGTAAAAGAAATCAGGCATAGCCACCTGGTCATTAAAAAGTCATTACATTCTGGTCATTGCATCTAAACCGAGCAAAAACAAAGCCCCAGGCGGGTTAAGACAAGTTTAAACAAAGTATGCCTGACAAGCCTCAGTCCCGAGGCCTTGTAAAGTCAGTACAAATCCTGTGGCTGGTTACTAGCAATTGTAATACTGTTTTTGCCAAGCTACAAGGCTGCAGTGCTATCACCTAAACTTTTTGTCTTTAGAAAAACAGGGAACAAGGAGAAATGTGGGAAACAGTTAATTTCATTTGAAATTTCAGTTTTCTTTACTGTAATTCAATACATCTTTCATTTTTAAGTGATTTTCAGAGAGAAAAGTACATAAAAGGCTGGCATAGATAGGAAGCTAGCCTGAGTATAAAATGAAATAATGCCTAATGCAGATCTCAGAGCTACAGCAGTAAGACTGTGAAACAGCATGAAAAATCATTGCAACAATTCCCCTCACTTTTCTTAAGGTTTTGTATTTGTAGGTTCAATGATCTTCAGTCAGCTACACCCTTCTATTTTTCTCTGGAAGGGACTGCTCCCTTGTTTCACAGAAGGGCTATGCAATACCAAAGAGCTCTTCCTGGAACCACTGATCTTACTGGACCGACCACTTTTGCTCACCCTAGTCAAGCTAACTTCCTCGATCCAATTTGTTCGTATGTCCGGGTATAGCCCAGATGATACATCACGTTCTGCATGCTCATAGGTCATGCCCTGTGCTGGTGAAGGGACACAGGGCACTGTGAAGAGAAAGCAGGAGAAGCAGTGGGCTGTCACTAGCTTGCTTTCAGGCACCTTATTGCAGCCCAGGAAAGGCTGGTGTGCCGAGAGACCTGAAAAACAGGGGAATACTTCAACATGTAAGAGCAGGTGCATCAGATGATCATGCTGTAAACATGTCTTTGGTGCACAGAACCAGCTGAAGCAGCTGTCGACCTTCCAGTTGCAGTGCCCTGGTATCCATAAATTGGCATCCATAAATTTCCTTGCAACCAAAGTGAGTCAAGGAGCGAAGAAGCAACAGGCAGTCTGGAAGTTAGGACACGCACTGCTTTTGTAACATTTGTTTCACCAACACTGCTGCAAGCGCAGCCTGAACAACAAAGGGTCTCAGCCAGTACCTCCCAGGGGTGTTGTAAGCCTCAGCTGTTAGGCTGTTCTTTTCACACCCAGGCATCTCAAGCCTCACTGACCCTCAACTGGAGATGTGTATTGCCTGTGCTGCTTGTAGTCTGTGCTGCTGACCCACGGGGTTCACTGACTGATTGCTGCTGCACATCGGCCAACAGGGTTTTCCCTTTGCCACGGGTCACTGCACTGCACCTCTGACAGCGCTACACGGCTATTAAAAAGTAGCCGCAAGGAGAAGTTTGCCCCCTGGGGAGCAGGCACAGGCAAGAGACTCCTCAGAGCCTCAGCCCTTGAAGAGACATTTGAATCAGGAGGGGATTGCAATTGCATGCTATTAATTTCCTACTGAACCCATTTCCATAATTGGAAGACAGATCTGTTGGCCCTTAATACGGATTTTTGTGCTAATCCTTTATAGAGACTAAGATAGCTGTATAAACACTTCAGGTAGGTGAGGGCAAAGGAGAGATCCCCGGCTTGAGAGATCCCTGCAGAAGGCAGCAGCATATCTCCTTGGCATTTATTTCATTTTCTACCTAGAATGTACTTAACAACTAAGAAATAGGAAATAAGCAAAGTTACAGGAAGGAACTGATGACCTCAAAGCTATTTGAAATTAAGAGAGACTGCTTTTCATGGCTTTTCGTGGGATGTAAGTAACATTTTTGAGGCTTTCAGTATATTCAGAAGGTCCATTTAGAATGAGAGCTAACTTCCTGTGGTTTTATGGACCCTGAAAATCTAATTTTCGAAACTAGTGAATTACCAGTTCAACTGCGGCAAAGAAGACATGACAGATAGTAATAAAATGTTTCTTGTTTAAAGAAGAAAATGAAAAGTGCATTTGCTTTCAAGAAATGGTGATCCTCCTAAGACATTAAGAATATCTTAACTCAAGCTCCATGTAGAGCAGATGGGATGAATAATAATACTTAAGCTTTGAGAACGAGTCTCCTGTGGGGTTGGTCTGCTGGAAAAATCTAGTTCATTATCTGTTAAAATGTAAATGTTATGTCATCACTCCAGGGAAAAAAAAATGAGTGATCCTTTGTTGTAAAGACAGAGCCCCAAGTTTTCTTTAATGTAGCTGCAGTGAAATTTGCTGCAGTCTTTATTTCAAGTTACAAGTTCATGCTCCAAAATCTAAGCTTTTATCTAAAACAACAGATTATGTTTCTACACTCCTGCTGTGAAGAAAGTCTTCAAAATGTCAGCTTAGTCTAAACTGGTAGAATATCATTCTCCTTAACTACAAACACAATTTTAAGAAATAGACCTGATTTTCAGTTTTAACTATGTTTTTTTCTACAGTTTTTACTTCTGAGGTGTTGTAAAGGCTCCTTAGAGGCAAGAAAGTGGCCCCTGCACCAAAAATTTCCTGTTTAGAGCTTGGCTAACTGTTCTCTACTGATTTTGTCTCAGTCGTCTGTGAAAGGGACAGAACAAGTTTGTGTCTGATATATATAACTATGCCTGCTCCCAGTGGCCCACCAGCCCTTATTTTGCAAGTGGGTATCATGAGGCACATCATTGTTTTGATACCTCGACCACAAAAAATAGGGGTTAGAGCAAGATTTTGAGTTGCTTGTCTCTTGGTCCCAGTACTTTGCCTCTAAATCACTCACCTGAATCTGTGCCTCACCAGCTTCAATAAAAATGAAACTGCTCCATCTGATCTTGTATCTTATCTTACCAATGGCTGACAGTTAACTATAAGTTAATGATCAGTTTTGAAATGCAACAATCATCTCTCCTGTGCTCTTATTTTTATGCTCTATATTATGTGGTAAATCTGCCTTGCTGAATTTATACATCTTTTTCACAGACAATTTTAAATAAATATATCACTTTAAAGTAAAATTAAGAAATAAAATGTATTGTTATTTTAAATTTCAGCTCAGATTTTTTCAGTGCTGTAAGAATTAAATTCAAAGCTACCTTATAATATTTTTTTTTTTGGTTTACCCACATACAGTATTTTTAGGCAATTAATTTTTTAGTTCTACAAGAAAGCTATGCGCATAAAAAGAATGCATATTATGTCCCTGCCCTGGTGCTATGCAGAATTTGAGGAAGACTTAGTGTGAAAGACAATTGTAGTGTTAGAATTGTAGGAAAACGCTACAAATAGCAACTAAACTCACACACACCTGGTTACTGTGCTTCCAGAATTTAATCCACCTACAAGATGCTAAATACTATGAAGCAGAAAGCTCATAGAGATTATCAGACATTGAGATGATATATGCGTATACTGCAGTCAGGGGTGGATACAGGCAATAAAACAGTGCCCGCAAAACCCCTGAAATGTGTTATTTTGATGCGTATCAAAACTGTGTGCTGAAATCTGTGGCATGGCTCACAGTGCTTCCTCCTCCATGCTAAAAGTAGCCCTGTACAGAAGACCAGAAGGCTAGTGAACCATAGCACTGTCTCCAATGCAATGTTAAGTGGCACATAAATGCAAATGTCACCTGTAGTGCATCCAAAAGCACTGCTCTTTCCAAGAGTCAGCTGCCTTGGTAAGTGCCAGGGTGGAAGCCCAAGAATTTTAAGATTGAATGGCATTTTATTTTTTAAAACTCATAAATTTGGGTTCTTTTTTTTCTACCTCTCAATTTTTCGGCCAGTACAGTGCACTCATGCTTTTCATGCTTTTCAGTGGGATTTGAGAACCTGCTTTTTAGCTTAAAGAAAAGCCAATATCACATATATCCCAGGAATCAGGATTTAAAGAAAAATGCCAGGTGTTGGAGACTGGGAATGTTGAAATATGGGAACAAATTGGTGAAAGGAACTGCATCTGTTTTGTTAAGCTCCAAAACATGCATTGCTTGCACCATTGTTTCATCTCCTTTGTGTGTGTGTATATGTGTATGATATGCTGATAATGTTAAGGACAAAAGAATATAAAAATAAAACCAGAATGGAAATTTTCAGTCACTGAATTGAGTCCCCTGCTCTCAGAGATAATTATATCATACCATTTCTTTTATAAACTTATGAAACTCCCTTCTGAAAACTATTTAGGTTTCTTGCCACATTGCTTGAAGTAACTTAATTTTTCTGATGATTACAAGCATTCTGCTAAATTTGCATTCACCTATTCACCGTATTAAAAAGTAGCAATCACACCACTTCAGGCTTTCCTATTGCAGGCTCAACAGAACAGAACTTTATTTTCATACCTTTTAAGAAAGGCCACTATAATTAATAGAAAGGGAGACATGTAGGGCAAAATTCTAGTTCTTCTTGTAATAACAGCAAAACTCTAATTTACTTTACCGTTACCAGCTTATCTATCATAATCAGACAAATGGTCCGTAAAACATTCATGGGCTGAGTAATCAAAGAGGGGCAAAACAGAGAGCCTGTTAAACGCAGCATAACAAATTCATCTCATTATGAGTCTGTGTTTTGTAATTTCTGGCTGTATGGAAGAGAAATGGTAACCAGCCATATGACACAGGGCTTCTCTCCTAAGTGAAAGGTTAAAACCTTTATGAGTCACATGAGATAAGTGAGCTGTGAATACTTCCTGTTCTTTTTTTTCCCCCGGGATTGAAGAATGGTGGGAGGCCTTTGTTCTCCAAAGAGAATGAGGAATGGGCGCAGGCAGTTCCCTATGAAGATGAACTGCCATGCTTGTATGGAGCACACAAGAATCACACTCAAATTTTTGTTCTGTTCATGTTTGCACTACATGCAATTCAAATGTATTGTGGTCAGCACTATGTATTCCAGTCATTTCCAAAGATTTCTTGCATTTTCCTGTTATTAGTCACATGGGGATAATTTTAGTCCTAAGTAGAATTTCTAATACCTCGAAAATTTTACTTGTAAAAAAGAAAAGCAGGAAAATGTGTCTTGCATCTTCGATAAGGAAAGGGTGGTATGCTCCAAGCTTTAAAAAGCTGTTAAATTATATAGTGTGCAAATATTCCTTAAATAATGGAAGCTGCCCAAATCTGGTTTTCTTACTTTATAGTTACATTAGCATTTACTGTAGTAACAGGCAATGTCATTAGGAACTGTAAATTCACTCAGGAACTAAAGAGTGTCAGAGAGTTTTACAAAATTGATTGGAGGAATATTTTGTGGTGGTCACTAGTATGTCAAACTCAATGGCCGCTGTGCATTTTATTGCCTGACAGGGTCTTGTGAAACCTACCTGGAAGTTTATGGAGTTCTCTTTTCCTAGGAGTGAAAGGAATTGCATTTAGAAGACATCTATAAGGGATTTCCAAACTTGAGGAAACAACAGAGGTCAGGCAGTTAAGAAATAAAACAAGAGGAGGTGGTCATAAATAAAAAGCTGCTGGCAGAGCTGAATGTAATAGTGCTTCATTATCCCTTTCCAAGGGAGAAATATTTTTGTACAGTAGGTCAGAGTTGAAGGAGGAAAAGAAGGTAGGTTGATGTGACTTTCCTCCCATGAGTATGCATATGTCATCTCGATTTAAAATTAACATCATTTGGGGAGATTAACTTGTAAGTTACACAGTGCTTTATACTAATCAAAATATGTGAAGAAAATTAACACAAAGTCTTTAGTTCTCCTCAAGGGAAACACTTTTTAGCGTAGTTTCTAGTTGATTTAGCTTTTAAATGAGTAAGGTTATAATTGGTAATTAAGCTGGCTGCATTTTGGGCATACAAATGAAGATAAAAAGTGAAGTTGCAGTTTCTGAGGGGAAAAGGCGAATAAGCATATGGGAAACAAATGAGGCTAATATGACACAATTCACAGCTTCATTAACATCGGCATGCAAATCAGGCCAGCTTCTCTTGTTTTTAACACTACATTTGCTGAACTTCATAATCAGATAACAAGTTCTGTAACTAGCCTAAAGAAAATAAAGAGGTAAAGCATAGCTACTAGGTGAGCAAAAGCACAAGAATAACATATACATAAGCCTCTGAAATGTAAAGATGAGTCAGATTCACACTATTGAGATATAGAAGAAAATCTGGAGTTGTTATTAAGAAGTTCTTAAGAAGTCCTAGAGTTCTCCAAAGCTCAGGTGACATGTGCCTCATGGTTGGATCTGCTACGGATATAAAACAGCCTCAGATATCAATATTCCTTCTGTTTTGTACCATAAGACAGCTTAGTTTCCCAGCTTTGGCCAGCTTTTCTGTATTGACACACTAATTGAGAAGCCAGATGATTTGCAGCAATAAAAAACAATCTCAGATTAGATCAAAGAAACAAGAAGTTCCCATACATCCAAGTGACATCACATACAGAAAACTGAGAAAGATAACAGCTGAAAAGATTGCTACCCTCTGGGCCAAAACCCACTGAAATGAATGTCTTTTCCTGAAACGTCTGTCTTTTGACTTCATCCAGCTCTATGTGAGTGGGCTGCATGAGTATCTGGCAACACTAGAATTTGAGATACTCCTGATAGGAGATGTTGCCTCCCAAAAGTTGGCTATTATTTTGGCTTTCTTCCAACTGTACCTTTCCTGTCCTTCCAATTAAGTTCTAATAGTTTTCATTCTTCATACCTTTATTCACCCAGACAATCCTTTTTAAATTTGAGCATTAATGGCCCCTCAGTGCTGTTCCCAAAGTGAACAGTCAGGAACAGCTGCCTCTTGGATCATACTATGTAAAATAAAACCTGTAGCAATTCAGAAGAAAAATGCAGTACTTTGGTCTCTACTAGACTCAGTAATACTTTGATTCTAATTACCTAATAAATTAGTAAACGCTAAAGGCAACAATCTTTTTCTGCTTTTTTTTTTAATAGTGTCTACAAGAACACACCTTAGAGAAATAAATCAGGAATGGTAATGAATGAGTGAACTAGATTATTTAAAAAGTTCTAACCAGAAATATTAAAATCTGTCAGAACATCTGGCAGACATGTGAAATGTTCAATCTGAATCCTACATGTACTGCGAATATAAACAATATTTAAGTAAACTTGCACTGAAAATTAAAAGAAACTTCATTCAAATTTTGTTCACAGTCCTCAAGATTTCATCAAAAGCAGTTGTTACCTTGCCCTTCAAAAAAGGGCAGCTGTGCTATTTTGACACACCTGTTTTCTAGTTTATTTTTCCAATAAACATTCCAAAAAATAAATTTCAATATATTTATCATAGAAAGACCTTTCTGTATGGTCAGGAAATGCTAATGCTGACCCCAAAAGTGCCGATCTACTTGTTTTTTTCCTCTCTCCCAGTAAAACTATGATTTAAGGTTATTTCTATATGGGCAGGTGGGGGGAGAGAGAGAGAGAGAGAGAGACGAACAGACAGAGAGGCAAAGAGGGATGGCAAGCGAAGTAAGGGAATGAGACAAAGAAATAGTGAAAATATCTCACCCCTGACATGTTTGTATCTACTTCTTGCAGTCAATGCCTTGAGCTGGCACAAAATTGACCTTCAGTTAGTAGATGTTGCATCACTGTGATGTAAGAGGTAGCCTTCTGGGATGTAGATAAAGTTAATGATTTACTAACTGAGTTGCAAAAATATGTGTCTGGTTATTTTATATTTCAAAATGCATGCTGATTTGGGAGATCACTTACTGTTTTACTGAAAAAGAGCCAGAGCTGCATACTACTCAGTATACAGTTTCATCAAGTAGGTCAGCGCTGCTGTGCTATTACTATAACATATAACTATGCTATAACATAGGCATTCTTTCAGTTGCTGTAGTTCATACGGTATGTTTTCTGTTTACTGAAATATAATTTTATAGGTGACATACATTTACAGATTGCAAGTAGGTAACAATCTACTATAGCTCCATCTACCTTTAAGACTTCTGATAATCATTATTCTTTTCTAAATGTTATAATGTACATCTTAGTATAACAGAGAATTGTTGTTTATGATTCATCCATCTGAAATGGTTTGTCTTTTTAAGTTGTGCATGGAAGAATGAAGAATCACTCAAAGAATGTAGATAATTACCAAGGGTTTGGGATGATGACAAACATCCATCTTGGATTGGACATACGTATAAATTGCTGATCACAACATGGGAATCCTAAAGTACATGAAAAATACAAAAATTGGGGTGCTGGTATTATTATTTTTATCTCATAAATTATGTGGTGAAGTGACTGAATGCAATGGCCATATTTAATTAACCTTTAACAGAGAAATCACAATTTTTCTGTTCACGATATTGACTGTTGTTAGGACATCGAGCATTTTTGGAAATAGGCTACTACAGTTATCCTGCTATTGCATGGACTCTTTTGGCTGCTTGTATATGTTAACAGGCTGCCCCGGCTTGAAGATTAAAGAAATAAACCAGTGGAGGATGATGGAGCCAACATCTTGGATGAAGAGGACGCTGAACTAATTGTTACTGCTAGCATTTCCTCACATGGATAGCTGTATATGAAGGTAACAATTTTTAATTAAGTCTCTGCCCATTAAAACATGTTCTATAGTATTTTAACGTATTTTAATGTATTTCTACACTAAGATGAAGGCATTTTGGGGAGTGAGGATAAGTTCTTCCAGACATTCTAAAACAGACAGAAAACTAATGATGATAGTAGTAGATGCTGAGAGAAGCAATACTAGGCCAATAGTTGATGTCTAAAAACATGTCAAACTACTGTCTTAAAGAACAGAGACAGGCAACTTTGTGGTGTAGTAGACCCAGGAAAGAACTCAGGGTTCATTCTGTCCCATCCCTCACAACAGCTGAGAATGATCTTGTAGAAACAGAACTGTCAACTGGTAACTCCCAGACTAGAAAGAATAAAATAGAAACGCCCACCCTGGCAGAGATTTAGTCCTGCTTTGTTTATTTGAGGAGCATGGCTGCCAGTGGAGGTGTAGCTGGGTGGTAAACATTAAAAAGCCAGCCTGGGGAAGCTGTGTCACAGCGGAATTTTTATCAGTTTAAGAACAGGCCTTGGATCAAAGTTTGCGTCAGCATAAAAATGTTTACAACTTTCTTTCTTTAACAGCAAATATTCTCATTCTCTGAAATGGCTCTTTTTTCAACTGATGCATATACGTACAATTCAGTTCTAGAAAACTAATCTTTGATTACTGCCAATATATAAATATAGCATTTTTATTTATATACTATTATATGTTTTACATATCATGCAATACCCTTCATTAAATAATACACGTTGTATAAATACATTTATATTTCTCCTTGTAAGCTAATGTTAATAATCAATAGAACCAGATGATTGAAATCTAATTCTTCATTATCCTGGACTGTGTGCAAGCATTAGTATCAATGAATGCAAATTTTGCCAAATTAAAGTGGCATATTAGGCACCCACTCATTTTGCCAACATATCCTGTGGCACAGAGTAATGATAAATGACCCCCCAACTATTGTTAATATTCATTCTTGTAGGTTGCCTACTATTTATTAATTGTTTTCTACTCCCTGTTAATTTTTATAACACAACAAGTAAGTGTGTCATGGTGACTAAAAAAGCAACATTCAAATACTGTTAAGGCAAGTCACGGGGATTTTGTAGTTTAGGTCCTTTTCTGGGGTTCCATGTAGGAGTGAGAGGATTCTAATTGTTGATACACTGAATCCACCCAACAATATTCAGGAGAAAACAGTAGGCATTTTAGGCTAGAATTAGCATATTTTTAACAGCGATGATGGTTAACCATCAGACTATTTACTAAGTGATGCTTCTCCGTAATAATGGAGAAAGGGATGTCTTAATAAATATTGATGGCCTTTCTAAAACTCACAGCTCTGGCAACTAAACAATCCATGTGCTTGAGAAAAGAATTTTGGGGTTTCGTTCCCCATCCTGTGTTATGCCTGAGGTCAGACTAGATTATTACTAGCATCTTTCTTTACCTTGAAGAATCTACAAGTAACTGATCTGTCACAAACAATGGGAATGACTTATAGATGATACTTCTCCAATGGTCTGAATATTGTTCTTCTTACTCTGGATGGTCTATGCTTTAATGCATTATCATCCTCTAAAATCACATGATATGTAAGAATATGGAGCTTGTCAAGTACTAAGTAGACATATGATATTAGATTTTTCTTTTTTAATCTTATTTCCCCAAGAAAGTGAGACTTATGTGATCTGGAGACCTATAATTCAATCCTAACAGTTTTAGGAGCCCTAAGTATACTATTTAATATAATACAAGAAATCGGGTATGGTAACCACTAGTGACTGCATGTGAATAGTACTATAGCATCTAGAGTGACTATTACAGAAGCCTCAGACAATTCAGCATTAGCTAGGCTAAGCAAAAGCTATAGGATCAGAAGATATCAGAGACAGTCGTGAGTCAAGGCTTCCCTCAGGCACAAGGCAGATTAGAAGCAGCCTGACAGCCAAGTAGACAATAAACTTGTAGCCACTTTGCCATGTGTGAATTTACTGCACGTAGATTAAGATGGTCTAATCATATTGGATCACTTATGTAAACTAAGTTATTTTTACGCTAACGATTAAAAAAATAAAGAAAAGTCTAGTACTCCAAGTGTTCCTCTGTCCTTAAATATATGTTCATGAAGAAATTCCCAACTGCAGATGCCCAATCCTTCCTGAAGTGTGGTCACTGAAGTTAGATAAATTAGGTCATATTTCCATCCCAGCAGGTAATTTTCTTACTAGAGTTTCACTAATATTAAAAGTTTTGCTTTACTAAATAATAAATCTTTTGTTTTACTCTTGATTTTAAACATCCACCTTTCTTTCACATTTTGTTTTTATTTTCATTCTAATTTCACATAGCCATCATTTGATTACATTTCATAGTATTGAAGAACATGAATTTGCCATGTCATAGCCGTATGACACAATTTTTTTTTCTCATTATATTTCATTATTGTTAAGTAAAAATCTTTTCATCTGTTACCGTGAGAGTCAAATGTCTTCAGGGAAGATTTCCTGAATGCATGTGATTTCCCAGTTAATTTCTGGGAATCAACAGATCACAGTGCCTCATTGTAGATTTGTGTATAGTTCTGTCTACATGTTCAAAGAACGCATCTGTCCATTCATCCTCCGTAACCACCGTTAATAATTTTTAGATCTTTATCCAATTTCAGCCATATTTTACAGCGAAATAAAAAATTAGTTTTTTGCAAATTTAATAAAAATGTGCAACTAGAGTGGAGACATCATACCAGTGCCCTGATTCAGGAAAAGAGTGCAGTGTCCAGATCATCAAACACTTATTAAATACAATAGATGTATGAGGAAAGAGTTGTTTTGAAGTTTAGCATGCAGTTTGGCAGCCAGCAAGATGGTAGCCAGAAATCCATCTCAGGTCCAGTTACAGAAGCAAGTACCTTACCTAAATAGATGATACTTCAAAAGTACTACAATGGAAATACATTAATGGAAATAATACATTAATGGAAATAATACATTTTATTTCATTTCAGAAATCTATCTGTGATATGACAAGACAAGTGGATACAGTTATGTGTTGAACTTTTTCTTATCTCCTCAAAGTGTTCTTAGAATTGTTCAAAAAGTAGAACTATCGCTATAGACCAAATTATTAAACAAGATGTTTCTGCACTTTTTAACCCAAGATATCTTTTATTTTCTTCAATAGTCTGGCTTGTACATCATTGGATATATCTGTTTGAGTATTTGTTCCACAAATAAAAGATTTGTTCAACAAAAGTCAAAGGCTTTTGTGACCATTAGGGCCAGGTGTTCAAAGATAAATTTAACAGTCATCACTTTAAAAAGTTTGCATGCATACGACACTCCTAAAATGTCAAGAAGACTTGTAGGTGTCTGCTGCTAGTTCTGACAGATGAATCAAATTATGTGTCTAGGAGGACAAGACTACATAATACATGAAATCTACTCCTGGATTGCACACCTCCTTGAGGAGACATACAGTTTCAGACTCCATAGCAGTAGGTACCACAGCCCCTTCTCTATCACAGTGAATTCTAATGAATAAAAGCACTGAGAGCAGGGAACTCGGAGTTTCTGGAGTCAGTGTTCTCTTCCCTGAGGCTGTAATGTTCATGGTGATGAGAAGATCAGCAAATCTCTTCCCACATGACTGTCAGACATCAGTCCTGAGGCTTCAAGGGAAAGGGTGACCACTAAGTTTCCTTTCGCTACCACAGATTCTTATTTGATCTTGCTGTAAAGCCCCTCATTCAGTCAAATAGAAGTGATGACTGAGCCCTGCAACATTCATTTCATAATGTCAGGAATCTAACTGTGGCATCCCACTAGAAAGAGAAATAGAGAAACATTCCCCAAAGCGTTTCAGATGAATTAAGACTTCTGTGGATGAATTTTTAAAAATAAAATAAAATAAATCAGAATATTTCTTCTAAGTATTAAGATATTTTAGAGTTAAAAAAGAACTAGACATGATGCTCATTAAACGAAACCAGCAGGCATCTGATTTGAAATGGGATTAGTTCTCCAATCCTGCTGTGCTGCTTTCATGTACAGGGAATGGATTAACAAAACGGGGGGGGGGGGGGGGGGTTGTTGTTTTTTTTTTCTCTTTACTCATTTCAGTTCAGAGCTATCAGTCACTACTTCTTCCTGACTTTGCTGACTAAAACTTTTAATGAATCCATCAATGGAAACTAGGCCACTGTCAACAATGAGCCTAATACTACCTGACACTCTTTGGAGATTAAGGCTCAGAATGCACATACAGTGATGTGTCATTTTAATTTTAATTAAGTAAAAAGACACAACTAAACACAGTCTTAACTTCTCATTAAATTTAATAGAGAAAACATGTATTTGGCAGTTGCATGGGCCACTGTCTGCATTTTTTAGAGACTGATAAATAGGCTCGATATAAAGTTAGTCAGAAATCTAGCATGTGCAAGGATGGAAAGCCACAGCCCACCTGGAGCTGAATCTGGTGAGGGACATGAAGGGCGATAAGAAGGGCTTCTACAGGTATGTCAGCAGCAAAAGGAAGACTAGAGAAAATGTGGGCCTAAAGCTGAATGGGACAAACGACCGGGTGACAAAGGTCACGGAGAAGCCTGAGGTACTAAATGCCTTCTTTACCTCAGTATTTACTGGCAAGACCAGCCTTCAGGACCCTGAGACCTGTAATAAGTCTGCAGGTATCAGGGAATTCCTCCTTATCAAGGATAAGTCAAGGAAGACTTGCCCTTGGTGAGGGAAGATAAAGTTAGGAAACATTTAAACAAACTGGACATATACCAGTCCATGGGACCTGATACAATATACCCACAAGTGCTGAGGCAGCTGGCTGGTGTCACTGTGAGGCCACGCTCGATTATCTTTGAAAGGTCATGGTGACTGGAGGAGGTTCCTGAGAACTGGACACAACAAATGTTACTCCTATCTTCAAGAAGGGCCAGAAGGAAGATCCAGAGAACCACAGGCTGGTCAGCTTCACCTTGATCCCTGAGAGGATGATGGAGCAAATCCTCCTGGAAGCCATTTCCAAACACATGAAGGGCAATAAGGTGATTAGGAGTAGTTAGCATGGATTTACCAAGGGAAAATCATGCCTGAGAAACCTTCTACAATGAAATGATTAGCTCGGTGGGTGATGGAAGAGCAGTGTATGTTGTTTATCTTGACTTTAGCAAGGCTTTTGACACTGTCTCCCAAAACATCCTCATAGACAAGCTGATAAAATATGGGCTTGTAAAAGGGAGAGAGAGGTGGATTAAAAACTGGCTGAACTGCCGGGCTCAAAGGATTGTGATCAGCAGCATGACGTGCAGCCAGGGCCAGTCCCTAGTCGGGCATCC
Source organism: Struthio camelus (assembly GCF_040807025.1). NCBI lineage: Eukaryota > Metazoa > Chordata > Aves > Struthioniformes > Struthionidae > Struthio > Struthio camelus. The sequence continues at coordinate 113,870,542 of NC_090942.1, read as the reverse complement.
CTAGGATCAATACTGTTCAATATCTTCATTAATGACAAGCATGGTGGGACACAGTGCACCCTCAGCAAGTTCACAGGTGATAAAATCTGGCAGGAGTTGTCAACACACCAGATAGTTCTGATGCCAGTCAGAGGGACCTTAACAGGCTGTAGAAATAGGCCAACATGAACCTAATGAAGTTCAGCAAATGGAATTGCAAAGTCCTAGGAAGGAATAACCCCATGCACCAGTGCACACGGAGGCCTGACTTGCTGGATAGCAGCTTTGCAAAAAAAAAACCTGGGGGTTCTGGCGAACACCAAGCTGATGATGAGCCAGCTATGCGCGCTTGTGGCAAAAAAGGCCAGCAGTGTTCTGGGCTGCGTTAGGAAGAGCATTGACAGCAGGTCGAGGGGGGTGATCCTTCTCCTCTCCTCAGCACTGGTGAGGAATTGGAGTGGTGTGTCCAGGTCTGGGGTCCCCGGTACAAGAGAGACAGGGACATACTGGACTGAGTCCAGCAATCTTATCAATGTGTATAAATACATGGGTGGGAAGACCAAGCCAGACTGTTTTCAGTGTGCCCAGGAGGAAAGGCAATGGGCACAAACTGAAGTATAGGAAAGTGTGTTTAAAAGTAAGGAATTTTATTTTATGGTGAGAGTGGTCAAACACTGGAACAGGCTGACCTGGCAGGTTGTAGAGTCTCCATCCTTGCAGATATTCAACACCCGAGTGGACACAGCCCTGAGCAACCTGCTCTAAGTGACCCTGCTCTAAGCAGAGGGTTGGACCAGATGATCTCCAGAGGTGCCTCCCAGCCTCAACTGTTCTGTGTCACCCTGCGTTTGACTGGAAATGTTACAGAGGGTATGGTACCCAGAGGATCCAAAATTGACGGTTTGCATCTATTGTGCAAATTGTCTTGATGAGGTTTTCCTGTCTTGCTCTTCATCCTCTCTTATGTCTAGGCATCTAAAAAGCACTAATAGTGGTTTCTTCTAATATTGTGGTATGGCACTAACTGATTCCTGTTGATATAGGTAGTTTCTGAGTGTATAGCCAGTATAAATGCATCGAACCATACCAATCAGAAATGGAGGAAAGCAGGGCTGAGCCCTTTGCCCGGATGCAGGGATCATAGCACTGATGCTACAGTGTAACTGTATGTGCACAGACAAAAAGTCTTTATAATAGTTAACTTTAATGAAGCGAATATTCTGACAGGATCCCCATGTGCACTAGTGCAAAATCATACTGCTGCCAAGCAGTGGTTGCTTTTGCAAGTACGTATCCTCTGATGCCCTACTGATTTTTTTTCACTGAAGTAGTATGTGCATCTATTTATAGATATATGGTATAGATATACAACATCTACTATATACTGTGTATATATTAAACACTGAAATGCTGACAGCAACAAGAGGCAGCAGTAACAGCAAACAGTGTCACTGAATGAATGAGTTTCAAATTCTGCTGCACCAGTGATCGGAATGAGTGTTGTAGTGAACTACTTGGGTGTTTCAACCTGGCTGTACTTTTCTTAAGGCAAATACTATCATCACAGAGACACTGTACCATTTGGAGAATTATGATCATTGGAACACAGAGTGTGGAGAAGAAGTAATTCAAACAATAGCATTTGACAGAGAAAGTGGTTCTCATTTTTTACAAGCTTCACTAAAACTTTTTATTAAGTTACATGATTTTACACACTGTACAGATAGTTAAGTTTTTTTTTTCTCTTTTCATCTTTTTTGTTTGGTTGGGTTTTTGGCCTATTCAGTTTTAACTCTAAGAAATGAAAGAGGGAAAGTACCACTTAACAGATCAGCCCCTACTAACAGCCTGTCAATGAGCAGTTTCAGAATTAAAAAACTGGAAGGATAGTAGCATCAAGATGTGATTCTCCTTGTGTTTTCTGCTATATAAGACTGTAGTATGAAGTTAGCATAGACTGTTTTGTATTCTGATAAAACAAGCAATAACATCAGTTCTGTAAGTAAGTATAGAGCATTTGCTAAGATCTTGAAACGCCCACATACTTCAGAAGATGGACCTCCATTTGTATTCTCTTTCAACTACTCTTTTTTTTCAGGGAATGCCAGTATGAAAGGAACATAAATTTGGTAATTATTGTGAATAGATAGCGATATGTAATAGTAGATAGTGATATATGTCCTTCTGTTCTCTAAAATAAATAACCATCTCATTCAATATTTAGCAGGTTGGTATTCCAACATGCAGAAGGCCACTCAGGTTTCATAGTGCGGTAGACAGAAGGTTAGCCCTGCAGTGGTGCTGTTGTTATAACATATTATTACAAAAACTTGATCAAAAATCAGGTCTTACTGTGCTCCTAAGTGGTTCTCGCATTTGGGGAGCTAGTGGAACTCTGGCACTTGCCCAGACTTCTTGTGTAATATTATATATCTTTATTAGCCAAACCTTTCATGAAACTTGTATTTAAGGAACAGGAGACTGCATACTACTTAAGACAACTTTCAGAAGGCCATAGTTTGGTAACCACAAGGTTTTGGTAATAACTGCCTAAGCGTTTGTAATAAAAAGAACAACGTTTATGGAATAGGTTTACAAAAATACAAGGTATAGAAGAACCGGACATATAGTATTGGTGAAAAGAATGAAGGGTATAGAAACAAAATGTTCATATTTTACATGTTCAACTTCAGTCGGTGTGCTACAATGCAGAGTTAAGTTTTGGGGGAGATAACAGCATGAACTAATTCCTTTAAAGTTTGCAAGGAAATTCCAACAAAGGAGGAGGTATCTTGTAAAAAGGCCAAAAGTGACTGTGTAAGAAATACACTAATGAGACAGTGAAGACTAGTATTACTGATAGAAAGTGCGTGAGGGCTAGTGGTCAGTGAAACAATAAAGCTGATTCAGTTTAGAGTGAGCCAATTAGAAACTTTTAAGAGGACAATAAGTTTGTCTTTGGTGCTGATGAAATGAAGAACCCAGAGGAGGGATACAGACATTATGTCAGCATGGAGGATAATCCTCACAATGCAATTTTTTACGAGCTTTAGAGGAACACACTCAAAGTAGCAAGAATTAGAGAAGGAAGCTGATAATAGCTGAGGTGTGAAATGACAGAAGCCTGGAGAACAGTGGCAGCTGAGACAGTCAACAAGGCCGAATCTTCTCATTGATAGGTAGGAAGAAACAAGATAATGTAGACACAATCTTCATGTATAGAACCAGAGAGAGCACTATGCTGAAAGTGTTGTTCAAATTAAAGTCCTGAATGACTGGAATTGTGAAATTCACAGTAAAAATAGGGAGAAATGGAGATTTGTGAGAGAAAAATAAGGACCTGAATGTACTATGCTGAGTTTAAGCTGTGGTAGCTGCCCTCAAGGAGATGGCAGAATGCAATGATTCAGATTGGGTGTGGAAAGACAGGTCAGCAATAGAGATGAAGATCCATGAGTCACCAGAGAAAGATGCAAGTCAATGCCAAATTAAGAGAACAAGAGATAGGGCTCACAGCTGGTTAAGAACTTTGGAGGATGTACTAAAGATCCAGATTAAAAGCTGATTAAAAAGAATCGGCTACTTTAAGAGAAATAGGCGAGAAGTAGAAGGAAAACTAGACTAAAACCAAAAGCCAATGTGAAGACTTGATTTTAGAAACAATGGAATTAATTATGCTGTCAGATGATATTGAGACGTAAGGGAATATTAAGGTAGAATCCTGGAATTATTAAGGAAACCTCTACTATTAAGGTAGAGTCATGGAACTTGGGCAGGAGGAGGGTATGTTCAGCTTGTGAGAGCATTTTGAATGATTTGTTGAACTCCAAAAATTTGTGGCTTGTGAGGATCAAGGAAGAAATCAAGGCTATGAAACTTGCCAGAAACAAGACTATGGTACTACACAACACACTCAGCTAACCTGAAATGAAAAAGTGTAAAAAGCTTTGTTGATCATTAAAGGGGTAAGAGGCATTATAAAGGACATTAAATCTGTGGATGAAAAGGAATGCATAAACACCACTTAGAAATCAAGCACTGTGTCATCATTATTATCAATCACTGAAAACTTGTTTATGGGATTAGGAAATCTTTTAAGCGTGTTCTTCCAAATAGAAAATCAGGATAAACTAGTTGCTAGGAAATCTTTTACCAGAATGTGAAGAGACAGAAGTCATTCCTCTCCTCTGTTTCCCGCTCATGATTTGTTTGAACAGCCACATAGAGATTTATCACATCTCTGATCCACTGTAGCCAGCAGCCTGCTACAAGCCTGTGTTTGTAAGACACAGATTGTTGTTGCTCCACTGAGTCTGCTGTGAGTCAGAAGTAATTTCAGGATGGCTCAGCTTCCTCCTTTTTGTAGCCTATTAGATGCATACAATTGTAGATGTGCTTCTTTAACCCCAGGTACAGGACATCACTTTCTATGGACTGTTTTTTTCAATCTAGTTGGATTAAAGTTTCAGGGGCAATCCTGAAGCCAAAAAATGTAACACTGAGCAATGTCTGCTTTTGTAACTTGCGTACCAACATGACATTTGTGAATAAGACTAATGGTATTAAAGTTAGCTTTTAATATTTTCCTTAGCAGTATCTCTTCAGGTTTGGTGCTCCATTTACCTGGTGTCCACAACAGGACTACATCTTCTTCTATTGCTGATTAATGAACAAAGCTAAACTTCCACAGGAGCAGATCTCAGTTTAATGAAGACACACAATTCAGTGAGTGCAAGAAAAGGTAGTATAGGAGATAAAGACTGGTAGCATGATAATATCTTAAAACACTTTAATATCATAGGTAACTTGGCAAGAATCTATAGAATGAGCAGTGGAGAAATTGCATGGGTTTGTATGATAGAATCAGAAGAATACAGAGGAAAGTGACTGGAGGAAACAAGTAATAAGGGATAAAATAAAAAAAAAAAAACAGAAAAAGAAGGAAGACAAACCGATACCTTCTCCAGTGTTCACGCAGTTGGTTTAAATAGTCTGTACAACTGCTTTCTACTCCCCATTCTTGCCGTCTTGCCACAGTGCCAGAATAAATGTCTGGGCAATCATGTAGTGAACTGGACAGAGACCTGACTGATATTGGTTACTTTTCAGCACATTTCCCAACAAAAATTAAAATAAAAGGAAAGAAATGGGTAGGAGAAGGGTATACTTAAACTGGCACTGCTGCCAACAAAAAGGATCATGGGATCATAGGCTGAAGGGAGGACAGAAAAAAAAGGGACTAGATAAATGAACAGAAGGGCTAGGAGCAAGAGCTAAGTGTAGTGATGCTACATCTAATCTGATGCAATTTCAGGGTGCTGGAAAGGCAGTTACAATCCCACCTCAAAATCCCTTACAATAAATCTAGCAGTCATGCAGCTGAAGGTATAGACATTTCAATGAGCTGATCAAGAAAATAATTTTTTTCCACTGGATCTCCTCACTGGCTCAGTTCACCTTGCAGCAGCCGTAAGATGATCAGTTCCAACACAAAGGAAAAGACAGGAAAGTGAGACTGCCTTTTTTGGATTAGGTTTAATACCACACACTAAGGCGGGTTAAGAGTAGTCAGTAAAGGTTTAACATAAAATGTTACAGAATAGGTGGAGCAATGAGTGAGGTAGGAAGAGAGCTGTAAGAACAGGAATAGAAAATCACAAAATAGGGGAGTAAAGGTAGGGGGCTGAGGAAGGTATTGCTGTCTCTGTATATATTCAGCCTTCCAGGGCTGAAAGATAAAATAAACTGAAGAGGTTAGAAAGGAGATATATAAACTAGGAGAGGTTAGAAAGTATAGAAACAAGAAACTCAAAAAAAAAAAAAACAGAAGAGGTAGGGAAAATATATATGTTTATTAGCTGCAGACAAAGAATTGCCTGAGGAACATTGAGTTCTGCAGAAGTGGCTGGAAAAGCCCCAGTCATCTAACCTACAGAGGAAAAAAATGGGGAGGAGAGAGAGCAGAGAAGAAAGAAAGCGTCAGGCTGATTTTGGAATGATACTACTTTCACATTACAGCATGTTATGTTTTAGGCATTTTCAAGGAGGCAGACCTCATCTAGATTACGAGTTTCAATTCTTTATAAACATCTTTCCTTTCCTGCCTCTCTTTCAATGTATACACACACACAAACCCACATAGATAGTTTCATGTGAGCAGTGTCAATGCTATTCATTATCTCTACTGGGGACTTGCTGCAGTATTTTTGATAAAGCCTAAGCAAACCAATATCTCCCTTCCCTCTTGTTTAATATTGCATATTTCAGTAAAAATGTCTTTTAGCCTTAGAACTTTTAAAATTGCTTCTACATGTCCACTTAGGAGGCTTGACATTAATACGTCCTTGAAAGACTGACATAAGCTTTCATGTCTAATTTTTAGCTATTTAGGGCAAAGCTCCTAATGAATACCACTGCAGTACTGACTGCACTGTGAAGCAAAGTAGTGAATCGATCTGGGTTAGAGTTAATTTTCATTCTTTTAAATCTCTGATCCAGTTCATTGTGTGTTCACTGAACCACAGTGAGGAAATAGTGTGGGAATATGACCAAGCAGCTGGGAGAAGGTGAAGCAGCGGGAATTTGTTAAACTACGATTACTGCCAGCGACTCACTATAATGAAAATGTGATCTCAATAGAGGAAAACAAAATTCCACTTTTTTGTGGGCTATTAAAATAATTTTCCAAAATAAGTAAACCATTTAGCTAGAATAACGTGCACCAACGAAGTAAGGGTCTTGGAGAAAATGTGTACACGTACGCATAAACCACGTCACAGCGCTAACGAAGATTGCACAGACAATCTTCATCTTGGTATTTGCATTTTTTTAAATTTTGCCTTTGAAACATTACTTTATCTTACTTTTTTAATACGCCCTCAATTATTTTAAAGTGATTTTTGAAAGGAAATCGGTTCCACTATCTAAAGACATACTGTCTCCCACACGTAGTTTGTTAGCAAGGTTCACAACTTTTTTGCCAGTGGATTTCACAGCTGACAATGCACTGTGGAGTGTGGGGTGATGAGACGCAATAGTCTTTGGATCTACATCAGAGTCTGGAGGGAAGAATACTCCGGTATTTATAGAACTTATAAACCCCTACTACTGTCTGTCAAGTCTTTCCTTCCTGTTTTTAAATCCCTTACCACAGGCTTATGTCCTTTTTCTGTCTTAATACTGCTTTTGCAATGAAGTCAGGCTGTTTCTTCTTTGCCACTCTCTGTGTACATCAGAAAAACAGACAACGAGAACACAAAGGAAATACAATGCCTCTCTGAAGTCTCGTGTCAGCTAGTGGGAGAAGCAATTTGAGGAAGATTTCTTGAAGGTCTGAAATGAAGTACGCTCACTCATCCTGCAACAGAAGCAAATCTTAAGTCTACTCACTGTTTATGAGTGAGCTGTGAGGGAATGGAGTCTAACAAAGAGTGGGATTGCTTTTTTCTTTCTTTTTTGACAGAATTGAAGAAAATACCCCAAGAAAATGCAGTGAAAGAGAGAATAGATACTGTAGAAAAAATAAGTGTTTAAAGGGAGGAGATTGTGGAAGATTATTTAGCTCTTTCATAAATAATCCTACTTGATATACAAGAATGTGATGTAAGTAACTGTCATGAGCTGGGGAAATTCTCAAGAAGATAAGATCTACCAGTTGTGGTTTATCCAGCTAAGTGTAAGCACAGAGTTGACTTGATTTTACTTTCAGTTTAGATGCTAGAGCCTGTACTTGCTATTTTCCACCACGTCAAATGCGTATACGTGTGCCTTCAACCCTTTTTCTCTCATGCATACTCTCACCCCTGCTCTTCTTTTTCCTTTCATATACAAATAACTTTTAATCCTGTTCAACAGCAACTTTTTTCTTTCCTTCCTCCTTAGGTTCACAAAATGAAAAATAACAACAATCCCTGAGGACCAAGTTTTTTTTCCCTAGAAAGCTCGAGTTAGAGTACTCCCATCCTGAGCCATGAAAAGACATAGTTAAAATTCAGCCGAGATTTGCCAGTTGTGTATGCACATGTGGCAGTAGATCTTGACTTTATCTTCTCCTTGCCATTCAGCAAATCTTCCCTGGTCTCAACTCCTATACACAAATGAATTTCGCATTTCTAACACAGCCTATCAACATGAACCCCAAATGCACTATGTATTATATACCCACCAGTTAATTAAATGTAAATCTATACCGAGATAACTGGAGGCTTTGGCCCCAAATGGGATATGAGTAGCATCAAACTGCTTATTCCCGTTCTGTTCCTGTTCACTGATCAGGGCAGTGTACCATGAAAATAGCATCCAAATTGTAGAAGAAAGACACCAACGCACTCACTCTGCTATTGAAGCTATCGTTGTCCTTAAGCACAAAGATCATACACTGTAGCAAAAAAACCCAAACAGGACACAAAAATTGCTCTCCTAGAAATTTTAAAATGCTATAGAAAGTACTGTTACTTAAAAATATTTTCTCCTTGCAACTTAATCTTCATATTCTTTATTTCTCACATAAACAGCTTTCAGTCACATAAGACGGGATACGACGATACTGAAGGGATTAAAATAGGTAGTCATACCACCCACACAATTAAAGACATGTGGCATGAGCGTATCGGTGAACACACTAAAATTTCTTACTTGTCTTTCCTCTGGTTTTAATCCCAGTCCTAGATGTGTGAATGGTACTAGAAACCAAACTGCTCTGTGCTCCCGTGCTTCAGCCCACAGCCCACCCTGCCCTGCTCTGTAGGGCACGCTTTGATACGGTTTGATAAAATCTGTATTAGTAAATTAACAGTCCCACTCCAGAGATTGCTCTTTGGTACTGAAACCAACTAGCAGCGAACAGCCCTATGCCCCTTACATACTGCTAAATCTTTTAGCTTCCGCAAGAGGGGACTGAATGCAGACTCTCAGCTGTCCCAGGCCAACGGTCCCTGGCCTGCGCTAACTCCCAAACCATTCCTGGAAACTCTCTGGAAAAGTGCTGGCTGCTGACAGCCAGAAACCACTCTGGGAGCCCGCTCCGCCTCAGCCCGCCGGTCGGCGAGGCCGCCCCCCGCGCCGCGACAGGCCGCCTGCCGGAGGCGGCTCGGCGAGGCCCCGGCGCCGCCGGGGAAGCTCTCGCCGCTGCGCCGCGGAGGCGGGGCCGCCATCAGCCCCCAACGGCCGCTCACGGCGCCGCCGGGCTCCCCCCCGAGCTCCCCGCCTCGCGTGTGTGGGACGCACCGCCGCCGGGCTCTGGGAGAGTCCAACTGCTTCTCGGGGAGGGGGGGAAGGGGATCTCGCAGCCCCAAGAGCCTCACGCAGCCGGGCGAGAAGCCGAGGCGCGGCCTTGCCTCGCCCTCTGTTCGTGCCGCCACCCCCCCGTCCCGCAGGAGCTGTGGTCTCGGCCGGAAGCGGCGGGCGGTGCCTGGCGCCGAGCTCTGGCCGCCGCGGCGCTCGCAGGCGAACAATAGCGGAGCGCGTCGTCGGGGCGGACGCGGCAGGGCGGCGGTGAGGGGTCTGGGGTGCCGGGCGGGCAGCCGCGGCCCGGGGGCGCCCGCCATTCGCGGGGGGCGGCGGCGTGCGGTCGCGACGCCAGTTTGCGGAGGGAGAGGGTGGACGAAGAGCGTGAGGACGGGGCTGGGGAGCGGGACGGGACTGGGGCAGCGAACGAGGACGGGAAGAGGCTGCGGGGGCGGCGGCGAGAGAGGCTGGGTCCGTGTGACGGGGCCGCCGCTGCCTTCCCGTGCGCTTGGCTGCGCCGCTCGCTCGCTCGCTCGCTGGCCGAGGACAAAACTTCCCTGGGACGTGCTCTGCCTGTCATCCTCCCCCCCCCCTTCCCTCCCCTGCTGGCGGCCGGGCTTGTCGCGGGGGCTGCGGCCAGGGTGGCGGTGGCGTCGGCTCGGAGCGGCCGCGCGCCGGGGGGGGGGGGGCGCGCGGCGCGGGCCGTTAAACGGCTGCGGCGGCGCGTTGTTAAACCCACCGTGTTGGTTGTTGATGCTGTGGCTGGGGGAGTCGGTGCCTCCGTTTTCAGCCCTAGGAGGTGCGTGCTGGCTGAAAACTTGGCGGCAGGCGGTGTGCGGTGCTTCGTATTGACAATGTTTGAAATAACGGTTTCGTTTTCTGTTATCCTTCCGAAGGGCACTATGAATGAGGAGCAGTTTGTTAACATTGACTTGAACGATGATAATGTCTGCAGTGTCTGTAAACTGGGGACCGAAAAAGAAACGCTCTCGTTTTGCCATGTTTGCTTTGAGCTAAACATCGAAGGTAAGACAGTCTCACTGGAGCTAATTCTACCTGACTTGCTTCATCGAGTGCTTAACTTGGAGCTGAATACACATTAACCTTTTTCTTAGAACTTTTTGTAAAGTTTCAGGTTTGAAAACTTATTTATTTACTTCTTTTGACTGATCAAAGTATAATTTTAACAACTTCCTAAGTATTTCATTTCCATTAAATATATTTTCTGCATGTTACATCCAGATATAAAGGTATTCTTTTATAAAGACGCCATGACTTTTCAGGAACTTCTGAAATTCTCTGGCATTAGTTTAACTCTCTGCTGTTAATTTTCTTGTGTTAGTTCAGATCAAAAAATATATTCTCTTTTATTCAAGGTTTTGAAGTCAATCTATAGATTGACTTATTTAAACTGAAAGTCTCAGAGTAGTACAGGCCTTTTATTGGAAGCAGATCATTGCTTCATCTTAAACTAGAAATAATCAGAGCATTATTTTGTGCTTTTAATAAGATGATGCTACACAAAGATGATAGAACCATATTCATTGTCAAAGCTCCGTAAAGTTTTTTTCTCCATGAATATGTAAATTTACAATATACAATTTAATCCAAACAGTATTTTTGTACTTCAGTAGTAATTTGCATGCTTTATTTTTGTTTTGAAAGCCATGCCTTTGCATGTATATTGTCTGATAAAACTCAAGAGTAGCTGTCTAATCTAAAACAAGTTGGCAGCCTACTTGAATTCCTTTATCGCTTTAAAATGATGGGTTTGCAGTTCTCAGTACTGAGTGGAATTACCGTGTTTTTCTCTCTAGACTTTGTCTTTATTTCATCAAGAAATCTTAGTTTAGCCTAAAATGTGATTGTAGTTAGTGATATGTTTAGTTAGTATACAGAAACCACTGGTTTGAGTGGAGCTGGGAGTTCAGGTGTTGGGTCTGTAACAGAACTTATTCAGGAGAGATGCGTATGGATTATAGAGTTGACTGATGTTCACCGAAAGCTTGGTAGCAAAATAAGGAGAAAAGGGAAGAGAGGCATACAGAATAAACAGCCAAGATGCAAGTTTAAACTTTCTCCTATTATATGGCATCAACTTTTCTGAGGAGCACGGAAAGAGCAACCCTCTTGGAGGACAGATTAGTAATGCTTTTGCTTATCTTCAGTCTAAATGGGGTGGGGGGAGAGTTGTAAAAACAATAGTTTTTTTGTCTCTCACCCCTGCGCTTTCAGCTTATTCAGTTTGAGGGTGCAATCATCAGATTCATTTTCAAGTTCTGTATTCATGCTCAGGGACACCAAATGGACTAAGCTACACATGAATGATTCGTTGTTTATTGCAAAGCTAACTTTTTTATGTCTGAAGGATTATTATCAGGTGCTTTAGCACATCAGAATATTAACATGATTCTTAAACTTTGTAAATATGTACAGGAAGATGAAATATTAAACAGATATTTTGGGAAAGTAAACTGATTCAGTACAGCTCTTTATCAAAGTCTAGATAGTTTAGAATATTTTGTTGGTGTGGGGCTAGTGGAAATTGATACCAGCTGTTTGCCTGCAAGACATACAAATGAGCATCAGAGATTGTGTGCTGTTTTGTTTATCTGAGTATATGTGATTGTAATTTGTGGACTGAAACAGAAAACAATTTCCTATATAACCAGATTGCATGAGACAGGGAACTGTGTTTTTTGTCAAGAACTTTTTAAATTCGTTAAGGTATGGCAGTGTGGTTAACTGAACTCTGCTACTAAATATGTAATACTAACAACAGATCTCCAATTATAACAGAACCTGGATAAAAAATATTAGTGAAATGGAGGAGTTAAAAAAACAAACCCACTCTCTCATATTAGGGTGTCCCTGCTAGCTGCTTTGAAGCTCTGGTTGTTTCGCGTAAGAATGTCGTGCCATGCCTGAGATACCTGGCTGTGCTCTAATTGAGCTAATTCTCGTACCAGAAGGTTATAACCATCTAGTTCATGTTTAACATAGCGCGCATGTGGCTCGAGTACTAAGCAGCCGTGCTGCCCCTGTTGCTGTTTAGAGCTGTTAGATATCTTTACATGGCAATGTTTTGTGCCACACATCTGTGACCTTTATTACTGTGTACTTGTGATCCACTGAACAATGTCTAGGGAAACCGCAAGCTTCAGAAGCACCTGAATGCATTTGTTCAAACATCAGGTTTATTTTTGGAGGTTTCAAAGGTCAAAGTCTGTAATAATGACAGTTACAATTTTACATTATTTGTCATAGATGGTGTATATATCTTACCCTTACGTTATGCTGCTTTGTGCAGAATTATTTAGAAGTCTGTGAGTTTCCTGAAATTCAAGGGTTTGTAACAGAAACAAAATCATAAAAGTAGGGAAAGTGTGAGTATTTGAACTGATTTTTTTTTTTTCCGAAAACACGCATAGTCTTCTCAAGAAAAAACATCCCCTTTTCCCCTGGAAGGACCTGCTCCATATATTTTAAAATATTTTCATTTTTATTTACTCTCTTGCTTATCTGTTGCTGCTGACTATGATGACTATCTTTGAGACTGCTAGCTGGCAAGCAAGCTGGCTTATTTCCATTTCTGTTTAGAGTTGAGCAACTACTGAATAAGAAATGACCAAAATTGGTACTTAAGTCTATTATATTTCCCAGGTCTTGTAATATGAAAGGGAGGAGGGATGACTAGATGCCCTAGTAGCTGCCTTGATTTAAGTATATTCAAATATACTTTTTTAGTTCCTGTAGACTCATAGCATTGGAGGCAACTTCAGCATTGAATTTGATGCATCCTGATCTCCAAGTTGAGACAAAGATGCTGTAAACAAATCTGTATTATCGCATAACTTTTTTTTTCCTGTTAAGTTCTACAAAGTCTTGTGTGTTATCCTCATTCTGTGTGCTTTATGCTCATGTTTAAAAATATGGTTTAGTCCTTAAAAGGTGTAAGTACTCAAAACTTGCCTTTTTTTCCCTCTTAGCTCTATGGAAAAATATTAGGTTGTAAGATTTAGCTGAAAAGAGTGGAAACTGCTGTTTTAATTTTATTCTGTTCCAAAATATTACACATCCTTATTTTTGGAGATGTTAGTGAAATAATAGAAAATAAACTATTCTGGCAACAAAAATACTAAATTTTCATAGTCCTTTAGTGTAAACAGATAATAACTTGTCTTCTGTGGCCCCAGGCCACCCTCAAGAACTTCTGCTGTTGGGAGAGCTTGCTGATTGAATGTAATTCAGTTTTAAGATAGCATTTGGAGTCCGGGGGTACGACTCGTTTCTGCAACCTTGAATGGACTTGTGGAACTAGCTGCAGCTTCCAGTAAACCTCCTAATTATGAATTGAAGTCTAAACATAGTTGGAGATGCTATTATTAACCTAATTTTTTAAGTGCCGAGTAATAGTGGTGCTGTGCAGTTAGTTCTAAAAGTGCATTTTTGAACTATATATTGGGGAAATTTGTATGTGCAGAAATGTAATTTGAACAGTTGTTGCTGACTTGGCATTATCCGAAATACAGAAATACTGTTTCGTGGCTCCCAAACTCTACTAGTTCAGCTTAGTAGGTTTTCTTAAAGAATGTGAGACATCTTTAACAAAGTAGCTCCTGTAGTAAAGCTTTCATCAGAATGTATTGGCTTGTCTAATACTGTAGTAAACTCTTTTCTTAGTAGCTTACAGTGAACATGAGTTCTGAAAACATATTTAAAAGGAGTCAATTGGATATTTGTTCAATCTTATGTAGGATGATTTTGCAATGTAGTAAAATACACACGCGGTAGTAGAAATATAATGGGAGATGATTTGTTTACTTGATGTATGGAATGCATGGGATTTTTTCAAATGAAGGTGAGTAGAGAACTTTAATTTATAAACAAGGTGATATCTAATCTTTACTACCTATCTTTTTTTGGAAGTTAATGAATGGCACTGGGCTTTTCCTTCCAGCTAATCTAATAAATCATAATATTTTAATCTCTAATAAAATTGCATGTATACAGTTAAAGGTAGCATTTGGGTTTAAATCTTGCCAGGCAGAGGTATTGGAGATGCATTTCTCTAAGGACCTTGTATTTCAAAGTTGGCAGAATTGTGCTGCGGAAGAATTAGAATTCTCCCCACCCCTCCCTGTTTAGATTTGTGTATGGCTTGCAGTCACGTGGTCATCATGGGCTGATTTTATTTAATTTATTTTGAAGAGGTCTTGGGATCTGCTATTCTGCTATATGAACCCCCGCTCTTTGAGCAGTCTGAATGATCTGACAAACATGCAGCAGTGATTTAAAACAGATGAAACTGCCAGGGATATTTCATTGTCTTTTGATGCTTGGTACACTCGGTAAAGCAGTATTGGACTTGGCTGATCTTAGTATTTTGAGTGGAAAAGAGCAGTTGTTCAGGAGGTGCTTCACAAAGTGGTTAAACATCTCTCTTTCAGAACCTACAGTTGAAGCCAGAACTCCTTTTAAAGAAGACACCTGCAGACTGCAGCTCTGCACAAGGGTTCTTTGCTTACGTGTTTGAAGGGAAAAGCATAGGTGTTCATTATAGGTATTTCTAGAGATAACTGTTTGGATGAATTGAATTGTACCCGAGAAACATTTCTTTGCTGGCTATAAAGGTAGTCTTTATAACTAAGTAAAACTAGTACTCAAATTTAAACAGCTTAATTTCCCCCATGGTGCCAACACTTATGCAAATTAGCATTACAGAAAGTGTTCATTCTTCTTTCATGGTTGTTAGTAACCTCATGTGCTTCAGGCATTTATGGAAGCTGTATGTATGATGGACACTAGCATTATACTCAGAAGGAAGCATCTCCCTTCTTTCCCTTACGGTCAGGTCTAAATCTTATCCATAAGTATTTGTACCTTCTTTAAAGAGACTTTAATGTGCCTTTAATTAAGGAATATTATAATACAAACCTATTTTTGACAATTCATGTGTCTGGAACTATCCTTGTTAATTATTATACTTATTTCCAAATAAGACAATTATTCTAGCCAGCTTTTTATGTAAATGTGGGTGACCATTTCAACTTAGTGTTGTATCTTTATCATGAAGAGATGTACATAGTTCTAAACGTATCAGTTACAAGGACAGAACTGAAGTCTTTCTAGATTTGATGCAGGCTCTTATTTTCAAATACCAATACCTGAAAATGAGATTGTGACTGCACACATTTACACACGCTAAAGTAAAGATTCTCCCTGCTCCTTTCTACTTGTGAATAACCAAAAGTTACAGAAATGTGTATGACTTTATGGCATGATTATTAGTCAGATGCGGTTTCTGAAATCTTTCTGCAGTCGCTAAACAAAATTATGGAAGTTTGAAATATGTATAATTTCAAATGACATTGTATTGCTTTACTCATTTTCTGTTTAAAGAATCACTTGTTATTATCACTTGTTTTAGTTCTTGACTTACACCTGTTATACGAAAGTATTTCTTCTTTTTGGGATACCATTTAAATGTAACTTATTTTTTGGATGAGCACTTCAGTTTCTTATAGTAATAATCCTTTGTCTTAAAGCATTTTTTTTTAAACTGATACTATAAAAAGATTCTGGGTGTCAGTTACGTAGCTATACGTTCCTGTTAACCTCAGGGGATTGGCCTCAAAATTCTGCTGCAATTCAACTCAATTCTTTTTTTCTACATTCTGTTTTCAGTAGAGTCCTTCAGAAAATTATATTGCAGGAGTCGATTAGGACTCATGTTGAGAAATGCAGTAGTATAGAGAAAGTGAAGTGTTTCTGCCTTGCATAGTTTACACATTGAAGTATTTGAATCTTTTTTTTTTTGCCTAAATACTAGTCTCTTAAGCAGCCCTGTTTTCAGAAGTGCTCAGCATGCAGTGAGCCTTACTGAATAAGGTGATAACATTCTTATTTCGTCTAGGATTCATGGGTTACCAGGGTCAGAAGCAGAGAACGGGTGGTGAAGGGTTTTTTATCATTTGTTTTGAGGTTTGGCATTATCCTCTGAAGCATCCTCGCCTGAGGAGTGATCTGGTGCATGGGCTTGTTGGCTAATAGCATCTACCAGACAGCTGTTGTCTTAATTCAGATACAATCCTTCTTCTAGATGCTGTCAAGTTCCATTCACACGCACCCACCTGATGAAAGGCTTTCCTGCCCCCCACCCTGATTTCCTCCCCCCCCCCCACCTTCTTTCTCCTTCTATGATAGAAAGTAAGTATGAAGCGTATGATCCTTGGAACCTGTTCGGCGTCTCTTAGCCACTTGCATTTTTACTACAGAGTTTTCTACGCACAGGAACCTTCACCTGGAATTCCTTTAGGCTTGTCAGCCCCTAATCAGAATTGAGATTCTCCATTTTTGTCTTCTGAAGGGCCAACTTCTGAATAAGTATGCTCAATGATCTATTAAAAACTTGCAGGATAGGGCTTTTTAGACAAATATATGAAAATTCTGTGTAGTACAACATGTTCAAACTTAAGCTTTTTTCCACAGTTGAATTTGATATTATTGGACTGCCAGCCATTTACAGAGAAGTTTTAAAAGCTTCTGTCCTGTTTAGTAGCCCAGTACAGGATATAAGATTATAGAGCTTACATTTATTTAGCTTCATAAATTTTATTTGGGAATCCTGAAGTGGAGACCAGCATAATTACTGTTAGTTGTGCTTGGCTATAAGTACATATGCATAACTTCAGGCATGCAATCTCAAATTTTAAAAAATATTTAACATTTTATTTAAAAACACATCTTTTTCACTATATTCTTATGTTTGTCACTTTTTTGCCTTTCTATTACTTAATAAAAGAACATATTGTAGTGTTTACCAATCTGATGATTATTTATTTTTTTTCTTTCCATGGATTCACCATTTAATCTGCATAGATCTTCATAACCAATCATAAAACTAAAGGTATTTAAAATACCTTTATAAATGTGCGGGATTTTTTTGTTGTCTTGTTTTGTTTTATTTGTTTCCAGTGCAGTTGGTTTCTGGAAAAATAACTTGTTGTTCTAATGGAATTAAGCAAAAAGCCTTAAAGGAATTTTGGTTAGTGATTCTACAGTATTCTATCATTCATTATGCAGGAGTTTCTTTTTTAATTATCCCAGAAGTGATACTGTGTATACCAGGAAATCTCGTCTGTCCACTTTTCTTCAAATATGCCAGTCAGAAGACCTAACTGCAAGAGGCCATGGCTCTAAGAGCAGTTTGGACAATATTTCATTGAACTAGCAGAATTATTTGTGTTTCTATTTTAAATAAAAAGAGTGAAGTAGTTGTTTCTGTGATATCCTGAAAGTGGAAAAGATGATAGATCATTACTTACTAGGAGGAAACAGTCTAAACATAAACCTGCATTTGTCTCTAATTTTACCAACTGTGCTTTCTGTTGTTGTCCTCCCCTCTTTTTCACCAAATCTTCAGGTCTTTCCTTTAGACAGAATTACTTCTGTCCTGTCATCATAAGATGTTGGCTTTGCTCATTCTTCTTACCCACAGATTATTAGGGGTTTGTTCTGACACCTATTGTACAGAAAGCTGCATAAGACACCTCTCAGTCGATCTGATGAGGTTCAAATTTAAAAAAAAAAAAAAAAGCTGTAAACATCAGCAACATACCGTCTTGAGGAACCAGTTGGGTAAAGCAAATATCATTTAACAAATCCATCTTCATTTATGGAGGCTTTGAAATACTGTGAATATATGCCTTAACTTTGATCAACAGTTTGCTGTTCCTGGATGACTTAAAGATTTAGTGGTTTTTGTCATATTTCTTCAGTTAAGCAAATTTGCTGTATTTGAATTATACTGAGCAGCCATGAAAACAAATGACTTGCCTTTCTTTGATTTTAGTAGAAACGTGACTATGTTTCTGCTTTTCTCTTTTTGAAGTAGCCTTTGAAATTAGGCAGTAGTTCATCTAGAGCTTACAAGTTAGTAGATGTTTAGGTGCTGAAGAGGTGAAACGAAACTTTAGAAGTGCTAGGTGAGAATCTTGAGTTTACACCCATGAAGACAATGTGTGTCCTTGTACTTTGCATAGCAACTTCTTCCTTAAAAGCTCTGGATAGGATTTTTTGTTTGTTTGTTTTAATACTTAGTTCCTTGGCAGAAAGAGTGTCTGTTTTCATGACCTTATCTTTCTTTCCTGCTTCCAAGAGAAAAATTCCACTACTGTCCTTGTTCATTTTCTACTCCTTGTCATTCTTCCTTGCAAGTTTTGGGTACGCTTTATAAACTGGTACAGAACACTAACACTCTTGTGTTTCATTGCTACTCAGACTGGAGAATCAGAAATTTGTAAGGGCTAATCTCAGTATCTTGACTCTTGAACTTGGAAAATCAGCTAGGAGCAGCTGAGGTGCTCAGAAGGAAATCCTTGGATTTATTGTCAGTAGTTCACGTTAACAATTTTACTTAGTTTTGAGAATAGTTTTGGATTTTGCAGAATTTAGATCACTTGAATCTTTTTTCCCCTCAGTGATTAACCAGAGAAAAATATATGTTTAAAGTTTACTAAAATAAATTAAGAACATAAATCGGATGTAACTGAGAATTGTGGTATTGTGTACCTTTCTGTTAATTGCTCATTAGTGTCAATCATCAGATTGTATTAGGTGTACTTTATGTTTATCTGAATCACTTGTATATACTTTTTGATGTACTAAAAGATAAAATAACTGCAGCTTAGTTCATGCTGCCTTCTTTAAGAGATTAAATTACCTTATCACATGTTGATTTAAATATTCTGACTTCAGAATTAAAAATTTTTTCCAGTGGCTTACATAAGCCCTGTGTCACTGTTGGCAATCAGGGGCTTGCTTAACAGAATCATTTTGCATTAATATGGGGGAATCTCCCAAACAATGTTTAAAAACGTGTCAAGGAAAATGTTGAGCTGTTCAGTATTCTGGACTTGGATGTTGAATCCAGTGTGTAGGTGAATCTGAAGAAAAAATAAATACCCACTGAGGTTGCAGGAAGTAATTTTGCACTGAGATTCTATTAACTTGCAGAAATACTAATTTTTAATACCATCTGTGTTAACTTACCAACTGCAGATCTACACAGATTGTATTCCTTTTTAATATGTCAATCACTCAATTACTTTGACTTTTGAGTAACTGACCTGCTGTAGTTACATGAATAGTCTTTGAAGGAGAACGGCAAAGAGGAGAATAAGAATCCATCTTGCATGAAATTTAATTTCAGGACAGTTTAACGTTGGCAAGTGTTGATAGTATTAGAATTCAGTTCTCTAAGCTGCAGGCTTGTACTAATGTGAAATAATAAACTATGAGTGAAGTCTAAATTATGTTGACCACTTGGATGACATAAACCCACACACTGCAGTATCTGTTGAGCAGATGGCTCATAACATTATCCATAGAAGACTGGAACATGGAGAACTGGTACATTGTCATATAGTCGGAATTATTTACTTTACAGATTATGTACTTGGGTATAGGTCTGATTTATTATGCACACAGTTGGCAACTTGCTTCATCTTTATTATCATCCAAGATGCACTTGCAGGTAATTTTTGTCCTACACTAGAGATTAGTGTGTACAAAATATTTTTGTATGCTAAGGGCTCAAAACTCTAAATGGAATTTCAAGAAACTTTAATCTCAGGTTTCCTGGTTTACTTTGGTGATTAAGCTGTTAGTATGAAGGATTCAGTTAAGTATCATTTTCTTGGTTGCTTGTGAGCAAAGATTTTTGAAAGGTTATTTGAATATTCAGTAAATGAACTTTTTTTTTTTATTGTGTCTCTACAGGAGTACCAAAGTCAAATCTTCTACATACAAGATCACTAAGAGGGCACAGAGACTGCTTTGAAAAATTCCACTTAATAGCAAATCAGGACTGTCCACGGTCAAAGCTGTCTAAAAGTACATATGCAGAAGTAAAAAATATCTTGAGCAAAAAAATTAACTGGATCATACAGTATGCACAAAATAAGGATTTAGACTCTGATCCTGAGGGCTCAAAAACATCCCAACACCAGCTTTTTAACTTCAGACATCAGACTGATAGAAAATTACTACCACAATTTGACTCCCCAGTACCTACATACTCTGCAAAATGGATAGATGGAAATTCTGGAAGCATCTCAAACTGTTCACAAAATCTTTTGGAACAAAGAGAATCCACTGATTTCAGTCTTGATATGTTACAAGAAACAGGTGCTACTTTCTGTTGCAACAGTGTTTTGTGGTCTAAACACAACCAGCCCCAGAAAACTGAAAAAGCTGAAAGTGATTCACGTAGCAGTGCTCCCAGAAGACATCCACATTACAACAGGGAAGAATGTAAGTATTGCCTGTAAATAGATATGTAATAAGGGGTATCCTCTGAAGTGTCTCTTGACCAGTTAATGTCCCCACATATACTGATTCACAGCTTGGAACACAATTGTTAGCAGTTCAGAGTTGCTGTAAAATCTATGAAGAAAAAAGCTATGCAGCTAAGCAAATAACTTTTTCTAACCTTCCTGTTAGTTATTATCCTAATGTGACATAGCATGTGTCTAACTTGTGCAAAGAAGTTACTAGTACAGTTGGCTGCAGTCAGTTTTTAATACGTCAGTCATGGCAATGGCAAAACAGTAACCATCTTGCTGAACATGTGTGGTCTCTTGAATTGTATCTTGGAGGAAGAGCTGCCTTGAGCAATAGAAGGAGTTAGAGGTAAGGCAGCAAAGCAAACTTGGGACACAACATACAAGATTAAAGCATCCGTAACAGTAGTAGACTTTCCTCGTGCATTTCCTTAGGTTTTTTTCTTCTGTTTGAGCATAAGAAAATATGAAGGCCCTTATGCTACCATGCCATCTCAAAAGCTGTAGCATAGGCAATTCTTTTGATACTTATGGTGATACTGAAGGCAGTGAAAAATACCTCTTCCCATTCTTCCAGAAGAAGGTCACGAGAAGAAAGTTTTAGAAAATTACTTCTAGAATATTATAGTATCTTTAGGATCAACACATCTTATGTAGGCTAAGTATAAGTTCCTAGAGATCTATGCAGTTGCTATGCTGCTTTTGGAACAGTCCTTGGTTCTAAATTCAGATTCATTAGCTCTTCCTTTTGATGAAGAGGGAAGTAACTGAGGAGGCCTTTTGAATTTTAGAAAACCTGAGAAAGAAGTGAAGAATGACAATCTAGCAAAATACATACTGGAAAATGGAGTAATGGAAAAGAAGGTAATAATAAAATCTGGAATCGACACATACAGTGATACTGTAAAAAGTTGGAATCAGTTTCCTGAGACTCCTGTTTATTTCATAAGCTAACAAAACCTGTATTTGCACTGTTTGGCCATTTTTCATTCTTTATAAATGGGTTTTATTTATGTTTAACTGTTGTGTGATGCTTCACATTACGTCGATAGTAGATTCTTAAAGCCATAGTAGAGTCTTAAAGCCATAAATAAAAACAGATATGTGGTGCTGTTTGACCACCTGTCCTCTGGAGTCATAAATTGGGATTAAATAAATCAGGACAGCAGTTAACAGAGGAATTATGAAAGCTTGACCTGGTTTATGGGGTTATCTAACTGAAGTTAGTCACTTGGAATTTATCTCTCTGATTTTTGGGACAGGGAATATAAAGCAGTTTTGAGCATGTGAACAGATTTTCTTCCTAGCTGTTATGACTGCACAATGCACTTGTAAGGCATTTTTGCTTTGAATTATAAGTATTTGTTTAATCTTAGCTGTTCTGAATTATAAGGCAGTCATTTGGAGACTTTCAGTGTTAATTTTTCTACAAAATGCTA
The DNA here is from genome assembly GCF_040807025.1 of Struthio camelus. Classification (NCBI taxonomy): domain Eukaryota; kingdom Metazoa; phylum Chordata; class Aves; order Struthioniformes; family Struthionidae; genus Struthio; species Struthio camelus. Next base: position 113,848,554 of record NC_090942.1, on the reverse strand, counting down.
ATAATTATAGTTAAACTTTCTCTGCCAAAATTAGGTACCTTCTCTCGTTGCAGTAGGTGCACTGACTGTTAGCACTCTATTAAAAACTTGTTACTAATGTAACTGTAAAGACTTTGGTCAGTATTTCTTTATCAGTTTCCTCAGCTGTGGACTGAGTAACCTTTATATCATTTAAGTTCAGTCTTCTCTTCCTTCCCCCTTCCTCCCCTGTCCAGAATTAAATGTCTCGGCACACCCCTGGGCCCAGTTTACACATAGGGAGGAGGAAATGTGTGAACCTGCTGCTGTTTTTGCAACACTGTTGAAAACAATGAGGAAACAGGCAGTAACTTCCTACTAGTGACTATAGAAAGAGGGGACGAGTCCTTGATTTTTTTTTTGAACTGTTGATTACCATATTGAATCCAGTTAGGGTTTTCTTTGAGTTTAGGAAGTATTAACTTAAGGATGGCCAGATGTAAGAAAGGAGTCTTCTGTTGGTAGCTGAGGGAAGGAGCACCACTGTAACTGGCTGTTGGAGGAGAAAGGTGGATTTGTTGCACTGTTAAGTGACCTCATGTCCTGAGTAACAAGTAGGCCATCTCAGGTATTACCAGCTTCTTTAGTTTGGCAGTAGCAGCAGAAAGTTAATATCCCATGATTGCAAGATGTGAGAAGGGTTGGGAGAGAAGGCTTAGGATAATAGTCTTTTGCGTAAATAAAATTCTACCTCTTGGGAACTTAACAGTATAGAAACCTTTTGCATTTAGAAACAGCTGAACAAAAGCTGTGTGACTTCAGCGTAGGTTTTTCTCAGGAGTGGAGCAAGAGAGCTGTGCTAAGCTGCAGTATAGTTTAAAAAAAAAAAAAAAAAAAAAAACTTGCAAGGTCTTAAAGTTTGTTTCAGTGCCCTATATCTTCCTGGGATGATCAGGGTTGTCATTTTTTTTCTGTGCTATCCCTGGCATCTCAACAGGCTGCCAACCTGTACTCCTGTCTCCTTTTTGAGGGATTTCTAGGAAGCAGGCCAATACCTAGCCTTCTGTACTTGCTACTGTTGGTTGCAGAGCTGCATAGAATACTTTAAAAATTTCCTCCTTTGATGTTCAACATGCATTTTCTCTGAGGATGAGCAATGTGCCTATAAGCTGAAATATAGGAGGGCTTTCAGATGATGCAGAGGGTCTTCTAGTTCTCCCTGGGAAAGCAGCAGAAGAAAATGAGAAGTAATCCCATTTTTTCTTAATAAGCTGGTGTTTGGTTATATCAAACCAAGATACACACACACTCCCTCCCCGGAAGGGAAGGAAAGAAAAGGAAGTGTTTAAAGATGACAGGCAATTTATACAGCAATTCTGATTCTTTTTTTTCCCTATTTTGAGTGCTTGTATTTACATCTTTTTCACATTGAGCAAGGGACTTTTCTTTGGAGTAGACAGTTGTTTTTGGAGCACTTAAAATCAACACAAAAGAATTTTCAAACTTTGCACAAATAACATTGCCTGTAATTAGTTCCACACACCTATTCATCATTAGGATGCAAACAAAACAATTTGAGAAAATGGCAGTTTGCTTAGCAGTGCTTATATTGCTTTGGTAGTAGCACTAACAGATTTTTATTGTTACAGTGAATATGATGACTCCTGGAGAATTAAAACAACTTAATGAGAAACTGCTCAAGCAAATTCAGGGTGAGAATTTTTAAGTACTCTTTGTTTTGGGTTTGTGCTGCTTTGTAATAAAGAAAATCATATTTAAAAATACCAGGATGGCTTTACTGTCAATTAAATTTAGAACTGAAATCTCCATATATACATCTTATTCCCACCTAACAAACACACTTGCAATTGTCTTGTCTTATGTAACCTTCTTGTGTGATGCAAATTTACACTTAGAGAATACGTTATTTATTTAGTTTGCTTTTTTGACTGAATTCAACTTTATTTCAAGTTACAACCTCATCCTTAACTCACCTAAAGCTATTAGCTGGTGATTTAATTCAATTTAGGGTGTACGTACATGTGGAAACAATTTTTTTTTGGTGCATGAGCCTGCTTAAATACATGTATGTTTTTTAATAGTAAAATTCAGCACTTCTTCTTAACTCTGTAAAGGTATAGTGTCCAAGTGGATTCACCTAATAATATTCTTGCAGATGTGTTTGAGGAGCTGACGCAGCAAGTCCAAGAAAAGGACTCTTTGGCCTCACAACTCAATGTCCGTCACATTGCTATTGAGCAGCTACTGAAGAACTACTCCAAACTGCCATGTCTACAAATGGGGCGTGCAGGAATGAAATCAAATGTACCCATATAAAGAGGATACATCAAGTTGAATCTCCAGTGTTAACTTTCCCTACCAGCTTTGTTAATCATGAAGTAGAGCTGCACAGGTATATGGAAGCTTTCGAGGAGACTTGGGCAGCTTTCTCTTTGCATTCTTAATTCATGAGGAGTCTTATTTCACTTCAGTTTTAACAAACAAAAAAAAAAGAGAAATACTTACGTATTAAAATCTACTGTATAAGGTTTCTTCACACTAGAATTTTTTTGCCCATAACTATGCGTGGGCCTTGAAATGAATTTTGTGTTTTGTTGATTGTAAGTTGTTTCTAACAAAGAATGACCTGAGGCCTGTAAACGTGCAAAGTTCATGCAGAGGAAAAATACAAATTTCAGTTTTGATCAGATCTGACCATATTACATCCAAGAGAGCTTTAAAGGGGAGAGCAGTATTAAAGAAACTCATGTTTTCTTATTTATTACGAGCAATATTTTATTATTGAAATTTTATACTAAATAAATGTTACTATTTTAGGTACTTTTCCAGACCTCTTTATAAAATGTCTGAATTACTCTGTGTAATGTTTATGCCTTGTGTATGATTGTTTATCCTTTTTCAGGTCTGTATCTTTCATGATACAATTAAAAAAAAAAAATCTTATTTCCCAAAGAGATGTATTTCACATGTTTAAAAAAAAAATTGTGGTGGTGCATCACTTATTTTTTATCAACTTTATACCTAAAGAAATGGGTTCATGAGATATGGATTATATCTTATAAAAAAAAGAATAAAAATGATAAGCACAGCACTTCATTTTTTAAAAAAAATATAAATAAATCCGTACTTGGTTTTAATGCATTGAAGTTGTTTTATATGTATAAAATTTTCAGTGCTGAAAATGACTTCAAAGAAACTAAATAAATTTGTAATGCTGCATTACTCTATCTTGTTATGAGCTTTTTTTCATAATGTTGGATTGTACTGTGGTAAAGGGTGATCTCATTTTGAAATGCAGATAGTAATCACAAAATGGTTGAGGTTGGAAGGGACCTCTGGAGATCATCTAGTCCAACCTCCCTGCTCAGGCAGGGTCCTCTAGAGTGTATTTCCCAGGATCACATCCAGGCAGGTTTTGAATATCTCCAGGGAAGGAGACTCCACAGTCTCTCTGGGCAAGCTGTCCCAGTGCTCTGTCACCCTCACAGTGAAGAAGTTTTTCTCATGTTCAGACAGAACTTCCTTCAGTTTGTGCCCGTTGCCTCTTGTCCTGTTGCTGGGCACCGCAGAGAAGAGACTGGCCCCGTCCTCTTCACACCCTCCCTTCAGATGCTTGTATACTTTAATCAGGTTCTCTTTGTCCTCTCCAGGCTGAACAGGCCCAGCTCTCTCAGCCTTTCTTCAGAGGAGAGGTGCTCCAGTCCCCTCATCATCTTGGTAGCCCTCCGCTGGACTCTCTCCAGTAGCGCCATGTCTCTCTTGTCCTGGGGAGCCCAGAATTGGACACAGTACTCCAGGGGAGGCCTCACCTGAGGGCTCAGGGCTGAGTAGAGGAGGAGGATCACCTCCCTCAACCTGCTGGCCATGCTCTTCCTCATATATCCCAGGATCCCATTGGCCTTCTTGGCCACAAGGGCACATTGCTGGCTCATGCTCAACTTGTCCACCAGGACTCCCAGGTCCTTCTCTGTAGAGCTGCTTTCCAGCAGGTCAGCCCCCAGCCTGTACTGGTGCATGAGGTTATTCTTCCCTAGGTGCAGGACCCCATACTTGCCTTTGAAGTTCATGAGGTTCCTCTCTGCCCGTTTCTCCAACCTGTTGAGATCCTTCTGAATGGCAGCGCAGCCTTCTGGTGTGTCAGCCACTCCTCCCAGTTTAGTTTCATCAGCAAACTTGCTGAGAATGCACTCTGTCCCTTCCTTGAAGTCATCGATGAATAAGTTAAACAATATTGGACCTAGTATTGACCCCTGGGGGCACCACTAGCTACAGGCCTCTAACCAGACTCTATGCCACTGACCACAATGATACACTGAAATAGAATAGTTTCTGCTTTTTTAAATCTTGCATCAAATATACCATACTGAGAAATTTCAGTTTAATAATCTTTACTTGAAATAGTGTAGATTTGTCTTGGTATAACTAAAAAATTGCTGTGTCACATTAAATCACATTTTAAAAAGTCAGGAGTGGAGGGGAGAGTCTTTCCTTCCTCCCAAAAGTTAAAGTCTTTATGCTGTGCTTTCTGATTTTGTGTTTTTAAGTGAAAATATGGAGCTAATTGATACAGGTGAGCTAAATGAGTGACTAGCATTAATCAGCATTTAGATTTGGTTTTAAAATAAACCTGAGAATTAAATTAAAGTTCAAACTGGGCTTTTTTTTATTGCCCTCCTTATAGTGATATCTGAACTACATAGGACAGGTATTTTTAATCTTTTTTGCATAATGCTTTATTGGAATGGCCCTGAAAGGATTTTGGAACAGCTTGATAGTATGCATGAGTGAGGACTTGTCTGTCTCTGGGCATTTCGTGATTTAGGTGGACAGAAAAAAAATTAGTAGCATCATATTGCATGCATGCAAAAGTGGATCTATAAATAAACGTTCATTAGCTAATCCCTGATTATCTGTGATTGTCAGAATATGGATTATTCTCTGTATGCAAGTCTTCAAACCTAATACAGTATTAACATAACTACAAGTATGAAGTGGGAGGAGAAATACCATTGTTAATCACATCTATGGAAGTGATTCACATGCAGTCAGAAATTTCAAAATGCAGTCAGACAGGACCCAGCATTTCAGAGGTTTCCAATTAGATGGATTGGGATCTGAATTTCACAAGCTGGATAGTGAAGAGCTCTGAAAGAATTAAGTTGTGTTTCAGATTCTACTTTTCCCATGGGGAGGGGAGGGTTGGTTTTGTTTATTGCTTTTGTGGGAATTAGAAACATAGCATCTACACTTTAAGTTCTTTCGACTGCATTTGTAAATTTTTTTTTGTTATATTAATTATTTTTTTTGATACAAGCAACGTGGGGGGGTTGTTTATTTTTAGGATAGACTGATATAGTTGGGAAGGACAACCTCTTGGACACACAAGCCATGAAAACACAGAATTTTTTATGCTTTGCTCTAGATGTAATCATATCTAGGGGGAAAGTCAAGGGAAAAGAGAAGCAAGCTCCTAGTGTGTGTGCTTAAACAAAAATCTATCAATGTAGCTTCCCCTCCGTCAAGGGAAATGCTTAAGGTGCAGGGGGATCAGCATTTGCCCCAGCTGCCTGGCAGCTCTGAATTGGAGTTGCTGCTGCACGTCTCTGACTTAGGAGGTCGGGAAGATAAATGCGGCTGTATCATTGGGTCCTTTGGTTTAAAAGGTACATGTCATATGCAAATGCTTATACTATCACATTGCACACACATGAGATTTCTTTTCCTTATTACAAAGCAAAAAAAAAAAATCCTAACTTTCACTGACAAATGAATCAGGTGCAAATCTGGCATCAAATTTGGGTTATTTCTGTATATGAAATAGTGGTCCTTAAAGTATTCAGATATGAGATGTACATATATTGTGTGTGGTAAGCAGGTTTCCCTTGAGGGAAAAAGACTTGCATTTGTAAAAGTGATACTTGAAGTTATAAGCACAAATATCCTATCTTTCATTACCAAATAAAGTTCATTTTGAAAGTCTAACAGCTTAAAATTCACCAATTTTCATAGGCATATTAAGCTAATGCTTATTTAAAATGGCAGCAAGAATTGGCCAGATATGAGTGTATTTATAAAAAGGAAGAACCTTACGAAGTACTCTCTGAAAATACATAATCACTATGCATTTTATTGGAATTGATAATTTTAAGGGACAAAAGCTGAGTTCTGTTTATCAAAAGGAATATATTAGCAATCAAGATATTCAGCTGAACTGGCTCTCAAAACTTTTTTTTCCCTTATTTGCATTGCAGTGCCTAGAGACCTTAACAGTGAGAACACACCTGGATCTAAGGCTTTATAAGAAGACAGTAATTAAATGCACAAGCAGGAGCAAAATAAAAGACATCAGTATGAGCATAAAAGAGCAATACCTGAAAGTTAGATCCTTTTAAGAGTTTAATCTGTTATTTTCACACCAATTGTGCATTTTTAGGAGCTCCTCAGTAACCTCACTATAAAAATGCTCTTCTACTCTCCCTTTTTGCCATTTTGAGGACTCATGTTGGGCATGGCTATCCTGTTAACACCGGTGAACGATAATACGTGTCCTGGTTTCCATGCCAACAAGCCCTTTCAGAAAGTAGGTGTGTGGATTTGGGGGTTGTTGCTGTTGTTAATCAATCAAACCCTAAGAACAGAATTCTTTTTAAGATTTGTTTAATTAGAGATATTCCCTCCAGACAATATTTTTTAGATAATAGAACTGTTTCTGTCAAAACTGGAAGTATTAATTTTATGTAGCAAATACATAATAGATTACTGGACAATGAAATTTGTTTTGCAATTGTAAGATATTTAGATTGACTTATACATGTTTAAATATTGAGATTTAGCTTAATTTTGAGGAAAATATCAATAAAGCAAGTATTTTTTTTCCAGATTAACAGTTTGCTTGCTTTATTATTTTTTTCCTAGGATGTTTGGCTTTAACGATGAATAAATGTTACTTCTCTATTTTTTACTGGAGATAAAATGAGTGATGGGTACCTATGAAACAACAGTAAGGAAACTCTCTCTTGTAATCACATTCAAGCTTAAAATAAGACTTTATCTGTAAAGTAGGTTGAGCCATATATTTAAGAAAAATTCTACAAATAATAACCATTTTTCTAAAGTGCCTTAGAAAATCATTATGCTTCTTTCTAAAGATTAAATTCATGCAGACCAGAAGCAAATTTATTTACATATTTTCAAGAAAACCTTTATGTTTATTATCTGTGCTGTGTGAAGCAACCCTCTATTCACCTTTATTTTGCAGTGATTAAATTTGTTAGCATCTCTTGGTTTAACATTTTTCAATGATGATTTCATAAAGTTACTGTATTAAGAATGTGTGAATTAGAGGAGGCAGGAATCCAGGTAGCACTAGTTCTTTAGGTAGATTAAATTCTGCAGTAGGGTGGGAAAAACGAAGATGCTACTTAATTACTATTTTTGATTGGTAGTGTAATAATAGCACAGAAGTCAACTGTGGATCCTACTGTGAAATCAAAGGCAGAACTTCGTTGGATTTTTCTCCTCCATTTAGTTTATGTCCCGTGCAGCGGCCATCACCATAGAGTTCTGAAACCTGCAAGAAATGTCTTGCAGTTCCTGGTTTATCTACCATCTGCTTAGATGTTTATTTGAAGGACTAGTCATCCTATTTTGCTCTGTTACTGAGATTCATTTGCAAGTTGAAAGCTTGATTATGTAGGTGCATAATTCTTTTTCACAGGCCTATTCTAAGGTAGCCAGTTCTGACATCTGGTACTTGCCTGCCCAACAGTCTCCTGCATTCACTGTGCTTCCTATTCCTTAGTTGCCGTGAAAAGCTTGAGAAATGCCATTGTTTTTCTGTGAACAAAAATAGAAAAGCATAATTAACTTCTCAGTGCTTCAAATATGTGTGAATTTCCTCTTTGTCCCTGCCACATTTATCTTCTCCCTTGTACCTCTCTGTTACCTTCCTGGCTACCCTCTTCACAGTTTCACCGCCTGTTTTTCAAGGATCCAAGGCCTAGCTGTATAACCTGGGCTCCGATTTCAGAAGCATTGCTGTGCTATGAGACAGAGCCATGAGAAAATCTAAAGAAAGATAAGAAAGGTAAAATTACAGGCAGAGGTAGGATTGTTGACAGGGCAATTCTTAGCAGGTCAAGAATTCAGGAGTAAAACATAAACATGGAAAAGTGAAAAAAAAAAAAAAAACCCAAACCTAAAAGCATGAAGTGTGGTGCCTAATCCACAACTGGCAGTTAGTCAGGGTGTCAGAATCAACAGCATCGGTGGTTTTGGTGGGTGATGGCAGTTTAGCAATCCCAAACGTCCACACACTGGAGAGCAGCAGAGGCCACCCCCTCTCCTCCTCCCCGACTGAGGTCTGCTTGGTCAGCGGAGGCTCTTCAGGGATCTTTCGGGGCAGGAGGGGAGTGAGCATGCTGACACCCTAGTAGTTCAGTAAGCCCTATTGATCTTGTGTGTGGCAAGTCTGTGTGAGACAATAATTACTTTGTACCTGTAAGCTATATATATATCTTGCTTGCGACGTCTCTTTGTGCATGGCTACAGGTGCCTGAATTTAGTGATCCGAAAGGTAAGCAGTAAGGCATGTCTGCGTTGGTATGACGCATACAGTCTTTAGACACATGCAGGTAACAGTCTTTATTATCATGTGCTGGTTGGACTTGAGATAAGTACACAGCAAAAGTCATAGATACTACATGTGCATATCAATGCTACAGGCCAAGTATTTCAGGAAAAATAACTGGCTGCTATGTATGGATCATATAAGTTTGCAGTGAAGTCAGTCACTTAGAAAGTTAAGAAAAATGTGTTAGTGCATAAATGGAGACCAAAACATTCTACATATGAAATGTAAAAGTTGGTGCTAAAGGTATGCTACTGGTGCATCCAAAAGAAAAGAGGAAAAGAAACCATTGATAATACACTTGTAATATCATACCTACATGCCTGTATGCTACACTGAAGAATTGATATGGGCATCATTTTTGCATTTCTTACCTTTTGAAGTTAAGTGGCTATGCTTCAACTTTTTTCTTTCCTTTTTTATTAAAAAGGAGGACAAAAGCTGACTCTTTCGTACTGTCTCTGTCTAACGGACATGCCTGAAGGAAGATCAGATCAAATAATGTGCTACCTTTTAATTAAGTGCAGCTGATAGTAAGATGAAAAATAGCCTACCTACAAAGTAAAGAAAATGTTCAAAATATGTTATTTTCAGGGAAATATTATTTGACACTGATAAGAGTGTGTGTTTCTTAAAAATCACCTAATACCTAACAAAAGAACATTTTTGCAATCCTATGTATTTCTGCCCTGTTCTCTCACTCTGCCCTGATAACTCATAAATCCGTTTAGCTAAGCTTATCCAAATTTGATAGAAAGCTAAAAGCGTCAAAATCTTTGTAAGATTATGTGGCTCAGGAAGATTTTGTGAAGCCCTCTACAAGTGTTCTGCCTAAGAGAAGAAAAAAAAAAATCTACAGTCTAAGATCACACCAAAGCATTTACAGAAGTGAGAGAGGTGTATTTGTGAATGCCCCAACCACAAGAAAAGCTTTAATCAGTGCTTGGGGATAAAGAGGAGTCAGGAGGCTGTGAACAGACAGGCTTCGCTCATAGACAGCTGCAACTGTGTTGACTTCTTGAGATGCTTTGATGCTTGTTTTCCCAAACACAATCATGCAGCATCCCATTAACCTGTGATCAACATGCCAGGTTTCCGATTGATTTTCTCTTCTCTTGCCGCATGAAACCAGAACAGTTCCTGCAGGGTTACCAGGCCAACCCCATTATGTCATCTTTTTAGAAGGTATCAGATCTATAGAGCATCATGCCATCAGAGAGAGGTATTAAACTAACTACTGATGTTTCATTTCAGCTGCTCTTTCAGCAGCAGCAGTGTCACTGTTGTACAGCTGCACTCAATCACGTATATGGAATGGCAGAGAAACCCTAACTTAGTAGGAAGTAAGTTTTGCTAAAGCTTTTTTTTTTTTTTTTTAATTACCGATGTTGCACACAAGAAACAAGGCAACAGTACAGTCATTAGTAAATCTAATGCAAAACCCCCCGGAGTTTTTGGAACTGTCTTTCTCTGTAGAATCACAGTTTCTCAGCAGGTCTAAAATCAGACAAGGTCTTATGAGAAGATGCACTTTCCAATTCTTTACAATGTCGTCCATGTATTAGGCTAGCATTTTAAAAATACTCTCATTGTAGCTTTTAGTTTTACTCACAACAACAGCAATAACAATTAACAAATGCAAATTCAGCTCAAACCCTGAGTATTTTTAGGGTACATGCTGACTCCAGCCCAGGTCAAGATGCCACTGAGTAAAATCCTCTATTGTAATAAGTCTACCAAGACTGATTCTGGAGCAATTTCTATATAAAACTATTGGAATAACTTCAGGATTAGGAGAAACTGATTTTGTATTGATGGCACTCTTGGGCTCCTCCTATGAATTTAGGCCTGAATGATGGGGAAAGAAGTAGGAAGTAAAAAAAGTTTTCCTTCAGAGGGATCATCATTATTATTCTGAAAGTAGATGGCAATGCTGGATGACCAAGCAGAAATAGTCTTAAGTAGGAGACAAAGCAGAAATAGGTTAATGGATATAGGTAGCTTTTGCAGTCTAAATTGCATGATATAGTTTAGATCGATTTGTTACATTTTTTTTTACTTGTCACATTGCTAATTTAGTTCATTGATATGACTGGGTGGAGGGGAACTGTGTGCCAATGTCTATGTGGCTATATTCATAAAATCAATGAGATATAAAAATGAATATAAAACTAGAACTTGTCTAAGAAATTTTTCTTAGAACATTTATTGTGCTTTGTTCATTTGATCTATATGTTTTGAATACATGCGAGTAAGTTGGTTCTGCAGTTGCCCTAGTGTACTGCATACTTCATTGACTTCTGGAAGGGAAACATGGTATATAGCGTATATACTATACTATATACCACATAGCATATATGCTCTGTATATAGCACACACCTATAATGTATATAACGGTGCATGTTACAAAGCATTAATCATTGTATCCCATAGATGAAGAAAAATGGCTAAAGCCATTTCCTCTGGTTTGGAAGCCAGGAATAGCCTAACTTCTTATTTAAGAAATGCTAGTTTCATACACATTACCAGGCAGAACAGTTCCAGTAATCCTACTCAAACATTTTTTTGGCTTCCTGATATAGCAGAAAAAATAAGTACCCCGTGAAGGCAAATGCCAATTTTAAATGATAAGACTTTTAATCCTCCTAAAGAAAGATTAAATTATTGAGAAATAGTTACATGTGTCTCACCTTTTAGATGATTTTTTGCTAATCCGCTCAAGCTAAAAATATACTAGGGGATGTCAGTTTTCACTATAACCATTTTAGTTTTCTTCCTCCCCCTGCCCCGCCCTTTTTTAGTAGCAGTTTATGGACTCCAGGAGGTATTTTAATTAGAATTCAAAATCCAAGGCAACCAAACTCTAAAATAAAAAGACCATGGAGTGCAAATTACTCTGTTTATAGCTGTGCAGTGAAATAAACAATAGGGCACTTCTTTGCCAAGATGATTTTAAAAAATGATCCTGAATAGATGTTTATGCAGGCTGCACTTGTACAAAATAGTCATGCTTCTGTTTAACTACGGGTTTGTTCAAAGTCCCATTGCTTTATGTTCTTTGTGTGGTTAACCTTGAATGAGGCTTTTGTGCAGACAACAGTATTTAAGGATAGATGGCTCTTTCAGTGGGGAGACAGGTGAAAGAATAAAGCAGTGTGAACTATAATTAACTTTGGAACATGCAATATTTCACCCTCTCTAATCAAGCTAAAGACTTCAAGGAGTTTGTTAAGCAACAGCATCCTCCATAATGTTGATGCAGGGCTGCTCAGGATAAGCATAGGCTGGACAGTAGTCTTTACCCGAGAGCTCCACTGTCCAAACATGAGACGGTTTGCAACAGTCTTTTGGTAGCTGTGACTGCCACCGGTGTGCAGCAGAAGGGAACGTGCAGGGCTGTATCTGCTGGCATTTGTGAGTACCACAGTTGCGGGTGCTGATGTAGTGGGAGGGAAGGGAGTCGCAGGGGGAAGCCACACTCCCACGCCATCACTAAATAGCCTCTCCTCTTGCCTCTGTTGGAGACAGATGACTGGGCTAAATGGACCATTGCTCTGACACAGTGGGGCATTTCTTACATACTTCTCTTTCCAGATTGATCAGCTGGAGCAGACTAACAGCCAAGTAATATCTATTTTTGCTGTGGCTACTGCTATTTCCCTTGCCTTGCCTTTCCCTCCCTCCCCCCACCTCCAAATCGTATAAATTCCCCCTCCCTCTCTTCAAAAACATGCTTGAAAAAAATCATTTCTACATTAAATCATAGCTACTTACTCTGGTGGGGGGGGGGGGGGGTAGCTTTAAAAAGTGCTGAATCCAGTCTTGGGAAAGATATGCTTATCTACAGCATTAGCTAACAAACAGGTCATGCTGCTCTCCATTAGCCTGGAGTCATTCCAGGTATCTTTTTCCCAGCAACCAGCAAGCACTTATTTTTTATTATTTAGTATGTACTTATAAAGCATTCCCTTAAAACAGCTCTATCCAAACTGGCTTTCAAAAATTATATTTCCTCTACATAATAACTCTTGAGAGGAACAGGAAATTCCTTTTTGAAGGCACCATGGTGCTATCTATTGATAGGCAGGTTAATAGTTGGATTACAAAAGAAAAGGTTTTCTGTTTTGTGTGCGTGTGTTTTTTAATAAGACTTCTAATTACAGTAACTAACTGGCCATCATAGAATTGACCTTGGAGGAGGCTGTCAGCATAGATCCCCAGGAAGCATAGGTTGGCCTGCAGCTAGCCTACTCCACTCTTTATCCTGAGATAAATGAGATGAATGAGAGTGAGAGGAAGCCCAGTCTTTTCCTACTCTCCCTCCCCAAATGAAGCCGTAACTTCACATCCCTTACGATGGTTCTGTTTAGAAGGGGAGACTTCAGTTTCCCAGTACCAGGCATACCCACTCTCTTCAACTAGGCCTTTCCTTCTAGGAGAGAGGTGCTCACAATGACATGGTTATTAAGTGGTTTCTAATAGTTTTGTCTGCATTTCAGCGGATTTGCCCATGAAGAAGGCTGGATACAAAGAAGAACACACTGTACCAAGGGCATGTTTTTCTGTTAAATGGGAGTTGCACAATAACTCTCAGAATGGGAGTTCTCAGATATGCAACAACGAGCAGTGCAAAGGAACAGCTGAAGCGCTTTAGCTGTTCCACAGAGACTTTACACAAATCTGTCCTGTTGTTCATGAACAGTTCTATTTGTTTTCTTTTAATGTGACAAATAGCCAAGTCATTTGTTTATGCTCGTTTATTTTTCCACTCGCTAAAATAACACAGCACTTACTTAAAGAAGAATTTGATTTTTGGCATATGAGTCAAAGACATTGATCCAACAGGAAAAGCTGACCAGTTATTACTGCCAGTAATGTGATAGTGTCTTTTAGTGCCAGAAAATAATAGCCAGATGCTTTCAACCTTTTTCTTATTTCTGCTCTGTCATATTTGGTCACAACAAATGTGTTAATTAAGTGCATCTACCAAGATTAGGTGCCTAATGTTTAGATTCAATGTTTTAGTTTTTTGCTGCTGCATCCTGGTAATCTTAATCTCTTTGTTAGGTCTAGTTTTGTATTTTTTCCTTGTATTGCATATCATTTAGCAGATGAGGTTTTCCACACAGGAATGGTCAGGTCACAAAAGTATTAATCTAAAAGCAGGTAATTTATACTAAGGAATAATTAGCATTTTATGTGTAAATAGAACAAATTTATACATCTACAAGTCTCAAACCCAAGTATATGTAATGTTTTGCCTGGTAGTTTAAAACAGTTTCAGTACCATAGCAAGGTTCAGTATAATCTTCAACAAGGCACTATCAGGCCCTTTTAAGTAAATCACTGTGGGAATGTTTTACTTCACACTGAAGGTCAGCTCAAGGTTTTGCCAGTTCAGCTTTGCTATTCTTCATGTTATTGTCAGAGAGGCAGATCCTAGAGATTCCAGTGTGAAAAAGCACGCTTTAGCGGGGCAAAAAGCTGTATCTTAACCATCATTTATATTATGTTAGCCTTCAACTTCGGTGCATACTTTCTGTGTACAGTGCCATTTTCTATAGGGTTATATAAACATTTCAGTTATATTTGTCGATCATGCACCTTTTTAAATGTGGCTGGGCAAGTCTAATTTTTTTTTAACCTATTTGTAACTGTATATTATCTCTTGCCAAAATCTACATTTTACATACTTAATATAAGCAGGGAAAATAGCATTGCCTAGCATTACAGTTTCCAGCCTAATCTGATTATAACATGCTGCCTCAGTTGCTCGTATAGCTGCTAAACGTTGTCATGTCAGCATAAACTTATCCATGCTAGATGTCCGCTTCAGAGGATGTCCTTTCTTACCTCAAAAATCTGGGAGGCGAGAATTTTCTAGCTGGGAAGGCAGCCCACAGGGTAGGACAGGACAGGGACAGGTCTGTGGGAAGGTACAACTGAACCTACCACAAGCCTCAGACAAGGAAGGGCATGAGCCAGAGCTGTGGTGCTGGTCATGAGCTGATGGCTGGGGCACAGCTGGAGGCGGGGGGGGGGGTGCCCTGCTGAGGCATTTCACAGCTTTTTCTCACAAATTAGCTGTTTTCATCACAGTCTGATCCAAGGTTATGCAGCTGCTCTGTATCAGAGCTAGCCTTGAACACAGGCAGCTAAACCCTTGGTTTGATGGGATGGGGGGTGGTTTCACAGGTGGGGGGATTATACAAAAAGATGATTACAAGCTGGTCATGGCAAACAGAACCTACTGGTGCACTCAGAGCCCTGACATGTTCCATTTCAATGCATGCGCTGCTTCACTTGGTGCATAGACTGGATCAAACACTGTAAAAGACAGTATTCCTGGTTGCTCATTCAGTGAATCCAATCTATCCTGGGAATGAGGGGGAGGAGAAGGAAACCATGTAACGGACCATATGTGATCATCTGAGCAAAAACTGTCTGGTAATCACTAACCACAAAGGAACAAACTACTGTTGCTCTGGTAACTTTAACTCTGCCACATCAAACTTCTCAATACGTGATACTGCAAACTTAACTATATGTCCTTGTTTTCTACGCTGCCTGTAAAGTGCTGTTCATAAGGCACTTGGAAATTTTGAACAAAAATGGGGAAAAAAACAAGTTTATTCTCTCCTTGCATCATACTCTCTTGATGATCACATTTATCTGGAAACATATATCACTGTAACATCTTTACCCGCACTCACGGGAAAAGCAAATTCATGGGGCTCTTACAAGCCCTAATTCCTAGGATGGGCTTGAGACAAGCGCGACAAACAGGGACCAAATTATAACTTGAAAATCAGTAGAACGCACTAACTCTGGGCCACTGTACAGCATGTTCTCTCGCTCTCTCTCTGCCTCACAGAATCACAGGGAACCGCTGAGGCTGGCAGGCACCTCTGGAGGTCATCTAGTCCAACCCCCTGCTTAGAGCAGGGCTGCCTAGAGCAGGTTACTCAGGGCTATGTCCAGTTGGGTGTTGAATACCTGCAAGGATGGAGACGCCATAGCCTCTCCAGGCAGCCTGGTCCAGTATTTGACCACCTTCACCATAAAAAAGGGTTTCTTATCACATTTAAACAGAATTTCTGGTATTTCAGTTTGTGCCCGTTGCCTCTTGCTCTGTCACTGTGCACCACCGAGAAGAGTCTAGCTTTGTCTTCTTTAGTCTCCCCCATCAGGTATTTGTACACATTGGTAAGAACCCCCCGAGCTTTCTCTTCTCCAGGCTGAACAGTCATAGCTCTCTCAGTCTCTCCTCGTAAGTCAGGTGGTCTGATCCCTTAACCATTTTTGTGGTCTTTCACTGCACTCACTCCAGTATGTCCCTGTCTCTCTCATACTGGGGAGCCCAGATGAGGATACACCACTCCAGCCAACAGCTGACTGGTTGCGCTAACTTTAATGGTCTTTTGGCTCACTGGGGCCAAAGCTGGTCAGAGCAAGGCAATGTAAAACTTTCTTCAAGTATGGGCTCTCTGCCTAGCAGTGTTACTGGGGGGTTTTTTGCATGACCGTGTGCAAATCCCTTATCTCTCTCTGCCTCTGCCTGTTTCTTCACCTACAAAATGGAGGCAATATTGAACTTAATTGTAAAGCTTAATCTGTTTGTGTCTGAGACCCTCTACTGTTGTGTGCTGTGTGAGTAGTATCATTATTCACAACTTTTCATCCTTTTTTGAAGGATTAATCCCTTCAAAAGTCTTTGAAATGGACTGCAGAGTCTGCAGGCTTATTTAGAAAACATGGAGCCCAAAACATAAACAGAAGTGTTTTCTGCACTACGTTCTTTGCTCTCATAAAAACAAAATCGTCTGAGAGCCAGTGACATCTACTTTCTTTATCTATAGTTCAAAACAGACTTGCTGGACAAAATATCGATGAGCAAGTGTGGTGGCTGGTCACCTCTAACGTGCTGGCTTTTTTTTCTGCCTTTACAGAAGTAAATCTGCTTATGTTGCTTTGCAGGATGCATCTGATACCCTTCTTCTCTTCTCCCCCACAGCTGCTGCATAAAATTAACTCTAAATAGTCCTATCATTTTCCCTCCTTCCCTCAGATCTGACTCAACTACTTGAAATAACCAAACTGTATGCCACTTGAGTTCTCTTGTTGCCACTTGTTTCTCTTTGGATCCGGTTTTTATCTTGTGGTATGTCTTAAGCAAAGAAGTGTGCTGAAACTGGAAGCCTTAGGTTAGAATAGTGAGAGAAGAGAGAGAGAAAAAAAGCAATTTTTCAGTCCTCTACTTCAAAAATCTAGTGTAAACCTTAAATTTGGCAATTTTTTTTTTTTTCCTGAAAGCAGGGCAAGCCAGCTAGTCTAATGTGTCACTTTCCCTTTATAATCTCTGCAGAGGTACAGTGGGAAATGATTGTTGAGTCATTTGCAGAGAAAAGTGTTGAAATCCATCAAGACAGATCAGATGCACTAAAGGATGACAGTATAATTGAAAAGATGCCCTGAGAGCTGGAGTCTCTACTGTTTTAGGGCCTTTCTACCCTATTATGAAATGGAGAATGCTTTCTCATGAAAATCCTGAAACCCTCAGCAAGCAAGGATGTGAATCCACAGATACGCCTTGTGAGGATCTGTACCACCTTTGCAAACCGAGAGCCTCTAGGTGAGGTAGCTTTTGAAGCCTGCTACCTCATGCTGGCATGCTGGTTTTGTAGGTAGCTGAGCCAAGTGAATGCTTCCCCACTACCCTACCTTCCCCCTCCCTCAGTTCCTGAGCACCCAGTCTCACTCCTCAGCTGAGCTGGCCCTGCCTTTTATCAGACCATTCTGAAAGCCACTCATTAAAGGGGCAGAAAACTCACTAAAGTCTTGGCTGTGGTTCAGCTGGCTTGTAGCTGTCCTGAGGTGTGCCCAAGCCAGGCCACAGGAGGCTGCAGGTGACGTGATGGGCAGGAACAGGTAGAGTAGGTGACAGCAGTGAGTTGCTATGTTGGTGTAGCTCATCACCAAATTTCTCTGCCTGTACCATGAGGCAGACTGAGGCATGATGTGCTGTTAGTTCACACCCTACTTACTGTGCTAACTTCCCTACATAAAAGTAAGCAAAGAAGTATAATGTAAATCACATAGAGGCACATTTTACTCAATGGGTCCATGTGCATTTCCTGGCTTTTCTCCTTACCAGGAGCCTCAGGAGACATCAGCCCTGGCTTTCCCCCAGTAGTGTGCACATGTTTCACTGAATTCAGCTGCATGCTGGCAGCTCCCAGGGCATGCTGGAGCTTTTCCTTGCAAGGAATCCGTTTGGGCATATGCTTTCTCAGCTGCAAACTTAATGGCATGAGAGAAGGAAAGATTTCTGTTTTGCCCACGCACTGACCCCTTCACGAAATTATCAGCAAGATTGAAAAAGGCTGTGGAGAGACACTAATGACAAGAGTAAAGATTTATCTAATTATCATTAATTCTGAATGATGGAAGTAGCTAGCAGCAGACTTTCACATATTAGCAACATATTCAGTATCTTGCAATTCAAGACCTCTATTATTTAAGGCAACATTTCTCTATTTCTCTAAAGCAGTCTTGAGTTGTAACAGCTCTAAAACCTCACTTAGAGCGGGTGGGTTTTTGATATGATCAGCCCTGATTACATATTTGATCAATCAAATGGTGCAGCATCATGTCTGGCCTAGTTGATGTTAAGGGCTAGAATACAAAGAATTCACAGCAAGTAGCTAATGCAATATTCATGAATAAAGAGCTCACTCAGGTCAAAATTAGGCTGAACTAAATTTAGAAGACCCAAATTTAAATTTAAATTTAAAATAAATTTTTGAAAACTACGTTGGAATACATCTGCTTCCATGATTTTTTTTTTCAAGTAAGCAAAACAAATTACGACTAGCTTCTGTACCAGGATACTTTTGCATAGTCATCTATTCCTAGGAGGAACCTCTGAAGCATGAAGTCTTGTTTAGATGAAACCCAAATCAAAATTAATAGCATAGCTTTTTAGGATTTCACAATAATTTTTGGCTCTTAGTGTTCTGTTACGTATTTATTTAGTGACACATAAAAAAAAAAAGCCCAGAAAACAGCATTAAAGACAACCTATAATTAGGTTGGCTAGCTACAACGTGTCAGAATAATTCGCATGACCTGTAGTGCACTCTTTTTTTGAGGGGCTTCTTGGATGTCCACATGTGCATAGGGCTAGGTTGTGTGGGTGACTGCGTTTAGTCATGTGTTTGGCTCACTTCTAAGAGGAAATATGTTGCTATTGTGGCTATTTACTATGCTGTTTGGTCTGTTTCTTCAAAAAAAAAAAAGATGTTGAGTACCTTTCATCTTTACAAAACAATGAATATTTAAAAGACACTAGATCAAGCCAAATAACACAGGCTTAATTATTCTATTTGCCATTAGAAGGATTTCTTTACAGGCCTGAACTTACATATTCCGTAGCACTCCCTGAAGTTTTAACATGGGAAGGAATGTGCAGTGAGTGCCAGTTAAGTGAAAGAACTGAAAAACTTCAAGTGTGGAGAGTATGACAGGTTCATGTCATCATTATTAGGTTACCAATAACTATCTTCATATTAGAAAAAAGATATTACTTCATTGAAGGTTTCCATACATTTCTGTATAGACCTCAGCAGGATCATGTGAAGATGCTATGAGTCACCTTCAAATACTTTTTTGGGATAAAAGTGGAGAGGGGATATTGGAGGAGAGGGCGTGAAAGAGGAGGCTACCTCATCCATGACTGCAAAGTCAGTGGAGCTGCTGGATCACAGCAAAGGTATATTTTGCCCAGTGTCCTCTTTGCAACACTATAGGCCTCGTAAAGAAGCTGAGGACAGACATGTGATGACTCTTCCCAGAAATAGCTTCAGAGCTTCTGCCAACTTGCTGTTCTTCCTGAGCCAAAGTTGGTGTCTTTACCATAAGTGATATGAGCCATCAGGTAAAATATAGTCCAAGTTCTACCAAGCAAATAAAAAACATATACAATTTTATTCATTTTATGTAAATTGATTTTCTATTTAAGAAATTCAAAGTGATCAAAAAGAGTATTTCAAATCTAAAAGAATATGTGATTATATACATTACAAAATGTTTTGCAATTGTGTCATATGTCAGTAGTTGAAACCAAAAGCTATATCCCCAGAGCCAGCTTATGTGCATAATTTCACAGCTAAGGAGAAATGTGTAGCATAGCTCCCCATTCAGACAGTTCAACTCTGAGTGCATTTCCATGCTTCACAGAATGCTTCGCTCTGTTGGTAATACTGGCAGACTGAATTAAAATCAAATTAAAGGGTATCATATCAGGACCTTCCTAGATTCTAGTCACTCGGTTAGTACTACAGTTTGCCTCTGATTTACATCAGTTTTGCAAGCTGTCCTGACAGGTGTAACAGGATCAAGTGTGCAATTAAAACAATTTATATTCATGTATGTACACACACACACACACACACACACACACACACACACACGCACACACACACACGCACACACACTCTCTCTCTCTCTCAGCAGTTATATTTCCTATTGGTGCTATGAATATCTGACATTTTAATTCATTATTCTCCTCCTGAAATCTAGCAGAATAATTCAATACTTATAAATAAAACTGACAATAAATAAAAGCTATACCAGTCTTAGCACAGATTTCCATTATGACACTTACAAGAGACGAATGAAGTACCTCTTTTTGTAGGCTTCCTATTAATGTTAGAAAGACAAAAGCTCTCTCTGGTGGTGGATTTCAGTAATTACATTTTTCTTTTTTACCCTTTCTAGCATATTTAGCAGACTAGTATTTCAACTCCATTATGTAACTAATCCCAAAGTGTATTAATAACAGCATGATAGGAAATAAAACATATGACATTATCCTGTTTATATCGTGCAGTATATACTTGGAGCATGATCACTTGATAGACAGTGAACTGGAAACTAGGTGTAAAGGTGTGACTTCAGAAGACTCACATGTACTGACATTTATGATTGTTTCATACATGTCATTAAGCCCAAAAACTTTTAGAAGGACAGAAAATGGTTTCCAGAACCTACTCTGTGTTTCAATGACCTGCTTACTCTTACAAGTACGATTTCTTAACACAGTAAAATATATACTAGTCACATTTTCAGTCACAAGAGGAGGCTTGGAGCAGACAGCACACCTACTTTTAAATACAATTTTGACAAATATTACTTCAGAGCAGCTATCGTTCTAAATTAATTTGCCAATTCCAACAGGGAACCATAACTTCAAGGCAGTTAACCCTCTAGGAATAAGAGAGACAGAGATATCCTTAGCTTGTAAAGTTTGCTGTGATTTCTCTGAGATCAGTTTACATCAGCATCAGATTTATATTCGATAAAAATAGCATTATTGAATCTAGTAATGACATGTAAAACTACATCTTTTATCTTTTCAAGTAAGGTAATTATTTGTCTTCTTTTGTGACATGATACCAAAAAAGAACACCAAAAACCCACAGGCTTTGTTGTTTCTTTGAGTACATATAATATTTACTTGTCTGCCAACTATAGCCCAGTTATGTCTGAACACCAGAAGAAAACAGCTATTAGACAAAGTAGGCATGCTATGAGTTTCATTATTAGCTATTTATCAGCATCCACTGTAGGTTTGTCTTCAAACATTATAGTGAAACATTATATTATATGAACATAAAGGATTTCACAGAATCGCCTTATCATTTCACTGACCTATATGTACCTTCTGGTGCATACATCTAAGAAACCTAGGAGATGCAGGGGCAAAGTACAATTGGGAAATGTCCAGAGATTCATGTAATCGCTATTACGTTACCACATGCACCAGCATTTAATTACGAGATACATATTTTTTTCTTGTCTGTATAAAGAACTAACACCTGATTAAGAAAATCATATGCATAATGTCAGATGTGTGACTTCAGGAGAACCATTCATATGTGTAAATTAGTCCTTTGCTTAAGTACTTGGCTATACAGGTACCCAGACACCTTGGAATGATTTGCAGGGACAGGAAGATTTGATAAGCAAAACTATTTGCTATTAGTATAACGAATGATTGCACACGCCAATTTTCAGATGCCTTTAGCAGCTTGTGATGTGTTAGAGGATTTTTTTTCATATAAGAAAGTATATTTTATACAAATTCAGTGTCATTTGTTTCTCACGGAGACATCTATAGGTTGGCAATGTGTAGCGAGAGGAAAACTTAAGTGTTATTTATAGTTCTTCTGATATTTGTTATTAGTATTTAGTAACAATGAATTATAAGCACATCTGGGCTTACAACTCTCCTAAAACAACCAAGCACTTTGGGGCCTGTATCATAGTCCTTGTATCAGTGCTTGCTAACACATATTTTCATGTTGTCAGGGGAATAGTTCTTCTATTAAAAAGACAGATTCTGATGTTTGTTTTCTGACAAAATACTATTGATATGTTCCAGTAGAAGCCAACTGGTGAAGAATGAAAATGTAGACTGTTTGCAATATACATATTAGATAAGGAGGCTGAACCTGATTGCCCTGTAGGACAAGATCTGTAGACCCCTCCAGCACATCATTCATATACCCTCACTCGCTCCAGTTGCGGGCAGTACAAACATATGTTCCTGCGACTATGGTTCCATTGCTGTTGCTGGCACTCAGACCCCCCCCCCCCCCACACACACACAGAGTAGAGCTCCTCAAATAGGGAAATAGTTAGAAAGGAATTTAATAAGAAGATAGGACAAACTGTGCTGATCAAGGAGAGGGTATGGTCAGACAAGTGTACTGACCAGCCCCATTTACATGCAACCGACCCCTTTTTGTCTGCATATCCCTCTATTTTGCTGTGTTCCTTCCTACCCAAATCGCCTAGATCCCTCCCTTTCCTTTGGTTCCTCCCCTAAACATGTCATAATAAGTCTTGAGCAATCCTAAATGCTCTTCCCCTGCATACCATTCCCCTTGTGTCCCATACCCAAGGCAGTGACCTCCTTACTCAATGAGGGGCCTCAGAGAGCCACCCCTGTTGACTCACTCCGCTGGGTTTCACACCTGGCCCATGGGGCTGATGATCTCCTGAGACAGCCCCGGAGGAGCCAGGCAGGGTGCCCATTCCTCAGCAGGTAATGTGGGTTCCCCGCCTGCTGTTCTGCCTCCACTCTCCTCTGTGCTTGTGGAGACGAGCCCCTGTGGACTGAGTGCTCTCCTGTGATGGGCCTGACAGTAGCTGGGCAGGGTATTATTCAGGTTTCCCGCCTGCTGTTGTTTCTCTCTGCAATCCTTTGTGTGTGTGTGTGGAGATGAGCTTATTGCTACATAACCTAACAATATGCATTCATAAATATACCTGCACCTTTTTGTCACAGCTTCAGTGGATAAAGAGTGTTTTAGCAAAAGTTTTGAACAGGAAAAGCAGAACACATATACGGTGTGGCTGCTAATATTTTCTTATTTTAAAAAAGAACTTCTCCAGCTGATTTAATGCATTTTGCCAAATTTGACCTCATTCCATCTCAACAGTTTGGAGGTGTAAGTCTCCCTGGTCTCCCTGTCACTTTTCATATCATTTTGTTCATTGCTGAAAATGGTGTCTCACCTAGGACAGTACACACTAGGGAAAGAATTGTTCTGCTTGTTTCCAGAGTGGCTTTAAAAGTAATTGCGATCTTGCCTTCTTCTCATTTAGTTCTAGCACGCTGCAGAGGCCAAAGAAGAGATTCACGCCAATAATACGAGGGAGAATACCTCTGACAGTCTGAATTTGGGAACTGAAGCAAAAGCAACTGGCTGAACTTCATCTGGACTAAGGAACAGGCTTCCCAGGGCTTATTCAGGCTTGCCCTGAACATAGGAATGATTATGCAAATTGTTTTTTAATCAGTGGGGTAGGGATTCAGCCACGAGTCGTGCAGCCATCACTGTCCAGGAACCTCACAAAGTTCAGCAGAGGCAAGTGCAGGGTCCTGCACCTGAGGAGGAATAACCCCATGCCCCAGGACAGGCTGGGGGCTGACCTGCTGGAAAGTAGCTCTGCAGAGAAGGACCTGGGAGTGCTGGGGGACAACAAGTTAAGCATGAGCCAGCAATGTGCTCTTGTGGCCAAGAAGGCCAATGGGATCCTGGGGTGCATGAAGCAGAGTGTTGCCAGCAGGTGGAGGGAGGTGATCCTCCTCCTCTCCTCAGCCCTGGGGAGGCCTCACCTGGAGCCAGTTCTGGGCTCCCCAGGACAAGAGAGACATGGCGCTACTGGAGAGAGTCCAGCGGAGGGCTACCAAGATGATGAGGGGACTGGAGCATCTCTCCTCTGAAGAAAGGCTGAGAGAGCTGGGCCTGTTCAGCCTGGAGAAGAGAAGACTGAGAGGTGATCTCATCAATGTGTACAAGCATCTGAAGGGGGGGTGTCAAGAGGATGGGGCCAGCCTCTTCTCCGTGGTGCCCAGCGACAGGACAAGAGGCAACGGGCACAAACTGAAACACAGGAAGTTCCGTCAGAACATGCGGGAAAAGTTCTTTCCTGTGAGGGTGACAGAGCACTGGGACAGCTTGCCCAGAGAGGTGGTGGAGTCTCCATCCTTGGAGATATTCAGAACCCGTCTGAATGCGATCCTGTGCAATATGCTCTAGAGGACCCTGCTTGAGCAGGGCGGGTTGGACTAGACCATCTCCAGAGGTCCCTTCCAACCTCAACCATTCTGTGATTCTGTGATGTATCTATTTTATAGACACAAATACTGTCAAAATACTGTTAATTAGCATATGAAAATCCATTTGACTGAATCACATTTAAATTAAAAAAAAAATCAAGCAATGACTTAGCTCTTTTTGGAGCTGTCAGCTGGATTATACAAAGTGCCTGCTTCACTGGGCAAATAATCCAAGGTGATCCTCTTTGGAAATCATAAATCCACCATCTGATCTGCACTGGGAATGTCTTCTGCTGCAAATTACTTTATTTTTTGCTGCACACACTTTGATCTCCAGAAACCAACAGACAGCACAATCTTTCCTCTTTTTACCTACTGGCTTTCAATTCTGTCAATCATTTCAAGTAATGCCTAGGTATACGTTCTCTTTTTTCACTCATACAGCTATAGCTCCTGGAAGAATGCTGAGATGGTGAATGCATTGAACTTTCCTACCGGAAGTCTGGTATGGGGTTGTCATTCTGTTACAGGATTCTTTTTGATCTTTCATATCTCTTTTAATCAATCTGTAGCTCAATTCCTCATTTGTAAAATAAAGACAACAGTCTGCCCTTTCCTTCCTCTCCCATCATTTGGTTGTCTTACTGTTCAGACTATAAAGACTACATGGTAGGGCTGCTTTCTTACTGTTTGCCTGTAGTATCTGACAGAGTGGGGCCACCCTGTGCTTTGGAACATTTAGGCTCTACCGTACGATAAATACAGTAACTGCATAATTATTTGACAATTGTAAGGTTAAGAATGTTTAATGGTTTAGCTAAATTAGTGTATGAAAGAACAGTAATTTGTTTCTGTTTTATCACACTCCTATTCCTTACCTACATCAAAAAGGGTAACAATATGGCAACTATGTGTGTGTTTGTGTGTGTGTGGAGTTTAAAATGCTGTGTGTCTGTATGCAAACAGTACAGTATACATTTTTTTTTAACTTCTAATATATCTATTTCTTATTTTTAATTATATGTCCCTCCAATAAATTGCCCTTTCATTAAATGTAGCAGTTAGAGACTAAAAAAATATCAAATATTGTGAGATACTGTAAGATTTCAAAATCAAGCACTTTCTTCATATTTTATGTGCTTTTTCGTGATCAGGAACATATAACACTGAAATAAATAAGTATGTAGGAAAGTTTAAGTATGTGGTTAGACCTTCTTCTCTTCAGTTACATAAATTAAGTTAACAATAACTAAGTCCATACGATAAATCAGGGCTACAAATATAGAATAAGGGAGATAAAAGGAAAGAAATATTTTCAGATTTCAGAAAATGTTTAGTTCATGGCTATAAAACTGCCATACATAGCACAGAACATGGAGGCTGGTCTCTGCTTGAGTTTCTGGGTGGTGTACAGTAATAGTATAAAAAGTCATTACTAATTGTCTTGAGGCTAATTTTATAAAGCCTGACAGATTTCTTACATGGCTATATGATACAGCTGGTGGAACTGAATATAGGCAAGATGCTGTTAGCTGCACTTCTCTCTCCAGTGTCTGCCAAAATATGTTTATGTCAATGGATATTCACTACAACATCTTCCAAACAGCAATAGCATCTAAATGCGTATAATATAAATATAAAAGAATATAAACCAGCTTCAGATTTCAAGTTCTACTTCTCCTCCAGTGAAACTGAATGAAACTGATGTTTTCATAATGTATTCAAGTTAGATCTCAAAACTTGATCAACACAGATTTCCGCAGGCAGCTATAGTACATCTCTTGCATTGCTTTTAATGAAGCTGCAGTTTTCATTCTTAGCTGCCTCTTGTTGCCTAAGCAATAATAGTTTAGATTTGCCTTTCTTTATTATTCAATCCCACTTGATCAAATTAAATGAAAAACAAAAATCAGCATTGAAAAATGTGATGCCTTTCTAGCCCTATCTCCCTTTGATTCAACACTCACTCTGTCCACAGCTGTGCCCTGATAGACTTACAAAAGAAATGAAATGGGTACTTGAGGCACAAAGGATGTTGAGATAGGTTTATGGGCACAGAGTTTCATTAGCATTGATCTGTAGCTTATGGCATATAGGGATTCTAACAATGAAAGCTACTTTACGAGGAAGATAAAAAAACAGAGGAGAGAGAGAGGGTGAAAAAAAGAAAGAGAGAGGAAAGGGAAGAGGGAAAATCCTCTTCCCAGTAGTCAGTAGAGAGAGCAGAAACAGAGTCTGGGAGGCTTGGGATATTCTCTGGAGTGCAGCAGGTGGAAGATGATGGAGAGGGTGGTTTTTTGCCATGTTTTTCCCCAGGGACTGTATACTTTTCATCAAGACCCGCTCAAACTCCCCAATGATTGTTCCCATTGATGGTGCTATTCACACTGATTGGAGTATGCTAATTGGGTGCAAACGTTGCACATTAGTTGTTACACTCCGGTACACACATATTGTTGAATAATATTTATTAAATATTCAAATGATTGTTACCTATTGTGTTGTGCACTGCATTTATTTTTCTCTAATATGAACAAAAATCTACAAAACAAGTGGTAAGGCAAGGAGGGGGCAAAAGGGGTGATTTTCACTTCAGCAGTAATTACTTCCCATGAGAACCCACCATGCAAGTATGCAGGTACAAGGCTGTGAGACCAACAACGGCAGCCCAATAAAGGGCAAATAGGAACAGGAAGGCTCTGTAAAACTTTCACTCTGAGAGAGTTGCAAATTGCAAGCCTCTGGCACTACTAGGGCTAAGGCTCTGTGCAGCAATTTCTACAAATTGGCATTAGGTAAATCTCGACTGGCTACTGTCTGTTCTAAGTGGTACCAATATCTGAATATGTAAGTGGCTAACAAGTGGTCCTAATTAAGATCACTTTCCATCTGTGACAAATCCAGAGTCATTTGACATATGACCTTTATTTCGTAAAAAACAGTCACACACCTGACAGCGTTACTACACAAGCAAGCACCTATACCCTTTGTTTACCACCTCCTGCCTGTCAGATGAGCTGGTAGCCTAATAACACATGCCACTATACCTTGTTCCTGAGTATCATATTCAGTTCAATATTACAGCAGAAAAAAAAAAGGAGAAAAAACTGAAACCATCAGTAGAGATGTTCTGTGGATAGGATGATTTTCTAGAGTTCTTTTTTTTTTTCAGCTGGAATGATAGCTAACATTTACTCCCGTAATAACAGAACTTTAGTCTTGATGTGTCACTTAAAAATCAATTTCACCAAAATCTACTGCATCTCCTATCTTGTAGAGTTTCCCATTTTGATTCTTGCTGACTCAGAACTGCACACCAACAATAACATCGAGAGATCTGGCTGGAATAAGGTACCTCTTGGATGAGGTTAAGTGGCCTGGAGGAACCAAGAAGAGAGCCATAAAAACATTTCACAAAGGTTTCCAAGCAGAAAGGTTTTTCTGCTGGCATTAGCATTTTTCTGTGATCAGCTTAGATAAGAGTCAAACTGACAAGCTAGACACAACTGTAGTGGTATTCTCTGAGCCACACTATCCCTTGACTTCTTTCTTATTTGTGGTTTCACTTTGAAAATCTTACTTTTCAAGAATCATATACCAGAACCATGTTGTCATGCCTAGGTTCTTCATGATGAAGATGAGAGCTGAAATCCAAGCAGAATAACTGTTTCAAGGAATACTTATTTCCGATTGTGTTAGCTTTATATTTGTTTATTGCTGTTTTTTAATGAGAAGGCACTTCACATGCAAATTTTCTGAAAGTGTCTGTTGAACATTAACATAGCATCCTATTTGCAAATTAGGCACGTATAGTCAAATGAACAATCTTTCAGAGAAGGTTTGCTACTGAGTAATATGTTTAGCTTGATGTTTCCTTTCACTTCAGCATAAATTAGGTGTATTTATAAAGAAGACTAGCCATTTCCAAAGGCAAGAATTATTGTACCTTATGAATTTGCACTGAACCTATAAAAGATATAATAAGTCACAAACATGAAAGGCATTTCCTACAGTGCTCGTTGCCGGAGAGGATTCATGCCAGTTGCTGGGCTATATTAACATCTCTGAGAAAGCATGAATAATATCAAAATTGGGAAACATTTTTATTTTGCTAAATATTAGATAGTGTTAAACATTTTCAGATAAAACAAATAACAATTTGACGTCTAGTTGATGTTGTATTAACTTTAAATATCTGGCCCTACTCTGATATTATGTAAGCTTTTACATTATACTAAAGCAACGCTGTGTGATAAAATTGGAAAATCACTTTAGGGAGTGTATATTTGTTTTATACAGAAGCATTTTCTTATACATGTATATTTTTAGTATACATAAATGCATATTATCTAAAATCAAAGAATGAACTATATTTACAAACTTATTCCTATTCATATTTATGAACTTAAATTTACAAAAAGAATTAAGAACAGAGACTTCCAACAGAAGTAGTCAGACAAGCAGTCATAATTGCTTGAGATTCGGCTTGATGAAAACTCCATAGTTTAATTGCCTTTTATTAAATACATTTCTTCTTTGCTCAGCTATCAGTTTGTTCTTTATTCCTATCATAAGCCTCTCTTCAATGATTTACTCTTGAAATCTAACTCTTTCTGAATATGCACATTCTCCATACGTGAATCATCTCACACTGGGACAAGTCTAATCGTTACTCTTCTGCATGAAAGCACAATGCTAAGCAAATACATTCAGAACACACAAAGTAAGAGCAGCCATCGCAAATATCAGAATACAGGATATGGCTTATGTTCTTCCATACATTTTCCTGCTTCAGGCAACCCACTGACATACCAAAAATTTTGCTTTTTAGTGTAATATAATGAGGCATCAATTTACTTGGGTACAACGCATTTTACGAGTAATAATAGCACTATTTTAGGTCCAATAACAGTTTGTCTTACTCTCCAACTAAAGAAAACAGTGGAGCTAGTCCTAAAAATGAGGAAAAAGTGGCGCTGAAAGTTCACACTTTCTGTTTGGTCTCTTGAAGCTCCATATTGTGTGAGTCACTTTCCTGCTACTAAAAGAAGAAAAGCAAAACAGAACATGAGTTTTCTGTTCACCATAGGAGGAGTCAGGGAGTAAGGGAAATGTAAATAAGCACAATTGTACAGGACAATCTACCTCCAGAGGGTATTCAAAACCCTCTGGCCCAGACAGTCACCGCTCCTCCACTCCATAGACCTGCAATGCAGGGAACTGTGTACACCCGGCTGATGCCTTTTTGACTTTTCTGGCACTTCTACAAGGCTCAAGATGAACAGGCTGGAAGTCAACCGAGATTGTCAAGTCCCAAGATATGTGAACATTGCTAAGAAAAAACGGCAAAAGTCCAATTCCTGGCAGCGGTCTAGCGCTTGTCCGCTTCGATTCCTTTTTTATAGCAGAATTATCTTAGAGAGACCAATCGGAGCACCCAAAATAGCACAAGGGAGCTGAGCTACCAGATGACAATCCCCCCAGACAGCGAGAGGTCTGGTGCTCAGGCTCAATTCTCTTTACTTAAAAGCACACCTGTACTTCAGAGACTGTAGGGAAGGCCCCTCACTCTTCCTTCCAATCTCATGTTGATTCCTTGTGGACGACCGCTTTGCCTCAAGCTGTATTATTCTTTCCACATAATAATGATTTGCTATAGGAAGGACTCTCTCTATGACAGCTCACTGATGGTCAAATACTGGTCATTGAAATACAACACTGAGAGCTGAAAAAATCTTTTGGTTTCAGAAAAGAAGAAAAAGCCAAGCAAGAAAAAAAAGTTGAGCCATAGTTCCTGTTGCAGTAATTCTAATTAATGCAATTTACTTTGCTGCTGGAGATTTATTTGTAATGAACACAGCACGTAGTGTGTTTTATAAGCATTTTCACATCTCCGGTATCAGCTCAGGCAGTGCTCAGCTCTACCTGCTTCCTGAACATTGATGTAACCTGCATTATGTTCAAAATATCACGTTCAAAATAAATTACTTGAGGTTCTTAACGTATTACATTTTGCTATAAATAATGAAAGTCATCTGAGGCAATATAAATAAACAAGAATGAAGAATACTAAAATCCCAGAGAGTCATGCTAAAATCTAGTGAGCTGTGCCTGGGTATATGAATTTAAGCAAGCAGCCTTTGAACATTCTACCCCTTTGTAGTAAAATACATCATTTTTAATTAATGATTTCCCTATTTACCTTCCATATGTTTCTAGAGTTTGAATTAAATAATTCCTCTTTTTCACTTGTATTTGATCCATTTGTATTTTGAAAATAATACAGAGAAGCACACTGCCCAGTATCCCATCTACACTGTCTTTGAAACTAAAGGTGCTTTGTCCACATGGATCTATTTTACAAGATGCCTTAGGG
Source organism: Struthio camelus (assembly GCF_040807025.1). NCBI lineage: Eukaryota > Metazoa > Chordata > Aves > Struthioniformes > Struthionidae > Struthio > Struthio camelus. The sequence continues at coordinate 113,817,939 of NC_090942.1, read as the reverse complement.
AGAGGCTTCGACTTAGAATTACTTCAGAGTCACCTAAAATAACTGCATACATCTTTGCAAGCTCATAGTTGAGCACAGATTATCAACCATCACCTCCTTTCAAAAAAGAAAAAAAAAAAAAAGAAAAAGAAAAATGGCAACTACTGCAAATATATTTTGTCCACATCGGCTGGAGCAGGATAGCCTGAGAACATACTTTGGATATGTACATACGCTCATAACATTTCAAACATGTGGAAGGTAACAGAAGGCATGTGCAATGCAGTGCAAGTTGTGCACCCTTTTGAGACTAGGGGATTTCTGAGCAGGCTAAGAGGGCTGAAGGTGCCTGGAAATAGTAGTGTCAAAAGCTGAGGTGCCTGTAGTCTTCCAGTATCTTCAAATTTACATGATAGCTGAGGATCACCATTTTTGACAAAAGAATTTATGTACCTCTTTTTCACATAACCACAGAATAGCTGAGGTTGGAAGGCACCTCTCATCCAGCCCCAATTGTCTAGTCCAAGCCCCTGTGCAAAAAAGCAGAGTCAGCTAGAGCAAACTGCCCGGAATCACGTCCATCACATTTCAAATATCTCCAAGCATGGACATCGACAACCTCTCCGGGCAACCTGTTCCAATGTTTGACCACCCTTCCCCCCAAAAATGTTTTCTTCTGTTTAAATAGGACTTCCTGTATCCCTATTTGCGCTCATGTGCCTCTTGTCCTGCTACTGGATACCCCTAAGAAAAGTCCATCTCCCTCTTGTTTACTCCCCCCCATCAGGTATTCATACACATTGATAAGATTCCCCTGAGCTTCCTCTTCTCCAGCTGAACAGTCCCAGCTCTCAGCGTCTCCTCCTATGAGAGATGCTCCAGTCCCTTAAGCGTCTTGGTGGCTCTTCGTTGCACTCACTCCAGTATGTGCTGTTTCTCTTGTACTGGGGAGCCCAGATCTGGATACACAACTCCAGATGTGGTCTCAACAGGGGAGAGAAGAACATGTAGTGAGAAGTGAACGTGTAGTGGTCCTAACTGGAAGACTGTTGCACATTGAGGAGCTGTGATCCACAGAACAAGTTGGCCTGAGTAGGCGCAGGTCGGTACTGTGGTGGTGTACAGTCACTTGACCTTCAGGACTATACTGTGCTGCACCTATGCCTTGACATACAGAATCACAGAATGGCCAAAGTTGGAAGGGACCTCTGGAGATGATCTAGTCCAACCTGCCCTGCTCAGGCAGGGTCCTCTAGAGCACATTGCATAGGATTGCGTCCAGGTGAGTTTTGAATACCTCCAGGGAAGGAGACTCCACTACCTCTCTGGACAACCTGCTCCAGCACTCTGTCACCCTCACAGCAAAGAAGTTTTTCCTCCTGTTCAGATGGAACTTCCTGTGTTTCAGTTTGCGCCTGTTGCTGCTCATCCTATTGCTGGACACCACGGAGAAGAGTCTGGCCCCATCCTCTTGACACCTTCCCTTTAGATATTTGTACACACTGATCAGATTCTCTCTCAGTCTTCTTTTTTCCTAGAAGAGAATGAACTTAGCCAACTAACCATAATGAAAAAGCCTGGAGGTGGCATCCACTTGCCATCAACGATAACTCCAGCAGCATATCCTTGTCTTTATCTTGAAGAGAAGCAACAGGTTTTCATTCTTTTGCCCACAGAACATGTAAGAAAAACGTACAAAAACTCAAAAGAATGCAATACTGCAATACTGTCATCACATACAGGATCTCCTGAGCATGCCACCACCTGACTAGAGGACCATCCAATGCTGTATCAACTTGAGGTTCCCAGACTTTATAACATGCCATTAACTATTGTATTAATATCCAAAAGTCTCTCTCTTGAGAGAATTTGTCTTTCTCGTGGTATTCAAAAGGACTAGCACCTTTTAGCATACAGCAGGAGAATCACCTCCCTCAGTCCACTGGCAATGCTCTTCCTAATGCAGCCTGGGATGCTGTTGGCCTTATCAGCAGCAAGGGCACATTGCTGGCTCATGGCCAACTTAATGCCCCAGGGCCTTTTCCACCAAGCTGCTTTCCAGCCAGTTGACCACCAGCCTGTACTGGTGCAAGGAGTTACTCTTCCCCAGGTGCAGGACTTGGCACTTCCCATTATTGAACTTCATGAGGTTTCTGCCAGTTCCTTTCTTCAATCATTCTCCAAAGGCTGCTTTTCTCTAAGTACCATTCTTTTATTGCACTCTGGACCTACGCATGAATGCTTTATTCCATTTTATTAATGTTAAGATCTATTTTCCTAAGAAAATTATAGGCTACCTCCAACCTAAGGCAACCATACCAGCCAACTGCTCAAGCAGCGTTAGAAGGAATATTACAAAGGAGTCTTGTGTGAATTACCAGACAGAATGGAATCACAGTAAATAGATGCATTACAAACAAGAGAAAACTTTGACAAGAAATGCAGTGGCTTATAGGCTTGTCAAGTTTTTTTGTATTTGCATAACAAGGACTGTTTATCTTAAATGGGTTTAAAATGAGGTGGAATCACATAGATCAACTTCATTCACTGCTTCATTAGAGTAGCATTACAATCTTTCATTACACTACAAGAAATTAAATGAGAATAGCTTTTGGAAACAATATTATAATCCAAACTGAGCCAAAGAGTATTGAGCATTGTTGTGGAAAGGAGCAGGGCATTATTTTCTGAAGTACAACTACAGCTGATTTTAGTTTGTTTCTCACAATTGCATTTCTACAGTGAATTTTATGCTACAATATTTTCCAGTGGTTAAAACCTAGGAAGGATTCATCTCAGCCTTCGCAAGGTGAATACCTTCATTCGACTTTGCAGTCTAGACTTCTTTATAATCGTAGGAGAGAATCAGGTACTTATAGACCTCTGTCTTATGAGATGAACTGTGCTGTAAATTGGTCAGATGAATCATGTCTTCCATAAGTTGCTGTTTCTTCATTGACTACTGAAGGACTCTAATCAACAAGCCTAGAGGCTGGCATCTGCATTGTAGATATTTAGAGAAAGGTAAAATGGAGAAATGGTTAAGAGTTTGAATTGAGCCTTAAGCCTTTCTTAATATTAAGCAGCAACATTAACCCATCTGATGAGTACAGCTTTATAACACTTTAAATCAGCACAAACAAAACACGCTTAAGCTGTAGTGCCTTGAGCATTCTTAGTGCCACTGTTGAAGGAATGCCTTCTGCCTTTCTCTTGTACTTTGATCCTTGTTCCCACTTTCACACTGTCTCCTTCCCCATTTGTCAGCACAAATATGGGTGCAGCTGCCTGGAGAACTGAAACGATGAATAGAGTTAGATTAAAACTAAACCCTACACTATACATAAGTAATTTTAAACTAAATTATGTCTCTGATGAAGCTCACAGAAGCTACATCAATGCTTATGCTAATAAAGGATAGGAGGTAGTCAAAAGGCCAGGAATGAAAAATCAAGAGCAAGAAAGGCAGGATCAATTCATCCTGTAGCATGCTGGATTTTTGCTACTTAAAATGTTCATGCAAGCATAACCAGGATTTTTTTTTTTAATGTTATGCAAATAATTAGAATGATCGAAATTCAGGCATGGATAAAGTTGTAGCCATGTGAAATATACTTATGTTAGCATAGTTTATTTCTTTTTTTTTTGAGCCATTTGCAGCCATGCTGCCTGTAGGGTGAAGTTTGAACCTGAACCAGCCCCTAGCCCATGGGAAATTCAGTCTGGCGAACTATTTGGCACACTCCAAACACAAAACAGTGTGTGAGCCAACATCTAGGCAGTTTGGACTCATATTAGCAACTTTGGCAACAGATTGCAACGTACATTTTCCAAAGCCTACATGCAACCTAAAAGTCTACATAACCAGAATGCTTGGTAACCACACAGAAGATGTCAGCAAACACAAGAAGAGATGAGCACAATGCTATTTTCCAGATGTCTTTATTTTAATAGAGCTTGGAAAAATGAAACAGACAAGATCTGAACTAAATGCATAAAAAGTCAGCTTGATTTAATGATTTGCATTTGATAAAACAACATATTATGTAGGGATTGTGGGAAATCACTGTACGTTAACTCATCCGTTTTGCAGCAAAGATTCAGTGTACTGAGTAAAGGCAACATTTAGGCCTTGTCCCATTAGCCAGGTCCAGGCTGGCTAGCTTGGGTGTGAAACATTAGAGGAGATATTTTTGGGTGTGGACAAGAGCACAGTTACTAAATAAGCACCTACTTGAACTTTACTTTACAAAGCAAGCCCTGGCAGGAATTTAAGGTATGTGAAATGTACCAATGCTTATCCTAATTTAATAGTGTTAGCATGAAAGCCAGGGTATTTCCTCCACCGCTGACCACACAAGACACTCTGCATCTAAGAAACAAAAGATAAAGAGCTAAATATCTTACAAATAACCAAGCGAAAATGCCTTCTGACATCTAAAAGCAGTGATAAACAGCCACCTTGTCACAATAATCTCTATCGGCATGATTTCCAAGCTTCACTATTACATCTGAGCATGAGCAGGATGGCAGAAAGCAGAAGATGAAGAGCTAGAGAGACTTTGACCTTTCTCTGCAACATCAGACAAGTTTCAAACCCTTCTATCCTAGTTCTTCCACTGTGACATAAAATTAACAATATTTCCATGGTCATCTCACTGAGGCAGATTTATGGACTAAACAGTCAACATTCAGACTGAAACACTCAGTATTGGTATCTGAAAAGCTGGTAAGAACAGCTGTACTGTGATCATGACAAAGCAGTTGAAGCTAGTAGTTACTAACTTCCTTGAAGAAAAAATAAAAGTGAATATCATTGCAAAATGCACACGCATTTAACTCCATTGACGGTATTTGTTGCATACTTTTTCTTTACTTAAGTATAAGCACATTAAAACATTAAAAATTAATTTAGGTAGGAATTTGACTACAAAAAATATTTTCTTTCAGGCATTCCTTCAAGGATACACTTTAGTAAGTCAAGCATTGCAGATTTTTCCTGAGTTCTTTTAAAAAGTCAGTTTTTAAAACAACACTGTAAGCTTGCACAATAACTCCTACCTTTATCCCCCTCCTGAAATAGTAGTAATTAAGCACTTAGATGATGATGTTCTTGCGGGGGGTGGGAGGAAGGGAGGGGAAACTACTCATCTTAGATGGAGAACACTGCAACAGAAGAAGAGATCTGTCTATAAAACAAAGAATTTTATAGAACATATACTAAACAGGCCGTTGCTGCTTCTTGACCCGGTAACTTTCACACTAATCCCAATGGAATTTTACCTTGATTAATTTATTGCCAGTTTTGTTCACAGACAAGTTTAGGCAGCATGAACAAAGGAGAGAATGAGGAATGCAGTGCTTTGGCATAAAATAGAGCATTTCTTAAAGGCAAAGTATCTTTTCTGCAATTATGATATTGATATTAAGTTAGATTTGGAATGATTTTAAAAGATTTTGGCTGCTTAATGCTGTGACACTTCAAAACCCTCCCTCTCTTTCCTTTTTCTTACGAAGATATTACTATTTTCTTAGATGGTCTTATGTGTTTTTTCATATGCAGCGTCAAAACTAGCTATATGGATCTTCTGGTCAAAAGCATCTGAGTGTGAGTTTATTCTAGAATTAGCTGTGCTCCTCTCAAAAATGGAAATAAAAAAAAAAAATCCAGTAAGTAATCTAACTTTTCAGCATTAAAGCCATCAGTTTCATCAAAAAATTATAGAGCTACCTTTGGAATATTTCTCTATAGCAGAAATCGCTAGATCAAACTTTAAATTAGTGTCTATATATTACAATAGTGAAAAAAACCAGCATGTGCACATATACCCAGTATTTCTCAAGAGTACAGAAATGTATATTCAAACAAAGACAGGTTTAAGTTTGCATATCCTTTCTATTAGCTCTTAAATGTTAGGCCATCCTTCAGACTGCTCTAATTTATTTGGACTGTGATAGATAACGAATGCCTGAATGTCACTGGGGTATTAGATTCCCACTGCTTTTCTCTTAGCCACAACTTTTGTCATAAAGAGAATAACTAAGCTCCCGTTTCAAAGACTAGTCTGCAGTGATCTCATTGCTACACAGTTACAGAGGTTAATGTTTTCATTATGAAATCAATACTCAAAGTCTCCATGGCAGAGAAGACAATAAAGACCAGTATGTATAACTACTCTGTTTTAAATAGTGCACTCTTTTTTTCCCTGAAACCTGTAAAGTAAGCTGAGGAACAGAAACAATGAGGCTGCGTATAGACATGAATTACCACAACACCTGTATTAACAGATTATGCTAAAGCAGTTAAGTGTAAAGTTCAAGTACTTTTTATTAAGTGTTATAAAATATATACAGTCTTAAAATACAGTGCATTTCATAGACAGGTTATAAGACTTCATTTTCTTCAGGAGCATTATTAATAGCACTACAGCATTAAGTAAAAAATACGCTTCCTATCAAATCAGCAGAACTGAGAATTAACCATAAACAAAACTGTATTAAGATGACAATCTCTTTCAATGCCCCACTGCTTAAAGCTCTATTTCTATAACCTGAGTTTTGAATCTGTGTCGGGGTTCCGGGGGAAGCAGGTGATTGTGTATGCTTTTCAAAATGTGGAACCGTAAGAAAAGTGTTGTAGTCACATTGTAACTTCTGCATTAAAAATATTCAGAAGAAAAAATTCAGTACTTACAAAACTGAATAGTCTACTTTAGAATCTTCAATCTAAAGTAAAAAAAAAAAAAAAAAAAAAAAAGCACTTCATAATAAACTTCAGTTTCACCATACTTGAAATTCATGCAAAAAATCATGCCTGTTTCTTCAGGTTTATACCACTGTTATGTCACCAATCTTGTGTGCGATGTCATACTATAAAAAAAAAGAATATCATTAATCTATATTAACAAGGGGCTAGATACTATAACATACGGAAATTAAATTTATGATTCAGATAATCATTCAAATTATATTCATTCAGATTAGAGTTTATATAAGTGCCTTACATAAAACCAGTGAAGAGGTGTGGCAAATAAAGTCCAGTAATAAATGCAGATAAACAGAAATGACTGATAAATCATTTAGAACATGTTTTAATTCCCATTGAAGTCAACAGAGTGGGCTGCTGCTAACAGGATCACTCTCTAGGCTTCTAGTAATTAGTATAAGCTTTATTGTCTAGCAAATTTTCTAGTATTTTCCCTTAGTTATTTTAAAATTCTCATGAATCCATGCATATACCTACCACAATCACTCATTAAAGTATTTGTGAAATTCTACTTAGATTTTCTTTCATCAGTTTCATGCTAGTAACTTAAATTATCAAAGAACCCAAATATTTTGTTCACTGCTAAAAACACTGAAAGTTTTCTCAAAGTATCCAGTGACCCATCCAAATCTGCATAATCTATTGTTTCACTCTCTCTTTAAAAGTCAGTTCTTCCAGTTCCTTGATTACTTTTGTTGGCCTTCTGTGGATACTATCTTTTTGTATCAAGATAATAATAAAAAAGTTCCTTATTCTGTGACTTAATATTGCATCCTGGTATTCTAAGAAAAATGGTAACTAAAGCATTATTGCTACCATTCCATGCTGCAAAAATGTCTTATTTTTTATTTGCTGCCTGCACTCAAACTTTGCTGTTATCAATATTTATTTTCAAAACATGATATTCTTCACAAAATAACTCTTTGCAATTAATAATCCACAAATGTATCTTAATATACTGTATTTACTGGAAACATCTAATTTTCTTACTCCACCATTTCAGCCTATTAAGAGCTGTAAGCCCTCACAGATGTTTAAAATATGCCTTAATTTCAAAATAGTTCTGGAAGTACTGAACATGCTCTGTAGTTCCTCTGCAAAGCCAACAATGAAAAACCTGACTCAGACTGTCTCAAACAACACCTCACTTTCTCCTAAATATTTCCTCGTAACGTGTCACATTTTGATTAGAATTAGGCTTTGTAGAAAATCATCCAGCTGCACATGACAGTAAAAGTAATTGAGTACCTTCACAAAACCTCACTTGCAAATATAATTCAAAGCAATATCAAATACTGCTTGGCACTAAATCATGTTTGCCTTCTCTCTATTTAAAACAATTAATCTAGCATGAGGAGCTATTCTAGAACCTTCTTCTGGTTATTGCTTATATACTTTGTTTTCATGAATTATTCTTTTAGCAGAATAACTACATTTAGCAGTGTTACCAAGTAATTTTCAGGATTGTTTATCCAACAGTCTCTCCATTCTGGAAGTTCTTGGCTGCATAATTTTTTTTTTCCTCCTGAAACTTATTTTCCACCCAAAGTTAATACATCTGTCTTTATCTCTAATATCACAGGAACAAGAGCACCGCTATGAGCCTGAAATCATATTTGATCAAATTGATTGATACTCTGGAAGAAGTTAGTTAGATTGTACACTGAGGCAAAAAGTGACCTTTTCATCTATATTCCTGTATTTGCACGACAGCTAAGACAGCACAAGTATTTGTGGCCTCTTACATTAATAGCTTTCAAACAGATAACCAGTTAATAATTGGTAAACATATGCCTTTTAAAAAAAAGAGTGAGCTTCCTTCCCACACAGTTCATCCCAGCCCACTCTACTGGAAAAGCCCGCAGAAACTGAACTCTCATGTGCCAAAATGTTTATAGATCTAGCTTTTCTCAAGGATAAGGCAGGTATGTGAGTACTACAATCAAAGCTTTCCATCAAGCACGTCCTGTTCACTCCCTTTCATGAATGAGGCTGGAGATAATTAACATATCCTGGTTATGGGAGGGGGAAAAAAAAAAAGTAATCTGCTAGACTGCTATACGGCATACAGAGAAAAGCTGGAATGGGATGATAAACTTTGACATCTCAAATGTTTGGAAAAGCAAAAATTAAAAATCAGATGCTTAAAAGAGGTAGAAAGGAGAACAGATCATGCTGTACTTTTTTCCCATTGTCCTAATACCTTCATACTTGATTTTCTTCTTCTCTCTGTTCTTATGGAAGAGAATCTCTATCTGGTAAGAGAAAATATAAACAAAAAACCCCCAAAACAAACAAACAAAAACCACCAGTATTTAACACGGGAATTGAAATCTAGCAAGTGAAAAAAAAACTGCCAGTGTTGTAACTTATAAACAAGATGTGGTAATTCTTCTGGATTTCATGAGGGCAAATATCAATTAATCCCCAAATGAGAAATTGCTACCTGCTCAGGTACCTACAGCTACAGCGTTATTATGTTTTAAAGTGGCCACTATCCAAATCTGAGTAAAACTGGTTATGAAAAAAAACTATAATAGAAGGATAAATAAAAGCACAATCCCTCCAGAAAAGTTTATTCAATAACAACATACTATACTCAAAAAATGGGAAAAAATTGTCTAAAAATCCATCCCGCTTCAGTGGGGAAATAAATCCAGCAATCAGAAATAAAAAAGCAGCATGCAGTAGAAAGAAAGAGGAAAGTCAGCTACTAATAAGTGAAAAGTTGTAAATAAAGGAAAATTGCACAAAAAGCTAAACAAAAAATGTAATCCATGGCTGACAAAGGCAATGTCGCCAGGAAAGAGCTTTATTTCTTTATGTATCTCAGCCTGGCAGGGTAAGTGTATATGGCTACATACCTATAGTATCACTCATGATCACAGAAGACAAAGTGCTCACCAAATCTTGATTCTGTATTTGAAAATATATAGGATGAACTACTTTATCCTGAGAATACTTTCCAACATACTAATAAGTGAGCAGAAAGGGAAAAGGGTGGGGAGTGTCAGATGACCCATTCTACTAATGTGGGGCACTGGCCTACAATAATTTTTCCTCTTACATGCATGCGGGTAGAAGAAAAGAGAAACACTCTTCCTTAGAAGCTGATTCCAAGCAAGAATCTCAGTTGGGTTCTGTGACAAAGCCTCCAGAGAAGCGTCTCCCCTTGCACTAGCAACGAGCTTTGGGGGAACTTCCACCCTCAAAGAGCTTCTAATGAGATCTGTCTCACTATTATTTTTAACATATCTTGCAATACCCAGCTTGTTCTAGAAGGCTGGAATAATGAATATTATCAGGACAGAATTGAAAAACAGCAGACAGTAGGCAACATAGGCAACCACAAATGGTCTGACCAAGCTAACTATCTCGACACAATCAATATCAGTTAATACTCATCAAAAACAGGTCTTTTCAAAGACCCCAGGTTCTTTTCTTCAAGAGACTAAATATTTGATATCAATTAGCTAAAGTAGCAGTTTGAAAAAGTGTCTAGTCTTGTTTTAAACAAAAGATCATATGGTTTGGATCAAGTAGTTTGAGCACCAAAACTAGAAATGCTAGTTTCCCACAGATCATCAGGATTAACTGTAACCCAATTAAATTTTTTCTGTGGAAGGCTCACTTACGTGGAATCTCTCATGCATGAAAAGGTGACAAATGAAGTCACACTTCTGCCTAATTGCAAACATCAGGTTTCTTTGTTCAACGAGACACTTTCCTACCATAAACTGCCAAATTTGGTCAACGTTTGTCAGGATTAATAAATTTCCTATACAATGAAACACATTAAGCATAACTGACTATTCCGTGAAAAGCAATAGTCAATAGAGAATCACCACTGAATGAGGTGTTATTCATGGGTTTGTCAGAGACTGGTATGAAACTCAAAACTTCAAGATACTCATAGACAATCTGCAGGCAAGTATAAAATCACCAATAAAATCTGCAGATAATGCAAACATTGAAAAAGAGCTAATGTCAAGTACAAGTCCATGTGACAGAGCTTAACTAAACAATATAGAGCATCTGGAATCCATATTAAAAATTACTAGCCAGTGCAGAAAAGAGCCATAGAGAGTGGTTTAAAGGCTAAAAAAAAGGGTAATCCATGGAGTTCACGCATGCACGCAGGCATGCATGCAATACAATACAGTTACCTGGCAAGCATTCGGCCATGAAGAAAATACCAAGAACTGAGTATTAAGCTAGCACAGAAAGGTGTAGACAAGCATAAATAACTAGAAGTTGAAGCCAGACAAATTCCAATGAAAATTCTGGCACACACATTAACAGTGAGAATATCTAATCCCTAGAAGAAACTATAAAGAGAACGAGCGGACTCTTTTTCTCTTGCTTCTTCAAATCAATAATAGAAAAGCTTCCATACTAGTTATGCCAATGAATGTAGATTTAGTTCTTTAAAAGAGATAAAAAGCCAACCCCACCCTCCCTCCTAAATCCTTTGCAGCTAGTTTTAAGTATAGACATCTGAAAATTGTCTGTGGTAAGAAAAGAAATGAAAATAAACCTTAAATGGGCAGCTGATTAAAAAAAAAAAAAAAAAAAAATTGGTCAACAATAGCTTTAAAAAAGCACAATAAAGGCTATTTCCAGAAGTTCCTAGAAGTCAACAGAACTGTCACCATTCTATCAGATATGGAGACTGACATTTAAGCAGAAGATGTCAACGTTCCAAAAACAAATAAATAAATGATCGCATGGCTAAGTCATAACAGACCCAAGACTTCAATCCCATCTCAAATCCTAATCCACTACTTAATTAATTAGACTTCCTGTCTTCTAAAAACACCATGCATATTACCTTTGAATTTTTTTGTTATTATTACAGGTGCATGAACTTCTATTAGCCATGCAGCGCACTCAGGATATTCTAAGGTCCTCACATTTTCAGCAAATTTCCCTCTCATATACAAACCATAAAGGCAGCAGCAAGGTAACTAGTTAATATGGTTGGCACAGATACAGGATGCTGTCAGAATAAAATTCACAGTGTACATAATGACCTAATTTTGATTGTCAGTTGGATTCCCCATTCAGAGTACTGATTAAAATCCTAGCTTGCCCAGGTATAAGGGCAGGGAAATTATGCTAATTCAGGCAACAAATAGGAGTGTGAAGCATAAAGGCTTTAATATTCCTTTCAGCTCTTTTATCTAGGAAAAATGTATTCTAGCAGGTTGTCTGAAATTCTTGACTGCCCACCCAATTGATGCTCTATAAAAACCTCATTCATACTGACACCCGTTTCTTGTCTAAATGATACACCAAAAATACTTCAAGTAGCAACATAATCTTGCTTTTAAAAATGTAGTTAGTATTTATAATTGAATCTGCAAGATCTAACATTATCAGACCTGTACATTATTTGTACAAGAACCCCATTTTCATTTTCTTGCCTCCAAAATCATCAACAGATACAATTAAGATGTATTCGCAGCTCCTTCAGGAAAAGGATTCCTCAAATAAAAAACATTAAGAAACACTGTTAGGAACCTTAACTTCAATCTGACAAAACCTATCGTTTCAGTCGCTAAGTTCCAGTCCATATTAGCCAATCAGGTTTCAACTACTTGTTCGCTCTTTTTTAAAAAAGGATGTATGAATTTATACTTACGATTATTTCAGCTGCCTCACTAACTTTATATTGCTGAACATTTTATGTGGCAGTAGGCTTTGTAAAGGTAATAACAGCGTTTCTAATCACAAATGTTAAAACCTGTTAAAAAGAATTACATTTATACCTCAGCTGGGCGTTTCTTCTAATTATCTCTGTATAGCTTACAGTTTTTTGTCAGAGGTTATACAGAAAAATAATATGTCTTAATTGACGCAGATTATAATAACTATTTTCTTACCTAAATAATTTTTCTGATTAGGCAATAATAAAATATTTTTCTGGCATCTGACTACTTTGCTTTATGTTGGAAAACCTAACTTATTTCTCAGTAAATCACTACAAGCCATCAATAAAAATAGATGTTATATTCCAGTTACAGTAAGAAAAGGATTGAGGCCAAGTGTCAGCCACAAGAGGGCGGTCAGTATTCTCAAACTCAGAAATTTGCTACTTTTTTTTCAATAGGAAGCACTTACATTAGCTATAAAATGCTTTTCATGGAGGCTGAAGACAGTATAGGAAACAACAGCATTTTTGAAGTGTTTTTTTTTTTTTTTAAACACATGCTGAATTTTCCTTGTCCTAAACAGGGATAACAAGGTACGTAGATTACATAGGTTACATAAAGAATCACCTGATCCAAAAATCAATGAAGTTGGAAGTGAGGGGAAAAGAAACTCTGAAACTCTTTAGTAATTATTTTATATTAAATTATAGAATAAAAAGATTAAACCAAAGCAGTACTAAGCAGGTCACCTGAAGCTATATCCATTTAACACACTAGTTTTCCTTGTCTAGCAACAAGGAACAGGGAAGAATACATTAAAATAATTACAAACTTTTATTTTGCATTTTACAGCTTAGATGAACTGTTTCTGTTCTTGACAGTTATAGGATTAGAAGTGACACAAAAGGGCATTCTGTTTATTCTGATAAAAAGTACAGTGCTAGCAGCCACAACGTAAGCTTTTTGACATGTTCCACAAACAACCAGCTGTGCCCCAGAGTTGTCATCTTGTTCAGAAGCTACAAGTAATTCAGAAGTTTTATACCACCTTTATTATGTCTTTATTTCTGGCCCAAGGATATCAGTGTCTCACCTCAGCGATTCTACTGGTTAATGGAACTCTTACGTAATAGTAAGATTCCTATAGTTAAGGAATCTCCTATAATCTCCCATAGTTAAGTCAGGCATAGTGCAAGTGCTTTGACTGTGTAAGACGAGCCATTTGTTTAAAACTCCATGCATTCACGTGACTAGTACGATACATCCATTAACAGCAGTCAGACGTAAATGCTAAGAACGGATACTCTGCTGCATGCTTTAATTTCTGCAAAGTTTTACTGCTGTTTTACAAGTGATATGAATTAATAAGATTCAGATTCCTGCACATGATAATAGTTTCACTTATAAATCAAAGAGCAGATGAAATCATTAGCTGTTAAAAGATTTTACTTCACTCACATATTTGTAACTGGCCACAACAGACTGGGAGATAGGATCTCAGTTTCCTTTCTATTCACACAGAACATAATTTGCAAAACTGACATAATTAGAAGCTATTAGAGTAATGGTACTAGATGACATTACTTCTATAGCTCTTTACCACCAAATTTAGTATTTGTTAAAGACACCATCTGAAAGAGTTACTACATAATCTGAATGGCCATTTACCCTCTAGAGATGTCTGGGCCAAGAGCACTGAGAAGCTTGTGCTGTCACTGCTTGCACTGCATGGGGGGTTCTGGAGACTTTAATCTATTGCAATTCTTACAATTTCTGATTCTGTTTCTTTACACAGTATTGTCAGCAATAATATGACCAGAGACATCACATGTGGAAATTATTCATGATATGACGAGTATAGGATGCTGCATTCTCAAGCAATGAGGGTGTGCTAGCTCTATAAGCAGCTTCAAAAGGGAAAAGCTTTTACAGATTGTCTGGGAAAATAAAAACAAAGTAATAACAACAAAATCAAAATCACTACAAATCAAATGTTGCTGGAAACCAGAATTTGAAAGAAACCATTCAGTTTCTTGAAGGTAAGCCTTGTGTTTCCAGAATTCGGGTTCCTCCTCTAAAATGCCCCACAAAAAAGTCAAATCCACTGTTTTCCTTCTCCTCCTTTCGCAATTTGGAAAAGAGCGCCTAGAAAAAAGTTCAATACCCTTCAGCTACAACACTAAACTTTTATCTTGCCTTTCTAAAACTTAACAGAACCAAAGCTTCTAGCCCTGAGAAGCAGAACAACTGTCATTGCATCACATAGTACTCTGAGTTTCCCAGTGGACATACTGCCTCAAGAGGTTTTTTCCCTGAAGAGAAAATGAAATGACTGAAGGTAAAATGATGTGCTTTCAGATGTTAACGTCTATTCCAATATTGCTACGTTTTAAAATCATTACATAATCAAGTTGTGTAACCAACTTATTCATTTTTTTCCAAGTTACCCCTCTCCCTACCACAATCTAATAATCCTGACAGTACACAAAGCTCACAGATGACTTGCAAAACTTTCTTAATATTTTCTGCATGATATGGTAGACATGTCCTTTTATCTGGTCAATGATATCTAAAAAACTCCAAGATTTTTATGTCTATGCCGATTCACTAATAAGATGGACCCAGCTAACAGTTGCTGCTACTGAATTTTATTAACTTTGCTGTTCAAAAGTAACCTCACCAGTCCTAGACAGCTGAAGACTTACATCTTCAGAACTCCCCACACGAAGGTGGCACTGACATTGACTCACAGCGTGGAAAAAGTGCTAAAAGATCCCTGTTTTCAGAAGCTTCACTGAGCCAAGTCAGAGGCAGAGGCAAAGAAATCTCCTAGCCAGTTCTTTGCCACAGTTGTTTTTAGCTGCCATGTCAGCTTTTACAGAAGCAAAAGCTGACATTCTTCTCCTGATATCCAAACCTGTACTATTTCACAAAAACAAGCTTTTTAAACAATAAGCAAATAAATAAAACAAGTTCAGACTTGGAAATGTAAACACCATTCATAGGCCCTTTCATTCAATTCTTGCTTTTGCTCCTTAATTAGCTGTTTTCTTCACAAGCTGTTTTGGTTTCATTTTGTGGATTTCACAAACCAGAAAGCAAGGCTAAGTGGCTGGCAGTGTTTCCTAAAGCAGCCTAATAACTAGTTAGTTACAAGCATTACTATAGAGCTTGAAAGAACCAAAACCTCTCAATCTGAGGTGAAACAGTAAGCTCAAAGCACACAGTAGGTCCAAGATGTTCAGAGAAGAGCCAGTGATGAAGACTTTTAAAAATAGATTTATCCAACACACTACGTTATCTGAAACATCTGTAAGGACCAACAAGATTTTGTAGAACTACCATATGGAAATATCCTGTAAGAGGAGAGGACATCAAGAAAGCATTAGTTGATTTGTTGGAATTCCCATAGACAAGCTAGTGCAAACTTCGCTGCAGTCTAGAGCTGTACTGCCCCAGTCATTCATTCAGCCTCTTGCCAGTGGTTGCATACCAACAGATGTGTGTGGGCCCCCCACCTTCTCCAATTTAGACACCATCTTATCTCTAAATGAAAGAGCTGGAGCAGCCGAGGCATGAACATTCCATTTGTGGCAAAACTGCCAATGGAGGAAAGCACAGAAGTCTTGAAGTTAACGTTAAAAGGATGTAGAAAGGCTTCTAAGAGCTCCACCAATAAGGAGACAATGTGAACCTTCATTTTTATTAAATTGCCTTTTGTACTTAGGCACAAATGTGAATTTGAGAAAAAAAGTTTTTTCCCCACTAGTACTCTTACTATTTAACTTTAAATTGCTTGCATGTACAGGTATTAAACATAGACTTCCTAAGTATGCATGAAGTAATGACTGAAACATCTGGCATAGCACAGGTATGCATTACCATATGAATATATTAAGAATAAACCTAAGCTACTTAGTCCTCCAACAGCTTAAGCATAAATACATATCGTTAAAACCAGAGCCTGTCCCAGATTTTTTTCCATAAAACTAAGCAAGTGTTCAAGAAGTACACTGGAGAAATTGACTTCAGCATAGATAAAATTACAAGGACAGTAATAAGTTGGTTTGCAAGGCCAAGGAGCAGGGAGTATCCCAAGAGTCAGCTTAATCTGAATCAAAAAAGATCAAGTTGGCTGATAGCATAAAAATAAGAGTTTTTAAAATCAATATGCTTTGAATGCTGTAAACATTGTTTGAATTTTAAAATAAAAAAATATTTATCAGGGCCAAGGATACCTTATTCTACCTAAAACAGAAACAAAATGATATAAGTCATAGTTCCTTTGACATAAGTTCCTATCCAGCCCTATGTTTTAGGATTTCTGCTGAGATTGTCTAGATATAATTTTAAAATGGATCACTACATCTGTGTACCTACAGATAGAAACTTAACACTAGGTGTATGCATATTCCTAAAGAAGGACTTAAAATATCCGAAGTTTTACTTCCTTTTCCTTCCTAGAAAAGGATAGAAAAAGCAAGAAATAAAGTGATTAATGCCAGTGTGGTATACACAGCTATATTTATTAATAAACTTCCAATTACAGAAAGAAAAAACTGAAGCCATACATAAAAGCTGCTTGAGAATAAAGACAGACTATTGCTTTCTCTAACAGTTTTATTTCAAAAAGTACACAAGTCTGTCACAGAACTACAGCATCTTAAAATTTTGGAAGTTTTTTTTCTTCCAAATCCACTCCTATAAATTGCAATACTTGTATTTTAAAATACCCTCCCTCCCAAATGTGAATATAAAACCTCATACTGAAATTCACACCAATATTTGTCTCATGCTTTGTACATGAGAAATGCAACATAACATCATAACATTTTGGATCCCAGGAAATATTATTGCTCCAATTTCAGTTGAGCTGTGTCTCAGTGCTTGAGGACCAAAGCCCAAAGGGTCCCATTAAAGCACCTATGAACTGTATAAAACAAGGCTTAAACTTATAGTTTTATGATGACTTCTGACTGGAAGAGAGATCTAAGTGATCCGAAATACACATGGCTAGAAACAAAAGCCTATTATGGAAAACAATAATACACAATTTTATTACAGAAAAACCTGCAATTATATTTAAAAGTCTCTTTTTTGTACTATTATGCAGGAAGCATACATCTAATATGAATGTAACTATCACAGTGGATAGAGATGTAGGCATTGTACTTTTTTTTTTTCCCCCAAAAAAACATTTTGACCCCCTCCAACAAGGCATTTCTGTGCACTATATACTTTAGTAAGAAGTACTCATTTTTAGGTAAGGAGGGTTTACACCAATACCTTTAAATATCCATTTCAGAAAGTTTATGAAGAGGCTTGTACTGTATGGACAAATGTTACATCACCTCTACAATACTAACAAGTCTAACACTTTATTCACACCATGCTAAAATTAAGGGTTTTCTTCTATACACAGTAGTCCTCAACAGGCAAATTTACAGTCATAACACTAACTACTGTTTCTTCAGTTCATTTAGAGTATTTACATAATGGTATCACTTCCTCCCTTTATTTCTTTTATAAAATAAGACATTTTAAATGCCACCTTCTAACTGGTATATCAGCTGCCATTACTTCCTAGAAGAGTTCTGCTAGCAGGGTTACATAAGATCTGACACTTCAAGTGTTTACCCATTTTATCTTCTACGTAGCTAGAAATCATTGTTAAACTACAGTATCTGCTTTGAGAATCATAATGCAGTGCAAGTTAACACTCTACTCACTAAAATTGCTCCCAATAGCAGTATTATGGTTTTCATAGTAGTTTTATCCATTCAAAAAGGCATGATGTTAGGAACTTGAGGCAAAGTTTATCCCAAGTCAGAAGTTCTTTATTTCAGATAAGGACTATGCCAGTTCCTATTTCCTTATTTTCCATGCAATTACATAAATAGACAGACACTGTCAAAGCTGCTAAGCCCAACAGCTAGGTTCTGAGGGCACATCATGCTGCCCTTCCACTCTGTCCACTTATTATTTTGTGCAAGCTGACAGAGCATTAAATGCGTAAACTCTGCTCTGCCTGCTTTACTGTGATAAACTTCTGTTCTTGAGCATCTTAGTGCTTACCTTACTGAAAGCACAGGGTCTCAGGCCAAACCAAAAAGCTCATTTTACGTAGGCCCACAGACAGATTAAAACAAACAGCCTTCCTCAGTAGGTTTGTTACTTAGGTCTATAGTTATCTCTTGGTCTGTGATTCAGTTCTAGTTTTATATATAACCTGTATTTACGATCCAAATAACCACACCTTTTCAATTAAGGAAGGTCTTAGTTTCAAGGTAAACAATCAATCAGTATATATTAAATCTCAGAAATCTCTTCTATCTTAATTGGATGCAAGAAGATGTCTCCTCATCTACTGTTGTTCTTCATAAGCATGTGTTTGGCACAGTTACAAAACCCTGTTATTTCCCACACAAGTAAAAGTACAAGTGAACAGTTTTCAGGAATAAACACTTAGATCCTATTTAGAAATTGAAGGAGTAACTGACATTTTGAAGTACAGAATGACATAGAGAGCCACTGAAGTCACATCCAAAAATTAGCATGAAGAGGTACAAACAGTACATAAGAATAAAGAAATCAGATCACAGTGTAATGTTTTAAAAACCTGTACCATCGTCTAAGCACCTGTCCAGACAGTAAATTTAGGCACCAGAAATTTCATAAAAACTGGAGTTACAATCAGGCAAAGTTTATTGAAAAGGCACACATGAAAGATAAAAATATCTTAACTCTAACAGTATCAGTTTACAATCTAAAAAAGTTCCAAATGTGAAAAGTTGTAAGTCTAGAATACTCAGTAGCCATTCAAGTCTCTAAATTCGGTATGAAAGGTATGTTCCCTACATCAGTAGGGCCAGCCAAAAACTGTGCACCTAGCTAGGGCTAGAACGAACATTTAGTAATATGCCAAAGATTTTGTCACAGATCTAAGCAGCTACAAGAAAGCAGACATGGAACCTGTAAGTTTGGGGCAATTTTTTCATCTCACTGTTGATACATACAAATAAATTCAACACCTTTCAATACGTTATTCAGTTATTTCCTTCATCAACATCAGTGCCACATACTATATTCCCTGAATGAGTTTTCCAAAATACTTGGCAGTTTAACATCTACAGCTGAAATAAGTTGAAGGGGCGCTTTATTTTTATTTTTCCACAGGACAGGATGAGGAGGTGAGCCGAAAATAGGAAGGAAGAGAAGAAAAAAAATCCACAGAGATTCAACCTGCACTATACTTTAAAATTCAATTTCCATATGTCTATGGTATCAGTCAACCGAAGCCATCGTGAAACTAAGATAAGGAATCATTCTATTCCTCCTGTAACACTAAGTTTTTCAAAACTGGGAGGAACTTTTTGTTTGTTTTTTAATGAAGTCTTGAAACATGAAGTTCATACCAACAGTTCTGGACAACTACTTTCTCCGAGACTCTGGTCACCTGAAACTAACATTAAAGTCAAAGCGTCCGTTAATATTCAGGGCTTTTGAAGAGGCAAGGGGGGCCAAATTCTAACTCCTTGCAAGCTCAGATAAAGAATATATTAGTGTCTTAAGGAAAAGCTACATACTGCTTGTATGAATGTGGGAAAAGATTTTCTGAAGTGATGTTAGATAAGAGGATATATATCAAACACTGTTTACTTAACATCTTTCATTCAAATGCCCATGGAGCCTCCAGATAATTGTTTGGAAAAAGCAAGAGCACTGCTTTAGAATCTATACAGGCTTTAGGAAAGTCAACAGTATCTTGCTTTTTAAAACCTGTATTGAGATACATATTCATACTTAATGTGACAATAAAATACACACTTTAAAGCTTAGATACTGGTAGTAACAACCAGATAGGACCTCTGACACCAGATAACGTTAGTATTAAGTTATCTGACATGACTAGAACTAGTTGCTCTTACACTAAAATTCAGGTTTCAAAGAGCTTGCAAGGTCTCCTCTCATATTTCTATTCACTGAAATTTTAAACTCAGAACAGACTCCTTAAAGTTAACTGAACCAGTCAAAGAACTGGCAGCCCCTGAAATAAGGGCTCAAGAAGTGCTCCAAATATTATCAAGTTAAAGAACTGTATAAATACTCAGAAACTGAACAGAATTTCAAGTCATTCTAAGTATTTCAACCAGCTCCAACTTCATTAGAAAAGGGTGAAGTTAAAAATATTTCTTTTATTCCAAAACTGAAGATAAAGTTTCAGGGACTCCGAGGAACTTCATGACCTACATACGAAACGCTTTTGTTACTTCTCAGGTGTGTCTTGTTGTTTCATATTCGGAACTGCATACTAGCTGATCCTGTCTCTTCAGCAACCTGAGTCCAAATACTTTGTATCCAATATTTATATAGGAACTTCAATGCTTTTAGCAAGTAGCTTGACTGTTATATACATAAGTTTGAAATTTAAAATGAAAACTAATGGCTTTTCAAACTAACTTGTTCATTTTCTTCAAGGAAAATTGCATGCCATTGTTTAGACGAGGGTTGGAACAAGGCAGTTTTTTTCTAATACTTATAATGAACATTTGAAAACAGGACTTAAATTAATAACATTTTATACTATGGACCCATCTTTGCTTTGTGCTGGAATCATCACAGGGACAGCTCCCATTCTACTTAAATTAGGTGCAGCTACCTTTGAAGGTGCAAAATTTGGATTTTGACCAGTAGTACGTTCAAAGTCTTCACTTGGTACTTGGCTATACGGAGTTTTGGTATATCCTTCCATATTGGAGGGAGACATTGAACCCAGAGAAGAACGATTGCTGCCTATGTAGCTGCGGGCTGTTGAACTGCGACTTTTTGGAGGTGGAACATCTTCTCTGGAGGAGGGAGAAAAAAAAAATTGGAGAACTCAACAATATTTCAGTCAATATCATTGTTTGGGTGCTTACAAAACGAGCTTTCAGTTTCTTTCTCCCTATTCTGATATAGCAGCCAGAAAAAGCTAATTTATTACTTTAAGTTCAAAAATATTCAAAAATTCATCATCTTCAAAATTTTTACTGAAATATTAGATACACATGACTATCTATACAATATTCAAAACAAAAAGGTTCTCAGACCAGCTGTTAACACGTTAACTGGCTTTCCAAATTAAATACAGAATTCTCAACCATGAGTATCTCGCATACAAAAAGATACATTTAAAAGTTAATTTTCAAATAGTACTGCTCAGAAGTTAGAGATATGTCATTACCTAATATCATGATGCACTTCTTTCTCATATTTCTTCTCTCTATGTTTCTTACAGCAACAGAAGACGAGAAAAGCCAGTAAAAAGAGACCCAGCAGAGTTCCTACAATAGCTCCAGCAATTATACCAGCTGTATTTATAGCTAGAATAGATAAATTACAATATTGGTTGTTAAAGTTCAGATTTGTACTAGATAATTCTTTTCTTTTAGCTCAACTTTAAAAACAGCTTGTTTCCTTATGTTCCAGACTAACAGTATCACTGATTCATAGAAGGAGGCTTCAACACCCCCCAGTATCTGGGAAGTTGAGACAAAGTGGCAACCATCAGTTGCACAGTGGGGTTTCTTTCTTTTAGGAGCTTAGAGAAACAAGATTTAGTTATTTAAGACATAAACAACATGTGACTGTTACACAGCAAACACTTACGAGGGGTGACATTCAGCTCAACAAAACATTCATCTGTGCCAACTCTGTTTGAGGCAACACAACTGTATGTACCAGAATAGTCTTGAGAGGCATTTTTCAAGAGAAGTTCTCCTGTATTCTTATCTACAAAAAAAAAAAAAAAGACAAAAGGTTTATCATTTTCCAAAGGTTAAATTTCACGTTGAATACAACAGAATCATTAATCCAGCAAAATACCTTATTAAAAATAATATCCAAACAAAAACAGAAGTCTGCCATGCTGTAAAATACCACTTTTTGTAAAAGCCTTTTATCTTATTAAAAGTTTGTTCCATAGCATTTGACTTAATATTAAGCTTACAAACAAGTTGCTCTATCAATGGAAAGGAATGGATACTTAAAAGGGCTGATTCTCTCACCCTAACAGAATTCTAAAATACAAAATATTAATTGCATCCTAAAGGTACCCTTTCCATTCACTGTGTCTAAACTGATCCTATACAACCAGCTCAGATGTAGACATATGAAGAAATCAGGTCCAAAAATTACAAACAGATTCAACCTAGATATCATACTCCAAGTGACCATTTAAGTCTAGCTATACTGGCAGTCTAGGAAATATGAAACAGTGACAGGGAAAATATTTCACTAGGGCTTCCAAAACCATTGGCAGCTACCTCTGTAAGGTTTTACTACGTGAACTTCAAATGGCTCACATACTTAAATTGCCAATAGCTTTGCCATCAACACTGGAAAGGCCAAAGCTGTAAGATACTACACCTCCTTCAGCTGCACAAGGAGGGAGATACTTATCGGATGTTTTAATTAGATAAACTCTATACTCTTGGGAGTCCCAAAACAAACACAGCTATATCTGGTTACACACCACATGCATACTTTCTCACTCACTTTTGTCCAGCACTAATATCATCAATCGGTTTTTATTTACTGTAAGATAAATTTGGGATGTAGAGAAGGAAGAGGAGCACATTAAGCCTAAAATCTTGAGTGGCATAGAGAAGGACATCAGATATCAAGCATTCACCACCAAAACAAGAAACGGGGTATCAAATGGTACTACCAGGAAGAAGGTTCAAAATGAAGAACAGTATTAGGTTCTTCAAACATGTAGCTAAACTTCAGAGATGTATGTAATATTACCGATACTAATAACTTACAAAAGTTTAAAGGAGAATGGGGACGTTCACAGAGGTAAGAAGTGGGATTTTTTTTTTTTTTTTTTTAAAGATCAAACCAAAGCAAACCTCCTCTGCCTCAATAATTTCCCGAGGTAAAAATTTTGGAAGAACAGGAGACCACTGTGAGGAAGCACCACACAAATTCTTATTCTCTTTCCCATAGACATCCACTTTGGCTATACTTAGAGTCACAATACCATGTTATACACTCAGCCCTATATGCTGTACACAATCTGAGTTAACGTGTCTACCTGTAAGCAGATTTTTAAACTGCTCGATCTGCAAGATAAATCCACATCTCGGTGGTTAAGGTTTTTATAACTACAAAGATGATCCAAAAGAACTGGTACTGAGAAGTACCATTTCAGAAAAACTTTCACAAAACCAAAACTCACAAATTAAGCTTCTGAGAAGTTCTCACACGAGAATCCAACACAACCACCACAATAATGTGGAATCCATCGCTCCAAATTCCTAACATAGAACCACTTCCTGGATGTTAGCTCATTCAAGAGCGGGATAAGCCTTCTCTTCTCTTTTACCTGTGACAACTTTTGCTCCAAAGAGATGCACCCATCTTAAGCTACAAGTTCAGTCACTTGCCCAGGAAGTGAAGACTTCAGTTGACTCTCTCCTCTGTATGCCTTTCCTGAAGGTAGCTCTAGACCAGTGGTTAGAATCTTTTCTGACTCTTCCCCACTGTTCAACTGGGCAGAAAAGCAGCCAAAGATCAGCAAGCAAGAGAAGCCACAACATCCATGCAGGAATGAGAATGATTCTGGAGCCTAATGCTAAGAATCAATCCCAACTTAAAGCTTTACACAATTCTTGCAGTGAATCTTTTTTTGGAAAGAAGAAAAAAAAAAAACACCCACCCACACACACAGAACTTTGTCTCAAATGTCCGCTATATTATCCAGTGAAAAGATAGAGAGCAGAAGTGACACGCATCTTGGCTACTCCATGCTAAAACTAAGCAAGAGAGGCTCACAAGTAACAATGAACCAAAAATATGAATATACTCTTAAGTATTTCAGAATAATAAATAAAGTTAGACAATACTCAGCATAGAAGTGACAGGAAGCTGTTTTGTGCCAACTACTCTTCTCCAGTCATAAGACAAAAGTGGGGATCCCTCTTGCGATGCGCATTTCAAGATAACATCGTTTCCAATCTCCTGTGATCCTTCAATGGAGCATTTAGTCCTTGCTGGTTTTACTAATAAACAAAATATCAGTTAATTAATAACAGTCACAATCCAAATGTTTACTGTTCTAAGTGGTAAATCTATTTAGCTAAAGATGAAGTCAAGCTTAGGCACTTAACTCCTTCTATGCCCAGAAAGAGTTTCTTTGAAATACAAGCCAGACCTAAACTTAAAAGCAGAACAAGACAAATAAACAAGAAAATGCTCGTTATTTTGATTATTCTTCCTTTAATTCCCCAAAACAAAATGGGGCTTTTCTCCCCAAGAAACGTCTCACAAACGGATACATCACTGTATAGCTATGATCTATGACTTTGTCCTACAGAATTTTTCATTTTATATATCACATCCAGGATAACATGAGTGCATATAAACGTCACTGAAAATTCAATAACACCATTTTCTTACCAAGTACAGTCAATTGTATTTTTTGGCTTTGAACTCCAGGAGCCTTCTTCACTTTACACTGGTATGTGCCAGTGTCCGCTGATTTTAAATTCAGGATATCCAATGAACCATCACCAGATCTGGGATCAGGATTAGTAAACTGCATCCGTCCAGTCATAGCAGCATAATAATGATTGTAGATCCTGTCTACAGCATACATAATTATCTATAAAAACAGAAATAAGATTCAGAAATCCACCTGGCATGTAAATATTTGAAGTAACAATTCTGTTTACTCACATTCTTGATGGTTTCTTCCTACTATTTTAAATAATCCCAGAAGCATGACATAACCAAATATCTCATTCTATAAAACATCACCATAAACAGTACTGCAACGTGCATTCTGACTAAACACATGCCTAAACAGTAGCAGTATGCAAACACTAACTTCTGGGTTAAGGAAAACTATTCAAAATTGTTCTAGCATTCCTTCTGTAAAACCTCTCTACTGAAGGAGTCACCTTGTCTTATGGATGAGGCTTCCAAACAAAGGAATATGAAAAAGGTTATGTTTAAAATCAAATTTTCATGAATCAGCTTTCAGTCAGGAAAACAGTATGGGTACCACAGCACAGTTAGTTTTCTGTAACTGAAACATCTTTAATTTTGGGGTTCTTCCTTAGAGAGAAACAAGTTCACAGTGAGAGATTTTTTTGACATTTAATACTTAATCTCTGTTATTCCAAAGCTTCCACTGTATTTCACATGACTGGTGCTTCAAAGTAATTTAAGATCACAAACATCTCATCTTGAAAAGGTGAAAGTAAAAAAAAAAACACAAACAAAAAAAAATTACAGGTCAGTAAGAAAGTGCATACACATTGACCTACTCTAACAACTGAATTAGAAGCATCTCCAAAAAAGTCTCTACTTACTATTTGTTCCTTCTTTTGATTATCGGCTGGTATCAAGACCCACTCGATATCTAGTGGGCCTTCATCCTCTTCGGAGAGTACAAAAGTACATGGCAGCGTAACCTTCTCTCCTTGAGCTTTTTCGAACGTTGACTGGTCAGCTGAAGTTATACTCAAGCTTCTTGTTAGCCCTATAAAAATTTATTTTAATGTTTTAAAATACTTCAAAAGCACTTTTCACAATAAACGTTCTATTATACGATCAGTATGTCCTTTCCAGAAAGCAATACCTAAATCTAGCCTCTGTGAGACAGTAACTGCATAGATTATCCAAACGGTCATAGCGTATATTTTTATGCAATCCAACTCCCATAGAAAGTGCACACATACACAAATATATAAATATATATGTGCATGTATATACATACAAACAACAGCCACTTATCACCACTTCCTCTTTTTACCAAAAAGAGGGCATGAAACATATTCATAATGTCAGCCAGGGTTGACAGAACTACTGTCAACAAGTCTTGGGTTACATCCAACTAAGTTAGGCCATTCTGAAGTACAGGGACTGTTTTATCTATAAAGAGTGGACAAACGAGCCTTTTCCAAAAATCCTAACGAGTTTTTAAATTTGCCAGCCCTATCTGCTTAACCTCATCCTCAAATAATGGCTGTGTAATCCTTATTTGAACAGTTTACTCAAATGAAAACATGCTTCCAAACAACTGATTTTACTCAATTCAGTCCTAAAAAAGAATCTACATAATAACTCAACAGAACTTACAGACTAGCTTAAAAGGCCTGAAGCAAGTTTTCCCTCGTATTTTACAATGCACATAGGCTTCCCTCATAAAATGTATATAGACCCACATACCATGATCAAGAAATGGAAAGCAGAATGTTCCTTTGCATGTGTTTCCTAATGGAAACAAGTTTGATATATGTAAATCCACTGTTTTGTCCACCTCTCTGGATGAGATTTTCCACTGTAATTTTACATATGTAGGCTGCTGCCCATTATAGCTACACAGTCGCACAGACATTACTACAGCCACAGTAGGTTACAAGAGCCACAAGAAGAGTGGCCAATAAGAATAAGATGCATCTGTTTAGGGTCTCTGTAGATGCAATCTCAGATATAATACAACTAAAAAGTTACCATAAATGGCTCACTTATCTAACTTGCACTTCTGCACTAGTTCAAGTTACTATCCTCCAGCTTGTACTTCTCCCTAGCTCTAGTGCACTTCTGCAGTAGCTCAGACTGCAGTATCAATCATTTTCCTTTAAGTTTTGCTCTGCATCAAGTATTTGAGATTTTTTTTTCCCTGATGTTGAAGCAAAAGGATCTTTAAAAACAATAAAACAAAAAAGTCACACTCATCTGACAAGAGAAAGTATGTGTCACATACTAAATTCCAGACAGAAACCTCCAAGAAAAAAGCTTCATAGTGATTGCATATATACGAAATTACTAATTAGATAGGATTATTTCACTTCTTACCATTTATGGTATTAGTTTACACAGCCTTGCTTTTGTTCTAGGAAAAACTTCAAATTGAAGTAGTGAAGAAATATTATACATAAATCTTTTATCAACCCATGTACATCTTTTGAAAGATGATTCCAACATACGCATGCATCAATCTGTTTTGATCACCAACAAAATAGCTGAACAGCTAATTTGTCTGCTACTGTGTTGAATTATTACCGTTTCCTAACTATCTCAGTGAATCCTGGGTGACTTGATGCAGCTGCCATCCCCTTCCAAAAGGATTCCTTCAGATTTCCAAGTGTAAACCAGCCATTCTGAACCTCTTAAAAGGCCAAATGAAGACTGAAATATATTACAGTGTAATCCTTAAAATTTGATCAGTTTTGTATACATAAACAAAATATTACTACTAGCCATCAACTCCAGAAATTGGTGGATTCAGAGTACAGCTTGCAGTACTTTCAGGTTTCCAGAAAGCACAGTAGCAAAGAACTTGAATTCCTTATCTGTTTAACAGATAGATCTATACTCCTTTTTTTTCCCTCTCTCTTCCATAGCTTCATTAGAAGACAGTAACACAATGTTTAAGTTTGTTACTAAATTGTATTACCATATTTTGATTTTCTTATATTAAGAAAGTGAGATGACGTCAAATGCAGCTCAGAGATTGATGAAATAAATTAAAATGCTGCTTTAATATAAGCTTCAAATCTGTAACCTGGGAAATTAAAACCCTTAATTCTGAAGTAAGAATTAATCACTGTAGTGACTGAAACAGTATTTCCGCTCTGTAACACCATCTCTAACAGTTACTTCGGCTTCTGAAGTTCAAGAACAGACGACTACAGAATACACATACACCTTCCACTGCATTTCAAGTGGGACTGCTGAGAATTCAACAGGATTTCCAGTAGTTTAGGTAACAGGAACACAATCAGATCTGCTTCTTCCTAGTGGGTAGTTGGTAACAAAATTCATACTTGGGATTAGCGGTGTTAAAACACATTTCTACTACTAAAAACAAATCTCTCTGATTGTGAATTGACACACACTAGACTGATTACACAAGCTCCATTTGTTCAGAAAGTGAGTCAAAAATCAGCAAATGAATTCTCTTCTCTCTGCACTTTGTTTCAGTTATGTTATGTGTTAATCTTTGATTTCTCTTTCTCTCCTACCATTACTTTTCAATCTCTTGGACAATTTCAATCAAAAGTAAAAGGAGAAATAACTGTCCAGGAAAATCAACCTATTTTAAGTCACCTATTTCTTCTGTCATAGCTGAGAAGCATTAGATTCTTTGACTGTCTTTTGCCTCTCAACTACCAGGCAAGCCTATCAATCTAAGTAAAATTTCAGAGAGAATTTATACATACTGTTTTCTTGTCCATATGCAGAATAGTGAGAAAGGGAGCAAGAACACTGGGAATAGGAAAGAAAAATTTTGTTCAAAGTTCATAATATTGCTTTTCAGAGACATAGACCTTGGAAACTACAATAATTCTGCCAATCACAGGGCACTCTACTTCAAGTGCTTTAAAAGTCACATATAAGAAGCAGTCCAGATTGAAGTTTACAGCGCTCATTGTTTCATATTCTTCAGATTACAGATATATAGCGACTAACAGCACAACCTAAATACCTGAAGTGACTCGCCACAAGTTTATCCTAGGCAGGAGATTCAGTTACAAAACTTGAAACTCTTGAAACGAGTAGTATGTTTGTGCACATCTGAGTGCATATAAAACATATCAGTGCAAAATGAAGTGTATGAACCTCAGAACAATTCTCAGCTATCATTTCTATATACCAAGCTTACAGCACATTACCTGATGAGATAGAGGTATACAAAGGCTGGCCCGAGCCTTCTAAATCTTATATTTTTTATAAATCTCTAATCCTTCCTTACTGCATGTCTCCCAACAGCTGATTCTTACTAGACTAATGTTTCACATTCTCTTTGCTACACAATGAATAAATGCATATAGAGCCATTTTCCACTTTTATCTCTCACCCCTTCCCCTTTTTACACAGAAGGTAAACCAAAGCGCCAACGTTTCTAAAATACTATCAGAATGACAGGCAGAAGCAGTAAGCATTACGGGAGGCGTCAGAGCCAGCTGAGCCTGAATAAAGCATGAGCACCAAGAGGGAGTGGCAGGTAACAGTAGCTGGAGATCCCCTTCTGCACGGGACAGAGACACCCATTCGATGCCAGATATGCTGCCAAAGGAGGTTTGGCTAGATTCACCATGCTGGAGAGACTGCTAAGGCTTCTCTAGTCCTTGCACTATTACCCCTTGTTGCTTGCTCACACAGGTATCAACACTATTGCCAAGGGAGACCTGGAGCAAATCAAGAGCTAAACTCTGGGGACAAAGGAGAAGGACGCAGGACTCCAGGGGGCTTCTCCTCAGTCCTACACACGAAAGGGGAAAGGCTTGGGTGGACGCGTCTTGTAAGTTAACCTAGCTGGAGCGCTGGTGCTGCTCATGACTATTGAGTCCCTCTATGAGATGACCGAGAAGTGAGAGACGGTATCCGCTTGACAAAGAAGGTTATGAACATCTTTGTCACTAGGCTTGCCAATGCAGTGACAAGAACTGTAAACTGAGTATACAATGAGGTGATGGTGGTAGCAGCTTGTAGTTAAGTGAAAGAATAGAGATTCAGGAATGGTATGGACATGGGGCAGGTTGGTGGGAGGCAAAAGAGACCTTAGGAAAGGTAAAACAGGTTGAAAGCGAATCCACCTCAGGTGCCTGTATATAGAATTATGACACTGATGTAACTGAGATATGGTAGAATAGTTCACATGACCAGAGTTTTGTGATGGATGTCAGCAGGTTGTTTAAGACAGAAAGGGAAGAACAGAAGGAAATTACCCTTTACATGAAGGAGCAGTTTGAACACAGGAAGCTTTTCTGTGGAACGAACACCAGGCTGGTTGAGAGCCTGGGGATCAGGATCAAAAGAGAGGCCACCAAAGGGTGACATTGGGCTAGGAGTTTGTTACAAATCACTTGAATGGAGTGAGAAAGCAGATGATGTCTGCTTCAGCAATTCCAGAAAAATCTCTAGACCACAGAGCCTAGCTCTTATTAAAGACTTAACCTCACTGCCATCTATTGGAAGCACAAAACAGCAAAACAAAATCCAGGAGGCTTCCGGAACTTATCAATTGATGCTAAATGGGCAAAACCCATTTTATATTCTCCTCGAACTGCTACTTACAAAGAAGGAAGAACTTGCTGGTGATGTGATTATCAATGGCAGCCGTAACTGCAGTGACCATGAAATAGTGGAGCTCAAAATCCTGAAAGGAGTGAGGAAGGAATGTTCAGTACAGACTCTGGACTTAGAAAAGCAGATTGACTTTTTCAGTAGGTAGGATCCTGTGGGACACAGCTCTGAAAAGCAAAAGGAGCACAAGAGAATTGTCCAGTCTTTTAGGACACCTGCTTCCAAGCATACAAACAGTAAATTCCAATACTCTGGAAAACAAGCAGATGTATCAGCAGCTGGGCTTGACCAAACAGAGGAAGTGTTACGAATTCCAGTACAAGAAGGACGTACACAGGAGGTGGTACTGAGAACTGTCTACAAAGGGAAGAAGATATTGCCCAGGCATGTAGGGATAGTGTTAGAAAAGCCAAAGCCCAACTGGAGCCGAAACAAGCAAGGGACATCAAGTGCAACATGAAAAGATTCTACAAGTACATGAGCAGCAAAAGAACAGAAAAGGAAGATGTGGGCCCACTCCTGAATAGAGTGGGTGATGTATTGAGGGCTGACATAAATAAGACTGAGGTACTTAATGTTGACTCTGCTTGGGGCAGGAGGTTGGATGACCCAGGTCCCTTTCATTACCAATGATTTTATAATTCCACTAAAGATTAGACGAAGCTGATGTACATTGATCAGATGACATTCTTCAAGCTCTCCCAAGCCTCATCTCTTCCAGTTTCTACTCAAATCAGGAAGATTCAGTTTCTGTTCCCTCCCCTAGAACGCTCCTCAAAATATGAGTGGATCAACTGTGGCATCTTAGGTGCTGGTGTGTGACAGGCAGACATTTCATCAAGCTGAGTGAAGATGTTTGTTTTGGTTAGCAGGGTTTTATGGACATGATTTCAGACCATTTCAGATTTGTTTTAACACATTAGAAAGACGCAAGTCCCTAAAATGAATTATCCCAGTGTTTCAAAGGTATTCAGCATTAAAATTTATAATTTTTAATGACAGCAAACTAATCACTGTAAAGTTCAAAATAGACTCAGAAGCATGTAATGGATTCTCAGAAGAATAAGTGGAAACTATCAAAATAGAAGTGGAATTGCTCCAAATACATGGATATTGTTCCTGAAATACTTTCACAAGCAGAAAACATGCTAAAGTTGGTTGAAGTAAACAGAAGAATAAACACTTGTGACTGGATAACAACAGAAAAGTACTGCTCCTTGGTGCAAAATACTACGTGTAATCCTTTACAAAAGCTTTTATCAGAAGCTAAGGGGTCAATATACATTTTGGAATCTGAATGTTTGTATTTCAGGTCCTCAGTGTAGAATTAAATATTCTTCCTTGACCCCAAATAGCATTGCAAGCTAACATCTCTGTATGACTGAACAAGTTTTTCTTATTATTTCTGAAGGAGCGTAAAATAGTATATCATTTTTGGGAAACTGTAGTCCTTTCTGAGCATCTGGAAACACCTTCAAATATCACTTGGTGGAACACAGCCTAACAAATTACATTACTAGTATTTTTTAAATAATCTAGTAAAATGGGATGTTTGATACTATTTGCTGAAAAACTGTTTTCTAGTATCATTTAAAAGAATCTTCAATATAGAAGACACACAAAAAAGGAAGCAATATATTCACTATTCCAATACATGTACAATCAGAACTGTGACATATACTAAAAAATAACAGAAGGATAACTAACTAGATAAGAAAGTCCTAAATGCAGAAATAACTTTTTAATAAAAAATATGAAGAATTCAGGATGTATTGAAATTCTGGATTATTGGCTCACATAAATTTAAGTCCAGGCATTAAAACTGACAGAAGTGTTTTGCCCATCAGTCGGAGCTAAGTTACAGAAGTATTAAAAATCCCATAAACATAACCCCTCCTATTTACCATTGTAATAGCACAGGCAAACAATCAGCTGGAACAGCAGAAGGTATGGCAGTAGAAATACACCAAAGGGGTAGATGTACTGAGAAGCCAAGACTGCCACCAGATTCAAAGCAATATCTGAAATTGCAAGCATCAGAGAATACAATTGCAAAGAAACAGATTGTTTCTGCGGGGAGTAAAAGTTAGGTTCAGTGATTTTTGTTGCTGTACTTAAAGCCACCTTTGATCTATAAGCAACCTGTATTTGCACAGTATTTCAGCTTTATTAATAGGCTCTCCAAAACCTATATTGTTTGCCAATATCAGCTCATAAAAAAGAAAAGCGCACAAAATGTTTTCTCCACAGAATGAGGCCATAAGAAGCAAATAGGAACAACAATAAGAGATGCATATTCGTGCTTTGAGAAATGCAAGGTACAAAATTCACTTTTAAGACATCCTTTAGCTTGGACTCTTCTCTCAGATATAGCTTCTAGATGTTTCTCTGCACAACTTCAATCAAGTCTTTTTGGTTTGACAGACTTCCACCTCAAAAGCCAACTCCCCATCATCATCACTTTACCACTGAATATTATGTCAGGAGGAACAAGCTGCACCCATTTTGCTACAAAATTACCACAGACAAGTCTTTAACTAGAGTATTCAGACCAGTTTTAAGTCCTGTAAAATCTTCTCTAGATACTTACAAAGAATAGAATGCCATTCTTTATAACTTAACAAAAGCAATTCAAAATTCCCATCTCAGGTTAAACTTTTTTGCAGCCCTCTGCAGTTGCAAAATATCAGGTTTGTCTACAGATTAGCACTGTTTCTATCAACAGATCCTGTTAATAATTAACTACAGACAAGAGGTGATTTTTGTAATCACCAACTTTTTTCAGCTAACTGTAATGACACTATAAAGCAAGATTTCCAACTCTCCCTTTCCCACACCCACTCAGATAAAAGATCTATGTCTTCTTTCAAAGTTACGTTTCTAAAGTTAAACACTGTGGGATCCAGGGAGTCACCTTAACATCCTTGTCAATTAGCAGTTACACTGAGGAGTCCTGGGGGGCAGAGGAAGAGGGACTTCCCTGTGTCTCCTGGTACAGTCTAAAACAAACACGTTTTTAGCCTCCTTCATGGTTGAAATCCCCATAAGAAGTCACCATCTGTATCACAAACTTTTCTTGCTTCCTCATTACACAGGAATTCAGCATACTCAAGCTATGCCAATAAAATTCTTTGCAAGGCAGGGTGCTGCTAATGGAACAACCGGATGAAAAGTTACCTTAAAAAATAAAGGGAAAAGAATATTTTTTAAATATTACTTATTTTAGTGATTTGACGCATCCAGCCAGAGTCACATCAACAGAGCTTGCAGTGTTTTGTCACAGCATATCATAACTGACTGCACCATAAACTGACTCCTTACTCTACCACCCTCAAAGGCCTGAAAGTTTCAAGGCTTACGTTCTCAGAATTTCCAGCATCTGACCTCCAACAGCAAGAGCACGGCCCCATTAAAGCCAGAGTCGTCAGGCATTTGGACAAAAAAAAAAAAAAAAGCTGGGAAGCTTTGGCACATCTATCTTTCCATATGTCATAAATCCTACAACTTCTGGCGGTCTATACCACACCACAAAACCCTGAAAACACCATGCCTCTGGTCTTGGGGAGGTCTGATGCAGATTAAGGACTTCAGTTTCTGCAGAAGTAGGCCAGACTTCAGAAGTCTAGGCTGAACAACAAGGGGACAAGGTTGCAGGTCAATGCAGGTTGATTCAAGTTTGTCAGCCAGGTCTGCTCATTTATTTTCTCAACTTCATGTCTCATCTTCCATGGAGGAGTGATGGAACAACACACAGAATATTGGACTCTGAAAAGTCTTTAATGTAGTTAAATGTTACAGGAATAATGGTAAGAAAGAAGAAAGTTTAATGGAAGAACACAGAAAATACTAGCTGTCTTCCTCTTAGGATGCAAATTCAGCAACAGATTTAGGAATTTTTGACTCGAGAAAGAAAACTTCAAAAATTCTACTTTACCTCCACGATATTTAGGGATTCTCATGAAGTGTTTCAGGACAGAATTCGAAAATTATATTAGGGCAATACACATCCTGTGAACATTTTGAGTCAGACATCTAGCACTGAAGACCATTTAACCAACACAGCAACCTCACCCTAGGTAAGAAGAATAAGCATAAGATGAGCAAAAGGAATAGGTGAGCAACAGGAAAGAAAATGCCAGAAGCTAAATGATACAGCAGTAAATATAACAGGGAAAGAAGAAATGACATAACATTACTGCATCTGCACTTAGAGAAGATATGAATCTAAAGAGCAGGTTTGTTTTTAATATGCAACAATTTTAGAATTCTGCAGACAATTTAGATTTGAATGATAACACAGCTCAGAAAAGCTTTGCAATTTGCCTTTTCCAAACAAAGTACAGTCTTGTTAGTTTCAGTAGTGTCAAACAGTTTACCATTAGTTTCATAGACTTCACTTTTCCCCTGTGCTTAACACTCTTGAATTGTTATCATCATACAACGCTACAATGTAAACTTTATAAATCCGAGTTTCTGGTAAGGAAAAAAATATATTTAAAAGATCTTCTGCTGCACCTATATAGCAATTGTAACCAATTGTTCAAGCAAAGAACTAAAGTAGTAACTCAGTACTTGGAACAAATGCAAACTTTTAAAGCGTTTCCAGTACTATATATAGATTGCTTTGAGTAGGAAGAGCATTTTAAAAGAAAAGCAGTAAGGGTGTTTTTCCACCACTGCCAACCTTGAGTCAGAAAGAGCCTTTTGCACCTGAATTCAGGAACGAGCTAGAGAACGAATTCAGGCATCTAAGTTTTACTTAGGAGGTTCATCACACATCCAGAATTCTTGATTTGAGTTCATAGAGCCTTCATCCTAGTAGGGAGAAGTATCAAAACTCATAGAAGACGTGTCCGTCTCATAGAAGACTAGGCTAAGTAATGGATTTACCTTCTCCCCACCTATTTCAAGGCTTTTCCTCCCCCACAATTAAATAGGACTCTACTATTAAAAATAGGTCTTCTCTTCCCCTATTTGACTTGCAGGGGCAAGTCTGAGTTTCTTACATAAATATGGTTTTAAGTAACACAGAAACTGAAATCTGAGCAGTTCCAAAAGTGGTTTTGCCACTCTCCAAGCTCACAGTTTCTGCAGAGCAGCTCAAGACAACCTAGTCCACTTCAGAATACCACAACCACTGTCCTAAAGTGTTCCGTTTTGAACGGAAGCCAAAGTTGAAGCAATTCTGCATTGACCTAGTCTGAGAAATCTGATAAAACACACCAAACGAACAATAACCATTAAATTACTGAGTTTGTACCAGAGTTCACCTATAGTTTATAAACTGAATCCACAAATTACTCTTTGACAAGTCATACAAGAAAGGGTAGGAAAATAATCAAAAACCAAAACAAACAAAAATTCACCACTAACAAACCACAGGAAATGGACAGGCTAAGCGGACTTCTGCAAAAATATGCTCCCTCAGTCTGGATGTTACTTGCAATAGAAAACTTCTCAGACAGGATCAAATGAGCAATTTGCTCGAATTCATGACAAGTTGCACCCTCCAGTTCCAGTTGAAATAAGACATATTGCACAATTAAGTTAGAAGTCGCTCCTCCTCCCAAAGTAAAAATTCAGAATGATAGGATTTAAATAGATCTACAAATAATGAAAGTCCTAATCCAGCAAACTCAGTAAGATTAGCTGTGCAAGTAAGAAAAAACTAAAAATCATGGAGTAAAGCCTTGCTGACCTTTCACTTTTTGATTTATTTAGACAAATTTCACTTCTTCCCTTGGCATTCTCTTGCGCCTTCAGATCCTATCCAACACTCCTTTTTTACAACTATCCCTGTGCTCCCAACTCATTCAGCACATTCTTCAAGTTTTTGTTGCTGAACCCAAAGTCACTAAACAAGTATCCTAGCAACTACAGCAGCTGATGACCTTACCCAGCAGGAGCATGCTTATCAAGTTGAGAGAGTGAGCACTATCTCATTAGTGAAGTAAAATATATGCTTATTTTTGGGGAAACCAACAAAAAGGGCGAGTGGGTGTTATAACAGAAAGTTGTGATTAAGCACAGAAGTACTGTCTAGCCAAACATCTACAGAAGATCACTATTAATTTTGAGTTTCAGTGTTTGGGCACATTGAAATGATCCAGCATGACCTAGCTCAGCCTGCAGTATTAAGGGAGAGTCAGCTAAACTAACCTGGAGCCGATGAGTTCCTGCCTTCTCATTCTCAGTTTTTGATCCTGTCCTCTCCGTTATGCCAGTAAAACACTTTGTGCAAAAGGCAAAAAGTCAGAGCAAAGAGTTAAGGCCACTAAAAATTAACAGCACAGGAGGGTTTATTTTGTTTCCAGATAGAGCTCTCTGAGCTAGATAGTCACCCAAGCACAAGGCAAGTGGTAGGAGCACACAACCAGACACAGAAACGCTGTCACACTGCAGGAGCCTTGATAAAGTCTTGCTTGCATTGCCGTGGAACCCCACCCACAGACAGCAACCTCATGGGTGGGGTTACACCTACACCAGCCAAGCTGCTGCCAACTCTCAGAGTAAGCAGTGTTGCCCAGCCCCCAGTTGCATAACTCATTCAAATCACACTGTGGCTAACTCATCCAATAGGAAAAAACACATGCCAAGAAAGTTTTCTAGGGTTATCAGTTGAATGAATTCGTTCAGCAGCTGCACAACACACTCCGGACATAACGAAGGGAATAAGGAACCTGAAACCATCACTGGCATTGGGAATAGCCTATATGAACACACGAAGTTACACCAGATGTGATCATATTACATCTGTAAAGTGACTAGGTGTAACATGAAACTGTACCTTCAGATTGCACTTAAGAGCCATTAAGGAACTATCTAGAAGTAGTATTAGAGTAGAAATGGGGTCCAACCATTACAAAGACTTTTCTCAGCCCACTCTAAGCCAACAAACAGCAGCTCAAATCCTGACGCTACTTACACGTTCATGAAAAAGCCTGCCTCTCTTCTAATAAATCTACATCAACTGCAGGAGCTGGTTTTTGATCTCATCTCTGCAAGTCACATTTTTCTAATTACAGTCTGATATTAGAAGGCTTATACAGTCATTAAGTTATTGAATCACACGATTCAGGCTCCCCCCCCCTCCCAATTTGATGGGGTTTACAAGGAAACTGAACGAAGTAGCCCTTTTTCATTGTGAGCATGTTAGGTCTATCTGTCAGTCAATGCATTAGAGAGTTAAACTACAATCAAGCACTTAACTGAGCAACCATATTATTTTCCCTTGAGTAAAGCAGTTTTAGCTCTTCTGGACTACTGAACAATATCCTTCCTAGAATGTGCAAGTTTTGCAGCCATACTGAAAATGATCTTATTCAGCAGTATATGTTTGGGGTTTTTTTGTTTGCTTTACAAAAAAGAAAGAGTGAGCAACACATGACTCCCAAGTTAGAGCTGAGACTCTCTTGAATCTCAGTGAGTTGGTTCAGCTAGAAAAACAACTTTACCAAAAATTAATATTTCTCCAACTTTGAAACTCCCTAAACTAGCTCTCCATTGAGTCAGATGAATGCCAGCTATAACTCAAAACTGGATGGAAAAAAGTTACTTCGAGGTAACTTCTAGCCATTTTACTGCCTGATTTAGTGATGCAGTCAGGCTCCATAACTCAGTTCCCTCCAGGCCAAGGTTATTCAGATATTTCTCTCACAATGCAAAACACTGTTCAAGCAGAATTGGCTTTCCCCTTAACCTTCCTTTGCCATCTTCCTTTTGCTCATTCCTTGCCCTGTGCCAGGGTAAGTTGTTCACACAACTCTTTTGTACCAGATTAGGGACTCTAAATTAAAAATTAATGAAAAACTTTTAAGTTGCTTCAACTCAGACCCATTCATTGTACACTCTCACAGCTAAAGCAGCTGTGCAGTAAAGGAAATGACCAGCAAGGATGCAGGGCCTACTTGTGCTCAACCTGCCACTGAAATAGGTTTCCATAGAATTACAGCTTCACTGCCACTTAACTCTCATGGCAACAGGCTGAAGTGGCTCTTCTTATAACCACCCCCTGACAGATACAAACTACTGAGAAAGAGGAATTCCATAAAATGAAAGAAAAAGAAAAGCCAGCATAAACTAACTGTATACTTAGCTAGCAGTGACTAAAACAGTAATAGAATGGGTTAGGTTATGCCATTGTTTCGAGCCACTGAGCCACAAAACTGTTGATATCTGAAATAAGTATTAAATAAGGAGAGCTTTCATCTAAAATTTCCATGAAATGAACCAGAAGTAGTAACAAGAGCAAGAAGAGACTCCCGGATATTAAAAGCTTATGAACTCACATGAGCAACAACTGACAACTTAATTAGTTAGTATTTACAATGAAACAGCAACCCCCAAAATGAGTTCCTAGTAAATACAAACCTCCGCGGGCACTGTAGCAAATGAGTTTTCAAATCTACCTCACAGAACATTTTAAGATGTTTACAGGAATTTCTTGAAGCGTGAATGGACATAAAGACAACGCATGTATTCACACAAAAATATATTTTTGAAAAACAGTGATGGAAACGAAAACCAACATTTGGGAGTGGAAGTTTCATCTCTAAAATAAGTAAAATTAGCTTTGGAAGAGGCTGTGACAGGCACTGAAAGTGAAAGAGAGAGTTTTAAGTTTGTTGCAACACAGCAGGGGAAGCCAGTAAGGGGAGACAACCAGAGCAGTCAATTCAAACTGACCAGTTAAGAATGATCTTTACAGCAGCATTCTGAATGCATATGAGATTTTCTGATAAACAGAAGATTAGTCAGGGCAAAATGACTTTAACTCAGTCTCTAGGTTGATGTTACAAGGGTAACTAGTTTGAACCCAGCAGTTTAAGTCATCTCTATTTAAAGTTTTCATGCTTCTCAAAACACTAAGATTTAGGAAACCTAGGAAAGGATTCCTAAACATCGGATCTCTTAATGTCAATGGACACTTAAGAACTTGAGACTTTCCCCTTCAAATAAATCAGACAGCTGAACCCTACAAATTGTTACAGTTACTCCTCAATAGGCACACCGTGTTTAGAAATTGCTAGAGTGGGATAAGAATGACCATTTAACTCACATGGTAGTCAAATTTATCCCAGTTTAAGGTTTTGTAAGATCCTGTTACTGAAAGAAAACAAACGAGAAACCATTAACAGGCTTAAGCTCTTTTTTATTCAAATTTGAAAAAGTGTACCAAACATCAAATGCTCACTTACAACATCTGCATTAGATTCTGCTCCTGCATGCATGTCACTAAAAAATGCCTTTTCAAGTCTTATGAACATTAAATAATGCTACTGCAATAACCACAGACTTTCCCTCAAAAACATATCCAAACTTTATTTTAATAATTTGATTTTATATCAATAAAGCCTCACACACTGTAGAGTATCTATACAGTATAAAGGTACCTACTACTACTCCTGTGATAAGCACAAAAAGAGCAATAAGAGATGACTATCACTATTGACTAAGGAAATTCCTGCCAACAAGTTGTGTTATTTACCTTAAGACTATATTTCAACTCTTATCCTTAATTTTAGGATGTAGGTGCAAAGCATTAACAGTTTGTATAACACGCCTTCTGAAGGCGATACTGATCATCACTGGTGCAATCAATTTTTTCCACCTATACAAAGACTGATACTAATTTGGGTATCCTAACATTTCATAACAATTAAAAACTTGCGCTCTTATCTTATTTTTAAAATCAGCATCACAAGTTAGGCAACTGTATTTATTCTCAGCCTTCCAAAGGTGCACTGAAACTAGAATTTGGTACAACAAAATGATTTCTTCAGCACTGTACTTAGAGAAGCTTAGGGTGACCACGCATACATGCTTATAAAGTCATAGCAAACACAGGCTCAGTGCCACTGACACTGTGTAACAATAAATTAGCTCTTGAGATGACCAAATATTCTGGAAAGTTCAGGATTAAATCAAACATACAACAATCTGCACATTCGTAAGACCTATCAAAATGATCTGCCAGCACCTACATCACCACTGAGCTTTCCACTTCAGACTAGAATTCTGTATTTCTCCTTGGAAAATAGTTTTTTAAAAATAAAACGTCTAAGGGAAATACTTCAAGATCTGAAGTAGTACACCATTTCTATTAACCTACTTGAGAATTTGTCAATAACTGCATAGCTATGCAGTATCCATTTAAGTTAAACTGAATTTGAACACTTCGGGAATCCCTACCTACCTGAAATGACTGATTATACTTGCCTACAATACATACAACTAGTATTAGTCCTTCAGATGGCCAACAAATTCTCACTCACCACAGCTCTGGAGAACATTTTTAGATAAGGAAAAATTAGTTCAATCACTTTAAGAAGAAAGCTCTTATGACTGCAGAAATAGCCATCCAAATGTAACGCCATACTATTGCAAGTCTGCAAGAGAGAAGAAGATTCCACTAGACTAACCTGTTCTGTGGTCACTTTTCAGAGGCCCTAATGCAAACAGAAGCTGACACAAGTTCTTTATCAGCTGCACAGCAACATAATACAACACAAGCAGTCATTAGAATTAATTCATAACTAATTATACTACTACAGAAGAATAGGACTGTTCTCCCCTTGTACCTCTCAAATGCTCAAGGGCGAACTCGTTCCTTCCTGCAAGGAAAAGGAAGTCCCCAATTTTGTTCTGCATGTCTGTGAAATTGACCTTAGCAGAGACTAAATCCCTGAAAAGAGTTTAGGGACAGCATAAATCCAAATGCTTCCCTGTTTCAACAGATAAACATACACCCTCATCAGGCAACCGTGGTATATTTCATATAGACAAGACAAGCCTCCCTGTCTTAAAGTTATATTGAAAAAAAATTAATTATTTTAATCCTCTACTTCTAGTGATCAGGAAACAAGAAAAATTAGGCTTACAGGTTAAAAAAAAAAAAGAATACAAGGAAACAGTGAAAATGGCACAGTGCAAATCCTAAAGTACCAAGACAAACTACTCCACCATCATAAACTGAAGTAAGGACTTCAGCAACTAGACAATCCTCCACTGCCAATGGCTTTTAGAAAGCTGCACAGAGTGCATATTAGCTTCCTCTAAGGTCTGGTCCATACAGAGAATGCCAGTTACTGATATCTGTTCCCTCAGTGAAGGAAGTTCATCGTTCTGTTACACAGAATTTTGATCCCATGAGTAATTTCCCAAAACAGCAGTAACATCAACAATGGCATTAACACTGCAACAGGAAACAAAAAGTGTCCTCCTGACACTGCTGATATGCATTTTACTTTAAACCTTAACTTCCTCAGGTGTTTTGTCATCTTTTGTATCACAAAGATCACACAATCACGAACGAGCTTTAGTTAAAACTACGATTTTTTAAAAGTTCTTTTTAAGGAATATTAATATGGCACTCCAGCTGGGTTCATTACAAGAACCTAGTAAAGTTAAATGTTTGAGATGGGAAAAATATACTCACTTTTTGTTTTAACATGCCAGGCATGTGTTTTGTTTTTTTTGTTTTTGTTTTAAATTTGACATTATCTATTCCTTTGTTTCCTCTCAGCAAGAAAAGCAAGCTATGCATACTCGATGTGACTGCTTTCTCTTCCCCTTCCCTCAAATTCTCTCACTTTTTCTTCACAGATCTCAATCTACTCATTGAATCCAGAACAGATCAGTTGCAAGGACTCTCTGGAAGTCACCTGGTCCAAACAACCCTCTCAAAGCAGGATAACTTTGAAGTTAGATGCATTAATTATTAAATAGATATTAAACATACAAATACTAAAAAAAAAAAATTATTCTTTTCACTCAGGCTTGCATTCGCAGAACTTACTGAATCCAAAAAGAGAGAACCAGTAACTGAAATAGCGCAGCAGCATGTAATTGTTTGCAGAGACCACGATGTCGTCTTTATCTGAGAAGACCTGAGCACAACGAGGAGCCTTCTACGGCGTGACTGAAGTGCCTCCCGCTGCGAGCTCCACAGAAAGCCCATTACACAGGGCAGCCTCTGCCCAAACGCGAAAGCGGAGCCACTCCAACCCCCACCGCTCCCCCCCACCACCAAAAAAAAAAAAGCACGAAGCCCACAGCAGGACAAATCGCCTTCAGCCAACATCGGG
The DNA here is from genome assembly GCF_040807025.1 of Struthio camelus. Taxonomy (NCBI): domain Eukaryota; kingdom Metazoa; phylum Chordata; class Aves; order Struthioniformes; family Struthionidae; genus Struthio; species Struthio camelus. The sequence goes on along the minus strand of NC_090942.1, from coordinate 113,775,373 downwards.
AGCTGCCCAGGCCAGAAAGGACGAGTGAAGGCGCACACGGAGAAGAGAAAGAAGACAAAACGAAGCGGCGGCGCGAACAAAGCCCGGGTCCGCCCCGAGCCCCGGCTGGGCGGCGGAGCGGCAGCACCGCAGCTCTGTCCGCGCCTTCGCGTCGCCCCTCGCACTCCGCTACTCGCCCGCACCCCGCCGGCTGCCAGGGGCTCGCCGGCAACTGCCGCCCCGGGAGAGGGGCTGGGACCAGCGGAGACCCCCTTCTAGCCCCCCCACCCCCCGGCGGCGGACAGTGGCGGCCGGGCGAGAGAGCCAGAGAGGCTCCGCGTGGGGCGGGCGGGCGGGGCAGGCGCCACCGCGGCTCACCCCGGCGAGAAGCGGGGCGGGGAGCCGCCTTCCCCCCCCCCCCCACCGCCGCCCTCGCTCCCAGCCCAGCGGAGCCGCCGCCGCCGCCGCCGCCACCTCCCTCCCCTTCCTTCCACCTGCACCTCGAGAGCCCCCCACTCCCTCCCGCCGGCTCCGGGCTTCGCCCCCACTGCGTCCCGCTGCCCCACCTGTACAGCAGAGCAGCACAAGGGCCAGCAGCGAGGGCTCCATGGCGCGCACGCACACACACGGGCAACGACTCCGACGGCTCTCGCCCGCCGCGGCTGCCCGGCCGGCGCCTCACCCTGCCCCGCCCCGCCCCGCGCGCACCGCCCAGCAGGTGAATCACCCGTCACTTCCGGCCGGCACAGACACCCCCCCCCCCCCTCCGGGCAGCGGGGGGCAGCCACCCGCGCCGCGTCCCGCGCGCCCTCTTCCCCTCTCGCCCCTAACGGCCGCTCCGTGACTCGCGCCCGCCACCCCAACGGCTCCCGCGGCGCGGACGGCTGCTCACACAAAAGCCCCTGGGCAGGGGCGAGCCCTTCCCCCCCCTACACCGGTCTTGCCCGCACCCCTCGAAACGGGGAGGGGGGGACACCTGCTTTTGCCCCCCATGGCGGTTTTCTGTCTCTCCCTCCCCGTTGTCGCCTCGCCCCCTCGGAGCTGGCCCCTGTGCCAGGGCCGCCGTTGCGCCCGTTGGGGCCGCCGCGCGTGGTCGCCCGCCTCGGCGACGGGCCGGGCAGGGGGCCGGGGAGCGAGGCAGCGCCTTGGGCGGGGGCGGCTGCCGCAGCCTGCCTTCCCTGAGGCGTCCGGGGACCTGCCCGGGTGCAGGACGTTTCGGGCCCGCGACATACAGCGTCCCGGGCGCTGCTATGGAGGTTTTGCTGGCTGCGCCTATGCCACAGCCACACCTCTTGTGGACGGGGTTAGGGTTAACGCGGCAGTGGGCCTGGCAGACAGTACTGCCTCTACCCTTTTTGCCGCTCGGGAGTAGAAACTGGGTGATGCATTAGCCAAAATGCCCTAAAGTAAGGATAAGCAATTAAACTGTGACTGTATTAGCAGAAGTGAAATCTGAGATAATTAAAAAAAAAAAAACTAACATGGACAGGCTGCAGTCATGGTCGCCGTTACGGAAGAAAGTTGCCACTTCTTTTTACTATTGAGGATTTTTGGCTTTTGCTATTATAGATAACACAGGAAAAAATAATCAGTCCCCATGGCAACGCTACTGTAATGTGTTGTGCTTTCCCTATACAGAGCATACATATTTTGACTGAATGATTTTAATTAAAGCTAGAGAACAGGACAAAAGGAAGATAAAGCGGTTTGTAAAAGGATATTATAATCTGAGTTTCTTCTATAATATGATGCAGCTGCATGGCACTCAAAATGGCAGTGCCAGCTGATGGCAGAAAAACATAGTTGGTACTCCATATAAAGCAAAACCGTCAGTTACTTTTATCACAAGATACAGCACTCTTTATAAGGTTTATTCTCAAGATAATTCACTGTGCTCTAAGCATTTGTTGCTATGCATATATTAGTATATAGTAATCACATATAGTGCCATAGCAAAGCTGATACCTGACAAAAATGTGTTTCTATCGCTGTGGTTTATTCCTGAACAAAAATGGGCAAGCTATATAGGTAGGATGTACTTTGATGTCCACAGCTCTGTCTGTATTAAGAAAGCATCCCGCAAAACAAATACCCAAATGCAAAATCTATGTAGTCTAGATCTTACCCTCCACACATTTGAATTTTGGCAGGAAGTGTATTAGTTACCTTTTTTTTCCTTTGCATTTATAACGTATAAAGTTCAAATGTATTTTTGTATATGATTATATTCTATGAGTATGGAGCAGATGAGAGATTAAAAGCAGAGTCCTTGTTGCCTTTGTTGAAAACACTGGTTCAAATGGGCAGCTATTTGTAAGGGTATTTTCCCAAACACCTAGCTAAAAAAGAGGTGTTATTCCTTTCATTCGATAAAGAACTCCTACGGATTAAATCTATAGTGTCTCCGTTTATGCTGGAATAATGAATATATGAATGTGCACTGACATCTTTTGAAATGGTTGGTTACTGTAAATAAAGCTGCAGCTTTTACCTGCCAACCTGGAATCTTTATTTTCTTGATAAGCGTACAGGGTGTAGGGTAAATGCACTGCTATTTTTTATGGAGGTACAGCTAAGTACTGCTTACATTTTGTAAAGACAATTCACCGTGCCTGTTAGATTTCTTTTCAATAGCAATTCTGCCCAATAAGATGCTAAATATTACGTACAAAGCACACAAGTTTAAACTGGAACTTTTCAAGCCTTTCACTTAATGACATGGAACAGAACTATCTTTCCATCCTATGAAAGAAAGAAAATATCATTAATGAAATATTAAGCTAAAGGAACCAGGACCTCAAAGTGGAGAATTCAGATTTTGTTTTCATCTGTCATTTTATATGTGCTGTAGACTTGTGCTTTAAAGGGTAATCACACTTGAGCATCTTAGGCTGACTGGATGAGTGAGGTTTTCTGCTGTCTATCCACTTGTGTCAACACAGAAATTATACACCATGCAAAGTATAATGAGTCAATCATTACAGAAAGGGAAAATGATTCATTATTAGAATGGAGATCTTCCTCCTTCTGTGAAACAAATCCTAGCTAGTAATTAAAAGAAATACTGTACTACATTTAGGAAACATGAAGTCCATACTTTGTCTAGCCTGGACAGACCTATTCCTACTCTCATTTAAATCAATAGCAGCACTGATGCAGTAACACTCATGCTTCTGAAAACTGTCCTACTTTAGAAAATTAAGAGTAAGTTAAATAAAATGTTTAAATAGTAATTATTTTTCAAAAGCAAAAAATCCCTGTTCCCCTATTAATATAGCTCAGTCTAATAAGACATCAAGGTAACAGATTTATTACAGCATGTGACATTCTGTAGTTTTTGAGTTGCCTACACTTCCTGGAAGCTCACATCTGGCCAAAAGAAGTGAAAAAAAATTAGCTGTCAAAATAGCCAAAGCCATTCCACTCACAAAGAATAAGGTCAAGTTCAAAACTTTTTAAACAGACAGACTTCTACTAATTCCAGCATTTCAAATCAAGCCTGAAAAAGAAGATATGGTGAAGGCAGAATCCATTAAACAAGGAAGAGACAACCACTGTAGCAGAGACCTACAGTTTAGACCTATACTTTGCAAATGTATAGTTGCTTAGCTTTTTTTTTTTTTTTTTCATAGAGAATGCCATCTCATGTTCAGGAATCTAAGATTTAAGTTAAATATAACATTTTCATTTCATGTCTTTAAAATTAATACAAATCTCAGTATGACAACCCATACATCAGATAAATTTACAAATTTATTTTTAAATTTTTAATGGGTTTCTACACATAGAAATCATACCAAAAAAAATCAGAAGTAATTTTAAAATATGTTTAGATAATCCTGAGGTGGGACAGGTCAGTATATCCAAAAACTAAACTTTCATTTTGAAGCTGAATAAAAAGGCTTGCATATTTCTGCAATTTCTTTCTACTTTTTTGAGAGGAAATTATTTGCCAACTTCAACCTGAGTTTGTGAATTATTTTGTTCACTGCTCCTGTAACACTTCCTTATCCTCCTGACCTTCCTATATAAATGAAATTACTATTGCTCTTTTTTTTGAGGGAAAGTGTGGAAGAGAATCAGCTGACATAGGTGCCCAGAAATAGAAGTTCTCCATTCTTGTATTACAGAGATCTAGAAAGCACACAGCACTGAGAATACGGTTGTCCTAGTGTCAGGAAAGAAAATAGTAACTTTCTGTTTTCAATAGTATTTTTTTTACTGTTTCCATCCTGACCATTGGAAGACCTGCTATGGCCAGCCACCCAAATTCCTGAAGGAAGCTTCCCTCCGGGGCTGAACGTTTCCTAACAACATGTCTTAAGAAGGGAAGAGAAAAAAACAGAGGTGAAAAGAAAGACAAAGAGAAGGAGCAAATAGTACTATTGGAACTTTGAGTTCTGATTTCTACTTGTGGGAGTGAGTCTTTGCCTTTTTTCCCCTGGATACATTTTCTTGTGGACCAACCAACTGCATCAGTTTACCCTACATTCAGACCAGAGGCAGCCCAAGAAACGGAACAAGGGCATATGGCTGGGAGAGGGGTAGGAGGGAAAGGGCTTTTTCCTTTCAACAGCTTCAGGCAGCTGCTGCTGCATGTGAATCCACCCGGGGGATGGCAGGTCAAATTGTAGGTGCCACAGTCCTGCTCTTTTCCCAACCCCAGTATTTCCACATCTGCTCTTTCCTGGCACTGGAGCTCATAGCGCTAGCTGATAAATTAGTCGGGAAGCTGGGCTGGCCACAAATGAATCCATTTTGTTTTCAGCCCTCTCAGCTCCCTGGACAGTTTTCCTATTTATTTATTTGCCTGAGTGCCAGCTGGCATAAAAGAGGGTGCTGGGTGGAAGGCAGGGAAAGGGCAGGACTGTGAATACCCTAATTGAGCTCAGTTTCAGCTGCTGGGGAACCACATCCCAAGCTACAGGAGGGAAATGTCTAACTTACACAACCATTTTCTTTCCAAAAGAATTTTCAGCATTGCTTATACAGGTTTATGTGCCCTGATGCGAAGAGCAGGCGCTTTTGTACAACTAAGCTTTTTGGCTCAAGCTGTCCTTATCAGCATTAGTTGAACCAGCCGAGGGCAAATCAGGCTGATATGCTGAAAATAGCTGCTAGAGTCAAGAGATAGTCTACGGTTAAGGTCTCCACAACATGGGGAAGCTGCAGCAAAAGATGTGCAAGACAAATTTACAGAACATTACTTAATAATAATGCTTTGAGTGCATTACATTAATGTTACATCTCAACTGATAAAGCTGGGAGCATTGGCAAATTCTTGAGGCCAGTGTGCACCCTGTGTTCCAGCTTCCTACGTGTGACCGATCTAGCAGGATGTCACTCCTCCTTTCCTTGCCTTAGCTATCACATAGAGGCACCCAAAGTAATGTTTCGTATGGGTCACAGATTTGGATGCTTGACAGAAGAGATGGTTGGGTTCTTCTACCTTTCTAAAAAAAACTTCGGGCTGTTTCCAATTAAGCCTTAATTAAATTGCTACTTTTTTATAATGATAACTAAATGCAATCCATTATTGGGGTAAATAAAAAGAAATAACAGAACAATTAACCAACAATATCTGGGTTTTAATTATCCTTAATCCAGGAAATGTTTTTCATAGACTGTCTTGTTCAGACTTAAAATAACAGCTTTCAAATTTAACACTTCAATCAAGCGACAATTGCTGTCAGGGTATAATTCACACCTTGCTACACTCCTATTCAGGCAAGACAATTTTTAGCAAAGATGTTTTAAGAAGGCAACAATTTACACTTTGGTGTCACTGAGGTATTGAAGTTTAGAAATATAATTTGCCTCAAATAATAATTTTTCACTCGGAGGTCTCTTAAAATGTATATATCATTTAGAACTTTTAAATAGCAGAAATAAGTAAGCAGGAGCACTAATTAGTAACAGTAATGAAGCACTAATTCTCTACTGATAGCATTTAGAATTTGGTGAAATTTATATATTTACACTATAAAAGGGAAGCAAAATGCATGTAATAGAAGATAGGTGTGGTTTATTTAAAGTCCAGAAGACGAGTACATTGTATGGCTTATCTTTATAAAAATATTAGCACTACATATCTTTTGTCTTTATTAATTATATATTGAAGGGTAACTTGTATTCAAACTTTATTTTATATGCACATGTCAGTAAATGAGTAACGTGCAATATCTGTTGGTTGGAACATGAATACAATTGACAATATGGATCTGTACTGTGACAAAGCAATTTTCTGCGCTAATATTCACCATAGATATGCCTTGACTGAGGAAAACTTCCCTTACTCAGGAGGAAAAGAAGATGTTAAGTGATTTCCTGAAGTGAAGAGGAGCTGCTTCTTTAGCAGCTGATCTGATCTGAAGATTGCTGTCTCCAGAACGAAGAGGTCACATTCACATTCACATTCTTCTCTGCCCTCTCCCTATCCTTCTCCCTCTTTTTCTGTCTCTTTCTTTGCATTGAATTTCAGCTGTGATATTTGCCAATGCCTGCATGACCTAGCAATAAAATTTCACAGAGTACAATCACAGTCCTGTCTCCCAATTTTCACCTTTGCAGACTTTCCTATATGCCAGTTTTGATAGTCCTCTGACAATTTAATGAATTAATTTAGCTCACCAAATTACCAGAATATTATTCTTCCCCTCCACTCAGATTTACCTACAGAGTAATTTTTACTTGCAGAATAGCGTACTGACTATAACAGCACCACAAGCACATAGTTAGGAGGAGGGGAGGTTGTGAGAAAGGAATGGGAGAACAGGCCCATCCCTGTTGGTTGTAGCAAGTGACTAGATCTGCTCAGCTGCCTCAAGAAGTTTTTTCTTCAGGGTGAAGTTACCCTTATCACAGGGCAGGTTTTTTTGAAGCAAATACAGCTACACTGGTGAGAAAATGTTGCTGTTCCATGCTTAGAATTAGCTCCTAGTGGAGGGAACTCAGCATCCACATCCAGCTGGTTGCACACCTAGCGTATCCTCCTCTCAGGTTAGTATAGGTAATGCTGGATTTGGATTGTATATTCCAGCTGGAGATGCTCAGCACTAGGATGGAGTCTTGCATGGTCAGGCATTTCACGCTTAATCCCAAAATTAACTCAGGCCAGGTTTGATACCCCAGAGCTAGTAGCTGATGGCTGCTTGGACTGCGTCATGAACTTTCAGATTATTCTGTTTGGGTAAGGCATTTTATTAACGTTGCCTTTAACACTTGCTGGCCTCTTTGGTATCTGTATCTATCACTAGTAGTATCTGCCACACTAGTGACATTTTCTAAACTGCTACTCAGCTGTCAGCATCCTACCGTGCAGCACCGTTTCTCCTGGTTGACATTGCCCAGTTACTAGCAAGTTGCTCAAAGCCCTTTTCTGAAATGATGTCTCAGAAGCTCTGAAGCAAGACCCTTCATAATTAGTAGAAATTACCTTTTCATACAAAGCTTGAGGCAGTACAGTGTTAAGTGGTATGAGGGAAAGCCTGGGAGCTGGACTGCCTAAGCCCTGCTGTGCAGTATACCTAGTGCCTGCATGAACAACTGTGTGTGATACAACCATTAGTCAGAAGCAAAAGGTAGGAAGGTATGTAAGATAGGAGCCAACTGAATGTTTCTCACTTCATTAGACGTTCATTTACTTATTCTGCCAGTGAGACCAGATCCCACAGGCATGCTCAGATCACTCCTAACATCTGCAGCCTGCCAGCTCACATGCCAAAACATCTGAAATAGGGCAAAAGTTAGAGATAGGCAGTGCAAGTACAGGATGGGAAAACAAACTGGTAGTAGCTGACTAGTCTTTAATGTGGATGTAATGAAGGTGTTCATAGCTTAAGATCTCAAGAACAGGCAGGTGCCATTTCAGATTCATCAGCCAGTTTAGGTGTCTAACAACTTTACTCACTGCCTCACACTTTACTTCATGAGTGTGAGGTGCTCTGCGCTTAGCTGGCTGCTTTCTGAAATATTTCTTGCGTAGGTGCCTAACATTACCCTTCACTGTAGGGAAGTCTGATTGCTTGGCTCAGGGCTGTAAAATCTGCTTGTCATAGGATTTTAGGTGTTTCAGGGTAAGTGGAACAGTACTTAGCCCAGCTCCTCAAAGGTATTTCAGTATTAGCTATCGTTGTTTCCAACTAAACAATTAAATAACATCGAGGATCTGTATAGTGGGGGTAACAGTTACAAAGAATGTTCACGGTACCTACCATCTAATACCTACCATCCATATACATGATATCATTAAAGAATGGCAATTATCTCCAATTTGTTTGAAGTCATGTGCTCTTTGGTCTTTTCCTTTCTTTTAAGGCATCAGCTTCCACAATCATGAAAAGCGTAACTTGCATTAAAAAAATGAGCAAATATTAAAACCTGTTTCAAGCTGACAGGCTGGGAAGAAGAACTATGGATATCTTAAAAAACAAAAGGCAACTAAAAATAATCCTAAATTTATTTTTTAAGAAGAGTCACCGATTTTTGATGCAATCTCAAGATTTAAGGATGTGGGGAGAAAAGACTTACTCATAAGTTTCTGGTTGGTAATATACATAACAGGTTTTCCTAGCCTTTTCTGAGATGGATGCTACCTGCTCCTTATTATCATCATTTCCACACACTCCTGCCCCCTCTGCCTAGCTCCCACGTTTGGGTCTTCAGGTTCCTTTCCTTAAGGCCCTTTTTTAGGACCTTTTTCCTCAGGTAGATATGTAGCCATGCTACATTTAACTTTGGTAATCCCTAAAAGCCATAAAAGCTATATAGCAATTCCTGGGAGCTTGAGTATGCTGAAAATTGCTGCTTTGAGTCACTTATTTTAGAGACCCCTGCTCTAATTGCGGTGGGTATCAGGGGTTCTGATTGCACTTACGGAATAGCAAGCTGCCACCAGAATAGTAGTTTTACTGTTAGCACCGTGTTTCTTCCACTTTCCTTATGTTATCTTCTACAACCCTTGTGTGGTCTAGTGTTCACATACCCTTAGAGCAGATTCAGCTGGCTGGTATATTGGCAAGTTAATCCTCCAAAGGAAAACAAAATCCACTTTTTTTTTTCCATCAGAACCATATGAAACTACATAATCACTAGATCTGTCAACAGAAACCAGTGGTTTATGAGACCTGGGTTTGGAGAAAGGGTTCCACCCCTTCTGGCAGTAGTTTGCCCTTAAGTGAGCTTGGGCATGAGGCATAATCATACCTCCCAACCAGTGAGGAACAGACCAGGCACTCAGTCAGCCCGTGTGCTGAGGCTGCCAGTAGTCACAGAAGTGGAACATAAATCACCCTTTGCCCTCATCATTGCTTCCCTTGTTGCAGCCACACCTCCTGGCTGCAGTAGACTTTGGCCCAAGGAGTCTACGTTTATTCCTAGGGAAAAGTTTCTAATTCTCAGAGTTAGAAATTCTAGAAGAGCCTTCTCACATGGAGGCAAAAAGAAGAGGCCTAACAACTTTTAATACAGAACTTAAATTTCTGAAAGGCAGTATATGGCACAGCTGCTTATAATAGCAATGGATGTTGTTGACTCAAAGTAGTCCTTTCTAATCTGTAGTTGTTTTTAGTTGTGATTCTTTTTTTTCCTTCCCTATGCATTTTACCTAAACAGTTTCCCATCACAAGGTAAAGTTCCAGTTTTCATTCTAAATTGACTTGGATGCATTTTTCACGTTGCAGGATCAATTAAAGTCACACTTGTAAAATCTTTAAAGTCTGACTTGGGTTTTTTTTTTTTGAATAGGTAGTGCTGTGTAATTCTCCTTCCATACTGTGTAAACGAGTTGGACCAGTTGCAGTAGTGCCTTGTAATTATATTAGCTTGGGAAAAAGTGCTGACAGTGTAAGAAATACATATTTTTACTGATAAGAACCTCTGTAATTGCTTGCATAACTGTTTATAATGAAATCTGTTTTAAATGGGCACCCAAAGAGAAAGTGAACAGTATTTGTCCAGTAGAAGCAGCCCGTAACTGGAAGTCTAGTACTGTTAACCCAGGGGCAAACTATGATAATGGGGTTGCTTATTGCAAGTGACTCTTAAAATGCAGAATTGTGATGTATTTGGGAACATTATGCAAGTAGTCCTCTACACGGAAATGAAATTAGTTTTCAAATTCTGTAATTTCTTTTTCTGAAAGCATTTTCCCCCTTTCCTCCATGGTTCAAATTCGCTGCCTCTTGTTAAGGCAGATTCCAGTGGTGAGTGTCATCCTGAATTTTATTTTAATCCTTCATCAATTACCGAAATGCTGCAGGAGGATGAGCGAAATGCATTCAGGAGTTCAAAACTAAATAGCGTGACGTGGAGAGGAGAGTGGGAGTCAGGACAGTCAGATTCTTTGTTTTCCTGTTTGTTGAAATCCCTGGGCAATTTGCTTCATCTGTCTTTTCCTCAGTTGTTTCATCTGAATAGTTGTATAATAAAATATTTGCTTATCAGGAAGGGCAATGTGAAAAAATAAAATCAGTAATTTGTATTTGGTAAACACTGTGTCCTCCATCCTCATATAGGAAATGCTACAAATGCAAGAAATGTTATAGGTGCTATAACATAGGATGTTTTCATGTATTTTTTTCAGCTTACACTAAAAGTTTAGAAATCTGTTTACATTACAGGGTGGCCATCTAAGCCTGATGCTTGGCCTGTGGTGACATCAAAAGCAGCAGTCCTGGCCTTTCCCTTCCCCCCTCTGCGCAACACTGCTTCTGTGCTACTTCTTTGTGCTTGTGCATGTGTTCACTGCCTTGTAATGACTAGGCAGAAGGGATCAGGCAAATCCCACAGCTCAGGAGGGAAAGAAGCATGAAGCCTGGACAGGCGAGATTTGGGACTTTGGGACTTTCAGCAGATCAGCTGAAAGTAAGGTTTCAGATCAGCTCAGCCGTCTTGGGAAACCTCATCTTGAGATGACACAAATTAATAAAAGGTATCGGTATTTCACCTAAGCAAAGGCTGCAAGTGAAAGTCTGGCACCACTGGACTGAACAGCAGAGTTCCCACTAAATTCAGAGAGGTCGGTGTTTCCCTTTGCAAGGTGTGGCTTCCTAACAGCGTCCGGGACTGGGATGGCGTAAGCAGCTGCCAGCACAACCCTTCTTGTGGCAGTTGCCATCTTTACCTGCTTGCTGAATCAGTTCTTGAATCGCCACAGGTTATGGATATGCATATTAGGATCAAGATATGCATTTATGATTGCATCATCAGTATGGAATGTAGTCTTCTTACTGCAGGATAATTGTTTTTACAGAAAGGTAAGGATAGCCGTGTAGTTGGGATGATCACTTCAGCCAGATCTGCTTTTAAAACACTGTCAAAACTGCATTTACTACTAACTGTTTGTGTTACAGCAGTGTCTAAAGGCCCCTGATATGAATCTGGCCTCTATTTTGCTAATTACTCTAAATAAGCATAACAAAAAGTTGATCCTGGTACTAAATAATGTGTCTACGGTAGCTCTGAAGCTAGGGTTTCTTTCTAGTGCTCCTAACAGTGTGCAATTACGTTGTAATAATGAATCCAGCTATTTCAAGATACGTTCTCAGTGAAGATAAGGCACTTTCATTTTACCACAAAATAAAATTATTCTAATGATGACTGACCTGGCAATGTAACCTCATACCAAAACATGTTTGATTTTCACTATGACTTTACTTCATAATACCTCCTCTACTTATGTCTGTAGCCTCCTAGCATACTTTTCTGCAGTGATTTTTAATGTTACTATTCCAAATGTTTATCTTGTCTCTCTGTCAGAGATTACTTCTGCAATAGCAGAAGCAGCAAAATAGCAGGTGTATGCACACCTCAGTTTCTGCACTTTACTGTTAGGAAATCCATTGCATCAAAGAGCTTAAGCAAATGTGTTGAAGATTAACTGAAGTGAGCAGAAAAAGGAAAGGAAGGAGTAAAGCCTTCCTTTTGCCTGGGCTTTTGCTGCCTTCAGTAACTTTTGGTGGGGGGGGGAGGGTATCTTTAGACACTATAAAATATCCTCTTAGATTTTTTAGCAGATGTCTGTCATTTGTTCTAATTGGTTTGCAGCTAAATATGTAATACATACTACCTTAAGCAGTGCAGACAAATCATAAGCTAAAAACAAACATGTATTGTCTTGGCCAAAACTATGGAGAGTACACTTCCTGCTACAAATGCACTTAATACTGTATGTTACTTGAGCACCTTTGTTAAAAAAAAAAAAAAACCCAGACTTTTAATTTAGCCAGTGTATGCAAAAGGGTTAAAAGAAGTCTAGTGAGGAAAGATACCAAGTGCCTGTAATATAAGTATGAAACGGACAGAAGGAGAAGATTATGATACAAGTACTAACACCCAGCTGCTTACTTCTTAGGGAACTATTTATGTTTCCTGGGAGAGATAGGCTTTAAGTGAGTATGTGGATTAAATTAAATTAGTGGCCTTACATATTTTTATGGGAGGCTTCTCTGTTGCCAATGAGGATCAAAAGAGAAAACACAGAGATGATATGGGCAATAAAAGATGATGCCACCTGACAAAGCAGAGGTGAAGCAGATGAATAGATTGACAGGACGTAGGAAAGTACAGATAGAATTTATCTAAACCAACAAAGGACTAAAACAAGTAGTATTTATGATGTGGAAAGAAGGAAATAAAAGAGACACAAAGGCAGAGGTGGCATGATCGAAGTGATGAGCCTGGAAGAAAGATGTGTTTATACTAGAATTTAGAAAGTAAGATTTTATCTACTAAACTGGAGAAAAAGTAATTGTAGCAGTTTACCTACACAACCATAACATAAGAAGCAAACAGTATTTTAAGAACAGCATCCTATGAAGTTGTGCAACAATTACTTACAATGCAGATACAATTTGCCACTAGTTGAAGACAGAGGATAAACTGAGACTCAAGTGTGGCTCAGGGAACAGAGAATCCTGTGGTGCCCTTAAGACCAGAAGAAGGCTCTGCGTGATCTCTCTTTAGTGAGTTTTTTTTTTTTTTTCCAGATGCTTTAAGTTTTGTTCTATTAGAATTTATTGCCTTTCTCTACAGGTATATGACTATCTTTCAGATCACTTTAGAAGTGACTAATATCTCTTCAGATAGTCAAAACAATCTTGACATTTTGACAGGTTTACATTTTGCTTCATGGATTTAAATTGAAGAACACACAGACTTCCCTTCACCAGTTAGTTTCAGGTATCTTTGCACTGTTTATGTTCTGCTCTTCCCTTACTGACATACAAATATAAACTGGATGGGCTATTACAAATATTGCAATAACTGTGTATTTCCCAGCACACAGCAGCTACTGTTCTCATACTTCGGAAGCTCCACTGCCATTGACAGCCATCTGTTGCTGGCACAGGGACTGTTATCTTTATGCAGAAGAAACATTTTTCTCAGGACCTAGTTAAAGACTCATTCCACCAGAAACCTCACCATGCTGACACAAATGTAAACCTGATTTTTTCCAATTCTTTCCTTCTTCAATATCACAGCCTAGACTCATATTTCCTAAAAACAAATTAAAAATAAAAAGCCTAAAATGCTATTTTTTTTCTTTCCAGAGAAGAAAATGATTGTGACAGATGCTGGTCTTTATGTTTTTACTGTTTGTCTCTTTTATCTGTTTGTATGTTTGTTTATCATTATAAAGTGGTCACGTACCTCAGAGAAGAGCAGAACAGAACATTGTTACAAACATAAAATAGCAGGTTGGAAACAGGAGACTGACATGTGTTTTAAATCTATATTGGAAGCACACTATGACCTTGTAAAATTTTCCTAGATGGAAAGAGATGCCAGTTTAGCTGTTGTCCCACCATTTAAGGCATGCTCTGGGAGGTGGGATGTTCATAGATTCTGCTGACTCAGCAAAATGTTGTTCCTGGATTTCTGACGTATCTGATGATTCTCCTACACACTGAGCTACAGTATCATTCTCTCTCCCTGGCCATTTTATGGAATGGCAAAGGATTCAAGAGGACTTCTTTATAGGAGAGACTGACTGCACTATCCTGAGGTTAGGCTGTTGACTTTTGACAGGGAAAGGGCAGTTTAGCCGTCCTGACTGAACTCTCTCTGCTCCTCAGGCTTTAGTTTTTTGCATCACCATAACTGCAAGGTAGTGAACTGCAGGACTGGGTCAGGAGCAGACAGGAAAAAGCAGGGGACAGATGAATTAGATGCATTTAAATGGGCTAGGCTGGTGAATATAATGTAGTGCTCAATTGCGCAGCACGGAGTATGCTGGCTTGAGCACAGGAGAAATTACAAAAAGGATAGGAAGAGATACTGTCTGCGAGATGAGTTTATCGATGTTAAACAGAGCGTCAATGACGTTTCTTAATAGATGCTGAGGTAAGGTATGCAATTATAATCTCTTATATTTGAAAATGTTCACTGCAGGCAATAAAATGAAAGATATATTAATAGGAGCAAATAAAGCTAGAGTGTATTTGACAGTTCCCTACATCCTCTGCTCCGCTATCTTGGTACTTTTCTGTATTCAGATAGCTTATTGTTAGGGATACATGGGGAACAATCAAAGCAAAAAATGCTTCGGGTAAAATAGGGTGATAAAGGCAAACTGGACTGAGTTCAACAATTTAAGCACATTTTAAACACTAATAAATTCATAAGCACTGGTGAAGACATAATCTTTTAACATAGTGAGGCAAATAAACAAACATAAGAGCTAGGTTTGGAGTCACCCTACGGGAAGAAATAAGAAACAACCAAATGGATAAAATAAATAACTCTTTGAGTTAAAGAGCCTGCAGGGACCATTTAAATTCAAGCCAACACAGATGCCAGCTTCAGTTTTTAAAGACAAGGAGGGATATTTAGATATGCAAACCTTTTTTTTAAAAAAAATATGAAAATATTCAGATTAATTCATTTAAGGACCTCCTTTTCTTGAAGGTCTTGATTCTAGCTCTGAAGTAAGTGAAGCCATTTAAGGGGAAAATAAGATACAGAAGCAGAGAAAAAAAAAAAGACAGTAAACCAAAGATAGCATTTACAAAGCTAAAAGAAGCCCAACCTTCCAAAAAAGCCCAGCTTACACAAATATTCTGTTGCATACAAAGCAAAGTAAAGCAGTCCTTTGATATATTACTCAAACTGTGTGGTGCTCAAGTTGTAAATGTGACTTTCAAAACAGAGGATTGTTCTAATAATTTTTTGGTGTTACTCTCATCATTAATGTGGCCAGAAAGGATTTTTTTTTTAATGTGATTAAAAACTCATTGTTTACAGAAAAGGCTCTCCATATTTTCAATTATATGTTAGTACTTCACAGCAAATACTGTTTTCAAGTCTGACTAAGAACTAGTCAATATTCTTGTCCCTTTAAAATGGCATCCTACTTTAACTACACTATTTTGTACTCCTACAACTGCATTCACATAAGAGGCTACACTGATACAAATGCTCTTCCTCCTCCTCCTCCTCCATTGCCTATTTTAAAAAGTTACCTTCCATACGAGGCAATTGGACTGTTACAGACAAGATCAAAGGCAGGAAAAAATGAACATTTAAAATAAAATATATATTTAAAAATTCAAGCCTTAGCATCATAAAAGAAAAAAAAATTGTAATATATATATAAAAATCTAGAGTGCTTTTAAGATTCTGATAATGTTGACAGTATGAGCTAGTTCTGTCAAGAACTACAGGAAAAAGTGAAAGGTGAAAGCTACAGCTATTTTTCCAAGTAACATCTTTTAAAACAGCTTTTTATAATTTTCAGAGACCCAACACAGTGTTTCTTCTGCTAAAAACAGAAGTCAAGCGTTAGAATCAACCTGAAGTAAATCAAAGGTAGAAAAATGAGACCGGGACAGAAAAGACAAAAAATTCTACAAAAAAGAATTAAAAATAATACAATAAGGGGAAATCTGCAATTAAGCATGGAAAATATCTTTACTTGATTTTTTTTTGTTCTCTTTTGTTTCTGTGTGAGTTTGGTTTAGTCTAAGTGTTCCATTTATTCTACCATCCAAAATCAAACACAAAGAAAAATGCAGACCAGACAGGAATGTAGCACTTTCACACTGAAACCTGATACCACCAAGCTAGATGTAGCCCTGTAAAGCACTTTTTGGTCAAAGGAGGAATGATTAGCAAAATGAACCCTGAGTCACATTTCATTATGCACAGTTTAGACAAAAAAAACTGTAGACTGAAAAGGCTGCAAACAAACAGCTTGGTGGAAAAGAACAACAGAAGGAAAATAAAATATTTAAGAGATATCACTGGAACAGCATGTTGACTATGTGAAGTCATTAAGTAATTTCTCAGTTTTTTCCCAGTCTTTTCTGCACATGAAAAAAAACAGTTACTTATAAAGTGAGAGCTGAACATACAGTAGACATACAGGGCTCTATATACAGAGTTAAAGCCGACCAGACAAAAACTGCAACGGCCTGCCAAAACACTATCATCTTCTAGGAAAACAAATGACACAGCCTGAAACCAAAGAACTTCAGGCAAATCCTTCCCCCACCCCTTCCCCTTGCACACCCAGACACAGCCTGAGGCTTGCAATTCAGCCATTGAAAAGGTGCAATCCATAGAATAACAATGCCGCTATTTTCCTTTGCAGCTGATAATGAGATATGGTGCTTTCTGGGATTTTTTTTCCAGTCAAGGAAAACAATCATACTCCTACATCAGCAATTAATTAATACACTAGTTTATTTAAAAGGCAATGATTATTTCTGGCTGTTTTTGCTGTTATAAATCTACATGGATTGAAAATAAAAATAATCTGTCACAAACACATGGAGCAAATACCCCAACACGTGTCAGTAAAATAGACCAGAATATCTACCTCAGTGGTA
This sequence comes from Struthio camelus, assembly GCF_040807025.1. Taxonomy (NCBI): domain Eukaryota; kingdom Metazoa; phylum Chordata; class Aves; order Struthioniformes; family Struthionidae; genus Struthio; species Struthio camelus. The sequence goes on along the minus strand of NC_090942.1, from coordinate 113,758,565 downwards.
ACCCAATATTTAATTACGTTATGTCCAGCTATCTGTTCTTCCTTCAGATACCTGAGAAAAAGGAGGTCAGTGTTGTGACGTGAAGGTTAACAAATGCAGCCTGTGCCTGCCGTCAAGGGCAACATGTGGGTAACTGCCATGCATTACTTACCATGTATTAACTATGATAATCATGTTTACAGACTGTCATTAAAGGTTTGTCTCCACAAGCATATTTTTGGCCTGTTACAGTCCATGGGAGCAGCTTGATTGCCTTTACCAATCAGGTATACTCTCTTGCGAGATTCAGCTATAATAAGCATCAGCAGAGGAGCTGCCTCTCCTATCAGCCTATTCCACATAGCAGTCTGGCAACAGCGGGGCTGTTTGCAATAAGAAGAACTCCAGGCATTTGCTCTTTACAGCATCATTAGCACCAGATAACAGGAGCAGAGCCAGGGGTTTCTTTTTGTAGCACGTTGACCGGAACATCAGTTGAAAGAAAGAGTAGAAATAAGTAAAATGTGGAGAAATAAAGAGAAAGTAACAAACAAAATATATAGAAAGAAAAAAGAAGAAAATAGAAGAGAAAAGAGACAGAGGAGGAGGTATTTTAAGCAAAACAAAAACAAAAAAAAAACCCCACTTCATTCCTCTTGTATGAGGTGTTTCTCTGTACAGCTTAAAGATTTTGCATACATGCATCCATGTCTCCCAGTGTTTGGTAAACTCCTGCATTAGAAAATACTCGTTTATCATTTCAAGTAAAATAAGAAATACTTGTTAGATTTATATTTCATAGTGCTATAAGCCCATTTAACAATTTTGGTGAATATATTACCATACGAATGCTGAAAGTAACCCAAGACTGGGTGTGTACACCTTCATTTCATTTAAATGGCTCATGCTATGTTGCTGCTTATTTACTGTCTTTGTTGGAGTTGCACGGGTGGAGCTCCATGAGAACTGGTTCTCTCACTAACTTCTCAGTTCTGCTGCTCGTGAAATGTATGTAACTCATCTTACATAAGCATTTACTTTCTAAATATACCTCTTAACACGATTTTATTCATCCGAACCCAGCAAGGACTTCCTTGATTTGTAAGACTGATAATAAGATCCTTATGTTTAACAGAGATTTCTCATGTTTACAGACTTTCCCAGACAACCTTTATGAGTCACAAAGGAGGGATGAAAAATAGCTGAGTAGAAGTCTACTGAATTACTCCTGTTAGCCCTACAAGCCAAAGGCAGCAATTGCAACAAAGAAGTTAGAAAACATAAAGCAGATCAAGAGGAATATGGACCTTTTTGCACAGCGTCAATATCCTCAGGATATCTATTAAGAGAGAAAATAGTCTTGAATGATCAAGTAGTTCAAGATAAATTGATTTTATTAAACAAAGAATATATAAACTCTTTGTAGTATATATATGCAACTACTGAAAAATGAGTCTCACAGGAAAAAATGTGGGAATTCCATTATCTAGTTAATGAGAATGAGAAGAGAAGTTAAGAAGAGGAGAAAACATTATGCTGGAGGTTCACTAGTAGGAGGTAAACACAGAGCCTATTTAAGGCGTAGGTTACCAAGGAGCAAAGCGGGAACATGTCCGCAGGTAGAAGGTGCAGCAGGTGAGTATTTAGGACACTGCCTTTCCGTTCTTGGTCCTGCACTCAGGAGTTAGGACTGATCACTCCCCTGGGACTCTTTCATACATTGTCTTTGGAGTATACCATGCTGCTGACCACATTGAGCACCAGCATTCAGGGAGCAGCAGCTGCCTCTTTACAATTGTGTATGCTGCCTTGCTTCCTACATGATCTCTTACCTGTGGGCTTGTGGGCTTGGATCCTGCATGTTTTGCACGTAGAGATTTGGGAGTTAGGCAACTCCTTCTTCAGCTGGAGGCTCCTGAAGTCTCCAATTATTGCCTTAGCAGAGCAGCGTTAGCAGGTTATGATTTTGCATGAGTAGACACACGCCACCATTTAACACTTATTTAATTTAATAGAGATCTTACAGTCCAAGGGTTCTGTACGCTGAAACAAGCACTAAGGGACTAGGTGATAGTATGACACATAAGGTTACAGGTTAGTTTTCTTAGCACTGCAAAATAGTCTTTTCTTGTTGGAAGAAAATGCTGGAGGGAGGGTTGCTGCTAGCGCTGTTTCACAGTTCTTTTTTTGTTGTTGTTTATTTGGCCATTTGATCAACAAGGAAGCTTATTCTTTATTCTGTCTAAACAACTTCAATTACAAAAGGATTTGCTTTAGGGAAATGAGCACTAGCGTTTGGGCAGAGATTGCCAGAAGAGCCAGCTGGCTACACACCAGTTAAAATCGTCCTTGTTTAAAGACCCATGTATAGGAGTGTCAGGATCCAGATAATTCCCATTCATCAGAAAGCTAATACTTTGGTTTATATTAGGAAAAGGTACACACTTCTTGACTGACATTTAGACATGCCTAATGTAGCTTCTGCACTATGTCATAAAAATTGACAAAAAGGTGTAAATAACTTACAATTGAACTTCACATGAAAGAAAAGAAGTACATCTCACATAGCTGACAGTATAACTTGAAGCTGTCCAACTTTCAGTTTAGTTTATCCAATATTATCGGGTGACATAGAAAGATTAATAAGACACTTTGCTGGAACTCTTAACATTTTTTAACAGTTTTCTCAACCTATTTCCAATTAATTAGAAAACTTTATTAGACAAAACAATTTATAAGTCCAGGTGATGGTGGAATATTTTGCAAGTAGAACCAGGAGGTAAGTAAATCTAGACAATAGAAGTTAATACTGTTGGAATCAGGAAAAAATGCATGCACTTCAAAATCCTCTTACTTGTGAAAAATTGTTCCATAAGACTTAAATCCTTTGATAACTTTCAGCTAAATACCTGTCACTCATCTGTTGAATTATACTTCTATTCCATTCACCAAAACATCTAAGTAATTCATGAATATATTAACATTACCCTTTCATTCTTCTCAAGAGCTGACAAATTTGACAGTTTGACAATTATCAAAAATCTGACAATTTTTGTCACGTATGTTGATTAATTTGCTCATTATTCTGACTAGGATTTTTCACTATTTATGAACAACCCTATTTCTTACTTGTGTTTACCAGTGAAGTAAGGTTCCAATATATGTGTCCACAGCCATTTAAAGACTTTGTATGCTTTCAACATACTTCATTTCTTGCATCAGCTATGTAAGGACTTTTCAGGAGAGTTCAGCTGTAGGCCATAATTTACTATAACAATAAAGTTCAGGGTCAGAAAGTTAGATGTGTGTAAAGCCCAGGACTTGACATTTTCAATGCTGAACACCAAAAAGCAAAGCTAGGGAAGGAGACTAGTGACATATTTAAAATCTAATGTATTGTGAAACACCAGGAGCGCAAATAAACATTTTATATCACCAGAGACCATACTTTCCTAGACAGTTTCCTCTGGATCCTATGGTTGAGAAGCTATCTGATGCTAATATCACGTCTTCCTGATTTATCATCTTTTCTTCCGTTTCTCCACTTAAACTCATAGATTTTAGTACATAGATTATTTAGAAGGGCTGATCTGGAGTGGTAATTCTTTGCAATAGTTACATCTCTGATTAGGGTATTAATTCTCAATGTGGACAGTTCACGAGGAAGAGAGAATTAAATTAGTCATGCAGCAAAATGCATAACTCTGCAGAAGTCAATGGAAGCACTTTGCATGTACACCACTGCTGCTGAGGGCAGAACTCACACCATTATTTATAAATGATGTGGAAGATTCCCCTGCAGCAGCATATTGATTTAATGGCATGTGAACACACACAATGGAATACCTTCCGTTGTTCCTAGTCCACAATCAGAGCAAGTTCAAGGACATAAACCCTAGGTATTATCAGCTAGATTACTCAAGTGAATTTACGCTACACCTGTTATAAGCATTTTTATACTCAGTTTTGTGCAAGGACAAAGTAACGTTCAGAGAAGTTTAGGACAGAATCATGTAGGAAGGAAGTGGCATAATTGAGTTTATAGTCCTAGAAATGTGATCAGTGACAGTAACGACCAAACAGCTGCTAAACAAAGGCAGACCAGAAAAAGCAGCATTTAATCCTGTTTGATAGGTATTGGTCTCTAGGCAGTGAAGAGTAACATGTACACCTACAAGTCGTTCAACAAGCACCAGAACTAGGGAAACCTGATTTCCTGCATACTTGTGTCATATGTGTGATTGACTTTGGTCCTTTTCCTGCTGCTGGAAGGCTCTTTGTCTTTCTTCTTCCTCTCACCTTTCCCAGGCAAACTCAGGTGTATTGTAAGGTATGAGCTCACACAGCACTTTTAGAAGGTAATTATTGGAGTCTCTATCTGTTCTAATGACACTTTAAGGAAATTAGTAATTTTTGAGACTCTGCGTATACCTATTGTGTTAAACCAGCCATGGCCAGCATGTCCTGAGGTACTAAGAAAGAGGGAGGACTCACTGGTAGAGATACAAACAAATTGGAAGTATGATCACTAAAGACTTGCTTCTGTAGAAAAAACAGACAGAAATGGAAACTTGAGTCACTAAGTCTCTGCACCTAGGTCTTTTCAATGGTAAAAAGAAACAAAATTCGCAGAACTTTCACAGTGTACATGTTGGTAGGATCAATAGGAGGAAACAATGTTTTTGACAATTTGGGAACTTCCCATAGCATTGATACAATGGCAAACAAATCTTCATCCTTAAATTATGCTAGAATAACTTGGTCAAGACTAAGACAAATTGAAGAAAAAAATACAATTACATGTGAAATACATTCAATTTTATACACACACACACACGCGTGCACGCACACACATAGTCATATTACCAGAAATTTCATTCTCTTTTGATTAATTTTCAAGAATTAATTTATCTGTGCTTACAGTCTGGTTTGAGGTTATCAAGTTAAAAGCACTGGAAATGCAAAATATTTTAGTATCATTCAGTTTATCAAATACATTTTCAAAATACTTTGAATCAAAATTGTTTTGTCTAGATAAGCCTTTTTATTTTACTAAAATAATGTTTATTATCTTTCTTTTCTACTAGAATAGTTTTAAAGGATAGGATAGTGCTACTTCAGCTGTTAATATTAAAATTCTAGAATCTATCTACTTTTAAAGCTGTATTTTTATTAAAGACAGTCAGAAGCAGAAATCAGAAAAAATGAGCTATCAGTAGGTAAACTGAGTTTGAGAATCTAGTCTATAAACTCTTGGAGTAGTGACAGTAGAAAATGAAATGACAAAAGCAAATGCAATCTAAAATTCTCAGAAATCCGTTGTTCTTTTTTTTTTTTTGCTTTTAAAAGAAAATGTCAAGGTCTGTTTTGCGAATGCCTCTCTCCCCCTTCCCTGGCAAGGCATTATACTAGCAGGAGTAAGGGATATCACAGTGTCCGAAGGAAGTCAATTTCCCTAAGCAGAGGCAGACTAAGCAAGTACAGCAACAATGCCATTTTTATTTTGCTCTGTCACAGGTAACACAGACTCTCATAGAACTACTCAGAACTGATTGGATTCTGCAAATCAAGCTTTCTGGGTTCCAACACAGAGGCAGCAAGGCATCAAAGACGAAGGCCTGAGATCAGAGGAGCTAAATTTCATTTACATGGGTTTACAAAAACAGCTCAAAAAGAATTTGTGTTTCCAACATATATGCACACATATATGATTCATGAAAAAAGAAAATAACTTCTCTTATCCCTCCCATTCATTAAGGCCTATAACCTTTTCTTTTATGTTTCAAAGAGATTTACAGGAGATACAGTCCATGATATTAGGGGTCTATATACCTTACACTGCCTAAGTAGATTCCCAGCCACATCCTCTATATTCAGTTGGCTCTGACTGCCAGTGAGTCAGCTGTCTCTCCTGCCCAAGCTGTGCCACTGGGAAGGAAGAGTTCAAGATGCACCTGACCAAGAGACAGAGGGAGGAGGTGTAACTTTGCAGCCTGGCACTCAGAGAGCGTGGCTAAGGAGAAAGCACCGCCAGTCCTGGTCCCACTGTTGATGCAGACGCAGATGTTGGCCTGTCTCCATCCTTTCAGAAATATACCATAATAACTAAATCAGAGAAGTCCTTTCCCCTCCCTTTCGATCTCAAGTAACTTGGATTCCTTCACAACAGCTTTAACAATAGACTGCAGAGAGGCTATACCCATAATAGCTGATAAACTGCAGATTAAGACTCTTCCTAAAGAAGCGCAAAAGAAGTTTTACCAGAAAGTCATTGTGTAGCTCTTACTGAATTGTGTAGAAGGTCCTAGTGCAGCTTGCATAATGTGGTCTTAGAGCATAACTGCAGATTGCCAGAGAGTGAGAAAGTAAGAGGAGGTATTTCTCCACTGGTTCCTAGAAGCAGACAAGGCTTTGTGGTATGTTTGACACTAGGCTGACTTGTACCTTTTGTGAAGAACAGGGTGTCTTTTCCTGTGGAGAGGTAGCATTTCAGTTTCTGAGGAACCACATATAGCCCAGGACAGCAGTAGTCTCCCTAGTGAGCACTGGCTGAATGAGATTTCTGGACAGAGGGTTTCAGTACCCCCATTTCAGATGTAGATGCCTGGCTTCTGTCGCTTTGGAGTCTTATGTCACCTATGTCCTTTTCTCAGATCTGTTTCAGGCTAATATTTATGCCCAGATCAATTCTTTCTTTAATACAAAAATCCTAGCGTTTACACATGAATAGCTGCAAAACCAAAATGAATTCTGTACAATTCTGCTGCTGTCAATAAAGCATTATCTGGATCTATACCCTTAAACCTTGGGCTGAATAGCTTTTGGCGCGTTCTGCACAGACTTGTTACAAAAGACTATTAAATGCAATTAATAAGACCCTAGCAAATCTTTTCAGCTGTAAAATATTGGAAAAGAATTCAGTTTTCTTACTAAATGATGCAATTGTAATTTGATAATTCTGAATCAAGCGCCCAGCTGGGAATTTGAAAGCATATGCCCCATTTACTTTTTCACTGCATCCTTTTGTTGTCCACAGTGAGAACTGGTACATTGCTAAAGGCAAATAACAAATGGTAAAACTCCATTGCCATATGACTATGCTCTTATCCCATTCCCCTGCATATCTAATCTAATAAATCCAATGTAGCTGACTGTAAATGTTCACCCTACATTTGAAGACATCCTAGTCCATTATAGCTTTAACAAGAAGACTAAGCAGACTCTTGGAGTTGATACTGCATTTGCTATGTCTACTTACACAGTTCAGAGTAGTCAAGATAATTTGTATGTGAGGTTCGATAAGAAAAGTAAGTTCCTTAGAGTACTTGCAGAACTCCACTTCCTTCAGTTTGTCTAATCTAAAATTAAATAATTTACCAGATTAATTCAGCCACAGCTCATAACATAGCTCCAAACACAATAAACACCACAAGGAGTAAACAAACTGCATGATCATGTAAAAAAAATCCTAATTTGGGTTTAATCCGTATAATTCCATTGCCATTGAACAGATCTTTGTCTGTACTATTCCTTTCACTTTGAAATATAATAACCCAGGTAGTTTCTCATTTTCTGAGGTGTCAATTTTATTATTTTATTTGCATTGATAGCTTTCAAAAGAAGGTAATTTGCCCATTTTTCAGCTTCTAAATCAATGTCCTCATGCTGGAAAAAATATAAGCACATGCTTAGGTTTGAGCTCATACTAGTGCTTTCAGTGGAATTCAAGTATGTGCTGAAATGCATTTCTGAATGAGGACACTTTCCTCAATCAGAAGTCATCTTTCCCTGAGCGAAAATGGGAGATTCACATGTGCATCGAGGAACATGAAAGCATTTCAGGCTGATCATCAACTCTGTCGTAACGAGCACTTATTCCCTTATTTATCTGATTGTTAAAAACAAAGTACTTATCTTTTAATATGGGCTTGCAGGCCTAGTTTAGATGGGGTGCTCTTTTATTGGATCTTGTATTAACACGAATCATATCCTTAGACTATTGCAGCTATAGCATCATTATTACTAGTACTCTGAAACATTTCCATTTAAGCTCAAATTCATAACTGAATTATCACGGCTTAACAAGTTACTGCAGATCAACTGAGCCATGGTAACAATCCACGTGAATGCATTTAGTCCTTGGTAAATGTGAAGTAATATGACTTGGCATAGCTTTTAATGCAAGATACTCTACTTGCATTTGCTGCGATAATAGAAGTTACCAAAGCTCAGCTGACATCATGGAATGTGAATATGAAGCTGACCCTTTTTTTGTGCTAGAAAAATGCAGATATCTAACTCTGTCAATACAATTCAGATAATACAATATTTCTAGTTATAGTATATTTAGTACAGTATTTATTCAGTACATTTAATTAAAGTATAATTAAAACAGTGTATGTTTCCTAGCTGAATTTACAATTAGTCCAAAATGTTTAATGCCAGTAGAGCTATTTGAGATAAAAGGCTACCTGGAAGTGTAGTTACACTCAATCTAAAAGTTGTTCTACAGTTATTATTTCAGTGTCTAAAATTTGCAAAGGAAAACAGGCCTACTAAAAAGCTAGTGAAGAAGAATGCTGTTATGGGTAGAAGCAGTCATGGTATCTTTACCATAAGGTTATTCACAAATCCCTTCCAAGTTCCTGTGTTCAGTTGTTTCTAACTTTACCAAGAGTAAGTTATTCTAGCTCCAGTTTTTCCAAGCTCAGTTTTTCCAGTTTAGATGTATAGTTAAGACTGATTTAAGAGCAAATTAACAAAAAAGATGTTGGCAAAAATAGCCCAGCTGTTCTGAGAATAAGATTAGAAGAAAATAAACTTTATTTTCGATGTAAGAACAACAGATTTGTTGAGAAGTCCTACTGTTTCTTACCCTAGACAGCTGAATACTCTCTTCCTCTCTCCTACAACTCAACACAGAGACCTGGGTGCGTTGCTTTGCAGTGGGGCACGTGAGTCTGGGATTTTGTTCAAAGGAGTTTGCTCTGGCACTACTTTTTTCCTCTAGCAGTTTTCAGACATTTTCACTGCAGATTTGGCTATTCCAGCTTTGGTGAATCGCGTGAGCCCCATCTTCAAATACTCTGTATTCATTTATTATTTGGGAGACTGCCAACATTTTCCTCTGTCATGCAAGCTTTAGAAGCAAAACCAGAATAGAACTTTATGAAATCAAGTGATTTAATTAAATTGTATGCATTTAATCCAAGTGTATTAGTAGTGAGGGACACTTTTCTAGCCTGTAGGTTTTTCTTTGTTAAATTGAAAAGAGCTATTATACCAATGTCAGTAGGATTTTCTAAAATGGTTATAAAATGTTGTTCTAGTTAAAAGTATTTTATCTGAATGAAAGTAGTTTATATAAATCACTAACATGCCATATTTGGCATATTAAAGAGAAGTCACTACCAGCTGCTTCTGTCATAATAAACACATTGACATTTATAAGATATTACAAATAGATAAGGTTAGTATACCTTCTTATCCTATTCTTAATAATTTTTTTACAGAGGTATCTTAGCAAAGTAGGTCCTAAGGGATAATTTAAATGAGGGAGCTAGGGCCTTACAAAATCAGGTCAGGGAGGATTTTCTCTATATGTGAACAATCTTCACTGAGTTCGTTTAGGCAACTGGTGAGGGCAGCCACCCCATAAAGTGCTACCTAAGTTACCATGTCAGCACTTGCTGGGATTTCTGGAGAGATATCCCCTGCCTCTATCACTCCATTAAGACGAATTGCTCTGTGATCCCAATGAACTGTGGAAAAATATTTCCTCCTGGAAGACTCTAGTCTGCACTGAAGTTGTTTAGTGTTCTTCTAAATCCTAGAGGACGTAAGTCACAACGCTTATTAAGGCTTTTTGCCTAGGTCCCTGGGTAGGTTAGCTAGCTGTGGCTGAGAGAACCATCATTTGGGTAACGGAATATTGCTTGTGAAAAAAAATTAGGAGAACACCTTAGTAATTCTCACATTATTTCAGTATAGTTCACCTCAGTAATTCTCACATTAATATTTCTGTGAGGACAAATTCTAGGAGGTGAAGGTGTGAGGGTAACTGACCACTGGAATAGGTTGCCCAGAGAGGTCGTGGAGTCTCCTTCCCTGGAGATATTCAAAAGCCGTCTGGACACAATGCTGGGCAGCCTGTTCTAGTGGACCCTGCTCGAGCAGGGGGGTTGGACTAGATGATCTCCAGAGGTCCCTTCCAACCTTAGCCATTCTGTGAGGCCCTGTCACCAGAACGTTTAAGTCGATACAGAGATAAACCTGACAAATGAGCAGGTGAAGCTGGCACCCATAACAGAACAGAGGAGGCTGCCGGGCACTGGGTGGAGGGAAGCAGATAATGAACAACAACAAATGGAGGGAAACACAGTTGTTTTTCTCTGGATCAAAGAAATGTCTGCCAATATCAGGCAGGCGGAAAGCTGCACCATAAACCAAAGCTCAATAAAATATGTATTTGGGTTAACCGTTCCCTGAAAATTATGAAATTGCCTACCTTTCTCCAGCAACTTCATGTTCCTATACATGTGACCAGTGGCCACAAATATGAGCTTGTGTCTTATGAAGTAAAACCATTTATTTTGTTTGCATCTATGCATGCCTTTGATGCCATCATAAGCTCAGGTTTGACCTGAGCATTAACAGACATTGCTTTCCAAGGAGGAGTGTAGGGCTAAGATCAGGCTAGTGTTGCTTAGTAACCTCTAATTAAAAGCCTAGCTACAATTCAGAAACCCCTCTGTTTGCTTGTCTTTTTGCCTTACATGACACTTGGTGAGTGGGCATTTTTTTCTAATAATAACACAAGGAATAGCTATTTCTTATCTAGGATATTGTAGGGATAGAGCTCATAGCACTTTGCAAAGAGGCCAATAGAATTAAAACAATTAATACAAAAATGGTTTTAAATTGAACATTCTTTTGATTAGAGAGGAAAGGACGAAGGGATTTTCACATCATTAGTTGCAAGACAGTCAAAGACCAATGCTGCCTTTGTCCTGCAAGTGAGGTGATTGGTCCTCTCATTCCCACCTAGGGTCCTCATTCCCAGCCAGGATCCTCTATTTCTCATCCTTGTGCATGGCAGCTTACTGTGTCTGTGTCACAATGAATCTCACGTTTTCCCTTGCCTAGCAGCTTTCAACTAAATATCCAGTCAGACTCTTTTTTCCAAAATAATAGTTGCTCCCTGTTTGCCAATGGGAAAAAGAGAACATTCCCAGTGAATCTCATATTTCTAATGGCTAGTAAAATAAGAGTAAGAATTTTGCAATGGCATTAAATGGCCTCTTTATCCTCAGTAAGTGAGCAAGTGTGGCAACAGAGAGCAAGAGTGCAAAGAGTCTCTCTTTCTGTTATAGCAGTGCCAGGATCTTGTGTCTGCAGTAGCCAAGATTTGAAACCATATGGGTAAGAATTATTCTAACTAATCCCCGTGTAACCAACTTATGTGCAGAGCAGGACAGGAAAAATCATGGGGATGTCGTAGAGCACAGACCTAACATAGGCAGCTGAAATGACATCCAGCATAGCTGCAGTATATAAGGACGGTTAGGGTTATGGTTGCTCATTTTCTGATCAACATCCCCACCAGGCAAGAGTGCTCAATACACAGCCGAGGAGCCAAGAAGCCAAGAAGTAGGCATCCTTTACAGAAGAAAAAGGAATGACACAGACACTTATTTCATTCTATTCTTTCCTAATCTGTCTCTTTTTGGGTCTATGTGCGTGTGTGTGGTGGGGATGGAAAGGAAGGCTGTATTTTTCTTCTCTGTGCACACTATGGTAAAGACAACCTTTAAAAATAAGTGAAATGCAGAGCTCAGCAATAACAGATAGTTAGGTGATTAATTTCCACAAATTTAGGTGGGAGACACACTGCCTAATTGCTTCAAAAAGTTTAAACCTTAGAGGGCACCCCACCTAAGCAAACTCACTTATGACAAAAAAAGATAGACATGACTGATGAAAATTATTTTTTTCTGACAATTAACTCTGAGGTGAAACTCACAGGATTTATGACTTACTAATGAATGATAGCAAATGGGCTGGAAAGGACTTTGAGAAGGCCTATTCTCTATCCTGCTGACCAAGGCAAGACCAAGTCTACCAAAAACATTCCCAGCAGACGTTTCCCTAACCTGTTTTTTCAGATTTCAGCACCAGAGGTTTTGCAACCTCCCAGTGTGTCCCAATGCATCTCCCTGCTTACTATGAAAAAAGTTTTCTAGTACATACCCTAAGTTTCACTTCCTGCAGTTCAAGCCCACGAAGAACAAAAAGATCATTTCCTCCTTTGCAGCACGGTCTCTCCTCGCTGTCGGCTCTCTAGACTAAACAATCCCGTTCATTCAACCTTTCGCTTATCAGTCATGTTGCATACATCCACTCTCATCTGCATTCTTTTCCTCTGGACTCTCCAAATGCTTTTTAGATTTGTTGTGTACCTAATTTGTTTACATGTCATCACCCTTGCCCAGCAAGGGTGGGGAACTTGGGCGGAAGGGCTATGTGGTATCCTCCCCGCAAGAGCAGGGCCCGTCCCGTAGTCCCCAGCGAGTTGGGCCAGTCTGGGGACGGTGACCAGGGTCGGCCACAGCCTGGTCATCGCTAGGTGCCACCGCAGGCCCTGGGCCTGGCCAGGAAGGCAGCAGCCAGGTGGGACAGAGCTGGCGCCTGGCTCTGCAGAGCCCTGGGCCAGGTGGGGCTATGGTGCAGCAGGGCCAGAGCTGGAAGGCAGCTGCCACAGGAAGGGGGCACACCTGCTGCTTTGGTACACTGTTTGCACTTATTTGACTACTGACCAACTGCCAAAGGAGTGTTCACAGGCGTTTGAAGCTGTGCGTTTTAACTGAGCTGCTTCAAAGAAAAAGACTGAATCAGAATTAAATTTTCATTTTCTGCCCAAATTTTCTTTTTGTGTCTTGAAGGGTTCATCGATGTCTCTCTCACAGCCCAACAGTCAGGAGCACCTGGGGAGTGGCAGTGAATCTAATAACTGGAGAGATCAAAATGGACTTGGGCCCACAGCTCACAATGAATTTATGTCCTCGACTGGCAGTCTTAAACAAAAACAAAATAAATCAGGTTAATAATTTCTTGAGATCTGTTTTTGTTAATTATGTTGATATCAATGAATATTTATTTCAATATCAATATTTCCTGACATTACTAGGGGTTTAAATTACCTGTGTATGTAAAATAATTTTTTTTTAATTGAAAAGTGAAGGCCTATGTAAAATTGTGTAAAACAGTACAAAATTGACAGTCCAAAAAGAAAACCTTTATGGAGAACTTTAAAATTGAAGACATTCTAGCTTAAAGTCCTTCCCTTTTTTGGAAAGGTTTTGTTAATTTTTACAGAAAACAGAGCTAATGAAAGCTTATTTCTAGACTATCATGGTTCTGCTCTGTTACCAGTGCAACAACAGCCAGCTCTTTATTGGGTTATCCAGTAGCTGGTGGAGAAGTCATAAACTGCTGGTGTTGATTTTTCAAGCATGATTTTCGTTATGGTGAATAAAATAAGGCCATCCATGTGTTTGTCAGGGTCTAGCACCCAATTTGAATCACTTTTTTTTCTGTGGATGCAAGTTGTAGATATTGTAATTACTTTTTAAGTAAAGCTTAAAATTCACAAACTTAAATTTTTACATCAGTTGAACTATATGAAACTTTTTTTCATTTTTCAGTAACTTACTGTTTGCCTTTCTGAAAAGGGGGAAAAGTGGAGAAGAGAAAATACTTGTTCATACTAAATGCATAAGTGCATTGTGGGGAAAGAAGTACTATGGCTTTTTTTATTTTCGTGCTGCATTTTTCTTATAAAGGTGAATAAAACCTAAACCCTAGATTAACTCCACAGCACACATTTGGTAAAAGTTGAACATCCTAAGAAAAGATATAGCTTCACTTTCTCAACCAAGGAATGTGCAAGGAATGTCCTCAGGGCCCTGACATTTATATCCCTTTACATATATTAGTATATTGTTAGATAAGTTGAGGGGACAGTTGGCTTTTCTAGCACTTACAAAAGTAGGGGATTCTCCTGCAAACTTTTCTCTGTTTGGCTCACAGTCCACAGGAAGCTGTAAGTTCAGATCTCTAGGGAGCTGGCCTTTGCATTTCTGATACACCAGCCATAAGCAAGTGCAGGAGAAACAAAACAAGTACAGATGGACACTTAGCAAAGTGGGTAGAAAGTAGAAAACTAGTTGTTTTAAGCTTATGCAACTTTCTCTCCTATCCAAAGATAGGAGGTTTATGTTTCAGGCTTTGTTTCATTGTTGTAGGGCTGCCTTGCTCACATCATTTCAGAAACTCATCTGGCTTATGAGAGAGTCTTCGACCTAATGTCTTTGTGTAATGGGATCTGTCATAAAAAAAGGTCTGTCTTTATTGCATTTGGACAGGACAATGGGCATACAGTTAACTTGAAACACCCACACTCACATGCTGCCTGACTCCGGAGACTCTTGAATTCTGTGTTTGATCATAAAGGTCCTTTAGGTGCTGGAAAGTTCTGATTTTTGTCGGGTCCAGGGGCACATTGGTTTTGACAAGGTTGAATACCAGTGCTGAAGAGCTCATGCCTATGTTCATGAAACTATGGGTGAGTTTCTTTCACTTAACTTTAGATGTCTGTGTTTCAAAGACAGTTCAACCTATTTAGTTAAGAGAGAAATACAGGCACTTGTAGAGCCCAGAGTGAGATGAGTCATCCCCTAGAAGAGTCTATTTCTCTCTCTATAGAGTCACCTATAGAGGACCTCATCTACACACAGGCCCCTTCTTCCTCAGTGGGAAGGTCTTCACCTCAGTATCTGCATATGCACAGAGGTCTCTGCACTGCATGTTCAGTGAGTCTGGTATTGAAGATATGATATAGAGTTGCTGTTCACTCATGAAGTTCAATAATAGACCCGTTCTGGGCTTTCCTCAAGCTGGAGCTGCAAGGTGTGGGTCCTACTCTTCAAACCAGAAGACATTGCCTGAGTGTACACAATATATGTGAATATTCTTTACAAAATGTAGTCATGGCTAGTACTTTCCTTTAAAGCATAGAGATCTCAAGGGGCTAGAGAATTTGTTGTAGATTTGCCAGATCTGTTTAGACTGATAGCCAGATGATATGAGCTGTACTCTCTGAGCTGTTTTACCTATGGACTACAGACTATGCAGTATTAATTTTTAATGGATTACTTTGTAACTCAGACACCGAATCAGAAATCTAGGCTACCTTGCTTGAGTCCAGAAGTTTGACAAGTTTAGCTCATTTGAGCTCAGAGCTGTTTTCTACGTAAGGGATTCAAAAGCATCTCTCCAGCGGAGGACTCTGTAGCCATGTCTCTGTCTCTTTCAGGATGGAGCATGTGTGTGTGTGTGCTTGGGGGTGGACTTTCATACTGGCTAGATCAGAGAGGAAATGCAGGTAAGAGCCTAATTCTCCAACCATATATTATCCTGGGAATAGGTTTCTGGGCTCTACTCTGAGTGCTGCATTATCCCATCAACGGGCAGTATCAGTTTTGGAAACGGTCAGGAGAAAGTACCAGGGTATAAACTGAGGCAGAGCTTCAGCTAGGTGAGGCCTGTGTGTCATCATAGCTGTTTAGGACTCTTGGGCTTCCAAATAAATGGGGAGAAATATGTGGACTGGAGCCTTTCTGCATCTGCTTTGATCTAGAGAAGCTGGTGCCCACAGCAGGCGCAGGCTTTACAGTGGCCTTGGTGAGAGTGCGGGTCTGCCTCTGTGAGACACTGACCTCTCCTGGTTGCTTTCCCAATTACAAGCTAGATTTTCACAGTCCTTCACACAGTTATGTGAACTATTTCAATATGGCTTAGATTCTTAACTGTCTTCCTAACATTGACTTGAAATCCCAAGGGGTCCTGATATACAATAGAGCAGTAACCGACATGTCCTTAGATGGACCTGGGCTTGTCATAATACCTTTGGCTTGCTTTTACAAAAGCAGCCTTGGGAAAAGAAAAATAACATACTGTTACAACCCTAGGCCCAGATGCTGGTTTTTTGCCTTTAATCATAATGTTATAGTAAAAAAAAATATATTTAGCCACATCTTATGTCTTGTTCATTAGGCAGAAAACCATAACAAGTAACTTCCTGCACTATGGTGATTTAAATTGTGGCGTGAAATGCTTTATCTCCAAGGATTTCAGAGCACTTGCAACTTGCCTCTGTGTGACCCTTTATCAGCAACAGTGTTCAAGGTAAGCCAAAAAAGTAACAACAGTAAGTACTCATGCTTTACTTTCTACCCCTTACATAGAAAAAGCCTTAAAAGGTGGCTCCTGCCAAGACTGTGAAGTGCTAGCATGAAGCAGGAAACTCTCAGGTGCCAACTTACTTCTCTATTACTCATGCAGGCAGGCTGTTTCATAAGTAGGACTTAAAGGCACATTATCAACAGAACAAACTCAATTATACTGCTTGAGCTGTATGCTAATGCCCAGCAGGTAAAGATGAGTATCAGCACACTAGACTAACAGATGTGACAGTTACACTTAATGATCTGCCTTTCTTGCCACTAAACTTTACTTTCTTTCTTTTTCATGTAAAGGAATAGCTGAATGGAAAGGAAAAGGAAGAGAAAGGAAGGGAAAGGAAAGGAAGGGAAGGCAAGGCAAGGCAAGGCAAGGCAAGGCAAGGCAAGGCAAGGCAAGGGAGGAGGACAAATGATGTTGTGATCCCTGCAGCCTTTCTATCCCCCACAAGGGAATAAAGGAACAGCTGGAGTAGCTGAAATTGAGTACATGTGGCAGATTGAAAAACCAAGGTTGAATAGAGATGCAAACATTATATATTGACAAGCTGTGGCTCTTGCTAATTTTACCTGTTTTCCTTAAGCTTTTCTTCTCTTTTCCTGTAACCTTTCCTAAAACCAGAATCCTCACTAACTATAAATTTCATAAAAACAATCATAATATCTATAAGAAACAAAGCTAGCTCTTGGCAGAAGCAAGGTAGGGAGCTGCTAAGGAGCAGCAAATCAGGCAGGGCCTAATCACTGTGTAATACAAGCCTGGCTGCTGCTACAGCTGTGGTGGAGGTAGGGGTGTGTGGGGTGGCAACTATTGCTGCAAGAATAGAGGTGATGGGCCCCCTCTGCAGCAGCAATCACCATCCACTACTTACCTCATCTCTCTGCCAGCAGCAGGAACCACAACCCTGGAGTGCCCAGCTCTCCCACTCCCATGCATTTTCTCTTTCTCTCTCCCCTGGCAGGAACACCCTAGCCCAGGCCTCTGGCTGAACACAGAGAGACATTCAGCTTTGTCTGCATTGCTGTAAGGCCTTGACCTCACTTTGGCTAGAAGCCTTACACATGGCATGTCAAGGCTGTATCGCGGCTTCCCAGTTTTAAGTCTATTCTGCAATCACTACAGCAATACAGCTGGCAGTCTAGTGAAAATAACAGGGAAAAAGGAAGTAAAGCATTTGCATAAAGTCTTCAGCACATAAATGTATATTAAGACTTTATTTATACAAATGATCACTATGTATGCCTGGAGTCCAAGAACACCCTCACTCATCTGAGATGTACTCAACTGATTTCCTTTACAGGAGGTAGTAAGGTACTTGATCAGGTAACTCTGCATAACTCCCCCAATGATAATCTGTTATGGGGGAACCTACACTAGATCGTCATGCTCTGAGTGGTAGATGATAGAAAACCTGCCCTCTTCCATTTTTTTTGTCCCATGCAGCTGATGTTGCAATATTCTCAGGTCGCCTTAGTCTTCCCAAACCATGTCTGTAACTCCATTTTCCCCTATGTTCTCCTAGACCAACTAGCTCCCTCCCGTTGCCAAAGGCCTCCTGCTGCACTGATCTTAACTCTCGTGCTTTCTGTAGTTCTCTTGTAATATTCCTAATGTCTTTTCCCATTCCCTATTTTTTCACATGATAGCTGAGCAAGATGTGTTACATATTGTGGCTGATTCAAAGTCTGGAACTGATAAGTGAATCAGTCAACTGTTGGCTTTCAAGTGATAAGTATATCAAAAAGAGTAAGAGCTGAGCTTCACTGAGCAATAGAGCACTATCTGCTCACCGAATTTCAAGAAACCTGTGGGAACCAAAATTTCTAAGATGCTACTCTGTGCCTTTTCTCTGTTACTGCTTAAAGGGTTTAGAAAGGTACCACACTGTTGCTGCATGAGTCCTCTCCCTGTAGGAAATCTGACTAAAAATAAAAGCCATTCTGCAGCAGTAGACAGCAGTGATACTGGCTGCACCAAATTGAATCTAGTATAGTCTAGGCTCTATTGTCATTGCTGCTGGCAGTTGCTGCTCTGTGTGGATTTTCTACTGCAGCAAAAGCCTTAAATTCCAAGGTTACTAGGAAGTAATACCTTGCAAATTCCACTAATCACAGGGTAACAAAAAGTCACTAGGAGTTATTCCACAAATGCCTAAAGCACCTCAGAGAACTTGCTGTGTCCCTTTTCAGTGCATACTTCAGAGGAAATACACTTATCCGCAAATGACAGAGCATTCTCCTACCTGAGGCAGGGCAGAACTGATTCCTCTTTCTGAAAAGGTCTCGGACCCAAATGACTTGGGGGCCTGAATTTTCAACGGATACAGCAGCGTAGGTTTTCACCGAAACCCGGACTCAGAAGGACTGAAGTTGTATTTGAAAATGAAATGCTAAGTCAGTTAAGAGCTCCTGGAAAAATTGTCATGATGTCTGACTGCTTGTACTCTGCTCTGTCTTGCCTAAACACACCAAGTCATGAAAGCCAATTTGGTGTTTCTGGAGCTTCTTTTTTTTTTCCCCCTCATATTTCTATATAGTGTTTACTTTTAATTTTCTAGGTCTTTCCAGGTGTTGTCACTTGGGAGGAGAGAGGGGTAATTGCTCCAACTAAACATAACTTCCACAGCATAGAAATGTAAAATGAGAGCTAGTCTAGGTTAGCTTTATAGCCATAGAGATAACCTAAGCATTTTTTTACATGATCCATCCAAATGAGAGGATTTTTCAGGCCTTTCCGATAACCTACTCTCTGAGCTCTGTTACTTTCCCAAACTCACGTTTGTCTTTATGATAACTGACAAGATGTGAAATACTTTCACCTTTTCTAGTTTCTCCTTTGTTTCTGAGCCAGCTTCTCTCCTGGCTTGCTTAATTCAGGTTGTGTCTAGAGTCAGATATTGATTGGCTCCTGATCTGGAGGCCAGAAGATGAGATGAAGCTGCCTCTTGCTTCTGATGAGATTCCTCTGCTCTTAGGTCTTTAAATGCTTCCAGAGATGCAAAGTGGGAAAAATAAACAAGTAATATTTGTGATAGCAGCAGAGCCAATGAAGCCTGTTTTTTCTGTGCATTTATGTTGCAAGGTTTGAGTTCTCTGTTGTGTAATAATAGTGTAACAGAGATGGCTGCTGCAGCCTTTTGCTGTGATGTAGATTAGCACAGCCTCCTCCTATACCAGACAACCTTCACAAAACAGGCATTTACAGAGTATCTTTGACATCTCTAATCTACTACCTGATTTGGTCAAAATTCAACGGTAATGGGAGAGGTAGATATATATTTACACATACGTACACACAGAAGCACACAGCCTATTCCCTTAAACCTAATCTGCTTGGATAGCCCAGCCAAAAGCTATAATAGTAGAGTTACTCACAGCAGAGGCATCCCCCAAGTTGTGATCATCAGGGTGAACCTCATAAATACAAATGTTTGTGATCATATCTACATGAGGAGTTTGCACTTACCTGGCTCAACAATCTAGTTAAAACAGTGCAGCTCTCAAGCTGAAAGTATCCAGTGAAGTAAGAGTCACTTTTAAATTAAACCAAGGCAGCTTTATGGAGAAACAAAGTCTGAGAAACTGCCCAAGGACAGGAGGGGTGGCGTTCCAGAGGCAGGGAGGCAGCCAGCGTGCTCCATCTCTCAGGCAGCGTACTTGCAACACCACAGCCAACACATGCCCTCCAGTACCCTCTCTGCCCTTAGCAGGGCTAGCAATGCCAGGATGGGCTACTATGTCTCTCTGGGAAAAGCAGAACCAAGTTTGTAGGTAGAAATGATATTACAGCACTTAGCGTAATATCATTTGCAGCTTTGAAATAAAAGCAGCAAACCTCAGAACTAAGTACAAGTCAGAACAACTGTTCTGAATTTAATTAGATATGCATCAGACAAACTAGAAGGAAATATACTACCTATAAAATGGGGGGTGGCAGTGTCAGAAGAGAGAAGCAATAAAGTGGGCATTTCCTAACTTGAGGAGTACCAAGTAACAGAGATTAATGAGGGAGATTTGCAGCCAAAGGGATTGCAGTTGAGTTAGATCTTTTCATTTTCAGGAAGTCATTGTGTTATTTTAACAGTAGCTGGAGATTTGTTGTCCTGTAGTAAGGAAACCCTCAGAGCTACTGAGGACATTCGCTACACAGCTGCAGCATACACTATGTGGATGTCTGGGTCCCCCAAATCCACAGCCTTCAGCTTTACAGCTCCAGTAGAGGTCCAGTACAGGACACAGGGCTACCTCTGCTTTGGAAAGCCAGGGGGGGAAAAAAAAAGAAAAACCCTCAAATCGAATCCTCTCAGATGGTAATTCAGGGTGGAAAAAGAAGACACAAATGGAGAAGGAAAGTCCAGGTACATACCGGTGGCCTTCTGTGTCCCTTGCACGAAGCTGCCTGTGGGCCAGGCACAGCCACCGGCAGGTGGGCAATGTGCTACGGGCACCTGCCCCTCCTGTGGGCACCAGCTGCCCTTCTTCAGCCCCACGTGAGGGGCAAAGACCTCAAACTCGCTCCAAGCCCCACTGCACCCCGCTGCTGCCTCCCACTGGCTTTTGCTGCAGGGGCTCCTCCTGCAGGATCTCCCCACAGGCAAGGGTGGGGAATGCGCCCCTGCAGCAGCGGCGTGCCAGGGAGTGCTCCACGGTGCCATAAACGATAAGGACTGTAAAACCTTATGGCCAAGAGTCACGTTATTAAACTTTACATTTGTCTCAGCATCATAAAACTAACGTGTTGCTCACTAAAGAAATGCAGCAACCGAGATCTGATTAAGTCTTTGGATGAAATGACGTCATGGCATAAGTGGTGCCACGGTTGTTCTCACGTCCACTAACCTCTATATGTTAGTGTGCTATTAATTCAAAAGAGGCAAAAAATCTGCAAAACTCTACTCATGGAATGTCTTTTAAAGAATACTTCCTTATTTACTGTTCACTAAAATGCGAAAAGAAAAGAACAAGATAATGATAAATCTCAACTTCATATGAATAACCTTGAAGTAGATAGTCAAATCTTTACAAAAATGTGGAAAGCCAGGTTTTATTTTTGGAAGAGATGGCTCAGAGTTCAAAGTACTCAATGGCTCCCTCCTTTCTAAAGACGGTGTTGCTCTGGAGTCCCAAAGAACACGGGACTGCCAGAACAAGAACTTTAGGAGTAGCAGCACGTCTTCAGTGATCGAGTTCCATATGATTTTTGTTTGTTTGAAGGAAAAATAACCAGTAAGTAAGTGCAGCCTTCCAGAAATGAATAAAGTGTTTCTCCAAACTAAAGTTAAATTGTAGTAAAGAGAGAAGTGCTTATAAGACACCTTTCCCAGGCAGGTTCACTTTTTATTTCCTATCGTGTTAGCATGTGGGCTACAGGAGGAGAAGGAAGATGATATTTCTAGTCACAAACACAAACCAATCATTCTAATTCTGTCGTCACAGTGAAAGCAAAGGTTGTCACCAGTAACTAAAAACAAAAACAAAACTGATAATTGTGTCTCCCTATAATATAATAGGGATTCTCTTTAAGACAGGGAGCAGCACAAGCACTGCCTTTCTCTGAAGCTTTTCTTTCAGAAGTGGTTCTAACGCTAACTGAAATGCCAGTAAAAAAGAGATGCGGAAGAGGAGTGCAAAAGCTGGTGAAGAAAAAGAGGGCTGGGACTGTGAAAACAAACACAATAAATCAGAATTTTCATATGACTTTATGGTGGAATCCTTGCCTGGTGGAAATTATTATCAAAACTCAAAATAGCCCTCAACAGGGCAAGGTTTTAAATATCATATCTATGCATCATGCTTTAGCAGTAATAATTGATTCACTCCTTACAATAACTCACACGCAGTAGTGAGAACCTTTCATCCATTCTTTAAAACAATGACATAAAAACAACAAAAAATAGGAATTAAATTTAACATTGTCAACAGATCTTGTTCATTCCAATGATGGTATACTTCTCCTCATTCCATTAAAAATCAACTATCTGACTTTGCCTGGAAATGTGGCAATTTACCTTTATACAGTTTAGTACTCAATTATACATTGGTCTTGCATGCAACCTCATTTTCAGTCATTGAATGCGATAGATCACTACATAGATAGTATATAACGGCTGGATAGAACTGTATTGCCAAGCACAGTCAGTTGTACTTTCTGGCCTTTAGCTCTGTGATTATTCTTCCTTCTGAAGTCTGTATATATATATGTGTGTGTGTGTGTGTGTGTGTGTGTGTGTGTGTGTGTGTGTGTGTGTGTGTGTGTGTGTGTGTGTGTGTGTGTGTGTATGTATGTATATGAGGCTGTGTGTAAATTTGTATATGTGTCTGTGTATCTATATGTATGTATACATATTTAGGTTATCTAAGATGCTGACATCAGATATAAGGTTTGTGTCTTCATTAGTTCATGGTAATATATAAATTGAAAAAAAGAAATTTAAAGTCGTTTTCATCAGATATGCATCACAATTGGAACATTCATTCTTCAGTTTTTTTCTTCAAGTTGTGGACAATTTTAAATACCACTCTGGTAGGTACTTCCAACTAAAAATAATACAAAAGTCCATTATTCATTGTCCCTTATTGTAATAATGTCAAAAGTTCTGTCAGAATATTTATGTCTTTTCATAGATATGGGTTTGGTGAAACATCTCTGCTCCAGACAGATTCATTATAGGTCACAGGAAGATGGAATTATGGAAGATATGGAAAGATGAGCAATTATTGAAGGGCAGATAGATAACACCTTAACAGGACTTGGAAAACTATTTTAGTTCCGAAATACATGTAATGCAGACCTGTAATACAGTTCTGAAGAACTCTGCTTTTTTTTCCAGTTCACACACTGCACTCATCTACATTAGTAAGTTTTGTCATTATGGGAATTTGTCATCTGTAGGCATAAATTCTAATCCGGCATGCTTAGAGAACATAAAATATGACCCCAAATTTATCAGAATTCATATATAATTTCTATGTCCAAAACCCCCCCCAGACTACACAGAAAATAGGAAAGGAAGAGAATCAATAGGGGGAAAAAAAGAGCATCAAACTAAATAGATGCAGAAGAGGATGAAAAAACCTCATTAAAAATCATAGCCTTCCATCTGAAACCTATCAAATAATAGTCAATATTGAAAAATATTAACTCCTTGAAACAGACAGAAAAGAAAAAAATTTCCCAAACAAAAAATGTCGTTTACATGAAAGACTGAAATATTTTGATACAGTAAGAGTTGAATTTTAATCTTTTTAAGATAGATTATTTGAACTGGTATTTTAAAATATTTAAACTAATATAAATTGATTTATATTAAGGCAAAACTCCCTAAATAAAAAGCCAATTGCAGGTGGAAAGTATTTATTCTAATACCTAAATCAATCTCATTCCTTTATCTTTGGAGGGAAATCTGAGGTTTTACTGGTCGTAAAAGTTCCTGAAGGAATGCACTCGCTATTAAGCCAATGGACTTTAGCCTGAAAAATATGTTCTAAGTGATGCAAAGGCAATAAGATCAATGGCAAGAAAGCCAAAGTTAAGGCACAATACCAACTGGATTGAGGAAAACAGAATCCAAGCAGACTCCATCCATATTAAAAGAAAATAAAAAAAGATTCAAGACAGACAGGACTGTGCTTCAGAAACAATCAGTATAACAATATACTAAATAATCTAATTATGCAAGAGCTTTTCATCAAAATCTAGTGACATTTCCTCATGTATTTGTCCTGTGGTATATTTTAGTTTAATATTTTAAAACCTAATCCATTCTAGTCCATTATATATTTCTGTTAGTGGTTCAATCACTCTAAATCTTGGGACCAAAACAACCCACCAGACTTTAGCCCCACTGTCTCTAGTTCATTGACTTTTGCTTCATTTCTGTGCCAGGCTTTCTTTTACTTCAGCTATTACTCTGACTCCTTAATTAGATTAAATGGCCCTAGGGACACTCTTCAATGTTCATATTGATGTTCTCTGGAGCTATTAATGGTCCTCATCTATCATCTACTAATTAGGAAAATTAACCTTTTGTATTCAGTACTTTGCACCTAACAAAAATCCCTAACACTGCAGCAACATCCTCTGGTTGCAGGAACTTTCCATTAATGAACACAGTAATGAATACACATTATGGTGAGGGCAGGACACACTGTTTTATTGCAGTTGTCCAGCACTTCCTGTTACATGAGTTTGTTCCAAGGCGTTTGAGTTGATATATTTTCATACAGGGAAGTTCAGAGGGAGAGTAAGAAACTAGTTTAAGCAAGACAATTCAGTTTTGCTTAATATTTTCAGTTTTTCACATTGGATATGTTCTTCCATAAGTATTTCCATCTTATCTGTCTGCTTGACACCTAGAAATCAAATCTGCAGAAAAAAGGAGCACATAGCACTAAAAATGAAGTCAGTGAAAGCCAGGCCCTCTATGCACATGCTACATAGTGCTAAATACTCCTCAAAATAAAATCTCAGGTGCATCCAAAATAGGTGGAAACTCATCACCAGTCACCCAGTTCACTGCCTACAAATCAGGAATAAGCTCCCTCTGCCTGTCATGCTCGAAGAAGTAAAAACAGATTCAAAATTATTGCAAAACATTAACAGATGGAGGGACTAGTGCCTTACAAAAACTAGATGTAAACTAATATTTCTTTGTGTCTCATATACTTAAAGGGAGAAGGAAAATCTCAGTATCTGTGAATCTGACTAGTCCCAGGTGTTCTGTGAAATGAGCAAGGTCAAGTCTTAAATTAAACAAGCAGACTAAAATGACTGCATAAATAAATACTATGTAACTTGCGTTACACTGAAGGATCAAACTGAGGCTGCAATAGTAGCTTTAATTCTGATATTTTCTAGCCCTTCTTTGAAACATTAAGGAAGATTTTACAAATGAAATTTCTTATGTTACATGTAAAAATGTATTGCATATAGTGTTTTAGGTATCTTTCTCACACAAACACACACACAAACACACACACACACACACACACACACTCTCCAACTTTGTTTTCACATTTTCTAATACTTACAGATGTAGACATCTAGCACTGGTGATAATACTCCAGCACATTACAATTTACTTATTTCAGTATTGTTTCTTCACACTTCTGTTTTAAGGAGCTTTACAGTAAAGTACTAACTAAATTGCAGATGACTGATTAGACTATCAATGATCTATGGCAAAAAAGTATAAATTACTAAAGCAATAACAATAGTTACTACCAATTATATTTTTACATCTGTTTATGATCAACTACAATACCTACTATTTATTAAAACACAAAACATCAAATACTATTATCTTTGCAAGAAATATTATAACTTACATCTAAAATATTAAGTAGCTATTAGGTGGCTAGTGGTTTCCCCCAGGGGTCAGTCCTGGGTCCAGTCTTGTTCAATGTAGTCATCGATGACCTGGAGGAAGGGACAGAGTGCACCCTCAGCAAGTTTGCTGATGATCCTAAACTGGGGGGAGTGGCTGACACACCAGAAGGCTGTGCTGCCATTCAGAGGGCCCTGGACAGGCTGGAGAGCTGGGCGGAGAGGAACCTCCTGAAGTTCAACAAAGGCAAGTGCAAGGTCCTGCACCTAGGCAGGAATAATCCCATGCACCAGGACAGGCTGGAGGTGGACCTGCTGGAAAGTAGCTCTGCAGAGAAGGACCTGGGAGTGCTGGGGGACAACAAGTTAAGCATGAGGCAGCAGTGTGCCCTTGTGGCCAAGAAGGCCAATGGTCTCCTGGGGTGCATTAGGCAGAGTGTTGCCAGCAGGTGGAGGGAGGTGATCCTGCCCCTCTCCTCAGCCCTGGGGAGGCCTCACCTGGAGTACTGTGTCCACTTCTGGGCTCCCCAGGACAAGAGAGACATGGCACTACTGGAGAGAGTCTGGTGAAGGGCTACCAAGATGATGAGGGGACTGGAGCACCTCTCCTCTGAAGAAAGACTGCAAGAGCTGGGCCTGTTCAGCCTGGAGAAGAGAAGACTGAGAGGCGATCTCATAAATGTGTACAAGTATCTGTACACAAGTATCTAACTAGCATGTTAGAAACTAGCATACATTAAAACCAATAATTAACATTAATGAAAACTTAGTCATACCATCAAAAGAAGGGATGCAACAGATAACCATCCTTAGTCTTTTCTGTCTCCTTTCCCCATTGCATAAGCCTTTCTCTAGATAAATATTTCATGGATCTCCATTTACTCGTGTAAAAGTAAATACACATAGAAATGGAACTTTTTCTCCTCTGTCAGTATACTTGTGATTTGTACAGTTAATGTTGCCACAGTCCTTCCAAAGGAAATTTTACAAGGGAGATTCTTTAAGAGAACAAAAATAGTAAGCAATTCTTACATCTCCCCAAATAAAAAACTATCTCCCAGAGAAAATTGAGCCTTTCTTAAAAATTTAGCCTTATTCTTCAGTATAGGGATAAACATATAGAGAAATTTTTCAGCCTTCACAGCAGATTTCACACTGGCACCTCTTTTCTTTGCACAGCCCTCTGATGTTGCTTAGAATTAATTTCAGCACTTGAGTTGAAGTATTGGTAATGACAACAGCTTGGAAGTGATTCTTGTAGGAGTTTGTACCAGCTGGTGGAAATGAAGCTTGGTAAAATCTAGAGATTTTTTCTTTGATCATAATCTCAATGATGGGGTTTATTTAAGAGTTCTGAAGCCAAAAATTAATCCCTTCTGATCAGAAAGCAGTTGAACAATGAAATACAGCAGTAAGCACAGTCAAGAATAATATTAACAGCTTGCTCATTCTGAATGTCCTCAAATACAAGCTCTTGGTTTTCGGGCTTTCTTGTTGTTAGAACGATATTCATTTCCTTTCAGTCACTTTCTGCAGGGCAGAGTTCAGTGAGTGCCCTTATTCCTGTTCCCCAACTTTCCTCCGCAAACCACAGACTCAGACTGTCAGGTGACCTCTTTATCCCTATCTTTTTCCTGTGCTACATTTTGTGCCAAATGGACCTCCTGCTGCAATCTGTAGGAGTTCAAAGGAGGATGATAATTACTGGAGACAGGGAAAAGTCTCATATGAAAAGGGACTGAAGGAACTGAGCCCTTTAGGTCTGGAAACGAAACAAAGAGGAGGAATGTGAGAAGCATACTTGAAGCAGTGAATGGGATAGAAAAGGAGGATATGGAGTTCATGTGCTATAAGGCATTGAATAGTACAATAAGGCAAGAAGGCTACAAATGTAAAATTAAGAAAGAAAATATTTTTTCAGGTAACATATTGTTAGACAGTGGAAAATACCAACACCAGAAGGCATTTTGGCTAAGAATTTAGCAGCACGCAAAAGGGATAGCAACGATATCCAGAATTATAATAGTTAACACAAATAAAGTATTGTAAAGGTTTAAAAGTCCATTTACCACTCCTTGACTATTAAGGAAGATATGAGATGAACTCTATCAAGTGTGTGTTTTTTGCACCTTCTTTTCAGATGTCTGGTGCTAGTTATTGTTGTAGAGAGGTTGCCAGACCAGATGGATCACAAATCTGATCCGATATGGTAACTCCTTATGTTCCTACGTCAAGATTTTACCAAAAGCACATCGGGAAGGCTTTTGGAAAATCTCAGCAAACTAACACAAAAAATATTCAAGAAATTACCACCTTGTCTCTGCTAGAAGAACGTCAAAGAATAATCATTTTATTGCTGTCTACTATGCTCTCTCATCCACTATGCTCAGGTCAATCATAGTTTTCAGACTGAATGCTTCCTGAGCTCATTCGTTCTTTATACGAATTACTTCCACCTGTCTTTGAATAAACTAGCTGTGATCTGTGTTGTCCATATTGGGACAAATATGTCTCAAATATTCTACCTGGTCAAATTCTGAAGCCTAGACAAAGTGTTTTCAAGGTGGTTATATTTCAATCCTGCAGAAATGTATATACAGAAATTTATGATCTTTCAGTGTAATAGATATGATATTAATATGAAAAACAGAATAGGCAATACTTACCAGAAAAAGCAGGCATATTTTTCCAAAATATGTTTCTAATTCCCTCATCTCATCTCTCCCTCTAAGATAGTAGCGGTGACTCCTTCACTGGTAAAATTTTCCCTTCAATCACCAGCTACTCTGAGCTCTGCCTCTCTCCTCCAGAGTTTTTTTCTTCTCTTCCCAACTTATTCTGTTTTTCAGGATAGTTGGGTTATTGAATCACTGTACATGCATGTGTTACCTGCAAACAAGAACTGGCTCATTTGCCCTTGTTCCCTGCTCTTAAAGACTTAATCTCAGGCAGCGGGTCTCATGTAAACGCACTCAAATAGCTATTCTCTGCTCCCTCCTCTGCCCAGTAACATTTTACACCCATTTTGCATAGATGATAACATGCAGTGAAGAAATGGGTCAATTATTCCCCAAAGCAATCATAAAACAGCTTCTGACCACACAGTATTACCACATTAAAGCTTAGCAGTGGCTTCAAGGCAGGATGACACAAGTTTGAAGCACAGTGCCTGAGAAGCCCTGAGAAATACACTGTGCCACTGGATGCCTCTACTTGTCCCTGCACACAGAGGAATCTTCCCTGTGGAGTGGCCATCAGTTTCCCTGCTTAAAACTAGCCTAGTAACAAGCCTCCTGAGGTGCTACCCTTCCCTTCTCCGCCCAAGGTCTATCCCACTGGATGCAGATTTGCAAAATTACCATCAGGGGACAGCAGGTCTCTACTGTTTCTCCTTCTGCTCTCACTACCACAGTACAGAAAGTACACTCGGCATGTTCCCCCTTTACACAACCAAGGCATTCCTGCTACACTCTTCTTGACTCATGGATCTCAAAGCCAGAGAAAAGTTGCAACAACATGCAGCGCTAAGGACTATGTATTTTTGTCCGCAGTGGCGACCATGTACTATGTTCCCAGTTTTACCATTTACCTTTACAATTGCAGCATGTCCTGTCCATGATTTAACACAGAGGCTGCAGCCCCATTCTGCCGTATGATAAAGGGACAGGGATACCACCAGCGGTGGTATGGATGTGGATATGTGTATGTGTATGTGTATGTGCATGTATATGTATATGTGCATGTATATGTGTATGTGCATGTGTATGTATATGTATATGTATATGTATATGTATATGTATATGTATATGTAATGGCCAAGTCTGCAGTATGGAAGGTCAAGATGGTGAATTGCACCATGGAACCCATCCTTCCTCATGATTTAGATAAGAATTATGAAACCAGAGATGATTTTCTTGAAGCAAATGGACTCCTTATATTTCTAGCATGTGTATATGGTATCCTAGATAGACAGGTTGTGTTGCTTTCCTGTTTGATCTTGCCACAGCCCTATGGTTAAAAAAAAAAAAAAAAGACTCATACAGAAAAATACAATAACCCAACATACCAGAGCTTGCCTTGGCAAGTCAGGTCAAACATAAGGTTGATAAAATGGTGACATCTCTGAATTAGTAAGCTAGTACACAGCAATTCCACATAATATATTTAGGCACTCTTTTAACTCTTCTGCAGTGATATAAAAACTTTTTTTTTTCTATCATAGAACTATAACCAGGAGCAGCTACGAAGTTACACATTTAAAATCCCATTGACATGGGATTTGGGGCAAGTCTTGTAAGGTGGGTTGTGGCTGGGAGACATGCTGGCTGAGTCCAACAGTTAGAACTGGATGGGGAGGGTCGAGTCAGATACTGAAATTAATGTAACCTAAGGTCATGTATCAGAGGAAGACAGTTGTACAGATCTAAAGATCTGGGGAAAAAGGATCCTGAGGAAACCAGGCAGTTCAAGGACAAGATCCTATGCCTCTGAGGATGGCTTACCAGGAGCAGGAGCCATGCCTGGGACTGCAGGGAGCAGGAGCTACAGATAAGGGGTCTTTTATTTTTTGATAAGGAACTCACTTGTATTATGCACTTTTTAATTACAAAAAAAATATTTTTTCACCTTGATGGAAAATAAAGAGTAGGAAAACTTTCTAGAGGAGAAATATTTGCCATTTAGACCAACTGCAGTTAAAACCATTTTAGTAGCAGATGTAACCTGTCTCTCCACTTTCAGAAAGAGTCTAACATACACTGAACTTTTCAACTCTAAGCAGGTGGAACCCCTTTTCACCAGCTGAGATATCCTTAATGGTAACCTAAAATACCCTACCACAGCAAACCTCTGAGTTAAGAGGTTAAGTGATTGTTTTGCATAGTTAACAATCTAATAAATTTAAGTCTTTTGCAGCAAGAGGTGAACATGCCAAAGAAAATGTGTTAAGGAAAAAACCTGGAAAAGGACACAAGGGGAAATTTGTAACCCTAGCCCTTTGTATTCAAATAGCAGCTGTAAATATTTATCCACACTTACACTCTTAACAGTAGAATTCAGAATGAATACTCATTTCTTTCAAATAAGTTCTTAACAGTGCCATGGCAAATTTTCAGGGCTAGAGTGAAAAGCACTATAATATATATTACCTAGGCTAGGAAATGGAATAGACCTGAGGGTCAGCAGAGCTGGTTATAGCTTTTGTTTCCAGAATGGCATAAGGTGATGAAAGTTCTTCACCCTTGCTTTTGAGGTGACTACACCAGTACTCTTCTCCCAATAGATGGATGGACGGATGGATGGGTGGATGGGTGCCCGGGTGACCAGAACAGAACCTGCTGTAAGGAGACAAAATTTACTCTTCGCAGCTTGAACCCGTTTCCATCTCCAGCCTCCTATACCCCCAGTGGGACGCACAGCACTGTCCTTGTTACGTTCTGTACGCACCAACCAGTGTAGTGGCTCACACCCAATCTTGGCAGCGCTCATGTGGGATGTGACTGTTGTGCTTAGACTATTCAGCATGTCTGGAAGTAGCAGGAAATCAAGCTACTAAAATCCTTAATTGTTACTGTCTGGCCCTGAGCATAAGGCTAGGCCTGGCTGCCTCTCACCCCCCTAATCCAGTCTCGCCCCAGGGGCTGTCTCCCTGGCTGGGCCAGGGACCTGCGGTGGTGCCTGGTGGTGGCCGGGCTGTTGGCCAAGCCTGGTGCCTGGCCCTGGTCCTGGCCGGCCTGGCTGCCTGGGGGCTGCAGGACGGGCCTGGCTGCAGAGGGGGCACCACATGGCCCTGTCAGCCCCTGCCCAGGCCTGGCCCCCATGGCCCTTGCCCATGCTGCAAGCAGTGTCAATAGCAATACAGAAAGGGAGCTAGGCCTTTCAGGAGCTCTTATGCTCCAGACCCGTGCCAAAAGGAAGCAGTGGGATGTTTTTACACCATTTTCTCATTTTTTACCATCTTTGACCAGAGTGAGATGTCTTGGTCAATACAACATCTGTGCAAAAGGGCAGTCTAAAGCATGGGCAAACCAGAGCCCCAGACATGGTCAGCAGAGGTACAAAAGTATACACAGGCAGCCTTTTCTTTCTGCTTTATACCACTCTCAAGGACTGCCTTGGCTAGGGAAGACCTGCTTGCTGACACATTTTACAGTATGCATCCTGAAGATTTTTCTAACCCCTTGGTTTGTGGTTAGTTAGTAAGAAAATTATAATTTTATCCTTATCATTAATGTGCCTGGGTTGTGGGAAACCCAAGTTACACTTTGAACTCTGCCTTGTTAGTGCCATGGCAAAACAAATCTGCTTTTTGTAGGAAAAAAATGCACATAATCAAACTGATAAACTATAGCTTTCTTGAAATAGTGAAGATAAGGTTATTTTCTGCAGTGAGTAAATTTCCAAGAACACAAACACTTTTTTTAAGCTAAGAACAGCACGTTTTTATTTGTTTATGTTTTTAACTTACTTCAGAAATCAGTTTGTTTATTGTTCACTGACTAACTGATCTGGTTTCCTGACAGTCAAGTACATATCTTTTTGAGCACGTTGCTCAGTAAGAAACTTCCACTGAGTAGTGTTGGGCATTTGCTCAGTTTGGTCCTTTGAATGCATTTTGGCCATCTATTTTGAAGGAGAAAGGGCTTTATCACAAAAATGTCAGTGAATATTAAAATATAACTACCCCTACACAGATGCAACAGCAGACTTTAATTATGAAGAGAGATTAGCATTTTTGAGCCAAGAGGAACATTTTTCTTTTCCCTCAAAAAGAGGTAAAAAATTGAAAAACTTCAGCAGAAGAATCTCCCACGTCACCTGCTGTGAAGAATAGTCTCATCTCTCAGCTTGAATGACGTAGCTTGGCTGAACAGCTACTTCATGCAAAGGAATGGGGACATGAGACAATCAAATTGCAGCTCCTATGGGACAACACTCATATAAGGTGTGGGTAAGAAGTCAGAAGCATTTCAGAGTGATCTTGCATGACTGTGCTGCCCTGATTTCTCAAGACTAAAGGCTACAGCAGCAAGGAGCAGAACTTAGGTAATTCCTATCTTGTGCTAGCAATGTACAGGAGAGGTCAGATTTAGGCTAGGGGAGGAAGGGAGATATTTCGAGCTGTGTCCCCATAGTCTCTGTAACATGAAATAAATACAAAGGGAGTCCCCAAAGCCTGGAAGCAATGATTCATTTTGCACCAAGTACTGGATAGTTTTTTGTGGACAAAAGTTTCAGGATGCAACCTAATGTGCAATGGTTAGCATACCCAGACTGATGCAAACAAGACATTGCTGCTGCCAAGGAGACAAGTCACAGCTCTAGGGACATCTTTGACCTGTAAATCCTGTGGCTATATTAAACACTGTACAGCACATCACATTGGTACAAGACCCAGAATGCAATGAAACCCAGAGGGGAAATAAAAAAAAGTGGAAGCAGGAAGGAAGCGTGTATCCCTTGCCCATCTAGCTGAGTACTGCACATCAACTGATTGGCTTTATTTATCACAGCCATCTGTAAAAAGGAAGCCTGCTTCAACTATTGGCACTGCTAAAGGAAGAACAAGAATGAGGAAAGAAAATATAGTAAGCATCACCAAACATGCGATCAGTGGTTTAGTGCAGAGCAGTATATTATTTGTTAATGATTTTTTTATACTTGATTTAGCCTGAAGGATTACATTATGCTTTGATGCACACCATCAAAGTAACTCTGGTGTTAGTAAGAGTTTACAAAGTATGTAAACACAGGTAAAGGTTTGGACAGTATCCAACATACAAAAACCATTCTCGATGCTCATTGGGGGATTACTTTAGAGATGGCCATAATAATCTTTTGATCAATTAGTTACACGGGGAGTAATGCAATTTTCTTTTCAGTGGTTCCCCTCAAGCATTTCTTTGTTCTCCAGGCTGAGAGTGATGGACATACTAAACTAATGGAAACAACTAAGAACTTAGCTAATCATTATTTGATCATTTTACGAAAACCATGAGTATATTCATGGTTGGTACTTTTGTTCCTCTGTACAAGTGGGAATGAACCATTGAGCCACCAAAATACTTTTTGGCAAACACAGCTTTAATGCCGCTACAGTGGGAATGACTTGTTCTAAGAATGACAAATACACAGAAAGATAAAATATAAGGATGGAAAAAATGGGTAGAGAAAAGTAGAAAAAAAAAGTCAGCTATAAAACTGCACTCCTTTTCTAACATGACTATAAACACTTTTACCTTGTTAGAACACTTGGAGTTAATCGTGAAAGTTAAAATAAAATAACAAGATAATATAATTCCAAAATAGTTCCAAATAATAACTCTAGAGCAGCGAAATTAAAAGATGAGGAGTTCTATCAGTGGTGAATCAGTTTGATGCTGAACAATGGCCAGCTTTTTTCAAAGTACTTATCTAATGGCAGGGTGTATTTGATATTCCATTCCTTAGCAATATATGTAGGAAGTAGCAGCATGCAGCAAAGGAATTTAAAAATTAATGGGCTTGAATGTGTTTTCCAAGGGCAAATACCGAGGACAGCTGTATTACCTTTCCTCTCAAAGGTACACGAAAAGCTATGCGTCTAACAAACATACATACAACAAAATACATAGATTATCTTACCTGATTACAGAAATACTGCTTGTAGCTGTACTTCTGTATTCTTCAGATTTAAATTCTACTTTTGTCTTAATAAATGTGAATTTCTAGCTGCATAAAGAATGAAAAATAGAGATCGTAAAATTCAGAAAAAGTAAGCCTGATTATTTCCCACTTTAGAACAAATCAAGAGCAACTGAAACAGTCAGTAGGGTCAGGCTATCATAAAATTTGTGAAAGGGTGGAGAAAGGAAAAATGGTCTTGTGGTTAGAAAAGTTAGGAGCCTACTGTTTTCAGACTCTATCCACTATGTTAAAATAACTTTGAATTCTAATCCTTTCTTCTAGTGAATTTGCAGCTCCTCTCCCTTAGGTATTACAGCAAATCTAATATGCCCCAGGCAAGTTTGATGGGAAAACAATGGTGCTTCAAAACTTATTTCTTGTGCTTACCCTGGTGCAAAGGTGCTGAGTCTGACACTTAATACTGGTTGTGCGGTAGCCAGTATGTTTTTCAGAGTATGGCAAAGAGGTAAGAGTGGTAAAGCTGTAGGAAGGGATAGAGTCTTCTGTAGACTTTGCTAGTGCACAGAAAAAATGAATGAATTGTCTGATTTGCAGGCTCCAAGAGCTCCCTTTTTTTGCTCCCAGTCATGTCCATTTACTTGATGAAAGATCTTTCCCCTAAAAGCCTTTCTTCATTCCCCTCTTCCCAGATCAAGAGTAAGTTTATACATCAAAACACAGCTCTAGGTAAACATACAGAAGCATCTTTTCCAAAGACTAGTCCCCTTCGTCCTACTAAGGTAGAGGAGCTGCCATTTCCCACCTCCACAACTCTTCAATTTCAAAGACCTCTTACGGTCTGCAAAATGCATTTTCCCCTTCATGTTCTCCTTTTCCTCACATCTCCTCCTTTCTGCCTCAGGATTCCCTCTCCCTATGCTTCCTCATCTTCTGCCAATATCAAGTCAGCCTTCTTGTCACCTTCTTTTTTTTCCCTTCTGTCTCCTGCTCCCTCTCCTTCCCCTCCTCCTGTGCTTTTCAAACTGTCATCAATTTTTTTCTCTTATTCCATAAGAATATTTTGTTGCGCATGATGTTTGAGGAAAGGCTGAGAGAGCTGAATTTGTTCAGCCTGGAGAAGAGAAGGCCAAGGAGGGATCTAATCATTCTCTCCAGCTACCTAACAGGTAAAAATTGAACCAAACTATTCTCAGGCGTACCCTGTGAAAGGGGAACAGACAGAAGACAAAACAGGGAAAACTGAGGTTAGCTATAAGGAAAAAATTCTTCATGATGACAGTGGTCAAATGCTGGTACAGGTGACCAGAGAGGCCATAGAATCTCCATCTACAGAGATATTTAGAGCCCAATTAGATAAAGAAAGCCCAGAGCAACTTGAGTTAACTTTGACATTAACCTAAAGGGAATGCCCACAGCCCCTTTTAAATACTTCTGGTAAAATGAGGCTTTTCAGATTTCAGCTACTATGAACTGTGATAACAAGTCATAATTTTGTCCTTACTTGAAAGGTTTATAAAACTTCTTGGAACTTAGAAGATAATATAAAACTTGCAACATTTTTCAAGGCCTTTAATTTGCTAGCCTACTGTTAGCTTTACTAACAAAAAATAGTTTTCCAGATTATGCACACATCTTAGAAGTTTTTCATTGTGCTAGATTCAAATCTATGGCTATGTTGTTCCAGATAATTGCTGCTTTCAGTCTCAGTTGCTCCAGTATGTATGTAAGCATTAAGATATCCCTGTGCTGCAAAAAGACTTAGCTGTACAAGATAGCCCATTTGCTTGGAAACTAATTCACTCTGGGTACGTTGTTCAGGTGTCCTGATTCTCCAGCTATTACAAAGTGCAAAGTCACTGTCTTGCAATCAAAGTCCTACATGATAGCAGCCACTACCTGGAGGGATATCACCTCATCCCTTTCACATGGCTTGGCATAAGAATGATGCCGGCTGAATTACAGGGAAGAATTATGGACAAGTGAAAAAGAACCATCAAAGGAGATGGACTCTGGCGTTCGACTCCAAGGATTCCCCCAGAGTCAGGAGTAAATGCAAATCTCTTCTTTCACTGCCTCGGTACTTTTCCAATTAGTCAACTCTAACCAAAGTAAAATCCAATCATTTTATTTAAAACATTTTATCCCTAATTTGAATGAAGAGGCTGATTTATTTGGGAGGAATAAGACCCTAAGTAGCGATATAATGCCATTACCTTGTATCTGAGACCAACATATAGTAGAAAATCAAAAAAGAAGGAAAGGGATATAGAATTTTACATTCTCTTGGGGCTCAATAGAACAAAAAAGTTGGCTTTCCTTTCAGCTCTACTGATCACAAATTTCAAAATATTTCCATTAGTTCTTGCAAGATGTATGTAGCTTTGGTTCCACTACCCACTTGCTTCCCTCCCTCTTCTAACGGTTCAGCCCTGTGCTGCTGAGGAGCCCCATGGCTTAGCAGGCCACAGGCTGTGAGTTTCTCTCTGCTGTAGCTTGCTTCTAGGTCCTGAGTAGCTTTAAGTACTAGAGCTCTGAAGTATGTGTTGTTAACCATTGGAGGAAATAGAGATGAACTATACCTATGAAAAACCAGAATTTTACTGGCTTAATACCGTTTATTAATAAAAACTGTAATCAGATGTTAAGGATAAATGTCATATAAGGAAATAAAGTTGGTTAATGCTTGTGCAAAACTGCTGACTGATACTGGAATTTTGTAGGTCGTTTTTATAAAGAATCAGTATTTGCAGTCGAATTGGAATTTCCTCCTAGTTGTTATGGTTATTGTGAACTAAGTGTCGGATTTTCTGCTCCAGTTCATTCAAAAAATCATCACTGGAACCATTAATGGAGAATATGGAGGCTTCAGCCTTGGAAAACACAATCTCAGTGGTAGCAGCATGAACAGAGTGTCGGGGCTCAGTTCCATTTCCCATGAATTCAAGGCCTGAATTGCAGAAATGCTAACCATCTACAGTTCCCACTGAGTTTGCCTGGAGTTTTAGGGGCTAGGTAGCTCTGACAAGTTAAATTGTTAACTACTGGAAGAATAGTGATCCATTCCAGTAGAAGTGATTGCTTTTGAAAGAATATCGAGAAAAGTGCAGGTTATGCAGAAAGACTAGTGCTACCGCCCTAGATGTTATCCCCCTAAAGGGACTCTTCCTATTCAATTAAAAACAAATCCGTTTTCAAACTTCACTTACCATGAAAATGGAGGAATATGGCAACCATGAGTGCTTAAAAAAATAAAAAATACAGTAGAAAACTTAAAAGCTAGGCAAAATGGAAGACTGCATTAAGGCAACACTGGGGACAGATTTATTTAATTAGAAACTGCTATTCATTGTAGTACAAACTATTTCCACTGAGGTGTGCTAGCTCTCCAAATATCATCACCCACATCCTTAGGCAACAAAATATGCTGTTACAACAATGTCCACTGCTGTGTCTCAGATTGCTAACCCTTTCACGCAACCATTTTATACTCAGCATGTTTTCAGGCAAGAATAACAAAATAGTGTAGAAGAAATCTGCTAAAACAAAAGATGGTTTCTCTAGACAGGGCAATTAGTTCCTATCTGAAACTAGTCTTCTTTGTGAAGGGAGTAACATGGATATTAGCTCTGAATTCATCAAAATGATTGTGTATGTTATTCTGGGAGAATTTGGGCAGTCTTAACAATGTGCAGGAGGAATTTTTCATTCTGTTTTGACATTTGTCTGCTTCCAGGAGCCACTGAGTGATTTTGTACCATCATTATTGCTACTACCATAAATGTAAGCTCCTTTTGCTTTTACATCAGACTGCTTTCTCCATTATTCAGACCTATTTAAACCCCAAGGATGCTCAAGCATACCTACTGATATCTGAAAAACAGATAACACACTAGGCCGTTTTAAAATAAGCTACATAATTAGGAAAGTTACACAGATCCAAAGGTTTAACAAAGAGGAATTTGGGAAAGTGGGCAGAAAATTTCACTTTGTGAGCTTTCTGTTACTCAGATCCTTAAAAATAGTTATTTGTGATTTTAAGAAGAGTTTATTCTGCTTGAAGGGAATAATGTCACAATAATTTTCAACCTACAGCTAATCACTTTAAATTGCCATGAGGTGAGAGCTGTGATAGCTCACTTTCTCAGCACAAAGCTCATGGACTTCTAATGTGGTCAGAATGGATGTATGTTTATTGATCCATCATCAATGAGATATGGGTTCCCCCAAGAGACTGGCAGATCTCTAAAATTAAAATTAAATTTACAATATAAAATATAAAAAAAAAAGAGGATAGAAAGATTTTAAGAATGCATCTGAAAGTAATAAATAATGAACCTCGCAATAACATGACTATTACCATGAAGGTTTTATTGGAAAATTACGCTTTGCTGTTTCAAAGTACTATTTAGAGACACAAGAAGAATTCTTCTCACCTAATATTAAATGTCTACAGAGTAAATATCTGAAGTTCCTTATGTACTACATGGAGAGAGATGAGCACAGTTCAACTAGTCTATTGTAGATGTTTGCCTTAGGATGAAAGGATTCATGCCCTAGCAGCGTCTTTCTCTCCACTGACTAGTAAAGGAAGCCTGGGGGACTGGCTCACTTGCAGGCATCTTCCATTTAATGAGATTAATACCCCCCAGGGTGCCTATATTTCCCTAAACTCAAGAAAAAATTGAAAGGATGACAGATTTTTCTTTTTCCTTAAGTGAAAGAGCAGCCATGCTCTTTCAGCTACGGTGGTTTAACTGGGCAGAGGGATCCTCCAAGAAGCATAGGAAGGGCTTCGCTAGTTTACACCTCTCCCTTGTTATACTATATTGCAGGGAAAAAGCTCTCCTTGGGGAAAAAGGAGCATAGTCAAAGTACCCTTTTAACTAATCAGTTATCAGGTAGATGGGCTTCCCATAATGGTGGGATCCTGCTTTCTGGAGCTTGTGTTGAGAAGCTCCTTAGGATCACATTAACACTGGTAGCCCAAAGAGCAATAAGCAGCACAGCTTAACTGGTGACAACCAAAAAAAAAAGCTCCTATTTCCATTTTCCTCTTTAGATGTCAAACAAAAGGCACCTAGGGTATAGTATTAGATACAGCCAAGGCATTCTAGCAGGCGTACCTGGAGATAAACTTCCAGTGATTTTTCCCAGCGTAGGGGCCTGGATTCAGAGTTCTCGGGTATCATAAGGCTAGTGCAGTCTGTGAGGACCTGGTGAAGATGTCATCTGGAGGACAGGTGATCCAAAATGAGCACTTTCATATGATGATTTGAGTTGCAGCTTAAGGTGCAAAAATAATAACAATTGACCTTTTTTTGCATTGGCATTACATTTTGCTGGCTTTAAAACCAATCAATCAGTTATGTTTTATTGAGGTATGCTGGTAATTTTGCCAAGATCTAGTCAACAAGAAATTCCATCTTTCTACCCTCAAAGCTGGAACTCGCACTCTACCTGCTCCTTAAAAGACTTTGAAAATGTTAGAGCTCTCCTACTGCAATATAAGAGACATAAGAAGTCTCGGATCTTGAATCTGCCTTTCGAGCAGATCCATCTTCAAAAAAAAGCCTATTAAAAACTCCCAAACATGCATTTTATAGATGGACAGTCAGTCAAATAGATGGAAACCCAAAGAATGAACAGAAGAGTGAGGTTTGCCAAAAGGTTACACAGCTATTAGATGAAATTGTAATGTTACAGTAAATACTAGAAAAGCCAGAGGAGAAATTATGGTCTCTCATAGTAGTTTTAGAGGGAAAATGGTCACTGCTGAGTTCATAATTTGGCTAATTATGCAACTAGTCAATGTTTTATCACAATAGGGAGATGTCAGGAAATCACATACAACCTGGCTACAGCTCTAAAAAGCCAAGGGGTTGGGCCCAAACCTTTCAGTGCAGAACCACAATGATTTGCTCAGAGATCTTTCTCCACCAATAAAACAAAGCTACTAATGATGGTAACCATTAGCTTGCCAGACTTGTGTATCTCCATGAAGAAAAGTGGAGAAATGTGTATCTTGTTAACTCTGCTGACCATATGAGCACATATTTCCTTGTGCATTTAGAACACTCTTTCAACAATTCAAGTATTAGCAGGTTGCCAGAATATCAGAAAGGTCAGAACTGGCTTTAGGCAGAGTAAAATAAACAGTTTCTGGGTCAACTGGCTTCAGGGAGCAACAAAACATCCAAACCTAATAGTCTATATCACCAGAACTGTGCTGCTAAGTGTAAGCAGCCATGGCTAAGGGATGGCAGTAGTCCCTCCTAGGGACAGCAATGATTGCACTAATCCTCTCATCTCACTGAGCAGTAAATAGGCAGCAAATCTGCCTCTCCAGGGCTCTCTTCAGCCTGCTGTTGCATCTCTACACTTTTCCTTCACCTCTTCTTTTCCTTTGGTAAAAACCCTGATTCAACGTGTCCTGAGCTCCACAAAACTGGGGCAACAAAAGTTATCAACTTTTCCTATACTCAGAGGAGGTCCATAAGAACTATCAGAGAACCTTGACTGACTTTGCTTGGGAGTGGTGTGGTGAAGGGAGACAGGGTAGAAATAGAAATATTTTGAAACAAGGGGAAAAAATTATGATTTTATAGGGCATTTGTAACCGCCTGTCTGATCATTCAGCTGAAGTCTCAAAGCTCTGACACCTTGAATAGCCAAATATTTGACTCCACAGCCAGTGGAGTAAAAAATTAAATGAAATCTAAAATATGGCTTTTTCATTGTTTGCTTATTTATTTCATTATAATGAATATCTAAAAGACTTATTTAAATCAGTGTTTGAGAGTACCTGGAAGTTTACCTGAGTCTCTTCATCCAGAAAGTAGGAAACCACAAAGTTCAAATTCACATTGAAATTTCCCAAAGATCTCGAGCGTTCAGACTGATGATTTGATTCAGATTCCATGCATCATTGTTAACGTCACTGCTTGATTTTGCTGTGTGTGTTTTTTCTGTTTTATTTTTGAGAGCGACTGATCATTTAATTTGCTGCATACTGAATACATTTCATTGCATCTCAGCCACTGTTAACTATTATCAGACCTTCTATTTATTTTTTTAAAGATAACAAAATTATGCACTTCTACCTACTTTAGGGGGTAGTACACTGTAGTGCAGAGAGGATCAGGAATAATCCAATTGCCTGTTTTTAGAGGTATTTAGACAAAGAGTTAGTCTTTCTAATGAACAATTAATTCCTTATCACCTTCCATTTTCCCTCCCTGTTCTCTTACACACATGCACACACACATACACACACACACACACACACACACACACACATGCCCCCTTCCCCCCGAAAGACAGACAGTCAGAGTGTGTTTCAGGCCATGGCCAAAGGAAACCAGCTAGAGAAATGAATTCTAGAGATAAAGGAAAATGTTCTTCCTGTTAGGATTTAAATCTGATTTTCAGTTGCCAGATTCCAGTCAGAGATCTTTTCTATCACCCAAATTCTTATTCTTTTACATCATCCACATTCTTATTTTGTAGAGCAATGTCAGTTTCTACAGTCATGGTCATTAGCACACAAAAAAATAAGGGCTTTTGAGAAGGTTCCTGTGCGTCAGTAATAATCTCAGCAGGCCAAGTAATCACAGACCAAATTTTGTAGTGCCTACGGCCTTTGTATATAATTTTAAGAGAATATACTACAGTATTAAAATTCAGAAGTGACAATGATCTGATACTCCAGTGTGGTGAAAAAGAGTAGTAAAAACAGATATACAAATAGAAAAATAAATTTCTTTATTTCCAACAGTGCTGAACTGATGTCCAGAGCAATGAAGGAGTCATGACTGTCCCCAGTTCTAATTGCCTACTTGAAAGCTAAGAAAAGTCGCCAGTAACAAAGTTCTGAGCAGTGAAAAGTAATCAATCAGAGGAATGTCTAGGATAGCGGACGATGTAGGTGAATATAACCACCTATCTGAGGCTAAAGAGAGAATATCAGGGCATTAAAAATATGAGCCTATTCTCTGTACTACACCTTTTGCTGAATGAAGCAGAAAGCCTAGGAATTAAAACTAAAATCAATGTATTGAATATATGCATTCTGCCTGCTCATTATAGAACCTCTCCCTCATCTTAAATCTGAATGCTGATGATATTATTAAAGGATTTGGCTAATAAATAGAGGTCTGTTACAGCACAATGCTGAATTCCATTACATCTCCTTAGTTTCGTAGGAATGGGAAAAGACATCACTTCTATAGGACTGAACCACAAAGGCACAGGAAGCCTATTTTTAAATCCTTTAGTCTGTAGAAATGCAACAGTAACATCCAATCTGAAAAGAGAAGCTGAAGCCTGGCTGACCTACATTGGATTTAAGCAGTTCCAAAAGGCTACTCATCGAGGAGGTGAAGAGGCAAAAGCCAAACCATTTACTGTGAAAATAAGAATGATGAGCACATGAAAAAGATACCTGAGCATATTATTCTTTTAAAAGGAAAATAAAGCAAAATATAAACATTTAACATCAGAAGAGCAACAAAGATGATTCAGTAGAGCCTCAATAAAAGAAGATACCTAGGACTAAGGATGAACATTAAGCTAGATTACAGAGGCTCTTGGTCTCCTGAAAATCATCCTTGTATCTTAAATCATTCACCTTTACTTAAGTTAGGTAATAGTAGTGTTATCTTTAAAGCTAAGGGAGTTGGAAGGTAATTAAAAGTGAGTTCCATTAGGAGTATTGCGGACAATTAGGAATCTGTACATAAAAGGAAGTTTCTTTTCGAGAAAAACATCTTACTTCATAGTAAATGAAAACAGCAGCGTTATTCAAAGT
Source organism: Struthio camelus (assembly GCF_040807025.1). Classification (NCBI taxonomy): domain Eukaryota; kingdom Metazoa; phylum Chordata; class Aves; order Struthioniformes; family Struthionidae; genus Struthio; species Struthio camelus. The sequence goes on along the minus strand of NC_090942.1, from coordinate 113,715,532 downwards.
CCTAAGTTTTCTCTTAGGACTGTTTCAAGAGAACAACGGTAATACACATCCTGCACATCCTCTAAAACATGAGTTGCACATATGGATGTGTTTGAGGAAAATTTTGTTTTATATCACTTACACAAGCAAAACAGAGACAAGTAAATGAGCTTGAGTTTCTTCTGGAACCATAATACAGCATGACCTGCATATGTAAAGGACAACTATGGAATTACAGGAACATACTTATTTCTTTTCACCCTAGTCAACGCTATGAGTTATGTCTAGAATCTGATTCGGATCTCTCATAAATAAGGGTCTGTGTATATTTTTGACTCTTCCTTCATTATAAATCAGCATTAAATTTAATAGCTTTGGCAGACATTTAAGAGTTTGGTTTATATTATGATAGGACAAGATAGGTAGATAGATGTGATAGGATGAAAGGTAATGGGCACAAACTGAAACACAGGAAGCTCCATCTGAACATAAGGAAAACCTTCTTTACTGTGAGCACTGGAACAGGTTACTCAAAGAGGTTGTAGAGTCTCCATCCTTGGAAGTATTCAAAACCTGTCTGGACACGATCCTATGCAATGTGTTTTAGGTGACTCTGTTTTAGGAGTAGGAGGGTTAGACTAGAGGATCTCAAGAGGTCCCTTCCAACCTCAGCCTTTCTGTGATTCTGTGATACTGCCCCTTCTCTTCTCTCCTTTCTGTCCCTTTTCCAGAATAAAATAAGAAATACAACTTGAAATTTTTGATTGTTTATACAGAAGATGTAAGAACTGAATTCAGCTGAAGATAACATCTACTCAGGCTCACCATGTAGATCTTCTTGTTAGTATTTGTGTCCTGTTGATATTTGTGAGAAATTGTTATGGACACAGGATAAGCCAATGAGCAAGGAAATGTTTTGTTTCATTCTGGTGTCTATTTTCCAGAGAGTTCAAAAGTACTGCAGAAATGTGAAGCCTTAGCATTTTAAGAACAGGGAATGAAAGAAGACTCATCAGGACTTAAAGCTAGCTGAGGAAACACAGAGAAGAAAAAGCAAACAGAAAACCCTGAACCAAACCAAAAAGATATAAGAATGATGGAATCACATTATTGGCTGGAAGGGACCTCTGGAGGTCCCAACATCTGCTCAAAACAGGACTATCGCCAGTACTAGATCAGGTTATCCATGGCTTTGTCTAGCCAAGTCTTGAAAATCTAAGATGGAGATTTCACAGTCCCCTGGGGTAACCTTTCCACTGTGGCACTACCCTCCTGGTGAAGACAGATGATTTTCCCAATGTTCGTGTTGAACCTCCCAAGACTGAATTTGTGGGTGTTGCCCCTTGTTATATCTTCTGCCACTATCAGGAGGAGTTTAGCTCTGACATCTTTGTAACTACTCTTTAAGAAATTGTAGACTGCTATTAACCACCCCAAAGTCTCCTCTGTGCCACACCAAACAAGCATGGCTTCACTATCCTCCCAACCTCTATCCCATGTCCACCTTGAGAGCCTTTTTCTCTCCCTGTCCAATTCCTTGGTGTCCCTTTTGAACTGGGGCATCTAACATTGAACACTTTTTCAGGTTCAGCCTCACAGACACTGAGTAGAGGCAGGTACTAACCTTCCCTTCCCCTCCTGATGTTGTCCAGGACACGTTTTGCCTTATCTACTGTCAGAGCTCTCTGTCGGCTTGTGTTCAGTAGGTCACCAGCCATGACTCCGGGTCCTTTCCATCTGCTGCCACTCACCCAGTGTTTCCTAATTTGTGCTGAGGGGTAGATTTACACCTCCTCTGGCACAGAACTTTGAACTCTTCCTTGTCACACTGCAGGAGGTTCTTCTTGACCAAATCCCAGGTATCACAAGGTCCTTCAGAACTGAATTATTTATTTAATATTTATGCATTTCCTACCTTGCAAATCCCTGATCATTACCTTCCCTAACAGGGGAAGCAGATGTACAGCCAAGTAATGAGATCCTAGCAACACTGACCTTCAGAAACGTGTGGAAACCAAAAAGGGATTGCAAGGGACCTGAATAGGACAATCAAGATCTAATCTGGGACAGCCCTGAAGCTTAACCATATGAAGTCTTGATAGTGAATAGGCAACTAAAACTCCATTAGACCAGAAAAGTGTTTTAAAAACTGAGAAGCATGAAAATATACATAAATTCAGAGCAGAAAATCAACTTAAGCAATGGAAAAGCATTCATATATGTTTAGAGAATAGCTCAGTTGATTATAAGGTCAAATTTCAAGAGTGACATCTCAATTTTTTCTTTCATTAATAACGAATACTACAGGAAACTGTGAGCAATGCACCTACATACAAAGAAGTGCAGTTCTTCCTTTTTCCTTGCAATATTGACACACTTTCACCTGCGTATCGCTATGCAAAATATTTTTCTTTTCATGATTCACTGCTATAAAATGATTCTTATAATTTTTTGGATTATTCTATATTCCACTTTTCAGTTATTGATAAGCTATGTTTTGTCATAGGACTTCCTAGTCTTCTCTCATTATTATCTGTGTGATAGGCACACGTCTTTCATCATGGAGCAGATTTCTCATTGTGCTAGGTACTGTACAAAGAGAGAATAGAAGTCTGACAGTGTGTGGGAACTGGTTTCTTTTGTTACATAGTAATATTTCAGCTTCCTAATAGGAAGATTGACATTTTTCCAGGAAACAAGACAGAAAGCAAATAGATTTCCAGGAAAGCTCCAAAACTTACAAGAGTATGCATTCATGCAGTATTTATTTTCCATAATCAAAACGTAATCACTGTGAATGTTCTCAGAGAATGAATGAAAAGGCCACGAATTTGAAACGCTTGTAAGGAAATGGTCATGAATGCTTTTTGTTTTTATTTTTCATAATAACATCCCTCCTATTTTATTGACATCTACAGATTATTATTTTGCTTGTGCAGAGCTACTTTCGGAACGGGTATAATTCCACCAACTTCACTGGAGTTACACCATGCATGAAAACAGCCCACCCACTGACTTTACATTTTGAAAGCAAAGTTGTGCAATTGTAACAGGCAGCACATTATGTCTTTGTTAAATTTAAATACATTCTTCCACCAAAGAGCTCCCCAATTTTTTATTCACCTTGCTCCTTTCTTCACTTTTTACTACCACACTGCTCCCTATACATGATTGCATCCACATTTTATTAAGATTACTGCTACTGTTTAAGAAACCCCATATCTTGCTACATCATGTCATGCTTTAGTATTTCCTGTTTTAGTCTACTTGTAGTTCCTTTAATAGGTAAATATATACTTTCACATGCAACAAAATCAGACTGCTTTAAGGAATAAACTGATATATTGGCATCCAGAATGCTACCAAGCATCTTAACTCTGTGCCAGGCTGAGAGGAAATCTCAGGGCTGCCAGTTTCATTGGCTGAAGAGTAAGTCTGTAGCTAGCCAGGAAGAGATTGTCTGTCTGCTGGAAATGATTATTGTCATTATTTAGACTTGAAGTGATGCCTGCTGCTTGCTCTTCAAATATAGACAAGGTACAAGAAACACTGCCCCCAGAATAATACAATGTAAATATAACTTTAAAAATACAAGCTGTCACTGAGCTACAGAAATTTCTTAAGGGAGGGCAGGGAGGATGGAGGAGAAGAACACATTGCTTAAGTAAAGAAAATATCTGCCAAAGCACCTCTTGCAAAATACACATGCATGTACATGTATATCTGTATGTATACACACATATGCATTTAAAGGGTAAGGCTTGGCCTTTCTCGTTCATAGAGAATAGCATCCTGATCATACAGTGGGTTACGCGGTTGTACTTCATAACCACATGGAAACCCCTTGGAGGCCAAGGGAATCTGTAAGAAGGATGCCATATAGAGACAGTTGCAGTCTCAGGGATATACACTTAAAAGAGTTCTAGTAAGAGGGCAGCATTACTCAGTGTGGGTACAGATGTTGCTCATTGATTGAGACTATACCACAAGGAGGGACTCCTGCTTTTGATGATCACATGATAGCGCCAATTTGATATAAAAATATATTTAAGCAAATATATGAAACCCCCTTCCCCACATCCCCCCCTACCACAAAGCATAAAGGTTTTCGAGGCAGAAAGAGCAGCCCCAGGGACAGTCTGCAGGACAGGTACTGCAGGACATATTGGAGCAAACTTGGGCACATGGGTCCTTTGGGATCAAATGGGTGAACTCAGGCTATGTCTGAAGTGGTGCTCACAGGTTTGCAATGCTAAAGGCCAGTGAATCTGGTCTTGACAGCATTTTCTGAGGCATTTTTACTATCTAGTTCAATTATTGACACATACTACCCCTCCCTCCACCTTTATCTTCTTTTATCCTGAAATCCTGTACTAAATCCACATAGGGTCGCAAATCTCTTTCTGGGACTTCTTCTTTTATTTAGCCGCTGGATTCACTACTGTGCAATAGGAAACTAAAAAAAAAAACCCACAAATAAACAAATAAACCCCAAACTCCTTTCTCCTCCTGCCTACCCAAGCTGTAATATAAGGAAAAGATAGACATCTAACGTGTTTGAGGAGAAGGAATTTTGGTTTATGAACAGAAGACATGTTTCTGGCAACAAGGTGTTGTGTAAAATTAATAAATTACGAGGAATTATTCACTTGATTAGTTGCTTCTTCTTCATGCAGTTCAAACATTAAAAGATAACATATTCAGCCTACCAAACTCCTGATCTGAGAGAGCCTGAAGGGTAAAGGAAAAGCAAAGAAACAAGGATGTACAAACGGAAAAGGAAAGGACTTGGATGTCTGCTCTATAATGAAAATTCATACCACTGGAAGCCAATGTAATAATTTATCTCAGCTGATAGACTGGTTAACTCCTAATACATTGTGAATACACTAGGCAGTCTGGACTCTCTAAGATGAATGTTTTTCTGCATGCAAATTGCAAATGAAAGGGCTATTTTCCCTTGCATTAATCAAAAATAAATTATGGTTATAATATTACGTATCTCCTTATCTCTGACAGTTTCTTCGTGGTTAAATAAATTGCTGCAGTATTCAGCACAGCTTCTCAGTGTGCTGTGTGCATGAGACAGAAAGGGAGTCATTCATGTAGGAAAATATCTGGCAAAATTTCAGAGTGGCATCTCCTAATCAGTCTTGAACGTGGCTACAACGTGTTCCTGGAATTTTAAGTACAGTTAGATATATGTTGCTGTTTACTGTTAGAAAATTATTTCTTGTTTTGCAGTGCAGATTCCATTCATTGACCATGATCAAGCTTAGTGAGAAATTCTAAAGAGAAGTACAGTAACAGCTAGTTTTTTTAGAGTCTCTATATAAATCCTCAGCCTGAGCAATTTGTTACGATATGCAACCTTTAAAACACATGCAATACATAGAACAAGAACAAGTTACTACCTGATAGATTTGACATGACAGACAAGGTAAGATCAAATATAATCGTCCCTAACATTTTCTGAAATCTATTTGCATTTGACACTTACATAAGAGTACAAGAGACCTCCTTGGTCATAACATTCTGTCCCTGCTATCAATGTCAAACTTATCATACAATCCCTTTGACACTCATCTTCCCCGAGAGGCAAATTTTTTCACCTCACCTTTCTCCTACTGATGTGAATAAGTAAGTGTTCCTGCTAAACATCATCCAACTTGCTCTATGCAACTCAGGGTCTTCACACATTATCAGAGGCTGGAACCTTTGTTCTGAAGCCTCCTTCAGGCTTACTGTCTGGACTGCAAATATCAAAGGGAAATTGCCATTATGCTGAGGATGAGAGTTCCATGCCTTTCACTTTTGTGAGCTGTACCACACATTCAAAATGTGTTTTTATTGTGTGTGTGGCTTACAGGGAGAATGTCTTACTGTACTCCCTGGAGGAAAGCACAATGCGCATACAAGAGATTTTTGGGGAGGCACAAGAGCTGTAGTTGTATGTGGATTCAAGCAGAAAATTTGAAAGGAGGCTTTGTGATATTCCCTTTTTTTTCTCTGCAAAGACATGCACACTTGGTTAAAATCTGGCACTGATGCAAGGCGAGCACTAGTAGGGTAATGAAAGAAAGCAGTTCCATTTTGTTGCTTTCTTTTGGAAGACTGACAGCATGGTGACACCGAGACAACTGTTAGCTACTGACTGACTGCAGCTCCTCCTTCCCTGCCACTCTAAAATAAGCAGATTTAAAGCTTTATGTAAAACTTTTATGCTGAAAAAAGTGTAGGACATAATTGAAAATGACAGAAAAAAGCAGCATAAACTGGCAGCACATGGGTAACAGTGGATGATCTTTTTTCTTTTTTTAAATCTTGTAATCTTTTTTAAAACTTTATTTTTTTAGGTATAAAAACCATTTTTATCTTTTTTTCTGTTCTTCCTTTTATAAGAGGAAAATATATAGCGCAGTAGTGGATGAGTAAAAATATTTGATAGATGGCAAAATATAGTAGCAATTAGTTTAGAAAATGTCCAAACTGCACTTCTATCATGTTCATTTTTACAAGTTATCTTACATTTTTCTGGGGATTGTTGTATGTTTTGTCCAAATGATCCTTTTTTATTATTTACTCAAAATCTATACAATGATGCAGACATTAATACTCTGATAATTCTATTACCATAATGATTAGAGAAGTTACCTTCCACACAAAATAGCTACTTTTCTCCAACTGTACTTTTAGATAGCCACCTTATCTTGGTGAAAACAGGCAGACAGCTGATTGAGTAAAAAGGGAGAAATATGTTCTGTACCCAGGGTGAACATGTGCAGTGATTCTCATGCTTTTTCTTCCCCCCTCAAATCACAGCTATTTGTGATGTTCTCACACAGTTCGAGGCAAGCACCTTAATCCCTTCGTTTCACCTCTATGTATTGTTTTGTCATTCTCTTGAAAATAACAAGAATATTTATTAGTTCTGAACAGGTCTAATTCAGTAAAAAAAAACTTCTCTTACTTCTTTTACTGGACTTTCAATATTATAATGAACAGCTCAACACAAATCCTAATGAAGGATGGGACTGAGCTTTTATTTTGAGACTTGACAATGCTCGTGATAGGAAGGTGCTGGAAGTACAACTCAAATCTTAGCAGAATGTAAATGCAAGATTTAGGTACCATATTTACTAACCAGTGAATTGATCACAATGAATGTGATATCTGACTGCAAATGAGACATAGGCCAGGTGCTGGCTCCTATACGTTAGAAAATTCACTTTAACTCTGTTACATTATCTGTGTCATTGTCCTAAGTGTGAAATGGGTCTACCAGAGCTTATAAAATGTTTATTCTTCACTTCAGCAAAAATCACTTTTCCTATACCCACTCACAGAGCTCCAGTGTTTCAAAAGAATATGTGAAAAAACAATAAATTTGCTAAAACAATAAAAAGGGCTTCCAGAGAGATGAGTATGGGTAGGTCTGTGATGCAGAAAGACAGAAATGATATCAATAGCAAAAGTAATGACATGAATTGTCTGTGATTCAAATAAAATGTACTTATTTCAGTACATAAAGAAAAATACTCAGTAAAGAAAAGATGTGTATGCATAATATAAAAGGAAGGAAAGGATGGTCTTGTGGTCAATGTGCTGTAAAAGGAAGTCAAGACAACTGGACTCAACTGCTGTCTTTCCTACAGACTTCCTGCAGGTCTTCTAGCAAATCACGCGGGCTGTGTCAACTTTGCATTCTAGGGAGCAGCTCCATAGCCTGTATTAGTCGCGCTTGCACCTGCTCTGGGACCAGCTAGGAGAGCCTGTGGACGCTGACACAGTGGTAGGAAGGAGAGGGAGGACGCTGGCACCTTAGGCTGGATTCAGGTCCTGACAAGTTCTTGCCATGCTGCACTGAAGCAGGTAGACAAACCACCTTGGGTCAGCCCTAGCTCTGTCATATCCTCTTCACATTGCTTCATTCAGTATGACCAGGCGCTCGATTTCTCTTTGTCTCAGTGCCCCATTTGTAAAGCAAGACAAAATCACTACACTTTTATAAAGCACTGTAGAAGAAATAATGTGCACCAATAATTTCATTTACTAACAAAAAGACCCCAAACTTAGCTACCTGAATAAAATGTGGAATAAGGACAACCAAACCCTTCAAAATAGTTATATCAAGATGTGTCCTGAGCTTAAATTCAGTGCTATAAAATGAATAACTGAGTCTATAAAGAAATACTAGTACATGAGCATAATATGGATTTGTGAAAGCTTATTTCAAGGCAGTCCACTGGAACTGGGTTACAGGACAGTGTGTCCATTCCTAATTTTCCTAGGAGAAGAGGAAGAAATGATTTCTTTGGTTTATAAAACTAAATCCAATTGAGCTGATATCATGTCACTGAAGAGTTAAATCCATATATAAATTACGATGACAACTTATTGAAAAGAAAGAGGAAAAGGTCCCTATAAATGAGAATTTAATACTTTTGGCAGTGTATAGAGGAAATCAGTAAAGGACAGTATATTGCAGCGATATCATTGCTTACCACGGTACTGAGTCAAAAAATGGCTGGTAGCCACTAAAGTACTTTGATATTGTTTAGGTATGCGACTGTGTTAACATCCATATCGACAAATGCGAATACTTTTTATTGCATGTGATGGACAGGAAAGTTGTTTACCAGATTTGCAGTTCTGAGCACTTAAAAACTTCTTTGAATTTCATTTCAAACAATAACTGTAATTCTCCTTTCAGAATGCTTCAGAAATGTAGTATTTATCTGCAGCTGCTGAAATCAGAGAAAGTAGGTCTTTCCAGTTATTTTCATAACTAGTACAAAGGTATATTCCAATATACCCATACATACATCTCTGAAGAGTAGTATGTATAGCTTGTAATTTACTATTTCCAAATGCAAGTTTTCTCTATAAAATAGACACAATTGATTCATAGAAGGCTTTACTCATATTAGAAATATATAGATGCTTGACATGTTCATTTGGAGAAAGCTAAGAGGGCTCAAGAGGTTTAGAAACTGAAGTTGTTTATCTCTACTTCAAGGAAGGCTGTGAAACATTTTGTAATTGTGTCACCTTATTCACTACAGGACTGCAAAACAAATGCAACTTTCCAGTGTAAAATTTGGATTTTGATGATATATTCCACTACAAAATTGGAAGCCTCACATACCAAGAAAAAAATAATAATTTTTTGACTTATCTACTTGCAAATGATATCAATGTATCTTACCTAATTGGTTGGTGAAGCTGGGTGATCAAAAAATGATTTTTTTCTTTACATTACATTGGCCTGTTTTCTGGAAAGTGAATGGTCTTTATAGGTCCCCCAAGGCCCCATAAATATTTGAAAACATTTTAAAAATGATCATCTGGGTTTTTTTGACAACTATGTTGAGGTATACATTTCACAATGTATATATTCTCACAGCATCTTGCAATGGCTGGTTATTCATGCATTCCCTGGCTCATTCACACATGTAAAACTCTTGCTGTACATTTAGGTGTATTTATATTTATAGCACCTATACAGAATAGATACTATTTGCAGCATATAGGCAAAAGAAGCTATTTCAATATGAAGAGGTAACGCCCACTCAAGCCTGGATGCTTGCTCACAGTCGTTAGAATCTATGAAAATTGTTTTCTTGCACTTTCAATGGAATGAAAATGATTTCCACTATGTACAAAACAAAATAGATTTCATACAAATAAATTTCATGTCAGCTTTATAAAGAGGACCAGTACTGAAAAGAGCAAAATTAAAGAGGTGTCCTGTTTGGCTTCATTGAACATTTGGTGACAATATCCCATTAGAGAAAGTTAGCAGTACATATATTTGGGACCATCTCGTATTAAAATGGAACCCTCAGTTCTGTAGTGGTAGGATCTGGAAATATAAGAATAAGGAGCTCAGTAGTTAAGAGACTTTAAAGTAGTGCATTAAATAGGGACACTATATAATTTATTGCAAAGTTAATACCTTAGCTAGCTGTACCTCTGTGGAAAAAAAAAAAAAATAGAATTTTGTGATTCAATTGAGTGAAAGCAAACACTACGCCTCTATTTAGTGCCAAACGCCAAAGTTGAGAATTTGTCCAAAAGTTGTGGGATTGTACAGCCTTTAACAATGATGCTCCCTGTTTATTTTCTAATTTTTTAAAACCCCTCTCCTCCAATGCATGCATGACAAGGAGTTTACCAGCTCTGAAAGTGTTACCATGAATAAATGATTTCAGTTCTAACTAAATCAGGGAGGCTGCCCCCCTCTCCTTCCTTCCAATATAATCATATGAATGCTGCAGCTTCGTATATCATGACAAAAACTACCTGCAGCAGTAACAGTCTGAGGCATATTTGCAAAAATGGACAGCACTATATCAAGCAACTGTTCTGTTTACAATTGTAGAAATATTTGCACTAAAATGCAAACAGTGATACATTTCATGATTTTACTCTTTACAGTAAAGATCTGGGAGGAGAGAGAAAAGGTGAGATGACCTTAGAGTCAAGGAACTGAATTCAGATGATTGAGTTGAGTTCAGTTCTTACCTGTCCCTGAAATACCTTAGACACTCCTGAGAAAACTATTTGATCACCTCATTTCCAGATCTATTAAACAAGGTTAAAAGATTGCCTTTGTGCGTCTTGTCTATCTACCAACAAACTTCTTGAGGATGCGGTAGTATCCTGCTATAGTTATATTTAGCACATAGCTTTGTGGGAACCTAATTTCACTGAGGACCCTTCCACCATAAAAATATCATGAAATCTTTCGCAAATTACGTATCTATTGCACTTTGAAAGGCTGGGTGCCATTGTTTTCAGACTCTTATGTGTTATCTTCTACAGATACAGAGTTCAAACCTAAGCTTTTACCAACTAAGACTTAGAGAAACCCCTGTTCAACACCTGCACCTTAGCTGCCTGGTTGGCTCCTTGACAACAACTAGTGCTGTCCCAATTTCCACATGCAGCGTGTGGCACCTGAAAACTGTTAGGGCAGCCAGGTACACTCAGACCACACTCTGGCATGCTCTTTTTCCTAGTCATGAGGGGTTTAGGATGTTGAAGGAATTGCTAGAGTACTTCTACACTGTGCAAGAATCTCTTATAAGCACATCCTTCACAGCCAGGTTTCCACAGGTTTTAAGGAGACAGATATTTCTATTAGCATCATTTCAAAGCCTCAAAAGCAGACAAAAAGATAAGCTGAGGTGCTCTTCTATCAATAAGAATTGTTAATTTCTTCCTTTCTGAATAGTTTTCATATACATGCAAACATAATGGGCCAATAAGCAAATACACAGATCAAACAAATCTTCCTTGCCAGTGCCCGCCCTACTGTATCTCATCTGCACAGCAGAAGCCCTTGCCACCGTCCAGATGTCCCTTCTGCAGTGGCAATCCCCACCCTTCAGACAGAGAGCTTGCAGCAGCAAGTAGCGGTAGGAGAGCTAGGTAGGTAGGTTCATTAGCAATATAGGGCTTGGAGGAAGTAGAGAGGCCAGCTCTTCTTTTCTGGCTATCTTATCTCTAATGAGGGTTATGATGCACATCTGGTGAGAGCAGGGTCCTCAAAGGCTTTGGCTGTCAAAGCAGCTCAAAATAGCCTCGGAGTAAAGAAGCAATAGGCTGCTCTGCACAGCTAGGGAATTGTAATGCCTCTCAACTTTAAAAAAAGTCAGAGGCCATAATAAAGCAACTATTTACTTCTAAGCCTTTTTAAAGAGATGCTCTCCTGATGTGGCCTCCTTTGTTTATAGATAGCCACATAATCACTGCAGTAGAAATGCACCCCCCCGTTCAGTGATTTTTGATTGTTCATTTAGATTGTGCACCAAACCGACAAATAATGCTATTGCCTTGTGGTTGCAGATAGGGATTTAGAAAAAGGGGAAAAAAATAAAAGAAAGAAAAATATACTCTGGTATAACACTTCCTAAATGTATCTATAGCATTTATTATTTAATAGGTTGTTTCCCAGGCTGCTGAAAATGTGCTATATTGTCTACCTTGCCAGCAATTTCACATAAGACTAAGAGCCTGAATAAAAATTTGGCCTACCTGACCTAAACACCAAAAGAAAATTCTATCAGTAAAACTAATTTAACTACAAATTAAACAGTCATAAAATACTAAATACACTAAAAGTGAAGGTATTTGTCTACACTACAGGAAGTAAGGAGGCAGGAGATCCCGAAGTGCTGTAGGTACTCTGCACTTATAAGACCTTAATAACTAACTTTCGTTAGAAGAAGATTTAGCAGCTTCAGCTAGGTTAAGATGAGATGAAAAAAAACTCACCCTATTATTGAGCAGTAGTTACTTCAAATTTGTGGAGGAAGATAACAAGAGAATACCAAACAAGAAAAACCTGTGCATAATCCTGTAGGAAATGCTTACAGCTTCTGTCATTCTGCTAATTAACACTATCACATGTCCTTGTTTTTGTTGATCTGGGACGTGTATGCTTCATTCCGTTCCTAGATATCATGCAAATATATAGTCCCCCAAAAGCTTCTAATTGACATATACATACATAAAATATATATATATATTTGTGTGTATACATGACTGGAATGCATTTGATTGACACAGTACTATTTTTTCCCTCTTTCCCAGTATTTCTGTGCAAATGATGACAACCTAATCCCTTTTCACACAGCTCTGCTTCAATATTATGCCTGCTCTGGATGCAACAAATTTTGTTTGTTTCAGGCTGCGGTTGAGAAATGTAAGAAACAATGTGATATCAGGATGGTATATTTTGATATCTTCACTTTTTCTCATTTTAATATATCACAATAGTAAGGAGCCAATTCCCAATGTGCTTAGCTCAGGTCAGAACTCCTGTTAAAGCCAATTCACTTTTCACCTCAATAACTGGTAGGCTGTTGCAAATTCCATTTAGATTACTGGCACCTTAGACATGGTAAATTAGCTCAGTTACATATTTTTTGTATAAATAGCAATAACAATCAGAAAAGGCTTTGCTGAAAACAGCTATAATGAACAATTATAAAGCTTTACATATTTTAGGATTCATCACAGCCGAAGTAAGATATGCTAGTCTGAAAATGTAACAAATCTGGAAAGAAAGCACACTCTTCTACAACAACTATTTAACTATTTTTTATTCCTACTATGATGTCATAATTTTCTCCAGCCATTTGCCCCTCCCACACACCCAGACAAGAATTTTATTAACATAATAGCAAGGGGTCGTTCTTGAAATTTACAGCAAACGTATTTTTAACAAATCAAAGACGGCCATCATCAAGTGCACAACTGGGCCTCTGCTAAGCATATGCTCTGCTGGAGAAGCAAGATGTGCCATAGTGATATTCTTCATGATTAAATCTGTGCAATGCATTATCAAGGTGCAGAAGCCCTGATGGTCCTCTTTTTACCCAGAGAACATTTTTAGTTTCAAGTCTAACAACATATATAGAGGTACCATTTCTAGGCCTATATACCTGACAACCTAATTTATTCAGAATAAATCTGCTCTCTACTTTTGCTCGATAGGGAAACACGAAACAAGATTTTCACTCAAGTTCTGGAGTTATCTCCCATTATGTAAACAAAGCCACCTTAACTTCACTATTGTTTCCACCTCTTTCTTTCTGGCAAATATAGAACATAACTGGTCTGTGTGGTTTACAGAGGATTCCAGCACCACCACCTCTGAGGGCCTCGTTTTTTTTTCCCAAAGGGCCTGTGAACCATGCCAAAAAGCTTATGAGAAGGAAATATTTCTGAACTGGACTCTTTCCAGATGGCCCCAGTCCAGTGTCTGGAGCCATTTCAAGAACCAGCAGCTAAACTCCAACACAGGCCTCAGTTTGTCACCACTTTTAGTGATCCTTGCTACAGAAAATTAAAGTTGTAGTGGGAATTTTAAGAAATGCCTAACGATTCTATGCGTTATATTTTCTGCTTGAAGGGATAACAGATTATGACCAAATTGTTTGTCAAGCATTAAATAGCTGACCCTGTATAGTATTTGCAGTGCAGAGATAGGACTTACTAATGTGCACATTTCAGGTCCAAAAGAAAATCTGATCTGAAATGACAAAGCTTATATGCTGTAATATGACTAATCTGCTGTCTGAAACAGGTGAAGGACAGCCGGTGATTAGATACTACATCAAATGCTAAATCAAATACTGAATTATATATTGTGATGAACTGAAAATTGCTGCTACAACTTTATTGGACATATCCAGTTGTTAATTCACCTGAGTCAAACATGTTGCAGTAGTCAAAAGAAAAGATGAAGGCACGTAAATATATGCAAAGTATCCAGAACTCCTGAGAAGTCTTCAGCAGCAAGGGAGACAGCCTACTTATTAGTGAAGTCCACCTACTTTTGATTTCCAATATAGACAGGATTACTCAAGACCTAATGTTGAATCACTCAGCTTCAGGCATCACTGAGAGGTGCATCAAGGCTACAACATGTTCTAGTATGGGGATTATCCCATTATACTGTTCTGCAACCACTGAAGCAAAGGAACGTACAGCCTCTTTCATATCCCTGGAACAGTAAGAATGAGTTAACACGAGGGTTAAGTCTCTCCCGTCTTCCTAGAGTGAAGTGCAGAAAAGGTAGAACAAGCCTTTCGATGGCAGTCAGTCAGGAAGCTGAAACAGGCTTACTTTATATTACAGTGTTTGAAGAACAGTGCATAGGGTACCTATACAGTACCCTATAGGTACTTAACTTGCTTTGTCCAGAAAGGCTAGGAAGGCTTATAAATGCTTTCCATATATAGGTAATTCAAGGTATAGGTATGTAACACAGTATAGGTATGTAACACGGTAAACGAGAAGAAGAGACATTCAAGCTAATGGAGGATGCTGGAATAAAAAAGTCTTCTCAGATCAATTTAGCCTGGAAATTATAAGGTTCCTAACCTACAAAGTAGCAAGGCTTTGAGATAACCTTTCAAACAGAATAGTGAAAAGTAGAAAAATAACTACTTTTAACAGGTAGTTTCTGAAGGAAGTTATAGAGGCTCGGTGCCTATAAGATGTTATTTAATAACCCACATAGTTCCTCATGGGCCTGTGCTCCTAATCATTTCTTAGACAAAACAACAAAAGATCATTTAAAACCTATAGCATAGATAATGGGAAATCTCTCCTCATTCTGCCCAAGAGAATGTGAACTGAATCCTTCCTCCCTAATGTTTGAAAAGCTTAATGATGTAGGTGTCCTGTAAATAGAAATGCAGAGTAGACAAATTCTGATGTATTCAGGGCTTTGCTTCAGGGAATCATTCATACTAATAAATGCTTACTAGTATTATCAGAAGTTACTTGATCTCAGAAAAGCTGGTCTGGTAATTTTGTGAGAATGCATCTTGCAAAATGTTTATTACTCTCAATTTCAGTTCAGTTGAATATTTCTGTTGTTTTATCTTTCCTCTGAGCTAGGTCTGAGAACTGTACAAAATATGACTAGAAATAAAAACAATTTCTGAAATGTTATTCACGCTTCTTTCCAGGTTTAGTATGAATGAAATTTATAGGAATTTCTTTTTTTTTATTATTTTAAAGACTAATTTTTAAAATATTAGCAAATACATTTCCATAAAACATCTTTAAAAAACTCTGAATTCTGAATGGAACCAGTGCTACGTCTTCTTTTCACTGGAAAAAAATCTTTCTCACAAGTCAGTGATTCATTATGTAAAATATACTGTACTCTATAAGCATGGGCAGTAGTTTTGATGTATTGATTTGTGTATTTTACTGATTCTAGGGTATGGATACTGTGGAAGCAAGTACTAATTCAATATGTAGGGAGCTATTTCTCTGATTCTTACACTTTAACTCTGAAGACAACTTTTTAAATTCCAAGCAGCTACAATAACAATTGGAAACAATAACAATTGGAAAAACAATAACATGCCTTTAAAAATCTCATTTCAAAAAAGTTCAACATGAATGTTATGGCAGATAACAAGTATCCTTTCTTACAGACTTCTTACAGGCTAAAGGCTTCCTTACAGGCTACTTCACCCTGTGTTTGTTTCACTGCTGCTGCTGAGACAAACAGAAGCAGTTTTGCCAGTGATAATATCTGGAGCACACTCTCTTTCTTCTTTTGCAGCAGACCCAAAGACTTGGTCACTCAAAGAATGGCAAAACGTACATTTATTTATTGAGTTCTGTCTTGGAGAGATATGCTTCTTTGAAAGAGTATGTTAGAAAAAACATAGCTGTTATTATAACAGGATCCCTAGATTGTTGGCTAATTTTGGAAACGTAGTCAGGCTTTAAAAGTAAACAAATTTCTGGAGATATCACCCTTTAAAAGAATAAAATTAAATACATCTGGATCTAAGTTATAGGTTGAATATGTATTTTTATTTCATTCTGATTTTGACAGACTACAATATAATTTACATGATATAGAGTAATTGTCTAAGTCCTACTTAAATTTAAAAATCTGTATCTACAGAAAGATGAATTTTTAGAAGCCTAAATCTCAAAAGTCCCTAGAAATAGGTTCACGACTGGGATCTCAGACCTTCAGAAGAGAATTTGGGCGGGGGAAAGAAAAACTAAACTAAACAAAAACCCAAGCAAACTATTAAGCAAAGGACTCTACCTATTCCAGAAAAAGTAGTCATAAAGAGCATATGCTATGATAGCAGACCTGAGAAAGAATAACCAGCTTGACAAGAAAAATAACCTCTAGTGCAAGTCCCTGCTCTGAGCATCGGGTTGAATCAGATGACTTCCAGAGGTGCCTTCCAACTTGAGTTAAGCTGTAATTCCATGATTCATACCGTACTCAAAAGTCAGACCCCACAACAGCCCACCCTGAGCTGCCCACTCCTTGCCAATCCAGTGACATATGTAATGAACTGTATTACCTTGGGGTTAATACCAGGCCCAGCTGTGCTTACATAGCATTGAGTAAGAGGATAACAATATCACGAAATAGAAGTACTCGTAATAAGGTCAATGGAGAACACTCTAGCAGAAGATGAACAAGGCTCCACCTCATCATCATAAAATCAAGCAAGATAATTATTAAGTAGCACTAGCTGCACCAGTGCAGAAATCAACAGCATTAACACAGAAGGAAGGAAAAGGTACATGAATAAAACTTAGAGCTATGATGTTATCCTTACTGAGGGAATACGAGATTTAATACATTGGTAAATCAATTGGAAAAACAATATGTAGGAAGAAAACTGATACCACATATTTTTCAAAGCTTGTTGAAGTTTCTGGATGGTGTCCTTTGGAAAAACAAAGACAATGTATCTGTCATTTGGATAGTGTTTCACACAAGAGGCACGCCAAAGTAAAGTAAACAATATTTGGATAGATGAAACGTGGACTAGCCATTACATCTGCAAAGGAAAGTATAGACGAGTAACACAAGAGGCTCCAAACAGCTTCTGTAACAGCCATAGCTGGGCTACAACAAAACAAGAAAAAAGTAAACCACATACCTTGGGAAACATTAGAGATATGTTATAGTAACGTTGGGGTCATCAGCAATATGCCTAGAGCAACAAACAATGAAGGTATGTACATATTTTTGAAAATGGTGAACCAGGTATGGATGTTTATGTCTAATTTATCTGCCCAACCCAGCAATCCAAAATGGATACACGAAAACTCCTAAAGAACTTGAAGGACAGGCATAATTTAAATAGCTTCAGTCCTGATACGTGCTGATGGAAAGTGCAAATTAGGCTCTTCATACCAATTGCACTTATATCAGAATTTTAATTCAGCTCACACTTTGGTTCACGCTGCAGGAAGACTTAGAGGGCAGGAGCTACATCCCCTTCAGATGAAGCTGAACCAGAGGATTTCTTGCAGGAGCACACCTAACGCACTACAGCTGCTAGTGGCTTTTAGCCTGTGGGACCAGATTAGCTAGAAGAAAATTTTTCCCAAAACATGTATAATGTAGATGTTAGGTCCTCAGCTCACATACGGATCCACTCCTGTTGGTCTGCACTACCTGCTAGTGTAAACAATGCCACAGGTATTTCTGAAGAGGGTCCTGGCACAGCTCTTATTTGGCCATAGAAAGCTTATACATTATGGGCATTAATGAAAAACTAAATACCAGTATGCTCAAGTACAGTAGGAGTCTCTGTGCTCGTTTCAGTTCAAAAAATTGCTTTTTGATCAAATGCAGGTTATAACTTCCAGGCTTCCTGCTGCTTTTGAGACTTGGAGAAAATAAGAAAGGTAATTAACTTAGGGTGCTTTGGACAACGTTTTAAATTCCAATTCTCATTGTAAATGGCCTCTCTTGGTACTAAATGGGATTTTATTTCAAAAGACAAAAGAATATTTCTTAATATATTAATAAAAGTAAAGACATATGCATACAGAATTATTGTATGAATGTCTAACCCAAAGAATGGGGACATTTGACAGGTATATCAAATAATTAGCTGTTAAAGCTTGTTGCTTACACCAAAAAAAAAAAAAAAAGGAAGATCAGCAACCACTTTGGAAACACAGGAGTAGTTTACTCCTTGAAGCAAAACAGACATTTTATTTACATTGACAGACCCCTCTCCTACAACTTATCCTACACTTCTTTTGCTTAGTTCTCCAAAATAGGCTTAGTAGCCAACGCTATCACTAGATAATATCCATATCAAAACCATTTTCACTTGATATAGTGACATTTGACAGTAGGATGCAAACTGATGGACATGAATCTAATTATGCATGAAATACCGATCTAGATATATATTCACCATGACCTTCACTGAGTATAAAGGAGTAAACAGCGACTGTGTTCCCAGCTTAGCTGATCCACTTTAGTGAAACGGTTATGTGGACTTAAGTCAGGGAGTTAGGCTCACACACTGAGGCTTTTCACATTAATGAAGCACTTGCAAGTGCAACTTTGCTCTTTAGTAGATATGGCCTCGTATGACTAATATTTCTTTCCAGAATTTATTATTCTCACTGTTAAGTTCAATGTTCATTTTCACTTGATTTTGAAGTGAGTATTTTCTTGTTGAATTTTTAGACAGTGCATTAAACTTTCAGTGAAAGACACTAATTCTTACACCCACAGAAACATAATTTACTCCAGTGTTTTTAATCCAATCTGTACTTCATTGGCAAAGAAGGTCATTTACCAACGTTTTGGAGTCAGATAGGGTGAGAGGAGAGAACCTTTACCCCAGATGGAAATAATTCTACAACAAAAGAATAAAATCTGGTAGGATATTTTTGAGATCTCTTAAGTTCAGCAGCACGTCACTGGTACTGAGGCCAATTTTCCAGAGGACTGATTTAAATTGCAGAAAAGAGGAGGAAAGGCAGGCCAGACAATGTTCTAAGTTAATCCACAAGGTGCTGAAATCTAGAATCAAATGGGAATTTTATTTTATTCAATACATATTATATAATTAACACTCTTTACATGTTTGGCTCAGTTGTTAGTATTGGCTGATAATATATATACCTGTGGTTTTTAAAAGGAAAAACTTTCAGCATCGTAAAGGAGGGAAGTGAATGATACAAAATTCCATTACTTATTACAGTACTTACACTACTTTAGAGGATCTGTATTTATAACCCTAATGTTTATCTTTGGTATCGGAGGCTTCAGTCCACAACACTAAAAAGGTTCACAGATTTCATCGCAAAAACTACCAATGAAATAAGTAGATGATATCTCATATCAGCCCACATATCTTTCAAAATAGATTGTTATACTAGTCAGTGAACAAAAACAAAAGGCCTTTGAAATCCTGCCAGCAAGGATGGAATGAATTACTTCTGATATGCAAGGCTGCAGAGCTGGTAACTTGCTAAGTAATGAGTCTTGGAGACTATTCTCCTTTCAGAGTTCTTAAAAGAAGTTTCATGGCAAATTAATATCCAATTTAACGTCTGTTTCTTAGCAGAAGAAAGATGGTCTTGTGAATTAAAGCTGAGGAGTCCTAGACTCAGCTTTCCTCAGGAACTTTGGCCAAATAACTTAATCTTCCTCTACTCCATTCTTTGTCAGTAACACGGTAGATAAAAATATTTCCTTGGGCTGCCTTTATCATTCACCATGAAAAATCTTTTGGTGGAGGCTGGAGGTCTTATACGGCCACAGACAGCTCTTGCAACAACATGGTCCTGATCTCAGGTCATTTTGGCCCTATTATAAGACAAATAAAGAAAAGTAATCAGAGAACAGGGTGATGTGTCACATGCTCAGACAACCATATCGTATAGACGAAAGCTGACAGAAAGAAAGTCACTAAAATAAGATATGATTAATGATTTGGGATTTTTTTTCATAAAAACTCCCATGACTTTCATGAGTTTTATAAGTATTTGTTCCTGAGAATAAACACTGTGACAGGCAATCATCCTTAACTAGGACTCAGTGAACTTAGTTGAAGATATCAAAGCTAAAGCAAGTAAGCTAAATTTGTTATGTTTAAGAAGAGTTTTTGGCTCAGAAATCGTGTTTAATTTGAAAAATTTAAAGCCTAGATTGCTTCCTAGACATGAAGCCAAAATCTGAAAAGATGGTGATACTGAATAAAAGCAATTGGAACTTAAAATCACTTTTTAAAGTTGTCTTCCCCTAGAACAAGGTTTTTCACATACTGACTACGGTGTCAAGCTTCTCTTGTTCTTAAGAAGTACTTTTTATTTCTTTAAATTACACTTATAAAATGTCAAAACCAAATAGTTACTGGGTTAATGAAAAGATTAATCAACCAGTTTGAAATTTTTGAGCTTAAAAACTAAAATAAATATCCAAAAGCTTTAAACATGAAATATTAATGGGTCTTGAACATTTCTATGGTAAAATAGGTCTTTTTACTTCTTTTTATAGCAATTGCTTAGTTTTTGTATACTGGTAGCTAATACCAACTTTCTGCAAGTGAACCTTTCTAAAGGTTAAAATACTTAGTGGGTTGCAAATGGAATTTGTACACCTCCTGTGCATTACAAATTTAGGTTTCTTCAATCAACCTGCCAATCAACTTCTTTCACTGTAAATAAATTCACTGAACTCTGAAGTGAAGTTTTTTTCTGACACTGAAGTCAGAAAGAAACACTGAACAGGGAATTCTGTTAAAGATAATCATTCTTAACTCTCATTCCCTCCTGTATTCCTAGCAGTGCATACCAAATGGCATGAAAAGCAGAAATCCAGGAGCGCTGAACTAAAATGAGAGCAGAGGGGCACAAGGGCACATACAAAATGGAAAGACAAAGCAAGCTAAGTGAATGACTGTCTCACCTTAGGAATTTTCTTGTTCATGCAGTTTTTCAGAGCTGGTTCAAGCAGAAAATAGTTAAATTGAGCATAACCAGAAATGAATTAATGAGTTGTATACTTGTTACTGTTCAAGTCAGCATAACCTTTCCTCACTGAGGAATTTAAGTAATAGCTATAGTTTGATACATTTTTCAAGCAAAAATAATTTTGCTCTTGTAATGCAAAACTCATCTTCATGAACTAGTTTTTCAAATGAAAGGACTCTACATCTTAGAAAAGAAAAATAAAGCTGTAACTGGAGCCCAACAGGTACAAAAGATGCAAATATTTACTTGGCTGTTTAAATTATGTTATGCGAACTTTGATACTGCCAATGTGTGCATCAGCACATGAATTATGGCCAGGAGTGTCTTGTAGATATGGTTATAAAATTGTGTTAAATGTATATTGTTGAATAGACATGGAAACTGCATTTTTGAATTTGCAGTCAGGAGT
The DNA here is from genome assembly GCF_040807025.1 of Struthio camelus. Classification (NCBI taxonomy): domain Eukaryota; kingdom Metazoa; phylum Chordata; class Aves; order Struthioniformes; family Struthionidae; genus Struthio; species Struthio camelus. The sequence continues at coordinate 113,693,841 of NC_090942.1, read as the reverse complement.
ATTTGTGCACAAAAAAGTTTGGACCAGGTGTTCTCCAGAGGTTTCTTCCAATCAAAATTATTCTATAATTCTATGAAAATCAATTTTTATAGGTTATTCTTATCTAATTAGGGTGCAGATTCATGTCATGTGTCTCATATTAAAGCAAAATATCAAATACCTTAACTACTCACAAGCAAACTGTTAGCAGAGAATTCTCCAAAGTACCTTGTCCAGTGACCTATTCAAGAAATTAAAATATTTGTGGAAAAATTATAACAAATTGCAATCAGGACAAAATAAAAGCAAAAACAAACACATAAATCATCAGCAATAGGTTATATGACTACTTCTTGAAGAAACTGAGCAAACATAAGGTCCCAATAAGCATAAGAATCCAGTTCTTGTGTTTTTTTTTTTTTTTTAATTTCTGCATTTAGGTGGGATGCCAAATTATTTAGCTTCTTTACTTATATGTTTTACTGATTTATGGAAAGTTATGTGAAAAATAACGAAGTTTATTATAAAAGGATCAGCTTCTGCAGCTTTTAAACTGCTTGACTAGTATCTACTTATTTGGGTTGTCTCACTGAAGTAAGTCAAATTATTCTTCTCAGTACCACATTTGCGATGTGAGTGGAAGCTCTAGTAATAGATTTATTTCTCAAGACTTTTCTTTTGTATTTAAATCATATATTTCATCATGATTTGACTTTAACAGCAGTTTGTACACAGGAAAAGATTGGCATTGGATAGCAATAAACAGCAGCTTAATCAACATCTTACAAGTGATGTTTGCAATGTCAATATCTTCTTTTATCTCTTCTCTTTGCGAAGTATACAGAAAAATAGTAGTGAGACCAGAGAGAATAAGACCATGAAAGACATAGTGAGCACAGTATGTGTTTAAAGAAGTCTTTCATACATATAGTTAAAACTGTTGGCTAAAATGTAATGAGAGCTATATTCCGTTATAGCAGTGACATACCAGCCAACAACAATTTAACAAGTACAATCCACACTTCTCCTCCCTTAGAAAGACTGTAACCTACAGAAAATAAAACGTGTATAGAGAAGCTAGATCAAAGGCACAAAGTCCAGAACCAGCTTTAGAGTGTTCCACTCCCCAAAAGGTTGAAGAAGATGGAGGGTCCAACCCTTCAGTTCCTCCTGATCTGAAACAAGAAAGGGGCACCATTGCAAAACTCAGGCTGGCTTCTGAACTCACAAGAGTTCAGAAGCGTTTGCACTTCGAATTTTCTCTGCCATATGGAAACTGTTGCTCTCTACAGAGTGATAAAGGCTGGCTTTTATGCAGATTCCTTTCCATTTCAAAACACTTTACATAAATGGTTAATCCCTAATACTCTGCATGAACACTTGTTCAAACTAATATTTCCCATGGCATTTATGCAAATGGCTAAGTGCCTATAAGTATCACAGTGTATTTGAATGAAGTCTAAATAAAAGATATGATATTGATAAAGATATGATATGATATTAAGATGATAAGATGGGAAATCAGCTAATGGGAGGAATATATAGATTACAGAGATGACGAAAATTCAGGACAGGATTAAAACAAAAAGTCAGGTGTAATTAGTCTGCTCAGACATGATCTACATTTTTAAAATCTAAAAACTTCTGCATATATTCTTGAATAAAGCAATATAGACACATAAGTGCAAAGAGAACCTCTATGAAATGGACCCCTGCATTACCGTGCCTTGCAGGACGGTAAGTGGTAACTCCAAAGTTGGCAAAGACTGGAAGCTGGTGTCTCCTCGTACAAGGAGGAAGGTTCCTGCTCGTCCTGCAGGCTTGCAGCTGATGAGCAGGTTCATTGCCCTCAAAGCTGAGGAGGAGTTGGTCTGGGTCTCAAGTGAAGCAACTGGGCCAACAGACCCCACACCACGCAGGAACACCCGGAGGAAGCAGTGAGTGATAGTGGCGTGCGACTCCCTGCTGCAGGGGACAGAGGCACCATCTGCCGACCTGACCTGCTGTCTAGAGAGGTTTGCTGCTTGCCGGGGACTCAGATCTGGGATGCTGTGCAGAGACTGGCAAAGTTTGTCCACCCTTCTGGCTCTCATCCCCTGCTGCTCTTCCATGGGGGCACCAATGGTGCTTCCAAGGGCAACTTGGAAAGCATCAAAAGTGACTACAGAGCTCTGGAGGAGATCCACCTCACTGAGCAGGGCACAGCACAGCAGGGTATCTCTGCTGACAGGGCAACCTGGTAAGGAGGGCACCAGATTAGGAAAGACAGGGGAAGGGGAGAGTTATAGGGACCAAACATTCAACAGAACAGGGCTTAAGTGAGGGTACCTCAAGCGTTTCCATGCAGTCAAGGAAGTGCCTACAGGACAAGCCTCTGGGGAAACCTCTTGCACTCCTGCCAGGAAATCAGCAGGTCTGGATGCCTCCCTGAAGTGCCGGTACACAAACGCACGCAATATGGGGGATAAACAGGAGGAATCAGAGATCCGTGTGCAGTTGCAGGGCTATAATCTCATCACAGTTACAGAGATGTGGTGGGGTTGTAGGGGTTTATTGATCAGTTACATTACCTGTGATTTCAAGATCCTGTTTTGCAGATCTTAATTTCTGGGTTAAACAAAACAAAAAGCTGACTTTTTGCTTTTTGTTTTTTATTTTTTAATTTAAGCAATGTTAGATCACAGACATATCTTGTTTCAAATTCACCATAACTGGTCTCTTTTTAGCCCAAAATTAATCACAGTAATTGAGATTCATTCCAAATAATGATTTTTATAGTTTATCCTGCCATAGCATTGTATCATGTATGTTTAACAAAACAGTCAAGTACATATATTAAGGATGAAGTACATTAGGTACAGTCATACCACTCAGCCATATATCCCTATAACTGTAAAGAGACAATTACAGCACAGCAGACTTAAAGGAGGTTGTTTCCCAAACCAAAACAAAGGATAAGTTTAAAACAGATGCAGAAACTTTGAGGCCAGTACTTCTCTGTGCAAAATCAATTTTAACTGAGTTAAGTTCCAGTACTTTGAATTGTATTAGTCTAAATTTGCCTAATGTGACAATGAAGCACTTCATTGAAAGATGCACAATCATTACTTCTTGGAAAACTGTTTTATGGATTTACTTCACAGAATTTTTACATCATTTGTATCACGGTGCTCTCTAGAGGTTCAGTAATGGATCAGGAACCAGTTGCCTCAAGTAAAGTGGGACTACAGGGCAAGGAATTGTAGTCCCATGAAATATTAGCACAATAAATCTTATCCCCTGAAACTTTAAATAATAGCAGACTTGTTCTTATATACTTTCCCAAGAAACAAGCAAGAACGAACCTGGCTGAATCACTCAGTCCCATGATAGACAGATGAGTAGGAGCCAAGGCAGCATTTTCAAAATAATTAATATATTCTACTGAAGAAGAGATTGAAAGAATATAGATAGATGTCGTATTTGTTTTTTCATACTTACAGTTGTGTACAATAGAATCTATAGCTGCTACCACTGGAAACAAATCTTGCAATAGGAAGAAAGTATAATGGCTGTTGAGGTACTTGCAGATGGTCTGAATCAATTTCTCTGAGGTAGTAGTTTCACATTCATTTCACTGGGTGCTGAGATGGGAAAGAGCTTTTATTTGGGACATAGAAAACAAATATTAAATCAAGTGAGACTTTAACAGCTGGTAAACTTCTGAATAACAATATTCATGAAATATTTTTAATTTAATTTTTCATGAAGAAAAAATTTAGATTTGAATGTTCAGAGAGGAAAAAAGAGGGAAAGAGATCTCAATTTTAATAAAAATCATCAACATACTAAAGCATGTATTTCAAGCCATGAAAAATGGAAACAGTCCTTTCTCCTCCATTTGTCAATTTTTTCTTTAAAATGTGCAAGTCTATCACTTGTTTCTATTGTAATTATTTGCCACTGAACAGAGAATTGATCTAATTACATAAGGTGCACCAATTACTGGAGCAGAAATACCCAAAACTTTATCTTATAAGCAATTTCAATTTAATAAAATGGTTTACCTGTAAGTTTTTTGCGTTAAAATTTGAATTTTTTTGCTTAACACTGAATATAGAAAATATTCTTTTACAAACTTGAAGAGTGAGTTGGAAGTGCCTTCATATACCTTCTGGACACTGCATTTCTGAGATCTGAGGATTCAATTTCCTGTATGGACTGAAGTCCCTAGCTGAATTCCAACTTCTATGAAACATCTTCCTTTTGAACTCTTGCTAAGCGACAATGAGAGGCCCAGCTTTGCAACACAGCTGTATTTGCCGCATATCCAAGGTAGATATTGGGAGTTCATTGGGAACTTAAGCAACCTTGTTGAATTTGCAAGTACGTATATGTATTTCTGAGATATATTTTATCTAAATTTAAAAAAAAAAAAATAAAGGTGTGTGCATAAGCATTGCTCCCCAAAAGTTACCTGAATTTACCCATGGCGGACCTTTAATAACTTCACTTGAACGATGAATAACTTCTATACAGCTACCTACTTAGGTTAGAAAGATTGCTTTGTGCACTTACGAAGTGTTCTTAGGCTATTTTCCTAACTCGATGACTGGAAACTTTTTGAAAGGGAAATTCAGACTTTCAAGGATATATTTGCAGTCACTTTTGCAACAAATTCTGAAATGATACTTTAGCAATCTTACCTAACACAAGGACGATATTCTTCTTTTACTGGACCCTTTGCCCAGAGCTTTTCAACAGTCAGACGCCCCATTCTAAAGATGAAATTAACAACCGTGGAGTTTTAGAGGTCATGGATATACACAAGCCCTTCTCACCATCCTTGAAACACATCTTGTTTCTCAAAGCTGCATTTACTACCTAGCAATTGACCTTGTCTGGCTAGACATTTTTCCCTTTCTCCCCTTTCTAGTATTGATTAATGCATGACCTTTGTTTTAATTGTCTATGGATATCTTCAGAATACACAGAAAATGTAATATAAGCAGTAAGAGAGTAAATATACACATTTAATCCTGTATCAAATCCCCTTGCTGGAATGTAAAAAATGAATATGAAAATCTATATTAGTTAAGATCCTCAGCTGCTGTAAATTTGTGTAGCTCTATAAAAGTGAATTAGCTGTAAAAACATATCCCCACTGAGAATCTGGTACAATCTCTTTTAAACAAAGAAACAAATTATTTTAGATAGATAGAACTGCTGTGATGCATCTTTATCACAAAATTTGTGTCAAGAGCATGTTTCAGCTTGTATCCTGAATCATATTTCACATGCTTGGCTTCTTAAATGGGTTGAGACAATCTCATCAGAGCCCCTCTTGTTCTAGGAAAAGCATACAAAAATAAAAAAACTCACCTTAAGATGAGTGTCCTATAAGATGAATAAAGGATAAAGAAAATACGAGAGGGTGTGTCAGTAAGAGGCTGGTTAAATTTGCTCCTTTTGTGGTGTTCCTAAGTGTATTTGACCTTCTCCTCTTATTTTCGGGATGCTTCTCTCACTCCAAGTTCTCTGTTCAAATTGGCTTAGGTGATTCCCAGAAAAGAAAGGTATACGCTTTGGCCATGAAGAGTCTTTGTGTGATGTTGGTATTCAATGCCTCATACAAGGACAAGAAGGTGATCAGGAGTAGTCAGTATGGATTCACCAAAGGGAAATCATGCTTGACCAATCTGATGATAGCCTTCTGTGATGGAATGACTGACTGGGTAGAGGAGGGTGGAGCAGTGGACATTGTCTCCCTGGACTTCTGCAAGGCTTTGGACACTGTCTCCCATCACATCCTCCTAGGTAAACTCAGGAAGTGTGGGCTAGATGAGTGGACAGTGAGGTGGAATGAGAACTGGCTGGATGGCCGAGCTCAGAGGGTTGTGGTCAGTGATGCAGAGCCTAGTCAGAGGCCTGTAGCTAGCGGTGTCCCCCAGGGGTCAGTCCTGGGTCCAGTCTTGTTCAACGATGACCTGGAGGAAGGCACAGAGTGTACTCTCAGCAAGTTTGCTGATGATACTAAACTGGGGGGAGTGGCTGACACACCAGAAGGCTGTGCTACCCTTCAGAGGGCCTGGACAGGCTGGAGAGCTGGGCGGAGAGGAACCTCCTGAAGTTCAACACAGGCAAGTGCAGGGTCCTGCACCTAGGGAGGAATAACCCCATGCCCCAGGACAGGCTGGGGGCTGACCTGCTGGAAAGCAGCTCTGCAGAGAAGGACCTGGGAGTGCTGGTGGACAACAAGTTAAGCATGAGCCAGCAATGTGCTCTTGTGGCCAAGAAGGCCAATGGTATCCTGGGGTGCATGAGGCAGAGTGTTGCCAGCAGGTGGAGGGAGGTGATCCTCCTCCTCTCCTCAGCCCTGGGGAGGCCTCACCTGGAGTACTGTGTCCAGTTCTGGGCTCCCCAGGACAAGAGAGACATGGCACTACTGGAGAGAGTCCGGTGAAGGGCTACCAAGATGATGAGGGGACTGGAGCATCTCTCCTCTGAAGAAAGACTGCAAGAGCTGGGCCTGTTCAGCCTGGAGAAGAGAAGACTGAGAGGCGATCTCATCAATGGGTACAAGTATCTGAAGGGAGGGTGTCAAGGGGATGGGGCCAGCCTCTTCTCCGTGGTGCCTAGCGACAGGACAAGAGGCAACGGGCACAAACTGAAACCCAGGAAGTTCCGTCAGAACATGCGGAAAAAGTTCTTTCCTGTGAGGGTGACAGGGCACTGGGACAGCTTGCCCAGAGAGGTGGTGGAGTCTCCTTCGCTGGAGATATTCAAAACCCGCCTGGACGCGGTCCTGGGAAATATGCTCTAGAGGGCCCCGCTTGAGCAGGGAGGTTGGACTAGATGATCTCCAGAGGTCCCTTCCAACCTTGGCTATTCTGTGATTCTGTGATAATCTTGTAGGTACTTATTATAAAGAGATCAATCTTACCTTATCAAGTGAAAAATCAAGTGGACATATCAAAATGTTCTAATAATACAGATATTTATGCCTCTATTTTGTTACAATTACAGTATTCCCTGTTCACAGGTCGCCTTATATCCATGAACTCCTATACTGGACAAAGAGAAATATTGTTATATTTCAGGGTTCATACCAGAGAATTAGAGAATGAGTGAACAACAGCTTTTTGCAGGGTAACTTCTATTTGGATATGACAGCAAGTTAAGCTATTTTCTAAAAAGTTTTCCTCATGATAACTTATAAAAGAGTATTTATTTTGCAATTTGCAATCATTTTTTAGTTCTTTCTGGATTTGGTACACTTTATTGCTGAATATTGTCCATATGTATGAAATTCTGATATAACTGACCTATGAAAAATAGAGTCCATTGAAGAGTGCTCTGGTACCTCGAATCACATGCATTTTTTCATTGCAGCTTCACACACATTTATGTTGCTGTAAGGATAAGGTGCTCATACATACTTGTAACACAAAAGAGTGAAATAGAATAACTTTGGGGGGGAGGGGAATTCAGTGATTACAACCTGATGATTTCCAGGCTAAAGCATGATTTTAAATGTAAGTTCCAAAAACTGGGTATTTGGCATTTTAGATAAAAGGAAGTTTGGATGATCTGAAAATGAACAGGTTTAATTATACCATAATCTAGCAATTCTATCTTCTGTTTCACACCTGGCCCTGTTACAAATATTCCAGATAGTCATGCCTTATTCTATTTTTTTATCATTTAACTGCTTTATATAGTTCTGATTCACTCTGCCACAAACTGCAGTGTCAGCACAGCCCTGAATGTGCATTGAATTTTCTGATGCATTTTGTAAGTAAAAGGTTTTAAGTAGTATGTTGCAATTTTTTGTTCAGCTTGGAGTGATGCAAACCATGATTCTGAAAAGGATGATTTATATCACTGCCCTACATTTTTAAAGAGGATATGATATTATGACAAACACATTTCTGATATTACAAATAAAATAAAAACACATTTACATTGTCATGGCATTTTATTAGGAAAATGTGAAAACAACTGTTTTATGATGCTCAGTTTGTGGGCTAGTACATTAAAGAGTTATTGCAACTCAGAAGAGTGTGCATTCTCATTCTATAGGCCAATGTTGCTAAAAACACTACTGGGAGCACTTTCCAAAGCTGATGGTATCCCTGTTACAGTCACTCATCAGTAAGTATTCTGATAGTAATCTCCCTTTTGCAGCTAGTGGTTCCTTTGCATTACAGAGTTTCACCTTCCAGCAGACTCAGCTCCCCAGTGAGTGCCAAAGCAGCTCCACCAATTTAAGATCAAGAGTCTAAGGGATTTATACATCGGCTGTGGTAGACAAGGCAGCTGCACGGCCATGTGGAACTTTATGAGCACAGGGTTTGGAATACAATTTGTTTAATGGCCCATTGCTGACTTCTGCTCATGGAAGGAACTTAGCTGATAATTTCTAAATCAAAGAACTGTATGTGAGCCTGGTCCAAAGCTTGCCCTGAAAAGCTGCTTGAGACTCATCACTTTTATACACAAAGCCACCTACATGTCTAGACAAACCTTAGGGCCTCGACAGGATATTCAGGAAAGGTAGGTTAAGTCAGTGACTCTGTTGACTTTCTTTAATAGGAGCAGACTTGGGTTAAACGCTGGCTGCTCTTGAAAGACGCAGCACTAAGTTCTGAAATCTTAAGCAAGAGTTTCCAAAGAAGGAAAAAGTCGCCACCTGAACTCTATGCGTCAAATAAAAGTGAATTATAACTGCACTCATATGATAATTTTGACCTAATAGGTCTTTGGGCTACATTTTATAGTTCTTTAATTTGTAATAAGTATACTAAGAAAAAAAATTTCCCTGCTCACTAGCTACAATAGGAAGAGAGTTATTTGAATAGCTTGTGGTTTTTGAATTCTATTTCCATGGTTCCAGACAGCTATCATAATTTTTTAGAGACATCAGTAAGGGTGATATCTACAAGTCACATCTTTGTGTCTCTTTCAACCGTTTAACCCATTTAAGAATACCCAACCTTCATCCAGTTGGCTTTTTTTAATGACAGAGTGAGAGACACCTATACTGAATTCTCAAGCAGTAGTTAATCTACAGCTTTATCAGATCCCTGAAAGCGTGTGGGATAAAAGAAACCAACAACTGCGACTGAGCACAAGGCTTTATAATGCACTCAACACGGCTCATACTTATTGGGCCACCTATGTGACTTGAGTCTTTCCCAAATATATTAGTGCAAAATCCACTAGGCATCCATTCAGACTAGCTTGTAGAAACTCTAGGATCTTTTGCCGGATCCTACAAACCTGTAGATAACCTAGCTGTCCTTTTTTGATGCATAGGTAAATTCTTATGCTTTCTGCATTGTTTTTCCTGTCATTTAAAAAAACATATTTATATTAAGAGGAGAAGGGAAGACAGGAGTGTTCTCTCTTGGTAACTCCTGATTGAACGATTTATTTCATTCCTTTCAGTTATTCCTGTTAATTTAAGGAATGAAAAGGGGATTAAGGAATTAAATGCTATGTATTTTTTTCTATGTTGTCTGTGACAGCTTAGGCAGCCCACAGACTAAAAAGACCTTAGCAGAAAGGAAAGGGGAAGGTAAGTGACTGTACGCATGGCTTCTAATCTGATGAAAAACAATTACCAACTCTCTGAAATTACACTACATAGCATTAAAGTGGATGTTAATAGGAAGCGGATGACAAGAGTATGCAGGTAGGTAGATTTCTGTCTAATATCTTTGGTTAAGCTGTCACACTGCCAGCATTTTCTAATAATTCCACTGGAAGACACAGGACAGTGATCTTTCAAGTGAACATAATATTTCACATTTTAAGGTTTCACAATTGTATTAAAAATACTTTATCCTTTAACACTACAAATCTTAAACTTATAATAAGCTACATAATTTCTGGATGGAGCAGCAATCCTCAAGCTTTGCTCAGAGTGAGCTAGGTAAATAACAACTTACAGACTTGCACATCAGGCGTGCTAGGAAAGATGGTATAACCAACCGAAAAGGCATAGAGGTCAACAGTGATGCTTTTTAATTTTGAATTGAAAAGCAGTCCCTTACCTCATCTGTCATGTTTGAAGATGTTATTACCATCTATACAGTTGGTTCGTTGCTGTCATGAAAGCAAAGTCAGATACTAGCTAATAATACTTAGCCTTTAGCATATATAATGCAGGCTTTACCACACTGTTTCACAGAGTTTATTGAATCTTAAAAGTAATACTATCTTGTTGGTCAATTCTTCCCCAGATTATGACTTTTTCTGGATATGATTCACTCTGTGCTTAAAATGAAACTACAGCAAGTAGGAAAAGTTATTTTATAAATACTTTAGCAGCTGAAAATGAGGATCTGTTACCAGCCAAATCTCAAAATACCACAAGTGACACAAAAATCTGTGATTGTCTTTCATCTCATGCTCTCAAAAGATACAAAGAGTAAATTGAAAATTTGTTTAGGTAGGGATCACATCCTTTTCACTGATTGATTATAAAGACTTCTCCAAAATTATAAGAGATGATTACATGTGTTTTGCTTTCAGGCTCTATATTGGGAAGAGAGGCAAATATGAGCTGTTAAAGGTAGAGGTAGCGGCTCTGTAGTGGAGTGGGAAATGAAAGAGATATACATATGCACTAACAAATTTAGGTACAGTGGTTCTGGAAAGGCAGGAGGCAGGGACATGAACACAGCCTTTCCCACATCTTGTGACCTTGGGCATTCCTGCCACTCAAGACAGTACTAAGGGGGAAAATTCTGTCCCCTGCCATGTTAAATGGTTGAATTATGAGTACAAACAATGGTTGCACAAGTGAAATTATGAATTTATAGTAACTGAAGTTCCAATTTTATATGACCTAATTTAGTTTTCAGTCAGTAAATCAAAATAACTTGCATTTTCTTTGAATGGACCTTCAGAAAGACAATCAGATTAAGTTTGTAGTAAAATATCTTCCCCTCCCGGAAGCCTCAGTCAGTCAAAAAATGTTCACTGAATTGTCAGTTTCATATCTACTGTGGATTTTTTCCACATGCATAAAAGACCAAATTGAAAGCAAACAAGCTTCCTTTCACTCTGTAAAGAAGGTAGTCATAGGAGGGATTTTCTTCACTTTTTCTCAAGACCTAATTGAGAAAATCGAAGAATTTAAATGATAAAAGAAAAATTTCCTTTCACGAATTAAGTGATATTTAGGGGAAAGTTATTTGAAACTTTGGAATTGTATTAGTTTTGTGTATAGTATCCTGAATTGGTCAAAGAATGGCCAAGGAATTGTTTCTTTTTTGTAGGTGATACATTCATATGTATGTAAGTGTACAAACAAGATCACTTATAAGGCTTTAGATCCTCTAATATCAGAAAGTTCCAATTTAAAGATTTTTCTCAAACTGATCAAAACATCATAGTTACCAATAAAGCATCTACTGCAGCCAAATTAAGTGTAATATTACTGGAAACTACAGCTATGAAGAATTCATTTAGATACTTGTGCACATAGCCTAGCAATGGACTGCTATTATTTGTGTAGCACCTGGTCATCTGTGGTTTGGAAAGGTTCATCCACTAGTCACTGAACACAGGTAACATGAATAATTTATATTTTTTATGGAAGAGGAAGAAATAGCTTATTCCATATTTAAAAAATCATGCTGGACAAAGGAGTCTTTGAAAATTTAATTTGGTTTATTACACGTACCACAAATTTAAAGCTAAATTGCTATTCACATACAAAAGCATAAATTTGACTGAATTCCTAAAAGCACCTTGAGTCTCTGCAGACTAATTCTGAGCAAGTTATCTTTCATATAATTCAGCCCATCAGGCAGAAGGTGTGACTTCACTTGGAAACATTTCCTGAAAAAAGTAATAATTGTCACAGAACAAATGTAATAAAGTGCATTAGGAAAAAGTTAGTTCTTTGCTAATGTAATTTAAAAATAATTTATAACATATTGGATTGTGTTAAGGCTAAAGGCCCCAAATTTGCTCTTAAATACAGAAGTGCAGCTCCCATTGACTTCACTGGGATCTGTGCCTGTTTATCTGAAGGATGAACTGGGCCACAAGGAACTGTGCCAGAAGTAGTAATCCAAACATAGCAGTGAGATGAAAAAGAGAGATAATTAGACAAGAAACATAATTTGAAAATTCTAAGTACTAGGTAAAACTATTTTTCCTTCTGTAAGAAACTAGAGGTAATGAGATTGAAGTCTCATTGGAAGGGACCTCTTGAGATCATCTAGTCCAACCTCCCTGCTCAAGCGGGGCCCTCTAGAGCATATTTCCCAGGATCGCGTCCAGTCTTCAGTGAAGGAGACTCCACTACCTCTCTGGACAACCTGCTCCAGTGCTCTGTCACCCTCACAGTGAAGAAGTTTTTCCTCCTGTTCAGATGGAACTTCCTGTGTTTCAGTTTGTACCCGTTGCCTTTTGTCTTTTTGTTTGGTCTTATGAAGTCCAGGGTTGTGATCGTACTATTTGCCCTGCTCCCTCCTCACAGGATCCTGAACTCTACCACCTCATGGGCACTGCCGCCAAGGTAGCCCCCAACCTTCACATCCCCAACCAGCTGTTCCTTCTTTGTAAGTGTGAGCTCCAGCAGAGCGCCTCTCCTTGTTGGCTCCTCTATCACCTGTGTCAGGAAGCTGCCAATGATGCTCACCAGAAACCTCCTGGATTGCTTGCTGTGTTATCACTCCAGCAGATATTGGAGTGATTAAAGAGCCCCATGAGAGCCAGGGCCTGTGAATATGAGGCTACTTCCAGCAATCTGTAGAAGGCCTCATCTACTTCTTCTTCCTGATCAGGTGGCCTGTAGCAAACACCCACAACAGTGTCACCCATATTTGTCTGCTCCTTATTCCTTGCCCATAAGCTCTTAGCCAGCCCATCATCCTCCCCTAGGCTGAGCTCCATATGTTCCAGCTGCTCTCTCACATAAAGAGCGACTCCCTCTCCTCACTGTCCTGGCCTGTTCAGTCTAAAGAGCCTATATCCACCCACTGCAGTATTCCAGTCATGTGAGCTATCCCAACACATCTCTGTAACTGTGATGAGATCATAGCCCTGCAACTGCACACGGATCTCTGATTCCTCCTGTTTATTCCCCATATTGCATGCGTTTGTGTACCGGCACTTCAGGGAGGCATCCAGACCTGCTGATTTCCTGGCAGGAGTGCAAGAGGTTTCCCCAGAGGCTTGTCCTGTAGGCACTTCCTTGACTGCATGGAAACGCTTGAGGTACCCTCACTTAAGCCCTGTTCTGTTGAATGTTTGGTCCCTATAACTCTCCCCTTCCCCTGTCTTTCCTAATCTGGTACCCTCCTTACCAGGCTGCCCTGTCAGCAGAGATACCCTGCTGTGCCCTGCTCAGTGAGGTGGATCTCCTCCAGAGCTCTGTAGTCACTTTTGATGCTTTCCAAGTTGCCCTTGGAAGCACCATTGGTGCCCCCATGGAAGAGCAGCAGGGGATGAGAGCCAGAAGGGTGGACAAACTTTGCCAGTCTCTGCACAGCATCCCAGATCTGAGTCCCCGGAAAGCAGCAAACCTCTCTAGACAGCAGGTCAGGTCGGCAGATGGTGCCTCTGTCCCCTGCAGCAGGGAGTCGCACGCCACTATCACTCACTGCTTCCTCCGGGTGTTCCTGCGTGGTGTGGGGTCTGTTGGCCCAGTTGCTTCACTTGAGACCCAGACCAACTCCTCCTCAGCTTTGAGGGCAATGAACCTGCTCATCAGCTGCAAGCCTGCAGGACGAGCAGGAACCTTCCTCCTTGTACGAGGAGACACCAGCTTCCAGTCTTTGCCAACTTTGGAGTTACCACTTACCGTCCTGCAAGGCACAGACCGCATGTGTGTTTCCAGTGCCACTGGGGGTCGGGGCTCTTGAAGCTGTAGGGTCTCTGAGAAGATCCTGTCTATCTCTCGCTCATCCTCTCTGATGCTACGTAGCCTGCTGACTTCCTCCCCTAGCTCCTTGACCTGGCAACACAACTCATCAACAGCAGCACACCTTCTGCATGAAGGGTGACCGTCAGCCCCAGCCCCAGCCCCACAGAGTGGCCCCAGGCCCTCACTGCAGCCTGAGACTTGCAGAGCTGCATCAGTAAACCCCTACAACAGAAGAAGGCTCAGAGGAGATGGGCAAGGGCAAGGTGCCGTGAAACTCAGGAATAATGTAGGGTGGGACTCCTTAACCACAGCTGTTGCTCGGAAGGCGGACTTTATCTCAGCACAAAGGGGACCAGAGGGCAGCCTTTGTTTTAGTTAAGCAGCTGTATCAGTTGAGTGGATCAGCTGGTGTAAATGCTTCTCCCTGAGACAGCCAGACCAGCGTGGGGGGAAACGTATACGTGGCTTAGCCCAACACAGAGTATAAAACCTGAACAACTTACAGAAGAACTTCAAAGAGAGCAACGGGCTTGAGCTGGCTTCAGCCCACATATTCCCTCCCGGTGCCTGGGCACGCCCAGTGTCGTGATGGTGGAGATATTATAGAGACCGCCAATGGGAATCACATTGGTACTGAGATTGAGCTGTATATTGCAATTGCTATATTTTGCGAAGCAAAGCTCACACTTGTATTCTGATCTCAGCGTATTGCTGCATCGCTCTGCTAAATCAGAAATCCCACGTAACATCAAATATCTTCAAATAAGTAACTTTTGATACTAAACGTTGCAGCCTCCATGCGTGGAATATCTCAAAGAACCTGGTCAGAGAGTATTGGACTTTGACACATCCTCTGTCAGCAGGTCTGTCCAGGCAGAAACCTCCAACATGGCAGGGAGAGAAACTCCAATAATCACAGGGGAACGCACTCTGTAGCATGTCACAATCATGTCTGAGAAAGCGTACACTACTGTGAATAGAGACGAGGATCCCTTCTTTGTGCACTTCTGCATGAACTACTGTGCAAACTGCTCTGTATGTTGGTTGACTCTGTTAGCTGTGCTCTGGGAGCGCTCTCAGACCTGCTCTCGCTCGGTGAATCTTATCCTTTCACTATCTTCCTAGAAGTCTGAAGAGTGCCTAGTGAAAATAGGATCTATCTGGGGCCTTTAGCAGCTACTGAAATTATCTGTATCATAATAGTAAGTAGCAATTCAAATTGCTTCCATTTTTGACTTGATTAGTAAAGTACTTTGTTAAAACACAAATGCTCTTTTTTCACCTGTTCTTCAGTCTGACCCGTCTTTCAGTGGCTGCATCAGCAATAACGCCTTTGAGATGATATTTTTGAAAAACTACATACTACTACGTACTACTATTTCTTCAACGAGTTTGTCAGTCTTAACTGTAAAAGTGCTTTACTGTACAACCTTAAATAGAGCTAGACTTTTTTTCCTCTGGAGACAAATCCCAACCTCTTCTATTCTTACCCTACTCTGGCATAATTCTATCAGAACTAGTGAGATTGTAAGATATTTAAATTGCTGTGGAAAGTAACCTAGAGTTCTGCATGAATACTATGGTTAGCAGTTTTGGTTGAGGATTCACAACATTTTATTGTTGCATACAAAACGTTGTGTGTCTGTGAGTTGTACTACAGCTAAATGAAAGACATTACCCTAAAAGCTTTACAGTCTAGGGTCTCAGTCTGCAACTGTATCCTTCAGAAGTTGCTCTTATTCCTCCACGAATCCATGAGATCAACAAGACACTCTAAGTAAAAAAGTCCAGATGCAAGATCAGAGTTTGTACTGAGGAGCAGCAGGATGCTGTATACGGGTAAGCCTGAAAAGAATGGTCTGTGCTTCAGTTCAGAAAAAGATACAGTCTAGATGTAAGTGAGGCAAATATTTAGCTGGACTAAAGCAGGTGTGCCTTCAGTTCAAGCTTCTTAATGAAGTAACACTAAAAAAGTCAATTGTGTACTTCTATATATAGCACCTAGATAGATAGATAGATAGAGAGCTCCTATATATAGCATCATTAATCAATATGGAACAAGTTAGGAAATCAGAAGAAGGAAGGACAAGAATAAAGCTAACAAACAGCAAAACAAACAAACAAACAAACAAAAACCCCATCAACCCACGTTTAAGTAACAACAGAAAGACACATGAAAAAAAGAAGAAGTAAGGACTGCAAAGGCAACTTGTAAATGAGAATGGGCTAAAATTAAGAATGAGCATCATTCGTTCTATTATGGAATTATCTTTCAAGGAAACTGTTAGAAGCTCCCGTGGTTGAAATATTTAAGAGTAAGCATATACATAGAAACTTACTGAACATGACAAATATTCATTGTGAGAGAAGGGACTAGAACACAGGTTCTTAGCATTTTTCAGACTGAGTATCCTATTCCAATAGCAAGACAGCTTCACAGACCCTATTAACAACTCATCTCCTATTCGTGATCAAGCTGTTTCCCTTCTTAGGAGCTCAAAAGGAAGAAATATACATGAAGTTAATGGAGCTTTAACACTCATGAAAGGACAAGTAGCAGCCAGAAACAAAAGGAAGGCATAGCATGGAGAGCCTTGTCTCTATGGATTAGAAAGCATAGTTCATAAATTAGATAACTGAGCAGGTTTTCCTTTTCAATGACTCTTGAGCTTTGCTAGCAATCACTACCCAGCAATATTTTCAAGTATTAGGTGAAATAACATTGATTGCATTCCCGACCTAAATGCCCTCGTTCAAGTGTTATTTTTTTTTGTATTTCATTACATACTTGACATGCCATTGTTCTTCCTTTGTTTGGCTCCTCCATTTTCAGTACAGCCCTTTACACCAAAGAAAAAAATTGCAGCTACCTGGAGGCACTTTCTCAAATTCCCATCTGTAAAATTTGGTTTTGGAGTGTGATGCTTGTTCTGGCTGTCTGGCAACAATTTTCTGCTGATGCTAAAGAGCTGAAGACTAGTATTTGTCTAGTCCTTAATAAGTACATTTTTATAGAATAAGGAGAATAGTACTATCTCTAAATCTAGTTCATTCCTCTCCATTTTGGTGTAGAGTTTCTTTGGAAAATCCTTCACAGTTTACCCTGACTTTCTTACTACTATAAACATAAATAAAAGTACACTTTGGAAGAATATAAAAAAATCTATAGCAACTGTAATTCTTTCAAGTATTCTCTCCCTGGTTAAAACATTACCTGTAAATTGCTAAATCACATAGGCAGCTTTATTTTTTAATCTTCCATAACTATTTTTAGCCCAATTCAAAATTTGTTTCTTGAAAAGCTTTATGAAAAGAATACATCAATAAAAGCATGAGTATGCCATGCTGCTTCAAGAAGTCTGAAATGTATCATCCAGTACAAAGCTCTGTAAGTGTTGCAACCTGCTTACCTGGTCAACATAGCGGCAAGCATATACAGAAAATAAAAGAAGGCTCTTTCTAGTCAAAGGAAAAAAATACACGTTTTAGTTCAGTAACAAAGTAATTGCTTGTGAAATCATACCCTTCTACCATGCATTATATCACAAAGTTAAAAAAATTCAAACTTGCTACTTTTTCCACATAAAATTCCAAACTCAAACATATTTTTATTCTAAACTTAGGGCATCTTATGATTAATTTTGGTTTGACAGCTTCTTACAGAGAAATCAAATGTTTCTCATGTGAGAGGCAGTGGTGAACCAGTCAGCACCAGTCAAGATGGTGGCTGAAAGATGAATGAGAGGAAAAGGTTCATGAAGAAATGCCATATAAATTTAATTTCTACTGGATGAATGAGCAATCTCAGAGAGACCTCTTTGAAAGGTTAAGTTCTGCAGCTTATCTACAGTGGCTAACTGGCTGCTGAATCCTGAACCCATAGGGGAAGATATTTAGGTACATTCAAGAGGTCTTTGGAAAGACGACTGCCTAAGAAAAACTGAGCCATCCTTCAAGAAACATATCTCTGGACACGTCACCTGAGATTATGACTGCTGCAGAATGTTAGAGAACAGAGAAAATCAAATCCCTGAGAAGTTAGCATGGTTCCTCCTACTTGTCCATGCCTGACAAAGATCACAGAAAAGTCCACCAGCGAGGTTGGCTGTCTACCACGAGCAAATGAGTAAGTGGTGGGGGAAGATCTTTAGATCCAAGTAGGAATAATGCTGAGCTACTTAATGTCTCCTGCAACAGAAAATAATCAAAAGGACTTGAAAAGAGGGATCTTGAAATGTAAAATCTTAGATGAAGTTTTATTTTTAATAATAGCCTGTATTTCTGCCAACAGTAGAGTATTTTATAAAGGAAATATCAACCTGTCTCAGTCTTTCAGAACATATCAGAGCTGTCTTAAAAGCCCTCTCCAGCAGGAAAAGTTGACTAGACTAATCAGAAATACTAGTTGGTATAACTGAAGTGCTCTGATAGTGCACTGATTACCAGTGGTAATCTACAAATAACCAAAGATTGGAAAACCAAAAGGAAACAGGAGTAGGTTAGAGTGACCCAGTAGAAGGAGGGAAAATTAAAAAAAAAAAAGGTTTAAAACTGGTTGAAGGAACATTTAGGAAAATTTCCTAATGATGAGATCTATTAGACTGTAGAAACATAGAAACTTCTCCCAAGAGAAGTACTGGAAATCCATCGCTTGTGTCATATGCAGTCTAGTTTGGACAGGGCAGTGGAGAATGTACCCTAAAGAGCACTTGCAGGTGTGTGGGAATGGAGTAAATAATTTAACAAGACTTCTCCAACACTGTTTTTGTTGTTGTTTTTGACAATAGCTTTATCAAAAGAAAAGAGCTATTCATGGACCTATCCCCTTGCAAAATGCCTAGCATTTTTTGTTCTTCATTCTATCCCTATTGATAGCTATAGTGTGGACACCTGCAGATCTGGTGAGGAATCAGTAACTGACAGAGTATATGGTAGCAAGCCCAGCATGTGAAACTACACACTGACCAAATTCCCATCAGGACCAGGCATGCATATTCCACTCTGCCAGTAATGTCTAGCTGCTTCCTGGACAGTAGCTACTCAAGGTTAGCACAGCTGAGATAAGGGAGTAGTTCTAGTAGATTTAGGGGGCCCTTAGCATACAGTAAGTGGAGTCCTGCCTGGGCATCTGACCTGGGCATCTGACTCATGCTTCCAGCAGCTTTCCATCAGTGACCCGGGCCGGCATGCCATGGCAGGAGGCAGACAGTAAACCCAGTGCAGAGCTGCTCAAACGATGGCTGCAGCTCCAGCTGGAGCGGCATGCATAGCCCCCGGGAGCGGCTGAGCGCAGCAAACAGCCTGGAGAGTGCAGGGAGGGGCTGGCAGCACCCACTGCCCCAAGGGAGGGGAAGCTGCCAGCGGCACAAAAACAGGCCAGGCAGTGTTGCCTCCATTGTACACACTTAGCTCCGCAGAAGTTGCTGATCAAAAAGCATTACACCTGCAGAGGGCAAAAGCCTGGGGAGGTGCAGCAAACTGATTATATTGGAATCTTACTGGAAAGCCAATGGTACAGATATGCCCTGACTGCTGTAGATACCTGTTCTGGTCTATTGTACACTCATTCCTGTGCCACAGCTACCCAGGCTCACACCATTAGGGCATTAAAAGACTTGATTGGGTTATATGGCTCCCCGGTGGAAATTCAAGGTGATCAGGGCACTCATTTTACAGGGAGTGACATCCAAAATTGGGCTGGAGAATGAGGAATAGCCTGGATGTATCACATACCCTTCCATCCGCAAAGGGAAAGGTTGATAGAGTGAATGAAGGAGTAAAGAGTAACTGCGCAAATTGTCCCCTACTGGTACCCTCACGGGCTGGAGCAAAAACATTCATCAGGCAACTGCCTGCCTCAATGACTGACCATTGCGTGGCTCTACCCCGTAGGCTCGATTCAAAGGAATCCATCGAGCAGCCACGTGTGCTCAGAGCGCAATGGCTGTACCCTCAAGCCTACCTCCCCATTTGAGCCACGCCTGAGAGTGCAGGGTTAGACATGTGATTGCCACACAAAGAAATAACCCTAGAAGTGGAGAGCTGTCATCTTGTGAGTATGGGGTTGGCAGTGGCTGTACCTCAAGAGTTTTATGGTCACTTGGTACCCTGTAATAGTTTAGCTCTGCTGGGGGGTGGACATCGAGGCAGGAATCACTGACTCAGACTACCTTGAGGAGGTGAAGGTTGTGATCCATTATACTGGATCCCAGCCCCTGCGATGTACACAGGGATATCAAATAGCTCAACTGATATGTGAGAGGGTAGGGTTGCCCACTCTCCAGGAGATAGATTTTTTGGAGCCTACCTAGCAGCCAGGCAGTTTCGGATCTTCAGGGCGTGCTGTGTGAGTGCGTGATCTGACTAAACCAAAACAGTCAGAAGGGGAAATCATTGCTAATGGGCTAGGAAACACCTACATGGCACTAATCAAAGATAAAGTGTCCCAGTCTATGCCCCCTCTAGGAAATTCTCACCCAGAGAACCACGACCTGGCAAATATGCTGAGCAGAGCTGTGACATTGCTGTTCTCCATCCCAGCCCTGTATGCTGACAGTAGCTGAGACACCAAGGGAACTGGAGTGAGTACATCGAACCCAACTTGCACAAGATAAAGAGCCTGCTTCCAGTGTTACATGATGTAAAATCCAAAGAATCAGCACAAGACAGCCTCTGACAGTGTCTGTCATCATGGCTGCTGAATTTAGGACTAAGGGGAAAACGCATTATGCTCCTGGTCTTTCAGGCTGGTTCATTTTGTGTGCATACTTGTTATAATTTACAATATCTATATCTATATCTACATATATATATATACACACACATATGTTCACTATGATTTCGTTGTTTGTACACCTTAGCTGTTAGTTGGACTAATACAGGAAAGGCACTGAGGGCACCAATACCACATCTCTATCACTCAGTGTAGAGGGTGTAGTGAGAACATCTGTGGAAGATCTGGTGAGGAGTCAGTGACTGGCCGAGTGTGTGACAGCAAGCCCAGCATGTGAAACTACACACTGACCAAATTCCCATCAGGACCAGGCATGCATATTCCACTCTGCCAATAATGTCTAGCTGCTTCCTGGACAGTAGCTACATAAGCTGAAATAAGGGAGTAGTTCTAGTAGATTTAGGGGGCCCTTAGGATACAAGTGGAGTCCTGCCCGGGGGTCTGAACTGAGCATCTGAACCGTGCATCTGACACATGCTTCTGGCAGCTTCCCATCGGTGACCCCTCTGCAAAGTTTCTCAGGGTTCCCCATGCAGTTTGGAGTGAAAGTAAGTCTGTTACTAAATATATCCTGTTTAACCCCTTATGAATCTTGAGCGTCTCTCTCTGCCGGTATCTGACCCTCTCTTGCCCACCTAGTGGACACAACAGCTATGGAAACCGATAGGCATCAAAGCTTCCTGATAGAGAGAGCTATCGATGCATACGGACAGAACTCAGTATCTCTGGATGTCGTTCCCGAGCCATATATATGGAAATCAATATTCTTCAAGGCTTCTCGATAGGCATCCAAATCAAGAGGGATTGAGAGTTATCGATGCCTCTCCATATTGAACCCTACTGAAAGAGATGGGAATCAAGAGGCATCGATTACCCCCGAGAAAGAGCTATCGAATTCGAGAGTGGGATCACCCAAGAGGCCAGTTGAAATGGAGAGGGATCGCTGGATCTTGGCAGGGATGCATATCAATAGGTATCAATACCTCTTGATGCCTGGTGAGATCAATCCATATCAATAGTTATGGAAAACCAGAGGCTTCGATGCCTATTGAGATCGAGAGCTGTTGATAAATACTGATGGAGCTCAATATTTCTAGATGTTGCTCCCAAGTGATCCATATGGAAATCAATACCCCTCTATCTCAATAACACTCCATATACATAGGTCTCAGTGCCAACCAGTGACAACATGGGTCCAGACAAGTAGAGCTCCATGCCTCTCAAGATGGGGAGCCAGTAGTACCCTATTTCCATCCCCATTTATAAGGATTGATATTGAGAAAAAATTGATACCTCTTGATACCTATCCATATAAATACCTATTGATAGACATGAAAATCAAAGGCATCGGTGACTCTTGAGATAGAGAGGCATCGATGCCTATTGATAAAGAATGATCTCTATAGGTAACAATCATTATCGATATTGATGCATATCAACAGGGATAGAAATTGACAGGCATCAATTTCTCTTGATATCAACAGGTGTCAATGTTGATACTGGTCAATGCATACTGAGAGCAAAATTGGCCACCACAGGCAAGGCCTGTGGGGTCTTGGAGTGAAAGTGCAAGGAGATGATGAGGGGAGAAGGGAGAGGCAGGTGAGAGGGGGCTGCAGGGAAAGGTGTCAGGGCTGGGCTGTAGGTTGTGCGGTCATTTCTGCCACAGGAACCTAACTGATGTGGAGCAGCAGGCTGGCACTGTGAAGTGCTGTGATGTGTGTCAGTATGTCTCAGTCTCGAAAGGCATCCGTAGCTTTTCTTTTCAGACCAATTTTGTTCTTTGTAGGCATTAATGGCTATCAATATTGATGGCTTTCACAAAGGAGAAGCATGGATAGCTGTTAATATCTGTACCTATCGATGGGGATTGGTATCGATAGGGATTGATATCCTTTGATGCCTATTGATATCGATGCCTGTTGATAGGAACTGATACCTTTCATTCTTGAGCAGCATCTTTAGCTTTTAGTCTTAGGATGATGTTGCTTTTGGTGGGCATCGAAGGAGTATAGATGTTGATGCTTCTCCATATGGAAAGGCATCAATGCCTATTGAATTCCCATCCCTATTGGTAGGGATCGATATAGAGAGGCATTGATTACTACTGATCCTTATCGATATAGATGCCCGTTGATAGGCTTCAATAGATGTTGATGCGGATAGACATCTTCAGCTTTTGGTGTGGGGCCGATTTTCCTCTTGTTAGGCATCGAAGGAGTATCCACATCACTAGTTCTTGAGATGGAGGGGCATGGATGCCTGTCGAATGCCATCCCTATTGATAGAGGTTGAGATGTACTAATAGCTCCCGATTTTGAGAAGCATGGGAGCTTTAGGTCTGGGCCCATGGTGCTTTGGGTGGGTACGGAAGTCTATTGACATTGACCATTATTGGGATGAAGGGGCGATGACAACTATCGATTTCCATATGGATGGCTGGGGAATGACTTCCAGAGATATTCAGCCCCATCGGTATGCATAGATAGCTCTCTATTTCAACAGGAAATGGTGCCTCAGGGCTGTCATAGCTATAGATACAGAACAATCTCACTAGGCATCAACAGATATCCGTACCTATTGATAGAAGTCCCTGGTGAGAACCAGCGATCCCTCTACACCACAGCTGACCTCTTGAATGATACGGCTCTCAGAATCGATGTCTCTGGCTCTGCGGAGGCGTTGATGCCTGTCAAATTATCAATCTGAACAGGCGTCCTTGCCTGTGGATTTCCACGTCTATTGCGAGGCATCGATGTTGATCGGGATCACTACCTTTTGACGCCTGTTGTTATGGATGCCTGTCAAATGGCATTGGTGACTGTCGATCATGACCGGCCTCTCGAGTTTTGGTATGGGGCCACTTTTGCACTGGGTAGGCATCGAAGGAGTCTGCACATGGCTACCTCTCGATCTGGAAGGGAATGGGTGCCTGTTGGATTCCATACCTATCACTAGGCATCAATAGTGATGGGGCTTGAGAGTTATCAGTGCCGATGAATATTGATACCTAGCAACAGGCCCTACTCGCGGCAGCTGTGGAAAGGCAGGGAGAGGCTTTGTTGTACGGGCGGTGTTCGTCTTGGAGGATGCGAGGCCTAGCACCATTGACGGTTCTCGGAGTGGTGGGGCCTGGAAGTGTGGCTTTCCCTAGGTATCTCAAGATCAAGAGGTATCAATGCCTATTGATATCAAAAGGATAATATCAAAGGGATTAATATCAAAAGGTACCAATAGTTCATACTTATGGATTTCTTTGTCTATCAGTCGATACGGAAATCGACTGGCATCAACGCCTCTTGCACATTGAGAGGTACTGATGTTGATATTGGTCGATGCCTACAGATAGCAAAATTCACCTGAGATCAAAGGCTATCGATGTCTTTCAAGATCCAGAAGTATTGATGCCTCTTGATATCGATCCCTATTGATAGGCATGGAAATCAACAGGCTCCTCTTGAGCTCAAAAGGTATTGAAGTTTATACTGGTTGATATCTACTTTTGATAGAGTTTGATATTGATAGGTATCAGTGGTTATGACCAATGCTGTTTAACATCAATGAGCTTGATGATGGGACAGTGTGCACCCCATCATCAGGTTTTCAGATGACACAAAACTGGGAGACGCTGTTGATATGCTAGATGTTTGTGCTGCTCTTCAGAGGGACATCGACAGGTTAGAGAAATGGGCTGAGAGCAATCTACTGAAGTTAAGTAAAGAAGATACAAAGTCCTTAGCCTGGAGAGCAGTAGCCCCTTGCACCAGTAAAGGTTTGGAGCCAAGTGGCTAGAAAGCAGCTTTGTGGGGAATGTCCTGGGGGTCCTGATGGACAA
Source organism: Struthio camelus (assembly GCF_040807025.1). NCBI lineage: Eukaryota > Metazoa > Chordata > Aves > Struthioniformes > Struthionidae > Struthio > Struthio camelus. Next base: position 113,669,427 of record NC_090942.1, on the reverse strand, counting down.
CTGGTTGACCATCGGCCAGCAACATGCTCTCATGGCAAAGAAGGCAAACAGTGTCCTGGGCTGCATTAGGCAGAGTGTTGCCAGCAGATTGGGGGAGGTGATGCCTTCCCTCTCTGCAGTCCTGGCTGGACCACATCTGGAGTGCTGGGTTCAGATCTGGGCTCCCCAGTACAAAAGAGGCAGCGACGTGCTGGAGCAGGTAGAGCAAAGCGACACAAAGATGATTAAGGGATTCAAGCATCTTTCATAGGAGGAGAGGCTGAGAGAGTTGGGACTGTTCAGCCTGGAGAAAAGAAGGCTCGGGGCAGGGGGGAAACCAATGTATATATAGACATAATCGGGGGTGGCAATAAAGAAGATGGAGCCAGACTCTTCTCAGTGGTGCCTAGTGACAGGATGAAACGCAATGGGCACAAACTGAAATAAAGGAAATTCCACTTAAATAGAAGAAAATACTTTTCTAATGTGAAGATGGTCAAGCACTGGAATAGGTTACCCGGAGAGATTGTAGAGCCTCCATCCCTGAAGATATTCAAAACCTGACTGGACACAGTCCTGGGCAACCTGCTGTAGCTGACCCTGCTCTGAGCAGGGGGTTGGACTAGACAATTTCCAGAGGTACCTTCCAGCCTCAACCATTCTGTGGTTCTGTTTTAGTAAATCATACTGAGGAATAGTAAAAATACAGTCAAATAGGCTGTATTCACACATCGGCAATAAGAAGTGACAGAAGCATGGTAGACTATTTTCTCCTTGCTAAAGAAGAAAACTATTTGCTAAATATTTTACTTTTAATAGAAAACCATTATGGAATGTGACAGGAGAACAATTTTTAACTCTATTAAAATATTTGCTTGGTAAAGAAAAACATAAAACATTGAGTCAGATTATGCTCCACTTCCATATTCCTTGCCCTCACAGGTTTTGGAGCAGCATTAATTTGGATTTAACTTTTGTAACTGAAATGTGTCTAAATAATTAGCTGAGCCACAATATCCAGAGATATCTTGCAAAGTTTGGTTTCAGATATGATTGTGTCTGAGCCAATGCCTCAGCCCACTGTTCAGTCAGATTAAGTGCCTTTCCATCCTTTGAACAACATTCTTCAGCAATTCACCAAGGAGAAGCTCTCATTTTTTTTAATTTCAACTGTTTACTTATAAATTTAATTTGAATGTTTGCAGATACTGGATTAGTTATGTCAGTGCTATTTTGTAAATGAAGGCAGTAGGACTTTCATTGCTAAATTTCATAAAGTTTTGACCTTTTCCTGATATTGTATATAGCTATAAGATGTAGAAGGTATATATAGCACCTAAAATTATTTATTTGCAATTAGGTTGCAGACTCATTCACCAAACATCCTAAGGTTACAAAAATCCCAGTTAACTTTGTTCTATAGTTTTCTTTCTCTTCTTTATCAATATTAGCTCTCTGAAAATAAAAATTCAGTATGGCAAGCTAAGCACATTTTGAAGACTACCGTAACTTTTCAAACAGCTATCAAGCCACACAACTAAGTGGTATAACTTAAAGTTTGCAGGGACAAGGGGTATTAGGGATTATAGTCCTGAGATTTCTTTGGCATATTTAGAAATCTTCATTTTAAGAAACAGATTCTGATTCTTCTGGGTGTACTTTTGGAAAACCCGTTCACAGTCTAGTATGTTTTCAGAAGTACTCAAAGCTCACATGAAATGAAACAACAGAATAAATCATCAGCTGGCACACCTCTACTAACATCAAAGGAATCATGCCACTTTCTACCTACCGAGGGTATGACCCACCATTAACAGATAAAATACACAAAATATATAAAGTATGATCTTCAGGTGCCAATAAAGCTGGATGAACATGTGTTCCCATTACAAATAGAGCCATATAAAAGTGCATTCATATCAAAGTATAAAGCCCTAGAGAAAAGGCAATTGTTGAGATAACTGAGAAAGAAAAGAGGAAAAAAATCATGGCACAGATAGAGTTAATGAGGGAATGACATACTATAATGGTTAGATTTATTTTTCCTCTCAAATTATCATTCAGTTCCCGGCTGATTTAATTTTGCTAATGGAGAACTTTTCTTCCATGACAGCTTCTTTTGGAACTGACTTAAAGTTCATCGATTTGAAAAAGTAAGTAAGTTAACAATTTGTAAATATTCTCTCAGAGATATTTCTAGGTCAATATGTGCTGAACCTTGCTATGTTTATCAATCAGATATTTTACTAAACAGATGACAGTATTACAAATACCATGAATGTCCTTGCTTAATAAACACTATATATGAATATATATGTATACATAGATAATTTAAGAGGAAACATGAATCTGATCACTATAGTATGACATTGTCTTACTATATATAGCTTACTTTTGTATCATATTCCATATGCAGTTACAAATGCAGTGTTCAACACAACCTGTTTCTGAGACTGTCAGTTAACAGCCATCAGTTTGACTGCGTTACACTCACATTCTGTGAAATAATATTTAAAAGAAACCATTTCCTCTGAGAGTTTGATTGATCCTTTTGTCCTGCAACTATCCTGAAACATGCTATACTTGAAGCATAAAAAAGTGAAAGGAAAAAGAAAAACACCAAACATTTTAGGTCACAGCAAAGAAGCAAACTGTCACTTTGGCATCTACAGATAGTTTGATGGAATACAGGCAGCCGGGAATAGGAAGGGACATATATGTTTATGGCACAGACCCAAACCCACTCAACATGTAGGGAGGGTCAAGATCAGACTGAAATATGTCATGACTTTCTTTATCTTGTGCACACTGTTTTCTACTACATAGCTCCTTAAATGATAGACTTAAATTAGATGAGAAATATTAAAGAGGAATGCATAATGATTCAAAAAAAACCAATGAGTTAGCTACTTCTCTGCATAATGGTTTCATTACGTTCAGTGAGGAACATGAGTTCTAGCAGCACAACAGCAGTATCCTATGACTCAGCAAGGTAGTAAGCTATAGAGACGAAAACGCTGAAAAGGTTCAAAGCCCCCTGAGAAAGTGTTTCTTAGCAACAGACAGGATCGTGAACCAAAGGAAGAGCGTGTGAAATGATTATTTTTACTGTTATAAACCGAACTGAGATATCATGCCTCTAATACCTGTGTTTTAACTATGTAACCAGCTTAACTGAGATCCTGGCACTTTATTACATTTGAAGACTTTGTTACGTCTTGTAATCATGCGCAGCACGTAGAAGTGTAAGCAAGAATAAACCTTAAGAATAAGTAGCACGTACAAACAAATCATTTTGCTATATTGAATCTCCTTCTCAGAAGAAGCTGTAGGGAAATAAGCTCAAATAATTTATGATTATAAAAGCCCAACTAAAATCTAATTCATGAGAGAGAACCTCTTGGCAATTCATTAGAAAAAAGGAAACAAAATCAAAATCTGTACTATGCGGCAGATGAAGGGTAAATTTAATTTCCTCAGGGACTAGCTAAAAAATGAACAGCTCTGCAACAGCTGATTCATATGTTGGGGAATTAAGCTTCCCACAGTCCCCCAGTAACAGACACATGGTCCTTTCCCCTCCATAAGCTATCTCTATACTGCTCATTAATTCTCTCCATGTGACTCGAAGGCCACAGACACACTGTGATGGGCAAATAGCTGCACTGGCTGAAGATGTTTCTGTCTTTTGCTGCAAATGACTGTTTCCACAACAGGGTCTGCAGAAATGAATGAGCCCTTGTCAGTCACCCATGTGTACTGTCAGCAGGGTTAGCGCAATCTGCCAATGGGGGGTTGAATTGACCCAATACTTAAATATTTAGGGGACGTTTGTATTTTCTATTCTACTGATTAATCTAAGAGTGTAATAAAAAAAAATCTGGGCAGCAGTAACAGCCTGCTAATAGTGATAATACCTGTAGCTGCTCTCCATAGGTCCAGGAGAGTGTCTGGCTATGTCACCACCTAAACAAATCTGTCACAGGGTGCACAGAGAGCCACGCTGCCTGCAAGTCAGAAGCAAGCTGCACAAGGCTTTTAGACCTGGCTGTCTTTCAGCTGTACAGGGAAAACTGAGGGGATGAAAAGCATCTCTGATGGGTTCCTGTAAATTCCAAATATTCAAAGGCAAAGAGTTGTGGTATCAAAACATCAAGAAACTGCCTTTATTGCATACTTCATCATTGTTTTTTTAAATTGTTGATTCTCCTATTGGCCTTCTGACTATTAAGTCTCCCTTCTATGCATATGAGTCACATACACATGCTTTCCTCTAACCCTTTTGAGTCCAAGCAGCCTATCAATTTAAAAATGAAAATCTAACATTTGCTTATAATCACATCTCCAAAAACTACACTTTAAGAAAAAAATTTCATGAGAGGTGGGAACACAGCCAGGAGCAAACCTTGTTCATTGTTTGTTATAGAATGGGAAACAGAGTGTATATGAGCAAGGGCTTGTGCGCCGGAATATCTTTTGGGATAAATCAGGGTCTTTTGGTTGAGGTGTGACGCACGTTCACAGAAAACTGATAGCCACAGATACCAGTTGCATAGATTTCAATCACATGAGGAACCGGGTAGGGGGATAGAAAAGAGGGAGGGAAGTGGTTCTAAATAAAAAAATCCAGAAGGATCACATTAAATGTTTATTTGCTGAAATTACCACAATGAAAGAGGCCCAAAATAGCAGGTTGAAAAATAGATTAGAAATATTTCTATTTTTTGTTTTGTTTTGTTTTGTTTTTAAGAAGAGTAATTTTTATGCAAATTGGTCTGGTAAAGGTAACAGGCTTTTCTATATAAGCTTTTGTATTTCTGGGTTTTTGTAATTTTTTCCAGTAGTGTGTTTTGCTCTTCTTTCTAAAGGATCTTGTGTTTTTGAAAGCTGAGGATAAGCCTTCAAAGTTGATTTTTCCTTTACAAATGGAGTTGATGCTCAGCAATCACTGGGACATATTTTCTTTGTCTCACACCCCAAGGCTTGTCACACCTGAATTGCAGAGTTATACTAAACCTTGGCCAGGCAAGCTAGCATGCCAAGTGGAAATTGTGTGTCACTTACTTACAGTATTAATTGTAACACAGAAGCCTAAGGAACGAGCCAATGCAGAATTGTAAAGTCATCCCTTTGTCCCAGGAGCATCCAGCACCCAATGTAGGGAAAGACGAAGGCTCTCCACTCAGAGAAGCAGCTGAAACTGCCTGGCAGCCAATGATACCTCATCAGCTCTGGCTTGCTTAGAAACTCCTGAAAGTCTGTGTGAAAGGATTCAACCTTTAACACTGAATAAATCTTATGTGGAAATCTAGGATTTAATTCAAATTCCTAGCTTATGTAAAAAGGACAGAGTGACGGATCTCTAAGATTTTACCTTTTATTAGGGACATACCTGCAGAAACAAAACAACTTACAAATGCAAAGCCAAGACAGGAAGCAGGTTCAAACTTTTTCCTACTGTTCATGTTTGCTCTTAGCTCTGGTCCTTTCCTAGAAGGAACAAGGCCACACTTTCTCTCACAAAGAAACTGCAAACAGAGCCCCTTCCTCTTCATTCATCAGGCTGAAGACTTTTAGGCAGATTTTTTTTCCCCTTACAGACTACAGTTGAACAATTTCTCTCAAGCACGCTTGTCTGCATGCTTTTCCTTGAAGGAGAGCAAGCAGTTCCTTGCTGCATTTAATACATGATTTGAAAAACTCCAACTTCCTCAAAATTGATTTTAAAATATTTTGGGTAGATGTCAGCTGAGATTTAAAAAAAAAAAACATGCAAAACAGGAGGGCTTATATTTGAAGCAAGCATGATTACTATGTTTGAAATTAAAAATAGTTATGGTTAACAAGTACAGTCAAGTTGACTTGAACTCAAGTTGTCATGGAAGTGCTGGACCGTAGGTGTAATTATAATCCTCATAACTGAAATACTGAGCCAACCAGGTTGCGGTTTCACATACAAGTCAAGCCCAGTTTCACTCTTTCAGAGCTTCTTGAAGATCCAAATTTTCTAATTAAAACTTAATGGAGAAAACTGTCAAAATAGTTATGCTAAGACTTTGCATGTGAGATTTCCATGTGTGCAAGGGGGCTTAGGAAAGTCATGAGTAACTGAAAAAACAGCGGAGAGAAAATCTTGGCTTAATCTGCTAAGTATTAACTGCATCACTTTTAACATGAAGTGAGATGTGTCCAAATATGAAAGCGAGAAAGGACAATGAACCCTCAGACTGTGTGGGTTTGTAAGAAATGAAAGAAAATGTTTATATCCCAGTTTTGCAGAATACATTAATGACTTGGTTCAGTTGTGTAAATAGTCCAGAGGTTTCCCCCCTCCCTCATTTCTCTTTTTCTACTGTATTTTAAGCATATACAAAGGTTTTATAGTTCAAGGAGTGGGAATTTAAATTCACTTTAAATGCTTAAAATGTACTTTCACTCCCAAAACTTCCATTAACAGAGAAGAACAGGGCAGGGTCACTTTCAGAAAGCTTTCCTTCACTATTTTGTTTTGCTTTTTGCATTAGCCGTACTTCTTGGCTTTAGAAGCTTTTATTTTATTTTCTTTTTTTTTTTTTTGAGCCATTTAAAAATGTTGTAGTGCTGGGAAGAAAAGTAAAGGAGAAATAAATTAAAAAATTCAAAAGAATGAAGAAAGTGAAGTAAAAACTGTGTTCGGCACAAAAGATGTTATAGGCTTTTTTTTTTTTTAACCATGTAGACATGTCTTAGAGGAGAAAGATGACAAAGAGAAACCATTAGCATCAATTACTCAGCTCTCCAATTAGTTGTGGTGAAAATTCACCTTTTTAGAAAAAAATATTTTTTTCCAAATCTCAGACTGAATGAGGAAATATAGTAAAACAATAATAACTTTTTTAGTCAAAATAACTTTGCTACTTACTATGAAAACAACAAAAAATAAATCCACTGCTGTTCTGAAGACAGTAGAAGTATCCTGTCAGAGCTGAACTTAGAACATTGTCTTGTTCACTACTTACAGTATTTAGGTATTTATTTTTAAATTCAGAGATTATGAAAATTTCCCCATGGCTTCCTCAGGGAATTTGAGTTCTCACTGAGGATCAGCTGCTCTGCTTCCTCCTCTCTGCTGCCGTTCCCTGTTGCCTAGGACAGCACCAAACTTGAACTCAGTCAACACTTTAGGCCCGGGATTTTGCTGCTGGATTTGGATCTTTATTATTCACTTGGTAATCCTTCACAGATACTAATTTCCAAATGTAAAGCCACAGGATACTATTAAAGCCATGAAAATTCCCCTAAGTCCCGTGATGGCCATGAGAAGAACTAAAGAAGCAGAAATGGAAAATAAAAGAGACTCCAACACCACTAATGGTACAAAAATCTGAAACAGTCCTATACATTAGGGTACAGGAGCATATTTATAATAGTATATCCTTGACTCTTGCTTCAGGAGCTACTGCAAATACTAAAGCGTAACTGATGTTTCTGGATTTTTTTTCCCTGCCAGAAGAGAGGTGAGAAGGCGCAAATTTCGGCAAAGCACAGGTTCTGAAACACTGGTTTATGGACTTCTCCTTGCCCAGACAACACTTCCTGGAGTTTTGCAGAAGTGCAGGTGATTGGAAGGGATGATTCTTGTCTTCAGCTGCCAGAATACACTAACAAGCATATGTTCAACACTTAGCTTTCTTTTGTGAACAACTGTAGATACCACAAGGATGTCACAAGATCATTAACAGCTTCAGAGAAACAGCGCTATTATGTATGGGAATTGTTTTGCATAAGTGGGAAGATAAGCCTGATGGAGCTTCTTCAGGTAGAGGGGGTCTGCTTTGAATGAAATAGAAACATTCGATAAATCCATGCAGTGAAGATTCCTTGTTGAAGCACAGTAGTTTACACAATCTGCAAGCAGAATTTCTAAACATTTCAGTCACAATTTACATGCACCAGAAAAACCTGATGATGACTGCAGGCCAAAAGTGATTTGTTTTACGATCTCCTTATTATAAGGGACATAGTCATTTCTTTTCCTCTCTTTGTTCTGAATTCGAGAGAGGGAGAAATAGCTTTTTCTGAAAAAAAGAAAAAACTACTGTTTAAATCTGGGAGATGATCACAGAGAAAATGACCTCCTTCAGAACTGGTGACATTTAAGAATGACTTTCATGCTTCAGAAATTCATTTTACCCCTAATTTTAATTATCCAAATTTAGACATCAAATTTAAGATAGCCTCCTAGGAATGTTTTAAATGGAGACAAAAAGCTACCTGTGCATGAATCCATCTCACTTTAGCCTAGCTGTCTGAGGATGCATGCATTTGGTCAGTTCAGATCTGGAAGGCACTCTAGGAGGGAATAATTAGATTGTTCCCGTGGGGCACTCTTTGGATCCCTTTGTAGAGTAGCCATGGGAAGTGTGACCTGGATGAAAGTCAGCTGGAAGCTGCCTTTCAGGTGTGTGTATAGTGCACTCTGACAGCAAATGGGTACTTGGCCAGTCTAGGACTAGTCCAAAATAACTCCCCCATCCTGAATATTATAAGGTTTGTGTTGGGTCGTCAGCACTGTTTCACTGTATAGATCTGTTCAAGTTAGTCTTCACTATTTGCCAGCGCAGACATACTTCTTGAGACCAGTTCATCCCAACTATCTTGAGCTACTTATTTCTCCTCATTTATTATAGTGAGAGTCCAGGCAACTAACAGCCAGATAACACACAGGATTGTTTTAAAACCTATGCATCTTAAAACACAATAAAACTCTTGTTTGTGTCTCTTAATTTTACTAATAATCACTGTAAATCAGTTGCTACATAAATTATGTCAAAGCTGGTCAAGTCATACAGTAGAATCTGTAATTGATCTTATGAAAATAAATAAAAAAAAAAAGTCCAGGTTTGTTTCTGTAGTGTAGAAGTAAAGTCTTAATGGGGTCCGTATCCCTGCAGGGGCTGATAATGGAGTGAAGGCCCCATATTCCCTTACTGCACCTAGGTATGGAGTTTGCCCAGGCAGCAGAGTTCCTATGTCTCAAGGCAAAGCAAGAACTGAATGAAATCCCTGAAGCTTTCTTTCTCTGCTGCGTTGCTGGATTTCTGCTAACTCATATCTTCTGTTCTTTTATTCTATCAAAAGCTATTTTCTTTTTGACTGATTTTTATTTCTCTTTCTCAATTTTGGGTGACAAGCATATGGAGGAATTTATCATTCTACTGGAATATATATTTGTACAAAACAAATTAGGAGCAACATCAATAAAGTCACTGATTGTAAAAGCTCAAAAGATAAATATAGCATTTGAGGTCTGTCACCAAGTTTCTAAAAGTCAATTGCATTGACACTAGTGCCACCATAATGATCTTCTGGCCTTAACTTGCCATTCTTCATCAGGGGATGGAGAACGGGAAGAAGTTGGGGAAGTATCTGTAATATTATAACCAGTATAAAATCCCATGCTTCGTGCCAGTCCATGAGCCCAGCTATGAGCAGTCAAATGAAGAAGCACACAAACTAACACCACAGGTAAAGTATCACCAGGCTGCCACTAGTGCCAGCCTTTCTATAGTGTATCCATTAGAAAGCCAGCTACAAATTTATATGCGTGCAATAAAGCATAAGATCATTTTTAACAACTACTAGTATTTTTGTATAGCTACAAGGTACAACTGTGTTGCCCTAATTAACATTTCTCTTTATCTTGTGTTGACGTTAAAAGGAATTTAAAAAATCTAGAGATTTGCTTACTTCTATATCAAATCTGCTTTCCACATAGACTGATACTCTCAGAAGAAAGGACGTTTTTTGTCCCTCAAGTTGCATGGTGTATTTGAAACTACTTACTGTCATAATAAATTACACTATGCTCTTAAAAGGATGTACTAGCATAGCATACAGACATGGTACTACACAATGACACAAAGGAATACACGTGCAGACCTTGAAGTGTAATGTTATTATCAGAGACAATTTTGAGAGCAAACAAAACCTGCTTCCACGGGAAACATGGGCTATAGTGAAGAAAACACCAACACTGCATGCAAAATGAAATTAAAGAGGTAAGTACAGAAAAGCTTTCCCAAAATAATGAACCGGATATGAACTTGCTATGCCTGACAAATGGAATGAAGTTAAGATAATTCAGACAAATGCATGCTAACCTTCATTTGCATACACTCCAGGAGCAGATATAATAATCATTAATGAAAACAGTAGTTAAAATGACACTAACATGGTAGCCTGCCTAGAGTCTAACCAAAGAGTGAATTAATATGTGACAACGATGACTAAACGGGTTATTTAAATGTTCATGTCTTAGAAAGAAATTACAGAGTCAAAGTAATCACAGAGCAATTTAATAATTCATTTTGTGAATTTTGAATGCATTTATTTCTGCAAGCTACATAATCCAAAAATTACGGTCAACTGAGTCATCATGGTACTAATTATGTTTGTTGTGATGGGAGCTAATGAACAACCAACCAACTGCAGGACGTCTTTGTGCTAGGCAATGGATAAACTATATAGCAGTAGTTGTGCCTCTCCAACCAACCTCCAACCCACATCAACATGATAGACAAGAGAGGGGAGAAGGTGCCCCCTCCCTCACCTCTGCTATGACCAAGTTCAGAATGGTTAGCAATATAATGGCAGTAAATGTGATTTTAGTTCCTGGGACTTGGGACCAGTAAGAACTTGGCATCTGGAAAATCTGTTTTCCCATCTTTTTTTTTCCCCCCCTCTCCCAAGGAAAGCTCCATGCCAAGAGGCCGTAAGACTCAGATAAGTACTCCTTTTAAGATCAGGCCCTTCAGCTAGCTTTCATAGGCTGGATTTTTAGCAGCACTGAGTCCCCAAGGTTTCTGGTTAAATTCAGCAGGAGAAACAAATGCACAGTACTAAAAAAACAAAAATAAACAACAACATCAAAAAAGCCATTGCCCCACCCATCCAGACTATTCTTTGAGAGTACCCACAGTAGAAAAGAGTCTGAAATCTCTTTGCTACCAGAATTTTTAATAGCCTATAAAAATCATTTTTCTTGGGACTATTTTTTCTACTAAACGTGTTTTTAATTCACTGTACCTGTCAAGTTTTTTTACACTGTCACTCCTTTAACATTTTTTGCTTCAGCACTATATTTCTGCCATTACAGCAAAACTGCCAGATAACTGCAATAAAACATTTCCAGCCAGAAGGGGAAACAAACCTCTGAAGTACAGATATGAACTCAACATTTTTTTTTTAAATCAACAACTGTCATTCGCTGAGAATCTTTTTGCGACTTCTGGAATTAATTTGCCCTTTCTGTGCCTGAGTTCCTGCTGTCAGATGGTGCAAGTGACTCCATAGATGATTCCAGCATTTCGGGTTTCCAGGGTTCCTGATTAGCAAGTTTTCACTATGATCTGTGACCTCATGCAGGAAATTTTCTTAGCTATGCAAGACAGAAGAGAGAAATGTCAGCTGTGAAGTTCCTCTCTTTTTAAAAATATTTATCTGTCTCTTCTTATATTTATTTACACAACTATTACTTAATGTAAATAGAGAGTTACATAAGTGGGTTGCTTTGACGTCATTATGTGGGGTACCCAAACTCGGCAATCAAGGAAGTCGAAAGGAGGTTGAGTTCTCAAGTTTCTTTAGTGTAAAATAGATTTTTAAAATCAAAATTCAGCTTATTCTTTTTAGTACTGAGGAGCTGCACTGCTACTTTGATCTGTCAGCACAACATAGTCTTGTTTAGTTTAAAATATTTAGATTTTTGATTCCATTAAATTAACACTTATTTTTAGTATTCACCATATCACAACTGCGACTGTCCAATGTTGAGTAGAGGTTTTTAACTAGTCACAGCAGCTTGTAAGTGTTATGTATGAATTAGTAACTTAATTTAACTAGAGAATGGAACCCCACTTCTATCAAACTTTCACTGATATTAGAGAGGGCAGGATTTCACCCAGCATATTCATCAGACGGTTTAAAATAGAGAAATAGGTAATGAAGTGCTGGGCAATTTAATCAGCTATTGCCAAGGTAGTCTGTCATTGTCTATTGCATAGACAGTTGTTTGTAAGTATCAAACCTTAAGCAATCAGGATGATAATTTCTATGTTGGCATTCTGTCCTGAGATTTTTTTATTTATTTATTTTGTGGAAATGGCACTACCATGAAGATTAACATGAAATGTTCTCCAAATATCCTCCATAAAATCTGTGCCACAGGTTAATTGCTCATTCACTAGCATGGAAAAAGCTCAATGTCAAGAACTAAGTTCAAAACACAAACCTCAAAATGCGCTAAATCAGATGATAATCATCGTTGCTGATGTTTAAAAGTAATAATTTTTATCCAGATAACAGTGACATTATGCAAAATAACATGAACTTGGGAGCCCTTGAAAGAATTAACATGAATTCGGAGAGCTAGAAGAACTCTCAGAAATGGATGCGGACCATCATCTCACACCACAAATAGGAGTCAGAATGACAATGCCATAAATTAGAATAACTCTCAAGGAAAAGCTAACAGCCAGGAAATGAGAAACAGATTTAAAACAGAGAACAGAAACCAGAAAGCATGAGCACTAATGACCTTCTGCACAGCACTTACAGTAACAAAGGAAGTGACAAATGATAGGACAGATACAGTATTAATAGGGAAGTACAAATCATGTTTGCTATTGATGTTCTCTTTCACTTTGCGTAGCACCAGCAGCCTAGCACCTAGAAAGCAAAGGGGACACATCTTTGATAATTTCTCTCTTTAGAGGGATGGAAAGCTAAGACGACTGTTGTGCTAATCAAAGTAAAATCCATGTCACAACCAGAAAGTGGGGAAAAGGCATGAAAAGAGGAAAAAAAATGCAGGCATTAACACATACAAATGGACAGCAAGCCATCACGAGAATAACAGCTTCAACCAAGCTTACAACAGGCAATTTAATGTAACAGTACTCCATGCTAACACAATGTCATACTCATTTCCTCTTTTCCTAGTACTGCTCATATTAAAGGCTGGATTCCCATATTTCTTTCCAGGTTTTCTTTCCAGACAATGCAAAAACAGGAAAACTGATGCATCTGGGATACCTCAGAGCAATTGCGTGCGTGAAATACAGATAACCTGTTTCTGAGACAAGTCAGGCCTATAGCACATGTCCAATTAAGTTGAAAGCTTCTAGAGCCCAGGAGATTCTGAGTACATGCATAGACCATCATTTCAGCATGCATGCTTTAAGTATGAGACATCTGGAACTTAGCACGTACGTGCTTCTCTGGTGGTCTGCACAAATACATAGACACATCCAGAATTGCTACATCTTTGCAACCTGCTCTGAGCCATCACGCTATCAGAGATCCACAAATTCCAGGCAATGATTCAAAGCCAAAGAGGACAAACATAGGGAAATCTGAGTATACAGTAGGGTAAGCTATGAGCTATTGATCCCCAGTTTAGGGAAATCTGGGCACGATATTACAGGACTCATGACTAGATGAGGCAAGAGAAGCAACTCATTAGAAGGTAAATGAGAAAGCAGCAACCCACTAAATAAAGAAGGGAGAAGAGGGGGAAGAGAGTGAGAAAAGAACCAGTATGACTTGAACAAGGGCCTTGAATTGCATGATTTTCATGCAATCTGCAAATAAAGAGGTAACACATTGACATGAGGGGCACAACTAAAACTGCTTAGATATTTTCTGAACGAAATGTTTTATGTTATGACCAAAGAAAAAATGTTGTTGCAGTACAAGTGTCACTTTTCTTATAATACATGGTGCATTGGAATCTCATAACTCTGTACATGCCCTACTGAAAAGCAATTGTTTCTACTCCCACTTTCTTTTCTTCCATCCTAGTATCTCAACACTCTCTTGCTGTGCTTTTATAATGAACAACGAACATGCACTCAGACCTCTTGCTACTTAATGAGCTTTTTCTGTATTGTGTCTACTTTCAAAAAAATCTAAAATTTTAATACAAAATTAATATACTATTCTCTTTCAGTGTGATCTCCCATAAGTATGCATAAACATATATAATGGCAAGAATAAATATCATACCTTACTGAAGAATTAATAAAAACTCACAAACTGAGAGAAGTGATAAATGGGAATGAAATACTTTCTTAATCTTTAGAAGGAGGAAAGACATTTATGCAGTCTGTCGTAATACTAATCATGAACTGGAAACTTGTCTGGTTTAGGTCAATTAAGCCAAATTCACCCATACTGTAATGCTACCTTGACTTTGGTAGTATCAGGGATAGTCCAGTTAACCTAACTGGACTATATCATCAGCTGATATAAATTATAACAGATGCCTTATTGGAGTATCTATTCTTTTCTTTAACTTACAGGAATCAGAAGCCCAGGAGCCATGCTGTGACTGACAAAAGGACCTAAGTATAACCTGGACTTGATTCTTATTTATAAACTCTAATGGTAACAGTGGAAGTAAAATCTTTTTTTATATTTTCCCAGGCCAGATATTTTCCAGAATTGAGTCTTTCTTTACAATTTACAAAACATTTTAGGACCCAAAGTAAGTCTACAATGCCATAAGTCTGTATTTGCTAAATACATACTGATCTTTTGCTCTAAATTAGCAACACTTAGCAGACTCTCTGGCCCAAGACAGTTGGCTTTTTTGTCTCAGACCTCTACCTATACATTTTAAAGAACTTGACCGTGCCATTTAATAGCCAACCCCCTTAGCTTTGCTAGAAGTTGATCTTTTAGAATATCTACTCTCTGAACTGAATTATTTTGCAGGAATATTCAATGCTAACTCAGAAAATGGGTAGTGACAGATGTTTAGCAGAAATCACTGAGTAATGATTTCTGCTGAAATCAATGAGTAATCTTTCTAAATAGTGAAAATCATGGACTATGTCTGTGTTATCATGTTAGCTCAGGTCTCATGCTTACAATACAGCCAACATCCCCAGCTAAACTACTCTGCCTTCACAGTGGCCTGTAGTCTGGCATTTGTCACGGCAAACCACCTGGCTCTTCTCCTCAGAGAAACTCAGCAGTAGAGTGAAGCTCATGCTCGGAGTCTCCCTACTCCAGAGAGGACGCTCCAGTCAAAAGCTTAAAGATGCAACTGACTGCCTGTCAGAGTCCAATACTGCTTGACCAGGTTCTTTTAGGTATTCCACACACGGAAGGTGTAATGCTTAATATCAAAATTTACTTATCTGAAGATATTTGATATTATACAGGATTTTTGTGATTTAGCAGAGTGATACCCCAATACACTGAAATCACAAGACAAGTGTAAGTTACTCTTAGCAAAATATACCAATTGCAATATACAGTTTAATCACAAAACAAATGTGATTCCCATTACTGGTCTCTATAATATACTCACCATCACGATGCTGTGCGTCCTCAATCGCCGGGAAGGAAAGAATGGGTTGAAACCAGCTCAAGCCCGTGGCTTTCTTCAAAATTATTTTGTTAGTTGTTCAGTTTTTATACTCTGTGTTGGGCTGAGCCCATATACCCTCCTCTCCATGGCTAACTCAGAGAGACATTCACACTCTTGATGAACTCAGGGAGAAACATTTACACCACCAGTTGATCCACTTAACTGTGATGTAGTCAGTTGATCCACTCAACTGACTTATCTAAAACAAAGGCCACCCTTCAGTCCCTTTTGTGTTAAGAAAAAGTCAGCTTTGTCTGCTGTGGTGAGTCACATCCTACATTCTCCTCTGAGTTTCATGAGCACATTGACCTTGCCCATCTCCTCTGAGCCTTCTTCCATTGCAGGTGTTTGTTGGTACGTATATATGCCCACCACACATATGTGCCCCTACCGCCATCTCTGGCACCATCCTGAACATGACCCCGGTTTAGTGAAATTAGCAGTGTTAGCTAGATAATTGCAGAGAGAAACGCTTGTTTCTCTTTGTATACAACTCATACTCGGAGCAATCAGTAAATTCTGTGTAATGTGTGCTACCATTGTGAAAAACTAGTACATGCATCTTCAAAAGCCCCCTGAGTCAGAAGATCTCTCTAAAGTGAAAGGTCTTCTGATGTTTGCCCCTAGCTAGGGGACTTCTGCCCTCTCACTTCTTTCTCTTGTTTTCAAAGTGTAAGCTTAGAGGGTAGTTAGTCCAGCACTCTGATTTCATGGCCAGCTTTGTCAGCCCTAGCCTGGGTATGTCACATCAAAGGTGCTATGCTGTACCACATAAATATACTCCAGATGGCATAACATCCTCCTCAATGCAAAGCACCCAGGACTTGTCTAAGAGCTTAAATTTTATACTTAAACTAATATAATGGAGGTCAGTTTGTTTTCTCACGGCAACCATTTGACAGATTCCAAGGATCTCTGATTATATTAGAGCATTGATGGACTTTTTTTTTGTCTTCAGCACAGTACATGGTCGTTTCTAAACTTGAAGAGAATTAGTGCAAACCAGTTACTCCCATGGCGCTTACTTTTCTTCATTCTCAACCCTATAACAGATCTTGTGCATTAAATTTCATCTGGTGAGATCTTTCAAAGAGATAGGAGGCCACTAAGCAATTTGAGGTTATCAATCTGTCAAGTGTAGAAAATCAAATGCAGGAAATATTTGTAAGAGTAATTTTTAAACCACAAAGGAAATTAAATATACAAAAAATAATGAAAAACAGGAAAACAGTGGTAACAGGAAACTGAGAAAGTAATAGAAGAAATCTGTCTAATACTATATCCAGGGATTTCTACCATATTTGGAGGGTTCAAATTTACAATTAAGTCAGTTCTACTTAGTTTCATTTGTCAGTTGTTCATGAAATTTTCTGCTTACCCGCATTCAAAATTTTCAGATGCCTCCTAAACAGTTTTAGAACTGCTTTTATTACACTGGAAAATGGACAGCAGGAGTGTAGATTTTAGTGATCTTCACCTGTATTGCTAAGGTTTTCCTCTCATTTTTTTATTCCTGTGAAGATATAGCATACTTGGGGATGGAAGAATATGGGAAAAAAGTGGAAAAAATGAGTAGGAATGATAGATAAAAATAGGAGGACAGTGTGAAAGAATATGGATAGGAGATGGGTAAAGAAGCTACTAATCCTCCATAGGGACGTCTAGAACTAGAGTATCTCCCCACACCTCTAGAGAGAAGATAGGTAGTGTCCTCTTCAAGCCAAAAAGAAAAAGATGCTTTTTTTTTTCTCTGTGAATGTTTATGGTTGAATTTTGAACCAAAGTTGTTCACCAGCTAAGGCAATTCATCAAAAACAGGCATCAGAAGACAAATATCTTTTAAGAGAACCTTAGACATTTTACCCAGTATCACATTTTTGGAGATCTGACTCAAAGTACAGGATACTTGTGGCTGGCAATTCTGCAATTAGATTGACTTTAGCTATCCTTCATTTAGCATGGCTAGGCTTACTCGATTCCCCATGGAGTCAATGGAGAGAAGCAGATTTCTCTAGGTGGTAAAAATAAGTCTAAGAACCTGTTATATTCCTGTTCATATTCATTAATTTACACCAGAGATGAAGATGTGGAAAAATCAAAACACCTCAGTTCCTATGGAAGAAAAGCTAAAAAAAAAAAAAAAAGACTACAGAGAGGCAGTTTGGACAAGTAGTAGGCAATGGTGATCAGAAAGGAGGAACAGACAGGATCACCTGGCAATGAACTTGCCTGGCAGGGTTAGAGCTGCCACCATCAGCACAAATCCTCGAAAGGCAGTGGTGGATGGCACAATCCTCCACTGACGTGGACACAGTTTACATTTCCATGCACAAGGTTTTTCCAGCTAGACTTCACTCCTAAACGTAACAGTCACCACATGTAGCTGCCTTTGGAGGCTTCAGATCTTAGGGGTTTCAGTTCTGTACCTCCAAAATGGATTTCTGAATTTAAAACTTCTATATATTTTCTAGATATTTTAGATATTTTCCCAGGAGAAAATTATCCTCAGGAAATGGAGTTTCATATATGTAATCCTACTGTCTGAACATACCAAACAGAACAAAATCCATAAGTGAAACGCAGACTTGTAACTGGGAATATGGATACTACCCAAATAATAGTACTGCAGCTTCACAGCAGGTTGTGGTACATAAGCCAGTTTATAACTAACCCAAGAACTTTTCCTCTTCTGTAACTGTAACCTCAGTCCAACCTCAGACCTGATGAGTTCTCTTAATCCCAAGAAGAGCCAGCCTTATGATCCAGATCAGTTCTGCAGTGAAGCAAAACAAAAACCTGAGATATGTGAATTAAAAATATTAAAGGTCTGAAAACCAGCATCCTGAGAAGTCCTGAGTTTTATAGCAGGGGAAGGATAGCACAGGTCGGAAGGACTGAGAGTAAGTCTACTGGAAAGTGCCTAGCAAAAAGAAGATTGATTGAGCAATCTATGCTGTTTAAGAACTACATTTATATTTAGAGTTCTTAAAGCAGCAACTGTTGAATTGACTTTATCAAATTTGTTCTTGCATATTGTTTTCTGTTTGTTCCTAGCAAAAAGATATCACAGTTGAAGTATCTGAAGGAAATTCTGTCCTTATTTGATGTCAACACTACCATAATACCCAAGCACCCAGACTGTGCCTTTCGCTGCAGTGATGAATGAAAGGTGCTCCATATAATTGCTCATCCCATTGTTAGAGGTTTTGCATTCTGAATGAAAGCACATACTGCTCATCCAGGCAAATGTTTGTGTTAGGAGAGCAATGTTGCAGAGATGTAGCCAGTATGCTAGACATAGCCCAACTACTTTGTGCCTTCCCTATGCAACCTGTGATACTTTTTATGTTCTGCCTTTTCTTTGCACATTTGCCAGTCCTTTTTTCAATGTCTCCACCAGAACCAACGTAATTCTGTGCTTGGAGGACTCCAGAAAGGGATCTGTTTCTGAACTCAGCTTTATTTTTAGGTGTTTATTTCCTGGGCATGTCTTTTAAATCTGTTAGAATGCTAGACAGGGACCTTTCTCAAAATGTTGTGTGTTGTGATCACATCCATAGTCTGAGTCACTCTGCTGCCCAGCAACAGATGACATTTCTGTTAGCTTTTACGTACCCTATGTATGAGTATCCTTCAGAGTTAGCTATGGTATTAGGATACAAAATGTTGTTGTTTTCCACATGGAAAACCATATCAGGCCTTTTTAATCTGTCTTTTGTATTGCTTTTTGTAGTACCTTTACCCTTTGTAGGGGCTGAGGCCCCTACATTTCCTTTCTGTATTTTTCCTTCAACTTGAGTCTGATTATTTTGCATCAGCAACCATTGTTTCAAAGTTTTCTGCACAGTTTTCCTTGCTCTTTGGAGGCCTTTCTTTAAGATGAGGTTGTTTTTTTCCGTAACAGTTCTTCATGTATGGTGGCTGACCTCACAAAATTGCTGTTTTTAATTGCGGAAATCTTTGATATTGCTATACTAAGTTGTAAACACTGAAGTTCTCTACCCTGCAACGCGACTGTCTGTATTCCTGTTCTGCCTCTTAGTTCCAAGTAACAATAATTTCAATCATATTTTCATGTTACTTCCCCCTGCCTCGTCTTTCCAGTGTTTCAGGCATTAGTTGTGAACCATATGTTCCAGTGCATAAATACTTTAATTAAGATGTAGGCTTGTAAACAATCCCTAAATAGTTTTAAAAGATTTGAACAGATTTCTTTGAAGTTAGGCAGAACTTTAATTTTTTGGCTAAAGACGCAGTTTTGGTAAATGATCACAAAAAAAAAAAAAGAGTCAGCTTACATATACCTGAAGATTCTATTTTAGGTGCTCCTTTGAGCGCTTTGGCATAGGATTGAGTGAAATAACTTCTCTCAGGAAAATACTACTCCTTAGAAGTCCAAAGAATACTTAGTCACGATCAGATTTGAGAGAAGCAGTCACTATTATATTAGCAGATGGTCTCTTTCTAAATTTAATGCTTTTCATCTCTTGATATTTGACAGTATTTTTTCCTTACTCTCATTATCCAAGTCACCCATAGTTGAGTGAAACTCACCCATTAGTTCTTACTGAAAAAAGAATAGAACAGTGATGTCATAAAATATAAATTTGCCTAGCCTCTAGTGCCTAACAGCATGTTCTCAGAGGTTAATAGATAAAGAAAAGAAGCTAAAATGCTGCCATACAAGCTTAATCTACAGCAGGTGAGAACAGCTGCTAATACCTGACCTAGACACTGAAAGGCATGAAGGTGGGATCTGTTCCCTCCACAGTTTAGAAGAAAACAGAAACATTGCCTTTAACTATCTACTACCAAGACAGTGACAAAAGAACTATCTGCAGCCATAAATTTTTTATAGCTTTAACAAAGACAAACTCATAGGATTTAAAAGATAAAGTGAATTTCCAGCAAAATAAATAAAAGTCATTAAAAAGGAGCCCACAAATGAAAGACCATGTGGTCTAAGTCAATCAGCCAATGAAGGCTGATCTGTAAAGCAATCAGTTGGTATGGCTGGTGAGTCAGATCAAGCCTGACCTGATGCACCTGACCTCAAAGTGATTTCTAAGATATTCTGTTTTGATCCTTTGATGATCTAAAGTTCACCAATGAGTTAACAAAGCCATTTTATTATTATATTATTCTTTATAAGTGCTTCCTCGTTATACAATAATATACCTGATAAAATCAGGCTTTAAACAATCATTTTGCTTTGTGATAGCATGCTTATTTACAATAAGGCATTTGTTTCAATATTGCTTTGAACTCTGACATTCTGAATCAACTGGATGACCTAAAATTCATAATGACCACCTGTTTTCATAAGGACAATACTTTCTACATATCTGACGGCCTCAGTTATATAACAATAATGCACTGCAGTTTATACTGCCCACCTAGGAAAAAGCAATCCATATGAGTCCTTTTGTGGCCTGAAGAACTTTATAGTGCCCTGTGGCATTCTGCCCAACATGTTTATTTCCAGAGCCAGTTCAATAGTAAGCACAATTTGGCTATAAGAATGTATTCTTGCATACAGAAGCACTCATCCAGTTTTTACTGGCTTTCCTGAGGTCCATTTCAGAAGCACACATTTTAGGTCCCTGGAGGAAATAATTCATTCACCACACCATTTTCCAAGGGGAGCTGGCTGACCGCATGTTTTCTTCAGCATCACATCAAAGCTAAGTGTCCAAGAGTAAACACCTGCAACCTACACATATATGTGGTTCATGAGCAATTACCTAATGAACTCAATTCCTTAAAGAGGAGTAATTATACTACTTGTATTTCATTTCTATATGCAGAGAGACAAACGTGCCTATTTCAGACTAATACTTAAAATATCCCAGAAGACAGCAAGCAACTCTTAATAAGAACGACACTTGACTTATGTTTGAAGAATATTTGGACTTTCACTTGGAGACAGTCAAACATTAGGAATGGACAAAAAAGGAAAAGGTTCCTTTTGAACAGACTATAGAAACCATGTGTGATAGTGCAGAACGAAGGGTAAATACTTGTTTTGAGCATCACAGCAATGGGCACTAGCAGCATTTTATGCACAAGGCACGCATAAAACTGAAGTGAAAATTATACTCAGTAGCTTTACTTTATAGGTCTCTATAGGCACCCCACATGATGACCAGGCATATGCTCGAATGGTGGCCAAAACAGGTATGTGAAATATTCAGATAAAACAGATGCCACACAACAGTCTAGTCTCTACACTTTCCCCTCAGCTTCCGACAGTGTAGTTTTTCTACTATGTGGTGTCAGAAGCAAGGATTGAACTCAAAGTCTAGGATTCATTGGAAAATTTCAGAGCAGCTTGTCTCTGTCCCATACACTAAACCAAGGAAGAATGTATATCCTATCCTGTATCCTATGTCATTGAAGTCAATTTCACCGAATAGCCGCACTGTGCCTTTTTTCCACCATCCTCAAAAGAACCTATATATAAGACAAAAAGCACTGATCTGCCTGTTCAACTTGAACTAATCACAAGATATCCTCTAGCCAAGCCATTAATGATTTCAGAACTAGAATTGTTAGATTACTGACTCCTTTGCTGCCAAGTAGCCACCTTTTACTGTTGTGAGCTTCAGTGCTGATTAGAGCTCAACTGTATGCCTCAGCTTTTACCAGTTTCAAAGACCACCAGATAAAGATCGAAACCACTGTGTATCCTCTCCATATCTAGTTCAACACTTTTCATCACAGCCGTAAAAATAGTCATACTGAGGACAGGAATAAAATAAAATTTACCACCTTGCTCATAACTGCTGTTTCTGCCTGCCTAACTGAAGCAGCCTTGCTTGCTTTGACCTACAGTAGCAGAAATATGCCTAGTTTTCCCAGGCTCCAGCGGAGGTAGATTTATAAGTAGGTTCATAGTTACTCTGACTGGAGTCATTTCACTGCAGCCCCAGGCAACTGCCCATTTTTACTTGTGAATAAGGGCACTCAACTCTTCTTCTTCATGGTATTTTCTTGATACTATGTCCTTATTCACAGTTCAGTTATTTCACTTCTGGTGATTACTGGGCATAGTAAAAGACTTGAGATCTATTCAACAATACCTTTGAACTCTGCAGACTTTATTAGCTGAGACAAAGCACTACACCTTAGCCCCACCAGAAGGTCTTTCATAAATGCTAGGTCCATGCCTAGCATCTCATTGAAGGCCTAAAAGAGCAAAGAGCATATTATCTCAGAGATTACTTTTTCTCATATATTTCTCAGAGCACCTGAAGCAGCCAGCTGCCAGATATTCTATGAGCAGTGAGCCTTGCTTTGGATAGCACAATCACCAGGTGTCATTTTGGATTAAACCTTATAGGTGTTGTGCAAGATACACCTCCCTCAGCATCACCTGTTTTGAAACCGAGTTGTAATGTAACCACATCTATTTTCTCCTGAACCAAGGATATCTTTGGATAAAAAAGATATATCAGTACATGGGACAAAAATGGAGACTGATTCCAGTACGTATATGTACTGCCTGTAGATGCTAATTCAATAATAATTTCTGAGAGCCCTTCGGGAATGGAATTGTGATATAACCATTTAGACCTGTTTAGCCTTTCTAATTTCAGGAAATGAAATTATTAGAGAGCATTACTGGATTTTTTTTTTTTTTATTATCACACATTTAAGACAGTCCACACATTGAACTGGCTATTATTTAAATGATGACGTGAACTTGTAAGGTGTAATACGTCTAGTGGGCAATAGGAATGAATATGGAGGGTAGGGAGAACTGATGAGCTGGTGGGATCCCAGTAAATACAAAGTAATTAATCACAGGCAAACTCAGCACCTTCATTGGGAGAGCAATAGCTCTTGCAGGTTCAGATCACACAAGGAAGTTTGGAGCTTAAAGAGAACACAAAAGGCACACTCTTCTTTGGTGTGCTGCACTCATATAGCCAATTTCATCCTAGCAATCCAAAAGCTTTTAGAATTTTGTAAATGAAGAAAACACTTTACTATTTCAGAGGAAAATACACCAGCTGTTCAGTGTCTGAGAATAGCATAGGTCTAGGAATAGAAAAGTACCATACCTTACAGTAGCGCTATGGCTTGAGGAAAGGGGATTTAGACAGGCAGCATTTTCTAACTTAAGTACTTAATCAAGATAGGGGCTAGTTACCTGTACCCTGACAAAAATCCTACAGAGTTTTTGAATGGACATAGGACCAGCATTTACCATGACAGATGCCACCTTTAACTTCCCTTGTTGCCTTTAACAAGCAGAAGCACAATAAAATCTGTAACTAGCCTAAGGAGGAGCAAGCTAGAGAGAGGCCCAGTTTGCTTTTTGCTTGAGGTAGAGAGAAAAGAAGGAATAATAAAACCCATACACAGGGCTTCTGTTTTAGCCAGCAATCACTGAACTCTCCCTGCTGTGAACTAATAACTGAGACTGATAATAAATGCTATCAACCATACAGACAATTGTGCTCCTCTGAAAAAAGGAATAAAATCAAGTAGGGTCAAAGATGAACCAAAATTAATTCACAGAATACAGAGATGACTGTGAACTTTGACCATTCAGTTAATAGAAAACTTGAACACAAGCCACTTCAGGACAGGCTTGAAAAATATAAATCTCAACTAACATTGTGCTAACTTAACTCTCAGAGTTCCAACTCCACATCTATAAATGCTGTTTGCTAACCTCAGGACTGGAAAAATAAATTAAAAAATGAAGTAATGTTGCACTGGGCTATTCATACTGAGAAGTTCCACTACAGAACAGATTTTTGTATTTACCTGATTATTTTTTATAAATGCATCTTTATTCTTATCATACAGTGTTAGAATTTTTGGCATGCAACTATCATACAGTGTTAGAATTTTTGGCATGCAACAAGTAGCTTAGTCCCCAGTAATTGAAAGTATACATAGTCACCCAACCTCAAGCTAGCTGCCTATTGGCATATCTGATCCTGTGTTGCTGCTTGCACCGCACAGATGAGAGGACTGCTATGAACTTTCACCAAGTGTTCTCCATCTCTGCCCTGCATAATTCCATATAAGTGCATTATAGTGTTCTGCACTGCTGTCTAAATGTAATGCTGCACATGATATCCCCCCAGAGCCTTTGAAGCTTTGAGGGCCCATCTGATGCCTGTAGACCCATCATAATGGAAAATGTGAAGCCTGAGACTGGGACAAAAGGAAAGAATTAAAAAAAAAAGGATTGAAATTAGGGAAACAACAGGGAAAAAGTGAAAGAGAAAAACATTATCTTACCATGCAAACTGTTGGTGTAATGTATAGAAAAGGGTTTGTCAGCACTTCCTTTTCAATCCTCTATTTACAGGTATTTAAAACTCAGCTGTAGAAAGTCTCTCCAGGCTGAAACATGGCTTATAAGGTCTCTGACAAGAAGCTTTAAAAATGTATTTAACGATTTCATTCTTATGTATAAAATAGTGAATATTAACTATTTTTAAGAGCTAAGTGAATAACTGGCAGAGTAATTTAACACATTCTTTGATTTCAAAAACCTTGACTTTTTTGCTATATCACTTAAAATTTTGCTGTATCATTTCTGCAAATAAGTCCAGGTACTGAACTTTTACAGAAGTTCAAAATGTAACAGGTGCCATTTTTGATTAAATAGATAAAGACCGATCTAGGCCTCCAGATGTATTTTTCTTGGCTGGGACTGTGCATCTCCTGAAGATGGAAGGGAGAAATGAAAGTCACTGAAGCTTCTTTACTACTGGAAGGGTGTTTCTAAGCATGAACAATTCTCAGATCATCAAATCTGCAAATGCTCTTTGACTATCACATCCTCAGAGTAATGAGAAACATCCTCGAAGTAGGAGTGAGTATCCACTCCCCACATGGATAAAAACATCTAGAATGCAGTTTTGCTTGCAAGTGGCCAAATTCCAAGTCTGAATTTGCTACCTGCAAATACTTTGCAGTATTTTCTTAAAAAATGCTGTTTCTGCAAATATTCCTCCCAGTGAACTCCTTCAGAAGACTATTTACAAAGAATAATCACAAAAGAAATATTATAGTAAAGCAAAGGATGATGCATCTATTTGCAAGCATGCTGTCTGCAGGAGGCCCACTGTTCCATCCTCTCAGCTTTGCAACTGTGTTTTGCTAACTTTTATGGGAGTTGTCCTAGTAGTCTTTTTATTTTTCACCTACATCACATTTTGAGCAAGTGAAGACTGTGTGAAAATATTTGTGTTTCTATGTATGTTCACAGTATGCTCACAAGCAGGCTTAAAAATTTATTGTCACGCTTAGCGGCAATGAATATAGAAATGACTACAGAGGCAACATGAATTAGACCTTTTCCATCACCAAACAAAATGGAATAAAAATATCTGAAAAACTTGGAACCCACATACTCAGCCACGAATCTAATTCCTTTTTGTTAATTATTATTTCTTAAGCAATTGAAAATGAAAACAGACTGATGAAGTAAAAATAATAATTTTCCTCTAGGTTTCTGTTTGTTTTAACCTAACATCTTACTTTCATATGTATCAATGACCCCTCAGATCTGAATTAAAGAAAAAGGAAAATTTGTATTCTTAACACTATGGTATTAGAAGCTGTGATGTAAAGCAAACTACTGACATGTAGGTCAGAAGAGAAAGGAGAAAGTGTTTTCTGCCTGAATTGGAAGCACTGAACTTTCCATGAGTAGTTCCAGCTTCAAATTCTATTCAAACCTGTCCACATTTGAACCATCCAGCTGTAGTGTAAGAGGTGTTCAATTCTGGATGGAGATGTGCCAAGGCATACGGAACCGGGAAAAATTGCTTTATGCAATACATGCTTTGGCAAACAGTGCTTCTGAACATGTCATAACGATTTTAAAAAGGCAGAAAAACTGCACTAAACTGGCAGATATCACTGTTTCAGTGACTGGGCTGGACAGGGTTCACTCTCGGGAGGGGAGCAGATGGATCAAAGGATTGCTGCCAGAGGGAATGCCTCCATGCAGCATAGCATTGAGCAAAGGTAGAGCACAATAGCAAGAGTATGGAGGAATGGGGTAGTTGTTGTAGAGTTTTATAGGCTTTTGTTAGATAAAGTTCTTCTTCCCTTTCCCCCCACCCCCTTCTGCCTTTTCCCTCTGGTTTTTGTGTTTTTAATAATGGGAAAGATAGGGTATATGTAAGTCATTCTTTTTTAATGCTGTTTTTGTTCCTAGGGTGATCTTGCAGATCTGTTTTGTAGACTCTTCCTAGATAAAGTAGACTTAAAAAGCTGGAAAACAGTAATTCCTGATGCTTACACATTTGTATGGAACTTCTAGATACAATTTCTTTATTATTTTCAAAGCTCACGTATTTCTGGGCAGGTAAGAAAGACCCTAATTAAATGTAACACAACTATTGTCTTTAAGGACTTCTTTTCAAAAAAGAAGTGCCTTTATCTTGCCTTAGGCTTGAAGAGGGCTGCAAACATGCAACATTCAAGATGGATGCAAGTTTTAGGATGGAACATAATTCCAGAAAAGTTCAGCTGATGGTTTAAATCCAAAAGATGTTTTCATTACAGTATCGATAAAATGCTGTTTTGTAAATGGTGCACAACTTTCCCCTTTAGCTCTTTCTCCTTTATCCATTATATTGCAGCACATCCAGGAGTTAAGAATCTAGGCAAAATCTGCTCTTTTGCATAAAACATAAGTGTCTTAATACCTAGCAACAACAGATACCTAGAACTTCAGATAAATATGTAACTTTTCTCTCAGCGTTGAGGTTGCATGACATCGCTGTGCTCTAAAAAAACCCAGATTTTTTAAAATTGTAGGATTAAATAAAAGCCTAATTCTTTACATTTGTTATTTTGTTACAAGTGAAGTATCATGTATTTCAAGTGATCTAAGATAGTCACCACATTTAGTGATTCCAAAAACTACAACCATACAAAATTATAGCAATATGATTAGCAACATACTTTTGAATGTAATTAGTACAACGAAAATAAAACATGGGATACTGTGATTGATTTTGTGTGTGTGCATATGTTCATGCTCAACATAGAAACAGCATTAAATCTCAAGAGTAACAAAGATATTATACACAGCATTGGTTATCCAGCTTTATCAGGATACAATTGGCCCTTAGGGAATATGACAACAGAGTAACAAATAAAATACATAGTACAACAGAAAGTGAGCATAGAATGATAAAAAAAAATGCAATTATTTTGTAATATTTAAAAATAATGATTTTGGAAAAGAGCCTTTCTTAATTTGTTTGGATGAAAATAAAAAATGAAATTACAAATATTTTCATTATTAACATGGCTATCAGTGAAAAACAAATTTATATAAGGCCAAAAAATATTCTCAGATCGTTCCACTGTACCTGAAAAGCTAGCTTTCATCAACTACGTTTTGTAGTCACAAAGAAAACAAAGCCATCTGAATAACCTAGTTTATTATACTCAGAGTTTCTATGGATGCTTAGGGCATATAAGGCAACAATAGATACGTGCATTTTTACATGCTTAAGTGAATATGGGAGTGACCCAGGATGACTTCCTGCCCTCAGTCCTCTTGAAGTTATCAAAGGACCAGACTAAAAGATAATTTTGACAATACTTTAAGGTAGGTGGTTTTTGGAAAGTGATGAGGAGTATGACAGGGAATAATGTGTCTGCTCCATGGCTCCATTCATGGCATTCTTATCTTGCGCTTTTGAAAAGGTAAAGAATTACATAAGCTTATACATTTGTGGTCTTTTCATACATTTTAAAATATTGTGTTGCTGCAGTGCTGCTTCTGCCAGGCACTGTGCAACAAAGAGACTGTGCCCAAGAACAAGTACAAACATGGGAAAAGGAACAGAACTGGAAGAGGAGCAAAGATAATTATAAGACAAGGGAAGAGGGACAGGATGGAAAGAAGAGCCATAAAAGGCTGGAAACTGCAGCAAAATGGAATATGAGCAGAGAAGTAAGGCTCTGTAGAGCACATTCTCCTGAAACTAAAATGCTAAGTCTCAAAACACTTTCTATGCAAAATGCCATTTGCTAGTTCAAATATTAGCACTGAGTGATGCATCTAAAAGTCTCTGCCTTGTTGATGGCAGGTGTAGGGATCAGTCTGTTCCAAAAATAAACAATTCTGTTTTCACCTTTTTCAGAGCTAAAAAGTGTAGAAAATGACCTTTAAAAGTACATAGATGAATTACTATTGGAATTGCTACACCAAAGACTTGTAAGTTAGAAGAGCAAAACCAAGGTTGTCTGCACAACCTCAATTCAAACCCTGAATGAGTTCACACAGAATTTTTGTCTTGTCCTGATTCGTGCTGGATGCCGTTTGCCATCTCTGTGTGTGGCCTCACAAGTGCTCAGATCTGGGGGGAAAAAAAAAACAGAATATGTGGTGCAGCTTAGGAACTATTCACACTGAAATGGATTAATATCACTTATGTATAATATTCCGTTAAGGTAGATGCTGGCAATTTTAACAGCAGTAACAAATTGTCTGTTACTATCACACGTTCTGCTGTTAACAGTAAGGCAAGTGCAAACACTCATCCTCATATCTTAAAAAAAAATCCAAAGTGTTATGCTTCTTCTCCAAGAGGATGATACTGACTTGATTACTGTAAGCAAAACCACACTCAGCTTTAACCACAACAAATCGTCCATCACTCCCACATCTTATGTTGTTAATGGCAATGTTAGTACAATCCTCAAAAGCAGCCAGTAATGGCAAACTATGGGTAGTTTCATTAATTATCCAAAAATAGCAGAACACTAAGTTTCATATAATATCAAGGTCTCTGCATCTTTAAAAAAAAAAATCTATGTTTATCCCTATCTGCCCCCTTTTCAGAAAAAAAGCTATATTTTGGTAGAAGTTCTAATGCACACTGTGCTTCAGGTAGACTTAGTTTTCCAAATAGTTAATGGGGAGCTTATTATCTTGAATTGTATTAGTTAGCTCTGCAGTGTAAAACTATCCATAATATACCTCAATATTACTGTGTTGTCTTGACAGCAAATACTAAAACAGGAAGTGTAACGGATGGCTACATTACTGAGGTTGTTCCTGGAAGTTCTAACAAGTTATGAATGTCCTAACAGAACAAGAACAACAGAGTTTCAGCAAAGCCCTAGATTTTCATCCTGTACAGTAGCTATAGAAAGAGACTGTTTCTAATGTTAGCTGTTCAAATAACTGGTCACCAAAGATGCACAAGGACTGTTCTGCTGAGGAAGACCAATGAATAACACCAAGACATTTTGCTCTTCCAGCAGTGGCATACATAAGAGATTTAGGAAGAAGATACAAAGCCCAAATGACATATTGATAATTGTGGATTATACAGGGCCAGAGGGCAAGTTTCTCCTGACCTCAGTCACCCATCTTGTGCTCTGAAACGTGATGGCTCTCTTTGTAATTTTCATCTTGATTACTATTACAGTAGTTTCCATCTTCACTTCCATATTTACCATTCTGTATTAAGGACACAGTCTACTGGCAACACGATTAAAAGGTCCTGAAACATACAAATGGATCATTAGAGACAAATTCCATTTGTAACTAATGAATTCCATTTGTAACTAATGTAATTCTTAAGGCACAGAGCAGGTAATGATCAGATGAAGGTTAAAAAAAAAAAAAGAAGCAGCAGCCATGGCTGAAATTTCACTTATAAAAAAAAAAAAAAACCAGATTTTTCCACATTTACCAATACATTCATTGCCTCAGTTTCCACTGCTAGTAAGTGGATTAATCTCTTCAGAAAAAATGGCATGCCTCTCCCTCCAGGATATAATGGCAATACTATATTCCCCTTGAAGCCAAAGAGGAATTCCCTCCTGAGATTTTGTGCCATAGGCCCCAGATAATCAACTAGTAAGAGCTCTGTTCCTTCCCTGTTGGTCTGGGCTTGAGGTTCTTGCACTTGCTCTATCAACCTCAGTTGGCTGATCCCTCTCAGCTTGGCTCACAGTCCAATGCTTTAGCTCTCCCGGAACCTCCCACATTCAACAAGCACTTCCATCCCATTGGAGTTTTTTACAAAAATCTTTCATGAGCTGAACCTATATTTCCTCTCTGCACACTCCTCCTTCCTTCCTTTAAGGCTACATTCATGTTAGCTTCCTAAGCCTTTTTCCAAATACTTCTGTTGCTAAAAGAACCTTTCCTAATTCTCCCAATTGAGAGAATGATCATTCATTATTTTCTTAGGATTCCACTGGACCGCTAGTCAGGTTGTTCTTTCTGTGACTTTCTCAGCCTTGGCCTCTAAAACGTGCTTTTACTTCTGCTTTAGCCCCCATCTGTTCCATGGCTGACTCAGGCTGCTGGACACCTTTTCTCTACATTCCTCCTCAAAACATCTCAAATAACTAGGCCCTAGGAAATGAAACCATTCAAACATATTTGTTTGGGAAGGAAAAAGTGAATAAGGCAATTATGGAGCAAGAGTGAGCAAGTCCAGTCCCACAAGACAAATGAAAGAATCTAAAAAGTTCAGAAGAAAAGATTCTAAAAATCTAAAAAGTGAGCACATTCCCTTTTCTGATATCAGCTCTATAATAGAATGCTTTGAGGTTACTGTGGTATCAACCCTCCAGTCTGACTGTTATATGTTATACCCTAGAAGAAAGAATATCAGATTTATTCAGAGAAATAGCACATACTTACCCAATAATGTGTAACTGGTTATCGTGGATTTTCTTTAGATTTCTATGTGTTTCCTTATACTAGATCTAGAAGTGCAATCATGAAAAAATTAAAGCATCTTTCATGGTATAATACTTCAGGGTAATGAGTCAGGTTATGGACTACAGTTTGCAGAAGTTACAAACTTTAGAAACATTATACTTCAAGCACATCACATCAAACCTATGGCATATCATAAAATGAACTAGAAGAGTAATAGAGACTAATAGAAATTTGCATATCCCAATGGGATAATGTACTGGAGCTCATATGAGCTGTTGATGTTACACGTAAGCTGACAATGAGCCCAGATTCTTTATTCAGATAGCTATATCAAAGCACCACTCTCTGCAACAGGTTCACATTTTTGCCCTAAATAAACTCCTGACTATCCAGGAACTCCGAAGTTTTCTTATCTCTGACTTCTCATAAAATCCCTCATCTGAAAGCATGATACACAGAACTAAGAAAAATTACCAAGAAAATATGTGTAACAATAAATGCAAATAGCGGAGTGTCAAGAACTGGTTGATGCTAAGACTTCCGAGCTGGTCCTTAACACAGTTGAATTGCCAGACCACCGTAGGAGTAATCTAGGAGGACCACAGCCTTCTCGGGGAGGGGGCAGGGGGCAGTCTTGCGGGCCTGAGAAGGAACCTGTGTGGTCAAGATTTGGTAATCCAGAGGAATGAGTTGCTCAGAACCGACTGCTCACTCCTCTGTTCTGGCAGATGATCAGATTTGTAGCAGGAAACCAAGATCCTAGTGAAAAGCTCTTCACTATAGTGAAGAGTAACAAAGAATAACAAAATCACTAACAATGAATTCCTTTTTTCTATTCTAACGAAGTTCCTTGTTCAAAGTTACAAGGCAGCATCTCTCCCTGTGTATTTATCCCTGTTACAAAGGAAGGATGCTGTCTGGCATGCTGAAGATGCCAACAGAGAATTTAAAATTATCTTCTTCAAATTAACTTGTAATTGCCAGCCACCGTATTCTTCACCACCAGTGTGCATTGTCAGGTAACTCCTGGATTTTTGAAAATGTGGGCTTACTTATAAGCGTATAAACAGCATAGAAGCAATGGGCACAAAGAACTGTGATGTTTCCAGCTTTCATGCATTTATTCTTTGTTCTCTTGGTGCTGTGCCACAACTCTGACTTGCAGCTGGACTAAGCAGTGGCTGCGTTGAAATGTATTTCAAGTATTCCACTATGAGATGTTATTTTTCCTCAGAGGCAGAGAAAGCAGGTCACACACACACATTCTGCTGATTCAGGAGCCACTCTAACCGAAAAGAGGGACAACAGAGGGTGGGGAGAGGGAGGGTGGGAACTGCAGTTAGTTTAAATCAAGGGGGAAGGAACTAAACATCAAAAAGTTGGAAACACAT
Organism: Struthio camelus; assembly: GCF_040807025.1. Classification (NCBI taxonomy): domain Eukaryota; kingdom Metazoa; phylum Chordata; class Aves; order Struthioniformes; family Struthionidae; genus Struthio; species Struthio camelus. The sequence continues at coordinate 113,636,957 of NC_090942.1, read as the reverse complement.
GCAGCTTCAGCCCATTGTTTCAGACACTCTCACAAAGGTGCTTAAATGGAAACACAGCAGGTGCGAAAACAAAATCTGACCTTAATTGCTTTGTTGGAAATTCAGGCTTTTGTTTGAGGTAGGTTTAGTATAGCTCTCAGGCTGTTACATGGTTAAAATATTTTCCCTGAAGCAAATGTGTCAGATATCGATAAGTGTGTTTTAAGTTTTATACCATTACAGCAGGAAATAGAATATAGACATGTCTGTGACCTGAAAAACTGTTTAATAGATAAGTATATGTGGAGTCATGCTACAAAAACATACAAAGAATAAAATAGAGGTCAGCCAAGGTCCTCTGCCCTCAGTGAGATTATCTGTTTACTCTAAATCATGCATCAGCATTAAAATTGCAGGGAGAAAGCACCCCTCCTCCCCACAGTACTAGAACAGATGGAAGAGACCACCAGCTGGAGACTTTTCAATGTTTTTGTGTATAGAACTGATATCTCCAGAAATTAAAAGCTGTACCTACTCATTTTTTTGCTTGTGATAAGTATGCTAATTGGACAAACAAGCACAGACACTTGCAAATACATTGCTACAAGATTTACTGTTTAATATCCACTCTAGCAATGAAAATGATTCTGTTTATGTTAGAAAAGAGAAGCCAAGGAGAAAGGTCATTATGTTCTGTCTGCAGCTTTCATTCCTAATATGTGATTCTCATTTCTCAGTAAAGGGAAAATCAATACTCTCTTTAAGTTGCCTTGAATTCCAAAAAGACAGAGCTTTTACCCAATGCAAGGCTATAATTTAAAATGATCGTGAGATACATTATGCAATGCTGTCTTTACAAAGCTCTAAGGTTCACTTATATAACATTTTTTTAATTGTGCCATTCAGTGTTGTCTAGACTAGCAAAAATGAACACTTCAAGTGCTATGATAGTTTAGTATAAATTTAACTCCTTCCTTTATTAGTTGCTTCTTAACACCTTGCTGTTCTTTACTCTTATTTAGATAAGAGATTTTACCTGCAAAGCTGGAAGATTTAAAGCAGACATGGCATACATGATTTCTGACAATAACAGAAGTACTGATTAGGCTCATTCAGTTACTAGGGCTTAGATACAAAAAGTTGTGTCTGTAACAGAGATGCCCAGATATTTTGCTTCTTTTTTTTTCTTTTCTTTTCTCTTTTAATTATAAGATTAGATTCTGAACTTAAATAGTTAGGTTGGAAAGGCAGAGAAAAACAGTTCGGTCATTATGGAAAATGATGGGGACATTAAAAACAATTTCTAGAATAATTATTTTGCAAAAAGATGCTGCTTATATTCTGGAAATATCCTGTGAACGAGAGACAAGCCTGGACACAAAGAGGAGGAACAACAGAGACAGGAGCAGGAATGCTTAATATCAGGCATGAAGGAGCAATCAGGATAGCAGCAAACAGAAGTCTAGTCTAATTCTAATTAGCACCCAGAGATGAAATCATTCATGAACCTAGGACACAGTATACTCCAGCATTAGTCATCAATAAAAAGTTAACAAAGGCAAGTGTAAGTATGCTTCTTGTAGGAAAAAATATTTTGCAAAAAATATAGTTAGGCTTATAGAGACCAGTATCACCCCTGACATCATAAATTGAAATACCGAGCACTAAAACCACAAGCCTCATCTCCTTGTGATGAGGTTCTCATCTGAAAAAGCACATCTAAACATATATTCAGACCTAGCTTTAAGCATGTGTTTGAGAACACTGGGCACTAAAGGAGTAACTAATTCATTTTTTGATGATTACCTTCTTCCTGCAGTTGCTGGGGCATGCCACACTATCAGCTGAACAAGGCTGTACATGAATAGTTACTATCCACCATTTATGAGGGATCTCAGATCTAGATCCAGACTGTGATCCTGACTTGCTAGCCCATAGCTATAGGATTTCCTTAAATTTAGTCTCAAATTTCAAATTATGCATAACTGTTACCCATATTTCCTGTATTCCTTTCTCTCTTGCCTTTTTTTTTTAATATAGAACACAGAATTTAAAGTTGATGTATGTAAAAAATAAAAAATGTCATTGCCACCTGCTCCTTTCCCCTCACCATCACTCACTGAAGACACCATCTGGGAGTGACTAGCAACCGGAGCAGGGAGTGAGCAGTCCATATGTTAAAATTTAAAATTTGACAGCCTTTTTATGGCCTTTCCATCACCCCTTATTTTTCTATTTTGTAGTTTTGATACTAGAACTAGTCTCTGTAACATTTGCAAGGATTAAACGTTAATTTTTTCTTGCTGTGGATGGAATTTTCCTTTAGTTAGGTTGCATCTTTTATTTAAGCTGAAATTCTACAGCTTCTGTCCACTTTCAGACTTTTCCCTAAAATTTAATGTGAAAAGGAATGAGATTATTTAAATATCACATCTCCTTCCTCAAAACCTGTGGCAATTGCCGAATAGCTAATTAATTTAATTATTAGACTAGAAAGATTAGAAAGAAAATAGTTCTCATGTTTTTGCGTTAGCTTGTGAATGTAACAGAGCTCTGGCTACTGTTAATAACTCTTTACAAGTTCAGCCATAAACCTAAATATTTTTTTCTTCTCCTCACTTCTTTCCCAACATCTCACCTTGTAGATTTGCTGTATCATTTCATATTCATCTGAAGAGCTTGTGAAACTCTTACCCCACTGCAAGGGAAATATAATGAATTTTTTTAAAGTGTTCATTACACTATAAAAACTGCTTGGAGAAATTCTCATCTGTTAACTCTCCCTGGACTCAATTTTCAGGAGACTGCCTCCTCTTGTAACGGTGAAACTTGTAGGGGCATACCTCTGTAAAGGCTTTTGGTATGTATTCAGGTGGGAGATACTATAATCTAGGCTCAAACAGATGGAACAAAAAATAAGTTGGGAAAAGGTCAGACTCACAAACTTTTATATGTACAAAACAAAGCCAGATTGAGGCATTCCACTGAATAGCAAGCACATCTCGTGCATCTATCTTTTGAATGGATACATTTATTTAAAAGCACAAGAGGGTTCTACACGACTGTTTATGCATATCTGAAAGGGGTTTAGACTTTGCAAGACTTCGCTGTTACACACTGAATAAAAACAGTGCCCAGTAACACTCTCTGAAACTGAAACTATGCTAAGCAGTTACTTTAAAATAAAACCTGCAACTACACCTGATAAAAGCTTCTGAATGCTTCTGTACTCCTCTCATAACTCTTTCAAGGTTATTCAGTGCCAAAACAAATATTTTTAATGCAACTCAGGAAGCTAGCCAGAAAACACTATGGATACCTCTAGGATGCGCACGAAATTAAGAGAGTGGGAGGAGGGAAAGATGTAGTTCATCAAGCCACCTGCTGGTGAAATACACGTCCCACTTTTAAAAGGTCCTATGAATTTGCTGGGTCTTACACTTTTAATGTTCACGTTCTCAGAAATTGTCTAAATTTAAAAATTCTGTGCATTTATTTCAGCCACAGAGAGTACAGTTCTGGGATTTGCAGCTGAAGAGCTAGATACATTATTTCAGTGAGAACCTGTCCTGTAAAAAGTGTATATTTTATATCTGCTCTCCCTCTTCCCCCTCATGTTTTGGAGCCCTATTGTTGTGACTGCAAGCTGTGACCAGACTGTCAATTTTTTGGCTCCCACACCGAATTGCTGGATCATGTCCAAGACTTCTTATTTATGAGGCTGAAACAGAAACCAGGTGTCCACTGTTTGTATACAGGTGCTCTGCTAGGAGAGCTCCTATAGGGAAACCTTCTTTATTTGAGCTATAAAAGGTATTGATACTTTAAAATCTGAAAAGTCAGCAAAAAATTAGGGGGTCCTGAATCCTCACGCTAGGAGAAAAAGTGGTAATGGAGTCAGGAGCTTCCCTGATAGAGTAGTTTCTGTAGTTTCTTTAAAAAGCACATATAAAAGCCCATGGACACAAGGAAAAAGAGAAAATCAAAGAAAGGCCGGCAGTATCTCCTCACTCAGCGTCAAGCCTCTTTCAGCCACAACAGAATTCCAGAAGTTTCATCCCCGCTATAATTTTGCTTTCTGATAGCTTTTCTGCTTTCTCATACACAACTCCAAGTCTTCACAAAAGAAACCTCTCCTAGTCATAAATGCCTTGCATCTGCCCCTTCTCTGCGCAAGGATTTGCCCCTGCTTGGGAGTGAAAGCGCCTAACTTCTTGTTACGTTTACCTTCAGAGGAAGGAGGAGAGTTGCACCGTTTCCTGCACCAGTGGGAACCAGCTGAAAGAATGACCTTGATTCTGGAGTTACTTTCCAGCACAATTGAAGAAGCTTTATTGAAATATCAAACAGGCAGTAAGCAGGAATCCAGAGCCCTTTCCTGAGTACAGTCATTGCAACAGTGGCAATGGCTGGTCAAAAAATAGCTAATAGAACTGTTTTCCACAGTTTTGTCAAAGCCAAAGTATTTAGTAAAATTGTACCTTAACAGCTTCTGAAATTTTGTTGAAATATGTAATTTTCATCTAAAGATGCATTTTCTATCCCTTCCTTTTTCATTATGACATGATATCCAAGAAAAATGCCTAAAATAATGCCCTCTGCCAAGTTTTGCACTACTCCTTTTTGTATCATGTCATTGTGATATGACAGTAAATTTTGATTTTATGTTATTCTTTATTTTACTGAACAACTGAGCAGCAAAAGTTTAATATTCTAAAGGTTTTAACATCCTTTTGTTAGTCCAACTGCTGTTCCGTGGCATTAAAACTGCTACTGTTACTAGCACAAAACAGTTAAGCATTAATTTTATTTTCATGTTCTAAGTGCCTCTTGATTCTTGTCACATCAAAATGTTTGACAGCCATACTTTGAGATAAGCATTGCAAGCTACCATAAAAAGCTCTCAGATATTTTTGGGGTCCTAAAAAGACAATTCAAGATTAATGAGACTATATTAACAATAGGGGGAAACATAATTTATACAATAGAATAAAACACAAAGCACTGTCCAATACAAATTTTATAATAAGTGCTATCTCACAATATTGTGGAAGTATATATCAATTTTAAAAATAGAAAATAAATAATAAAGTAGGAAAATTAAAATTGTAATCAATGGCTTTTAGAATTAAATTGATCACTGAGTTTATATGCTGTAAGATAATCTCAAGAATTATCATTAGAATTCAGAAATTATGAATGGTAAATGAATCTGGATATTTTGAGTCCTTACCAGCTTACTCTTAAGCACCCTTTAGCAGCTATGGGCCACAATCTGGCATAGTTCTCATGCAATTGGCAGTTGCCTCACATAGCCACCGCTGTTCTGGATCATTCACCATTACACTCTTAAGACAACATTAGCAATAATTCTCAAGGCTCATTGTGTACATAACACTTTAAATCACTGACCAGGCTGTCTATATAATCAGGAATATTTTCACCTTTTTGTTTTTCTTCTTAGTGCTGAAGGTCTGCAAATTCAATGGGAAGGACACATCCTTTGCTAGGAGGTGTGGTGCTTGTCTAATGTCTACTGGCTTTGCCTGTCTCCCCAAGTAAAATGATTTCAGCCTTTCAGTATCCACTTAATATTTAGAAGCACTCACCAGATTCTCAGCTTAAAAATCTTAGCAACAGTCTCCCTCCACACACAAAAATTTCCTTTGAATTCCCTTAGAAGATGCTTTTGCTGGCACTTACTTTTTTCCTGAAGAAATAATCTTAACTTCAAGAAAATTTTACATGAAACAATGCATTATATCTCCAGTATCGCAGATGAGGAAATTAAAGGTGTTACACTGGAATTACCATAAGGAATGACCTTGATTAAGGTAAAGATGATACTTCCAGTATAAAAGGGGGTTCTGATGAGTTCATACTGCAGCCATTTCATACCGCTTTGAGCTAAAATTGGGCTTAACAATTATTGACTAACCTAAGCATTTGAAATTCTTTACTACAAGACTTGATATTTAGGCCTTATGCTGGTTCTTTGCACATGGATTGGTCTGTCCAGCTAACTTTCTGAGTGAAAATCAAAATAAATGGGCCTTTGTCTTTGGCATGCCTGACTTTCTTGCAGAGCTTGAAAAGTGTTGGCCCACGATGTGGAGAAAATACGAGGGAGGACTGGCCTGTGCTTAAGACAACTCGCTATGACCCCCAAAAACATGATGAGTTTTCTCACCATTAGGAGTATAGCTATGGAGCCATGCAGAGGGGTAAAGTGAATAACGTTGTAATATGAGTTGGTGACTGGAGTTCCCACCCAGCGCTCCCAAGGGGAATGCTCATTGCTGCCATATCTTTCTGCTTTCTTTACTGGGCTGAGTTAAGGTAGCAGGGGGATATTTTCCTGCATTTCCTTTAGTTCGATTTCTGGATATGTATAATATTAGTTACATGTCATTCAGAGAGGAACTTAGTTACTAACTTCACCAACTTGAGAGAGGTGATAACTTAGCCCACCACAGGAACAACACAGTAAGATGTGGCACTGCAAGCGTCCTCATGGCTACGGACAAGAGTCCTGCTGCTCACCCTTCAAAAATACTCTGGTCTCCAGTCAGTGCCAGTGATGAGAAACAGCTAGATTATTTCTGGCAAATGAGTATGTTTTATCTTCCAGCTGCCTTGTATGCCCATCCTGGAATACAGGGCATGACCAGAGCAGATCTGAAACATCTAAGGGTAGGTAACCATAACTCCATGGCATTGTAACTCACCATTTTGCCTTTGCAAACTTCCTGAAGTTCTTTCAGTGCTACGTTTTTGTTGGAGGATGAAGACAGGATGTACATAGCTGTCATAACTCATGGAAAGAGGAAGCTTTTCTTCTATTTACTTTTTGCAAGGCTGCTTCAGACTTCATTGAAGTTTTTAGGAGCTTTGGATCAGACTCAAAGACCAGTACTTTGCTCTTATCAGAGTCATTGCATGAAATTCAGCTTGGTGTAAAAGGCTAATACAAGACAATATAAAGTGTTGCTGAGGGGGGATTTTTATTCACTGAGGAAGAACTGGAACCACAATGCTCTGGTACCTGCTAGGTGTAGAACTGCAGTTTTTAATATTCTAGAAAGCTTTCTGGCAATTTAACACCCTTGCTATTACAAAGCTATGATTGAAAATTATATAGAAACAAATGAACAATTCTTTTTCCAGAGAGTTAAATTCACAGAGTTTTTGTTGCTCATTGCTGAGAATATTTTGGGTTTTTTGTCTGCTCATTAACATTTGTCCACAAAATCAGAGTGATTGATTAGTCTGGAGTATAACATCAATCCTTTATTGCAGCTCCGGAAAAAGACTTCCTGGAAGATTAAAGCTTTTTTTGTATTCACGTATTTCCTCATCAACCGAAAGCCATACTGCCAGGCAACTTGTTTGTCTCACTATCAAATGATCTAATTTAAGATAAAGTTAAACAATCATTTTGGTTATATCAGCAATCATTTTGGTTATATCCTAGTCACCAAATCTTAACACAAGACAGTACACTCTATAAACAAAGAAAATCTTTATTAAAACACCATCTTACAGCCTACAAATGTCTATTTCTGAAATTGCATGAAGCTAAGATCCTAAAAATGCTGCAGCTTATGAAAAAGTAACAATAATAGCTACTTTCTTGTTTTATAGACACAGCAAAAAATTCTGCCACAATCATTTTTAATTTTATTTTTATTTTAGTGTTCTAAGCGAGCAATACTGAAGCAAAGCTACAGTCATGACCAAGGTAAAGATTCCATTGGTTTTAAATGCAATTAGATGCATGCGCAAGGACTGATGACTAGCACTCTAGTTACTCCTTGACAACAATGAAATATACAGGCTGAACGTACTGACACTGAAGATGATAGGAGCCATGCTACCTCACCAAGTGTGGCATTGCTAGCCATAAGCTAAAGTAAACAAAAAGCAATTTAATGAAAAGCATAACTTTAAAAATGATGTGGGTAGGTGATATTTTCTTCCATTCCAGCTTGGCTTTCCATTTGAGTCCATTTGTTACTGGCCAAACACAATAGCAGTATGGATGGGATGGAGTCTCCTGTTCTCTTTCTGTTTAGCATGCTTTCTGGCTTATCAAATAACTCCATGTGAAAGTGTAATTTTCACAGTAATAATAACTGACCTCCTCTATTCTTGAATTGTAGCTCAGTGATCAGTGCATAGGGTTTTTCATTTTCTCACTCCATCCTATTAAAAGAACTAGCAGATAATCCCTTTCCCTTTCTTTGCATTGGCAACAAGAGAAGCTAGTAAACCCTGGACACCTGAAAGTGGCAGGTGCTTAAGTACAGCTGATTTCCACAGTACCATGACAATTTACACCAGCTGAGAAGCAAGCAAACACAAACTCTAAAGTCATAAGGCACTGACATTAGAAAAATTATGCAAATGTTTCTGTTGTTTCTCCATTAGGACTTCCTCACTAAACAAGGGTTTATGTTGAAAAAGACCTCAGGAAAATGAAAAAAATTCAACAAGTTCCTGCAATAACCAGTACCTAATACCAGAGTATTTCATGCCTAACTCTATCCTTAAACCATTTGCTGTATCAAACAGGGATAAAGAAGCACTAAGCAATATGAGGACCTTCTAGCTGAGTCAGGGATTACTGCATTTTGTATGCTGCAGTGGGATCTCTGCTACCTTTTAAAGGTTACCTTTATGCCAGGCCAAGTCAGTTGGCATGCTTAAGACAACCTGTTCCACCTAAGAAACTAATGCATTTCCCAGTCAAAGTTCTGCCAGACAGAACTTTCACATTTTCCCCTTTCATTTTCATGCCTCATGCATGATGTGTTATTATTTTATTCTTTCATCAAACATGTGTGGATAGGTATAGATAGGTATAGATGTAGCTACATTATTATAGATAAGTTCCCCTTTATCTCCTGCACAAAACTAGATACATTTCTCTCTGGATCAAATTTAATTATTCTTCCTTGGAGTCCCTCCAATTTGATACATATCTTTACAGCTGATGCACCCAAAACATTACTCCTAAGCCAGTGTGTACTGGAGCTATACACTGTTAGATGGCCTGTTGACCAGTCTGTTCCACAACATGAGGGATTTTCACATGGCTCTTCAGTATGTGCATCAGTATTTCCCCCCACCTTTTAACCTTGCAAAGGCAGGCCAACTGTTTTGGTTCTAACAGGCTTGAATCCTATTAGCATACCACTACTTCTTATACCTGTTAATAGCTTTCTAGGCTTCTCACTTCCACAACATGATTCTCACATTCCTAATGTCTTACAATTCAGTGTGTGAATCTCCCTTATGTAGTTTGCTTTTTGTAATTGTGACTGAGAAAAGTCATATTCACAAGGCACTCTACCAAGCACCTTGTAGAGACCTGTACTTTGCCATTTGTCACTGCTTTTTTTTTTTTTTTTTAATAGTGCTTCACTCAGGATATTAATTCACATGACAGTGTTACATACAAATCAAACTGAAAATCTCCAAGTGACATCCTGGCTCTCACGTCACAAAATTGATTAAAAAAAAACTTATCTTTGATCAGTAAAATGTCATGAGGCATATGACCAAGCTACTACCCTCCCTTCCTCTCCTAATTACAGCTCAGCATTTAGGACCTTTATTCACATAGGTAACTGTTACCAGGAATAGACTTTGGTGGCTCTTTTACAAGTCAGGCCTTACCACTACAGCAGAATCTGACCCTTTGTAATTCTATCAGAAAAAGGCAATCTGGTTTGTAAGGTAAAATCTGTTCTTTATAAACCCATGCTTTTTATCGCTCTCGGCTCTACTGCCCTCGATTTAGTTATTTTTCTCTCAATATTTGTTCCATTATTTTAACAAGCACCACAATTATAGTCCTAGGCTTTGATCCTGAAATGAGCTCAGCAGGAGCTTTACAAGTGACAAAATTCCGTTAATTTCATGCCCTTTTTCACTTAGGGCCCTGTCTAGCTAGTATGAAAGTCATTGGATGTTTACTCACTGATTTAACTGAAACTTAGGTAACATATTAAGGACCTGCTTTAGTGACACCAAACACTTTCGCAGTCTTTCTTTTGACTTTAACATGTTTTCCACCAGTAAAGGATCAGTCTTAGTGTATTTCCCTCGGTCCTCTTTCCCCCTAACTCTTTCAGCCAGTTTCCTTCTTAGTCTTTAGTTCTGCTCTTCTCTTCCCAGTGGAAACCAGAAAGTGAGAGAGATGGGAAGAGATGAGGAAAAAAAGCAGGGGGGAGGGGGCTTAAGCATTATAAATGTTTGCATCGCGTTTAAGGAATGGGTAAAGAGTCAGACCAGTGCTCTTGTTTCATCTGATTTGATTTATATATTACAGTTAACAAGAACGGAGGCCAGTTCCACATTATGGATTAACAGCTTGGCAGTGAAGGACAGAGTCATCTGTTTACTTTTCATAACAGAATTCATGGGTTTTGGACTGTCATATCAGACCTGCTGGGAGATATCTTTGTATTTTCCTAACATTTACTCCTAAATAGACCTCGGATAAGGGGACAGGGTTTGATTTGTGGAACATTTGATATTCCATTGTGTATTGGATATTGCATTTCCTCGGCACTGCAAAATTTGACTTAAAACAGAGAGATTAAATAATACAAAATGTAGAAAATATTTTAGAATATTAAAATTAGAAATAAACAAGAGAATTATTTTGTTCTTTTCTGGATGTAAAGGCTTTGTGAGAAGGAAAAAAAAAAATTACACATCATGTCCTTAACCCAGAAGAATTTTTTATGGCCGAATTACATAAAACTATAAAAAAGTTGATAATGGAAATGCTGACAGATCCTCACCAATAGCTAAATTAGCAGGGTTCATTAGAATGTAAAGCTTTAAAAAATTGATATTTGCTTTTTCATGTAATATTCTGACACTTTGACTTCCCAGAACCCCTTGATCATGATTTTCCTAGCCTATCCAAAATACAAAGAGAACGAATATTGCAGGAGTTTCTTGATTTCCTGCTAACCTAAGAGGTGTTTGGTGTTCGTTCCTTGCTCAGACAATGCTGGGTGCAGCAGTAGCAATTTGGGGCTGATGTAAAGGCATCTGATTCCATTATGAAAGTTTCTACTTTCTTGCACACGCAAAGGGATAAAGAGAAGAAAATTTCTATAGTCTTTAGATACTTTCGTACTCCTCAGTTTGTTTTCACACATTTCCTTCCACGTAAGTACAGATCTGAGTTTTGGTTGGGAGCAGCTGCATTTTTTTTTTTTTTTAATGTTAGAAGAAGTTTGGTTATGAATGCTTGCAAATAACAACTTGGATTTCTAGGACATATCTTGGCACAGGAAAGGACCATAAATCTTCACATACACATTCCTCCAGTCCAAGAAGAAATTATAAGACCACTAAAGCCTGGTAAAATAAAGTCAAATAAAGATGAACTATTCTCTTTTCTCCCACAATTGCCATTATTCCGAATATTAAATTAAAAATCTGACAGATGGAAATATTTAGATTGGAGCCCAGAGAGAAGATGCAAACATTATCAAAATGGATTCTACTCTACTTTTTAAAGTCCCCAATGCCTCTGTTAAAAGACTGAGAGGCTGAATTATTCTAATGGAAAATATTATATTTTATGTTTACATGGGACAGTAGAAGCCAAAGTTTAAAACCACAAAGTACTTCCTATGCAACATTTTATCACTGGGGTTTGAAGTGTTCAGATCTGAAGGAACATCAGACACTTTGAATTGAACTTATTATTCAGTAAACTCACTGGGGAAAGGGAAGGTTGAAATGCAGACAGATTTACTCTACTCTCCAAGACCTCAAAAGAAAAAAATGCCATCACGGAGAATATGAAACAGATGATAACACATATCACCAGATTCTGAGCTAAATAATCAAAAAAGATATAAAATACTAGAAATAATTTTCCCCTTAAATTGGAGATTGCTAGATTTCTTGCTCAGATTGGCTTCAAAATATAATCAAAGTATTGATCATTTATTTGTATGCAGGAAAAAAAAGATGATTTTGGAAATTAATCTTATCAAATTTGAATCATAGCCTTACCTGTAGTTAAGAACAGGAGATAATATAATAGATTAACTGACATAATTATTACTTATAGCAATCTAATTTTCTTCTAAAGAAGAATGATGTTTAAAGATCATCTAAACTGCTTCATTGTGAACATTCAAGAATGAGGAGAACAGCATTGTCCTACACCGTTTCAAGGTGAGGAATCAAAAAGTATGGAACATTTCAAAATGGTGACTATTTAGGGACATAAGAGAGAGGATGGAGTTGTATTTTTTAGTTCTTTGCACTATACAAAATCCTCTATTGCATATCAGGTAATTTCATCTGAAAACATTTCAAATAAAAAATCTAATAGGTGATATCTTTGAAAGTCCTGTCCTCACTCGTATGTGGCGTTGGAAAATATCAGCTCTGCTGAATGTTACTGCTGTCCCAGAACAGACCTGGTGTTTGCCATTCCAGGGCTATCATAGACATTTCCTCTCTAGCAGAATTCAGCTGCAACGAGGCCAATATCTAAGAGGTTTATTAATAAAAGATTAGACTCCATCATATTCTCTTTATGTTCATATAAATAATTTAGGCATTAAGGAATTCCCTGATCCTTTTTACAGACTTGGAAAAAAATATAGTGTCAAAGAGGATTGTGGCAAATCAATCCCTTCTAATGCTCTTTTATTAAAGACACATACGATGAGTTAGAGAAGTAGAGTGAAAAAATTGTCAGAACAATCAAATCTAGGGTTCAAAGTAAAAAGAAATATAGAAAAAGACATAGATATTATATATCTACACATCATATAGATCTACTACTCTATATATCTATATATCATATAGATCTACTATTCTGCATATCTTTATATCATATAGATCTACATATATCATATATAGATATATGTATACACACATACACACACACATATCTATAATATCTCTCTCTATATATATCATCCAGTGAGGAAACAAGAGGAAGTGGTTTTATTGATGCTAAGGCTGGTCAGAAGGTAACTATTTTTTCTGAAAATTTTCAAAAATTTTCTATCTCTTTTTGGTCTGATGTACTGAAATGAAATAAAATCACTTCAGTGGAAAGAGTGCCCAAAACCAAAAACAGGGCCGAACTCAGTAGCTCAGCTGACCAGGGCACTCACGTGATGCTAGGAAGTTTCTCCACTCAGATAATTCAGAGAAGGGCCTTGAGCCTGTCTGCCCCCCCGTCCAGGTAAGCAACTTGATCTGGACGGATGTTCTGTCGCAGCCATCTCTTCTTTTTGGCTCTGAATTTGAGAAATTTTCCCAACGAATGAAACTCATCAAACATACTTTGCAAAAAAGTCCAGAACCAAATCCCATTGCTATAATTTCATCAACTTCAAACAAGCTAGACTGATTTGCACCAGGTCAAGAATAGACCCAGAGAAAGAAACCTCATAGACTATAGGTGACAGATAGCTATTTCCTCTCCTTGCTTATAATCTTCCTGCCCCATTAGAAATCATCTAAATGAAATCATCAAGCAAATTCACTTTCCATTTCTTAACTCCTCTTCTCTCTAAGGAGGCATTCTGCAAAACTGCAGAACTGGTCTACACCTACAATCTTTAAAATAAGTTTCTGAAGGTCTGCGTTTCAAACATATTCTCTTCCATCCACAAAAACAACCCACACTGGTGTTAGTAGTCTCAGCTCACACACCTGATTAATGCCAGCTCCAAGTTACTGCAATTGTACGCTATACTTACCTTGCTATACTTACTTACTGTCACATCAGATGAAGTTTCGAGTTGAATTCACCACGAAGGATAGGCCTGGCAATTTTAAACAAATGGGAGTTTGCAAAGGCAATCAGGAGAAGTTACTACCACCTACAGCAGAAAAAAAGCTGGAGAAAGTTCCAAACATCAAAATCAGTATAGGAAGTCAAAGCCATATTCCATAAAAGAAATGGAATTCTTTTCATATACAATTTATGCATCTGTAAAAAGGTCCATAAAAAAGTAACATCTTGCCATCATACTAACTATTTACTCCCTACCACTGCTGAGGAAATGCATATTAAAAGCCTGACAGAAGTGGAAGTGAACTTTCAGATCTCTCAAAACAAACATCTAAGGATTTATTTAGGCGCAAACAATTACAGTAGTTTTAATTTATTCTCTGGTTACTGTTAGAAAGGAATAGCAATAAAGATAAACCAAATAAATATCAGCTCTTTTACTTAGTTTATTCTTTTAAACTTTTGTATGAGTACTAGATATATTAATCAAATTTCAGGAAATGTTGTACGTTTGAATTATAAAGCTACAAAACATAAGTTCAATTCTCTATTTGCTACCATAAGCGTTCTAACAAGCAGTCTAGAGGTTTACTGCCTTTATAATTCCTTTGGTTTGGAAAAAATGAGATTATTCTCAAATTAGGAAAATAACTCTCAATTAACCAGTTTATGTTAATTCCACAAATTTTTGCCAAGCCATCTCCTCTTTATAAGAATTTATAAACCATTTTCATTGTGTGTTTTACATCATACTTTGCATACCTTATTCCATTGATCAATATTATATCAGTTTTATAGTGTTACCAAAGCATAGAGCTAACACTATGATGGAAATATCTTAATAGGCAGACTTCAATAGTTTCTGATAAGGACAAGCCATGGTAAAACAAAATATCCCTATTCTGTAATTATAAATATTAAAAACTAATACAAGAATACTACGGAAATTACTCTTATTAATTCCATTAAAAAGCGCTAGTTCTCCTATGTAGCGGAACCTTTTAAACATGTACTTTGTTCCAATAGCTACAGTTCGAATGCTGCTACCCCTGTTAAAAAAAAAAAAACAAATTCAGTTTTCCCTTTGCTCTTCAAAAGCGCAATTGGTTTCTGTTTATGCATTTCAATAGCCATAAATGCCAAAAGATTTAATAAAACATACAAATTCCTCAAGAGATTAAAAATCCAATATCAATTTTTAGTATTTTCTTTATAATCACAAATATATAGAACTGTCGCTGTCATTTTTAATAAGAACACAAAGCATCAATGTATTAGGCACTGGTAAGGCAGCTTATAAAGAGGGTTTGGCTCATCAATCCACCACAAGGCAGATCTGTCAAGGTCTATCTGCTAAATAACACCACTAGAGCAATGGATAGTTTGTGAAAGTGGCTAACAACAAATTATAGTGTTTCCAACATTATCTCTATCCTGTAAGGTTAAAAAGTTCTAAGATACATACAAAAAGTTTCTAAAGCAGCAATGAATAGTATTTATAATAGAAAATGGAATATGCCAAGAGCACTGTCTCCACTCCTTCGCAGCCAGGGCAACCCCTTTGCTGTGTTCCACTCTCACCTGCAAATTTTTAACTCTGTCTCTCCCTCCTGTCTACTTCTGGGTTCGCCCCTCCATTAGGGAATTATAATTCATATAAGAATATGCATGCATTCTCTCCTGGCAAAGGAGAATTATCAAGGTCTTTATAAAGTCTCAGGCACTATGGAAAAGCTAGAATAGAAGGCTAGAAAATGCCTCAGGCCTATAGCAAAGGGCAGTATATTTCAGAGTCAGAGGGCATATGAAAATGTAGATATGTGTTCTTGAAATCGAAGAGCAGAGATATTCTTAGGACTCAGAGGACTGCAGTAAGGTTGAAAACGTCCCCATGTTGAAGGAAGTCTTGGATGTTTCTTAGCAGCCTGAAATCCTGGATGATCCACAATAAGATGGCTTTTTGAGTAAACACAGTAGGTCAAGACGCTTCTGCTAGGCTGAATATACCATGCAACTCAAAACTGCAGAAACCTTCGTAGCTAAAGAGTGCCCTTTTATTTTGCATGAAAAAACAGTGACATAAAACCTTTAGACAGTCCCTTTCTTACAGTCCTCAGGAACAGAAGCATTGGATGGTGGCTTTAATATCTAGCTCTAGATTTTTAGTCCCTTATTTTTAGGACATCTGAAATAAGATTCAAGACTATACTTACTCATCAGTGCGCTAGACAAAAAAAGCTGGAGACATTTTCATTTATGTTGTCATAACATGGATAAATGGAGAATTGCATAATTCTTCCAGATCAAATATATGAGTATAACATAAAACCACAATGGAATATGTCATTAAATGAAATTTGGAAGAAATATATCCTCAATTTTTTAATACTCAAATACCTAAAATATTTCTCCTCGGGTGTGTATTTATGTACCTATTGCTCTAACCATCCAGACTTTCAAAGGTGCTGTGCATGTGCCACAACTGTGGGAAATTGACTGTGATCATAAAACTCTTGTGGTCACTTCTCTAAATAAACTGCATCGCTTGAGACACCCATAGTAAAGACTCTTGATCTACATCTTGGTAACTTAGAAAACGCTTTCTCTCTTTTGCAAATGGATAAGACTCATCACGGTTAAATTGTCTTCAGTTATTTCTTAGTTCACAACATAAAGGTGGAATATAATTTCCTATAACTTCCAGTGAAACAGGAAAAATAAAATCCTTTCTGATAGCAGTAATTATGCTTCACTTGAGAAGCAGATGGGAAAAAAACGCTTTCTAGGTGCAGTTAGGCTTTGTAGGTGCCCCTCCTGAGCATCCCTTTCCAGTCTGCATTTCTACATGCTCAGCAGCACAGTCAGGTTGCAGGAACGGCTGGCAATCCTGGAAAGAAACAAATTTCTATAATAAAAAGCTAAAGCTGCAATTTTAGCAGCTCTCAGGGTGCTGCCTGAGAAACGACCCATCAAAAAAGGAAGTATATCTTTCTAAAGTACTGTAAACCAACATAAGGATTTTTGTTTTAATATGAAGTCCTGCAAATAGTGTCATTTGTATCCTAATCTTAGGTAAGTGCGAGGCCAAACTACTAAACTTATAGTGAGCTTCTTTCCTATGAAGAGTTCTTTGAGGTTGCATTACTCTTGCTGCTGGAAGAAAGGAAGAGTGGCATAGCTTGAAAGGAGAAACATGGGAGATACAAAGAAAGAGAAAACTGAGGGAGAAACAAAAAGAGAAAGAAAAACAAAATAGACCCGAACTTAACTGTTTTGTTTGCTAGCATATTTTACTCTTCTAACTGTCATAATCTAAGAGAGTTAAACACAAAGATATGAATATATTTATGTAAATGAGTATCAAATGAGATTTACCCCTCGGGCTCTGAAAAGTTGCCAGTACAATTTTTCTATTCATCATAGAGCAGTATCTCTTATAAAAAAAAAAAAAAAAAAGGAAAATATCACGCATAACAGAAGGAAATTCCCTGTCATTTTAAAATGTAATGTCATAATGGCGTGCAAAGCAAAATGCCAACATCGAAGACATTCCTAGAAATGTAAGGAATCAGAGCAAATACTAATGTACTGCAATCATTAAAACCTGAACAAAAGAGAATGTCAAAACTCATACTCAGAAGAGTTTCCAATCCATAGACTGTAGAGAAAAATTGGCTTAGATCTATCAACAGAAAAGGTCAATTTTTTAATTTCTGTGAAAATAAAATAGAAATTCTTTCTTTGGTCAAACACCTAGCTTAGCGCAAAGAAACTTCATCAGCAAATTTCCCTTGAGGTTCTTACAATAACAAAGAAGCATGGGTATCATTTCCTAAAATATTTCTGATAACCATGACGTGTATAGCTATAAATATGATCTTGTGGGTATTCTATGGACACGTTTCAAGCAGGGATTTCCCTGCATGTAAGTGTTGTCCCAGTCAAAAGACAGACTGGTAAAAATCTGTGTGAAATGTGTCTTTTCCTCCCTAAATATATGTATCATACATTTCACATATATTTATAAATCCAGAAAAATGTATCTATGCACTTTATCAGAATCTTTACAAAATCAACTGAATTTCAATACAGTGAATAGTTTAATTTATATGAAATAGACTTCTAATACATGTTTTAAAAATGAACAGAAATTAACTGTAGTAAGAAGAATAAAAAAAACCTTACATACTGCTTTATTTATATACCATAACATTTCTTTGTTATATATGGTTTTCCATAGGAAACACAGGAAAATCTTCATTTTTCATAAACTCTCCCTTCTCACCAATTTTCTCCACACTCACATATTCAAGGCCCTACAACTTCTACATCGGTCATTTCTGAATTAACCACTATCACCCTTTTTTTCTCCTTGACAGTGACAGCAAGAAGCACTTCATAGTTTCTACCAAAGAAGATCTGGTGGAGTTGGACTCCTGACAATTAAGTTAGGAAGGTATAAAAGAAAAAAGGAGGCATGAGAACAGTGGAAAAAGTGGAAAGACTGCAGAGTAGAAGCATAGAAAGCATTAGGGGAGAAAGAGAAATACTTGGACCGCAAGAAGCAGCTGAGGAGAGTGAAGTAATATATTTTAGCAGGTAAAAATACTCATTCCAGTTAGGGAAAGTCTTTTCCTAATATCAGCTTCATTGCAGTCTCTCAGGATATGCAGGCAAATGAAGCAGGGCTAGGGACTGAAGGCCTAGGAATCCATTCAGATGAAACGTGGAAAACTTGTGAGACCAGCTCTGCAGACACAGACAGAAAGGAGGCCTCTGAGGAGTCAAAAATTTCACGGCTAACTGTCAGAAGGTGAAGAAGTTTTTCTTGCTTCATACTGTTGTTCACTTTATAATCCCTGAAACCCTTCAGAATAGAGCTGTGAGCATAATAAAATATTTCCTGCTAGAGCAAATTCTTCCTTCTTACCAACCACAGGAATCTTCCACACACTCTCTTTCTAGTACTATGAAGTACTGGCAGAAACTGTTTGCTACTGCCAGGCCCTGCAAACCATCATTAGAAAGTGACAAAGTCTATGAGCCCACTGACTTTTAACATGGTTTGCCTTCTAAGGCTTTTGGTCTCCTCTCGCCTCATGCATTTACAGGCTATGAGTGGTCAAGAACACCTGCTCTTTCCTACTCGCCCAGACATGTATCTTCAGATTTTGGGTGATCAAGGTTGTGTTCAGTTCTGTCAAATGCATCACAGTCGTTAAGTCTTTCTTGTCCCTAGACTAAACTAATTTCCATATGGTCAACGTAGGCCTACGATGAAGGCCACCTGGATGCTCCATTTATGGTAGAGCACATCTGTTTGCCAGCAGGCAAGATAGGGCAGCAAAAGTTTTGGAAAATCCTTTCAGGCACTCTGGAATGGATGATGACCACTCTCTGGAAGGTCTTCAAGCAGTCATTTAAGTACGTTCAACTGCAGACTCACGGTTACTTTAAAGCCAAGCCAAGACAGGGTTGCTAGTGAGGGGGACAGTCTGACCTTCCTGGTGTTCTGGGGAGCATCACCTCTATCGGCTGCCCTGTGGGGTAGGCAGGGAGCTCATCCAGCCCAGAACCAACCCCTGCATGTGTTTATTTTACTTTTTTCCGATTAGAACAGCTTCTCGGTCTGGCTGACTGACCACACAAGCACCAGGAAGGCAGCTGAAACTGCCTGAGACAGAAGAAATAAGGTGAGATAACTCCAGAACAGTTTAAAACGATCATGAAACAGCAACCTCAAGTATTTCTGAAACTACTTGTTTCAGAAATACTATGCCAGAAACTTCTTAACAGCAGTATCTACAGAAAAAAATTTGAGACAGCTCTATTTCTCTTCAAAAAGAGTTTAAATTTCAGCACTGGATGTAGCCAGAAGAACATGGTAAAATAGGAAAAGTCTGGACATTAAAATCTAACTGCAGGCTCTGCTTTTTTACTAGTCTACTCTTAAGATTCTCCTGTCTTAACCTACCCTAGGAAAGCAATAGTAGGGACCTCACACATTTACTTTCTAGAAACTTTCTAGAACTCAAACATTTGAGAAGATGATAGGAGCAGCTTTTACCAGAAGAAACTTACAAAGTTGCTAGGGCAACTAATAGGACATCATAAATAATTTTTTGAGTATAACATTAAAGTGGTTTCCCAAGAGTGCACTGAAAACCCAACGGAAAGAAAAAGAAAAAGAAAAAGAAAAAGAAAAAGAAAAAGAAAAAGAAAAAGAAAAAGAAAAAGAAAAAGAAAAAGAAAAAGAAAAAGAAAAAGAAAAAGAAAAAGAAAAAGAAAAAGAAAAAGAAAAAGAGAATCAAACAAATAAAAAAACCCTTGAACTCACATTTGCCTCAGAGGAGCCAGGTTGGACACAGAGAAGCAATTCTCCATCAGCAGGAAGCACTAGCCAGCCCAGCACCTTCCTCCTCTTCCAGCTTCTTAAGTTCTAAGGAAACCAACAAGCAACTATTTCTGCTTGTGCTGATTTAAAATATTTTCTAATGGCTAAAGAAATTCTATAATAAATAGCTTTTTTTATTCAGATGAGCTATTATAGGCCAAATGTTAGCCTGGAATGAATATTTATAGCAGAGTTTTAAGTCCTTGAAAATAGGGATTTATATTTATAATGGAAAGGCTGACGAGTTCTTACCATAGCTGTATTAGCAGACAGACCTATAATAAAAAGGTGTCATTTTAACAAGAGCACTTATAATGGCAGTATAATGTAGTTAGGAAAGAATGAACTTTACAAGGTGAATGTACAATTTAACACAAATATTCATGCCAGAAAACTAAATAGCAGATCATAAGAACAGTCTATTTAGCATATATTTTCACATAGACCATCTGATTTTATAGACTCTCACCAAAAAGAAATACAACACATTATTCCATAAATGAGAATTTTTAAAGTCTTCATCCATTTTAATAGCTGATATCTTACACAAAGTCATATTTCCCTGGAAGAAGTTTATAAATAGAATTCAACAGATTCATAAACTGCATCAATGGTACTCAGTGGACTAACAGTGTAATACTAGTAAAAGTAGTTGCACATGCAAGCTCAATCAATTTCAGGATTTTTTTTTTTTTATTGCATGTCACTTAAAGCATTATAACACTGTGTCCTTTAAGGCATTAATTACTGAGAGGAAAACATCTGAAACACTCCCTGCACCCCAAAGTTTGGGGAATCCTAAGTGGAAATCTAGGGGTTTTTTTGTTTTTTTTTGTTTTTTTTGTTTTTTTTTTACAAATCACGTGAGCAAAGGCTGTTTAAAAACTGGGATTAAGAGTTTCCCTCCTCCCTTGTATCAGCATAAAGCCAGAAAAACTAGCTTTGTACAAAGAGCTAGGCTGATACAATCCCCTCCCAACTCAGACTAGAAGCTAGCCAGGGGTATTCAGAAACATCATTTCTGTAGCTGCTATTAAAGCCTATAGCCAGGGTAACTGTCACAGCCCTAAAGCTCTTAACATAAAAGGACTCCTATAAAACGATTCAGTCATCAGCATCATCTCCTCTGTCTGGTTCTTATACTTGTAGCTAGTCTCTTCAAAGCTGTGTCAGAGCTCCTCTGCCTGACATAGACAAGAGCGTATTTCACAGGGTGAGCTGCAGCTCTCCCAGTAACACCAACCGGCCAGCCACATGCACCGTGTGCATGACTGACAACACAAGGAACCACATGCTTCATCCTACGAGTCCTTTTTCACATCACAGCCCTGCCCAAACTGCCTCTTTTGTGGTATTACTGTCACATCTTCACAAAAAATAATTCTCTGGAGCTGTGATAGCATCTAGACTGACAAGTGGTCTTTCCAAAAAGAGAAAAAGTCACTGCAAGCAAGTATTTTTGTGAAGTACTCCCTGTAGGGCAATAACCCTGTCAGTCAATAAATATAAAAGCCTTAGTTTCACAAACACTTACACACCTGCTTAAATTTAAGCCTCTAAGTAGTCCCTCTGAGTGTCAGTAGGCCTTCCCACTTAAAACTAAACAAAATCCATAAGTGTTTACAGGATCAGGAAATGAAACACAAAAGTTGCTGGTCTTCTATACCATCTAGAAGAACTAAAAAAGAAAATTCCTCTAGTTTGAAAGAGTAATTGTAAAGGAAGACAGTGTGTGCCTGTTTCAGGGCTGTTAGGAAAGCAATACAAGACAGAAAAGAACATCTACATAATTTTTCTTTATCTTTATTTCAAATTCAGGATTGTCTTTTGCTCTCTCCTCCTTTTTCTTACTTTGGTTGTTGTCCATCTATGGACAAACTTGCATCTCTTACTTGTTTTTAATTTGTCCATTTCATTTTGTAATTAACATTAAGTAGCCTGAAATTGCTGCTGATCTTTCAATGTCAAAAAATCATTTCTGGGGAAAAGAAAATATAGTGTATCTCTTGATAGTTTAAATAATGGCTTCCAGTCAAGACTGAGGCAAGAATGAGGCAGTCAATTAAGTTTTCTCCAGACCTCACCAAGGACATCTCCACAAAACTTACTGGAGTTCATTTATTTCTTCCACCGAGGTGATACTTGCAATGCTAGATGACAAGACCTAGAGCCAGTAAGCATGTAATAGAGATAATGTGAGAAGGTATACACATCTCAAGGAATGTACAGTGACCAGCCAATGGGGGTCTAAAAGAAGTTAGGGCAATCGTAAAGGCATTGAAAATAAAATAGGAGAATCCAGTGTGGACTTTAAATAGTCCAGTAGAAAAATTACCTTGATACACACTAATCATACAGAAATATCTTTATATACAGGTATTTTAAGTAACGTGTAATACTTTTAATTAAGCTAGAAATATATGCAACATTATTTTAACATACAAATATATATATATTTCAGAATCAGGGTACCAGATAGGCATGTTTTAAATAACCATTTGGACAACTGCAATCCCTGCAAAGTGACAAATGCAACAGCAGCTTTCCAATACTTCATTGACCAGAACTGGAGGTTCAGTTGGTTTTTAAACACACTCCCTTCGTGGATGACAGTCTACACAAAGACAAGAGCTCTGTTCATCATACAGAAAATGATTTTTATAAATCATTTTTCCTCTAACATCAATATGAAAAGTTGGTCTTCTTTCTTTAATATCAGATTAAAATTTTTCTTCCTACTGAGATCGATCTTTGAGATCTAACCCATACAGTTCTTGAAGCAAGAGGAAACAGACACTCCTCAAGACACACAGTGCTACTGGATTTTCTGAAATACAATCACGAGCTTACTACAGAACTTTTTCATTGTGAAAGCCTTATGCATCTTGCAGCTATACATTTCATTTTTTCAGTTGAGAGTGCTACATCAGCAGCTGAAGGAATGTACATTAATTATATAGCAACACATTTCATTGTCTCATTTCCAGATATAGAAAAATACAACATAAATTCAAATCTAGATCCTGAGAAAGTGTCGGCTCCTTAAATTCTTAACTCTTAAAAAAAAAAAAAAAAATCAGAAAACTGAGATCCTGATTCAATGAAAGCTGATGTCTCTCAGCACCTCGTCAGCATGCTCAGCCAAATTCAATCACACTGTCGATCAGCACCTGGTATTGAATAGCCATTTCTCTGTAAAAGTGACTAATTCCCTTCAAAAAGCTGGGTAACTCAAAGTGCTCACCTCACAGTGCACACATGTTTCCTATTAAAAACCATCAGGAAGCAAATACATGTATCTGAGGAATGAGTTGTGTTTCTTTGTGCATGTTTGTTCCATAAAATAAATTTTTTCCATCCTATGAAATTGAGCAGCCTTATGTCCTCTGCAGACAATGGAAAAAAAGTCATTGACTTCAACATGCTTTAGATCAGACCCTCTGTACTTAATTCTAGCTGTTCCAGATGCAGATTTCTGACTGCCTAATGTGGGGTTAGTCACTTGAAATCATTCAGGGCTTTTATAGCACCTCATTATGCATGATGCAACTTCTTTCACAATAAATTCTTTCAAATAAAGCTTTTGTTCAGAGAAACAAGCTCATGATTAATTCACTATGCGTATTTAAAAATTGCACCCTATTCTACAGAAGGTTAAAGGTGAATTTACTGAAACTAATTACTGAAATCAATTCACCAAGTTAGTTTCATAAAAGTATGTCTGTGTAAATTTATTTGGGGAAAAATAATCATATGAAACATTCTGAAAGAAGTTCAAGGAGGTAAATCCATATATAACACTTTAAACTGTTGATATTACCATGAAGTTATGAAAGCATAACAAAAAAGAACTAGACTTTTAAAAAATCAGTCAGAGGAGGAATGTTATTACCCCAAGGAAAACAAGAGAATTTACCAAGTCAATTGTTTCCTCCTTGCTTCATGGAGGATCTACACAGGACCTTTTTTCAGGCCACTTTTTGATTGCTTTCTTTGTAAAATTGTAAAGTAAGAGCACACACACATCAATAGATCAAATAGTATTAGACCTATCCACTTCAAGTTATTTATATCTTTTTCCTACCATAAATATCTCAAGATAAAGGAGAACTATTACAGCATCTTGTCTGTTCCTTTCCAAACGCAGTATCTTTCCAAACTTAGTTGTTGCTGCTTTCTCCTTCTGCTTTCTGACCTAGCTTTCATTGGATTGCAATCCAAGGTCACTTGCAAGTTTTATTTAAGCTCTGCTTTTGGCTTGAGAGATTGAAGTTGTTGCACAGTTTCTCTTCCAGGTCTCTCTAGTTTTGCTTCCACAGTCTTGCTATGCAGTAACCGGCCACCACTGCAGCTATTTAATTGGCTGGTTTCAAAACTCTGTGGGTTCTCTGCAGACAGCTCAGATACACACAGATCTCAAGGGCAGAAGGGATCACAGTGAACATCCGTCATAGCATAGCACAGTCCATAGGACTTCTCTTCATCAGCTCCTGCTTAAAATTGAATGGTTATGCTTGAATTAGCCCAGAGCTTTCAGGAAAAAAAACAAACAGCTATATCAGTATAAAAGCTACCTGTGCTAGAGAATCCAAACTAGCCTTTATTGTATGAAAACCAGCACCCTGGAATCAAAGTGCTTTAATTTCAGAATGAATTTTTCTGACTTCAGCTATTAAATATCTATTCTCTAAAAGCTCATTAGAAACAATATTATTAAAACAATTTAATAGAGGTTACTCTCATTCAGACAAAACATCTTGTCAGAGAGGAGTTAACTAGTTAAATGCCATTGATAAAAGATTTCATTTGTGATAAATTGAATTCATTGTCATACACTTGGGGAGATTCCAAAGTGATTAACTCTTTCTCAAGACTGTTAGGCAACGTTCATCCTCTCTGCACTATTTCCACTCTATTTTCCCATGAACAACTAAAATTCCACTCATTTCTGGCATGGAGGTAACAGGCATTATTATTGATTATAGATCCCCTTTCTTCTGAAAGCAATTCCTTCAGAGAGCAATCCTGCAGAAATTAGAGTTACGGCCATGGTTTAAACCGTGTGATCGAGTCAAGGTATGGCAATTTCTAGAGAAAGTCCTGAGAATCAAGTCCCTCCTGTTGTATCTGCCCACAACATTTGGTTGAAGAAAAAACATGCACCTCCTGACTACTGAATGGCTGTCCTTCCCACTTGTTCATAAGCACTTCAGTATAACCAGTATAAAAGGTCCAAAATACTTAGATATCTACTCACAATATATTAAACTGAAATCCAACTATTTTATCTCATGTCTTTTCTATCTTTATTTTGGATAGTTGACAAAAATCAAATTTCACTCAGTTTTACTACAGCAAAAGGTAGCAAACTACATTTCCTCATCTTACAGGACACTATAAGGATAAGTGCTTTAGGTAAAACAGTGCTGAAGATCACAGAAACGAGCTAACATGAATAGCTATAGACAGAAGATAGAAGGCTCAAAATAAAGTTGAGCCTCTCATTCCTAACAAAGTACTTGAGTATTTATCCTTCTTATAAAAAAAAGGGGGGTGGGAAAGGTGGGAGAGGGAAAAGGAAAGAAAAAAAGCAAATGTGACTAGTCTGATTTGAACTATTTGCAAGTTTAAAGTAGGCTGGGATTTTGGTTATTTATTTGCTTGGGCAGAAGATTCCAAGGAATTAAGAATCTCTTTCTTGCTGTCTTAAACTGAATACTAAACTCAGGTGAGATTTAGTAGTTGTAAATAGAGAATAGTCTAAAATTTCTAAAATAATATTGCAAGTGATAGCCTGCTCTTCTTTAAAATTTTTCATGCATATTTAATAACATGTTTTATTCTTTTAAAGAAAAAAAAAAACACAAAAAAACAAGGATTCCTTCATCTTCTTTTTATCTCCGTCCAGCTCTCAACCTATGACTCAGGCTCCTAAACTCAAGGAGATTCTGATGGGACTAGGATAACCAATAACTACTTACCTCCACTGTTAACTCCTTCCAGCCTCCCTAAAGTTACAGCAATGGTTTATGAAGTCTTTATCATGTCATTAAATTGTAATGGTTAACTACTAAAACCTGCACAGAGACCTACGCTGTTGGCAACCTTTACACTTCTTTGCAACAGAGGAGTACTGAGTCATTCACAGATGAATAGGGATGATGAATGGCATAAAATTATAATTAAAAACTAGGTAAGACAAGCCTCAGTGCTCTATATCTGACATTTATTAAGAATCTTATTTAAAAATGCTTTCCAGCATTTATTTTGCTTGGCTAGTGTCTTTCTCCATTATAAATTCTTCCTCCGTATTGACAATGCCCTCCTGGCAGGGACTTGAGCCAGCTGTTAATGGTTTTGTGGCTGATGGGGAGGAGGGGAAGGCTGTGTGTCCTTGACATGTCACTAGAATAAATAAATATTTTTAGAGAAGTATGTGAGCTTAGATACTATAATTTTTAGCTGACAGATTAGGACAACTGGGTTGAGAATATCCGACAGCTACATATAGTCTGATTTATAAAACTGAGCAGGAAGGCATGACAGACATATGTGTTTATTAAAGATAGATTTATAAAATATCCTCATTTAATTTGACAACTCTGCCAGCTAAGACCTCAGGAAGTCCAAAGATATTATGCTGTACATACCACCATGACACTACAGATCTGGTAGAAGTTAAAAATCAGAAATATATGGTTTAGTGCCTTAAATTTATAAATTATATGCATACCTGTGAATGCTGTAAAAACATAGCATATCTTAGAATAAATTACAGAATCTGAATCGTTCCACATACTTAATGGATTAAAAAAAAAGCGTTCTCAATTATGGTGTTTTCTAATACTTCTCGTACTACTATTCTTCATTCAAGTATATATCTGGAACAACATTTTTTATGGAATCCTAACATAACAGTATTCTTGCTACTTATTAAACTGGAGAGCCAGCCTGTACAAATTCAAAGCAAAAAGGACATGCACAAGATTTTTTCCAGAAAGTTGCTTAAAAAACACTGTCTACAGCAGTGCGACTAGTGGTACGTCTACCACTGAAATAATACTCTAGTCTATCCTGTTTTTGAAACTCATCTTTCTCAACGTAGTCTCTCTCGATTGATCTCAGTTTTATCTATCAGCCAATATTTCAGAAAACCAGATAAATTATACTTTATTTTTCTTTCCCTGGCTCCATAAAAATTAGTACTTTTAAAATATATTAGGTTTTCAGAGTTTTATTCTGACATAACCATCCTTCTAAGAGACTAAAAAATATTAATTGATCATCTAGCCATTTGGCATTGACCTCTGCTTCCAGCAATTTGATAATTTCAAGTAAGTGAAACTGTACACCTCAAATACCTACCTGAAGTGCTGCAGCTACAAAAATACCTCTATGTGCTTCACTTTATGGCAGAACTGTAGCCCCAACGCCATCAGCGCAGCTACTGAGAGCATTGCAGTTCAGATGTGTGCAAAATCAAGCATGTGTGACTGTCACTGCATCTATTATATGATGCGCATCATGGGGTTCGACCGTGTCAAACCATGAGAGAGAAACTTCCTCCTCATTTTAAAGTGAGGCAAAACTTTATGGAACTTCATCCCAAGAGATGGTGAAGTTCTTTCATTCCTGCTAAATTCTTACTACACTTTCAAGCTTTCTTCAAAATGTAAACCTTTTTTTATTTTTTTTTTGGGGGGGGGGGGGAGGCGGAAGGGAAGATAAGCATGAAAATTTAGAGCTTTTATACTTTTTGATAATGATGCCAAAGAAGATAAATTATTTTGCAGAATTTTAATGCCATCTCTCCCCCATCTTTTCTGATGAAATTCAAAGTATCAACCAAATCTTCTTAAAACATAAACGAGCCTGTACCTATAGGCATTACATTTTCAGTGTAAGTCTGTACAGCAACAAGGCCAGTATAATCTCCATATAGATAAACATGGTAAATCTATATAAATAGCATTAAACGTGTCCAGAAATCTCAGCACACTTTGGTTAAGCCAAACATTTGTACTGTTAAAAATATTTTACACCCTCTTACTAAGGAGGGTCATTGAACCATTACTGAACAAAGAACCCAAGCTTAAAAACTAAAGTGCTAGCCCTTCCAGAAAATTTTTTACTGACTTGAGTTGCTGTAACTGAAGAAATAAGTTTCTCCTTCTTTGCCAATACTTTCTACCCAGGAAGAAGAAATGTAAACTTACTTTTCCTCTTTACCCCTCCAGATACAGATTTTTCTATTCATTTTTTCCAGATAGAATAAGTGGAAAACTTTCCCTTTTGTATCTAGCATAACACTGCAAAGGAAACAAGAAACCAAGCGAAAGAGGCACGCCAGTTGGCAAGATAAAAAACAAATAAATCAAAAAGCCTCACTCTTTTATATAATGAGAGTCTGAGACAATCCAAAGTACCTGAGTGCAAACCAAATCTAATAGTTATTTTAAACACATAGCTCAAAACTATATTAGTCACAAACAAAGTGAAAGTCTTATTCTACTTTTCTGCAGTCCAACCTTTCTTCTGCCTTTTTCCAGGCTTCTCCTTTGGAGAAATGGTTATCACTCTTGTCCTATTCTGAGAAAACCCTTCATATTTTTTGGTTCTCATCTTTCTTATGGAGAAAAAAGCAGCAACTCCAAGATGAAAGAAATATTGTGTATCAGTGGACCATAAATTAGTAACTTTGATAAATGAGGAGAGAGAGTAGTGAATAAGAAAGTGAAACATCAAACAAAGTAAAAACAGCAAGAGGTAAAGAAATGCAAAGCCAACCATTTTTCTGAAATCAATTTTCTTTGTTTTCTCCAGAGGGTAGCATTAATTTTTGGACTGGAGTGATTAAAAGCCATTCATTACATACTTCTGCAAGATTTCAAGCTCTTAAAAAAAAAAATCCTTCTGTGATTTTGCTATATACCTCAGGTCCAACGTGTTTGAAAATAAAGTACCAGGATGACTCAGATGCATGCTAATATGATAATAGAGGTATATTTACATGGTAGTAGAAGACATAGATTTGTCATGAGTAAGATTTGCCCCTCTGTATGGAGTGAGAGAAAAGAATAAAAACCTCCCATAAAATCTGCAGCCAGGTGAAGGAAGGAAGAAGGCTTTCAAAAAGGTGATTACCATTTGAAAATGATGTCAGCAACAGAAAAAAAAATTATCCACTGAAAAGGCTTTTTACTATATAGTTTACTATTGAGAAGCTCACTTCTTTCTTTGGAGTAAGGATGAGAATTTTAGATGTATTAAGATGTTTGATCCCAACTGATCATGGTGAGCTTGCTAGTTACTAAAATAAATAAAATAAAAAAAAAAAAACTTTGCAGCTCTTAAAATGAGAATTAAATTAATCTTCAGTTGGGAGTGCTAGAGCCAGGCTCAAACCCCACTAGGACAAATGTCTCACTTAACTCTACTCAGCTTTAAAGCCCAAAATCTTTAATGGGAGCTTTCACAATTTGTTGAGAAGCTATAGGTTACAACACATAGTTAAGTCCTCTGCTGAGCAATCACCTTCATCGCTGAGTTTCCGCCCTATTCATCTTATTTCCATTTGCATTTTTTGAGTCATGATAAAACAGTGCTTTTACACGTTATGTGAAAAGTCCCGTTATCTAACTTAATTAAAACTTAATAGAAAAGTCTGACCCCAGATCCAGCCCTTACATAGTTTTTTTTTTTTTTTTAAATAATTAACAACCTCTTGTTTTCTGAATTTTGGATGAGAAGCATAAAAATCGAGCTTCAAATGGAAACATATTTGCAACCTCAAGTAGCTTGTGCCATTCTGTAATGACTTCTCAGTCTGTGTGTCATTACTGCTATTGAAAGAGATGGCAAAAATACAACAGCAAGGCTCTGTACATTATTGACTTTTTATTCTTCCTGCTACTTGCTATAAACCTCAAATGAACTCGCAGGTTGGCAATAGCATGTTAAGAGCTAGATGCCAAAACGTATGAGACTTTTTTTCCGAACAGAATCTCCTCCCGTGGATGCAGTCCCCTTTCCCTCTCTCTTCCTCTTTTCTCCCCCCATCCCCAATAGCTGTTATAGACAATTTGATGTTTTGTTTGTATTTGTGACAAACACTTCAAAAGGCTTTGATCCTAGAGTTAAAATCCTCCATCAAGAGATTTCTTCTTTCAGCTCAAGCTTTGCTCTTTCTGCTGAGGAGCGCTGCAGAAGAGACACTGGTTATTTCGATTAGCCTCTCAGTCAGGACCCAGTGTGGGCTCACTGAACCATTTTCCATAGGCCCCAGAAAAACAATCACATCACAAAGTAATTACGTGCCTTCAGTCACTGCTCTCTGAGCCACATTAACAAATCATACCGGACGTTCAATGTCCAAAAAGTCCATCTGCTGAGCCTCTGGTCCTCTAGAAAGCTTCTCACCTCTCAGTGTTGTGAGCCACACACGTCAGCTAGAAGAGCAGCCTTCCTCAGACAACTGAGGAATCTACAGTCGGTAGATTTTGTGAATATATTCAATGGAACTTCCTAAAGTCATCGTTAAAGGCCATATCTTACACATATACTGAGGGATTTTAAACACCTACAAGAGTTTGCCCAGGACAGGACTCAGAGACGAAAGCTTGACAAGATTTTCCAAAAAGAGCCAGCCTGAGCACAATCAGGCAAGGAGGGATCTTCACACTAAGCTACCTCAAGCAGTGGTCAACCCAGGGACAGGAAAGATGAAGCTCACCTTTGTCAAAATCGCACAGGTATCCTGCCAGCATTGTATTATCTGGGGATCAGATCAGATCTCTGAATAACAAAAACAAGCTGGCACCTTTAGGTTTTGTTTGTTCAGGGTTTTCGATTTGTCAGGAGGAAGGAACATGGTTTGGCCAAATCGTCTCCTTGTTAATATGCTTACATTTGTGTGTTGAAATCATCCCCACTACACCCAGCAGGTGAAAAATGAACACCCTTGCACAGCAGCACGATGCGAAATCTGACTAGCATACTGAAACGGCTAGACATTTCAATTCTTTCCTGATAAATTTGTTCCTTCGATATTTTTGAAGTATGTTCCACATTTTCAATGTGATGCCTCAGTGAACATCCCTTTATTGAAAACGAGAGTAACGATATGATTCTGGTCACAAACAAATGGCCTGACAAAGTCCAAATATAGACAGTCAAGGCCCTGTTCTGCCTTCACATTCACAAAACTGTTTACAACAGAAGTGTTTCCCCTCTCCCATCCTCCCCATGCACCTCAGGGAATAATTGGCATTTAATTTATGAAACCTTTAGGTGCTCTTTGCTCTGATGTTGAAAGCTTTCTTCTTTTTCTGTTACCAATACTACTTGCTATTTATATAGCTCCTTAGAACCTGATGGCATTTTGCTCAGAAAAGGTGAGTAGCTCTATCTCCATTACGAGAAATGGAGGGAAAAAAGTGGGACATAGAAATATAAACTGACTTTCTCAAAGCTACTGGCCTCTGCAAGAAATACTAAGTTTCAGATATCCAGTCCACTGTGCTCTATGTATTGAAGTCACCCTGGGAGCTGCTAAGTGCATTGGAGATTGAATGCTGGTAATACAAGAATGAAAGGAAAATAAGCGCTGCAACAACAACAACAAAAAAGCTAGAGAAAGTCTTAGAACAGAGTAGCTAAGCAAGTATTGAGAGATATGGCTGGCACATGGGCAAAGACACGGCTGGAGACACAGGCTGTACAACACAAGAGAAGATAACAGAAGGTGAGTGGAGGAACCCCAGTGGATAACGTAATCAGAATAACGAGACAGAAACTTTAGCTGCTCTGCAAAACCAAGCACTTGTAAATTAAGAGAAGACATGTATCAGAGTTTAGGTGAGGCATGACTGCCAACTTGAACTTGCAAGAACTGCAGACAGGAAAAATATTTTGATTTGTTGTAGAAAATAATATAAAAGTGAGAAGTATGTCTAGGGAAAGTTTCTCATTGTAAATAGAGGCACTCTAAAACACAAAGATTCCAAGCATAGATTTGTCAGAAGCATTTTAGTTCATTAAAATCTTGGCTCTTAGTTTTTTATTTTAAATTACTACTTATTAGCAACTTGCTAATAATAACTCAGCTAACACAAGCCTCAGATAAGCATGGATTCTACTTTATACTCCTCTATCTGGAAATCTCTGTTAAATTAGCATAGTGTTCTACAGCTTGAGAAATTGTCATGAAATAGCTAAAAGTAAGTGATAGAGCATTACTACCGAAATATTTCAAACAGGAACATAGCATATGCTACAAGGAGCAGAAGCAGAGTAAAAATATCACATTAGCTCTCTTCCATTAAATTAACGGTGAGCCACACACAAAAAGCTCTGTTACCCACAAATTTAATGAGACAAAGTGAATGTAACATCAGTTAAGATTTTCAGTTTTGTAGACCATGTTGAGAAAAACTATTCAGGTTTGTATGCTAAATAGATCTACAATGAGGTGTCTTGCTTGTCTATTCTCCATTTCATATTCCTAAATACCTCATTTGCAGCAATGTTCGTAAGGCTGCTTTCTTCTCTTTTGCTCCTTGGCTTGAAGAACCTCATCCCTGCTATCTTCCAAGAAGATATTGAGATATCACAATTGAGATATCACATCCAGCACTCCAGAAGGTGAGTTTCCATGTTCTCAGTGCTTCCTGCTGGCTTAGACTGTGATTTTTCAGACATGTTAAATCAGTAATAGCTTCTCCCTATGAAGGATCCCTTTTTTTTTCCAGATTCAGTATTGCGTCTTAGTGTCTTCAGCTGCAAGACTTCACTGTACGTGGACATTCTTTTCTGCTGTTGTTCACATAAGGAAATACTTCTCACAAACGCCTCTCAGTGTTTTATCAGATCTCAGATACATCTCCAGAACTCCAACAGTCTAGACACTGGTTCCATGCTTTATTCCAGCCTGATAAAATCTGCTGAGATGTTTCCCTTTCCTGTATACACTTACCATAGGCTAAAGCTGTCACCTGTTCTTAGCCAGTGTTGCAAATCATCTGGAAAAATGGCAGCAAATGATCATCTGTTTTCAAGTAGTGTTTTGTACTCCTCAGCACTGTGATATTATATACATTAGCTCAGAAGAAGTATCCTTCATTGCTCAGCATAATTTTAAGTAACACATTTTATTTGTCTGAGGAGATGAGGGTGCGTGTTAGCTACGTAGAAGTGGACTTCAGCCTGTTTAAGTGGCAAAACTGCTGCTGCCAAGGGCAAAGATAGTACAGATAAGTGAAATTTACCTACTGCTTCCTGCTCCTTCCATTCCAACAACTCTAGTGCAAGCTGAATTTCACAAACAGATAATTAGGAATTATAAAAAAAATAATCTAGCCATAGAGACTATAGTTTTAATGCTACTCTAAAATCCTCTTTTGCTGCAAAATAGCCATTAGAAATTAACGCTGAGATAACTTTGCCTGGCATCGTTGAATCAAAATCAACACTGAAAGTTCTTGACCCTTACAGCTGTCCTTTTCTCTTTTCTTCCTTTCTTTCTTTGGGTTTTACATGCATAAATGGCATAACTAAACCGCTAAATCCAAGCCATGACTTCATTTCTTAGTTTCCCTGCGGTCAAAAAACTAGGACTAGAGCATTTTCTTCTGAGAGGCTGTTCAACAACCCTAAGTTAGAGGACGGGCCAATACTTTTAAAATCTCCTAACACCCCCCATGGCTTGACCAAAGGCCTTGGAAGAAATTTATGACAGCTAGTGTTGAGCCTGGCAGCCTGCAGAGCTCGTGAGATGTCTACTGGAATTTCACTTGCTTGAACCTGGTGGCTGAAGCACAGCACCAAGCAAGGCCAAGGGGCTGCAGTGGCCTCCAGAGCCCAGCAGCGGCCCCTCAGAGTGGCTGCGTCCTCTCTCAGCTGACCTTCAGGGGCAGCTGCATTTCACAACCCTCCATTAGCTAAAGCCCTACTACTCCGACTGTGGCTAGAATAGACCGATTTTTCTCCCAAGCTTTCCAGCGCCTGTTCAAATCAATGAGTCTTGTGTGAGTAGACTTCCCCCCCACCCTTATGCCAAAGCACTTTCAGAAACAGAATACAGTTGACTGTCTAAAACATCAGGTGGGATATTCATAATTTCATTTCCAGGCCTTTAAGATTACAAAGACTTCATACATAGGGAATGTTTGTTTTAATGCAACTGTTCCCCATTAGTTTAAACACACAAATTGGAAGCAAAAAAAAGCTTAATTACCATAGAGTGCTTAATTATAGTTGCATATAACATTTCGTATCTCAAGAAAATGAGCAATACCGGCGTTCCTGCTTGAATGAACTCCTTCTAAACTTTAGAATATAAAATAATTATGAATATCACATATTTGCATATATATGATGTATTAAACACTGTATAATGGAAAAACAACAGGAACACTCCAGTTGCAGTGGAATTCAGTTTTGTGCTGTAAGCAAGGATTCTGCATCTGCACTGTTCACTGTAGAAAGAATAGTGAACTTCAAATGGCAGCAAATGGGAGAAAATTAGAAGGTCTACCCTTGATACTTATTAAAATATTGCTGTTCACAGAAAAAGAGGAGGATGAATTCAGAAGGTGTTCAGTTGGATGTTTAATTCTGTGAGTGTGAAGTAAGCAGCAGTGTTAAAAAGGCTGATAAAGTTCTTCCTGATTTTCAGGACCATTTTACACTACAAAGACCTGATTGGCTGTGCACCATGCTTTAATGGCCGTCTACGTAAAAAAATATTTTCAAAGGGTACCTGAATTTTCAGTCAGAAGACACGCACCCAGAGAGGAAAAGATTGACTCAGTAATATTCATCAACATTTTTCATATATTTTTAGCTCTTTCTGATGTCTGCAAAGATGGAAACAAATTTATTTCACACTCGAAAATTTGAAAAAATTTTCTTTACCTAAGGAATTGGATTATGACGGATATTGATTTCTAATTCTGTGAAAAAATACAACAACAGGCTCTTGAAGAAATTATAGAGTTCAGTAAACTGTAATTTTAAGGACCTCCTCTTCCCCTCAAAAAAGCCAGAAAAGAGTCAGATATAGTGCTTGCGCCTACAGTAAGAGTGTCTTTTAGCAAGAAAACACATTTCAGAAGTATCAATAAAAAAATCAGATGTTAAGGAATAAGCAAACAGGAAAAAAGATAACACTGGAAAAAAAGGATTACCTGCTAAAGCTGGGTTGCCGTATAGTTTCACGGCAGAGTTCTCTAGCTATTAGTTGCTCTATCACGAAATATGTACCTGCTGCAATAACAAAATTTAACACATTAATAAAAACAACTAATCAATATAGCAGCACCAGCAGTTGGCTATCTGCAAAGTTCAACACTTAATCATAATTAAATCAGGAATAACTGACAAATCCAAGTGTAAAAAATCATACAAACAATGGAACCAACCACCCTTTAATCATCAAATCGGTCAAGTCTGGCATTGCCTTCAATTATTTCTATTTAAGTTCACTTGAAATAACAATTAATCCCCCATGTAGACCTTTTCCAATTATCAAATTAAGATTCAAGCTAAATCAATGAAAGCAAGATAGTTTAATTATATTAAACCACATGAAATATACAACGAGGAAGCATGTTCATGCAGATAGCCACTTGGGTGCCACACACAGAATAAATTAATAAAATAAAAATAGCAGTGTTTTTTCTTTCCCATGAAATATTATGTTGCTATCCGAGCAGCCAGTCTTGGTGGGTAGATAGGTATAAAGAAAATAGAGAATTTACAGCCTTGGATACAATTTATTTTCCTAGGGCACCAGGTGCTTTAAATACCACCAGAAGGATGCTCTAGGCAATGCCATGCTGTCCAACATGGCTTGGCGTAGATTAGCTCTAAGCCTTTGTGTCTTGCAGGCTTTGATTAAGGGCCAGTGTTAGAACTCCTATGGGCTTCTACTTGATCCAGTGCAGCACAGGGATTTTTTTTTCCATTAGAGCTGCCAAAAATATGCCAGTTAAGATAATTACATTTCAATTTAAATTGGTAATTTATTGGAAAATTTCAAACAAGGCAGAATATCATCTTGTGTTTCCAATCTTATCCCATAACAACACTTCTTTTGTTTCTTGTAGATGATTTAAGGGCCCAGTTCCATGTTTTTGGCTATCAGTAAGTCCAGAGAATTTTAGGACTCTTAGTACTTTTGCAGAATTGTCTCTTCAGTCTGTTTTAATTGATTTTTGAACAGCCTTACTAATACTTCTTCATACCAGACACTCTTTGTGTAATGAAGTAGAAAATACAGAGGACCTGCTTGGGTTTGCTCTTTGGTTTTTTTTTTTTCAACTAGATAAAATTACTATGTCCACAGTTTTTGTTTTCTCTTTAACTACCTAGCTTATGATTATGAGTCATAACAAGCTGTAAGAAACAAATTCTTCCTAATGATACTTGCTCTATTTTGGGGAGAACAAGTAGAAGAACCCGAGAACTCAAGTGTCTGCCACTTTTTTGTTGTTTTTATTATTTGTTTCAGGGCTGACACAAAAGCCTGGCAGTTGCAACATACTGTCAGGGAAATCATTTTCCTTTGTTTAGAATGCAGCGTGTATGGTCATTTACATAATAAAAACCTCACACAAATAACAGATGGTGAAGAGGCAGTCATTTTGCCACATGTTGGAAGCATAGTACAGTTCCTCGCTGAACTAATTTCTCTTACTTTTGCCTACAGATGTCTACCAACTATTAAACCTCAGGGGTTAGTCAGCTGGTGAAAGGTTTAAAGACAGGCAAAAATCTGTCCACAAAATTTTCCTTCTTTGAGGAGAAGTAAATGTTTCACCCTGATAGAAATGTGCCATCAACTGAAAATGGTTTTCACTACCATGAAAAGTGGATAATCTCTATTTTTGACACTCATTGGGCTGAAATGGTTCACTATAAAAGATAATAAATACTATTATTCCACTGAGTCTGAAACATTTTTTCTCTTTTGGAATTCTTTTCAGAGCAGAAGTCAGGGACAGAAAGAACTATGCTGATGCTGTATATTAGGAATATCAGTTCTTGGATGCATTACCATTAATTCTATGTGCAAATTAAGTGCCAGAAAACAAACGTCTGTCATACGGAATAATAGCCTTACAGTCTGTGTACAGTACAATGAAATAAGATCACACTACACTCCCTAATTAGAGTTAATGGATCTGCTTCTGATGATTTTTACACCAATTTCATGATCATGTAATTCTCTCTGCTGTCTCCAGTGGAGCTGCTCTTGAGTAAGAAAGTTATGTTCAGAATCTGCCCCTTGCATGAAACTGAGACATATTTTAAAAAGTGGTTGGTTAAGTCTAAGTCTGATTTCTTAAATGCATATTTGTATGATGCTTTCAGAGCTGGACTGTGCTGCAGTATGGCAGCAGGGGGTGGGATGGGGTAGGACTATTGATCCAACTGTTTTGCTAATTTTATCTGACGTGGTATTTTGTACGTTTGCGTGGATAGAACAAACATTTAAAATTAACTAAGTACTGCAGTATCTGCAGAAACAGAGATGAAAGTTGAGTTTGTCAGTTACATCACAACTTCATTCTCATCATGTTAACACACTTTGATCTGTGCATATTAGCACATTAATGCTTATGAATGCTTTGAGCAGGCGTAGGTCCAGGTTATTTACCTTCCTGCATGAACTCCAGAAATCTGGTTTCTAGTTTGCCTCATTTTATGTTCAACAATGTATGCTTCTTCATATTTACCCACTCTGCTGATTGGAAGGGCAGCTCCCATTTCACAGGACACTATCATTCAACATAATGAATATTCTCATAGTTAACTTTGTTGATGGGCAAGCAGGTGAGAGAGAAGGCTTATAGTTGTAGGTCTGATGATTAGGTCTCCCATACTCAGAAAATCTTAGCTGTGCGCTGTAGTGCATGCACCAGGAATCTCTTGCGTCTAAGTGCTGCGGGCTTAGCGTGAACAGGAGCACCTGACATATCGTGCGCCAAGGTCAGCTCCGTGAGGAGAAGGCCAGGCTTCGGCATGGACAGGCAACGGTCTGCACGACAGGTACAGCAGTACTCACCCAGTCACCACACAGCAGGCTGAGCCTTCATTATGTCCCCATTTTGGAAATTCACATGTCTAGCAGCCCTAAATCACCAACCCTGGAGCAGCTGAGCTCAATACAGAACAGAGGTAACATACACAAAACTTTTCTAGGCAAGAAACTCTTCCGCTACTGAAACTTCCCATCCCACCCTCTATATTTATCATCATTCCAAGATTACCAGATTGTACGTTTCTGGCCGTTTCATATCTGCCCCTTAACATCTAAAGAAATACAAAGTCTATTAAATAGAGCTGTTAACTGGGCAGCGCTTTCTTCAGAAAGGTATACATTTATACAAGATCTCCTTGCTGTAAATATGAAAAAAGAAATCCTAAACCCAAACTGAGCCCAAAACTTAAAAATCTGCATCAAAAAAGAAAAGGCTACATCATGCATGACAGTACTGAGCTCTCATCTGAAATGCAAATCATCTCAACTATTTGCCCATGTATCTACTTATCACTCTGGAGAATGTGGCTACATTCATCCCTTACCATTAAGTCAATCAATCTGACTCAGGGGAGTGGGCTACCAAAGTGGGACACTCCTGCTTCTAGGATTTTCTGCACCACCATGCTGCCTGCAGAGGAGTTTCCCAGGAAATGTCCATCATCATGCTCCAGGAACTGCCACATTAAAAACGAGCTAACACAGCTCAGTGGTCATGCAAACAGTTGCTTTTTTGGATACATCAGAGCAACGTATCAGGCTGCTGGGTTTCAAAATCATTATGTCCCATGGGAATATCATGCACTAGCATTGGCCAGCTAATTTGAAATCACCGGTATGTCACGTCATAACAGAAAATCAAATGGAGCATTTTATTACCCTACCCAAAACCATACATTCGCAAGGTTACATAGAGGTGCAAGTACAAAAATGGAAAGAAATCCACACTTCATACATTTCACATGAAGGTCAAATCCAAAAGGCCCCTCTCGCCCTTACAGATGCTTTACCTAACACTGATGATGTCACCAGTAACCTATTGCTTATCCAGTTTTCACATGCCCAGCCAAAATTCACAGGAGAAAATCCTAAAGCAAGCATGCTGTCTCCAAACTTTCCCTTCCCCTTTTCTCCGTCTACTCCTCCCAAATGATCATTGATAAAGACATTTAACCAAGACACCTGTAAACTGACAAATTTTTCTTTTTTCTCCCCCAAATAAGAGTGCTTAATGTTGCCAGCTCATCACTGGCTCTTGACTGAGTTCTACCACAGTGGTACAAAAACCCTTTTGAAATAATTATTGACCTACCTTAGCTCCATCTTGCACAAATGCTTTAACAGTGGCATTTGAAATTACAAAGTTTAATAACAAAAAAGTCCTGCTTATTTGTCGTTTTGTTTGTTGGGGCTGATAAATAGGCACTTACACACTGCCACTAGGCTCAGGGCAATAATAAATTGTCTGTAGTACTCCTTTTTTGAATAGTCCATATTTAGTTGTCCTATTTTGAACTCACGCCTCCTCAACTATTAACTAGAAATATTCTATGCTCAGCCCAGTTCAACAGCAAAATAATCCTCTGTCAAATGATGAGCAAGATTACTATGGCTCAAGAAATCCTACTGAAATTTCTTCAGTTAGGAAGGTACTCTCTCTTTCCTTCTTGTCCCTTCCTTCTCTCCCTTCTCCTCCCTCAGATAACACAACCCCTTGATAATCCAGTATTGGGAAGTCCTGAGTAATGACATTGAGGTGATTTCACTAGAGAATTTCAGATAGGTTTTCAATTGTCTTCATCAGGATAGCCAACTTCTGACTGACAACAAAAATACATTATTTTCATTTCTGCTTGTTCTGCATTAACTAGAGCTCCATAGGTAGAGCTATCCACCACACCAGTACAGTTCTTAAGCACAATATGATTGTAAGATTACTAATGTTCATCAAACAAACAACACTAGGACTGCAGAGTTGATGCATAGTATTTTATACCTGCATGTCTTCTGATGATATAGCTAATACATAGGTTTAAATCAAAGCTCTACCACAGCTCTAACTAGATAAAATCAATATGCTTGAGTAATTCAAACTAAAAGCAGCCAAGATTTCTGATGGATGAATTTGGATTTCTTCAGATACATATTAAATAAATATCAGTAGCTTTTTCATAAACAAATCTCAGGAAATCTAAAATATTATGCATAGAACTGGAAACTGAAACATCAGAGTCCCAAGGTGAGTGGCTAAGAACCATATTTAAGTATCTTGTCAGGGATATAACATCAACTGAGAATTCAAATGTGTATATAATTTCTTTAAACAAGATGTACATTTTTTCCTGCACTAAACCTAAGATACTCAAAAGAATAACAACTTCAAAGGACAAAGGACAAACATATACTACCCTAGTGGTCACTCAGGATGTAAACAAAACTTTGAGGTTTTTAATAAAATAATTGGCAGAATACAGAGTATTTAAAGCAATGGCAGTGAGTAATCTCTAGACAACAGGGCTCAAATGTTTAGCTAAAACCATTGATCCAAGAAGGAGATAGCTCAAGCACTTGCAGAATGTGCCCTTATTCTGAGTTTTTTTGTCCAGATACACAGTCACTAATACTTTTTTCATCATATGCAATATTTCTAGTTCTAGGTGTAACTAATTCTAGAAAAAGTGAAAGGAAAACAAAACTTTCTCTTAAAGATTATCTGATTTTCTAAAAATTTTCTGAAAAAATCAGAAAGCTTGACAAGCCAGTTTACAGTTGGAATTAAAGGTTTCCTGCATTAGTAGCAGGCAGTGCATTGTCCTGCACCCCATGACCATGGCTGCAGCCTTCGCATCAATTCTTTAGCTGCCAGAAAAACATTACATTATAAACCATGTTTCTAATAGACCCTATTATCTTTTTTTTCTTCTTTTGAGGTGTTTTTTCTCAAAACGTTATTCTTTTTTCCATTTCTTTCCCATTCATTTTCACCTTACGTTTTAATTCTGAAAATGTAGATTTTTTTAATAGATGCCCTAAATTCATTTTACTTCCATTTCAGAGTCCTAACTAATACTGTCTCAGACAGGTAAATAAAAACCTCCACATTACCCTCTATTTTCATGGTTTTCCTACCAATGCCTTGAATTCAAATTCATAGCTTCGACTTTCTTCTAAGAGTAGATATTCACTTGCTGTCAAGGGCTCCTCAGCTGCAGCATGTCTCCAGCAGCACAGAGCAGCAGAATCTGATATTTTGTTATGTGCCATTCCTACTTTCTCTTAAGTTTTTGCACTCTACTTACAAGCAATTCTTTCTCCTAAACCTCATTCTAATTACTTCTAGTTCTAGTAAGGAATTTCTTTGCCTACAATAAGCACTGCTATTATATAGAACGAAACAAGCTAAAATTAAAATTGCATATTGGAAACAGCTGCTCAGATGTGTCTACTGGAATTTCCTTTCTTCTGACACCAACACATCTTTTATATTTGTACATAGGGTTTAAAAACTTTCAATGCCAGTAAAGCATAAATCACATACGAAAATTCCATCTAGTGCCTTTTCAGGCACTTTTTATTTTCCCACTCTTATTGCCCAGAGAGATCAGAAATAGCTGTAAACAATGCTTCTTTGAATCCCTCCAAAGCT
The DNA here is from genome assembly GCF_040807025.1 of Struthio camelus. Taxonomy (NCBI): domain Eukaryota; kingdom Metazoa; phylum Chordata; class Aves; order Struthioniformes; family Struthionidae; genus Struthio; species Struthio camelus. Next base: position 113,595,100 of record NC_090942.1, on the reverse strand, counting down.
TTTATTCTGGAATAACTGTGGCACCTCCCCGAGCGCATAAAATTTTTCCCAGTTCAGAATATATCATGACAATTCCCATGTTTATGCCTGATAGCTCTTGTAGGCTAATTATGGAAACCACAAATGCAAGTGATGGCAGGGTACAATAAGTCAATTTTTTTTTTTTTTTTTAGTCTGACAATATTTGGACATTGTAAAGGAAAAAAATCCTAATATTATTTGACCTGTAAATGACTCATTTATCTGTTCAAAGTTTTAGATGGTTGATTGCTGCTGGTGTTTTTTTTGTTTTTTTTTTTTTTTTTTGTTTTTTGGCTAGCTAATAAGCAGCTCTTCAGCTCTGCTCTCCAGTTATAGAAGACTACTCTAGAGAGAAATTTGCTAAAGCCACAGGGAATAATGAGAGGAAAATGCAAGAACTCAGAAGAAAATATGAAAAGATGTTCCAAATTTAGTTCCCTTCTGCTTTGCTTGACTATTATTCAGTATTACTTATGTCTGAATAGCAGCAATATCCTAACAAAGTTAATGGGACTTCATGCTAACAAAATGTCTATTATGGTACCTAAAGATCTCATAAAATTAGCAAGTAGGTAGTCTTTTCTCTTTGGCAGTCCTAACACACACGGTTTTACTGACTCGGAGCTTCAAGGAACCAGGGCCCTAACATCAAGATTCTTTCTTCCAAATACTTTTTATATCCTTTTTATCTCTCATTGCTGAACAATTATTTGAATAGCATCTTATCAGAGCTACTCTATCAAGTAGCTTGCAAGTGCCTCTTTCAAAGCACAGATCTCCAATCATTAAACGAAACTCTAAGTCCAGTTTTCTGCATCATAGCTTTGTGTATTCACAAGAGAACGTGGTCCTTCTCCTATCCCCACACATATTAAAGGAAGACCTAAACTTTAAGCCTCTACGCATAAGAACTGATTTTACACAAACCCCATCCAATAGTAGAAAGGCTACTGTCTCCACTCTGTTTCCTTGTAGCACAATGTAGAGCCAGATACTTATATAGCTAGAAGATTGCAGTTTCCAACCATTTCAGCATATATCTGAAGTATATTGAACTGATTGAATTTAAATGGTGAATTCCTGGAAGCAGAGATTGGTTATTGTCTTCTTTCGTAAAACCAAGCTCCTATCTGATTAATAGGAAGCAATGACTTTACAGAGAGCTTCAAAGAATTAATTACATTCCAGGGTATATATTTCCAATCCAATGCTGAAGTTTCTGTCTCAACTAATTCTCTTCATTTGCCTGTTTTGCATATCTCAGGTATCCAATGAGACAGCAGAATATCTCAGTTTCCCTTGTCCTCTAAAATTATTCTAATATAACCTTCTGAATAAGAAACGTCAATGAATATTGAGTTAATGTTTTTGTCCTTTAAAATTCTGAAAAGCCTCTAATTCCTACGAACTCTGCTAAAAAGTCAGGATGATCAGACTGTCAGAAAACCATGCCATTCAGTTACGCTACTCATTGCAATAAAACCTGATCATCACCCTTTCTCCAGTCCTAACAGGAGTTTCCATTTTCCTGGTACATAACTGAGGAATTCATGAGGATAATTCATATTGCATCAGTTAATATGTGATGATACACTAAATATTAGCACATCATTACTGGCAGAGTGCAATTACTTTCCCAGTAATTTTGAAAAGGCAGGTCTCTGCAGTCACAAACTACATACATTCTTAGCTGCTTATCTTCTCTCCTTTAAATGAGCATGACATGCTACCCAAATTGGAAACCATTAGAAGTGCTACTGCAAGTATAGGCAAGTTGTACCATAGGAAGTAGATAGTTAAGGTACATATATGGCTCAGCACTAAAGTAATAGGATAAATCAGTTTTAAATATATTCATCTTCCATGTTTACCTATGAAGATAAAAAAAAAACAAAAACAACTTCTCACTCAACAAAAAGTTGTCTGGAAATTGAATTGCAGAGTAGAGAATTAAACCTTGACATGAATCTTTCTGGCCTTACCTGTTAACTATTGGATAGGTCTGCATATTAAATAGTTACATGCTACTGAAATGCAACTCGTTCTTAGCTCCAGTTTCCAGCAAAGACAGAAAGCACCAGATCAGGATGGCATAAACTATATGGCTGCCATAATTCAGTGCCTAAGCTTGGCCTACAGCTCACATTCAAGTCCATGACAGTATTAAATCAGCATAAGCCTCTTTCAATTATATCTATTTCTATCAGAATAACACCGACATGTCTTGATTCTCAACCGAGTAGTGGTGAGCTAGGTCTAGGGACGTTTACAGATCAGGTTCCTGGGGACTGGAGATGGTTCCAAAGCAACTTGCGTACAAAGAGAAACAATGGTTTGCAGTTAAAAAGTAAGTAACACCACCTTGGCATTTGAAAGAAACAAAATACATAAGCATTACTAAACCTTACAAAAGTTTCAGTTAAGAGAATTGCCTCTTCATAGCTTCCTTGTTTGGTTGCCTGCTTTTCAGATATTTACAGACCTTGCACTAACTCCTCACTTGCACACATCAAAATAAACTTAATATGGGAGGAGAAAAGCGGCCCTAACCCCGTGTCCCATTTCCTCAATACTGAGAAAAGACAGGAAGTTTCAAAGGGAAACACAAAAAGCATGAGAGTGTTGACTTGGGCTTCTGGCACTGCGCTTACAGAGTTTCTGCAGGAATTTCACTGTGTTGGCACCTGCAATCACCCTGAGGGCTTTGGCATGTCCAGACATTCATCCTCCTGTTCACCTAACCTCTGAGAGGAGAAGCAGGAACAGAGCAGAGCGCACAGTTATCTGTGCTAACTTTTTGCCTCCCAGGATACTCTTATGTAAATCAGTGGAATTCCTAGGCTTACACATTAAGCATTTGTACATTGGATTAATCTTGCTGTGAGTATGCTAAAATAATTGAAATAGGTATTGAGCTCCGCTGTTTACTTCAAAAATGTTCCTCAGATATAACAGCTCAGTCCATCTATAACACTAACCACTTTACGCAGCAACATGATGGTAGAAGGTAAAAGACTTGTGCAATCTCTCTCTCCAGGAGCCCTTTAATGGTTAGAGGAAACTCAAGTAACAAAATGCACTTACAAAACCAACAGAGCTTTGACCCACCACATTGCGGATATATATGGCCTAGCAAACAAGGCACTGATCTAGGCCATAGGAGACCTCAGTTCAATTTGCAGTTGTTAGTGTCGCACAATCTTGAGTAAATTCTGTCCAGGTGCTGGCTTTCTCCACCCACAGAAGGGATTCTGGCTCCTCTGTCATATTCTGTAAAACATTGAGATCTACAGATATAAGAGGTAGGTATTATTATGTTTCACAAATTCATCTCAACTAGATTTAAATGTATTCTTCCCATGCCAATGGCAGTGCTATTTGGATGCTTAGCATGCACTTTTCCATCATCCAACAACAGATGTACTTTCTGGATAGTCTTCAGGATTGTTTTATAGAGCATTTGAGACTATTCTGTTTCAATTTTATTTGTTTTGTTGCTTATTTTATAAGCATTTTATTCTCAGAGACTTGGCTAAGCTACAATCATTAAAAAAAGTTATGTAGCAATATGTAGTTTCTGTTTTCCATTTAGGCTAACTTTTACACAGCTATATCTCAAAGGACTGAATATACCTTTTCTACTTTTCTGACTCTTTCTTCATTAATGTTGCGTACAGTTTGGGCAACGTCCCTTCCCATTGTAGGACAATTATTAGAGACAAATGTTGCTTGAACTATGGATTATATTTGTCTTGCTCCTAGGATTAAGAGCAGAGAGATTTCCTTACCTTCCTGTTTGTCCAAGTTCTATCATCAGGTTTCCACAAATAAATCAGGCAGCCTCCTTCTTGAGACCAAGGAGATGATGGTAGGAGGAAAGCAGACCAGAGTGAAAGCAGCAGAAAACATAACTTGTTCCAAAAACTCAGCAATTTTCTCTAGTCTCCATTTCAAAGAGGCCAAAACTACTAGAATAAATTTAACCTACCAAAATTATGTCTAATCCAGGCAATGACTTTAAACTCCCTTGTTTTCTGTTCCCACCCATCCCCCTTTACTGTTTTTATAAGTCATAGCATTTCAAAACTGACATATTTTTACATTTTAAAACTGAGTGAGTTACACTTCAGAAGGTTGTAAAAAAAACTGAAGCTTACAACTTATAAAGAATTATTCAGCAATTAAGCTGCAGTAAAAAGAAAGAAAAGTGAAACTGCTTCAGAATAGTATTATAAAGTCACTACAGCAGAGTTTCAAAACTGTGCTGCAGTTGCACATATGCAGCTCCCCTTAAGTTTTATAGACGCTGCATATGTTTTGCCTATATTGGTCTGAAAAAATCCAGGCTACACATCGAACGTCTAGTAACTTAACGCTTTGAATTTATTGCTTAACTTCCTTTACTTCCTTCTTATTTATTGCTTAGCTTCCTCCTTAAATTCCTTCTTTTCCCCAAGTATCAAGTCTGGAGCTAGAAAGAGGGTTAAGATCTGATGGCTTCTGATGTATTGGGGTCTACAACTGGTCTTAGCCACTGGAAGTAGGCTAAGAGCCAGCCTGGGAATATTTTGGTAAGCCCAAAAAGTGACACTGGCAAGAAAACAAAGAAAACGAATCTATTCCTATTGTCTCCAATTACTGCTGATACACAGACTCAACCTAACAAACTTCAAGAAGTTTTTAGAATATAATTATATACAAATCTCTCTTTGTAAAACTGAGATTTTACAGAACGTGGGTATACGCATTAAGGAAGAAAAAATTACATTCCTCCCTCCCGTCACCCCAATTTTATGTGTACAAATGGAGCGCAGCTGCTTCCCTCTGTGAACCCCAGTGCTAGTACAGATTTAACATTTATTTAAGCTAGTTTACATGTTTAGGGGTGACTTGCAAGTAACAGATACTTTCCCCTTTACATTTATTATTACGCCTAAAGGTTTCAGTGGCCACAAAAACTAGCTAAAACTTAAAAAGTCAATTTCTTCAGTAGGGCCAAAACGTAAATTGTTTCTCCCCACAGTCAGTTCCAAAGTGCTGAACGTAATAATCACCCCTTAGGTCAAGATGTTTTCTTGACTATTCTTAGATCAAGAAGTTTTGAGGGTATTTCACAAAGCTATTAGCTGTTTCCCTCAACAAACAAGATTCCCACAATCCATTGTGATGGGAGCACCACTTTGCAGGACAGCGGAAAAATAACCCTTCTCCCCCACTACTAATAAAAAGATACATCACCCAATAAAAATACCTAGACTTTTGCTGAACACCGTTCACAAAGGTGAGGATACAGAAGGGCATCAAAATGTATTGGTCTGCTCAAAGCCCTTATTCCCTTAAATAGGCATGCATTTTGATAGAATTCTGCCTTTTAATCACAACAGAAGAATTATTTGTTAATACATATTCCTGATGTAATAATGAGTAAGAGTTTTAATACCAAGCAGGATGCTTCCTAATAATTTAACACTTAGAATGCTGGCAGGTTCAATAGGTATTCAAAAGGTTACATATTTGCTACAGAAGAACATGTGTAAGAATAGCTTTTAGGACCTATGCAACAGTATGGGCCTTCCTTCCTATCTTACAAAAAGACAAATTATATAAGTACTATTACTTAAATAACTGTTTGCTCAAATAGTTTATAATTGGTACTAGCAATAACTTAGGAGATACAATTTTCACTGTAGTCTCAAAGATATAATTTTATTACACTTAAAATATTCCAAATTAAAGTCCCTACAGAATATAATAGGGCAGAGTATACATGCATCTTTATTTTTTGATCAGTTGAATTAATCACTGGTGCATTCACACAGCACTTAGATCTTCACAATAAGAAATACATTTGCATTATTATTAAAGAACAGAATGCGGGTACAAAACTTATCCCATTCAACACATTCAAAAGACAGGGAGTTCACTGGAAAGGAACATCAGTGACTTTCAGTTCAGCAACTGTTCTTTGTCACCATTTGTAACAAAGCCTCTTCTCAATGCATTCACACTGTTTCCTCACCTTCAGGAACTTCTTCACCTTCACACACTTTTCCCAGAAGTCACATTGACATGGAAGAAAATTCAAGGTTTCACTTACTGCATACCCTGATCCACATTTTCAGAGCCTTCTGATTCCCGACATTGAAAGCTAGTGTCAGTGCAGAGCTGGCCAGAGAACTCTAACAAAGCTAGCTGAGTTTATTTCCTGGCATATACCACTGAGACTAGTTGTTAGAGGCAAAGAAATAGAAGCAACTTCTGAGAAGGGCAGTGAAGCAGTGGCAAAAGTCTAGGACTGGATGAGACAAAGGAAGCAGCAGCATTCAGGGGAAAGCCTAATCCCAGGGAGGGATTAGGCATCTTGAAGTCAAGGTCTCTCCAAAAATATGTCAAACTTAGCAACTCCTTCCAGTTAATTCTAACAGACCTCCCCTCCATTTTTTCTATATAAGAATTTGACAATTTCTAAATAGGTGTTTATAGTATAAATTACTTTAACTGACATTTTCACATATTCACTGTATCCTTCTTAATTTTGCCTAATGTAGGCCTGCTTGTGTGTGCACATACAGATAATAGCAATATAATTAAACATGACATGTCAAACACTATTTAAAATACGTAAGTGTAATAATTCTCTTCTTTCTTCCCCTTTCGCTTTCCTTTTCCTTGACAGCCATTTTCTTCCCTCATTTTCCTGAGGTCTTCACCTTCCATTTCCTTTTCCTATCTTTTGCCAGTCTTTCCTCTTTCCACTCCCTCTGAAGTCTTTTATTTACTATTACTCTCTTATTCTGCCTTTCAAATTTGTTTTTGGCTACAGTGTTCTCAACATCATTTTAATAAATACAAGCTGAATTGGTCCAAAAGGCACTGACCACTTCCCCTGTGAGGCATTAAAAAATATTTCACTTTTTATTTTTTATGCCTAGAATAAGGTATTGCATTCAGATTATACCCACTACAATATATTGTTTTAATTAATAGAAAGCAATTTCATATTGATTGCAGAAGACACAAAGGAATATTTGAGGTAAAAAATAAAAACATTTCTTTTAAACAAAAACTTTATAAAAACATAGGATTAAAAAAATTACAGTCTGGCCTTGTAATAGTACATATCACATGTGCACATGAAGTAAAAGATTAGAATTCTAAGAGCTTAGAAATATAAATATTGAGGAATAGGATTAATTTTCCTTATAAACGAAAGGCTAAATATCTTAATGAATTCAGCCTCCCTTTTTTCATTTAGATTCAGAGATAGTTCTAGTATCCTGATACTAGCCACTCCTTATTCCCCAAAGCCTGCCTTTCAGTCATCCTCTTCCTCCCTGACACAGCCTCCAGACCCTACCTAGAGCATGGAAGAGGAGGAGAAGAAAATACAGGAGAGGGACAAGTGAGACACTGACACCACTTCTATGGAGAAGGACAGGGTCTTCACTGAGATGACATTCTCTGGGTATGGGTCAGGTTAGGATAATCCAGACTTTAAGTTATGAGAGCACAAAGGATAATCCAATCTTTAAATTATGAAAGCACAATTTAAAATAATTAACACAATATTCTGCTACGTATGTGTTTGGGGGAATGGAGAGAGAAAAACTCTAACTCCCATCAATCTGTTATCAATTATGAGAACAAAAAACTCTATACGTACTGAGTTGACTCCAACCAGGGGATAACTCCTCCACTGAAACCAAACTTGATTGCAAAAAAAAAAAAAAAAAAAGAAAAAGAAAAAGAAAAGGATAGGAAGGCCTCTGCTAATGCACACACAGAAGATAGACTGATGAATAGAATGGGGTGAGAACAAAAGAAAATACAGATAGAAGAATTTAATTAAAGTAATCTGAAAATGTAGAGCATGTTTATCATTGTAAACCTTCTTTGCTTGTACTGTACAGCAGCAGCAGAATGAATACTTCTTGTTGATGATGTTGGTTTGGCCTGAGCCCAGGTCTTACACTATCAGAACATTTTATCTGTACATTTTCTTTCCTCTTTATTACAGAGATTGCTGTGAAGGTTATTTTTACATTCATGTTCTTACTCATTCCCTCTCCCTCTAAATTCCTTATCTTTAATCTTCTCTTAAGATAATTTGGCAGAAAATTTTCCTTTCCATATAAAGAGGTAGGGAACAGGTCCCTTCCCCTCTCAAACTACACTTATGACTGTTTACATACAGAGGAGGAAGTGGAGGATGATGACAAAGGAAAATAACTAGGAAGATAAAGATACAGTATTTGCTCATTTAAATCTACTCTAAAAAAATATAAACCACAAGCAGATTCTAACCTGCATTCAGACTTATTTTTATTGTCCATCTTCTACTGGTTCATCTATTCCAAAATCATGCTTGTTCAAGTCAAGAACACTGTAGCAAGATAATGTTATTTGCTTCACTTCACGCAGTGTGGTCTTTTCATACTTTTGGAGTGCTTCCTGATACAGTTTCCTTTGGACGGTTTAGAGGCATGAACTGGTGGTACTGCAAACCCAACCCTTGTTGCTCTCCAGAACGTGCTCCTTCTTAAAGCAATGTACAGTTATTATTATCACTACTGAGCATTTATTTTTAGCAGCAGTGGTAAGACCTCCCTACCCACTCTTGGATAAACGGCCAAACTTTCTATCTAATTCAAAATTAAAATGCAGCTGTTGCCAGGGAAACCCTTAATCCCTGTCTTGTCATTTGCGAGGAAAAAATACACAATTTTGTGTCAACTTTTCCCCTTTCACAGTTACATCACCCTTGTAGGTTCAAAAAAATCAGACTAGTCAGTGACCCCCTCATGAATTGAGACAAAAATTGTTTCACAGAAATGCCAGTAAGAGGTGCTCAAGCACCAGCTACACACTATCACACCACGGTTTGCATGCTGCTCACAACTCTCAGCTTCATCGGTGAGGGGTAAAGCACTTAAGATTACTGGTGAAGTACTTCTTATGCTGCAGAAGATGCTATCATGCAAGGCAGCACTGTAACCGGTTTAAGTGCATAATGCAATAACGTAAGCAATGTTAACATTAGCTTAATTCAAATTGGGAAATCATCTGCATTTATTTCTTTCCTTTATATGAACATTTTTTAAAAAAGATATTAGATGGCATTGAGTTGATTACGAGACGGTTGAATATAGCCATGGCAAATAATGACTATGGACAGATCAAACAGTTTTATTCAAACACACGTAAAAGTTGCATGATCTTAATGAATTACAGTGATAATGACTGGCAGCCTAAGAGAAACGAAATTGTAGTGTTGGATCAGCCTCTACTACAAACTGTCTGTCTCCAGGGAGACCCATTTGTTTGACCCAGCGAAGACCTATTACAAAAGCAGTGTTAATCACAACCCTTGCAGGAGACATCAGAAGAGAAGGAAAAGAATGGGATAGGAAATTAAATTATTTTCATATTCCTACAGTCTTCGTAAGTCACCTATAAAAAGCCAGAAAGGGAGAGCACCACTGCAGGAAGCATCAGGAAATAAGTCTGTATTTACCTGTTCCGAGTGCAAAATAGAATCGCAGCATCTCTATAATTACACCCTTTACTAAGGGACAGTTCAGTTCTGCAAGCATTAGGTATGAATTTAGAGCATGGTGCATAAATCACCCTGTGGCAAGGCTGGGATTAGGCAGAACAAAGCAGTATATTAGTTTTCTATGAGAGAGGGGCCATATTTTCAGTTGGGACACAGCAGCAGAGCACCACGGACTTGAATGAAGTCTCCACAGTCAGCAGTCCCACATCAATATGTACTAATTCATAACTGTTCTGAAATTGCAGCTTGGTGGAAATCTGCCTGGTTGATCTGGCACCTTGCATAAGAATTGGAGATATCCACAAATTTTGCTACCAGTAAATTACTACTCAGTAGTTTTTGCACCATTTAGCAAAAATAAACAAACGAATAAAATAAAAGTCTGCCTGCAATTGTGCCTTCTCTGTCAACTCCATAGCTAAAATTCTACCTTTTTTTAGACTCGTTCAATGCTGTTTTCAAATGAAGTCTCATGGCTCTTTAAACAAAAATCTCAGGAGCGGTCCTAGGAAACTTTATCTGTAACTTTCTTCAGCTCTGAGACCAAACTAGTCTCCTCATTACAGAAGTTCAGACAGACTAAATCCTCACATTTCCCTTAACCTGATATTTTCATTAAATGAAGGTATCTGGCACGATTTTACCTTAATAAATACATAATGTGACATATTCTATTTTTTATTTGCTGCTACATTTAGTTATTGTTTCAATCAAAACTTGTTAATATGACACAAGTTACTGAGGCAGATTAAGAATTTAATGGGTAAACTCGGACAAACTAACTTCACATCTCCGGGCTTCTGCTTACAGTTCTTTAAGATCTACAGTGAAAAAAATCTGTAAAGCTAGGTAATAGTAACTGTATCACTGTGTAGCACAGTCAAATTGCAACTACAGTATTACAATCTACTGAGTAATAAAGGCATTAATGAGTTATAAATGCTAAACTGATTTTTTTTTAAAATTAGCCCTAAAATTATTATTATTGGTACTATCTTATCACCTGGCAAGCATTTTTGCAAAGCATCATAACAGCAAAACAATGCTCCATAATTGCTACTATGTGTGAGAAAAGATAAAATGTGGATTCAGTAGAAACCAATGAGACAACCACTATGAACAGAGGTGGGCATAAAACCACTTGACTAATATTGTTGAGCTCTTCTAGCACTGCATCAGAGAAGAGTTTTAAGGAGTGAATGGCATGAAGGGCATAGTTTTGTAGATATTCAAAAGGGACCTTATGAGAAAGCACTAAAACGTGAGTGCAGCAAACTAGGAGGTGGTGATTCCTGGAAAGTAAAATCTACAGAAGCAACTGGAACCCAGCCCACCTTTCTCTGCTAGAGGTTGATGCCCTATAACAGAGGTTCCCCAGTTCATTTCTTTGGGTGTCTCCACTGGCAATACCCATATTTCTGAACAGGCAAAGGCACACCTTCCCACCCTCCACTCCTGTCACAGTTGAAGTGTCCTAGTCCCCAGGTTTTATAAACTGCACCCTGAAGGTTGGTTAAAGCCAGGCTAGTATGGGATTTCAGACCGCCATCATTCTCCCCTCATCACGCTCCCAAAACACTAGCTCAGCATAGCCTGGCAGCTAGTGCTTCCAACTTTGGTCTAATCACACAGCACTGTGCCTGCCGCAAGGGAACCTTCAGCACTGCCTTGGGACTGTGCAGTCAGAAATGGCCTTCATTCAACTGCAATGATTATTTTCCATAGGCCATTTACTCACCGCTACGCATTTTCACCATACCCTTTTCTCCCCTTTGTGAGCCCTGAAGCAGCCTGAATCAAGGCTACTCTCAGCTCCCTGATCTGCCCCATAGGTAACCTATATATGGAGAACTGCCTTCACCCAGGCAATTCTCTGGTTTCACAATTCACCTACCAAGTTTTTAGAGCCTGTACTCAAGAGAGGTGTGCATCTCCCCAAGGTCCACATCCCAGATCCCATAGATCCGCACAACTTCCAACTTCGTGATCGGCTTGAGACATGTGCAGCAGAAAACCAAGAAGTAGCATCTAAAAAGGTAGTCTTTGCCATTGCATTGCCCTGTGTGCCATCTCCCAGCACTCATCTGAGAAAAAATATCAGAAACCAAGTCACTGACACAAGCATTAGAGAATGAGGATTGATGTCTGCATGTGAAAAAAAGATGAAAAAAAAAAAAAAAAAATCTACCTGATCCCAAGATCCAGTACAACAGAAGTATGAACATGAAACTGAGACCATTAGTCCACCATGCCACAGGAAAAAGAGGTACAAGTGGCTTAAAAGAGGAAGGCTAAAAACAGGAGCTGCTTCTGGGATGAGAAAGGGAAAGCAATTTCATATTCCACTGGCACAGCAGTCAAAACTGTCTCGAGGAGAAAAGCAAGAGAACAGCATTTTGGGCTAGGGTGATGGGTGGGTGTGAAAAGGCAGAAGATAACCTTGACAATAGGTGGCATGTTCTGGCTATCAGGAAGAGTAAGATTTACAAAACAGCAGAAGGAGTGAAATAAATATAAGAACAAGAGACAACAATAGGATTAATCCCTTTCTTTTGTTTTTAAGGGCAAAACACTTCCAATATTAATGGAAATATATTGCCAGTTTCTGGCAATAACAAAAGCAGGACTTGCTTCTCCTTTACTTTGAACGCTAAGTGCTGGCAATATAGTGGTATTCTGTGCCTTCTTCTACAAGGTGTGAGCAAGCGTGTACCTCGAGAGGGACAAAGCAATTGAGTCCACAGTTTATCAGATACAACATATTTTTGATATAAACATCTTCCTGAAAACCTGGCCTGTTTTCACTAGTGAATGTTAATTTCTGGGGCCCAGGAACTATAAAAACCTGACATTAGGCAGTTGGTAACTGACTGTTATCACTGTCAGTGGTAACTGACATTACCACTAAGGCAAACTAGAAAGAAACAAATAATATTGTATAATATAGAAAAAATTACTGGTGCAATTTTTCTTCACTATTAAGGGAAAACCAGCATAACTAGTTAATGCTTCAAAGAAAACAAAATCTCAGGGATAATACTGCCAAACGCTATTCAAAGTCATTTTAGTAAATATTGGTCAGCTCTTCCAAGGTGTTATTGAAGGCATGGCTTTTAAATGGTTAAAGCCATTTATGAATTTAGACACTGATGAATCTTTATGTTTTTGCTAGAAAAGTGCCACCAGGACCATAATCCCAATATGTTTGAACTAGATACTGTACTTTTTACTTTCTATTTCTATTGGTGAAAGTCTGATAATGGGATCAAGGCTAAGATTCATGCAATAAGAAAATATAATCACATAAAACAGGATTATTGCTCCCTTTTCTCAAAAAGCATTTAAAGATATTTGAGAAGAGACCATAGCAACAAATTTGGTTTTACACTGTGGGACAAGGAGCACAAGCTTTCGGGGGGAGCCCTTAGACTCCAGAAAGGCGGAGGAAAAAATAGCAAAATATACCAAGAATTTAAAATCTTGCCTTCCTGTTCTATAATGGCAATGGTTTCTAGAATTACTGCAATCTGGCTATACCAACGAGGTGATGCAACTTAAAACGTTCTTATTTTACTTCTTTGTCCACAGAGAAGTTCCATTAACCTTGAGCTTGCAATGTCAAAGCAGTAATGCTAAAATTTGTAGTTTACATCGCTCTTTCCAAAAACATTTAGTAAAAATATAGTTGAAAGCAATCTGCAGAAAGTGTAGGGGTAGCTAATAGAAAAGAATATTAACAGATCAACATGAGGATTTTTAAGAGGAGCTTATTTATCTGCCAACATCATTGTCACAGTTACTTTCTTAATAAAGTCCAAGAAATAAAAAGTAAGAAGGGCTAAACTTCAGATAGAAGGATTCTGTTCTATAAAACGAGATCATAAATATGATTTAATACAGGATCACCTTACCTTTTTAATACAAATGTTTTAAAGCTTGTTTAATGCTCCACATGAATTATACATTTACGGGTTGTATCATTTATAAACGACATGGCCTTTAAGGAATTTGAAAATGGACTGATCTAAGATCAAGGGAAAGTTCTCCAGAACACTTTTAGGAATAAACATCAATCTGACATTATAATTTTTCAGGAATTTTGAAGGGAAATGTGAATTTTTATCAGATAATTATATACGAGAGGTCAGTGTATGTCACTCAACAATCATTTTCTATTACCAATATAATACAGAAAAGGCATATATGTACCGGAACGAATTTTCCTGGCAGAGTTATAACTGTGTAGTCCTCCAGGCTTTAGGGAGATAGCATAGGTATAACAAAGATGGTTAGTCTGCTCTTCTGAGCCAGACAAACTGCATAGCATCTACAAAAATGTTTAAGCCTCTCTTTATGATACAATTTTAGAAGGGGCAAATTAATGACAGAAGCTCAAACTAATCAGGGTGAGCATTCAATGCCACCTTAAGAACACAATAGTTTTCTATATATATATAAAAATATAAAAAAATCTACATTTTATTAGAAATCAGAGCAACGTAATTATTTATTTAGTGTAATTTAGTTCAAATTTATTTAGTCTTCACTATGCCTTTTACCTGTGCTAGGGTGCTTCTTTTTTTATGAATTTTATTCAAAAGTTTTATATTGTGCCTCATTTTAGAGTCAAACTTGATCTTTCTCCCCCTTAAGAAACGGAGTTGAATTCTTAACCTGGTTCATGGATGTAATCAGAAAAACTTTGATTGACCTATAATGATTAGTTTCCATTTCATACCCTTAACTCTTCATAAACTACTTTCAGCTCTCATTGTTGCAATTATTTTTTCCAACTGTAAAGCACCACATAAAAAAGAAGAAAAATGTAGTTAAATAAAATGAGTTCAAAGGTGGCTACACCAGTACTATCAAGGGGAGAGTATGCCCCATAATGTCTGCTCATTTTTATGAGGGTAAAATGCGTACAATAGAAATGCTACATTAGGTAAGTGAGATAAAGTGAAATGTTATGTCACACAATTATTTCTTTCTTTTATCTCAAGATTACCAAAATCAGTGTGGTCTGCAAGGGGATAGAAATTAAATCTTCTCAGATACAGGCACTAAATGACTTCTAACAAACGGTCAGTTAGCTTCTTTCAAGCGCCACCTGACATTAAGTGCTATTGGCTCTGCGTTTGCTAGTAAATATCAGGCAAAATTTAAAATATGGGTTTTAACCTGCAAAGCAGAACATGAGGACAGATTCTGCACCTGTCACAATCTCCTTGAGCTGGTACGTGACTTTGGACATTCACGTCACTTCTTTGAGCTTTGTTCCCTCACGTATCTAGCTCGGAAGCCCTATTAGAGATTCTGCTTCCTTTGGCCTCTAAGCACTGTTGGGCTACGAAACACAATTATAATCCAGGTAATAGCAAATGCACTCTCTCATCGTATTACATTACGAGAGGAACGCTGGAGGGGATTCAGTTGGGAAACCGGGAAGTTCCAGGAAGATCTTCCACCTGTGAACATGCCCAAACAGAAATACCCCTCAGCTGTAGACCCACAGGGTTCATTGCAAGATAAAGAGCTAAGATAATTTACTCACAAAGACCAATGTTTTAGATGCTTTTCTCAGAGGTGATTTACATTTTTCTGGGGAATAAAAGTTCTCGCTGTATAACTTGCGATTTTAAATATTGCAAGGTAAGCCTAGAGTAAAGGAAAGGTACTCTCTTTTGAAAAAAGTGTATATAAAGTTTTAGTGGTTGGTTGTTTTGGTTTGGGTTTTCTTCCCCTAAATAAAATTAATTGCTGAAACTCATGAGATAGCAGCATCATTATAGTCTGTCATTTCATGCTCAAACCCTGGATTGGTTCCATACATTAACACACATGCTTCCCTATCTTACACGCCAGTTGGGCTGCCACTATCTTCCTGCCACATCAGGCAGATATACGTCTACCACAGGCTTCTGGAGCTCCGCACGAGATCATTCAGAGAGATTTTCTAGCCTCAGGTACAGATAACAGCAGATTAGGTCCCTTCTGACTACAACATGCTTCAATTCTTTTATGGCCATCTTGAAGATCTGTTTAGGCACACAGTGCAAGCCGGTGTAATACATAGATGTACCCCTCCCACTGCAAGCTCGCTTCACTATGCCCCAACTCATGGCAGAGTATAGCTGAGTCAATACAGGGAAAAGCCTACTTAACCTCATAAAAGCTCCTAATCCTCAAAAATAATGGAGACACCACAGTAGAAAAAAATGGAATGGTTTTTGCCTCAGAAGCACAGTATACAAAGGGCTACGTCTAGAGTAATGCAAACTACATTTTATTTCATTGGCTGTTTTGTTTTTCCCACAAGACACTAGCGATTCGTCCCATAGAGCTGTAAGTCCACTGGAAACAGATTAATGCATCAAGCCTCATGTTGTGGTTATAAATGAGATATTACCCCCATTTCAATGCTGGAAAAATAAGCGCACACAGAGACTAAATTACTTTCCCAGTTGCACAACATGGTCATATATGGCAGAGCTGGGAGGGTTTATAGAATATCCCTCTGCTCAAACAACCATCCTATCCCTCCCCAGAACGAAATCTATTCTGATGAATGGCAAAAAACAGAGAGAAGTTCTTGAGAAAAGACATGTCTAGAATGTCTTTAGCATAGCTTAAACATGGACTTGAAGCCTTAAAAAGACAGTCTGGGCCTCTGGAGATGAGTAATGGGTTTTTAAGCTTGATTTTTCATTTCTGTGGTTATACAGCAATATTTTAAGTAGTAGGCCAGCCCAGTCCATCTGGCTGTTCCTGCCGGTGATGATAGTGGTGGCCTCTGCTTATACATGCTGTGCTCATCAACAATATTTTGCAGCTGACATGCAGCATACTTCTTTTTCTGTTCCAGTTGGGCTTTGATCTACAGCATTCAAAGATGAGCAGTTCCTTTCAAGATATTTGCAAACCTTGTCAGAGTTTGATTGCAGCATGACATTGACATTAGGCTGATTATTACTTATCTGAGAAAGCACTGTTTCCATGAACACACCAGCTTTTCTCTCACTATCTAGTGAGCTAGATATTAGCACAATGTGAATGGCAGCAGCCCTGCAGCAAAGTCCTGGTAACACTGCAAAGTCCTGGTAACAAAAAGGATTCAATTTTCCTGTAAATGCTGGAAATTTGCCAATTAGATTTCAGGATAGCTTTGCTGCATATCTCAGATTAAAAAAAGCCAAATGATACCTACTGTCACCCTGACTAATTCAGCATACTTCCAGCGGGTACTGAAAGCCTATTTCACCCAAAGAGAGACAGTGCATTCCTTATAAATTAGTCCTGCAGGGGAGAGGAATGAGAAACAAAGGAGGGAAATAATCTACTTGAAAATGACAAAACATTGCTTTTCTTTGTTCTTTTCTCTTTTTCTTTCTCCTCTTTTTACTTTTGCACCCCCCCCCCCACCCCATAAGTTTTTAACGTTTTGCAAATGGAAAAGCAATCACTGACTTTCAACGTAAAATGACTAGATCAAGGTAAAGAGATAATCTTTGTGGAAGAGCACAGCGTGCATGTCATCTTTACAGAAAGTTATTAGCAGCCTCAAAGCAAAGGCCTAGTTTCACTATGTTGTTCAACACTTCCTTGGGAGCACTGAACAACTAAAATGCATCTGAATGGAAACAAGGATCAGTCTCTGCTCCCTTCCCCTGCCAAGATCTTAAATAATACTGTACAATTACTGGTCTCTGCAGGGAAACAAAGTCACCAGAAAAGTAATACTTCAGTTACCCAAAAAGTAAAATAAATCTGTGTTCCATACATTCCTAAAGACACTATTCAAACTTCTATCCTCTAACCACTTTAATCCAGTTAGAGATTGTCCTGACTCCTCAAGTGAGAGCAAGACACTCCAGGGGACTTAAACTTCCTCAGTGTCTAATCTCATTTTGGCAGGTTTGCAGATTTTCTGCCAAGCACAGTGGAAATGTTAAAAGGTAAACGAGCCAAAGTCCTATGGGCATCTGACAAGCGTACCTCTGGAAGAGGATCTTTTTCCTGCACCAGAGCAGCTGAGCTAACAGGGTAAGCATTTATTTTCACTGAAGCATGTTGCTACAACCCTCTGCTTATTTTAGCATTGTCAAATTTTCCAGTAAAACCTTCGGGGATGTACTCCACCTTCAATGTGTGCATGTAACTTTCATTAACTTTAGTGAAAGTATGTATCAAAACAGGAAAAATTTCATTATGGAAAAAATCTGGGATCTTCCTCCATAATTGCAAGCATTTGTCCATGTAATTAGTCCTTGCAGTTTAAAGGGAATTCAGAAATAAAAGAGATGTCCAATAGAATGAACAGGAGCTGCATAAATTGGTGGCGTCTCGCTCTCAGTCTTTGACAGTGAAAGACTAACCATAGATGTTTTGGTCTCCTGCACCCTCTGTTTACTAGTTATACCAGTAATAAAGAAACCACTTACAGGAAGAAGAAGAGAATTCTAGAAGGAAAAAATACTCATAGACTCCTGCCCTTATTCAAGTAATATTCTGAATGAAACATTGATTTAAGGAAAAGAAAAGAAAGGAAACGAAAGGTCTGAGTGCACATACCATTATGCACAGGAACAAGCACAAACATACTTTCAGAGAAACTTGCCAGATCCTGGGGTACATGTTCTATGTTCATGTCACTCTCCTAAAATCTATTACTGTCAGAAAGGAATAAGCATGATGATTCATACCCACCCAAGACTACTCATGAACCAGATCTAACTGATGTATATAAGATTAAAGAAGAGAATACCATTGCTATTTAATGAACTGTTGAATTAATGTAGTAAATAACATTCTTATTTCTGCACCTAGATCTTACTGTTGGTTGGAGCACCAGGAGCATAGGCTCTACGTGTGAAGGACATATTTCCTAAACAGTTTCCCTTCCCTCTCCAAATGACTTTCCCAACTGCCACTTTAGAAGCTGTACACTTTGGTAAAATAACCTTATTCTACTTGCCGACAGTGCCTTAGTTTCCAGTTGTCTTCTTTCCCCAAGCAAAACAAACAATGCAGAAAAAGATGACTTTTTAAAAAAAGTGTATTCATTAAAATGAGTAAATTGGAACTAACTTAAAACTTACACCACGGACATATTTTGGTGTGTCCTGATGGCTATTTTCAGAGGCAATCCAGCACTGACTGGTGCATGAAATGTAACATATTGAAGCTGTACACTTACTTCTCTCCTCACGTCTTCCACTGTTTCTGCAATGCCAGTCTCTACCTAATTGCCAGTGTCTCAGGCAAACACCCCTCAACTGTCTTTCACACTCTTAACTGTACTAAACATCCCTAAGCAAAGAGGAATCAGACAATATTAATTCTTTGGTGGTGCTCAGTGGTGAAAGCATTGGTCATTCTTTGACCAATATTAATGCTTTGACCATTTTGGGGATCTATAATACATCTCCTAAATTTTTTCAAGGCCTCTCTCTGCTACAGTATAGAGGGAACTAGCCAATCAATGGTCTGTTAAATTTGAGGACAAAGAGCAGCACTGGCTTTTATCTGTTCCTCATTAGAAACAAGCAAAACACATCCTCTAAGGAACTTCTGCTGCATCATGATACATAGAGAAAAGTTTGTTTTCTTGGATAAAACTAGTTACTGAAACAAAGACAACATGATTTTTGTTGCTATTTATTTTAATTTAGGACATAAAGGTAATAAATGCTACTCCAAAACACTAACATATTGGCATCTAATGCACTTTAGGAATGAGGCACCACACCAGCTATGCCTTTCGTATTTGCTTTCAATATAAGTGTTAACCTGTATATAAAACAATTTTGCACCATATCTACCTTCCTGGCAAGAGATTGCAATCAAAATAGTCACTATAAACTGTATTCTGAATTTCTAAATAAAAATTGAGAAGAAAGCAGCTCTGAAGCTTTTGATATTTTCTTAGCTTTCTTCAGTCTGTTACCCCTATTGGCAGATTATTATCCAAAAGACTTCAAAAAAAGACATGCTCACAATTGATTCAGATGACTACAGATTTCTATATGGGGATCATTTGAGATTATTACGAAAGTTTTATTTTGTTTATGAACAAGTTTTGGTAAATGTGGGTCAAAAAGAGGTTTCCATTCATTTTTGCAAAGAGCTTTTACTGTGGTCTGGTATGTCACCACCTTTTATTTCCTCAAAATATAGCAAGAAGCAGACCAAGAAGTACGATTCAGAGCAGGGTGAGTCACAGTTTTCAACCACTCACCTGGTAGAATCATTTACACATCACCAGCTATGCAAGATTGATTAAAGTCTAGTCTGATGTTTGAATAAGTTATATTTTTGTTATAATCATAATTAATATTTAAATTTAACTGATAATCTAAATATAATAATTTTCAGACAATTCACACAGTGATCATTTCGGCAATTACATGACACTACTTCGTATTTTGAATTACATACTGTGTTATCTGATTAAGAAAAAAAAACAAAACAGCATTTGAAGCCTAAGTTTCTCAGAGGACCAAAGAGCTTGAATATGAAAATTATAATACCAAAAGGAGATGGAGTAGAGAGAGGTCAGAATGCAGTGCTTAAACATACTCCTATGCTATAACAATTCACTGCAACTGAAAGAATGATTCTATCCGAAGCTGTCATGTGCAACAGTAAGTATAAAAATCTTCCTTTTTTTCATTTGGCCTAATTAATAATATTATAGTATTCTCCAGACTTAACGTTACAGTGAATTAATGCAAGGCCAACAGCAATAGGAAAGATTTTAATGGCAACCACTGAACAGACCATAAAACACAGGGAAAGGACAAGGAAGAAAGAGAAACAGACCTGGTGCTGATCTTTCAGTTGTACAAACCTCCCCCTAAAGTTCACACCACTCTGGAAACATATGTTTAAAATTAAAACTTTTTGGCAATCTGATCACCTTTGCTGTTCTTTCATTTGGCCACTTTTGGTTTTGTACTTGGAGAATACATAAACCCTTCATAAGCGTCATCAGTCCAATAAAAAGAAGTCTGTTTCTGAGACCTCATTTGAGAGGTGTTAAGTATTTGCAGCTCCTGTACAACTCTACGGACCTATTCTGCAACTTGTCTTCAAATTTCATTTGCCCACTTCTGCTTATGGCTCAATACTTGTGTGCCTTCACAGCCTCAAATCTCAGGTACAAAAGTACAAGAGCCAGCCCCTCTCTTACTCTTTATCAGTTCTGCATGAATAGACCCATTACTTGTTACTGAGATCTTGTTGCCTTCATGACCCACTGTACAGGATTATATATTTTTATATTTTAAATGGAGGCCAGTAAGATATGCTAAGTCTTTCCACGGACTTGAGGGAACTTTGAATCAGGCTCATAAATGCACGTAAGAAATTGACCTAGTACTCAAAAGGCTTTTTTTTTTTCTTTTTTAAATCAATCTATAGCTAACTTTAGAAAGTAGAGTGAACATACAAAGTAGAATACAATCACTCTGGCACATGCAATAAAGAATCACATATCTTAATGGCAGAGATGTATATAAACACTGTTATTATAGCTACACTACCATTTTTTGAACCACCGTTGGCTGCTATTGTTAACTAGAAGAATCAGTGCAGTTATTTCTAACTTGGGAGGTATAACATGTTCCAAATTAGCTGTCAACTGTAAATAAGACATTTTTAATGTAGCTATTACTTGTGTGCTTAGGCACCCAAACATAGAGGAATTAAAAAAAAAAATCAAATCTTATTTTGACAAGTAAAACCCCTCAGACTTCTTAAAACAACAACAACATTCATTATAGTAAGTGACACTTCCCTTAAAATCTCTCTTTCATAAATTGCCATGACAAGAACCAATGTTCCGAGTCCTCTGCAGCAGAGTTTAAGTCTGAGAAGTCAACTAAAACTCCAGATTTCTTTGCTTTGGGACTTTTAAATAAATAAAACACTTTGTGTTGAAATATACTGCAGAAAAAATGAAATAGCCCCTCTTCACATCTGTAAAATATAGGACTGCCATCAAAATAATCTATCATCAGTGGTATAAAATAGCATCAAGAAATAATGGTGTTTGACTAAAAGCTGGGTAGTATCTGATTTAAACATAATGTAACAATGATGTTGCAATGTTGCAAGAAAATACAGCTCAAAGTTTTATACTGTGTTCCAAAAATGACATTAGAGAGTAGCTGTAGCTTCACTTGGGTTCATTAGCATCTTCCGAAATAGCGTGCTTTAGATCATCGCCCATGGAAATCATATCCAATAGTCCTGGATGCGTACGCAAACGGGAGAGAGAAAGGGATGAACATGCTCTACTGCTGCTAGACTTTTTAAAGGCTCGGTGAGGATCTCGTGTAAGTCTTCAGAGTAGAAGAAATAGTTAAATTGGCTAAATTTGACAATAGCAGGAAATCATTAATGTTTTTCTTGGCATTTATGTTTAAAATAACACGCCATATTCATTTGGTATTCATGTGGCTGTTACATTTACATGTGTAGTAACTCTGTGGCACTTCAGCATAACAAGAGAGGGAAAAGTGTAGGAAAGGAGAAAAAGTCAGATGTCCCCAAATGAGTCCCTGCTGTGCCTACACAAACAAGTCTTATTAATGGAAAAATATTCAGTAAGTTACATTATTAGATTAAAACCAGGTGAAGTTCATAATGAGTCAGGATAATTATGCTAGAATTCCTGCGAGTCGAAAATCCCTGGTTGTTGCTGGCTCATGTGACAGAACAGCTGCTTCAGTCCCACAGAACAAGTAGACTGACGCTTTGTCTTGACTTTCTATTCTTTTCCAAATCTTGTTTCTATTAAACTAACCTCCCTAGGCAGAATTCCTTTTTTATTATTACTATTTTAAATATACTGTCCATTGTAATTTCACAGAGCTATGTTGTCAACAGCGACCCAGGGGAAAACCATTACCACAAAAGAGTTAAGCTGGCAAGAATTTCTAATTGAATGAGAGTTCTTGACTGAGTGAAATATCCAACATGGGGCCACACCAAAGGACAGGAACAGAGTTATGTTATCGGTATTGCAGTAACACATCAGCTGACAAAAAAGAAAACCATTGCAAAAGGCATGGTCCAAACGCTTTGCAAACAGCATCTCTATAGTGAAGGGGCAATGGCTACAAAGAGAAAAGACAGAAGCAGGAGAGAAAGTATCAACACAGACAGGGAAAGTAACGTATCAGGATCACATAGAAGGGCAGTGGCAGAATTATGCTCAGGTTCAGGCTTTCTACTTCCAAGAAGTCAAAAGAAAGAACTTATCAACAAGCACATCAATTTTCACACCACATATAATGGCATCACCCTCTGGTTGAGGCAGATACAGGTTTGATACAAGCGTACCACTCCTTCCTAGTTCTCTGGTGGAGTATAGCTTGCAGACAAGACTATTTTGAATAGGTTTAGAGAAGTATAAGTTGTTTTATGGGTGCTGTTATCTCTCTCTCCCGTAAGCCAAGCTCCTTCAACAAGCATCCTGTGCATAACTGAGAAGACAAAAGGCATAGATAAATTAGAAACATCTAGCACCTCATCAACTGTGATAATTAGAGCAACTGTGTACTTTATGGCATTCTCAATACTAGTTTCCTGGCCTTCCCACATCTTTACAGAGGTACTTGCCTTTCAGTTTGTAACAAACCAATGGTGATTTTTGAAGGTAGAATGGGTAGGAGATTGGCAGAGACTGCACATTTCAGGAAAAGAAATGTTGAGAGGTAATTGATTTGCATCTGCTGATGACATTATGATACGCATATAAAACCTATGTTGCAAAGAAACAAGGTACTAAGCAAGCATTTTAGGAACGTTAGCTGTGTGATATATGAAAAATATCATGAAAATAAAATTGATAGCAGGAAAAATAAAATAGATTAACCCAAAAGACTTCAAAAATGCTGCTTCCTATACCACTTGCTCTCTGATTACACATCCTGGATTCACATCAAATGATTCTACTAAAAATCCTAGTGAAGAATCCTTATTGAAAGCTGCAACAAATTTCCCATTAATTTAATGGAACCAAGGTAGTGCCATTCTTACATTGCCGTACGGAAGCATGAGTAAATTTTTTTTTGTGGTTTCCAAGCTTCTCCATAGTTACAGAGCAGTGGGAAGGACTGTTGGCTTACTATGCACTATGAATGGCAGGAAAGTTGTGACCTTGCAGGGCAAAAATAGAAATATTAAATGGAAATACTGCATTGAAATAATGCAGAAGTAGTGCACAGAATAGCACTTCAGGAAGAAAAGGAGTCTCCATTCTCACAGATGTTCACAATCTGATCAAACACAGCCCTGGGTGACCTGTTCTAAGTGATCCTGCTCTGAGTAGGAGGTTGGACTAGACGATTTGCAGAGGTACCTCCCAGTCTCAACCATTTTGTGATTCTGTGAAAATGAAGGTAATATCAAAACTGGCAGCAGTACAATTTAAGACATCATATTCTAAACTAATAAAAAGAGATGAGAAATTTAATCTAAAATCATGTTATTATCTCATGTTGTCCATGTGTTTATATCAAAAATTTCAATTTGTGCATTCGCTTTTTCTTTTGGCCTCCATTTTCTAGTGAGATCATATCTCTCTTAGCATTTGGAGACTGACATATTTACAACTCAATTTAAGCTTCTTAAAAAAAAAATCTTGAGGTAAAATCTCCAACAGAATATTAAAGAATTATTTGTTTTAAGGTATGGACTTCTTGTTGGATCTGCAGAAATATGTATTTTCTGAAGACAAGAAATACATATGCACACACCCCCCCGGATACCACTCTAGCTAAAATTACAACATCATTTTCAACCATGATCTAGAAGGTAATTCTAACTGAGCTTTAATGCTATATGTTTGATTAATCATCTCAACATTGAGAGGACTCTTCTGGTTAAAAATTCAGTGTGCTGTGGTTAACAGATCCCTAAAGATACTGTGACAGCGTGCCATTCAGAGAAGAACCCAGGGAGACAGATAACAGCACAGTAGCGAAGCACTACTTGAACGTGCACCGATGAAGGTATGGCTGGTATGCAAGTATGACTATGAGTTAATCATCTTACCCCATAAACAGGGGGAAGCCCAGAGCCCGTTGAGCTCTCCTGTACGGCAGCTGGCTGCACAGTGGTGAATCTCCTCTTGAGCAGGGATGTCTTTCAAGGTTACTCCTCGTTCCTTGCCCGCAACAGATCCTCAATAAGTGGCTAACAGCATGCTGAAACTTTGCAAACTTTGCTAAGTTACCTTTAGGACTGATTGTGTACAAAATTCTTAAACATAAACCATTGACCAAGTCTGGGACTGGGTAGGAGTTCAGAAAGCAAGGGAGTCCACCCTGAACCCATGACTCAACGAGAGGGTCTCCTTGACGATTTCGTCTGATCCTGTCCTCCACACAGTAAATAACTGAGTGAACCTTGCCATCAAATCTCATTAAACCACAGTCTTATTTACCTTTGATCTTTGTTAAACCACTATCTTATATCAATAAAACATATTGCTACTTCTCTCTTATGAGTGAAGTGCATCACTCCTCACTCATCCGCGACTGATACTCAGTGAAAAGGCCTGTTTATTATCTATTTAGAAGCCATAAAGGACATACAGATACTCTGCTGATATTTGCAGAATAGATATTGAACATTGTAGGCTAGGGCACAGCATTTTTGCAGCTGAAGAGACAGACTGTCCCACAACAGCCAGCAAGACTGCGCTTCACACAAGCCTTTTCTCACAAAGGTCAAACATTTGAGGCTCATCATGTACAGGCCCCAACTTGCCATCCCAACCAATGGCTCTCTTTGGAGTGTGCTCTTTCTGACGCTTCGGAACATAACCGAGTTTTTCTTAATAAATGTTCTTACCTGAGAATTTATTATACTTAATAGAAAATAGCCCTTGTGGTGTTATTGAAGTGTGTTTATGTTTTACTTGCAACACTGCGAGCCAAAAGTAACCAAGGCGAAGCATAATGCCACAGGTCAATGCTACTTGAAATCTCTGCAGCTGATTTCTTGGGGGGGGGGGGGGAGGGAACTGGCTCATATACCAGAAGTACACGATTTTAGCAGTTATCATAACTCTAACATAGTGGTGTCAAAGCACTTCAAACAGCATGAACCAAAAATCGATACATATCTTTAACAGTGTATACAGTTGCTGTATAAATGGCTAAAGAGAGGATCTGGACTGATGTACAATGTGTTTGATGCCTGATTTTCCTTTAGAGTTTAGTATCAATAGTTGTCTAGAAATGCATGCTTAAATACATCAGGAAAACACATTGAAATCTTTGTTAACTAAACTTCGTAACGGATTCATAGGTATGATTTAATGCGGGCGTTTATGTACACAAACTTGATTCTCTACTTCAAGATAGGCAAGCAACATGAGAAAAGGCATTGCTATTACAATGAGACAGCAATCTACTTGGAAATCGGGAAATCAAACAATCTTCAATTAAAATATTATTATGAAATATTATAAACATAAAAGTCTGAAGTTTTTACTCAGAATTTACAGAAGTTACAGAGTTTAAAGCTCTATGACAAACATCAGACAACCATTTTGATGTTAAATAGTTGGATACATTTAAAAAATCCTTAATAAAAAGGTCATTTTTCAGAGGTTTGAACATTTCATTTTGTCAGTCATTCCAGAAATGTTTGTGCTCACAAGTTTAGCAGCTCAAATTCAAGATTACTTTTAGGTAAGTCTTTAAAGATAACATATAATCAAAACAAGGCAGCGGCCACCTAACTTCTATATCAGAATTGTTGTTGTTATGGCTGAAGAATGAAAGCTCCAAATTTCCTGTATCTGATTTTTTTTTTTTTTTAAATTAAGGAAACTGCTTGAGTATATGAAATTAAATCCTTAGAATACAACTTTAACACTGATTTTGTTCTTTATTTGTAAGTACTAAAACAATCAGGGGATTTTGATCTAGTTTTAGGAAACAAACAAGCTGAAGTCAGGATTAACTTTGAAGAACTACACTGGCTTCTATTTGAGTTCCAGTGGTAGGAAAAAAAAAAAAAAAAGAAAGATTAATTAACTGGTAAAATGGGACTGCTTTTTTCATGTATTTATTGAAAAAATAATACTTTAGTAAAGTACCCTTTTCACTAAAAGTTTTCAAAATGAAGAATTTTATAATTAAAGAATTCCTTTTTTCCATAACAATAATTCCTATATTTTTCTCTTCCTATAAATAAAA
Source organism: Struthio camelus (assembly GCF_040807025.1). Lineage (NCBI taxonomy): Eukaryota > Metazoa > Chordata > Aves > Struthioniformes > Struthionidae > Struthio > Struthio camelus. The sequence continues at coordinate 113,568,304 of NC_090942.1, read as the reverse complement.
CCGCCGAAAAGAACCTTTCGCAGAGCCAATGAGTAAGAACTTTAATACTGATGAGACTACTTAAATTCATCAAATTCCAGTTAAAATATTGTCCTCCATGTTTCTCCGAACTACATTTTAAGAACTAAAAAGAAAAAAAGAAAGAAAAAAAACTGTTATAAGATACCTATACCTCTCATTGTCAGTTGATTAGACATCACAGATTTTTCTTGTATTTTCAGCTGCATACAGAAATACACAAACAGGATATGCAGAAATACAAAAATATATTAATTTTTCCATTCCTAAAAAAAATCAAACTTATTGAAAATGTAAAGATGTGAGATGAATGCTGAATGACATGTTATGTTTATTCTTAACAAGACCAAGCCACACAGCTTACATTCCCAAGATCAGATTTAACACTGATCTTTATGCACTACCAATTCAACATACCAGCTCCATGGATAGGCAGACCCCTTGGCAAAAAAGTAAGACTTCATAGTGGGAAGGAGGGAAGAATACAGCTGGGGCACTGAAAACTATCATGATGCAGGCAGAAATAAACAGTTGACCACAGAAATTGAGGGGAGCTAAACTCGTACCAAAAAAGTCATCTACCTGAGGAATCCTAGCCTTCACTTCCCTTTCCCCAGAAGGCAGTCAGCCTGCTGCTCCTTCTCCAAAACTTGCAGTTGCTTGCAGGTACTTCATGAACCTTTTGCCACATGTTTAGGCAACTATTAACATCTCCACTGGTTCTATTCCACTTTTGATATATGACTTTTATTTCCATTTATCCCGTTGCTCCAAGCTGCTTAGCTATATCACTACCTTCCCTGAACTGCTGCATCATATCAAGGTGCACTGAAAAACAGCTATTGCTGTTTGCTAGAGGCTCTTTTACAAATGGCCAAGAAAAAGCTATGTAGAGATGTTGCTCAGTACATCTAGAGCAGGATCCTCTATTCTAAATAAAAACATACTCATGAAGTTAGAATCAACTTAATCATGATGCCAAGCCTGCCTCATGTCCAGACAAACCCAAACATATCTATCCCTGCAGCCTTGTTGGTCATAGGGGCAGCCTGGTTTCTGCCAAGTCTATGGCAAGGGTGTATTCCCTCAGTACCCAAGAAAATTTTTTCCATTTTGATTCAAGCCAAAATTAGCTAGAAACCCCAATAGCTTTCTGTAGCACTGCCTGTGCTCTCGCCAGGCTGAAACTGCTGCAAGCCAGGTATTCAAACATTTTTAATGGACAATTTGCTCTCTTACATGGGTACCCAAAAGTCCACCCTGAAATCTATACGACTGGCCAGTCTGCCCACTACTACCGTGGCAGGTTTCTTGCTTTCTCTTCTGGACAGAGTTTTCACATTTACCTGAGGTAAGCAAAAACCTGCCGCTCTCATTCTGGAGCCTTAACTATCTTTTAATTGTTTTGGATTTTCTTCCCTTTTGCCCCCCGTGGGGAAACCTTGAATGCTTACTGGCGTGGGACAACTGAGATGTAATTGCAAGACCACTAGCACTTCATATTTTCCAGAGAGCTTCTTTTCTTTCTGCCACTGCAGCTTTTTCTCCCTCCCTCCCTCCTCAGTGATGACAGTGCACTTTCTTTGCCTTCAGCATCTCTTTTCTCATTTAAGTTCAGAATTTAGTAGGAAATGCAAAGCAAGCAGACATGCCATTGATCTCTGCTAGACAGCTGAGGTGGTGACTCAGCGTCTGCTCCAAAATACTGCCTTAAAGATAAGCAATTAACCTGATTAACTACCCAAATTATTTTCAGGTAATTGTGAGCTCCTAGTATATGTTCCATACACTACTTTGAGTGGTAGCTGCTACATCCCTATGCTGCATTCATATTTCCCTGTCTGGCAACAGCTATGTATATAGACTATTAGACGGATATTCACAGATAAAAGCAATGATGAACAAAACTGCATCTCCTCCTGTTTTGGTATTCTGTGACATTCCCATCGCAGCAGACTCTGTCTGGCAGTCTCACAATGAAGCACTGCATGTGTCAGGGAGATGGATTATATCTGCAGTGTCTGAATTTCAACCCTGACTGTACGAGCTCCTACTTAACCTTACATCAGGGATCTTGAATTCTGTGTCATTGAGTTAGAACAGCAAATTATATATATATATATTTTATATGCCCCGATTATGCCAAACTGCAAACAGTGAATAATGAGAGATAAAATGAAAGAAAAGCCATCTTCATTATACATGGTTGGCAAATAGCATACGTACCCTTTATTCTGAACTGTAAAGCTCCAAGTGTAGCAGAAAAAAACAGTGATACTAGCATTTTGGGGTGTTTTGTTTTTCTTTTGGAGTTTTTTTTTTAATCTATCCTTAACCTCTCTTCAGAGTCTTTAGGTAGAACAAATAGAAACAAGAAATAAATGGATTAATATTCCTCCTTCTCACTAAAAGGGATATGGGCACCAAAGCTGCAAAAATCCTATAAAATAAATTGATTAATCTCAATTCCTACTGGTCAGTTAAAAACATTGGTGCTGCAACTTAGAGTTTAGCTGAAATTTATATCTAATGTACATTAAATGAGACAACAAAATGGCTGGAAAATTTCCGAGTCACAGATACTATTAAGATAGCGTAGACAAAGTTGTGTTAACTAGAGCTGCACACTATTTATTCTTTGAATAACTGCTAAACTTAGACCTTCTCTCTTATAAATTCAGGTCTGGACAGTAACAGAAAGATACAAGTGTAGGGGTTCATGTTTTGCCATTTCTATAGGCATTCTTATACAGGAAACATTTTTCCATCATTTGAGGTTAATTTAGCCCATTTTTGAATTATGACCAAAAATTTACTCTATAAAAACTTTAAGACTATAATAAAGGTATAATATCTTGAGTACAGTGATAACTGCAAGATAAAAGGAAAGACTTGAAATAAGTATGATAGCACACAGTTGCAGTTGCATTACTCATACTGTTCACAGTATTAGGCAATGGACCGATTTTAGAATGGAAACATCAAGTTTAACTACTCACAGTTAAGCTTCTTCTAGCCCTAGTTCATCCTTTATAAGATCTTTTAATAAGCAAGATTCATTTCACCAGGAGTCTTTAAAAATTGAAAAAAAAAAAATCCATCCTTTTTTTAAAAAAATAAAAACCACAAAAACTTTTTCTGAAGGATGGCTATAATGATACATTAGGAGCACTTTTCACTGATCCTTAAGCCTGGGTTTGGGGTTTAAACCAGGATATGGTAGAGTACCAGAATATAGAGCTTTTTTTTTTTTTTTTAATAAAAATTTAGGTGTCTACACAATAGTGAAAATGATGAATAAGGACAATGGATTTAAAGACTGTTTAATTCATCTTGATGCTCACACTTTTCAAGCTGTGTTTTTTAAAAATAAGTGAAAAAAATTCCCCGATTCTATAATGTTTTTCCCTTGCACAGACTTGAATTAGACAAAATAATGTTCAAGAGTTAACTCTGCAGTGGTCTGTGAATATAATACTCTACATGCATCTCTCTGCAGGAGTCACACTTTTGCACAGTCACTGCACACTTAGCCTGTGTAACTCCCTATATTAGAACAAATGACTAGGGGAAACAAAAAGCACTGGAAAGAGATTTATTTTCAGATAAGCAGTTAATAAAACATCTCAGTGTTTTTCCTTACGCTTTGTTTGCAGGTAACATCTCCCTAACCTGAACAATCATATAGAAAAATACAGAAACCAGTCAGCAAGGGGAGGGGGGAAATCTTAAAAATTTGGAGAAACGGTCTCATACCCTTAAATTGTTCTCTGTGGCTCACCTCACTCCAGACAGAGCCCAGCAGCTTTCCAATCTCCCATGCAGTTTAGAGAACACGTAGTCTCTCTCTCTCTCACACCCACCCATCCACCCCTTTCAAAACAAATGTGAAGGAAATGTTATCTAACTATCAGAGAAGGACAACGTTTAATGTGCTATAACTCTGTCACTGTTCAAAGTAGAAAGGAATAAGATTTTTTTTTTTTTTTTAGATGGTAGTTCTCCATCTTTAAAATTGCTGTAAGACTCAAAGGCTCACAAAGTGTCAGTTCTGAGAAAAGGATATCTTGTTTTGGCTGTTATTCAGAACACTTCGGCTCACACTTACCTATGGTGTCAGTGTCAAGCATTTTCTTGGATATAGGAATTTATTGTAACACTCTTCTTAGGCAAAATAGCCCTGAAATAGTCATGTAAAAACTTGCACCATAAAACACTAAATATTTACTGAGGTCTCACAATTTACATGACAGCAAGTGACTCTGTGTTGGAAAACCGAAGCCGCCATCAAAACACCTCACAGGATATTAAATATATTCTTTCCTAGAATCAATGTGAAAAAAAGGAAAACTAAACACTTTTGTAAGGTATTGAGCCTTTTTATTTTATCTTATAGTTTATAGCTATGGTTTACAGCTATGAGTTTATAGCTACATGCAAATTAAAGAGAAAAATAATCTGTACCACTCTGCAGTGAAGCAGGACTGTTTCATTGATCTGTCTATTTTGCATTTCAACCCTAATATCCTGTTTTTTCCCTCAGCCAAAACAGTGTTATTTCTGTAGGTGTTTCACATTCACTTTTATTCTTCCTGCTGGAGACCAACCTATGACTACCTGTGAACTTATTTCACAGTCTGCAGTATTTCACAGGCCTAACCGCAAATTCTGTGCATCTTGCGAAGTGGAAATGAGCATGATGCACTCCAAAGCCTTTGGTGCCCTTATTTTGGAGATTGTCTTGAGCACTGAAGACAATTTGATACATCTGAAGATCAGTGACAGACTAACACTGTCACCAATATTATTTTTGGCTGCCTCTGTCCTCTGAATAGTAGGAACGGCTTCATCTACAGGTCGTTCCAAGACTTTGTCTATGTTCTCTCAGGGTGTGCTCTGCATTAGTAGTTTATATAGTAACTTCTATTATGAAAACATTGTTGATGTTCTTTAATTTCAGGTCAGCTCCCAGAGGTATTTAGTATTATCAAGTGCTCTTGGACCCTAATACCCATCTACTGGGGAATTAGCAGCAGCTGCTTTCTAGAAGACTGTGTCCTGATTCATGCTCCCCTTGACACACGCTATCTCTAGAAACTAGTATGGTCTTATTACTGCAGCAGTGGGTGCAGGACAATGACTGGCCTTTGGTAACCATTGCCTCTTCCTTTCTACTAGCACTGATACGAAGTGGAAAGCTTCACCTGTAGTTAAAACACAGGAGTGTGAAGTTATGAACTGCATAGAGAGAGTGTAAAGACTAGGTAAAACCAGTTCCCAAGCTAAATAAAACTTTTTCCTGATGCAATCGCAAACAATTTAGTGAACTTCATTCCATTTATTTCTACTCACCTACTTTGTTCATTCGTTTGTATGGATGCAATGCACTGCTGTCTCTTACTTAGTCTCTTAACTGTTCGACGTGGAATATTTTGCTACTATGCTAATATACTGTCAGCAGTTACTTAATAAACTATCCTAGTTAAATTATAGGATGACTCTTCTGCAGTCAAAACAATATAGAATGCTGCTATATTTGATCTTAAACACATTACATCAATCAATCAACTCAAGTGGCTAACAGTTTGCAGCATCAATCCTTTAGCTTTGAAACAGCGTTAAATTTGTAGCTTTTTTGGGAGGGGGCAGAAGGGTAGTTAATCCACGCATTAAGTTCACATCCTGCATTTTCACTGAGTGTAACTCCTACAGTTTTAAATAACATTCATTTGCCTAAAATTTATGATTTGACCATTTACGGATGCTAAAAGCTAAATTAATCCATGGTAACCATAGACCTACTTCAAGAGGACATCGTGGCATTCAAACCAGACACTCGTATGACCATGAGCATCCTTTGACCAACTTCTATCTACTACTGTAGCATGATTCTCAAAAGATTTTTTAAGCCTCTGTGAAAGAAATCAAATGCTGTTATTACGTGAAGAAAAACAACATTTCATTCCTCAGTGTCTCAACAGCCTGGTAATTAACCTCAATATTAAATACTCCATGTCAAGTTATCAGAACAAGATTCAAACCTAAATGCATATGCATACATATATGGTGATATGTGTATCACCATGTAACATAGAAAAGTTAGAGCTGTGAACTGAGCTACAGAAGTTTAAGAAATGCCTTCTTATATTTGCATTTTCTCTCAATATCTTCTTCATTCCTCACAGCTGTATTTTCTCTCCTAGATCTCACAAAGAGAAGATATGATTTCAAAGCTCTCAGGTCCTGCTAACGAGATGTATTTGTGCAAAACTATCTGATAGTAGGATATAAAAGACAACTGAGCTAGACTTTTTGGAGGTGCACCGTGATGAGACAACAGACAAGTTCACATGGGGAAATTCCAACTTGATACTAGGAAAAAATGTTCATAGTGAGGGTATTCAAACATTGGAACAGATTGCCAGAAGAGGTTTAAATATCTCCCAGAATAGATATTCCATAATTTCACTTGGAGACGTCCCTGAGCAAGTTGGCCTAACTTATTCTATGAAAGACCAGAATGACCACATAATACTTCTAGTGCATCAACCTTTTCCAGAGATCCATAACACAGATGCGGGAAAAGGTGGACTACTGCACACCAAGCAGCTATAGCAAATCACCTACCAATCTGTAGAAGAACTGCCCATTATGTAGTAAACGAGAAACATATTCAGCCTAAATCAGCTGTTTGGAAGTATACTGAGGAGATATTAACACAGCAAAAAAATTCAATGCATTGTTAAACTAGGGGAACCTTTCCTCAGAGCATCAGCTAATCAGTCTCACAGATGTTTGGCAACTACAAGAACATGATAAACCTCTGTTGGACGTGTCATACGAGACAGATTAGCAAAGGTATTTAAGTGATGTGCAAACAACAAAGGACAGCAGAAATTCAGAAACCTACTGAAACACTTCCTATTATTTCTTCACTAAATTTCCCTGTCCATGGAGGCAAATGTTCCAGATATATCCAAAGAAGTCTTTCACAAACAAGTTCTACTGTCTTTTTACTTCAGAAGGAGGAAAGATTAGGAAAGGTAAGTGAGCAGCATGTGACCTCTAGTAGATCCATACGTATGTCATGTCAAGTCCAGAAGCAGGAGATTTTTGCATGTATACATACATGCAATTCTTTTCCTCCCTCTCCCCTAATTCAGACTACATATGCGTGCTCATGCACACACACGCTCAGCAGCAAGAATGCATCTGTGGAAGGTTGAAACTAGTCTAAACAGTCTAGATTAAGTAGTATAAATTAAGGGTAAGTCTTCACTGCTCAGAGCTAAACAGTGGTGGTGGGTGGGGGGAAGTTGTGCTCAGATTATTAACACAGAAAACTTTCCATCTGCAAGGCTAATGCTTTATCATAGGACCCAATTTTCTTCTTTTCCTTCAAACTCACGCCAGAGGCAGCATTTCAAAGCCTGCAATAAAAGCCATTGGTTTATTCCTCTAGAATTTCTTCCTGAACTTTGACACTTACACAAAGGAGAGTGTATTATAAACAGCGTGAGTGATTCTCACACAAATGGTGTGAGTGATTCTCTATAATTCCAATTTCTTGGCAAAAGAATTGTTTAAATGATTTTTTTTTTTTTTTTTTTAAAGAGGAAGACCAACTGAAACCAGAAGATAACCAGTCAACTTGACTATGAAAAGCAGTATCTGGGCTAGGTTGTTAAGCCCTTGGAAGACTATCAATCATCCTCAGGTTGTCTTAGTTTTCCCTAGTGATCCATCTCCTAGAGAAGTCAATTATAAAGCAGGAATAATTGTCCCGTGGAGATAGCAACTTGGCTGGAGTCGAAAGATGCTGGACAAGTCACATCAACAGTTTAACTGCTTGGGGATTAGGAAGAAAATGGCTTTCAAGAGATGCAAGCTTTTCATCTTCACTTTATAACTGAGCTGAAAACATACTACCAAATTTAATCAATGGGAAGTGCAAACCTAGCTGTTAAAAGAAACAGGATGAAACAAAAATAGATTCTGGTTTAGATAAAGATGTATTTGTTTAGACACAAGTTGCATAGATGTCTTACTCTTCAAAGCCATCTAAGTCTCTTACAACTTCATAATGCATATTCAAAGGCTGCTGGGATTCTCACCTCAGTCTTTGCAACAGGCGTAACGGACAGAGGTATCTGTTTACACCGAGTTATGTTGCCGTCAGTCAAATGACAGGCAAACACCAAGAAAAGAAACAGAGGAGCAAAGGCAGCAGTCCTTAAAACTAGCTTGTTGCATGGAAGGAGAAATGGTCGCTAGTCTCAGGAGGTATGTATTTGTACAGACTGTATATATAAAGAGGTCAGGTCCACCTTCTTCCTTCAAATAGCAATCTCTGAGAGCAAAACTAACATGAATTTACTCCAACACAAATAATGGAAAGAAGTTGCCACTTACGCTCACAAGTGGCTTTATCTTATGTTCTTATGAAGCATGATTGCTCTGGCTCCAGTTAAGCCATGACAACGTGACAGGGTATTATTCTACATTCAACAATTCAATGTAACCACAAAAGCCTAAAACAGAAAGCTCAGCACCAACAGAGCAACTGAATGCTCTCTAGATAACAAGTCGAGTTGCCAGTTATTTTTTTACTGTGACCAAAAAAAATTTCTAATGCAGACCAGTAGTGTCTTGATAGGCTTCTTTCTGAAAAGAAGGGAGAAATGACAAATTGATACTGAGCTGCAGACGTAAGACATATATACAAATAAAAGAGGGAGGAAGAGCAGAAAAAATGGAGTTACCACAAAAGTATGTAGTAATAACACCAGCTCTTCCATAGGGCAACAAAAGAATGCTTTTAGAGAAGGAAAATGAAAGATTGTCAAATGATAGCATGAAGCAGAATGACATCAGCCCATTTGCAGTACCTTTGTAAAAAGTGAATTTTGTGCCATTAAGTTCTTAGATTACTAAATTTACTACTGTAGCAACTGTAACTGATAATCACATAGCTTGAACAAAGGAGCTAAAAGATTAACCTACACCACTCAGATGGCGTTGACTTTGTTCCTACTGGATTAGCTCTTTGGACAAATATTCTCAGTTCTGCACTTAAAACTCTAAAGTAGCTGAAATTGCATATGTATAAAAGAATAAGGGGAACAAGCACTCCATCTCTAATTCTGGCATCTCCAGTTCAATCCGTAGAGAATTCTTCAGTAGTTTAACACTTTGCTGCATAGTTCACAACACACACTTATATTTGAAAAGCAGGGAATCTCTTTTAAATGGGAATTTGAGTGCACATACTGAGATGAGAACTGATGATGACAAACGAAAATGGAGCAAAATTTCTTAAAAGCCTAAAAATGGGGAACTCCAGCTCCATTAAAATATACAGATTAAAATCTTAACAAGCCTATTGTTGCTGAAGTTTCTTCGAGCTCTTCACTGTGCTGAAGCAGGCTAGGTTTCATCTCCTGGGCAGTCTTTGAACTGCCTTCATTTCTCTAGATTTCTCCTGTTACTTCTTACGCCCTGAGTAAGCAAGATTCAAGTATTTCATTTGCCCATTCTTGCTTTTGCATGGAATTCGGTGCCGTTCTGGTGCAGTGTGACAATTGGAAGGCTAAATGGTATCTCTCTCTGAGCCAGCCTCTGTCCTTAGCAACAGTTTATGAATACATTTTATTATTTTTATGAGAGATCAAAATAGCAGGAATATTTGGCAATGCTGTAATAACACGGCTCCGTTTCTCATTCAAATGAAAAAGCATTAGATACAAAACACTGATTTGTGCATTTGTGTCTGACTTAACCTTAAAAATAAGGTAATTCAAAGCTAAGGCTGAGTTTTAAATCGTTGCTTGTGGCTGCGCACTGCAACCAATATGATCTTCTACTTTAATCTATCGGTAAACAGAAAGAGTATGAATTGTAGGAACTAGAGAGAGTTTGGTCAGCAAAAACTTAACCTCAGTTTCTTTCCATTAGTGCCTTAAACTCAGACAGTAAATGTTATTTTCCAAGATAATTTTCAGTTTCTTTTGTACTACCTTTTCAGAGTCATAAGGCCAGAAGAAATTAGCTATTCTGATTGTCTAATACTACCTTTAAAATTTTTGCCATTGTACAGTATAACTTCATTCCTTTTGAAATCTGAAATATCCTTAAATTTCTAGTGTTGGCTTTCCAGGAGATTATAGTCATTTAATGCAAAAGTTACAGGCAATTCTCATATACAATAGAATTTGATCTAATAAGCTTGCTAGAGTTGGCTACTGCAGTATAACAGCTTTTACAAATACAATGTCATTTTAAAGCCTCCTCAAACAATGCAGAAAAAAAAAACTGTTTTAGCTATTCCATTTAGTTGAAGAAAAAAAAACTGCCAAAAAGAAAAAAGAGGTATGTATAAACATCATGTGCCTGTAGATACCTAGTGGCCTCTGTCAACTGAAAGAAATAAATAGCAGGCTGCCTGTGAAGCAATTCTGTGCTCCATCATAAGCTTCCTGGGGATCCTGCTTCTCTCCATCACCTATGTAGAAGCCTAGACTCCTGATTTTGGCATTTTAACCTAACTGTTTTAAGTGGTCGATGTGAAAATATGAGCTCAGTTACTTTTAGAGGGCCTTTACTTGTGGGTATCAACTAGATCACAATTCTTCTGAAGTCATTTGTAAGTTAGATGTCCATTTCCAATGGAAAGTCAAACGTGCCTTACAAAAGGATGATATTTTTGTTTATCTAGCAGATAAACAATAAAGCAGATATAGAGAAGAAAAATGGCACACAGAGGATCTCACACATACACACAGTCAGCAAAATTTGGACTGGCCAACTCATTTTACAACTGGGAATGGAAGGGGTAGTTTTTTCCTTTTCTCCCACCAAATAAGCATATCTCAGCTCCATTCCAATCAGCCCCATGGAGGCCTGGCCCTAAGATTAGCCATTTAGTTCACATAAATAACCCTTCTGATTGCCTGAATCAGTATCTGGCAAGAATAACCTCTATACTAGTTCTATCATAATACTCATCACCATAGCGCTTGCCAACAATACATTCAGCAACTCAATATAATCCTGTCCTGTGATTGTTACCTATCGTCAGGAGAAAGTAGCATATGTTGAAGTGTCTGTGTGTGTGTGCACACGTGCGTGCATTCTTAGATTTTTTTTTTTTTTGAATCATACACGTTCACTCCTTTATATTTATCATAGATAAAGCACAGTCAAGTAAAAATACTTGACATTTGAAGCCAAAGTAAGGAGAGGACATATGTAATCTGTAGGAGGAATCACAAAGCTGTTGTAAAGCTTTGAGCATTCTCTCCAGAAAGTTCTTGCCCCACCAGCACTAAGCCACCAGATACAAAATGTGTATATATGCATTTGACTAACTAGAACTGGAACAAGTTTTTCCATTTCATATGTTTCCTTCGCACTATAAGCTGGAAAAAAAGTGTTCCTTGGGATCCCCAGTTTTCTAGATATTTCTGCTGAATGCATTCAGAATGCTTTAACAATATATGACTTCACATTTCAGGCAACATCAAAATTTATTGACCCTTGAAGTAAATATTAATCTTGGCTTGAACTTGGTCAATATTTACCGGTTGGTTCAATACGTCTTGATGATCATCATAAGATCATTCAATACCTACTTGATATGCAAGAAAGTTTATTACACTGTTACATGTTTTTAATGTACGGCTCTTTCTATTTTATCTTAATAGATAAAGTTTCTTAGTGGCATTTTGATAAATAATGCTGTCTAGTTTTAGCTGATATTCTTTATCATATTAAAATACATATATTTCAAGATTACAGAAAATAAAGTAAACATGCATAATGAATATAGTCCTGAATAGCAAGCTTGGGGGATGCAGAGTTCAGCACCAGTAAGTTTTGCTTAGTGATTAATTTAAGAAAACTCCATGGACAAAGTACACAAGTGTCATCTTAAAAAAATGTACATATATGTTTGTACATATAGCTTTAAAAATTAATTTTTTATATATTCATAAATTTGAAATAAGGAGAGGAACTGATACAGTAATGTGCAAATGATTAAAGAGGCAAAGAGTTTTCCATAATTATAAAAATCTGAACAACATATCCCCAGAGGAGAAAAAAACGATAGGTGGATGTGGAGTCATAAAGCTGAGAGATCTGTAAGTCTGCCATGGAAAATTCAAGTCACTAGTCTGCCAACCACTTTTCTTAATGCATAGCTCAGAAAAAACTGTCTGCCAGCTTCACACTGCTGTTGTTACTCGTGGCAAAGACCCTACCATTGAATCCGCACACACCATTGAGCTCGGAAAAGTACCTAAGTAAGGTCTGCTACGGACTGAATTGCCTTATGATCACTGAAGCTGCATCCTCATCGCTCCTGTGGGCTTAACTGGTAAAATTAGAAAAGCTATGCAAACCCAGAGTCTCTCTCTGCTCAAAGTTTTTCCATCTCCTCCCTTCCCCCCAACGCCCCTCAAAAAAAAAAAGTACACAAAGCACGAGAGAAAACTAATGCTATTTATTTAGGCCAAGAGAAAGGCTTTTTTGACACCCTCTACAGAAAGGCCATCACCTTGACTGCATCTACTATGTGCCTGATGGGGGACTCTGGCACCATACGCGCACTCACATCTGCACACTCACACAGGCTCCCAGCTGCTCAGAAGTAAAATGAGGGCACTAAACAAGTATGCTACTTTAAAAAGGTCACGCATCAAGTTTCGCCTGTGGACTAAGACTGTTCAAAGCTCTGTGCCATTCATTCTCTGTAAGAGATCTTGGTTTTTGGAAGGTGGGAGTGGGAGACCACCACACCTAGCTTTTCCTGGTGTGTTGCTGAAGCTAGAATTCTAATGCATTTGTAAAAAGTAAAGTATGTTTTACACATTCATCCCTATATATACCCACTGAAGTTATTATATGTTAAAAAACAACTGTCAGATACATTTCTTTGTTCCACTTCTGGAAAATAAATTCCAAGTTGAAATCAGAAATATTAACAGTAAAGTTTCTCATGAAACATGATACTAGGACAAGAATAAATACATTTACCAATAAAACACTGTACAGGTGTTGTTCCAAGAACGCAAAACAAGCCTGAACTTCGAAGCCTGCATTATTCCCTTTACATCAAGAAATATTTCATACAACAAAAATCACTAGGCACTGACCTGGATAGGCTTACCATTGTATATAAAACAATGAAAAAGGTTCCAAGAAGCAAGGGAAAGCAAAACATCTGTCCAACTAGCTTCAAACACAGCACACACTCCGCTATCAGTGGAGAGAGACAAAACTCAGTGTTTTCAGACTGGGCCGTTTTAAAATTTGGCAGCTCTGACAGCACAGTTGCATCATGAATTGTATGGTTAAAATAGCAGACCTGAATCTGCTTACTGTCTTTCCACTGATTTCTGCAGGAGTTATAGCATCCCTCAAGAAGAAGCTGAGCACTCAGAGCATTCCAGGTGCCTGGATATACAGAGATAAGATATAGGTGTACAAATACAGGCACCTGAATTTGAAAATACACAGAGTTACTGTTTACTATCCTACGCCATTACACAGTGGATTACCTGTAGTTTTTCTGTAGTTTATACAAAATCCGCTAGTTAGACCTGTCTGTAGTTTAATGGACTCCTAGAAGTCAGTAGGTTACTTCCGCCTACGAGAGCTAAGAAAGCAAGCCTACATTCAGCAAGCTTATAATTAGTAAAGGAAAACTGTATCTAGATCAGAAAGTTTTCCTTTCATGGATCCTCTGGAAGATTAAGAGCAACTGATGGAGGTCCTCCCTATTATTACAAAAGCCAGAAAACAGAATCAAACTGTAAGTCTAACACACAAGAAGAAATTTGAGGTAGAACTACCTAAGTGCCTATTAGCAGAAAAGAAATACTCTTTTGCAATTTTCCTTAGCCCTGAAATGTGCTTGGGATTATTGTAAATCTTAGGGATCACAGAATCTTCTGGTCTGTTTCCTCCGTCTCCCATCTTTTCCTCAACTTTGCTCCCTCACTTCTGTGGCTGTCAACACCACCAAACACCTGATGTTAAAACCATTGTCTGAAGTATATCACAAAAATGGCTGCACTTTCCAATGCAGCAGAAAATAAAAAGTTAAAATATATTCAATATAGACTTAAAAAACAATAATAAAAAATAGTCATCTTTTGCACAGGAAATCAAAACAATATACCTGGTGCCAGGGGCGCGGGGAAGCAACAAACAACTCTGGCAAGATTAAGTATGGGACTATGTGATTGAAAGTTAGTCTTCCACTTAAGCGAAGTGAATCTTTCAAGTGCTTCTGTAAGTAGCCCATGCCACAGACTTGGTGTTTTTATTGCATCTGTACATTGTGCTGATAAGTCCTGCTCAGTCAAATCCAAGCAGGAAATCTTAAAGCTGAAGAAAAAGAACCTCCTGGATAGAAGAGTTTTGTCCTTTGAGTAAAAGTATATGTCAAGGGCAAAGACCACTAGATACTTTAAAAAGCACATTAAAAAGTACTTTTCTGGATTATTTTACTTAAAGTAGGCATCAGCAAACTGGTGATTAGGATAATCTTTAGTAGGGTTCTATTACCTACTTTAAAAAAAAGAGAGAGAAGAAAAAAAAAGAACAAGAAAAATGAACTGCATCAGATTTGCTGTCACATAAAATACAGGAAACAAAGACAACCCAGGAAAATGTTTTGGTTATTCAAAAGCCAAGAAACATTTCCTATAAAAGTAATCTGTCTATTGAACAGAAAATAGGCTAATCAGTATGTAGGAAATTCTTATTAAGGCCATTTATGCTAGAGCTGAGTAAGAAATGCAGTTCACACACACACACGTTTGTAGCAAATGTAATCTCCATTATATTCATGCACATTTGAAAAAAATCTGTGCAAATGCTGTAGTTTGGGTTTTGCCTTGTGCTACATTTTGCCTTACATATAGCAAAATCTTCAAGAGTGTAGGGAGTTACCTTTCACCAGGCTTCACCTCTACGTTACTATAAAACAAGGCCATTGTTTTGAAACAGACTATTAAAAAAAGTTCATATGCTGCACTTATTCCAATTCTTTAGCTGAAGTTTCCGAAGATTTTTTTTTTCCGGCTCTTGAGGTTCATGAATCAGACTTTAACAATGAGCAACGTCAGCTTCACCATTAGAAGTGGAAACCAAGTTTTGAGCAATGCATTAATTTCACCAAAATAAGCTTTAGGGCTAAAGAATTATTAATCACCAAGTCAGTCAAATGCAATGAAATAACGAATCCAGTAATACAAACGAAAATGTGTTCCTATGTACAATGGATCAAAAGAAAAAATATATATATATACACAAACAGGTTTTGGGTAAGAACGAACAAAAACTAAAATGCTAACTGAAGTAAATATTAAACTACCAATTCATAAATTACAGTTTTCTATAGGGAATTAGAAAAATTACTAGATAAAAACTGATTATATCTTCCAGATTAAAAATGTGAGTTTGGGGGGCTTTTAAGACATACATTTTACAAAAGAATAAGCCCAAAAATCCTCTCGCACCCCAGTCTTGGGAGATATCTCGTTTACCTAAAAAGAAAAAAAAATTCTGAGTTTCATGGCTAACACCTTTCAGTGTGGTTCCCAAAAACAAGACTACTGTGTACTTAAAAGAATGGCATTACATTATGTGAGTGATGAGGCACGTACTGCCACACAGGGAAAAAAAATATTTTCCATAGTATAAATAGATACTTGTTCAAGAAAATGGTTCATGAAAACTACTGCTGCCATCTAAACTGGTGCAGCAGGTTCAACAACATGATTCCAAAAGAAGCTTTTTCAGAGTAAGTCTGTCACTATAGCACATAGGCTAGCCCAATAGCAAAATTCCCAAGCCATTTCATATTTCTCTGTCAGTTCAGCCCTACAAATAACCTTAAATCTCCCCATTAGTGAAGGCAGCGGACAATCACTTCACAGAGAAAAGATGTGAGGGGAAGGGGAAGGGGGAGGAATCCATCCATATCTTGAGAACTTCTTTCCAGGGCAGCTTGGCAGAGGCCTGAGATACACTCAGAGAAAGGGGGGCTATAGAAGAAGGTAGAGCAATGGTAGAACCAATAATTCAAAAGTGTAACAAACATACGTTTTTAGGGGGCAATTCAGCCTGCACATAGAAGTGATCTCAGAGTAAGCATGGCTTGGATTACGAAATATTACTATCAACCTTGGAACAACATCTTTTACTGCTACTGCCCTTGAACCCAGTCAATATTTGTTTGACAAATAGTGACTATTTATATAATTTCAAAAAGACAGGCTTAACAGCAGTGCCAGGTTTGCTAGCTCTATAATTCATATTCGTTGCTATTCTTAGGCAAGATATTCAATATCAATGAGATATTGAATGACATGAGAAATCAACTCCGAGGACAATGTCTTTCTTCTATTATTAATTTCTTTCTCTAGATGTTGAGCTTTCTCAGGTTTAATTTCAGCTTCAAACTGTATTCAACTTACTTTGCCAAAGCAAGAATGTTGAGCACAAATGATTAGCAAAACATCTGAAAAGCTTGTTTCTAAACTTCATGGGAGATCAACTCTCATATTTCAGTAAAGGAATCAGCAAGAATCTCCTACTCCATGTTACAGCACTGCCTAATTTGCTAGGTGCCTCATGGTAAGCTACTGTCTGTTTTGTAATGGAGGTACCTTACCTCATGTCTTAGATGCTGCAAAGTTGATTAGCCTGACATTACATCAGCAAGAACCAAGTATGATTGCTACTACTAATGAAGACCATAATAGATATTCTATCACATTTTTCTAGATTTTGTAGCAACAATAAGAAATATAAGACAGACTAGTGCTCTGGTGCAGAGCATAAACTGTCATATTTGAAAGCTCTGTTTCAGCATGGGTATAGAAGCAGTATTTTCCCACCACTAAAGAGGAACTGTGGGCCTGGCCCTAAACCATTAATAAGGCTTATTTGGCTCTTTTCTACATCATTTTCCTCTTAATTTCAAATCACTGCAACCTCCCAGCAAAGGTGAAACACTGGAAGATGGCCAAGATTTGTCAGAGTAGAACACACCAGCTGTACCTTGTTTTCTTCTAATCCTAACCCACCTTTTCACACTCTTGATTTGGATCTTGGATTAAATACTCCTGCCAGAGTAACATAAAGCTGCTGCAGGAGATCCTAGCAGGCATCTTATTTGGAGGAAGTGAGAGCTCTCCATAAGCTACCAGAGGTCAGGGATGCCAACAATGATGTTTCATTAAGAATAATTGCTGCCAAAAAAAGGAAAAAAAGAGAAAAAAAACATAAAGACCTTCTACCCTCACAGCTTCCACATTCAGTGTAAACTGCCCTAGAGAAGGTTTTTGTTTTTTTTTAAATAAAAAGACAAAAAGATCAGAACACAAATAATTATAACAAAAGTAGGATAAAAGCAGGTGTCTTCTAAAAGAAAGGCAAAAACTATTCTCTTGTTTTAATCCCTTGTTAATAGTGCACTACAGTAACTTTACAGAACCATCAATGATGATATCACAGTCTATAACCAATAGCACAAGACCAGTAAAAAGTAACCAAAAAATTGAGTCATTTTAGTGTTCTGCTTTAAGATGATTTTGCTACAGATTTAGGATGATCCTTGTAAAGGGGATACAGTAAAGATTATTATAAGCAGCCATCACCATTAGCTAAAGTCAGCAATCTAGAACATGATTATGCAGCTAAGGAGTCCAAATGAATCAAGATATATGCTTTTAAGAGGGTCTCACAGCAGAAAGTGGTACTTGATATAAAACAAACCTTTGCACTACACAACAACATTTCTGAACAGTTATAAGCTTAACATCAGAAGAAATACCTCCTGGGTGGGGAAACAAACAAAAAAAAAAAATCAACACACACAACGCACAAAATTTCTCTATTTACCTGCAATTGGAATCTGAGCCAAGGCCTCTGGAAGTTAGAACTATTGGAACACCGAGATTTAACCATTCCTCAAAGAAATCCATGCATTCCAAACTGGTACTCATGGGAAATAAACAGTGTGTTTCAGGAACACTAGTTCCCGAAACTGGGGTAAGTCAAAACACAGTGAAAGAAGAGAAAAGGATAAAAAAAGCATGCGGTTGATAAAATTTCAATCCACAAGCAGCACCATATGGAGCTGCACATGCTAGGGCAATACTGCATGCCAAGATGCAGATGATGAGAAGAACTGGAAGCATCAGCAACATGTGCACAGTACAGGCAGAAACATTAAGTGAGAGCGACTGGTCACTAACCAAAAAAAAGCAAGGGGGAGGAAAGGCCGGTATGTATGAACTTTAAACTGAATATAAGTTTCCAGATAAGTTTAAGTCAAACAAATAGCTAAAATTCAAAGCTTAAAATGCTGAGCCATATTTCTCCCCAAGATTCAAAAATGAAATTCAGTGTATGGATAATCAGACAGGGACAGAAAGAAAAAGTTTCATCAGAAAAAGAGAGTGATTCATTAATCAGGCTGATAAATTATTTAATTATTACATATTAATCAATAATAATATTCTGAATTGCAACACATCTGCATTCAAAGACCAGAAGAATTTGAAGATGCAATCCAGGAAAAACAGAAATGCATAACAAGGAAGAGAAGAGCCGAAGAAGCCCAACAGTCTTATGATTCTTATTGCTCTGATGTACTTTCAATATGTCTTGACCTAACACAAAGGCTAAAAGAGCTTATCTGCAGTCATAACAAGCAGAAAACATGACACACCGCTCTGCTTAAGTAACTAGAGGTAAGCATTAGATTAATATACAGTAAAGATATAATTTTCACTCTCCACAAATCAAAAAAAAAAATTGGAAAGTCTTAATGTGTTAGTACAGTTCTGCCAAAAGGTTCTCAAAAGATGAAGAGATCTACACGCTGATCAGACCCTCACACTGGGAGTATGCCGTCTCCTCCAAACACTGCTTGAGCTGCATTCTGCACGATGCATGTACAGCTACAGTTTCCGATGCTGTGCAAGTGAAAAGGGTGAAATGAACCTTGGTGCAAGAAGGGCATGCCCAGTTGCAGATAAATTACCAGAGCTCCTGCCAAATCACTTCCAGACAGTGATACGGTTATTCAAACAGGCAGTTAGATCAGCATATTTCTTGCTTCTATTAGCAACTTACAGTAGCAGGTTTCAGCACCAAAAGCAGTTTTTTTTAAGGCATCAAGACAGTGCAATTGTATTGTTCTTATGTAAAATATCAGCCAAAGCCATCTAGGAATTGAAAGAAAAATCAAACAGAAGTAGTGAGAGAAAGGAGCAATGACATTGAGGAATTAATGCATTCGTCAGAGTACAGACCAAATGGATCGAAATTTCCTACCACGGTAGTGCCAGGAAAAACTACCATGACACAAAGGAGACTTGGAGGTGGTTTACACAGGCTGGAAGGAATATAGGTACAATTGTCCTGGGTTAGTATTCTCCCTTCCTTAATGGAAAATAGTGGAGTTAGACAGAAGCTTCCGGTTCACTCACTACATGTAGTGAAAAGGCTCAAAGATCCCTCAACTGGTGAGCCGTTCATTGGGCAGTTAGCAGGAAAAGTACAAGTTAGGCATGCCACAGCTATCATATTCAAACTTCACACAGCTCAAAGCTCAAATACATACTCAAACCCCATACAGCTCAACTCAGAACTCATAGAGCTATGATACTCAACCCAAAACACACGTGGAAAATGGTTTTAAGATTACAGACGTATCACAAAACAAACTACACCACACTGCTGTGACAAGAAGCTTTCCTCCCAACTAGTATGTTGCATGAAGAAGCAGGTGATGCCTTTACAGCAGGGGAGGGAAGCGGCAGAAATTTAACTGTTTCCCAAAGAAGATCCAGCCTGTGTGGCAATGAAACAGGTGAATCTCAGGACAAGGGATGACCAGAATAAAACAGTTATGACACCTCAAAACAGCAATTCACCTCTGCCATTGGACATATGCTGGTCAGCACAACAAAACAGTGCGTCTCAGAGGCTGACAGCAGGGTATTTATAAGCATTTCATATTCTGTTTTAGCTTAATTAGCTCAAATTGTTAGTGGCTATAGTTATATTTTGAGAAAAAAGCTGCATGGTCTTTACCTTTGAGTAGGTCCTTGAAAGAACAGCACAATCAGTCATGTTCTGCAGAGGCTCAGGTGTCCAAACACAGATCATCCCCAACAGATTCCTTGACTCCAAGCAATTACTGGAGAAAAGAACAGAAAGGAAAAAAACATACATGAAAAGAAAGCAAGAGAAGAGAGCATGAAGACAACCCCACATGCACAACTTGGTATTATCCATTTAGGGTTAGGGTTAGGGTTCCCAGTCCTCTATCATTCCTCCAGTCCTCTATCATTCATCATTTTTCTTGGTAGGTCAAGCAATTACATGGCATACACCAAATTATTTGTAACACAAGTTATCTTGAGAAGGACCAAAAACTGTTCATTGAGTGGGAAAGGCCTACATAGCCTCAAAGATTACACAAAACATATGAGCTGAACAGCATCTGGACAAATCCCCTCCAGTAGGTACGTTCTGTTGAGGAGAACGTTACAACTCAAATTTTATTTAGTATAAAATAGCTGGAGAAGACAGTAACTGTTGTGATGCGGCCCTGGAGCAGCCAGAAGTGGATGCTCTTCTTCCCTTTCCTTAAAAAGGGAACTCTAAAGACACAAGCAAAAATCCCCATACCAAAAGAGTTTTAAAATGTTAATATCTTAACAAATTGAAATAAAGGCATTTGAAAAGAGATCTCCCTTGCCATCACTTCTCCTCAGGGCATGCCTGTATTCTAGGCCTGCTTTCAGTGATTTATGCTGCAACAAATTCCAACATAGGCAATGTAAAGTTTAGGAAAGTTATTTCTTCCCACTTTCTCTGGATTTGACTGAAGCCCTGTTCCTTGAGGAACCCTCTCCTGCTGTAGGCCTCTGTCTTAAAAATACAAGGGCACCACGGCACGAAATAATTTTCTCTCAAAACAGCTTCCAGACTGTTCCAGCTGCTCTAGGCTCAAATGCTCTCCGAAGGAGGAGTTTTCCTCCACCCATTAGGCAATTCCTGGCCCAGCACGCTGCCACAAGACACTAGGAAGCAGATTTCTCTGCTGCCCCATGATGCTTTTCACAGAACACAACGTATAGTTCATGGTAAACAAACTATAGGTAAAGAGATATCATCTGTCATACTTTTATTTTCCAAATCTGGGAAATAACTACATTGTCTAAAACATCAGGATCCTGCCAATGAATAGTTAAGCTTTTAAAAAAGTAGAATTGTATGTAAGTAGAATGTTGTAAGGAAATTTCTCAGAGAATATGGATGACAAAGTGACTCCAAAATACATAGACTCAAACCCTGTTTGGTCAATGTCCTGTATGCAAAGCTTTCATCAATAAATACAATCATATTTTCTGAGTTAATATAATGCAGCTAGGACCTATTGCAGAAGACCTCCATCCTTACAGTCTAAATCATGACTTATTCAGTTACTTTTAACAGTAAAAGTTATTGTAAGCTTAATACTAGAATAAATAAATTGTCAATGTATTCCAGATACTACCTCAGATCACCACTCATTCAAATGGTTGTTCTCTGGAGCAGTAAGCAACAACAGGGGGAGGCAACAACAACAACAGAATGCTCTAATCATTTTTGCCAGAGCATCACCTGCTGTCTCCAGGAGGACTAGTACAGTCCATTGCGGCACAGTGGACCAAAAGCAAAATATTTTATAAATATTTGAGCATCAAAAGTGATCTAAGTTAAAATAGACCTACACACTTAAATGTAGTAATCTAGCTGGTAAGCTTACAGTGCTGCTAGTACTGTTTTTTTTTTCCCCGAAAACAACAGTTTTCCTTCATGCCAAAGCATCAGAATTATTTCACTATACACTATTTCATCTGAAATGACAGTCCTATGCTTAAAAAAAGGCTAAAAAAACCTTCTGTATTATTTGACTTTCAAATAGTTACTGGATTTTAGTTATAGTTTCAGAAATATTCTGTTTAAAATTTGAAGGCAGAAAGGTTTGGTAGCACTTTTTTCTTCTCCTTTTTGTGTGACTGAGTATTGCACCTTGTTTCAAAGGGTGGGGGTGGAATGAATCTAGAAAGCAAAGAAACATTTCCTGGAAGGGGGTGCACAGGCTGACTTCAGCTGGAAAATAAATTTTCTGCTTGCATTATACCTGGTCTCTATCGGAACACACCTGAAACCTGTCAGAGAGAGCACACCCATCCAAAGTAGCTAATAGCCCAGCAGGCAAGATGCTTACCAAGGATGTGAAAAACAGGCTAGAGTCCATATCTGCCAGGTAACTCCCTTCTCCCTTTCACTCAGGATAGTGAGTGAAAAACTATCCTAGCCAGGACCCCTCCAGATTTTATTGCCTACCTCCTCTTTTTTCAGAGTGAATTCATTTCCATCCACAGCTCCTCAGCCAAGAATGTGGAAGTATATACCCCTAGTTTCAAGTGAAGTGGGTGACTGCCCTATATCCTGGGCCTCATTCAGCTCAGTACTGAAAAACCTGCTTCAAGTTACACACGTGCTGTGGTATTTTGCTCAAATGGCATGGTTTGCTGAAACCGGGGCCTGTGCAACTGCAAATAGATTGTTATATTAAGGCCCAATCCTGCTCTCCCACAAATCTGCAAGAACTCTGCCAATAACTTCAACAGGAGCAAGAATAACACCTCTGTGAATAAATCAGGGAAGAAAATCAATTGTGTTCTAAGTTGAATCCATAGGCTCTTTTGTATTTTATATGACCCTCTTTGCAGAAACTGCAACAAAGTTACCGAGAGTTTGAAACCCCAGTGAACAAGTCCCTCTAGGCTCACTAAGAAAAGCTCACATATTCACTGCCACTCACTTGTTAGTCTCAGGAAAGAAAAAACGCCAGAACGCTGCCAATGGTTATCTATTTATATTTGGAAATTCAATAGTTTTATTTGAACGCAAGACCATTTGGGAGAAAGTTTGCAAGCTCAGAATGCAGAAGTTTTTTCTGTTAAGCAGGGAGAAACATTTAATTTCTCTTCCCACTTACTCATATTTCTTCTTTTGATTTACTTTAATTAAGCTCTCTCTAGGCTCACAAGTCTGAAGAGAAGGGCGTTTCTCTCTCCGCTGTTTTGTAGTAGGAATAGAAATTGTTCTCCAGGCAGGATTTTCCAAATGCTCACAGCTTTGCTCTTTACTCAAATAAAAAGCCTTTGAAAGACAGCAGTGTAGGATGGTTCACTGCAGTTCTGAGATTTTTCTGTTCTAACATCATTCCTACAGTGCTCCAATTTGGAGGGTTTTTCAGGTAAAACTTCAGTTGCTATTTTCAGCCAGTCATAGATGTCAAGATAAGGGAGCGCACTTTGGAGCTTGATACTACAGTCACGCTCATCATCAAGGATGTGTGTGTGGGGGGGGTCATCTCATTCTCACTTTGTTGTTAACACAGATTGTCACAGCATCCGCTGAATTTCTCTTTATACATATTCTTAAATTCCTGGGCAAGATCTTGTTTCGCTGGTTAACTTTTAATGTCACATTCTCTCCTTTTAAATTTATTTTTAAGCTTATGTTGTTCAAAGAGCATTTTCAGTGCTATGAAATGGAAGCTAAATAGGTGTTGCTTTGTAAAGTGATCTGTTTCCTAAAACAGTTTCCAGTGGGTATTATAAAGCCTCAGCAAGCAAACTCTCACGGAGCATAACTAGGTAATGCATCAACAAAGACGCATAAAAACAAGAGGCAGCTGGGCTATTATTAAGAAATGAAGCAGAGGCCTTTGATATTATAGGGTGAGAGTTAGAGGAAAAAGCAGTTTGGTTAAAGAAAAGAACATTAGCATCTGCGTCTAAAATGGAAAGCAAGCATAACCATTGAAAACAAAACAAAACTTTCTCTTTGTACAGCAATGTCGTCTTCTCTCTCCCAGCTGCACCCAGAAGCACAGGACAAAGTCCATGACTGAAGTGCACTTCAAACAGAAGTTTTCAGACATGGTTCCACCTTCACTGAAATGAAGAGGAGTTTTGGGGTCTGGGCACCTCTGAAAAGAGGCTGTGTGAACTCTAAAGCTATGTTGATATCCACATGGGGGCACAGTTGTACTTGCATGAAGTCCCATTGAACTGAATGGTGCAATCGCCCTCCCTCAAATCATAAAAACAACGGCAGAGCCTTACTTTGTTGCCTTAATGCAGCATTTGGCACCCACCTTTGTCTTATTTTATCATTTCTGACCAAGTTCTTATTCCCACCATTAGCAAGCTTTGCTTTTCCTCTAAGCTAACCATATATCAACAGTATAACGCAATATAGTGGAAAACCATACTAGCTACTACTAGAGACTAGCTACTTCAATTTCTTTTTTCAATGTATTAAAAGAAAAAACAGTGATATTAGAAGTGAAGTTTACCAGTCTCCAATAGAGATATTTTTTGCTGTGCCATATAGCAAAGGATGTGAATGACAATGGCAGATCTATAACCACTGAATATAAGAATTTTTCGTTTAATAGTCATTCAACTGTAACATTCATTTGACTTGAAATGTGCAAACGTGTTTGAAGTTTGTACAATCACTTTGTGCTCAGAACAGTGAATTCATGCCTGGGCACTTTCGTACTAAAAAAAACAAGCAAGCTCATTGGAAAGAATTACCACGCAGATCCAATACCTAACTCTATAAATAATTTCGCCATCTCAGTGTATTTCACATCCAAGTCAAGTGAAGACAATACAAATACAGACAGAAAGCAACAGGAGACGCAGATAGAAAGAGCTTAGTATTTTACAGAAGCAAAAATATAAATAATTAGTATTTATATTGGAGTCTGGGCTGATTTTGTCCTAGCATAACCAAAAGCAAAGCTTCATCCTCAGCCTACCAACTATGGCAACATCATGACCATTTAGGGTTCCTCAAAACCCACTGGTAGAAGCACTTCCTGAAATCCAGCAGCCAGACATCCTCCCTATCCTTAGCCCACAGCACAAGCACCATCACAAAAAGCACCTGCTCTCTGCTTCTCAGCCTCTCATTCGGAGATAACAACAAAGGTTGTTTCATGCTTAGTGAAGGCTCCCATGTTCACATACAATCAGTGCGACACACTCGCCTCTCATCTAGCATCTGACATTAGGCCAGAGCAGAGCAAGTCCCTCAGTCCCTGACTGACGTGACCTGTCACATTGAAAAGAATCAGTTCGGGCTCTTACATTAAGCTAAGGCCATAGAGATAGCACCAGGTAGACTTGTTTCAAAGAGGATCCAGCTACATTTTTGCCAAATCCACGAGTTGGTCTTTTGCATTTCATCTTTTACTACCTTTGATTTTATTCTTCTGTGTAGTTAATGGTTTTACAAAATTATTACAAAATGGATAATACCATCCCATTCCCCAACTCCCCCCACCAAAAAAAATCACACCCCAAAGCCCAGAGGACTATCTTCTTGGCTTTGGGAGTTCCAGGCTCGGAAAAATACCAAGTTTTTAACCCTTATTGTTACCACTATGAACAAGGAAAGATGAGGGAACAAGGTCCACCTTTTTTCACCAGGCCATAAAACTTAACACTAAACAGACTAGAATTAGCCCTTCTCTTTCCCCGGAGCTCCCTTCTTTACTTCATTGTCTTACTTACCCACATTATTGTTTCTTTCTTGACTTCTTGCAGCCAAGTCCGTAGCTTTTTAAAGCTGCTCCTTTTAATGCACAGCCAGAGATAGGAGAGTAATTAGACCCTTCGTTAACCCTTGATAGGCTTGAGGTATATGGAGTAGGTACACATGCCTCACCACAGCCCAGATCATGGGCAGCTACTGATCCAATTATTGTCTCAGTTTTAAACTACAGAATAAGGTTACTATTTCAGTCTGCAGATTATGCATCTCTGCATATTAACATGAGATAAAATTCACAGGCTTAGGTATTTCTCTTAATTTCCAAATTGGAAAGAGATGAGTTTTCAATAGGGCACATGCAGTGAAAAATTTTAAGCATAGCAATTACCCAGTATGTATTCAACCCCCCCAAAAAAGGGAGGGTAGGCAGAAGGGACAGATTTTTTTTTTTTTTAAAGTCACACCCAGGGAAGTGATATGCCTACTGCTAGAAGAAAGAACAAACTATCCAAATTCCATTTGTTTCCTAATTTCTTGAAGCATAACTTAAGATACTTATTTTTAGTCAAGACAAATGCTATCTGAAGGGCGTTACCAAAGCAGATACACATTAAATACATTTTAAAAGAATTTTTAAGAGGTCTAAAAAGGGCCCAATGTAGTTTCCTCTGAAATCATTAGGATCATTGCCATAGATTTTAGATGGGATGTTAGGAAAGAGTTTCCCTGGAGAGAAAACAAAATATATGTTTTTCCACCAATTCATGACTCCTACAATTATGCAAGTGGAAACAAAAGTTCTTTGCCAGCACTTGTCTTGTCTTAATTCCAATATTATATAGCAATAATAACTATAAGAAATAAGAAACCATCAAGTACTTAGTAAACTGGTTTTCACATTTTAAGTGCAGCACTCACTGTAGAAACATACATTAAGTGTTAGGAAGAAATAGGCTTTTTTTATTTACTCTTCTTTCTAAATTCAACTGGAGGCTCCACTCATCCTATACCCTCCCCTGCCCCCAAAGCCAAAAAGAGCAACAAAATACTACTCTGCACCTACACAGCACCCTCACCAATGCCCAAGGCAGTACCTAAGCTTGCTTTGTAGAAACATGATGGGGGTGTCACAAAATTAGCAATTATCTGCTGCAGCTGCCCAAATTCAAAAAAGAGCCAGTCAGGGGGGTTTCCAATTCAGCTGAAGCAGCAGGGACTGGAAAGGGCTTGGCATCACACCTCTGAAATACTCTGCTTCTGCAACAAACGTGTGCCCTTGGCTTCCCACTTCACCTCAGCTCCCTGCAGTCAGTAAGGATGGTGTGAGCTCAGCTCAGCCAGCTCTGTTGGCTTTCCTGCTGCTTTTTTCAACTGAGGAGCCCCATCGGGGGAAGGACTTTCCCCTACACCTACATGGAACAACACGGATTAAACAGAGTGTTAATATCATGGCCTCTGGACAATTTATTTAAACATCAGTGTGAGAATGAGATAACTATTAGTTGAAATGAAAGTGCTCACACAAATATTTACTTATTTTCAAACTGAAATGCTGCCAGTAGTTTCAGATATTGCATTGCTTCTGAGTTTCTCTGTGAATATTTGAGATTAATAATCACATTGGTATGGGCATCTATATTCTCTATTACTGTCAGACACATGCTAACAGTGATAATAATAAAAAACATATAGGGAATCACTGAAATTCGTTATGTATGGAATTTTGGCAATGGAAAAGATGAAAAATGGAATTCCTCCCCTTTTCAGAATTAAATATTACTTTTATTGAGGTAGAAGTAAAGTATTTCAGATGTAAGTGTGATATTAACGCTAAACTAACATTAAAAATTGCTGAAATTTTACAAAATGTTCACATTACTATAATGTATCATGGTGATGGTGTAACTTATTACAAAGAGAGAAATGAAAATCGCAAAATGCAAGCTTCTCAGCAAATGCCCATAATCTTCTCTTCCCTTTGCATTACCCTTTTCCCCCATAATCACATCTCTACTTTAATAACCAGTGCAATTGTGATAGCACTAAGTAGCCATTGCACACATAATTTTTTTCAAAATTATCTTCTCCATAAATAGTCCATAAGATAAATTTCATACATTGTTTTCTTAATCTAAGCAATGTCTTCATCTGCCAAGAAATCAATTAACTAGAACAAGAGACAGATATTCTTCAGTACTCAGTTTTCTTTATCATAAAGAAAATACTTTTATTATGCACAGAGGATTGTAACTTATACCTGAACACGGTGAACTTTCATACGTTGTTGTAAAGCCTATCTCAAGCCATCTAGAAGGGAGCCTGCACATGCCTCAACCTAGTATCAGTTTTCTTAATTGAAACATAAGAATCCCACCTTTAAACTGAAAAACTTTGAAACTCAAAAAGGACTGGAATCCACTCTTCTGAAAGCATTTAAATAGACTTTATGCTCAGCTCATTTTCCCTTTTTCTTTTCTTTTTTTTTTGTTGTTTTTTCTTTCTGGGCTTGTCTATACAAGAAGGGATAATGGGGAGGTATATCATTCACAGTAAGCTGAAGCTTGTTAACTGCTTCATGCTGAGTTTTAGGCTGCAGCCATATCCACACAGCCAGCTGGCCCACAACTACAGTGCAAATAATTGCTTCCATATTTGCATGGACTTTCTTCATATTAAGCATTACATGACCATAATCCATGTTCCTGCTCCTCTTACTATTCCATAAGCATTGTAACATTTCACCTTCTAGATACTGGAATACACAACGGCAAAAGAGCAAAGCAGATATCTACCAGTTCCCATGATTCTTTGCTTGTCACCTCGTAATCCATCTCATCCTCACGCACAGGCCAACAGCCCTACCCAAACAATGGGAAGTGGTGCTGCCTGCTGCATCTCTGGTTATCAGTGCAGTGGTAATCAGAAGTATATTTAACGCTTTGCCAGGAGATAGCCTCCCAGGGCCGTGCCCAGATCCTGGTTACAGAACAGCAGCTGACCTATTTGCAGCCATGCCAAGATGACAAAACACAAAAACTGCTAATTGCTAGAGAAGGTTTTCTTGGAGCAGCATCTCTTGAAGCCACAGTCCGAAGGACACGGCTGTCCCGCCCCCCCCTCCCCCCAGTGGTCAGGTAGCCCATTCTCCTCAACAATGTTCTGCCAGAGAGAAAGACTTATCAGCCAGAGTGGTATGAGATGGGAATGATCGGGAGATCTCAGCCTGGGACACCTTCAACATCAGTATCATTAGTCTCCATAGTGGTAGACATAGGAGAAAACCTAACAATTCCTAAGGAAAAAAAAGGGGGAGGGGGTGTGAAATCATGTATATCCTGCCACTGTGGGACTCTTCAGGCTAACAGGAAGGTTAGAAAACAGAAGATTTCTCTTTTCTAATTTGTGAGCCCAGAGGATGGAGGACAACTATACAGAGAATAGGATTATAGATAACATTAGTTGTCTCAGTGTAATGTAGAAATTGCTTTTTGTGCAGCTTCATCAATAATGTCGTAGGGATTGACATGCCTCATCATCTATACTGACAAGACCTTCTTAATAGAAACACATCTCTCTTATCAAGGGATCTACCCACATCATATTCATAGGCTTCCAATTAACAACAACCCGGACGGCATTTTGCAGCCACACACTTTTCAATAAGCAAGGGATCTCTTGTGCCCTTGCTGCTGCTATTAGTGCAGTTCTTGGAATAAGCTATTCTAAATGTGCAAGACAGTCTTTTCTATTAGGTTTGTTTTGAAAACATAGCAAAGGTATGGATATTACGCTCATTATTTTGGGGTAAAGTTACGTATCAGTTATATCCTGACTGATAATGATTTTTATTGGATAACTGGATATTCAACAGAATGGGTTAACCATGAGCAGAGCAAATGGAGGATTACATTTGGCTGAAGTGAAGCTGATGCTCTTTCACAACAAGGTTAGTGCTTGCTAAGCAATGTCTCCACCTTGTATTATAAGTTCATGCTATATATTACATAACATCTGTGAAAGCATGGGAAAGAAGCTCTCTGATGTTTGGAAGGCATGGGTTGACTCAGGTTTGCAAAGATACAAGCAACCAGCAATCAGCTTTCTCCAAAACAACAATTACTAGGGACAGGTCTAGCCTTTTACTTCCTAGATAAAGACTTGTTCTTTAAGTTAAAGCATCCAGTTTCTGGAGGTATATGTTTTTTCTTGTAGCTTATACAATTTTTTATGTACATTTCATGGGTAGTCTATGCAATACAACACCAATATTTCAAATTTTTTTTCAGAATGTCAAGGCTAGGAAAGGTCTCTCTTTCTGTATTGGGTAAGAATATTTTCTTATTACTCCTTTTTTTTAAAACTTTAAACTGAACTAGGAAGAAATTTAAGTATGACTATATTCAGGATTAGGAAGCGTACTGTACAAAAGTCCTACTATGAAAATACTACATCCTATGAATATAATGATGCTTTGGTTTTACAAAAGCATAAAGTGGCTATGTGATTTTATTTTATTACAAAAGTACAAATATGTAACCAAAAATTAAATAAACACTGTGGGAGAGTGCAGTGCGACAACTTATCTAGTCAAATAAATCTCTGTAAAATGGGAATTGTTAAGTCTGAGATCCTATAGCCTTCAGTGTCATCGCCATGTTCCCCATGTTAGCCTGCCCTTTTATCCTTACCCATAGGCTCTCAACTTACTCTTCATCCACCCTTAGGTAGATCTCCATACATTCTAGTTGCTCCCTCATATAAAGAGCAACTCCATCCCTTGCCTTCCTGGCCAGTCTTTCCTAAAAAGCACCTAGCCGTCCATGACAGCATTCCAGTCATGTGAGCAATCCCACCATGTCTCTGTAACTGCAACGAGATCACGGCCCTGCGACCACACACAGATCTCTAATTCTTCCCGCTTATTTCCTATGCTGCGTGCATTGGTACACAGGCATTTCAGAGAGCAACTTGACCATGCAAGCTTCTCAGGAGAGGTGCAAGAGGATCCTCCATAGCCATGTCCTGTGCTGTCTCCCCTGGATGCATGCACACACTGGAGGCATCCTGACTTGAGCAGTGTTCTACTGACTACTGTGTCTCTATACCATTCCCCTTCCTCCATCTTTCCTAGTTTAAAGCCCTCCTTACCAGGCTAGCCAATCTGTTGGCAAAGACACATGTGCTCCGCTTGGTGAGGTGGATCCAATCTCTCTCCGTCAGCTGTCAGTCTTCAAACAGGGTCCCACGGTCATAGAAACCAAAACCCTGCTGCCAACACTAGCGGTGCAGCCAGTTGTTAACTTGGAAGTCTCTTTCTCTGCGGGTTAATCAGTCAGGGATCTACTTAGAGGAATCTCATGGAGTAGGGCCCTAGAAGGAAGGGGGGTACAGGAGAGCTGGTTAATATTCAAGTATCACTTCCTCCAGGCTCAAGATGGGTGCATCCCTCTGAGGAAGAAGTCCAGCAAAGTGGGCAGGAGACCTGCCTGGATGAGCAAGGAACTCCTGGCCAAACTCCAGCAGAAGAAGGAAGTCTACAGAATGTGGAAAAGGGGACAGGCCACTTGGGAGGAATACAGGGACGTTGTCAGAGTATGCAGGGATGCGACAAGGAAGGCTAAGGCCCAGTTGGATTTAAATCTGGCAAGGGATGTCAAGGACAACAAGAAGGGCTTCTTCAAATACATCAGTAGCAAAAGGAAGACTAGGGAAAATGTTGGCCTGCTGCTGAATGGGGTGGGTGCCCTGGTGACAAAGGATATAGAGAAGGCAGAGTTACTGAATGCTGCCTTTGCTTCAGTCTTTACTGCTAAGGCCAGTCCTCGGGAATTCCAGACCCTGGGGACAAGAGAGGAAGGCTGGAGAAAGGAAGACTCTCCCTTGGTGGAGGAGGATCAGGTTAGAGATCTTTTGTCCAAACCTGACCTCCACAAATCCATGGTCCCCGAAGGAATGCACCCACGAGTGCTGAGGGAGCTGGCGGATGTTATTGCTAGGCCACTCTCCATCATCTTGGAAAGGGCCTGGAGATCAGGAGAGGTGCCTGAGGACTGGAAGAAAGCCAGTGTCACCCCAGTCTTCCAAAAGGGCAAGAAGCCAGGAAACTCCAGGCCTGTCAGCCTCCCCTCAATCCCTGGAAAGGTGATGGAACAGCTCCTCCTGAAGGGCATCACTAAGCATCTGGAGGACAAGAAGGTGATCAGGAGTAGTCAGCATGGATTCACCAAAGGGAAATCATGCTTGACCAACCTGATAGCCTTCTCTGATGGGATGACTGGCTGGGTAGATGAGGGCAGAGCAGTGGATGTTGTCTCCCTGGACTTCAGCAAGGCTTTGGACACTGTCTCCCATCACATCCTCCT
This sequence comes from Struthio camelus, assembly GCF_040807025.1. Lineage (NCBI taxonomy): Eukaryota > Metazoa > Chordata > Aves > Struthioniformes > Struthionidae > Struthio > Struthio camelus. The sequence continues at coordinate 113,536,265 of NC_090942.1, read as the reverse complement.
AGGTAAACTCAGGAAGCATGGGTTGGATGAGTGGACAGTGAGGTGGAATGAGAACTGGCTGGATGGCAGAGCTCAGAGGGTTGTGGTCAGTGATGCAGAGCCTAGTCAGAGGCCTGTAGCTAGCGGTGTCCCCCAGGGGTCAGTCCTGGGTCCAGTCTTGTTCAATGTATTCATCAATGACCTGGAGGAAGGGACAGAGTGCACCCTCAGCAAGTTTGCTGATGATCCTAAACTGGGGGGAGTGGCTGACACACCAGAAGGCTGTGCTGCCATTCAGAGGGACCTGGACAGGCTGGAGAATTAGGCAGAGAGGAACCTCCTGAAGTTCAACAAAGGCAAGTGCAGGGTCCTGCACCTAGGCAGGAATAACCCAGTGCACCAGGGCAAGCTGGGGGCTGACCTGCTGGAAAGCAGCCCTGCAGAGAAGGACCTGGGAGTGCTGGGGGACAACAAGTTAAGCATGAGCCAGCAATGTGCCCTTGTGGCCAAGAAGGCCAATGGTATCCTGGGGTGCATGAGGCAGAGTGTTGCCAGCAGGTGGAGGGAGGTGATCCTGCCCCTCTCCTCAGCCCTGGGGAGGCCTCACCTGGAGTACTGTGTCCACTTCTGGGCTCCCCAGGACAAGAGAGACATGGCGCTACTGGAGAGAGCCCAGCGAGGGGCTACCAAGATGATGAGGGGACTGGAGCATCTCTCCTAGGAAGAAAGGCTGCGAGAGCTGGGCCTGTTCAGCCTGGAGAAGAGAAGACTGAGAGGCGATCTCATCAATGTGTACAAGTATCTGAAGGGGGAGTGTCGAGAGGATGAGGCCAGCCTCTTCTCCGTGGTGCTCAGTGACAGGACAAGAGGCAATAGGCACAAACTGAACCACAGGAAGTTCCGTCTGAACATGAGGAAAAACTTCTTTGCTGTGAGGGTGACAGAGCACTTGCCCAGAGAGGTAGTGGAGTCTCCTTCGCTGGAGATATTCAAAACCCGCCTGGATGGGACCCTGGGAAATATGCTTTAGAGGACCCTTCTTGAGCAGGGAGGTTGGACCAGATGATCTCTTAGAGGTCCCTTCCAACCTCAACCGTTCTGTGATTCTGTGAAAGAAAATTGACAAAAAGCATCACTTGGGTTGGAGAACTGAAATAGCAGTTTCTGTAGCCACTGTTCTTGATGCCTTTGCAGTATTGTTAATGGTGAGATAGGCCTGTGTGGGGTTTGGGGTAAGGAAATAGTAGCCCCACCGAGAAGATCTTCTAAGGATCTCCAGAGCCAGAGGAGGAATCACATAAAGCTTCTATCCCATGTCAAAGTGAGAGGAAGGGCAGGCAGAGATTTGACAAAGCATTTCTTTCTATGAAACTGTCTGCCCGCTTTGCTCGTCAGCTATCTGCATGTCCCAGGTTCAAGTAAGCACCCACACACTCTCCAGCTCTATAGCAGGTGAGACTCACATTGCCCACATGCCATCCTGTCCCATCTCCACCCGACAGATGCGGTCCGTCACGTTCTCACAGGTGCCCCATACACATGGCCTGGGATTAGAACTTAGCAGGGGATCCACAGGCAGCCTGGAAATAGGTGGACAGAAATGTTGCTGCTGACTTTGCAGTCCTGTAATTTCTTAGCCCTAAGAAATCCCACTAACTTCCAACTCATCTGGCCTTCCTTCTCTCTGACTTCTGGGAGTTGGACTAATTTTCCTCGTTTCTTCTTCTCCTCCCTTAAATCTTGTCCACTCACATGCAGATTCCATTGAAGATAAGCTAAATAATTAACAGCAGTAGCCAATTGTTTCATTTTCACAGAGGTCATCCGCTCGCCACAGTGCTGGGAGATTATGGAGGCATTGTCAGAATTTAAAACCCACTGTTACCACGCTACGCTCTCACACTGCGCAACGCAGATGCCTGAAAGTAGGCAAGATGGATCCCACCTGCCCTATCTCACCTCCAGCATGCCTCAGGGTCCACTGTCCTGGAATCTCCATATGCTCCTAGAAAAAGCGACTGGCTGTTATACATAACGGGTGTGTTGATATATGGCTGTTTTGCACTGGGTTGTGGGAGAAGCAGGACCAGTTATCACGCTAATTATCAGTTACACTGGCACTCCTGCAAGCATCTCTTTTAGCAGAGGAAAGATGGATAGGAAGCAGAGAAAAAGTTTCTTTATGAAGACTAGAGTGAACTCAGTAAAGTACATATTATGTCAATCACCAGCATGGTCCTGCCTGACATTTTGCATAAATGGAAGGTCAAAACTCCTTGTTCTGGAATGTGCAACAAAGCATCTATGTTTGATGCAGTTTGGCTTTAATAAATTGTTTTCCCCATCTTTCCATTTTATATCCCCTGCAGACATGCACAAGGTTCGTTGTGAAATAAATGGAATTTTCAAATGATTGCTGACAATGTCTTCTTACTGATATGTACTTCCATAGAATTATTCCACAAAATTATTTTCCCCCTGAAAGTTCATTTCATATAGCAACAGTAAGTTTTCTTTAAAGGTAAAAAAAGAAATACCTTTGTACTGCTGTAATGATCTGATCTACATGTGATTAAATGCTTCAGGAAATATCTTGCACGTTGCCTCACTGACACTTTGAAATGTACTTCATAACACGCGATAATATTTGTACTCCCCAAAAAAGGTTTTTAAAAACCTTTCTTTTCAGCTCCTACTTTCTGCTCAGACTTTCATTGCAAGAGGCCCTGCTTCTTGCAAGAGGCCCTACTTCGCTGTCAGAGGCTGGAATCCAGGCCATCTTCAGTTGACTTTCTACTCTCTTTCATGGACTGTAGCTCAGCTTTGGTGTCACAGGACTGAACCCCATACAGCTCCTCTTACTACAGAAAAAAAATAATAGACTGCACTAGAGGTACAGGGGAAGGGTTCTTCAGGGTTCCTCATCGCATCCTTGCAAATTGAAGTCTCAGACTCTTTTGATTTGAAGCTGACAACCTGATTGTGATGGCCAGCATAAGGGCCATAGACATATATATGCATATTTGCACACTCATGTTCATATCACAAATGTTTCTGCTGTAGGGTTTCCTGAAATGTAATCTCTCCAGAAATGAGGATAGCCTAAGCAAATTTGTCGCTCCCATCAAGATGCTTTACTTTTCCCTGCATCTGAGCCCAACTGGAAATAGGTTGATCCTGGTTTAGCTTAAACTGAGAAAGGGTGGATAAGTAGGAAGAAGAAGGAGACTGCCTGTCCTAGAGGGATACAAATCAGTATGCAATGGTGGCTTTAGTGATGCCAAAATATTAGGTAGAAGAGATCAGCTTTCTTAGTTATAAACTTCGTGCTAATTCATTTACTACGCTTTAAAACAGTAGTATGGAATAAACAATATCTGGTCAGAAATATGTACTACAGATTGTATCCTAGTAACACAGCTCACTTTAGAAATTTTGCTCAAAACCAACTTCCTCTCCATCCTCCTTTAGATAAATCCTGTGTTTCATTCAAAAAATGAAAGCATGCCAACCAGCCCATTCAGAAGAAAAAGGTACTGACAGTGTCCTACTAACTTTACAAAAACAGAGCGGTTATTTGTGAAATTGAGTAAAATTTTAATTTCTAAACAGAAAGAACCTGCCTGTATATTTGTTCAATAATAACTGCATGCTTAAATTCCTGACAAAAGGTATATGAAAAGTTAATCTACTTCTCAAAAGCATTCTTCGCACATTTCTTCCCCTCACCTTCTACTGCTCCTGATAGTCAGCAGTTCTGACATCTCTGCACACATGCTCTTTACTAAATTTCGGTGTCCTGACAGATTAAACCAAGAATATGAGTTCTTTCTTTGTGTTCAACTTTTCAAAATACAGGGTCAAATTTTCAGCTGATTTAAATCCGTCAGATTACCCTGCGGTCAGAAGAGAGTGAGGAATAACTTAGTGTACCAAATTCAGCTGACAGAAGCACAGGAAGCTACACATTGACTCTTTTCAGTGGAGTATGCCCATGTTGACAATATCAATTTTGAGTCAATGGGAAAAGATACGCTTACTTCATTAGGCTGTTCAATAGCAATACCTCAGTTTACCTGCTCTTGATTCTAGCTTATCCTTGCAAAATTTTAATTAAGCCAAAGGTGTACTAAACAAATCCTATAACAAAGCTAATTGTAAACAGGGTCAGAAAGACTCTGTTCTGCTTCTATTATTTGCAAAGACAAGGCTATGACAAAATCCTAAGCATCCCTCAGGTAATACTCCCATGACTTCTACTTTGAGTGTCAGCAGATTTCTATATTCAGGATGAAATGCACAGGTCACATCTCTGAGCTGGACTTCTCTGAGTCTCTGCAGACTCAGAGAAGTAACAATAAAATCAGTTAGAATTTTTATGGTTTTTGTTAAGTATGTGAGGACTATAAACACTGGATGTTTTAATGAGATTCTGAAAACTTGTAACCCCAGATCTTACTCTAGCTGGGGGCCTGCAATATTTGAGCCTTAAAGTCATTGCGTATAGACTACCTTTGGCCCAGAACCACCAGCTAGGGTTAGAGGGGACTCCAAGGCGGGTCCCAGCCCAATCTTTGGCTTTCAGACAGGGTCACAGCAGATGATCAGCTAACCTGTCCTTAGACACCTTCAGCTATGGAGTGTCCTTAAACAAGCTGTTCCAGTGTTTCACTTCCCTTGCTGAGAGAAAGATTATCTAATGTTTAACTTGAAGATTCCTTGCTGAAAATTTAGCCCATTACTTCTTGTCATATCTGTTGTAAGCGTGGGGAACAGATCGTTCCCTTCCTCTGTGCATTAGCCATTCACATTTAAAGATTAATCACATGTTTCTCTTCAGTCTCCTCTTCTTTCTGGCTAAATAGTATTACTCTGTAAACCAAGTTCTCTGAACTTCTTAATTTTCATTGTTCTGTTCCAGAGTCTCTTTAACTAGTCTTCAAGAGCAGTGCGCAAGACTGAACAGAATACTTCAATTGTGGCTTTTCCAATGCTGAAAGATTCATTTATATTATGAGCCATAGATCTGTTGATACATTCTAGTACGCTTTTCTCCTGTTTCACAATAGCATAATGATATTTACTTATATTTTTATCCTTAATAATTTGCAGGCCCTTTTCCATAAATGTGCTCCCTTGCTGTTCCCCAGCCTGCCTTAGCATGGCTCATTATTTCTGCCTAAACTTAGCACCTTGCACTTGTCTCTGCTGAAGTTCATCCCATTTTTTTCAGATCATTTCTCCACTCATCAAAATCATTTTGATTTCCAAGTCTACTTTCCAACATTTCAGCAGTCGCTTCATACCTGGAGCTGGATAGACAGCTTCAGAAATTTTATTGAAACAGCTTTCATTCTTGATAGCAAACTATGAACTGTATGACTATGGTTTCCTAAACAGCTTCGTTCTCATCTTTTAATGTTTTCATCTAGGCCTCATTTCCCTTGCTTGATATGACAACATCACGTGAAATATTATCAAGATCTTCTTTAAAGTCAGGATACATTACATCTACTACTATTCTTTCTGTTGCAGAAAGTAAATTTCTTTGGAGAAATTTCTTCCAGGAAAAACTCTGTTTACTGTTCTTTATTTCTCTGTTGTCTTCTAAGTGCCTACAAATATTCACTTAAATAATTAAACGTTAGATAAAACAGTTATTCCAATGGTTTTATTCTATTCCATGTAATGTAAGTTTGGGAAGAATCTTTACTTACTGTTGTGGGTATAGTCAGAGATGAGACTCACCAGTGAGATCTTCCAAAATTCCTTCTTTATTGAAAACAGCAGTGCCAGTTCCCTCAGGTAGCGATTTCTGAAGATGTCAAGGCTAGTACTTGTCACTCGTGGTTAAAAAAAAGTTGAAATTGTACCAGTCAAGTAGGAGGGAGAGTGACAAGAGAGCTAGACTCAGTCACTTTATGAAAAGATATCTTGCAGAGGAGGAGAGGTAGCCTTACATGTGCCTTCAGGACTACACTACTGACTAGAGGATAGAAACTATTCTTGGACTCACGGGAGTCTTCTGCTCCTACTTCTGCTATGGACCCACTGTGTGCCTTCAGGAAAGTCATTTAACTTTTTTCTATTGCAGATTTTCTGCCTATATGATGGGCATAATGTTGCTCACTATCCTTTTTAATGTGCTTTACTAGCATCAAAGATGAAAAGTGCTCTGTAAGTGCTAAAGTGTTATTTATGTGTTCCGTCCCCCAGGCAGGAGAAAAGTTCAGAAAACGCAGCAATTTAAAAAAAAAAAAAAGTAGAATCCTATATGAAAGAAATAAAGTGCATGAAGACCTAAGGACTTGCAGAGTCCATGGCTCTGCTGATAGCGCATAATGCAGGTATATGGTATGCCTTTAAAATTCCGCCTTCATTTCACTAGCTGTCCCCATGCAACCCTTAATTGCACAAGACAAAAGCACATAAGGAGAAGAGTATTACAGGACAAAAAAAAAAAAGAGCCATGTGCCATCAACCATGCGCCATTAAGTTCTGCTGTACTGTGTGCCTTTCCACCACCACCACTAATCTGAAATCAAGCCTTCAGTTCCTTGTCATTTTTCTTAAGATTATTTTTGTCATTAATTTGAGTTAAGTGTTAAATTTGTCTAGACCCCTGTGACAGAAGATAGGCTGTCATCTCTTCAGGAAACACCAAGTAATGCATGCGGCTACTGTGACCCTACAGAAGAGAACAGAAGAATAGTTTAAGCATTTAACCTTTTCCCTAAAAAACATATGAATAATAATAAAGAAGAGCCTCCACAATAGTAAGTCAGTTACTTATATTTTAAGACTGCTTATGTCAGAACACATAAAAAAATAAGAGGCAAGAAAAGAGAAAGAAAAAAAGGCTACTGAATGAATTTGTTTTTAATATAACTTACCCAAAATATTTTGTTATATTATTCACATCCATTGCAGCTGCTTGACTTGAACATCATTAGATCATGCTGCCTCACCACATCCATTTGTATTCCTTGCAAATGAAAAGTAGCTGGTAAAACAGGAAATTAAAGCTTGAAATTTGAAGTAAGGGCTTTCCTAGTGAATTTTAGAAATGCCCAACACATGTTAGGAGGTGGTTTTCCTCTAAAGAATTTGTCAAAGTTACATAATTAAGCAGTAGCATTTGTAAATCCCATTTGCTAGAGTGTCACCAAGTACAAATCAGTAATGGACATGTTCATTAACCACCTGACTAACAGATGATGTAGACAGACCCATTCGCACAGACTGCATTTCCAATGTACTTCAAAGCAGAGAGTCTTCTGCTAGCCTATGGCCTGTATAAGGCAGCTGGTGTTCTGGAATGCTAACCTGGGGAACGTGAAGCAACTCTGCATTGGGAACGTGCTCTCTGTTTGCAAATGCAAAAAGATAGCATGTGTACGTATCCTGGCCAAAGCCTTAGTATTTCTTCTGTCTTCCTTAACTCCCTTTATTGCCATATACTGTGAATTATGCATTTCAGCACTGCTGCCAGCTTTGCCATCATACTCAGCAAGTGGAAGGCCATTTCTAACATTTTGTTCTTTCACTCTTCTTTTTTTCTGTTCAACTCCATTACTCCCCTCCAATACACCTATATGACTATATCTCCCCTTAAACATGCTCAGTGCTACTCTCCTTTTCACGCTGCAAGCATACATTCCGATGACAAATAATTATCATTAACTCATCCACCAATTTTGAAGAGAGGCGACTGTATGATGGGAGGCTATCGCCTTTTCCATTTCTTATCTAACTCGAGAGGTGGGAATTTATTTCCTGATTCTGCTTTCTGCAGAGAACGTAGTATATTGGCAGTAAGCTTTGGGCCCAGGACCATTCTCTTGATTTTTCTCACTGTTATATTGTAGGGTCTGGACTTATGTTGGCCAAACTACCTTTAAAATCCATTGTCAGCTGAATAGGTTCTGTCTGAAGTGCTGATTCTCATTTCAGTGGGCAAGCTAAAAGTTTCAAGCATGTCTTTCCTGCTCCCTACTGAGTCACAAATACTACTTTAAGAAGCATCCTTCATTTAGATATGGATGGTCTTCACATTTGTCCCTCCTCTTTTAACGTGCTCCAACATTGCACAGCATACAGCACAGCATAGCATACAGCACAGCATAGCATACAGCGCAGCTTCAAAAATGTATTATCCCATGAATGGGGTAATCTCCCAGATGAGGCCATATACATCAACTGAAGCTTGAGGAAAACATGCCACATAGTTTTAATTGTGCTTTAATGCCTTTTAGATGCTGGAGTAGGGAAGTAAGCCTTCACTAAATGGATGAATGACATTAATAATTTGTGTTTGTGGATTGTAATGCGTGAACGCTGGAAACAAAAGGGTTGTCCTTCCTTGCCTGCCACATCTGAGGAGAGCTTTCAGGCATTTGCTTATGAGACAGGCACCAAAAAAAAAAAAGACATTATTTTCCTGTGCTGTGATTTTTCTCTTCCTCGTCAGCTGGAAGAAGAAACATTAGTAGCATCATTGATGAGGATTTTAAAGGCATCCAACTAAGACCACTTTTGTGCTTTCTCCATTAGGCCAGAAGTTGTTCAGCAGCTCAGATTTTCATACCCAGCAAAGCCTGTACCAGAACTCTCTAGCTCAGCTGCTTTGGCCATACATTACAATAATGTTCTGAGATGTGTTTAGGTGTCCTTCCAGATAAAGGTTTTCACAGGTATCTTGCCTATATATCTATTTTGCCTATATATTATTTTCATCTGCAAAACTCATTAGGCTCCTTAATAAGGACCAACAACTTTACAACTGAATCAGATTTTATTTTAATTTCTCAAGGGAAAATTTAACTTCTCCTACAATAATAGCAATTCTCCCAGCGATTAAAGTGTCTCCCTTCTCTATTTGTATGCCCTTCTGTTTTAAATTGTTGTCAAAGTTTTATCAGATATTCTCATAAACAAAATGAATGATTAATTTACTAGTTTGTCAAAATATCTCAATATCTACATTTAATGGAATGTATCAGTAGCAAAAAAGCAAATTATCAAAATGCAGGTGTGCTCCTACCAATTCCCTATTTATCCTGAATTTCCATTAGAAAGTGGATAGAAAAATTAAGCAGAATAGAAGGGAATTTTCTTTTCTTTTTTTCTCCATAATAGAAGACTTAAAGAGTCTGAAGTTTAGAAATCTAGTGGAAAAAAAGGCACTTCTATGCATGTTAATAAAAGCACCTACAGAGAAAAACTACTGTTTTCTGATGATAAGTTCTCAAAGGCCAAGTTATTCTGCAAATGAGATCTGTAAACAGGTTGTTGGCAAATTCCGCTTGCCAAAGAACCCCTGCACTTTGCTGTTTCCATCACCCTATGGGAAAAGTAATGTTTCCCACTAGCATGAATTTGACGGATCATAAGCACCAGAACGTTTCCCAAAATGAGTTCTCAGGACTGCAAAAGACTTGCTCAGCATCCTATACCACAAAGATAATACAGTGGTTTATTTCAAAGGTAAAGTAAACATAACAAGCAACTACTTGGAATACCTTTGGAAAGGAAAAAACGTGGGATTGCCAGGAGGTAGCAAGGGCACACTGCTCCACAAGGAAAGGGGAGCCAAGGGTGCCAGTGGGATCAGCAGGGCTGTGCCTTCTCTCCTTACCAGGGCCCCATCCTGCAGCACCCAGCAGGTCCTGTGGCCATAACTGGTTCAGTCAACCACCCTGCAAGTTGGAGGTAATAGGCAGGTCCAAAGTGAATCCAGGGAATCCAGTCAACAAATTATGCCAGCACTGAGGACAAACTTTCCTACAACACAGGTCAAGCAAGCAACCATGGCAAGAACATGAACTCAAATGCAATTCCTAGGCCCATGGGTACAGGGTATGGGTGGGGGTCCCAAGTGAGGCTGGTCAGGGACATTAAGGCCTATTAGTCTACCCATTCAGGCTCTGATATACAGCAAACAATAAGTAAGCAGTGAATTCAGCCACATTCAGAAAAACAAAACAAAATAAAACAAAAAGACATTACTAGCTTTGCCTGAAGTTCAAGACATAAATGTTCGAAGAAGATTCTTGGGTAAGAAAACCTGTTTTACAGAACTCTTAACTGAAGTTCTAAAGCGTGCCCTTTAATGATTTCAATACAAAAACTTTGGTGGAAAAGCACATAGAAATATACATTCTTAAAAAAAAAAAAAAAAGCTAGTATATCTCCACCTGTTTTGGTACACTATTCACTAAACTATTCAGCCAGTAGCCACAGATGCATCTTTCTGTGGTCCAGGAACCATGCTTGCACAAAAACTTCTAGAAGGAGACCAAAGTCTTTATCTACCACAGCAAGAAGCCATGCAAAAAAGTATGCTCAAATAGAAAAGGAATTCCTAGCACTTGCACAGACCTATTACTGGCTCAGTACATATTTTTTTGTTCATCTTAGATTTTAACAAGAAGCAGAACACAGGTCACAGGATATTTTTTCAGCTAGGATTCAAAGAGTATGACTTCATCAATTTTTTTCCCACACTCTGCACCTATCATGCAAAAGTTTTCATAGCAGAAAATACCCTTTTCTAGGGTATTTAGAATAGAGTTGGTGACCAGCCATCAAATTAAGAAGAAAAGATGATGATAAGAACTACCTGACCTCATCCTGGCAGCAATGTTAGTTGATCAAAGCAAATTAGAAATGAAGAACTGGCACAGGAGGCTTGCCAGCAACTTCAGCTCCACCTTCATCAGTGGTGAGTGAGTCACCTTCCAGCAAATACATTACCATATGGCAGGACTAAAGCAACCTTCATAAGACTGATAGCCTACTTCTGAAAGGATAACTAGTTTTGATCCCTTGAGTACTTTAGAGGTCTCCGTTCCCCCAGTACCTGAAGAACTTAAAGTTATAAACAAGCATGTGATCAGATCACAGCAGCCCACATGCTAGTCCACTCTTTTAAGTAAATTCAGACTATTCAGTACACAGCCATGTGGAACGTAACAACAGATTAGGGGTAGCAAGGGAAAAAACACCAATAACAACAATCACCAAGGACATTAATCTCCTCAAAGCTACCTGCCAGATCTTGGCAATAGAAGCAACAGACTTGTTTTTTTGGAAAGGACACAAATACAGTACTGTGGCTGATTACTTCTCCAGACATATTGGTTTGGCTCTACTTACATAGGCCTCACTGGCACACACTGTCCAAAAAGTTCAGTGAATCCTTAAGAAACATGAGGTCCTCCTGTCAGATAAGGGGCCTTTAAAACAACTGAAATATTTACATAGAACTTTTATCTTCAACACTGTTGTCATAGTTTATTTTGCCCCCAGAGCAATACAGAAGTGCAGAGATGTGTTTGAAATAACACAGACGATTAAAAAAAACCCAAACCCCGCAAACCTGCAAAAATTAATGGGTTAATATAAAACACTTCTAGCCAGTCAACAACCATTGCACCTGGATCTGCTCCTGCAGAATTTCTGACGGCAAGAAGATTAAAGATGATTCTATTCATAGCACCCATACCGCCCTAAACTAAATGTTCCGACTAAAAGGAATGTCCAATATGAGAAGGTGAAATAAAAATCCATTAACAACAAATGTCAATGCTTGGCACAGAGCAAAACCACTGCCTGACCTGAGATCAGGGCCTGGAGCTCTCATACATTTGGAACTATTCAGAATTCAGCAGATACTTCTAGCGTCCTTTTGATTAAGGTTCAGACAAACTTTTGTGGAGGACCTGGACAGATCAACAGTATTTTCCAGTTCAACAAGGAGAGAATGGAGGACCTCTTTGAAGTCTCTGATGAAATGTAAACTACTTAGAAGACTTCCCACAAGACCACATCAGACATGAGAATCCTCCTTAAAGAATTCATCTTAAAAACTCTCTCTATATGTGCATGCTCCATACACACGTGCATGTGTGTGTTTGTGTTTTATAAATGTTGGTCTGCCATTTTAAGCGTTAATGTCATTGCCAGACAGAAGCAGGATGTGTCAAAAAGGAAGGACGTTAAACAAGGGAAATTCAGGAAAGGGGTTTTCCTAGCAGCAGCACAAGCCACATTCTTATTTAAAATATCAGATTACAATAAATATTTCATCTTGTATGAGGTCACCCATATCAAAACATTACCATTTGCTAAGACAAAACACTACTTTGCTATTGGGGAAGGTTCATGTTAAGCTTTACCAACCCGAGCTGATGCAGTGCCTTATTACCATGAGGATCTTATTCCTCATTCTTGTGACAGAAGCCTTCCTTGCTTTTGAGCTTCCAAATGAAGGTAGTTCTTGACCAGAGTACACAGTCCAAGCCCAGAGTCTAGCAATAGCATTTAGGCCATTTTATAAAACAAATTAATTTGACTTTAAACCCAGATTCTTCAAAACCTTGACGGAAGGAAAGATGTTAATAATGCCTTAAATGTAAACACAGAGGCTGAAAGCCCCTATGGTTTATCTCCCTGCCATCAGGTTATCTTATCTATTAGAAATTTTCTCATAGTGAAACGAATTATTTCAGCAAATATTAAGCTACCATAAAAGGTGAAATAGAAACGCAGATGCTGCTTGCCCATGCAAAACTGGCAGCAGTTTTGCTTGGAGTTTCCCCTCTTGTTGCCTGATGCCCCATGTGCTTCTGAACATTTGTGCAGGACCATCGGGGCATTATCCATGGACACTGTGAGCCTGGTGTTTCTCCAGCACCCCATCTTCTGCCTATGTTTTGTAGAAGTCATTACTTAAATGTGCTGTGAGCATCAAACCAGGCCTTGCAAAGGATACAGATGAAGGAACAACCAGTGTGTGTTTCCCAGTGTTGGCCGAGACAGTTACCTGCTTAAGATTGTCAGGACATGTTCAGAAGCAGAGCTGTAGTCGTATGAATAATTTCACTGATGAAAATATAAGTGTGTAGAGACTTCCAGCACTGTGAGGCTAGGCATCAATTCCACGGAGGATTTGAAGATCTAACTTTTAACTCCAGATATTTCCAGGAGCAGTAAGAAGAAGAGCTAGATAACCTGATTCCTGGGGCGGATATAGCCCAGAATATCTATGCTTCCTTTGCGCTTTTGAAAACCTACTCCTGTTCTTGGAGGATAAGGGGAAGACATTTTCTTTGTTGTTAAAAATTGCAGTACTCCAGAAAGACTCCACAGAGCAACTTCTTGCTTTAATATCCTAAAATAAGTAAAAACTTCGCCTCTGACTGCAAGAGATGATATCTCCCCTGTAATATTGTTTTGTTTGTTGGATTGCAGTTCACTTGAAAATAAAACAAGTAGTAACATGGGATTTAGATGATATATGCTTACCTAATTCATTTGCTGCTTGGTATTTCCATTTCAGGAGATTCTCTGAGGTATGTGGCCCTGACAAGTGTACCTGAAAGGAGTACAGCTTCAGTAAAAGTCCAGATCTTGCTAAAATGGTAGGCCTAGATTCATCTTATTCAGGTGTATAAAATACTGAGGCTGACTGTGATCATCCTAGACTCTCTAGGGTCCCTTTGAAGGGCCCAGCATGGGGAGCTGGTGGGGTGATTAGAGGGAGGGCCTCTAAAGTGTGCTTCAAATTGTAGATGGGCTGCTTGGTCACTAGATAGTACATATGGTTTGCTTCACCCCAGCTGTGATGCTGGCATAGGGACGGGATGGGCCCAAACTAGTCTGTCTTTCACGACAGAGAGGTGCAATCATGTACTCTCTCCAGTGTTTCTGGAGATCCAGAGGCACATAAAAATAGAAAGGGAGGTTGCAGAAGAAAGTAAAAAGCTTCACCGGTCTAATCAAGATATCTTTGTGTACACTTATGTGTCCACTCCACTGTACTTTGTGTACACTCCATTACGTGTCATTACTTCAGTTATTCCATAGCATTGTTTAATCAATTTCCATCATTTTAAGTTTACATACTGGAAGGATGAGAAATTCAGGAAGTTATCACACCTATACTCAGAACTGAAGAGTAGAACATTTCTTACCACAGCTAGGGGGACACAGCTATTTCTATGTCAGAAAAATAAATACTCACACCTTCAAAAGAGAAGGCTGAGAGTTTGGTATTTATTTCTATTTGTCAGCAGTCCAACATAGGAATAACATAGATTGCTTATAATCATACATTTACATGTGTATTTTATGCATCTATAATGATAGTAAACTTTATAAGATACATGATACATATATACGTGTCTCTTAAAACATAGTCAAAACCATCAAAACAGCTGAATGATTAACACAGATATATTATTTTTAAACACACTTGCCTGGAAGAGAACCCGCACTAGGGAGCACAAGCACAGTGTATTTTGTATTTCTGTAGAAGATTACCTCACCTGCCTCCATTTCCTATAAAAACTTGGTAGAAGAGGAAATTAAGGGAGACAAACTGAACTGTGATGCTTAGGGAGTCCCTTGATTCTGCCTGTCACAGTTTTAAGCCTGCCTGGGGCCTCAGGGGAGTCTGGCTGCTCTTACTCCTCCTCTGCCAACCAGACAGTAACGGCCCACTGCTTTTATTCATTACCCTGAATGTAATGCACTAAATTTAACAAGTAACACACTCAGCGGGAATTTATTGGCCTTTTGCAGCATGATTGCAAGGTAGGATATGGATATGGATTCCAATTACTGCTGACACCCAGATAAGAGGAACAAAGCCTATATATGATTGCTGTTAATCAAAGGTGATATCTGGTATTACAAAGAAAAGAAAAACAAACCAAGAATAATTTAAAAATACTTAACTAAGTATTTTTTTCTATCAAAGTGTCAGTTGTTCCAAATAAAATTATGCTGGTATTTTCTAGCTAGCAATAATAAAAGAGATGGTGTATTACACACAAATTGCAGGAAAGAAAATGTAAATAACAGGAATCATTGATTATAAAATGACATGCAGAAAATTCACATCCCAGGAGATGTAATATACTGTGAAAAGCATAAAATGAAAATATACATACATTCACAGTTATGTAAGCATTAATGATCACTAAACAAAATATAAATTCTCTGCAACGCATATAGCTGAGATGCGTATTCATCTGACAGTATTAAAAGATGGGATAGGAAGAAATTAATTTTTCTTGTTCACATCTGGAGCTTAGATAGGTACAATATGAATGAGCAGAGAACAAGCCAAAAGTCCACTACATCAAAATTCCAGAAACGAATAGATGTGAAACACATGTATATCTTTCCCAAAGTCCCTCCCAGGTGAGCACAGAAACTAACCATTTAACTGCATGTGATTGCATTCATTTCATAACACTGCAACCAGCAACATTAAATATTAGGGATATTCAGAGTAGTAAGAGGCAAAGAACTTAAATTCCAAGTGTTCAGAATTTCCATTCAGCCTGGACCCAGAAGATGAAAGTCTTTTCCAAGCTATCTAAAACCATTAAGGTCAGCAGAGTGGGACCAGAAAGCTCGTGAAGTTTTTCATTACCATCTATTCCTGATATTCAGGCTGAGAGCATCAGACAAAGAGTATTTTCTGGTAACAGTTCTATTCTCTTCCTGCAGCAGAAGCAGGAGAGACTACTTTTCAAAAACAGTAAGTTAAAAAAGATGAAAAATGAAGTCAAAATTTCTGAAAGGATACAACAGTCCAATTTGTTTGAAATCCAGTGAGTCTGTTTTTCACAAACAGTGCTACCTCAGGTTCCTATGGATACAACTTATCCATACGTCCCAAAAATTAATCAAAAAAGGAGAAAACGGCATTGCAAACGCCACACTGTCCCTTCCTCGTCCAACTTTACTACTCTTCCCTGATTCTTGAGAATGCCTCTTCCCTGTACGCTATTCATTTCCTGGTCACTTCAGTAATGGTGTAAAAAACAATGTTATCTGCCCACGGGGAACAGAACTAACACTAGCAGTTCTCTTCATACAAACCAACATTTCAGTATGACTGCCAGTAAGAAACGAATCTGAACCAATAACTTGGAGACCAAATTCCAAAGAGAATTTTGACAGTTCTCCTGTCCTTAATTAAAGACTTTATTCTACAAGCCATTATTATCATGCTATCTACATAAAACACTGCATATGAATAAACATTATTGCACATATAACCTATGTTAGCTTGCCTCTTCCGGGATGCTCTCATCTCATCTGTAAAATAGGAGAGGCCAGTTTGCTCATGCTGAGGATTATATTTTTCACCTATCTTATGAAGGAAAACATCATAAGCACATCAGTGATCATGTCTTACATACACAAGATAGATAAAGTACAAGCTGTAAAGACATACACTTCTCATCAAGTAAGGGAAAGCAGGAGGGGAAATAAATCTTAATTTTGATGAAGGCAGTTACTTGGGTGACACAGAAAAGCAATCATGTTTTGTCGTCTCATTTTTGCTGTTTTACCTGGTATATCTGAAAGTGTTTCAAGACTGGGTAGAGCAGGAGAATAAAGCTAATAAGCAGGGAGGAACAACACACTTTTAGGAAAAACTACTTTTTAAATAAACTCTCTAAACATTATCTATTATCTATTATCTATCATATGGTATTTGATGATGGATTGAAGGATTCTATGAGAGAATAAAATCATTTTTGCTGCCTTTGATGATGTAAGGTATTGCTGATAAATATCCGATTACAAATATACATGATTTCAAACTGAGAAACAGTTGGGTCAGTGATGCAGCCTTGATATTGAAGAGATCTTTTATTTTCATTAATAGCTCTAGCATTGTCTTGTAATACATGAAGTTTATCACTGAGGGAGAAAAGGAAGTAGCTAAAAGGTTGATTCATCAGAGCACGAAGATATGTGCATAACTTTAAGCCTGAAAGTAGTGCTCAACAGAGGTTTGTGAGTAAGGGTTTTACCAAATAGACAGGCTAAAAGTTCAGATGCAACAGAAGACAAAAAAATGTAATACAGAACAAATTAGAAACAGAAACTGAAAGAACAAATAAATCCTTTCTGCAGAGATTAGAGTGAATGGCCTTTTTAACATGGCAAGCAGACACAGGAGAAAAAACCCACTAAAATACACAGTTTCCCATCATTGGCTTCAGTGAGCTTTGAATCAGACCCTAAAAGAAGGGTTACTTCTCCAGTGCCATAGCTACAATGCATGCTGGCCTTTTTTACAGTCATTGCTCACATTTAAATAAATGCACAGAAGCGATGTTTCTATGATTGTGTACACATTATTTTGTTGCAAACATGAAAGAAATGTATACTCTCCTATTGCAACTGGACGTCACATGGAAAAAAAAAAACCAAAGGTGACTACTGTGGCTTGTCAGTATTACAGCAACTGTTAAAACTCCAGCCTTTTGTTCTCAAATGTTAATGGGAAAAAAACAACAACATCTTTTGTAAAAGATTACAATTTAGGATGGTAATGATACATTTGTCTCAAGAGAATTTGTATTCTGTCTGCAAATCAATCAAGATATGGTGAAACGATTTAGAAAGAAATCACAGCTGAATGCATAAAATCCTGGGAACAAAGAACGATACCTGCATATAAGAGACAGATGACAATACCCATCAATGGACAGAGAAATGCATTTCTCCTTATTCTTGTAAATATATAAACTCATAATTCTTGTAGTTTCTACTACAAATAACATACGATTTTTGTTTGCAGCACACTACCCAGAAAAATATTGTGCACTCCGTATTTTTGCTAGCACATACCATGGATGTATATTAGATCAAGACTTTCATGATTGGAATAAAATCACTGAAATGTGGATTGAGTTGATAACTTTAATGCAAAACATTATCTTCTCTTTTTTTCTGAATTTCTCACAATGCTTTTAACACACTAATCCTTAAAAATCATTTAAGCAATAGAGTGGGAGAAAGCATCACATTGGAAGGGAATAATTTCATGCCTCAGATGTGTTGTGAAGCATGAGGACGAAGAATGAGTGACTTCTGTCACCTGAGAAGTGCAATGATTCCCAGAAAAGCACTGCCTAAAGTATCTTATTGCTATTGCTACATGGAAATTATTTTAGAAAAGGTCACACCCATGGAGCTACTAAGAATTATTAGAAATGAGTGATTAAGGTGGCAACCATACAGCCTATAATTCACTGTTTAATAAATAAGTGAGCTTCCCCATCACACTTTCAAAAATAAAGTGTACATTTTAAAGATTAAAAAGAACCTCGCTTAAGTGAAGTGCTTCCGGGGCCTAGCATGACTGTCAAATCTCCGCTACAACAGCTGGGAAAACTCAGTGTTCAGAAAGCTGTATTTCACCCAAAAGACTTCCATGGTGACAATTGTCCAAACCCAAATTAGGTGCTCAAGAGATACAAAGATATTTGCAGACCAGAAAGGTGACTGCAAAGGTGACTGTTGCTCTACCTCATGGTCACCTTATGAGGGGGCTCTGGTCTCTGGAGAACAAATTCAGTGTGGCCAGAGAAGGATGGCAGGCAGCATATATTTCTGCTTCCTCTGAGTAATGCCTCTATCAGGGATCCATCCCATGGAGGACCTATGGTTTTCATAGGCTTGAGTGCCAAAAAAAGAAAAGCTATGCATCCTACCAGGTTCAGCTTTGGAGACATTAGTGCCTCTCTCGGTTAGTGCTCCACGAAGGTTGGGAGCAAACGCTTAAAATCTTTGTTCAAATAAAGTGATGAGTTTTTATGGCCATTTTTTTCTTTTAAAGTGAAAAATCTTTTACACTGCAGATTAGAAACAAAATGATGTCTTATATATGCAGGTTTTGTCTTTAATAAAAAACAGGTTTCAGAAAACCTGTAAAAATGAAACTTTAAGAATTAAATCCATCATTTTATGTATTACAGGCTGCAGTCTGGTTTGCTGATGCATCACCTCACAGGATTCTATAATGGCATACTATCACCTACTAAATGTAAAAGGCATTTTGATTTTGGGAAAAAAGCACCATTTTTCCTTTTCAAAAATGTGACTCATATCTATTTTTAAAGCTATATCATGAATTGAAAGTTTCATCTTTTTCTTTAAAGTTTATACTTAGATCATGCTGCTTCTTCTATTCTTGGTATATGTTGCAATTTAACCCCATTAGAGTCCCTAAGAATATTTTCTTCCTTATTCATGCCAACTGTATCAACGCCTGAACACTAGTTGCAGGAGAGTTTCCTTTAATTCTGTGATACTATTTTTTTTTTTCATTTTCTGATAATCTAAGGGGAAGTGTTGTGAATCTTATAAAAAAAAAAAAGAAAAGAAAAACACGCTAGTTTAAAATTAAAAGAACGAAAGAAAAAAGTAGTTTCTGATTAAACTGGCACATTTTGTACTACTGCTGGTCTGTTATGTATCTGAAGAACTGATCTAAGTATCAGTATCAGTATTTGCTGTCACGATGAAATATTAAAATTAAGAGACTTAGTTTTGCTACCCTTGAAGTACTGTTCAAAGTACCTCATGGGGTAAAAAGTGATAAGAAATCAAGAGGAGGAGGAATGCTTGAGGAAGTATTCTCACAGCCCACTCAAGGTACATAATAAGACATGATTCTGCAGCCAGCACCCACCTCAGAGGCAATATGTAGAGGCAGGTTCCGTCAGAGAGCAGTAAAGAGTAAAAATTAAGACGTCTAAATTTAGAAGGTGCAAAGAATCTCACCATTTCGAGCTACATTGTCCTGAAGTTTTTAATCAGTAAAAACAAACATTTGAAAGAATGTCAGAAAAAAAGATTTTTTTAATGGTTTCCATTTATTTTTTGTTTTGAGGACATGTTGCAAAGTGAAAAAAAAGTTTTAAACAACAAAGAAAACTGCACATTCAAGACAGTTTTACAAGGCATTTACTGATTGCCAGAGTCCTAGAAGTGCTGTAATTGACTTCTTCTGCCTTGAACTTCTTGTGTTGTTTGATTTTTAGCAGTTGTTCTGGGAAGAAACAGAACCATGAATGTTCGTCTTGGCGTCCAAGCGCGGGGCCAGATCCTGCAAATCTTCCATTTGTTGTCTTGCACATTAGAAAGCCTCAGCTATGGAAGGACTACAGAAACTTAGAAGGACTTGCAGTTTCGGGTCACATAGAAGAAACTGATTTGCAGCTAGCCGTGATCAACAGTATATACTGCCGTGGGCAAGGGGCTTAATTACTTACACCAAAGGTTTCTTGGTTTAAGAACTTAAGCTGGAAATCACAAAATGTCAACAACGCAATTTTCATGCATTTTTTTTTTCCTAGAGAGGTGGTTTGCATGTCCTCATCTGCAAATGTTATTGGGACAGTCTTAGGTTACTTCAGGCCAAAAATTCAGATTTCTTATCTATATTTTATAAAACTTAGTCCCGCTGGCAATATTGGCTTGATTTCTCTTAATGGTTCCAATCAAAATACTGTTTGATTTGCCTTTAAACTGTGATCACAGATGAAACATTACTGGACTATGCCAGGGCACTGAAACTAGCTCTAGACAAAAAGTGAAACTACTTAGTCTATTTATTAGTATAGAAGCTGCAAAAAAGGAAAAAAAAAAAGCCCTAAAAATCCTAAAAACTGCCTAACTGAAGAAATAAATTTTCAGTAAATATACTGGTAATGGATAATATTCCCTTAAAATGGCTTGGTGATAATTTGTTTTTTCCTACAGTGATATACTACTGATATTTTATAACGTGCTACAGATGTAGTATCAACCACCTTTCCAGTTCTGAGCTGCAGGGTCCCAGCCATGGCACTGTTCATTAACACCCAGCACTTGGATAATTTATCAGCCAACCAACATGCAGAGTTTCTCATCGCTCCTTGTAACACAAGGGGGTCCCTCCCCTCCGGCCTACTCACGTTCCTAGTTTAACCCTTCAGCAAAAGTTTTATGCTATCTTTACAGAGAGTTCTAATCCACACTAAATATGCTAATAAAGAAATACCTTAAGGGCCTTTTTGTTCATTTCAGTTATATGTATATGCTAAATCTGCAGCTGTCAGTGTTATCTTCAGCAAGAAGTCACTGCCTCTGGTATATGTAATGCCCATTTGCTTTGGCCTGTATAACAGGCAGCTTTTAAACATACTATTTTTTTATCAATAAATGCAGGCTGTGAGATTAGCTCAGAAGGACACTTTCCGTACCGGCAAGACTGATGCCCTGTCTGCATACTTTGACCTCCCAATCAAGAGACATCATTACAAATAATTCGGTGGGGGGAGGGAAAGGGAATCTAAGGAAAAATGGCCACTGCACCAGGATCTCTATGCACATCTCTCTGCAGCATGCACAGAGCCTACCCTGGATATGAGGGCCCTGTGAGGGACAATAGTGGAAGCCTATTGATTTTTGCAGCTAGCCTCTCTCTTTTTTTTTTTTTTCAATTGTGAGATCCTCAGAAAGAAGAGTGTCAATAGGCAACGCAGATGGGGTGAGCCCCAGCAGCACTATGGTGTGCGCTGCCAGACAGCCAGAGAGGAGTCACAGCCCCAGAGAAGTACGTGCATGACTTCTACACCATTGGTCTTGTGCTTCTCTGAAAAATCCTCTGGGATCTGCCGGCTTTGGGAGAGAAATCTCTCTTGCTGTTTTCAGGATAGGAAAAACTTTGCCTCATCCCATGGGACAAATATAGGAAATATCTGCTAGCAAAATCTCATGGAATTTTCCTTTGATCAATGCCTTCTCTTGTACATTTTTCCACAGACAGAAGAGGGGTTTATGCCCTGGCTTGAGATTGCTGAAACCGTACGATCATATTACACTTTATATGAACACTGGAAAAAAGCAGGTTTGAGAACAGTGCTGAAGAAAATGGTGGATCTTTCTCTGTCTCGAATCTCGGTATGTGAACTGCAGGCTTCTGTAAGCCTGCAACAACATCTGGCAAGGTGCTGTGCTCTCGCAGTATACCCTGTCGTGACCGAACGCTCGGGGCTCACGGTCTCTAGTCGTAGGTGCCCAGCACCTCCTGGGACCGGACCCTCCTTTCTGTCAGAGGGAGGAAAGGAAAAGCACCCAGTTTAACATCAAAGCGATACACTAGTTCCTCAGAGCTTCCCTGTCTTGACGCATGTACCAGCTGAAGATCGGACCTTGTGTACTAAAACAGGTCTCTTGTAAATATTTCACGTTCCAGAGTCAAGCAAAAACGCCGACGCTGCCCTTTGCATTTCTATTATTAAAAGGGTCACTAATCAAGCAGTGAACTTACCTTTCCGGCAAATCTACATACCAGACAATCAATATTCATTTGGTGCTAACGATACTCTTTTCCCCATCCAGCGTACCATGTGAATGCAAGCTTGGCCATCTCCCTCCTAGCTCGGGATTAGCATAACCTGGGAAACGAGCCCCGAGGATTCACTAGGGTGTGCTGTGTTGAACACTGCAGGGAAAACGTTTGCAACGACCGCCAGCAGCAGTCGGTACAGTAGTGACAAGACTAGGAAGGGTTAAAGTTTTGTCTGTGACACTGAAATTGAGGCCAGCTGTAGGTCATATTCACGTCCCAGTCACAGGAAAATGAACCTGTGAGACAGAACCTAATTATCTGCTAAACCAAAAGCCAGTCTCAGTTCAATAACTTACGACAGAGCTGGCAGCCAGATATAGTGTTGCCATGGTAACACTGAAAAAAAAAATCCACTGCAGTAGAGAACAAGAAGGAAAAGAAGGAGACTGTAACCCTAAATATGCTGTAGCCATTTGATCTTGGACAAGTGGATATGTCTAAAGAGCCAGATTGCTACAACTGTCTATCCACTTTAATATCCTCTATAATTACTGAAATGAAAAATGCAATTACAGTGTGCTCTGAGCTAAAAACCAGGAGTAACTGGCTAACTGGGAATTAATTTTAGAGTGAACAATATCAGCTTCTTTCCCCTCTCAACACACACAGACTTAGAAGTATGTGGGGGCTGGAGATCAGAGGCGTCTGCTTCCCGCTAGTCCAAAATCACTTCATGCCAATCAAACTTTTGGTTTTCACCATCCCCTCCCCTCCTCCCTCTTCTTCCATCCACCAGGAATTATGCGCGAGGGAAAAGTTTAGTGAAGTAAAGCAGTAAAACTCTCACTTTGGAGACCATAATGTCTGAACTACTTAAAAGTTATGAGTGACACGAGTTTGAAGATCTCAGCAAAGTGTCCTGAGAACGGTCCCTTGTATGAAACATGTAACAGTAGATCACAAGGCAACACAACCAACCTATGTGCCCAGGAATCCTGGGACTAAAGATCCGGTCCTGTCAACGTCAACATGCTTTTATTCAGAGGTAAGCATGGCGCTCCAAAGCACCACCAGCACAGGGTTTGTGGCTTTTCCCTACTGATATCCCTAGCAAAGAAACAAAGGAAACCTTACTCATGAAGCTCTCTGAGCTGGACACGCACACACCCAAAAAACAGCTGTGGAACTCCAGGGTTGCTCTGCCAGTTTTCTTAAGCACAATCTCAAGAAAGTTCACTAAAAATCAAACACAAACACACATCAAACACAAAACCCCACACATATTTCGAAATACATCTCAAGAAATACATATATATAAATATATATGCATACTTCTCAATTTCTGATATGTTGGTCTGTGGATTTGATGTCCAAAAGATCAGCTGAGATTTCATGAAGGAACACACACGTTTTCATGCTTGTGCATGTTAAAGACAGAAAGAGAAATTTTAAACAAAACATCCTGGTTAAAAAATACAGTTCAAACCAAACCAAATCAAGCACTTATTTTGGTCAGCACCTCTGTACAGGCGTTTTTCAGCTTGCTGCCAGAGCTACCCCTAGCTATCCAGAGCAGCTTGCTGAACAGTGAGACTTCACCCCCAGATGCTGGAAACTGCGTGGTTTCAGACTCTCACATAGGCATGCTATTCAAGCTCAAAATGTTCTTGCCATTACTAATTTTATGAGAGACTTTAAAAAAATAATAGTATTCCAGCAGTTAGGATAGCAAAATCATTTCCAACTTGAAAGTATGATTAGGAAATATTATTGTCCTCACATTTTTACGCTGCATAGGCTTTTTTCTTCCAACTGGGTGAAGTCCAGATTCAGTAGTCCTTTTTCAGAAAAAAACTCTGATTCAAGTAATAATGCTGTTTGAATAAGAAATAGTTACTTATGTATGGTGTGCCTCCTGAAGTGGGTTATGTATCTATCGCTACTGCATGACTGCATGGTGCTGTATAAGTAGTGAAGAAAAGAAAAACTTGTCCAGCGATATGTTAATGGGTATTCTGTTTTTTTTTTTTTTTTAATAAAAAGCACCACAGGCAACATATACTATGTTGGGCTCTCTACATTCTTTAAGACTAGCATCTTGATCTTGTGAGCACTTACCATTAGTACTTAGTCCAGTGAGTAGTTTCACCGAGCTGGTAGAGATGTCTGGTATGTATAGAGAATTTAAGTATGACATTTCTATATATGCATTCTTTTTGTTTGCAGTAATGTAGATCAAAGGGAGACTACAGTATTATTTTCAGTGATTCAGCCTGATATCTGACATAAGTGAGGTTTGCGCAAATCAATGGGTCTGACCTTGCTTATGCTGATCATGAATTTGTCCTCATTTTCATCACTGAACATATAAATATCTTGTGCTTTGCTTTAGTTTAACTTTATATTTCTGAAGTGTTGGCAATATGCTTTTAAATCAGTCTGAGGATGTGCTCAGTTTCTGTGTAAAGGATTTTTAGGAAAAATCTTCCTTAACTGATGGAAATTGGCTTTAATGCACTGATTTCCAGCCTTCAAGGATCTGACATAGTAAACTGATAAGCCATTTTTGAGACACCTATTTTAACAATGTCTCTGAATCTTTGCAAAAAGGAACAATCTGACAGGAAATTGAGAGTGAAGCAAGTAATACAGAAGAAGGGAAAAACTGTTGGAAAACGTAAGATCAGTGCAGCACAGGAAACAAAATTTCTGCTCTTGTTCAAAGAAGCAAAAGAAAAAACACACTGGCCTTCATACATGGAATAAGGAAAATAATTTTGACTTTGCTATTCATGTGCATTTGTTTCTGGTCTGAGCCTGCAGCCACTCCCAAACAATAGCTCCAAAAACTGTGAACTACCCTTCCTCTCTTAATTACACTGCTCGGCTAAGGGAAGGCAGGATTACACATGAGCTGAAGCAGAGGAGATTCCCAGGATGGGTTTGTGGGACAATTGTTGAATGGTGCCACATCTATCAGCCGTACTTCTGATATGTCTTATTATTATGACTGGAGATTGTTCTGGACAAAAAGCAACCATCCTCATATATGAAGTTAGTGGCACACTGATCATTAGCAAATCCCAAGACTTCACCTGCTTCTTGCGGCTGTGAAAATGGCAGACTACAGTACTGACGCATTTACATGGCCAAAATCCAGATACGCCTCAGCTGATCTTCTAATGTTCATGCAAAACGGTAGGAAAAGATAAGTTAATGGAGAGCACGGTTTTGTCATGGCAGAAGCATTAGAGACAGTTATTGATTAAACAGTCTGTCTGTTAGCATCAGCATTAAAAAAAAAAAAGTAAAAAAGAGAAATGATGATCTGACCATTATGGCAGTAACAGTAATGGAATCCAGTAGTAAAATTCCAACTCTGCACATCTGCATATGCAACTCCTACTTACATAAATCTGAGTTACTTGCAAGTGTCCATGGACAGATGTCACTAATCTGTGATTTTATCCAAATTCCCACTTAAAGAAAGAACTCTAGAAACGCAACTGTTCATGATAGCCACAGTGGACTATTTTAAGGGAGAGAGATAGCTTTGTGAACAGTACATTTAATTTGTGAAGTTCACAGAAACCCAGCAGAATGAGGCAGTGAGCCCCACATGAAGTACCCTGCAGACAAGACACCAGGATACTCTATTTGCGCTCCAAGTTAGTTGGGAGCCAGGAAGCCCCGTCAGGATGCTCCTAAGGTCTGAGCTGAGGGTTCAGTAGCCTGGGCTCTGGGCTGCGCTAACCACTGCTTCTTCTCTCCTGCTAGGAAGCAGCCCACATGCGTGCCAGCAGAGGTCACGTCTGCCTGCAAAACACCATGGCATGTGGCCTCAGTACGTGCGAAAAGGCTCAAGCCACAACTAGCCACGTTAGAAAATATACACTGGGTACAGCGGCTGCCTGGACCAAAAGCCTCTCTGTTTTTTGAGATGATTATAACACAATAAGCTTGCTTTTCCACTATATTGTGTGGTTATATATCCCTTTGTCAAATGGGAGAAAAATGCTGCCACTATTTTACACAGTTATAAATGACTATGCAAAGGAGATAGCAATGGAGAAGTGGCCTACTTTGTCCTAATCTTATTCAGTGGTTTTACTATTCAGTTACGACTGAGAGGTCGTAACTATTCAGTTACCAAGTAACCAAATGAACCCATTTTGATTGGCCTCATAAACCATGTTATAGTATGTCCTAATAAACAGGCATTATATAGCATTACTTGATCTCATCCTCCTAAAATCAGCACTTACCATTACATGTTAAATTTTGCTTTTTAAATAAGAGCTCAAAGACTGTCTTAAAAATGGGGACTGTTGATTACTGCAAATAGAATTTTTAGTAAAATCACACAATTTACAAATTAGGATTCTATGGTTACTTTAAAAAGCTCACATGCGGTACATGAATCATCTAATAAAGCTGTTTTATCAAAAGCTAAGATCTCTGTTTAAACTTAACAGCTAATATTTAAATTCATGTTCCATTAAAAATATGCCAGGATAGTTTTGCATCATGTTAAATGATACACAGTGAACCTGCTTAATTTGTTACTAGTTTTGTTGCTGGTTTCAGATCCTGAGCAAGCTAGCTAAATATTACCTTTCTTTGCTTAAGTCTAAATGGGGCCTTTCAGTCTATTAATATAGATGATTTAAAATCCTTTTCTGGACGATTCAAATTTGGTTCAGGATACAACACTAACTTTTTATCTAGTTCTTGAAATCTGTGACTACGTAGGTATGATGTTCTGACAAGGACTGCTATGGTTTGAAGTGCCTTCCAGGGTGCATTACTCTGTCCCTGGTGTAATTTGATGATACGTAAGTAGGAAAGGATCAAACTTGCAGTATGGAGTTTTTCAGGAGTGGAAATAGCTTAAAGTGCTTTGTAAGAATGGTGCCACTCTTCAAAAATCTCAGAATTTCATGATGATGTCTTAGCAACTGAAGCCAATGACAAAAGCTCCCCTTGATTTTAACAAGGCCAAGGAATCTCATTATGGAAACTACAATATTGCAAGATGCCTTTATCTCCCAGGGCATAATTTCCACTGAAAAAAACTGTCATGAGAACATCATAACACCAAACATCACAGTTGCTCTCTAATCCACCTTAAAATCTCTCTACTGCACAGAACAGTGTGTTGCTGGAAAAGTTTGCCAGTAAGCCATATTTATCAGAAAAAGCCATCAGCCCCAAGTAAAAACAGTCAAAAGATTACGTATTACAAATGCTACCTGTGAAGACAATGCTTAATGAAAACAAGTTAAGTGAGCATCATGCAGGTTGTGTAGAGGTGCTGTGCCTGTGAAGTCCATGCAAATCATTTGCATAAGACTCCAACATTTTCTCAGTCCTCTTCACTCGCAAACGGATGTGCAGAACATGGAGATATTTGTAATCAAGAAAAGATACCATTATTAGGATACTAAAAGGCTCCAAGCAGTTAAAGCAAAAGTAATTAGAGAAATTCACAGAAGAAAAGAAAAAAATCTGCCAAGGGGCTTAAACAGCTTAGCATCACCCATTAGTCACTGGATTACAAACTGTGGGAGACAGGAAAGCGCATCAGCAAAGTATCACTATGCTTATGTCCTGATCTTAGCCTTTTCCCTGGGCATCTGCTAGTGGCTATTGTCAGAGAAAAAAGATTCTGGCCTAGATGCTAGGTTGTTAGCATTTCTTTCCACACCAGCACACTCTCTTTTGCTGCTCCTTGAGATGTACTGAGATAAAGCCAATGGACAGCGTCTAGACAGCGCATAGCTGTTGCCCTTGAAAGTCATTTGATGCACTAGGGCTACGTTATAGATGTATGGTTTTAATGAGGTTCCTACAGGTTTTTCAGGAGTATTGTGCAGCTGGCAAGAAAGGCAGAAAGAGAAAAATTCTCACCTTTGATTTCACACCTGTCGCTATAGACATCACTACATGTTGCACACCATTCTGTTTAAGGGACTTAAACGTGGAATGACCATCAGACATTTTTAATTCACTGTAAGCTAAGGACATTTTTCCTTGTTCACTTTCGCACAGGAATGTATCTGGTGGCAAATGCAGGCACAGCTTGCTAATTTGGCTTAGTTTCTCATATATGCATTGTATTATGCCTTCCCCCCCCCCCCCCTTTTTTTTTTTTTCCCTCCAGATTGCTTTGTTTTGCCGGGTAAGAAAAATAAAAAGTTGCAAAGTGTAATATTTCCTTATGCAACAATTGAAAGGAATCTTTCAGTGCCATTGTTGGGCCAGTCACTGAAGAGGCTAGTGCTACTGCAAAGCCTTTAGTTGGGACAGTGTAACAGTGCTGCAGGTGCTACCTTTGCAAAGCTCATACCCCTCCCTTCCTGAATGGGGATATCTTGCCTTTATAGTACATTCATACAGGCCAGGCTAAAAAATACATCAAAAGAAAATTAAATTCCGTTCTCACTTTTTTTTTCTGTATTCAAATAATGAAACGTGTAGAGGAGATTTTTATAAACCTGGGCCACTTTGTTTGGAGAGAGGCAGTTACAAGCATGAAGACTTATCTCACAACAGGAAGTCCTGGGGTACCACCACTGTCTCTCCTTCCACGCGGTTCTGGGCAACTCACCCTGCATGCGTTCACCTCCACTGGGGTAGGGGTGTGAGATCACACACACTGATCTATTCCTTTTCTTTATAAATGTAGGCTACGTACTGTGTACAGAGGTGTTAAAGGGCAAGGTATTAAAAGTTGCACCGTGATCCAAAGCAACTGTGCCCTGCTGCCCTGCTGTACTGGGCTGTCAGAGAAGGGAGTTTCTTTCCCACACCTACAGGGAACCAGGGCCCATGATGCATTGCTTACACAGATACATTTCTGTAATTTTATACTGTATATGGGGAATGAAAGTCATTGTAAAACACAACTAATCCTTTATCAAGATCATGGAAATCCTGAATAAGACACAAAAAAAGAACAAGACAAGGTTTGGAGTAGTATCCCAAGATTTGTGAAATGAAATTGATTTCCATTCAAATCAGGTCTTTTACTCTTCTTGAAAATGTCAAGGTGTCAGCCTCGGCCATTACCAGACTGTGATTTATAGTTGAGACAAAGCGATAATACTCAGGTGACTGTCTGGAACTGTACTGCAGTGTCTGGAAAGGCTACAGATGACAGCCATCTCTTTTCTTAACCAACCTGCACTGGTTATCTAAGATCAGCCTTCCCACACCCCTCCTCCCCAGACCCTGACAGAAAAATGATAAAACATATAGGCTTGAAGATTTACTTAGAGCAGACGAATAAGTATTGTGAAGGGAACAGGCTACAGAACTTTGGAGACACACTTTAAAAATAATCTTTTAGCTAAACTGTATCTTAGCTATTTCGATGAATACCTGTAAAATGTGAGACTAAGCGTCTGTTTCAACACATGGGAATGTTTTAATCCATATGTACAATCTATTTCTGTAATTCGATTACATTAGAAGCACAGAAAATGCTGAAACCAAGTAAGTTTTAAATGGTAAGAATAATACACCTTATTTCATTTTAAATGAAGACTAAGAAATTGCACTTCTAATCTTACTCTTCTAAAAGAAAATCTAAATCTAAGTACTATGGCTGAAGTGGCTATCACACAGGCATTAAACACAGTTTATTCAATAAATAGATTGATGGAGGCTAAAAATTACCTGCCGTGTATTTAATCAACTACTGATGAGCTAATTCAGTTATTTCTCCCATTTACATAAGGTTTTGCTTCAATGTAGTAACAGAACTAGAATCAGAGGCCAGATTTATAAACTTCTGTGCCTGAAGATGTAGAGGCAGGATCACACAAGTACCTAACACTTTAGGAGCTGGACTCCTGCTCATTGCAATTGGAATTAGGCACCTTCAGGTAGCTCAGACATGTCTTTTTCTAATGTTTCTCTCCTTATTCCTTCAGCTATACTTGCATTTGGACACTGACAAACAGGAGTCATCATGGGTAATCCACTGAAATGCAGTCTCGGTGCAGTGGAATGAATAAGAGAATAAACATGATATATAGACAAGTCAAACAAAAGAAAAGAGGAATTATTGGCAGAGTTAATAATATCATTCCTGACAGCACTGCTAATAACACCATTACTGACATACTGTGTCTAGGTCTAGTACTAACTAGTATGCGTAAATGATGTTGACAAATCAGAAAGGGTTCAAAAAAGAACTAGCAACGTGATCTGATGCTTCCAAAAATCTGACTTCTAGTAAGACACTGAAGACACTTAATCTCATTATCTTATAAGTGAAAATGCTAAGAAACGAGAGCAAATAACCATTTAAATGATCAGAAAACAATTCAGTAGCTGGAAGCTGATGCTAAACAAATTCTGATTAGAAATAAGTCTATATTTTTAATAGCAATGTATTAGACCACTGGGACACTGTTCTGGGGCTATTATGCTCATCTCAGATCCTAAAATATACATGCTAACCCGGCAGAAATTGTTGGTGTTGATGTGGGAGCTGCTCAGTGAATGCCTTGGCATGGTCTATGAAGGAAGTCAGACTAGATGATCAAGTTCGTTCTTGGCAGCAGATGCACGATATTTCTGCTATGTGTGGGAGACATGAGGGAGGAAAGGAAAGGAGATGAGGAAAAGAAAAAGGAGGGAAGGAAAGAAGGAGGAGATGTCATGTTTTGTGGTTTAGTGAACTGTAGATGGTATCTAGAAGCTGAGGGGCTTTGGCCCCTCACAGGTTTTACAGCAGTGCAGGAGAGTCTGCTAGTCCACTGAAAAGACTACTGTAGCTATTAGGCTCTGCGGTCACTTCATAGTCTGAGTTGGATGCACACATAAGACTACTTGACAGGGAAAAATGCAGACCCCAGTGGCTCTCTTTGGAAAGTTATTCCTGAACAAGTCGTCTTCTTACTGGATATTGGAGGAGATCATTAGGACCATTTAAAATGTTCAATCTGAAAAGTAGTAAACGTGGATGCCAAAACAAAGTTGAAAAGTCGACGGATAATAGATGAATATTGGGATATGAGATCCCACCATTTGCTCTGTTGTGCTTCCCTCTCTTCCCAGCCGCAGCAGTAACTGTAAACACCCAGAGAACAAATAGCACAAAGTGGGCTGTAAAAAAATGTATAAAATGTCTTCTCACTCTACCACAGTAAACAATGACCTGATACTGACCACTGAACGCTTCACTATTATTTGCATTATACTGCAGCGTCAGAGTTCCAACCAAAATCGGGGTCCCGCTGCGCTAGTCACCATGCTCCCAGTTAGTGTCAGTCCCCATCCAAAAGATCTCATAGCCTATCTCACCAACAGAGTCAGAGCATCAGGGAAAGAAAATAAAGATACGCTCACTGAAACGGAGCTCAAGAGAATTGTCTGCATTCATGCTGAGAGTCAGAAAGTGACTCTAAATCTTTAGTCATTGATGTAGGGAAGAATAGCACTTAGACTACTGTTTGGAAACATTTGAAAGGTTTTTTTAAGTTTTAGTTATTGTATGTAGTAATTTTGATTTCCCACTAGCATTTAAGGAATGATGATTTTAGAAAGCCAAACTGCCTTTGAAATTTGTTAACTCATAAAAGCCTGCCATTGCACAACACTCAGATACCTGCAACACCCAGAAATTCAACTCTAGCAGTCAGTCTGGAGAGGTTTCTAAGATTACACCGATAACCTGTTTCACTTATAAACACCTATCCATTTTTTTGAGAACCGCGTGCCCCACCAACTCCTAAAACGTCAATATTATGATTTTATTCCTCTATTTCAGTAAGAGGTACACATTACCATCCAAAATATGATGATGACATACACTAGCAAAGCACAGTCTCCTAGATTTACAATGTAATGGTCAAACTAAGTTACTGAAAGCTCCAGGGTGTGTATAACTGTATTAGCAGAACCTATAAGCACTGTATATCTTCAGACTTGTAAGAAATCTTCCTAATGGAGATATGAATCCTCCTCTTGCGGTGAAATGTTATAAATCTAGCTATAAAATGGCTGCAGGTAGCCATTTTACATGCCAGACTTGCTAAATATCGATGCACATACTGTTCTGGACCTGCACAGACACAGAGGTTCAGATGTCCTGCAAGGAAAGTGCTGCAAAATTCAGCGTACGGATTAGGCTCACGTAGTCTGCCTGGTCACCTGCAGAGCTAAGCAACTAGTCTGCTGGGAGGGCGAACTGCATGCCTGCTATATGCCCTGCGAAGAACCCTCTGCTCCTTATCCGCCTTGTGGATAAGCAAGGATCATTAAACTTCTGGAACTCTGAATCCAGCTAAACGCTAGTACCAAATATTTCATTCACATCATTGTCCTCAAAAGCAGCCACTAACTCTCATGAGGAGAGTAGCACAAAATTATTCCATATTCCCCCACTCCACCCGTTATCAAATCCTATGCTCTACAAATTATCCTTCCTTCTGACTGTGGAGATCAGGGCTATCACGCCATTCTTTGAAAGAAAATGAATGGCAAGGCAAGCTTTATCCGGAGAACTGCAACTAGCAGTCGAATATATAACCTCTGACAACTGGTTGTTTCTTAATGGGGCTGAGGGAGGGGATATAGAGTCTGCAAAAGATTTCAGGTATAACCAATCCTTACGTTCCTCATGTACAGGATCAAGAACCACCACGGAGACAAATAAAGGCAAAAGGGGGAGCAAGGCTAATTCGCACTCCAAGGAGAACGAAGTTGGTGTCTTGCAGGGCCTTACACTGCAGCTCTGGAAGGGACTTTAATCCACTGAAGGCGAAGAGATGATTACCACACCTTAGAGAAGGTGAAAGGTGACAGGTATTCAACGTAATATTCTTTCGGTAGTAGTATTGTGATTCTATTTCACAGAATAGCCTTTAGTAGAAAACAACAACTGACTTGTCCAATTTGTAGGAGTGAGTATAGACAAAGCAACCCTTACAGGACAGTATTTCTCTCTCTCGCTCTTTCTCTCTCTCCATATATATGTGTATGTTTACTGCATATATATACCAACAGGCACGCTTAAATTTTAGGAGCAGAGAAAACTGAAAATCACACAAGGATCATATAATCAAGCTTATTTCTAGACAAAAAGTTGTTTCCTTCTCCTCAATGGCAATTTTTAAGGGTGAGATAGCGCATTTTCTCCAAGTAGAACAACGGACAGTGAACCACAGGGACTTTACCCCTGCTAACTATCCCACTGGCAAGAAAATTAGTATATAAATTGGATGAAGAAAATTCCCTTCTTTATGCATTGAAGATGTTCTCTTCATCCAATTTACCTTCATCTGGTGGAGATGCTTTGAGTAAAGGGAGGTATTATTAGAAATGCATTCAGTTAGGAAATATTTGAATTTGAAATTAAATCCTGTGCTTCACTTTTCAAGGAAGTATCTACCTTCACTGAAGTCTTTTCAGGCCCCTACTTATTTCTACTTTAAGCTCCATCAGTGAATATAAATAGGGTTTCACTATACGTTTAGTGCATTCAAGCATTCTTTGTTACAGTTCCCACCCTGCTGCATTATGTGAGCTCTGCCACGGAAGTCCAGCAGTCGGTTTGTTTTCTGCTATTAATAAAAGAACCTACTTTTCCCCACTTCTTTGAAGAAGTTGAAAGAGCTACATGTTGGAGGGGGAGGTGGTGGGGAACAGACTGTGGTGTAATCCCCAAACGCAAATGCTGTCTAGATTAGAAACCTCCCTGAAGAAAATTTACAAATGCTAAGACTGTGCTTTTTGTGTGATGAACACTGGAGCAATAACTTAGCCACATACTGGGTTCTGCCTAATGCTTAAGGAGCCTACTAGGTGAAAAGAATTAAATGGAAAAAAATTCTTCCAGTTGGCTCTGTGCCGATGCCATCCAACCCTTTCAGTATCCTGTGACTTACTAAGGGAACTATTTTCATTTGTATTTCATCACGGAGGTGTCTTAATATAATACTTAGGAATCTGTTAAAGTAAAAACCACCAAATGGGATTTACACATTGTCAGTGTTTTTACACAGCCCAGGAAAAGCTTAATGAAAGGGGTGGGACATGTCTCTGCTCAATGGCTGTTTTTCCCTTTATACCTTCCCATGCACAACACATGCACACATCTAAGAAAACGGGGTTGGGGGGATGGTGGTGGAAGAAAATCACCTAAAATCAAAACCAAAAATACCAGCCCTAAACTACATAGCACAACTGTGATGATTTGCTTTGCCATATAAATAAATAAACATGCTCCTTGCAGAAAATCAGTTGTAACAGCGAGCAGAAGAAAAAGGAGTATTATCTGCCTTCTTCCCTACAGGACACTTGTATTGTTACAACTATCATTACTGTATCTAGTTTCTCGTGCAATTACCGACTAATCCTTAATTCCTAAATAAGCAAGAACAAGAGTAAAGACAGCAAACGCAAAA
Source organism: Struthio camelus (assembly GCF_040807025.1). Classification (NCBI taxonomy): domain Eukaryota; kingdom Metazoa; phylum Chordata; class Aves; order Struthioniformes; family Struthionidae; genus Struthio; species Struthio camelus. The sequence goes on along the minus strand of NC_090942.1, from coordinate 113,501,711 downwards.
GCCTACCAGATAAACTTCAGTGTATAATCAACTGGATGATTCCATTATGAATTTTAAATCCTACTTATTGGGTTAAAAATGTTTATAAAGATGATGAAATAATTCTATCAATCAGTGTTGATCTTAGTAATCGTAAGTTCACTTACTCTCAGCAGGTTCCACAGTCCATCCACCTGTTACTCAGATACTGTAAGTAAAACATAGCTTTACATACAAATTAATGTAACTAGATTAATGCAGTTCATCTCATAACTGTAGTACTGCAGAGGAATGGAACGATGCAGCAATCAGCAAACTCTGAAGATGCCTATTGTAAGTATCAAGCAACAAAAAATTTTAACAAGGAGAGGAATGTCTCTAACAGATACACTGTTGAGAGAAAAATACTTTAATTGAACATAGCAAAATAACTCTGTAATTTAATAGAGTTTAATAAGAGTGATACAGTCTCAGCTGACTGGTCCAGATTTTTTTCTGTGTGTTTTGCATATATCTATTTGACTAGCTAGCTTTCTATAGAGAGTTTTGCTGTTGTTGTTGTTTTTTATTGTGGGCTACAGACAGTTCCTAAGAGGAAATGACTGCATTTCAGTGTGAAATTAAGTACCCAGTCAGGAACTGAGCATAATCATCATATGGGCAAATCAAAACGATGGCTACATTTACGGTCTACAGAAATTTTTGCTGCACTGCATATTAACACACTGAAAATGTTGTGTTAGCTAATCGTGAATGTGCCGATTTTCATTACCAATGTAAATATATAACATCTTCTGTTAAACTCCATTGACATAATTCATCAAATGAATGGAAAAATGCCCCAAAATGTGATAATTGTAGATTCTTGTTATACAACTCAGAATAAAATATTCTTTTCTCTAATTCTAACAGTAATTAACTTGGATTGGAATTCCCCTGACTCATGTAACAGTCTACACTGTATTAATGGATCTCAGTGTTTATATAGTTTGAAAAGAAATCCTGCCCTATGTATGTAACATTATATTAAGGTGCTAAAGACTTTCTGGTTAATGAAAAGTATTGATCAAATCACTATAGCTGGATCTATAAGCATTTTTTTATTTAGCTTTAAGCTGAAATGGTGTCTTGCTGAAACTTAAAATGCTTTAAAAATGAAGCTTTGGAAAATTGCTGCATCTCCCATGAAAACTAAAAATTAAAATAGACAATTATCATAATAATAACCTAATTGTGCATGGCAGACAAAAGAAAAGCTAATACTTCCCTCTGCTTTTTGACTGATGTTTTGTTGGGCTGTAGCTAAACAGCACTTTAAGTTGACAGTAAATTAGCAAACAATATGAGGGAGGAAAAAAGAAAGAAAATCATGCAGGGGTTAAGATGTTTATGCAAAACAGTGATTTTCCTTTTTAAAATTAAAATGTACAAATAAGCTGGTGTCAGAGACTAGGTGATCCTTCATTTCCACTGCATTGAGCAGGCTCACATCAGCAGCAGACAGCCGTTAATATATGCGTCTGGCTCAGTCTGGTCTACCAACTAGGAATTCATCGAATTGTTAATATCATTCCTTTTTTGTATGCACCACACATCATTTTCACTCTCTCTCTCTCTCTCTCCCCCCCCCCCCACCCCACCCCTTTGCAAGAGGTTGTGTTTTGGCTTTTTGTTTTTGTTGTAGCACAAGCTGATTACCCCAAAATCACATATTAAATAGCATTTAAAGGCATTTTGTACTGAAACAGGAGAAGTCATATATAAATGAATATATTGAAATTCTATATGCACATCTTGGCAGAGCATACAAAAGATGCTTTCTGTTTATTTGAGCTAATGGAGAGAGGTCTCATATACTGTCGACGTGTAAACAAGGCTGCTTTCGGCAGGGTGTCACGTAGTCCTGGGAGAGGGAAACATCTTGTTGATCCTGATAGGAGTTCTGCCTGAGTGAAGCTCCCCTTCGTCGTCCTCTGCCCCACCATAAGGACTTTGATATGTACCAGAGGCTGCTTTTGCTGTGTTGAAACTGTAGAAGAAGAGGGAGGAGGGGAAAAAGGGAGGCCGTGGACCAACTTTTTCATCTCGCTGGCAAGGGGCAGCAGCGAGTACTATGGGCAGAGAGGAACCACCATAGTTATCCCAATTCAAGCGGCAGTGTCGAGGCAATACTGCATATTCACGGCTTTTGCGGTAGTGCCAAATAAGCCAGGTAGGGATTTTTAATGATTTGTTTTATTCCCATTCTCACTGCAGAGTAAAAAAATATTTGAAATCATTAGACTGTTAGTTCCTGACTGAGACAGACATTTGACGCTACAGTTTCACCTTCTTTGTGTGTGCAGTATTAAAGGCAAAATGAATTCAGAGCACTGTGAACATCCACATTCAAGAAGATTTTGCTGATTCAAACATAAATGCTATTAAAATGTGTACGTGTACAGACATATACACTGTATATCTGATTAAATCTATCAGGATATTTGTTTTGATAAATACTAGGCAAATTTTAAATTGTATATCAGCATGTATATACCTACACACAGTATAGTTTTATCTCATATATCTCATATCGCTTTCATGAACAGAATACACGTTCACCTACTCAGTACCTTAAATATACTGTTTAAGTAATGAAAACTATTATATATAACACAAGTCAGTTGCTACCAATGATGTGCTTCATCAGCGTTAACACCTAGTTGGGTACATCAGTTCTGCATATTTTGCACAGATTTAGACCTACATCACTAACATTGCCTAAACAGAAATCAATGTGAGATAACACATTTGTGTTAAAATAATTACTTCTATGTCCAAATGTCTGCAAGGAGCTCTCTTTGAGTGTTTATAGAGTATGCAGGATTGACGGTTTATGAAGAAAAGAACTGCATCTTTACCAGGAACTGTATCATCATTGTAATTGTCAAGAAACATTTTTTATGATGGTTTAAAGATTAATTATATCTTGAGCAACTCAAAAATTACATGCAAGTGCACAGTTTCTATCTCTTAAGAAAACAAGACAACAAGAAAATGCATTATACTAACAGATAAGAACAATTTATTTTAACAATAGTATTGATGCTTACAATAAAACACAATTCCTCCCACACAAGTGGAAAAAATATACTGCAGCCAAAATACCACTTCTGAAATGAACAAATAGTTTAGATGCTTGATCTGTGTGAAGCCTTTGTCTCGGTGAAGCCTGATGTAGCAACAAGGTCCTGCAACATCTTGGGTTAGAAACAGGAAACAGAGAAAGCTTAATCATGCCTAACCCACAGATAAAATATTAAAAAATACAAATCAAATTCTGCGATGTAGATCAGAGGTTCAAGATTAATGAACAGTGTAGAGTAACTTCTGTCCTGTTAAATCTTCTTCTGCAAAGTCAGTGAGGTATTTACACATGGGGAACAACCTAAAGGTCACTCTATTTTTGCCAGTGGGGAAAAAAATGCAAAAAAGTGCCAAAGAGGCTAGAAGTTGAGCCCAGTTCTTAGAGTACTGCCAGCTCTGGTGAAATGAATCCGTACCAGAAATGTGTGCAATTTTGTGTGCAAAGTGATTTTAATGCTGTAGTTTGATTTTCACATCAGCTTTCCCTATTGCGTTAAAATGTAAATTAAATGAGAGAATATATTAAATGTTGTATTGTGGCCCCACTTAGACAAAGAAAAATGATGGCAACTACTTATAAAATACTCTCTGTCCTATATTATAGGCAAAGCTAAGCAACAGTTTTCCTGCAGACTGAAATAATTATTCAAACAACAATGGAATCAATGTTTTCTAGGCCTCAAACATCAATGTTTATGTTCTACCTTTTAAAAGTTCATTAAATGCTGTAACAATATAGCTGAAAATATACTTTGCAGTAATTATCTACCGGAATGGTCTGTAATAATAATATTACAGTTGAAAGCGTTTTGTACATTTTAGTACAATCACTATATTTTAGTGATTTTATTCTGAGGTACAAACTGGCATTAAGTTTAAATTTAAATTCAAATTCTAAATGTTACATAGCATCCAGTTCAGTTTTCTAAACATACAAATATGTAGCATCTTAATGTTGCACAATGGTAACAGCTTTCTTCTTGAAACAGCATGTTTTCCTCTTCTCCTCCCAGACAAGGAAAACTCCTTTGATTCTCTAAATTCTGCAGAGAAACAACCAAAGTCCAAAGTTGCTGGTTCCCCTCCGCCTAGGTCCCAAGAGCCTGACTTGTGATTGTTGCTAAAAAACCTCACAAGTTAGGGTCTCAGGGACTAGGAAAAGTCCGATATGATCCAGTAGAATTCGTCTTCAAATGATCTGAACTGCTTAGTAGTCATAATCGCTGTCAAGAAAACTTTCACTGCTATTGTAAAAAAAAAAAAAAAAAAAAAACAAAACCCAAACCAAAAAACCCCAAAACAACAACCCCTCCTTCCCCCAAAATAAACACATCACAGTTTCAAGTAGGGGGCAGAAAAGATCAAATAAGCAGGCAACCCACATACGTGCATTCAAGACAATGTATCAGCTGACTGAACAGACTTTTCTTAAGAGTATATTCCTTAACTTTTGAAAAGAAAAACAACAAAGACTGCAGGAAAAATCTTCACTGCCTGGACTCACGAGAAGCCATATTATAATACATCAGAAGGAAGAGCTCTAAAATGGGTTAAAATCAGCTTCCAGCAGATTTGTGCAGTAACAGTTTTATTCTATTTCCCTTAATGCCTTAAAGAAGGATTAAATGCTTGTTAAGGGGTTTCTAATTGAAATATTTCCCCATTATACTTTTAGTCTCACTGCTAAGGTGGGCCCTAGGTTACACAGTGCTTTAAACCTATCCACGATGCAAGGATAAGCTTTGGGCGTGCATGTACTTTTTGCCTCTTCCCCTGTTCAACATTTAATCCTTCCACAGACTGTTAGCAAAAGCTTCTTCCTTTCCAATGCCAAAAACAGCTTTCACTCCGTAAACTGTAGAAAACATTGACACGCAAAGATTGCTGTCACTTGAACCACATTACTCAAAGCACACACAACTTTCAAGTACTGTCGATACAGTAAGAAGAAATGATCGGATTTCCCAAGAAATTTTGTTCTGAAGCCGAACACTTTTAGTGGCACGACCACAATCCTGAATTACTTTGGCATTCGTTCTCCTCCGATCTTTAGCCTTGTATGCAGAACGAAAAAGAAAATTTCTACTTTAGGGACAGGATCCACGGTGGTTTTTTTTTTGTTTTTTTTTTTTCCTCTCCTCTCCATCAGAACCCAGAGCAAAAGAAACAGCAGCCATAAAGGTCCTAGCCACTGGAGCAGAATCTGGTACAGAAAACTCAGTGCTCTTCGGGAAGCCGTTCAGCTTTGAAAAGGAAAAAAGAGAAGAGGGGGGGAAGGATTAGATTCTCTGCTAGTAGAACAGGTGAATCATCCATTTACAAGTGAGCTGTAGAGAGCTGTGCTGAAGAAAAGATTTGCCCGCACCCCCCCACCCCCACCCCTGCCCTTCACCCTCCCCTCCAGAATGTTACTTCAGATTTCAGAACATTTTGGATTATTTAAAATATTTCAGTCGATGACAGAATGCAACATTATATAAGAGCCGTTTCTTTGTCACTGTGCACCATTCAATCAGTTATGCCTCAGACACAAAATAGTTAAAACGAAACAAAAAATATATATGAGATATATATATATATATATATATAAAATGTATAGCAGTCCTTAGATTTCATTCCATTTCTTTTTCCAAAGCTGATCATGATTTAACAAACAATTTTGACCACAGCTTTCAAATCAATAATTAGAATGAAAAATCTCTCCCCTCTATAAATATGACATTAACATAATTATACCACCCCCATCGCATAGACCCATCCTCTTTAGGGAATACATCTGATGCTCTGAAGATGGAAATCAGTCAGATTTTAGTTGCTCTCAAACGTACCTTTGCTTCTCACTGACTGACTGGCTTTACCTTCCATGCACACACACAGTCACTAACACACACACACACACACACACACACACACACACGCGCGCGCGCACGCACACACACACACACACACACACACACATACACACACACATACAAAAAGGCAAGGCAAAGCAGCGGATGCTGACTCAGAGCAGTTGTGTGTGGAGGGGGTGGTATCGGCTGGTATTTTCACTGCACTCATCATTAACGTTAACTCACTCTCTAGCATCCACCCTCTCTCAGACCTGCTGGACTGCAGCATTTGCATGACGCTGTCACTCTAGCCCTTGTGGGTCAGATGTTAGAAGAAAAAAAAAGCCTCAAGGCTCTCATAAGAAATGCCTTCATTTCTTCCAAAGGGTCCCTCTTCTTATTTTTCCACCTTTCTACTTCCTCTGTTGCTGTGTCTCAGTTGTTTGACATCTTTCCGGAAGAAAATGTCTTGAGCTGCAATAAGCCAGTAGTCAGTCGGTCCTCCCCTCACCTCACACTCCTATTCCCACCCCCTTTTTTTCCTAATCAATAAGACAGATCTCCAAATGCAGTTGTGAAAACAGGCTCTGACACACAGACTTTCATCCTCGATCCTCTGCCTCAGGAATAGCAGGCAACCCAGGCTCACACGTGATGTCGAGAGAAATAATGCCAGTAATTCTTGAACAGTCTTAGGAGTTTATTCTACGCCTTCTTCATTTTTTCCTTTGCTTGAATAAATACTGGTGGGAAGGACACACTAGCTCTCAAAGGCTATGAGGATTCATTTCTTCTAAAATAATCAACACTTTAAAAGACTACTATTAATCTTACTCAAAATTAATGTTATCTTTTATTTTTCCCCCACTCATTGTGCTCCCTCTAAGCAGGAATTGTCTCGTAGCCAAAATACTGCCAGGGTCTGAATCACCATTCACTGTGCTGAAATCATAAGTTTCTGGACTTCAATCAGTGTTTAACTGGATTTAGTAAATTTTTTTTTTTATTTTAGACTTTACACTTAAAAAAAAAGAAGCTTTTTGCATCAGAGAGAGTCTTGTCAGGGAACAATGGCAATACACACACACACACACACACACACACACACACAGAGCTGTGCAAAATATTGAATATGCATGTTTGAACCACACTCGTACATTTATCTATATGTTATTTATTCTGTGTTGGTAGAACAGCCTGTGCCTGTACATGCGCATCAAACACACACACACACAGACTCAGGATGTATATACAAAATATATAGCACAAAGCAAAGCACAAAGGTTGTTAACTGAAACGCAGGCACAAGTTGTATGACAGGCTATGAAAATCTGCAGAGCATAATTATTGAGCGCATTTTTTACTTTGTTCCTTTGTTCTTAAAACAAGGTACTCTAATGGCTTCGGCTGTTGACAATCTTTCAGCTTTCTCCTTTTTTACACCAACAGTATTTGTGAATTATTTTCCCAGACAATACCGCACCACTGTGATTCACAGTAGAAAAGGGGGACAGGTGATACGCAGCTCTCCTGCCAATTCTCAGAGCTGTCTGGTGCTGCAGAAAGCCTCCGCTTACCCACCCAGACAGGTCCCAGGATGCAGCGCTACACCGCAGCGCCAACCAAGGTAGCCATTTGGCAAGGCTGCTGGGGCAGCAAACGTGAAGGGCACCCGGGCGCAGAGAACTTCCAAAGAAAACACCGCACAACCCCAAGTCAAGACAGGAAGCCAAAGCTCGGAGGTCCACACCCTAAGCCCAGTCCGTACGCACGCAGCACCAGCCAGCGTAATGGCAATTAATGTCTTAGATAAAGGAAAGGAAAAAAGCAGGCAATTAGGAAACGGTTAAGTTTGCAATCTCAGAGAAAGGGAACGAGAGAGACAGACACACGCCCACAGAGACAGAGAGCAAGAGGAGAACGCCAAGCATGAGACAACAAAAGCAAGGCTGAAATCAGATTTGGGAAACTGAAAAAATACAGGATTACAGCATTCAGCTTAGCATTTACGGAGGTATTAAAAAAAAAAAATTAACACATGCACAACATGGCTTAAAATACTTATTGCCATCAATAGTCTGTGACGGATGCCGGCTTCTTACTGCTACACGTACATTAGATTGGTCATCGCCTCTTAATCTCCTTTTGCTCAGACCCATCCATTTTTTGCTGCTCCAGCATCTGTGCCCTTTATGCTTTTTTTCTGTATAGTTACCCACAATACCCTGGATAAATTAATGTCATGACCTCGCTATGGCTATCAGACAGAAAAAAAAAGTCTACTATTTTAATAATTGAACGTGCGCGTACAGCAAACTGCCTACTGATAGCCCAGCTTTGTGGATTGCCTCCAAAAGCAGCCTTTGCTAGCTCTGCGAATCAGAAACAACAGATGCAAATACTAGCCACATAGCCCCTGCTCTCTCTTGCCTTTTTTTTTATTTTTAAGAAAAAAACCCTCTTCAATCTGTGCCATCTCATTTTCCCTGTGTCTGCCCCCTCAATGGTTAAAAACGTTAGCCTGCTGAAATTACAAGCGTTTCAATAAAAGCTTGAGTGAAAGTTATAAATGGCTGCATATTCTGGAAATTTATATCCAGACGGTGAGTAGGGAAGAGTACCCCAGGTTCAAGTGCCGAGCCTCACTCGGGAGCACCTTTGGGGCCAATGGGACTGCAGACTAGATTAAATCAATAGTCGTCTGAAACGAGATGTCGTAATCAATCAGCTCAATTACCACTGTCATAGATCTGGGCTTAAGGTCTTTCCTGATTCCACTCTTCTAATCATTAACCCTTATACATCCTCAAAATACGGACTTATACGTGCTCTGCTGCCCTACCTTACAGAAACTTAAACTTTGCTTTTTTCCCTGTTTTCCCCTTCGCCATGTAAAAAATGTAGGAACAGGTCAGCAAGAAATGTTTTCGGCATGAATAAGGCAAGGTTAGATGCACTCCTTTAAATATACCTATTATGGATTTGCTGTGTGTGCGCTTATATGTTATTATTATGCCCCCGGGAGTGGCTGGGTGGATCAAAGACTGCTGTTTAATTAACATTCAACTCGGCTGTTTCCTTGGAGATTACAAATAGAAGACTAGTCGAATTAGACTGAAGCCGTTCACTCTTTTCACTAATCCAATATTAGAGAACTCTTCTCCGCTCAACCTAGTAAGGAGCAACTCATTTCTGGTTAATCAGCCACTAGGAAAATCCATTTGCAGTTTGAGGGTAAGCATGAAAAGTTGTAAAGTTGTAAAGATATTAAAGACATTTTTGTATGAATGCCTGAAATTCACAGAATTGCCCCATCGCTTACATTTTGCATCCACAGTACAGTAAATCCACATGCAATGAAGGAAAAAGGAACCATCAGTTCGAATACTAGCAGAGCCATTTTAAAGTCTTGCCTGTAATTATCATTAGCAGTATGGAGATGAAATTTCATCAATTTAATGTTTCTTTTATTCCTGTGCAAGTTCCAAAAAGATCAAAAAGCTCTTCATAAAAATGGCTTAGCAATTGTCACACATCCTTCTTCCAGTGTCTCAGGAGGGAAGAACGAATCCAAGTTTCTACTAGACAGTTAGCAGGTATCCAGAAATCTGGTCTTTTAAATTTGATTTATTCTACTGATAGACTCAAATAATAACAGGGAACGAAAACCCCATCACATTTACAGTTACATCACTCTCTGCACACTCTGCCTCTGTTTCCAAGCAGAACCACACCTTTTTCAACTGCAGATCTGCTTTCAGCTGCAGAGACCGAACGCACAGCGTTAGCCCATGCCGCGCTATGAATGCCAAACAGCAGAACGAGCCCCTGGACCAGAGCGATGATATTTCGGGGAGGAATTCTTGCACGTTTTCCAGCCATGGGTATGAGAACGAGACAGCCAAGAGCTCTTCCGCTTCACAGGCTCAGGCCAGGGGACCCAGGGAACCGTTTGCGGGAATGACACCTGCCCGGGCTCGGCCGCGGCAGGGCTGCGCCTGCCGCGCGCCGCTGAGGGGCTGCGCTGGGCAGCGCTCAGGGAGCCACGCAGGGAGCAGCACTAGCCAAGATATATTATTATTGGACATTGATTGCTGGATTTAATGATCCAGCTGTTTTCATTAGCAGAAATATAAAAAAGCCCCTTGTTTTCTAAGCAGGAGTTGGTCTAGAAAATCATTCAGCTCCTAGCAGAGGTGCTTTTTAAGAGGCTCATACCTCAGCCAGGAACTACTTTGTTGCAGGAACTGACCCCTCACGGAGGGAAAAAAAAAATGACCCCTGCTTCACATCTTCTCTGGGAGAGGTTTAGCTGACAGTGGGAAGAGATACAGAACGAACCGTACTACCTACCGTCCTTTAGTAATGAAAAGGAATGCAACGTAGCAGACACCAAATTAAGCCGGATGAAGGGCACAGAGAGGTACCGCTCCGTTTGGCAGGCAGCACTTCAGACTGTGAGCATCATCCACAAGGGGACAGCATTCACAGCCACACGGGAGAGATGCAGTTTGTGTACGGGAAGGGCAGAACGAGAGTAGCAGCCATTGCTGAAACCACCAGCGCCACAGACAAGTAAATAAAGGTGTTTTCTGGGTTATTACTTATGGACAGAGAAGGAGGAGTGGTGAGCCTGGACACGGATGTCAGGTGTCAAAACCCATTCAAATACAGGATAAGCCTTTTGGGTATTTACACAGCAAGACTAAAGGTGACTTGCAACACTAACACAATCTTTTTGTGAAAGACAGGGATTCTCTGGAATAACAAAAAAAACAACGCTAAGAGAATTAGGATAACAAGAATTAGACACCGTCGGAGCAGAATCAGAACGTGTCTAAAATGAAGGGAAAAGTGTGGTATCAAACATGTTGGTCTGATTTTGCAGTTCTGATCATCATACTCTCTGCGTGCTCTGACTGGGAGGTAACACCCTTATCTCTCTTCTTTCTCTAGAAGCAAAGTTTCTTCGTGACAGTGCATATGAAATAGACAGCGACTAAAATAAAAAGTCAAGCTTCCTTTAACGTCGTGCTTAAACGCGTTAAAAGAGTAAGACTGTTAGAGTGACCTGTATCTATGCATATGACGTAGCTTCGTATGATTGTGCATGACATCTTCTCCCCACACGGAAGAACAGCAAGGCGATAACAACTCCAGAAAAATCCCAGATGCATCTAATCCCAAACCTATCACAAAAAACTAGCCCCTGAATTTGCCATTTACAAACGCTACACCCAGCCTTTGCCTTATTCTTAATAATGGTGCTTTTTGTATCTTAGATGAAATTCCCACCTGATTATGAAGTATCAAAAAATACAGCCTGCACAGCTGTTAAACAAAGGAATTCAGACAAACAGAAGGAAAACAAAAATCCTCTGAAAAAGCAATATCCTTCTCTCCCTACGTAAGTTTCTACATACTTGGGGAACGCTATTATACTGTCTCTTTGCTGACTGGTCAATTTACCTGCCATTAATTAAAACACAGACATAGGACAGCACAAATTATTGCAGTCTGAATTACTTTGAAAATACATGAGTACTACTCAATAGACTTTGATTTCATTGACATTTTCAATTAAAAAAGTAATTCTTTGTGAAAACTAACCACTGTTATATTTATTCTTTTTGATCAATGCATTCTTGAGCTCCAAAAGCATGAAATAATGATTACATTAACTTTTCTATGTATGAGCACTTTTTAGTCTTAATTCATGAGTTACTTTGTGTTACTGTTTAATACAACCTCAGCACAATGTGAAGAAAGGGACTAGTACTATGATGAAATACCAACTATTCTTTAAAATGTTTTTGACTAATACAGTCAAGTTCGCTTTTTCAGTCTGCTCAAGAAAGCCTCGAGCAGTTATGTTGAAAACTCTCCCTTCATAAATTTTCTAGTAGGGCACTTTTACTATTTCCTTAATAATTACATATATACATATTCGACAAAAACTCAAGATTTCATAGAACGAGAGAGTCGAAATATGTTGTCTGAAGCCACCTCCCCATACTGAAGTTTCATCCTATTGTTGCAGTCATCAGTGGGCCTGATCCCGTAACTAGGACGATTCAACAAACTTTATTCGTGGGGATAGTTCCTCTGAAATTAACTGACCTATTTTACGGAGCAGTGATTCTTGGACATCTCTGTGTTGGATAAGAATCAGGTCTAGAATTAATAAAAATAAATTAAAGGAATTCCGTGACTGTGCACAGTCACGGAACATACAGAATTCTGCCACAGAACAGAAGTGACTCCTATTTTGTTAGCAACGCTAACAATCTGAAGATAAACATTTGTGACAAACCTTCAGATACCATTTCGAGAGCTTTGCTTTAATAGGTTTCAAAAGCAGGCTGGGGAAACCTATACCTTTTTAATAATAACATACAAAGCAGGTCCAATGCCTCCAGAACCAGACTATTCTAAATTTTCTAGACAGTGAAGGTTAAAGCTATCCTGCATTCTCATAGTTCTCTCTCTCCTTTCAATCAATCTCATTGATTTTTTTAAGGGTCAGAGGCTATACCTTCATTGATCAAAGAAACAGCCTGACACAGCGAAAGAGTCTGCCAATTCCAGACAGATCAATCACACCTTTGTCTGCTTCTGATACATTATGGTTATTTATTCTGCATCACCACGACTTTCTGTCGCATGGTTCTTAATGTAATCATGTTGCTTGGGGACAACAATAAAAAGGGGGGGGGAGGGGAAATATTCTATTTAAAATATTTTAAGCTTGCCTCTGGTATTTCTGAGGGTGGTTTATGATGGAACTTGGCCAACTAGTTTGATTTCATTTTTGACTTGGAACAGAACTCTTGTTCTGGTATTCAGCTCCCCTAGATCAGCATTTTGTAGGATTTTATAAAGGCAGTCCTTTGAAACGGTTTGTGCAAAGCGTGTTTAGAAAAGTAATTAGATCTTGATAGAACAACAATTACGATATAATCACAACCATAATTCTCCATCTTTATACACTGTTTCAGAAATGTTTTAATAAACAGAATGTAACTGATACCAGTCTATAGCTACTGAGTGCTTTATGACTGTAAAGTGAAACTAAATGGTCAGCCTAAAATAATTGCTAGGAAATATTGCTGAATAAACAGATATAAGTGCTGAAAAGCTCCTGGTTTTGCAAACTATTATGCTGAAAGCCAGCTAAAGCTTTAAAAAATGCACAATATGCTCGCTGTCCGTTGTGACAGAAAGCTATATGCTGTTATTTATCTTTTCATAGCATCTACAAGAAGCCCTTAAAACTACTATTGGTCTGATTGTGAAACTCTGACGCACATTTGGTAGCCTCTCACTTCACAAGCAATTGCACTACTTCAGAGCAACCCCTTGTGGGTCTTGTGATATTCATTATAAGTAAGAGCATAAAAATCAAGTCCTGAAGGTGAAATTGTAGTATCGGAGAAGTCAGTGGCAAAACGCCCAGTGACTCCAGTGGAGTCAGGACTTCACTGCAAGAATTTACATCTGAACTCCTTCAACTAAAGCCACCTTCAGTAAAAAAGGCAGCTCACAGGATCGCACAAGACCATGCCATTATAAAGAATCAAAAAAAAAAAAAAAAATTAACATGGTTCTTAGCAAAATAGCTCACAAAGCTATGATTAGCTTTATGCACAATATAGCCTTAGCAAAGTCAGTGGAACTGTTCAATGTGGATAAAATTTAGCAGGTTAATCTTGGCAAAATCAGGGTATCATGTAATAAGACGTAATCACTGTCTTGAAGAAATTATTCACCTACATCATTAGAACATTAAAATAAGATATACGATAATCCAAACAGTTGGCCTTAGTTTCTGATTTCATTGTGCTTACTCTGTAAATTACTGCGCACCAGATTTACATCAACATTATTATGTAGAGCAAAAGGTAAGCGGTATACAAAGCTGAAATATTAAACCTATTAACAAGTTACAAGTTTGACAGAGTCCCTACAAGTAGTTGTGTGCATGCCAAGAAACGCATTTTAAAGCCTTTAACTAAAGGAAACTGCCTTCCAGTGATAAACTGCAATGCCTAAAAGACATGGCTAAAATGCTACTGCCACTCTCAAAGGCCAAGAGACCTTAAAAACGGTTGCTGGCTGACAGCATTACACAAAAACATACAGTTTCTTCTGTAAAGAAATAAAGCTGAATGCGCAACATTTCAGAGAAGTTTTGAATAAGTCTATTTGTCCAGCTTACTTTGCAAAGGCTCTGTAGAAAACAGCACCATAAACACTTTCAGTCCCCACACAAGGGCTAAACAAAGAGTCCTCTTTCTAGCCATTTAATCCAGTAATTTATTTTTTCAACCATCACATAAATCGAAACACAGCTGTAACCAATGACTTGCAGATCCAGTTCCCTGCCAGCTGGATCCTGTTCTGCTGAAGCAGCAAGATTTTTACATTGTTCACTTCTGTACATCTGGAGAAATCATTTGGGTTCAAAGGTGACTAGAAAAGCTCTTTAAATAAACCCAACCAACAGTGAAGAGAGGCCTAAGTATCCACAAAATCTACACGGAGTTCCATTTAAAAAGTTCTTTCTTTCACATTAGCTCTTCGAAACTATTCGCTTCTTTACAAATTTCATTATTATGCCATTTTAGTTGGATTCTACATGCAAATATCTATTTTTATAGTAAAGAACTGGTTAATACTTCCCAAGAACTTTCAAACAGTGCAAATACTCAAAAGTGCTCACAGTTAACAGTCTATTATTTATCACACCAAAAAGAATCACCAGAACGATAGCAAGGTAACGCAATATCAAAAAGATACCTTAATAATTCATCCATCTTAGCTATAGCCTAAAATGCTGCTCAGCTTTAAATTCAGAAAAAGCAAACCGTAAGAGAGTCTACACCACACTAAGATATGCTGAGCCTGAAATCTCTTAGAAGCTAATCCTTAAAATAGCATTACTTCAAGAAAAGTCAGCATCATTCCCAAGTGCAGGAGTACTGCTAGTTAAGTAACAAAAATGTCCCTGACATTTAGAACTGCATACAACAAATTGATTACCATGTATCGTTTCCTTTAGAAAAGTAATCACAAAGCAAATAACCTGAATATTTCAGAGGTAAATAACACTGAAGGCTCATATAACCAGTATCTTTGACTACTTTTCAGACAAAGAGCAGACACTCAAATGTGTTTACAACTGAGGTGTTCCGTGCCTAGTATAGGCCTCACTAACAAAAACACTTACAACTTCAAGAGTACCTGCACTAGGTCTTATTTGCAAATCTGTAAGCATGCGATCTCAATTACAAAATAAACCAAAAATTGTCCTTGGATGCATGTCTGCACGCAAGGAGTAAGAGGGACACATCCAGAACATGCCCCTAGTTGCATAGGTAAAGATCTAGTTCCTTTACTACACATTACAAAAAGGTATTTCAAAATTTAACTAGGGCTCACTACTGTAACTGCTTCTTTTCCTTTGTTAGCGCTTACTGTTATAGCTCTTTTGAAACAATGCTGACAGAAGTTTCATTTTTGGTTGTGAGTCTGCCCACATCTTTGCACAGGCTTCGTATTATTCTGCGTACATTTCACAGAAAAAATGAGTAGCTACCTCACCTTCAGCTCTCGCTGCTTGTTGTCTACTCTGGCCTATGCTTTCCCACATACTTACAATGATGAGAATACATGGTTAAGTATGCTATCTGTTCTGTTGTCAATATAGGAGCCTCAAAAAAGTAAAAATAAAAAAGAAGGAAAAATCTCATGTCTTTAAAAGCTTAATAAATCATCTGCAAAAATTAACATGCACAAATCATAACCAGGTAATTACTGTATCACTCCAAGACAAACTTCAGGATATTTAGATGTGCATTTCTATACATAAACATGCACAGATTTACATTGATATTCTAAAATTAAAAGTACTTAGTTTGCACTTAACTACAATGCTCCTGGAAAGCTTTCTCCTTTCTGTTACTGATGGGTACTTAGCCTTAACTATAGCTCAGTTTTTGCCTGATAATTAATTGAAATATCACAAAAGGCAGTGAAATTTGACAGAATATCAGCTGAAACTGCCCAGTGATTGAACTTCCACAATGCTTCCCATTATTTAGGAGCAATTACCTTGCCAAAATCATCAGCACAATGCAACAGTGTAAAATTAATTTACCACCCATTTACCACAATTCTTTTGCTTTCCCACCATTAGTCCTTCGTAGTTCAGGTTTTGTACTGTCAAAACTATTTCCCTCCATTTCTTATAAATGGATGAGAATTTATTACCTAATTCAGACCTCACAGACGACCCATTTCATAATGTTATCTGCTTGCCTGCTTAGGATTTCAGGTAAGTTAAATTTGGGTAACTATTAGTCACAATCTACAATTCACCATTCCGGAAGGTGCCTGGGACGGTCTATGGAAAGTAAAGTAGCCCGGACAGAGGCGTCATCTGTTTCAGTTAGGCTACCTCAGTTGCCTGGAAAACCTTGTGTACCTCTTCTACATCACAGTTTGCAGTACAGATGGTATTCTGATTTATCCAGGAATGTAATTCCCATGGCAGACCCTGAGGCAAAGACTCCAGTGTTTTTTATATATTTGGTTTAACACCTAAGCCCTGCTGAATGACTCTCCCAACTGGAAATCCAGCTCATCAAGCCAGAAGGATTGAATCAGAGATTTTTAGATCCAACATGCAAATTTCAGAATGTGCTAAGCCGGCTCTTCTAATTATCTGAATTTTTGTTTGCCAAATATTATGGGTGTCTCTACGTAGGGTTTTGGATAATTATGCTTATCTTCCATAAAACATTCAGTTACGCCAGTTTACATTGCACAATCCTTTATGTAACTGAATCACTGTATCACTGAATGCAGCAGCGATGAACAACTGTCTAAGGTGGGGTGTCAGACTTCACATACCTCTCCTGCATTAAAGCTAGAGCTTATCAATAGAAACGAAACATGAAGCCAGAAGCTGCTGCCTTTTAAAGATGAGTGATCTTGCCCATCACCTTTTTGGCAGAATCTTGCATCTGTGCAAAACACCAGTTCCCATTTACCAGTTCTCAGTGAGTGTGGAACCCAGAACATTTAATTCATAGCATAAATCAGGACATCTGCCAAAGAGAGGTGGTCCTTTCTCCCCTCCCTCCTGACCTTAATCATTTGTTCTACCACCTTGTTTGCGCTGACACTTGCATCTTACAGCTGCATCGTAAAGCAGATTAGCAAACTGACCCAAAAAAGTAAACCAGAAGAAATAAAAAAATTAGTTTGCAGCTGGATCAGTCCTCGATCTGGCTCGTTGAAGAGCCACATAAACCTAAGTGCCAGCACAAAAGGCTGGGTAGAAATGAGTGCCATTGGCAAGAGGATGGAGCTCTCCTTTCAGGGGCAGCCTAAACTTACGCAGAATATATGCGTCCTCCTGGTGGGAGACAGGAGCTGTTAACTGTGGCCTCTTTAAAGTAACCTTTTAAAGACACTAAGCATCCCAATCTTCAGTTTGTGCACTAGCCTTACTACGTACCACGGTACTCTTGCTGAATCCTGCTATACAGAACTAAGAATACTGTCTGAAGCAAAGATATGAGACTATATTACAGACAAAGAGAAATTAGGAGTTACAGCCAGGGGAAAAGAAAAGACACTCAGGCAGAATCATGCAGAAGGCTGTTCAAGGTGGTCAGAATAGTAAATGAGAAGACCAGCATATTAACAACAATCAAGAAATACATTAAGGCTATAAATAACTATGAAATTAGGTATTAAGAGCAATTATACAACACACAAAGAAGGTGCTCAGAGACTCTGGTACACTTGAAATGCAAATTACTGCAGAGCTAAGGATAGTTGGGACAACAGAATTCAAACTACAATTAGATCTCTGATTATCAGACATTATAACAACATTATTTGAACTTTGCCAAAAAAGGCTGAAATGCACTATATACATATCATTACTTATACAGTCTTCCTTGCATGTGTTGATTCCTACTCATCCAATCTAGGCCTGGTTTCCCAGTCAACTGTTTGCAATAGTAAAATAGACTGGCGTACGGTTTTTACAATGTCCATTATAGCACTGAACAACAGAGAGAGAATCAGTAAATTGTGTGTTATCGCCATACAGCATACAGCGTTTTGCCTTTTTTCTTTTTGGGTAAGTAACATGTCTATCATGGGTAGTCAGTACAATTATCATTGGATTTTGTTCTACAGGCACACACCATAAGGCAAAGATATGCCTTTTCTTTCACAAATACAGTGCCATCAGACACTGCATCCTTGTTTGTAAGTCATTTTCGAGATGCTGTGTTCTCACACATGCAATATGAGAGCAACAACAGAAAATGAAACATATCCTTGTGAAACATATCAACATCTGTTACTCATGAAAAAAAGAGGTGGAATGACACAATCCTCTGCTAGGACCACGGTGTGCCCTGAATTTCTAAGCAGAACATCTCATCAAAATGATTGAGCATCTCAATCCCAAAGCTCTCTAGGGAGCACAGTGTTTGCAAGTGCATCAGATATCCAGTGATGCATGCATATGGCAGACTCTCTGCCTCAGAACCCATGAGTGGGCCAAAAGCTATCAGGAACTTATTCAACCAGGCAGTCTAAACAATTATTGCACATACAAAAAAACTTTCAAAGTTCTTTGAAACTACCTTTGAAATAACCTCTGAAACATACAGCACTTGCTTTTTAATAAAGCAAATTTGACATAAAATATTGGCTTGCAGCACTTCTTTTATCCCTACAATGAACATACCCTTGAGGATACTACCTTGAGTATAGACTTGAGGAGATGCAGATTTCAGAAAAGGCACCTTGGCTTATTCATCTTTGATTATTAGGTTGCAATGACACCTTCGAAAGCATAGTTCCCCTGTACATAATCAGATAAGCTCAAATACGGCCTCCATTACACCCACTAGCCGAAATCTTGCCGTATCAGCCTTCACCTTGCCTTCCCTGGGTCCAGAATTTCCAGAAGGTCCAGCTTATGATAGGGAGCCAAGACAACTGAGCAAGTTTAATAGGAATTGAATGAGGACAGAGGGTAGGCAGGACAGGTAATGGGAAGAGAGTAAAATGTGCTGTTACTCTGTACTCACCAAAACTTCCTCGTTTCCCAACTTCTCTCTCTGTTTTTCATGGGTATCATTACAACGATTTCAAACATGCCTCAGCAATTGTTTCACTAAGGTCAAATTCTGCATCACGGTCAACAGGAGTAGCGTTAGCCACATTGCAAAATCTCAGCCTTTGGACGGAAGCTCTTTGGTGCAATGAATCTCTCTGGTTACCTGTATGTGACATACTTAATACAGTCAGCCCTTGAAGTCTGCTGAGGAGTGCAAGTACCCCTCAGCAAAAGATAAAGAAGTAAACCAAAAAATCCCAGTAATAATACCAGCCAGCCAGCAGTAATGTGTTTTTTAACAATTGCTTTTGCTTCCTCCCTCTCTCCTGGGATCCAAGGAAATTTGTGAAGAGGGAAGAGTAACACATGCAACTCCTAATGTGGACATCAGGTATTTTAAAGTATATCTGGGAAGCCTCAAAAGCCATTTTGATGATACTTTCTCTAGGTAAGTCTGATAAAACATAGCTAGAAGTGATCATTACGTACAGGTAAATTATGTATTTTTCGCTTATTTTCAAGAGAGAATTATTCCACTAATAAAACACACAAAGATGCTAAGCAAAGATACTATTATTACATTATACTACTGGAGCACTAGATAAAAGTTCTGTGTAAAGCCATCAGCCACCAACTGTTACAGTTTCTTTTCCTTTATTAGACAGAAACACACTTCTATATAGGGTACAAACACTGTAACTGTAGTTATTTGAAAAATGAATTGCCATAATTTTCTGTGGATTTTAACTAGAGAACTGTGGGCCTTCCTTGGTTGCAAACAAACTCTAATTTAACCAAACTTTTAAGTCCCTATATCTTACAGAATGGTGCAATCTAACTCGGAAGTGACAGACTGCTTTGCAAAATCTACCTGCAAGACAAGTGTCACGTGACCCTTGTCCGTATGAACGACGAGTGCATCTATTAAGCCTTGGTATCAGACTTTCGAAACACAGTATTCTTTCAGCCAGCCAAACGGTGCCATTACACTTGCTTCATTCTTAAAAGTCAGCAAATCAGTCAATAAGCTTTTTCATTTTTCAGTGAGGAGTATCAGCAAGCCAAAGTAACGTGAAATCCTGTATCATGGATTAGGACAGGTTTATAAGCCAAACCTCTGTATTAACTCTTACAGATTTTAAGGGTTTAAAATTGTCTTCTGCACTTCTGTCACCACCTTAGCTAGTGACCTTATAGCGACTTTCAATTTTATATATCAGACATGCACCCGTTTCAGTTCCTCACTGATTACACAGATTACACAGTAATCTGCACTACACTGTTGGACACACTGATTCCCCTTTTTTCCAGAGAAAATCGGTTTTTGGACTCTCTTTAGCATCCATGGCTTACCAAAATTCCCAGACTATCAGTGGGGTAAAATAACACTACAGTAAATTCTGCCCATTCTTAATCTCATTGTATCTTTCCATTTTTTCTACCAGCCAAATATATTTAATTTGTGGCAATGGAAAAAGACAGTATTTTGCATTCCTTTGTTTTCTTAAGAAATAAAAACTGATATCCATTTGGAGGAAAAAAAACCCAAAAATAAATATGGGAGACTACAATGTATCAAGTGGCGCTACACACTTATTGAACCAGGGTCTTAATATGATTGTTCGTGTTTTTGATCATGAGTCTTGGAATCCTCACAGTCCCAGTAAACTCCTCCAGGTTGCATTCTGCTCTTCAGAAATGAATGGATTCATAGTCTAATCTGAAGACAGGAATTTTCTACTGATTCATAAGAGTAAGAATTTAAAATGTCATCGTAATAGGTATAGGAGTAAAATTCACAGTACATTTGAACGTTTTAGCTGCTTTCCCACAGGGGGAAAATATACTTGCTGGAGCAGAAACATTTTGTTCACAGACCACTCTTTCCCTTCCAAATAAAGACCACTCTTTCTCTTCAAAATAAATCAGCTAAAGAGATCTCAAGCAAAGAATCTGTCTGTGCAAACCCGGTCATCCCTTTCATTTAAACCTACTCAGCCACCTCTCTATTTCAGGACCACGATCAGAATTTATCCAAATTGGCATCGAATGTACGGTGTGCTACTTCCCTGTATCTCCTCAAGGAAATAGTACTACTTGAGATGACACAGAGCAGGGTAAGTATGGATAAATGCTGACTTTACTGAGGACCGCTGTAGGTTAGTGAAAGGAGCTGTTAATTGAAGATTGATGAAGCTCACTGTTATTTTAAACAAGTCCTCAGTAACAGTTTGAAATGAGCCTTGAAATAATTAGAATAAGGATTGCCACAGGAAGCATGGAACTAAAAATATCATCAATTATTTTACAGAAGATTAATCAAGTCCAGTGAAATTGGTAGTATTTGAAGTGATAGTGACTGGTAATTTTTTAAGTGAACATATGCAGACCATATATGAAAAGCCTCTTTGAAGAGCCTCTCACAGTCATACAAAACCTGCTTTTGAATTTAAGTAGGCATGTAAATGGTCTGCATTGAAGTGAATTTCATCCAATCTCAGCATAAATGATCATTCTGTTAGCAGCTCTGAAAGGACATCAGTAGGAAAAGCAGAGTGATAGACCTCACTGCCAGCTTGGTGAACAATACCAGTATGCATTTTCCAAACTAGGCAGGGAACATATAACACTGATTGTGAATTAATACAAAGTAAACTAATTGGGTAGGAACTGAATGATACAATTCAGGACCCTCTTCTACTCAATATCAGGCTTCATAAACATGGCATGAGCGCGTCTAACTGCAGATAAAGAATATTTGAACTTTTATTAAATAGCTATTCAAGAACATCTTGAGATGCTTCTTTTCGGAAAAAAAAAAGGATGACACTAAAAATGGCTAATTATCATGCTAAACAAAAAAGAGGATCAGGAGAGATGGATATAAAATGCTTTAAATGCTGTTATTTTGGATAAAAAAAGAAGCTACTTTTAACATTTTAGAGGGAATGTACAACACATGGACTGGATCCACAAAAAACATGGAAAATACAATGCTGAAGGAGAGATCACAGGCTGCGAACCACATTTGCATTTGCATTGTGATATGAAAGTAAAGTATTAACTAGCATACTCAAAAAGTGTCGAGGGGCAGATAGCTTGCACTACATGCTTGTTCTATATAAATTTGATTCGTTGAGATATCTCCAGATAAGTGAACTGCATCAGAGTATTTTCTGGCTTGCCATGGCTACTGAGACGTAACCCAACTAGCCTAAAATGAGATGCACCAGTCAAATGAACTAGTAAATTCCATTCTGATCATCCCATTACCAGAAACGCTTTGATAATCTTGAGTGATTTCAGAGAAAAACAAGAGGAGTGATTAGGCAGCTGCCAACATAGACTGCAGAAGAGCTATCGAGAGAGGTAAGTAATGTTAAGTACTTGCTTAGCTGAGCAATATGTAGGGGAATACAATAACAACCTATAACTATCTGTTGGGCATTATCTCCACAGCAAAAGAGCAAAGTTTTTCCATGCACAGTCATACGTAGGAGCAACGAGATGAAAAATAGAATAAGAATTTCTATTTGTGTAACAAGGAATTCTTTTTCACGACGAAACGTTATTTTGAGGTAACGGCTCACTTCTGCAAAACTAGCTTACATCGAGCACAAGTATGGACTAACCTTTGCCTCGCTCAGTAAGTGCAATAGGTCATTTTTACCTCTATGTTCTACTGTACCTTCATATGAAAATAAGGAAGTCAAAGAACCACATCAATGGTAAGAATCAACAGATATGAGGGACCTCAGAGCATGGCAGCAGTTCAAGAGAAAATGGGGTTCTACTTGCCTTAATAGGGGTTGAAAGGAGGCAGCAGTGGCAAAACCACAGTGAGAATTCTGCAACCTGTCCATTCAGGGAATAGAGGTTTTATGAGGATATCAAAGTATTGACAAATGTAGAAGGAGAACAAGGAGTATATAGGAATTAAAAGAAATATTTAACGACAAAAGAACAATGAAACACTTCAGATCTGGAAAACAGGCAATTTAGAGGGGATATAATGGCAGTTTGTAAATACATGAAAAGACCTAGGGCAAGACAAAGCTTCCAGAAAGAGAAGGCAAAGAGAGGAACGGTGCATGAACTTGCCCTGGACTTAACAGTAACTATTACAAGGTTTCAACTTACGTGTTTGGTTTGGGGGGTTTCTAAAGCTCATTGCTGTAACTGTGATATAGAAATCTGTCAGAAGATGAGGCAGCAATGTAAATAAGATTAAGGCAAAACGTGGCCCTTTTTGCTTTATGATGAACAACATATTCAGATATAAATGAGAGATACGTGAGCACGTTTCACACATGCCAAGTTCAAAAATCTAATTTAACGAAAGAGGATGCCAGACGTGTCTTCCCTCCCGCACCCAAAATCTGTGCACCAAAAGTTACAACAAGGGACTGAATCATGATGACCTTAACAAACACCTTTTTCCTGGATTTCCACAATTCCATTCTTTTTCAAACATATTTGAAAAGTGCAGCTGTTTGAGCAACAGAGTAGCACACATTTCTCGTTGAAAGCTGTTTAACTTCATGTCTTATATAATGTTGAAAAAAAGATGTTTGTTTTGCCTTTTTTTAATTCTCCTCTCATATATTACACTTGCAAGTATACCATGTAAAGATCATAAAGCACTGTGACTGCACAACTGCTCATGGTGAGACTGGCATGCTTCCTGCTAAATAACGTCATTTATTCATCTATACCATATATGCTTTTCTATTACTCTCAGGTTTAAATTCCAGGGAGACAGATGCAGCAGGCACCTAGCAGACACAGAAGAGCAGCAGTTTGGCTAACTACAGATATAATTCTGTATACCTTAACTGAGCTACGTAATAATTAAAACATAAGCATGGAAGAAGGGACTACCCACCGGAACCTCTCAGCTGTTCAACAACAGAGCAGACAGGGTAAATCTTGCCCCACAGAGGGAACAGCAGGGAAGAAGTAGTCAACTGAAACCTTCATCGATACCTCCTCCCTCTGGATTTCAGGGTCAGAAGATGAATCTGTGTGAGCTACTCAGCATTCTGCAATGGCTGATCCTACAGATACTTTTACCACAGTTTGGTTTTACATCTAAATAGCCCTGCTGAGTGAAAGCAACTACAAGCTTGGATCCTTCTGGCAATGACTTCCATTTGACCAACTGCTCAATGAAGAAAGCATATATCTTTACATATTTAAACTTTGCATCCCCTCAGTTTCACTGAATCTTCATGTACTGTTGTACTTGACAAAGAAGAACAACATGTTTATTTGAAAACAGATTGTCCGCTTGTCTCATTTTGTTCATTTTTTCTCTATCACAGCACTCAGGGTAAGAGACAGGGCTGATTTATATGCTGTCATCTGTTCCTTATGTAGATTAATATTGTGCAGATAGGATCTTGTTGTAGTTGTTTCTTGTTTTGCGGTGAGTGGGATGTTTTGTTTGGAGGATTTTTAAGGAGACAGGAAAGGCTGCCAAAACCTGAACGGAGATCACAGGTTTTATCGAGTTGTCCACAATGGCTTGATCTTTTTCCTTGGTATTTTTAATTCATTTAGAACCCAGCAGAGTGCATAAATAGTTCAAATTACTTCTTTCAGCGCTTGCTAGCTTTCATGTATTGACTACTGAATTCCATTTGACATTGTGTTGTCCATTGCTGTAGTTCTGACAGCTCCCTTTGAAGTTCCCCACATAGCGCGTTTTGGACTTGAGTAACCTAGGTAATTGTGCCGTTTGTAAATGCTGCCATCTCACTGCCTAACCTTCTTTATCAATTCAGTAATACATTTATTAAATAAAAACTGTCCTAGCATGGAGCAATGGAGCCCACTGTTAGCTTTCAGCCACAGAGGAGGCTGACTATATATTTTTACTTTATGTTTTGTCATTTAGCCAGTTTTTACCCCTTGACAAGGATTCCCCTCTCCCCCACTGACCACATAGCTTCCTTTAACAGCCACTCCTGTGGAGAAAGCTTTTTGAAGTCAAAAAAGCTATGTTAGCTGTTTCTCTTTTTTTCTTCTTCTTTTTTAAGCGGCTTGCTAAAGAATACTGATGAATGAATTTCCTTTGCAGAACCAACCCTGGTAACTACCACAGTTGTGCCCATACTTTACCGTCTAAATATAGCCTCTTCTAATTTCCATTCTCTTTCTATTGCCCAGAAATATATTTCACTTGATTAATCTGAAACAGTTCTCCAAAAACTGGTCACAGTGTTCGCTATTATTCAGTTCTTCAATACAGAAACTGTAACGTAACCACATCTGAACACACATCCTTCATCACATTCTTCCAAAAGCAACTCTGCCTAATGCATGAACTTAGCTGTACCGTCCTTCTCGCAGAATACAGAGATCAAGAGAGCTTTTCATTACATTACCATCACAACAAACAACAAGTAAAACTACTGAGCAACTCCAAGCAGAATTAAAATATACACGTCTAGACACTTTTTGAGCTTAACCCTTCTGAACTTTTTATATTCTGGACTTGCCAATTCCACAGCTTCTCCCTCTCCCACTTACGTGCCAAATTTTTATCCCCACACCTGTGGGATTACTGAAACTCCTATCTGAAAACTGCAAATCGAGCTTATCTAGCTTTTTGCCACATCCTTCGGAGAGTTAAGAGAACACCGCTCCCATAAACACATTCAGGTTGTCATTTCTAAGGTGCTGAGCGTACAGTTCACTGCTTGTGGAAAGTGGGAGTAAAATGGATCGAGGCCAGGTCTGAGCCTTCTTAATCCTGGGCTGCTCTGCGCCTGGCCACCTAATTCGGACAGTCTCTTCAAGCCCGCCCGGGTGCAAGCAGGGAGAGTTCAGCTGCCCACGAGCCCCAGCAGTGCCTGACTCCCCAGGAGACCCCCCCAGGGCCCCTCCAGTGGTGCCCTGGCCTGCACTGAGCCCCCCCCTCCCCCCCCCCCCCCCCAGGGGCTGCCTGCAAAACCTCTGATGGCCATTTCCCTTGATTCCCATGGCCCGAGAGCTCTCCTCTCAGCAGGCCCTAAGCTTTTAAGGCTGCAACTGGCAGCTCCGGTGAGTCTCGCCACAGAAAAGTGTCCACGCACAGACGAGGGCAGAGAACAGGTAAGAAGACATGCCCCGGGCAAATGCACTTACTTTGCTACCTCACAAAAAATTAACATTACAGCTCATTGGCATATAAAAGTTTAAACAACTTTTCCATCACTGTTCACCCTCCTTGTTCACATGTCACGTTCCTGTCATCTCAGACAATCAAAGTCAATTTTAGTTTTATTTGCACAGGCAGTTACACCTTCAGGATCCACAGAGCCTCACTATTTGAATTTCAGTCAATCAGTGCTGTTTATTTAAAATACCTGCATTAATGCAGCTTTTAATATTTCTGACAACGTAGTATTATTAAACATATGATATGCACTCATTTCAAGAAGAACTGTGGGGCAAAGCGTGTTATTACTACATTACAAAAGAGAACATGGAAAACATCATACTGATAAAGAAAACATATTCCAATGTGATATACAGCCTTCCAAATGTGAGATGGGGCTTTTTAATTTAGATCTCACAGGCTAGACCTTCAACGTAACGCCCAGAAAGAACTTTTATGTATGTATTTAGGATTAGTAATGGTCTTGGCAAAGTAAGAGACACGTGGCTTGATCCTGACAGTGACAGGTCATCTGACATGAGCTTGGACAAATCATTTATTTGCTCTGAACTTTTGCTTTTTGCTTATACCATGCACACAAAAAGATGCCAAAGTCCTACGTACATCATTTTTGTTAAAAACTATATAAGAAGTGTTAAATAGAGGTATTTAGAATGAGAAAGACACAAGGGCTTTTGCTTTCAGAATAACAAATCTAAATGCTTTCCCAAGTACAAATCCCTCTTTAAAAGCTCCAACTAGATTACCAGGGAAGACAATACACCTCTGAAGCTTTGCATATTTCTGTATTTTCCTAACCGTTCTCTGTTGCTTGATGTACGTACTTGAAAAGCCTTACATATAGATTTATCTCATTTAGAGGTTAATCACACTTATTTTACTGAAATATCCAGTGAGTTGCCGTCCTGGTAGCGCAGTCCTGAAATTGCAGTCCTGGTAACAAATAGCTTTACTTTTCTTCCACGTACCGATTGTAACAGTATTTTTAAGTGGATGCTGTTGAACTCTTGTATATGAAGCTTGACTCACCTTCAGATACTACTAGATTTTGTCCGACAAATGATAAAGGTTACCAGACAGCAACAGTTCAGACACCCTGCCAACAATATTATTTCGTGTAAAATTATGAGAGTGACATTAGGCGTTCCATGTCATAATTATCCACCTTTTCTTCACGATCTTTCTTTGATTAACTGCCTAACACTTTGGGCTGTTGTTCTGCACTTCCAAATGACCACAAATATTTACATTTATTGGATCATGCTATTCAGAAAATGCTACGACATTTAAGTACAAGGACTTACGGGATTAGTTAGTCAAATACTGTAAGACAATTCTATTTGTTTAATAGATTGTCATTAGTGTTTTATTGTCTCCTTTGGCCTTGATCATTCCTACTAAACGTAACAATGCCTATTATTCTTGGCAGAATGAATTTTTTCAGTATTTTTTTCCATTTTTTTTAACTTAAATAATTACTTTTCCCTAAAAACCTTGACTTTGTTAAGACTTATACTTTATATAGTTTCATGTCTCCTGCGTAACCCTCTTGATTTAGTCTGCACACAACTGTTTCCCTGTCGCACACAACTGCTGTGTGACTACACACAACTATTTCTCTGTAGCTGGGTGATATCCTGTTTTTTATAGAAAAACTCTTTGCTTAAGAAGGGAGAAAAATTCACTACATTTTCCAAATCACTTCTCATTTGTCCTGCTCTTCTTTGAGTATAGATGAAGAAACAGTTACTGTTGAATGTTTTATACTAATTAAGTAATGAACAGGTGAAAATGCTATCATTAAAGTTTCACCTTGGAATGGAGAGATTGCTTTTTGTTAATTGGCTTTCAAGTCATATGAAATGCTTAATATTCCAAAATTTGATGTAAAGCATTTGAATTTTCATCATTGTAACCAACAGGTAAAACATCCCCCTCTCAGGGAAAGTCTTTTACCACCTTTTTTTTTTTTTTTTTAAATTCTGTAACAGATCTTTAGGACAAACTAAATCCACATGAGATAAAGGTGGAAAAAAAAGCAGATACCAGATAATGTTCTGGCTCCCTTACATTCCACAAAATTAGGTTTCAATGTGAATGTTCATCTTGAAGAATGCTCCAAAGCACTCGTCAAATATATTTACACACATTTACTTCAATCCGGAGATTTAAAGTTTAAAGCAGATTTAAAGTTGCTGAAGTGCTCTGCAGACCTGAAGCCATACAGCAGCTCCTAGAAGGACAAGCATTTTCAGATACTGCTGCATTTAACCCAAAGATAGCTACATATCCAGTATATCAGGTACCATGCTGTGGACACGACTGACAAATGATGACTGGGACAGAATTTTATTTGAATATTTTATCTTCCTTAATTCAGATTTCATTTATTTCTTACTAAAGGCAGGATTTGGGCAGGGGGGGAGGTTGGCTTTTGGATCCATTTACATTTGAAATGAAAAATTGAGACTGTAGAGTACTGTGAGTAAAAAAAAAAATGGCATTAATAAAAATAACGCGCCCAAGCTATTTTAGAGAATCTGACTATTTCTCTGTATCTCCTACCATTCCATATATTAACGGAAACACAGACTTGCATTAGCGAATATTCTTTAGTTTATCCACATACCCTGTTTTCATTAACACTAGTTCTGAAGTAAGTCTTCACTTAGTGAGAAAAGTACTATTAGACCTCTAAAATGAAATACTGTATTTAATAAGTTACTTTTGAGACATTCAGTATATAAAACACATCAACAGAAAGGAACCGTAAATTGGTGATTGATCGGTATTACTACAGGTCCATTAAACTCAACTGAGAAGAGAAAACAATTGATAGTAGTCAGACTAGTCTGTAGAATTTTCCAGCTCAAAGTTATACATATTGTAAAACAGGTCATGTTGCATATATAATTCTGATGAGAAATTGGTATCTGGCAAATTACCAACTGTATATTAAATGACAATATTGTTTTTAAAAGCTTATTCTCCCTCTCAAAACTGCTATGAATATGAACCACCTCACTTTAAGTCAATGCCGCCCTTTGTGTAAAGCAAAAGCTTTGAGGATACCTTCCTGAGGCATGAAGATTAGCCTAAAATAAACAAGAAATTACAGTTTTATGGCCATAATCAGAGTCTGTTTTGCTGTTTAGCCATTAACTTAACATACAAATAACCTTATATCACAAAACTCTAATTTTGACAATATATGCAGTGATACATAAAAACATTAATTGATAGCTCATGCCTTAAATATACATATTTTCTGTTTTTTAATGGGATAGCAAAAGCAGCATTCATTTACAGAATAGGTATGTACACGTCCCCTTCAAAACAAGAATCTGGATGGAAATCGTCAGCCTCCGTTTGGGATGCTGAACATGCTGAGCTCAGTAACAGAAACAGCTAAGGTGAAGATCTTGATACTTCTCAAGTAGATGCTGCTTTTAACACATTCCATATTCTGCAGATGTTTTAAGGGAGTTGAAAAAACTGAAGCAGCTAAATTTTCTTTGACCAATTTAGTGATATTTAGGGAATTAATGAGATAGATAGATAGTCCATTAATATGCATCATATGGATCCACTACCCAACTCCGGAATGAACCAACAGACCACCATTCTGTCTCTGGAAGTGATCAGCAGTCAGTAACTTCATTCTCACATAAAGCACTTAATTTTAAAAGGAAAGAAGTTTTGTAACCTCAACAACTACTCCGTGCATGGTTTGAATCAGAAATATTGCTACTTCTAACGCCACTGCACATACTGTTCCTATTCACACAAATGTTTAACATTCCTGATTCTAACTAGGAATTTCCCTAAATTAAGTTTTGTGGTAATGGGCTGCAGATTAATTACAGTTCATAGGAAAGTTGAGGTTATTTTATTCTTTTTGATTTGGGGTTTTGAGTGGTTTATACTTCTCATTTACATAAATAAATTAGGCAGAAGCAAAAGAAGGGCACCCACATAAACTCAACTCTGCCTTATGATGACGCTGCTGCGTGGCAGTAATATGGCTACAATGTAAACATTTAGTGTTTGTGGTCTTTGATTAGACTGAACTTACAAGCACCTTTAGAAAGACTGTCTAAGTCTGTCAGTATTAGGCAGAGTTAAGGTTATCTGAGTGCCCTCACAGTGGATTTTAAGTTGTAAGTTTATCATTGGCTTTGAATTTTGTGGGTTCGTAATGCTTGACTCTGGGATAATTTTGAGAAAGTTTCAATATGTCTGGAATGTATGCTACCCTCAATTACTACTCTTCAGACTTATCGCCCTTTTAATTTAGATTTATAGTGGCCTTGCTATTTATACAAAAAAGAAATTGAACAGGAAATACACAAAGAATTCTTCCCATGAGGTGTTCTCCTTATTTACAAATACAAACTTTGGCCTTTAAATCTTTTTTCTTTCTTTCTTTCTTTCTTTTTTTTTTTTTAAATTTAACTTCTATGGTTCGAAACCAAAAAATCGTCTTTACTTTAGAGCTACCAAAACACACCCGACGGGACAATGCAAAGTTGCAAATCCTAACTTCCTTTTCCCACATCTTCCAAGTTCCCTTCGTCTCTTCTGCCTTCTTGAATTCCTCTGCCTACACACCCAGACTCCCTTTCCTACATAGCAAACGCATATTCATTACAATCCTGTTCCTTGTATCCTCTCTATTATTCTGCATGCCTCTTCAATTTCCTTCTTCCTCTTACATCCTTTTATCCTTCTTATCACATAATAATTCAGTCTCCCTCCTTCCTCCCACACAAATACACTCTGTTCATCTTCTTACTTTCTTTGTTGAGTAACTCAGGTTAACTCAGGTGCAACGGTTTGGTTTTGGAAAGGGTAAGGTAAAATTACCATTAATTAAGCACTTGTTGGCTCCTCCCTGTTAGGACCATTCATTTCTAAGATTTCTAAACTGATTAGAAATATACTTGTAAATAGTCAAAATCAAATCTGATCTTTAAAAAAACCTCATAGTTATCAAAATAGGATAATCTATTCTTTATGCCTTGCAAAGCTATTTTAATCTCTGCTTTTACTAAAACAGATAGGAGACTCTGAGAGCTAATTCTGCAATACATGTTACATTATTTGGTAAATTTCAAATTTCTCTTCTGTATTAATAAAAATCACAGAAGCAGATTTCAAAAGTTACAAGGTACTTATTTTCAATGGAAGGTTTGCAACGAACTCTCAGACTCATTTAAAAGTCCATTCTGCTAATCTCAAAAAATGAGATACCTTCAAATAGATACTGAGGATGAGAATTTGGAAAAAATCCTCAAAAAAAGGAAAAACATTAGCGATCCATTATTTTAAGAGTAAAGTTCAACTAAAACGTTCCCTTCCTGACATACTTTCACACTGAACCTCACCGAGTTGTTGTTGATACATCTGAGTTCAAGTTTCATCAAAAAAAATTCCTTACAAAGCTGTTTTCACAGCTTTGCATTAAATCTCCGACAAAACATCCGAGCGCAAGTTTAAATAAATTAAAGGCCCAATCAACAGAACTAGAAATCAGCCTCGCAGATCATGTGGCCGAGGAAGAACTGTCATTAAATCACACCATATGAAATTACACAATAACGAGGACCCCACACTGCAATAAAATAGTCGCTTCTCATATATGGAAGGGTATCCTCAACACAACCCTACCCACACCAGAAGATTCACGCAGCCCTACATTTGCTCTGCATTACCCGGGTCCCCCTTCATGTGGGTTCCCCTGTCCTTGCCGCTCCGGCTTCAGGGGCTCGGCAGAAGCCCAGGGAGCTGTGCAGGCCTGGCATCTCAGCCTTCAGTCGCAGTCCTTACCCACTTAGGCGTTTGCAGTAGCTTACACAGCTAATACACAAGGCATTCAGTAGACAGACGGCAAGTTGACTTCAACAGCCCAACACTTTGCAGTTCTGGCCAAAAAACAAACCGATTTGTACCATGCTAGATTCTCTTCTTAAGGGCAATGTGTTGCCCTTTCCTACCTGTGGTTGGGGAGCACCTGCGTCTGCAAGAGCCATCTCTGCAGCAACAGCACACGACGGCCCCAGGGAGCCCATGGTGACACCCTACCTATTAGTTGTAGGAGCTGAAGCACGTGCGTACAGCTAGCGCTCACTGCAAACACTGCCCTTTGCAAAGGCGCATGAGCAGACAAAAGAGTCTAGAGTCTCCCATCAGCAGATTGCTCCTGTAGTGCAGGATGCCCCGTTGTCCAAAACAGTTCGTCAGCTCTCAGGGAAGATCAGGAACTCCTGACAGAAGGGGACAAGGAAGGGAAGGAGCTGTATTCCCCGCTATGAGCACCTGCATGGCAGACAGCAGAATCTACAGGTGTACCAGGTGTGCAAATCACTCTCTGTTTAAATGTTTGGCCTCAATCTGGACAGAGAATAAAGCCTGAAACTGACAAATTTTACAAAACATTCAAAATTTTTAAAGTTGCACACATTGTCTCTAACTACACTATTAATATCATCTTGTTTTACAGTAATAATAGGAGAGAAATGAGGGTGCTGCTTTCCCATTAAAGGGGCTATGAATATACTGCCACTCCATGTTTAAGCAAATATCTCATATTCAGAAGCATGAAAAAGAGGCAGCATCAAGCAGTTTAACATTCTTTAATTGGGTCACTCATTTAGAAGGCAGTGGACAAAAAACTTTAAAAATGCCTATGTAAATGACATTTCTTTTTTCAGAAGTTGCTCATATATTGTAAATCAATAGGAGGCAGGCTCCTAAATGCCCAAGTATTTTGGGGAAAAGGTAGGAGCTCTTCAAAAAGTTACACTAAATGTGAGTAAGGTACTCAAACTTGTCACTGAAATTTACATTTTGGCCATTCTGGTGTCTTAATACTTCAAAATGAACACATTAATAAAGATACCTGTAAAAAATGAAAAACATAAGATTTTTGATATTGGAAACTGAACAATTTCAGAAGAGTAACACACTTCATAGTATTTTATAATAACATCTCTCAGAAAACCCTTTATCACTACTGCAATCGTATTCTTTACTAGTCCCATCCTGAGCAAATGTTATCTAAAGTCTAAAATATGTTTCCAGCAAAAACCTCCCTGTGGCTGCATGCAGACTGCCAGCTGTGGTACTTCAGATGGACTCAGGCATGCAGTCTGGTCTCCAAGTTTAAGTGGGCAATAAACTATATAGGCTGACTGCTCCTGAGAGTGTGTTCAGACCTTGTCTTCCTACCCAGCTAGTGAACAGAGACAAGCGCAATATGTAAATTAGGTGACCTGAGCCTACTTCTTTACAATACAAAACCTAGAATAAAGCATTAGGGCAGCAGGAGTGAAAAAATTCTATGTGGATATGGTATTACATATACCTTTGGATAAATCTAGCCTAGATACAGACCAGAAGTTAACATTTGCCCAGAGGAGCAAGACACAATACTTAGTGTAGAGCTCAACATCTACATCGGTCCACTGCTCCCAGTGCCCAAGCTCACAAGCCCTCAAGACAACGACACCAGCTTCAGCAGCTGCCCTGAAATCCCTGGCAGGTCATCCCCACCCCACAGGCCTTCACATTGCACTGGCGCAACCACAACGCTCTGGAGGCACAGCTGCTGCTTAAACCAGCTTTGCCACAAAGAGTGATGACCTTGGAACAACGTCCTCAAAACTTCCTCAGGTCTCTCTCTATACAGGTCTGTGCTGTGCTGTGAAAACAAGCCTTCTACAGCAGACCAGTCACAACTTAGCTTTAATACGGTATGAACCATACTTCAACAAAAGCCTATACCACAGAAATCTTCTTCCCTGTAGAATGCTTAACTGACAGAGATGAATCTGGGCGTTCAAAAAACTTACAGAACAAATCCACTTCATCTGTGTAAGTTAACAACATTTGGTCTTTTTGAAGAGGAGGAGAGGCTGGAGATGTGAACACCTTCAAAAAGAGCAAGCTTCACTGGACGAGCTACGATTTAGAATAGTAGTCATGGATCTTCAACCCCATACACATCAACACTAGATCCACACTCAAGCCACAGGGCTTCCCTTCACACGTGTCTCCAACTCTCCCGGTCACAGGCTACTGCAGAAACTACTTCCACAACACACAGACTGAACACTTGAACACAGACATTTTCTTGTGCAAATTTTCAGGAAACCAATTTTTCGTATGGCTTTAGTGTGTTCTGAATGCTATTCCTGGTCTTAAGCAGTAATTCTTTCAAGGGAAAGTGAAATTATCTTGAGAAAGTTCCCACTTGATGATTTTTCCTTATATGGGAAGTTAACAAATTTGTGTCAGCAAACTAATTGTAATATATGAGAGGAAGAATCCTAGGGAACTATTTTTTTTTTTCATATCAATATAGTGCAAAGCACAGAAAAACATGTACACATACATACATACATGTAGATACATGTGTGGGTGTATTTTTATGTGTGTGTAAATACATATACATTGTATTTGTATATGTGTGTGTATATACATATTTATATGTGTGTGTATACACACACATATAAAAATATTTCAGGGACTGGCGGCCACTTTTTTCAGAGCTGTACATGCTTTGATACTGCAGGCACCAGAAAGCTGGGTGTGTGTTAGGGAAAAGTGAGTCTTATAGCGCATTTAGCGTCCAGGGACTTTGCTTAAAATAAAATCCAACTGCATGGAGTTTGAGTAAGGAAGTCAAATCCACAGCCTGAGGTCAAAGCCAGGAAGGTGGTGGTACCAAACAGCTTGCAATCGAAAGTATTCACCTTCCTAAGTAGGAGGGGAACAACAAAGAGGCTCCTTTAAGGTTTGGTTTGGCTTTGGTTGCTTTAGTTGGCTTTAAGCTTTTGTCTTCAGCTATCCCTATAAACATGCCACTGATACCACTGTTCTCCCAGGCTATCAGAGTGTTCCCTGCTCATCTCTGTTTCCCATGTATCTGCAGTGCTCTATATTCTTTGCCATTATCATCATGACGTCAGGAAATGAAGAATTAAAAATGGACCAGTGCAGGAACGCGTGTAAACCAAAATTATACAGAATACAGATCAAGAAAAATGAAGGGTCCTACATTTCCCAGATAAACCACAGACCAATACTGGAGATCGGGCTTCAGTAGAGGAGATTCATAACATTCAGACAAGAGCATTAAGTGCTTTATGGTAACCGCATATAATACTGAAAGTACGTACTGCACCCCCTCTCTCACCCGACCACAAAGGCAAAGTAGGCAGTGCACAAGGGCGCTCAGACTCTTAGAAAGTGATCTGCTATGCTCTACCTGTATCCTTTTGCTGAAGCTCTTGGGGTACTGGTTGAAGCATATCAGCACCGGTCTTACTCAAGCCAGTCTACTGCATCAATCAAAAAGGCTCACAGCAGAATGGTTTAGGGGTGATATTTCTGTATTTAAAAGGAAGTGAAAGAAAGGCAGTAGGATCCAACAGGATCCATGGCTAGAGTTCTGCATGTTCAAGTGACATGCCAATCACATTTGCAAAAGAGATAGGGAGACTAGATACAGCCAATTTTGAACAAATGAGTACATCATGCTAAAAAAGAGAGAAAGGAGTCATCTTTGAGTTTGTGTTCAGATTTCATAAGTATTCTTAAAACGACTTCATCAATGTGAGGCTTCCTCTTACTGTTTCCTTAAGTAGTGTTAAAGGAGAGGTGGAAGGAATAAAACAAGAATTTGCCTGAAATTTCCATATAAATTATATCATTCTCAAAAAAAATGTCAGAAATATCCAGAAAGATCAGTCAGATGTCAATATCTTTACCATGTGAGAAAAGACAAAGCCGAAATAATTTAATTCTTCTGTACTATATAATGCAAAAGCATTAGCTTTTCAATCTTGCATTTAACTATGCTGTACAAGCAATATTCACGGTTAAACAGAGCCTGCCAGACGTATTTAATTTGAGTTTTATTAAAAATACCAGAAGCTGCTCTTAATAGATAAATGAACGTCATATGAAACCACACGCAAAAAAAAAAAAAAAAATCAAAAAATTTCAAGTGCACTTTATTCCAACTCTATCAGTTAAGCAACCTATTACCAGGTCTCTTGTTGGACAGTTTCAACGAACAAGTTTTAGAGATTAATAAGGGTTGTTTGTAATTTTTAAGGGACAGATTCACACTGAAAACATCTTCTGGGTTTGCTTTTAAATATTCTACCACACTCTTTACCTAAAAATCTCTAAAGAAATTTAACTAATTCAAAGACAACAGGAAGTTAAATGAAGTGTTACATAAGGTGAAATCAATCATTTTCTTTGGTTCAAGCGGAATAACAAAACAGAAAGTATATCTGCTATGAACAAAAAGACATTTTACAATGACTTTCAGCTTTCATAAAGTGAATCTACAGAATTAGTTCTAAAACCTTAAAATATATCCTATCAACTACATTGACCCCTATTCACTTATATATTTTCAGCTGTTCTGTGCTGTTTCAGCAACAAAAAGTTGCTGAAAACTTGCTTGCTCTAACTACTCCGGTAAATCAGAATAATGGCAGCTTTGTTCTGCTGAAAGGGCTCGAAATGGCCGGGCTCAAAATGGCCAGACTCTCCTAGTGATTCTGACCCACAATTAACAACTCAGATGTGATCCTTTGATTGTGTTTTCTTTGGACACGTCTCCGTACAAAGGCGTTCTAGGCTGCAGACGGAAATCCAAACTCTCCCCATCTCTCTGAAGTGACTGAACTCTTAATACAAACAGGATCTGGCATTAAAGCGGGTTTTCGACATGCTGTAAGTTTCTGTGTTTGGAACCAGGGTTAAGGCCTCGGATCACGCTTAATCTTTACCACGGAAATTGTGGTAGCAAAAGTGTGTTGGCCTGGTCAGTGTCTCTGCATAAACGAAGACCGAATTTGTGAAATACTGAACACCTGTATCTCCCAAAGAAACCAAGAGGAGTCGCAGACCGCGTGGATCCTAGGATTTGCCCCCAAATAGCCTAAGGGCAAGAGGCAAGAAAAAGGCATCACAGCTACAACAATATGGTTTACTTAAGGGAGCAAACACTGCTACATGGACCCTATATTTGCAATATACTCATGTTTAGCCATGTTACAAAGTACACTTATTTCCCACAGCAGAACCCCAAAGCAATATAATGCTGAACACTACGTGACCAACTAATAGTCCAACAGTTTTTAAAGGTAAAAAATGCCAGGCTTTGCCTAAAACAGACAATATGTTTTATGGCTTTAAAATGAAATCACAGAAGACCCAACTCTATCCAGCTGTTCTTAATAGAGCTCCTTCCCTTTGTTTTTCATTCTCTACCTTAATCCACTTCAAAATTACCTCACAGTCTCATTCATTTTTGCTCGTAACTTGATAACTCTTACCAAAACAATGTATTGCACATTACAGGGTAAAAAAATAAAATAAGGAACAGAAAAAGAAATACAGAAAATGCATATTCATTAAAGCTAATGCTGCTGCAACGAAAATTTGTATTGCAACCTGTAATCATGCCTGAGAGAATTACAAATGTATCATGCATCTGAAGGATAGATGAAACATTCCCAAATTTTCTGCAACAGTCATTTCTACTTGATTCAGCTTAGTATAAACAATCTCCCTTTTTTGCAACTAATTGAAGAATTAATATAAAAGGATTGAACACCTGTTGCTCTGTTGGCAGAAAACAGCAATTACAATGTTTCTTTCCCGTGGACTTAAACTACAAAAGAAATCAAAAAATAAATAAATAAAGGAAAGGAAAGACAACATACTAGTGACCAGGGTGCTTTTGAATCCACAGAAGGTACCACAGTTTTTATTCAATTTGTGAGCGGTCCCTGTTCAGCTTCACTGGTCGAGGGAGGGCTCTTCTCCATCCCCCCATTTAGCCACTGTCCCCTTAAACAATCTGGTATTTTCCATTAGCTTGGAGTAACTCTGATTCACTCAACCTCTCTCCTCTTTCCCACATGCTTGAAGACTGGGGCTTAAAATCCGTTGTACATCCACCCAACTGTCATCCAGATCCTCTGTACTAATTTCCTATTACAAACATTAGTCACTGAAAATAAATGCTACTAGAAAGAGAGAGTAAATCCATTTTCATCTCCTTTCATTTCTTAGGTAGGAGAGCGGTTAGGCAAGCCGTAGGGGGAGGTAGAAAAAGTCAAATACAGAGGTCTCTAAAAGTAACTGATTTTTGAACAGGCGGAACTGAAAGGAAGAAAACAAAATACAAGCAAGCATCGAATCCACTTGTAACAAGAATGCTTAACTTTCCTCACCAATGCAGAAAAACAAAAAATTTAAACAAAGAAAACGTCAAACTTTTTGTTACGGTCACCTGTAATAGAAGCAAAGCAACAAACGGAGCGGTTCAAAAAATCCTGGGAAAAGAACTACTCGCTGCTAACTGAGGTGCTCTATGATTACAGCCCTCCCCCTCGTGCGGGACAGCCACGTTCACCCTCTCCACAGCCTGCAGGGATTTGGCACACTCGCCTCTCACATCAGTGGTGTCCCCTTAATCACAGCAACACGAGGACGTGGCTCAACTCTTTTGCCCTATATTAACAAACTGTAATTCCTCTTAGGCAAAATAATTAATACTTACTATTAATAATATTATTACATTTCTTAAGTTCTACTCTTTTCACTTTTTATGGAAAAGCATGTGGAAGCAGACAACATCAGCTTTTCTAAACTGCTTTAGAATCAGTCATCCACTAGTTCAGGTGCTCTTACTTTGGCAATAACGCCAAAATACTATCACACTGATGAGAACTCATATTTAAGGTGCTTTTCGAAAGCAGGCCTCACTTAAATAATCATGGTAGATTTAGAGGAACAGTCCTTTTCCCTTCCATGCAACTGCTTTCTTAACTGTGAAAACATTGTTTTTATCTCTTTGATAAGATACCTACCTATAAGATGTACGCACTTAATTTGATTTTTTTTTTGTTTCTTCCAAGGCAAGGAAGATTGAAAAAAAAAAAAAAACACAGAAGGAGAATGCCCAATTCAAGGTATAAAAATCAAGCAGATCTCTGTCTGTACACCTTCATCTTCCTATTTTGATTGAGTTCATAGTTTTTGCCTCTTCGCATTTTGATCATTATTCTTTAAAAAGGTGTGCCACACATGCAGGCAACGTAAGGTCCGAAGAGTGCTAATTCTGCTAGTGGCACTCAAACCGAAAAGGGAGGAGGACACCGGAGCGAAGAGCTACCATCCCATTTGGCTGGCTCATAGAGCTGGCAGAGCAGAAATGTATTCCATATGAAAGTGGTGCCCCGCGCCTTGGGAATATTCACATTAGGGAACATGACTTCTGAAACCCTTGCTGGGTTACAAAGATGTGTCAGAATTTAAGTCGGGGCACAAAACAGCAAGAGCACTGGGAGTCAGGACTCAGAGACACTGACAAGCTGT
Organism: Struthio camelus; assembly: GCF_040807025.1. Taxonomy (NCBI): domain Eukaryota; kingdom Metazoa; phylum Chordata; class Aves; order Struthioniformes; family Struthionidae; genus Struthio; species Struthio camelus. The sequence continues at coordinate 113,462,050 of NC_090942.1, read as the reverse complement.
GTAAGGATCTGGATGCTGTAGCTCCAGAATAAGATTCTTAGGCAGAACTCTACATAAATCACAAAAAAGATAGAAACGCATCAGGTTACAGGTTATTTAGATCTGTGCTTATAATACTGAACTGTGCACACACTTTTAAAAAGAGTATCATAAATCCAAGTGAAGATCAGGATCAACTTGTGATACTGCCTCTTACTGTCCAGGTAGCACAGTGTAGTAGTTTTTGCAAAGTATTGTAAGGACTGAAAGGTTTGTTATTCTCCCCTTAAACGGAACACGCCATCTTTATAACCAAAAAAAATCAACTCTGTAGCATAAGCTCATTCTCTGCAGAAAGAATAAAGCAATACATATTTGATATTTTTATGAATTTATAAATCAAAATGAACTTTTAAAGCTTTCCTGTTAATGGAATTAAAATCATCATCAGTCTTGTTCTAAGTGTCTGCAGTACACAGTCACAGTCCATTAAGACAACACGTTAGCATTGTTCATAACAGGATGTAAATGAAATAATCAAGTAATCAAGGACTATTTCAACATCAATAAAGCCTCAGAGTGATTATTATGTACAGCCATGACACAATACCTTTTTGCATACTTTCCCTGATCAGATTAAAGTGATGATGAATTCCTCGATGGCTCAAGTGTGCTCCAAGGAAAGCTAGAAGGTTGTACAGTTAACTCCCAGGGTGTAACTCTAAACCATACAACCTACTACCTCAACCCGGATGCACACAGCTTCCAACGGTGACCATAAAGTCTTCTTCACTTCTTCAGTATTTCTTTGAAATGTGACAGCCACAGGCCCATATATTTCCCATGTGGGTAGGCTTTCAACTGCTGAAACAGTGTGCAGTCTTTCTCCACATTTAAGACGAGAAGACATAGTCTCAGATTTTGGCAGACTGTGAATACAGAGGTAGGAATTCTATCCTGCTTATATATATATAAACATATGTATATGTGGGTTTAATATTTATAAACATATAGATATGTGTATATATACCTATTATCTACAACTAGTTGTAGGAAAGATGCAAGTCCAACTACATTCCTGGAAAGAAATGGCCATTTGGCCTAATTCAACATTGAAAATCAAACTGATATTTAAATTATTTTTTTCTTATTTGAATACAATACCTTGTACTCGTACATTAATACAGCTAGCAAATGTACTTCCTCTGCATAAACCTTTTAATTCCCTCACCTGTCTTTGCAAATCTTAGCAAGATATTAAGCCAAAGGTGCTTAAAAGCAACAGAGAGGAGAACAAAATCACTTAAGTTGAAGATAAGGCAATGGACATGAGATGCATTCCACACAAACAATGTCTAGTTTTGTTTGAAACACTCACTCAGGTTTGTTGTCAAATACCACGGAAGTGCATGCTGCATAAAGTTTTGCCAGATCACCATACTGACACAGACCCATAGAAGCGAGCTTGTGCAGTATGTTTCAACACAAGATCGGATCTACGGGTTTATGCCAATTGGCATCATTGATTAGCATTTTCCTTTTAAACTGAGACGCTGAAGACTTCAAACAAACAAACATACGAAGCAACTGTATTGACGAGTGCTGAAGAGTAAAAATACTACAATCATTGCAAAGAAGGCTACTTTGAGTATAACTGCACAAATGGCGGATGCGCCAAACAAGCCAAAGACCCTCATAAAGTAACTTGTTTGTTTTTTTGCAAAAGGAAGAAAAATCATTTTTACAGACTGACTGCACAAACAGACTGTTTTGTCTTCAGCAGCAATGAACATCCTTTTGAGCACACTATGCCTTCCTAATGAACTCCCAACAACTTAAATCTGACTACAGTATGCATACAGCATGCAAGACTGGAATCTGTAATTGGAAGTAAGGTAAAAGTATATAAATATATATAAATATAGGTTTGTGCTTTGTGTCTGAGCAATTATCTATACTAGAACCCGAAATAAAAATCAACCCGCTAAATCTGAAAAGCAATGAGACGCACTGCAGTGCAGCTCTCATAATGACACTATAAAGGGTGCCTAGCTCTTTCTTCATACTACCAAGTTTCTAGGTACTGCTTCACAATAACTTGTTGATTAAGCAATGCCCATTGCTCCAAGTCAAGTTAATTTGTTAATTTTTATTCACTAATTCTCTAATCGATGCTATTCTCTAATAAATAAGACTGCATGTAGAAAGGTAATCCTGTAAAACTTCAGGGTTAACTCCTAGAACAAATACTTTCTTCTTGGGACCGGTAAGCAGTATGATACAAAATACTGCACGCTAAATGTAGAGTGTCCTATGCAACAGACTGAAAACAGGTCCTTTGAGGCAATACTCAGTAAGTCAAAAAGCTGAGACACAGATGCAGTTTTACAACCTACATATTTTAAATGCAAGTATTTATAAATACTGCATCTTAAAGCACAGTATCTGACACATGAGGATAACTTGTAACAATATCGCCACAAATATATTTGTAAAATACAGGCATGAGAAATACGTATCATCTAAAAAACAAGTGCTGTAGAAAGGTCTCTTACGATTTTTAGCAGCTTACTGAAATCGGTACCTGAACAAGATTTTAATGACTGCCTCCCAGTAGTTCCCACTGCAGGCCTGATTCTGCCATTGTTAGCTGGGCAAAACTCCTTTCAGGAGAATGAGTGTTGCCAATAACAGAGCTTTTCAGTCAGTCCCACGCTTCATTTTCTTGCAGATTGCAACATATATTTCTAGTTCAGTAACAGCAGCTGAGTATCAGTAAACGACCACTTTGTTTTTTTAAAATTTTAGTGGATTGAATCTTGCAAGGTCTAGTGCACCTTCACTGCATTTTAGAAATAATTTTCATAGTTTATGTTCTAGAAGAGTATGTTTTCAACTTGCTTTCATTCTATAAACACATTCACGCATTCAGAAAGAATAGTATCTTTTTAATTATTTTCTACTGATGCTGAAGAGTTAGAATATGTAAGACAAGCTCTCAAACTGAAATATTTATCCTAATACCAAAAGTAGGGATGCAGGCTGCATGGACACTTTACTGAATAATTCTAATAAATGCTGTAAAATTGCTTCTCAGATTTTTCTTTTTTCTTTTCTTTTTTTTTTTTTTTTGGTAAACAGAAGAGATGAAGAGATATTCAACATTCCAAAAAGAATTGGCCACTGCATTTTAGTTATGCACAGCTAACTACGTGCTATGTATTTATTCGACATAACAAAAGAACAAATTATATATTCATCTTCCACTTTAGTCTACAGCTTCATGGAAACAAAAAACATAAAGCCTACCCAAACTGCAATATTCCCAATAGAAAGCAATCAGAGAAAAAGTTTCACATATATTTGTAAAATGATATTTGTAGGCTCTCTTAGAGAGAGAAATTGCTTTAAAGCTCAACTGCTTCATGCTCTTGCCATTAACTTTTATTCTTTAACAGACATTAGAAAAATATTTAAGATTACTGTATTACCTTCGCTGATTTCTGGTATATTCAACTTCTTCAGTTGCCATTTTCATTTAAAAACTTTCCTTCCACTAAAACAAGAAAAAATTTTGAGAAAGATTTTGAAACATCTGCTCTATGAAAAGTGCTTTCAGAACAACGTGAAACATGTACAAAATTAGTAATTATGCTTTTAAGATATACAACTGACACACAGCTGACACCCATCTCAAAAGGTCATGTGAAGACATGCTGTGAACATACAGACTTAAAGGCAAAGGGACTATTTTATTTAGCATTTCCTAATTTTTTTTTTCACTAAACAAATATTTTATTTTTATCAGCAATTACAGAAGTGAAGGAATAGGCTTGACAGAAATAAATAGCATTTATCAAATGATGCTTATCATAATGTAATTTGATACGGAATTTCATAAAAAATACTGCGATATTTTGAATAGATTAAATTAAGAAATGCTTGTAAAACTTCCAGGAGAAAGACTTGCTATGCTAAGATTTACAAATGAAAAATGTTCTTTCAAGTAATGCAACCATAGTTTTTTTCAACACACATAGCTATTAAAGACATACTTAATTACTCTAAGAAGACTATTAAGGAGGGAAATATCACCATAACTCTTATAAACACTTTCTTGTGTAAATGGGTGAATGGAGGTGTATATATGTCACAAACATAAGATCTCCACTTAGTAATTTCCCAGAATTCATTGCAGAGCAACAAAAATATAAATAGCAAAATTAGCATATAGTCGTAGAAGTTACTGGCTAATCAGTAATATATAAAAAGAAAAGTACACATTAAAACAACCCTATTTCTAAAGCCACCAGGCTTTTTATTAGAGAAACATCTATCAGTAACATTTAAATAAATATATCAGCATTTCTGATGAAAAGGCACTGTAAGTTTGAAAGTAATTTCTAGCTGAGGACTTCTGTATTTTTAACACAAATGCAAAAGGATGGGAAATATTAAAAAAAAAAAAATCCAAAATATGTAAAACACTGATCTGACGGAGCTTTTTAAAATGTGTCAGTCAAAATAAATTTTGTTACATATTGTTCTAATTACCTAGCAATATATTACAAACGACAGATAAATGCTTTTTAAAAAGGGTGTGCTAAAGCAGCCGTATGCTCAAAACTTACTGTAACTTTGCATGCACTTATCACAAACATTCTGAATGGATATCTTAAATACTGTTTTCAGCTATTCTTGGACAAGTGCTGCTTTAACAAACATCTTAAAATAGTCACTGTTACTAGCTGCAAACCAGGCTTTCTTCATGAATGTCCCAGTAATGTGCCTTTTACGCCAGTGCTTATTACACTGCTTTCTTTGTAATGGATTTAGATAAAAATCGTTAAGAAACTCGTATATGCATTAACTCAGTAATAACTTTAATACACTGGTTACAAGAGCGATCCTTTCCTACAGTTTAACACGTTGTTCTCTTCCTCTCTTTAGAAACTGAAAGCATGAGTCACACTTTATAAAAAAAGAATTTACTTTCCTTAGCAACCAGATCTAAATACCCACAACTTTCTCAGAGATAACCAAAGCTTATACTGAATAAAGGTAACATAAAGATCTTTGCACAACTCCAGCACTTAGCTAAAGGTAAAATGTGCCTCACCACTCATTTCTACGGTTTCTCGTATTTTTGTTTACTTTCTATTTTTAGCAGTATTAGATCAAACACACCAACAAAAAGTTAGTTTAAAAAAGTGTGATCGGCTGACTATGTTAAAATTAATACACAAGGACTCAGTTTCAAAACAACGTTTAAAATGAAAAAAAAAGGAAGGAAAAAAAGAAAAAGAAGCTATACCTGATATGAAAGGTACGTTTTCACCCAGTGCCAAATATTGCTACCTTAAGCAACAGCAAAACAAACAAACAAAATCTCCGTCTTTCTTTTTTGTTTTTACTAAAAGAATCAATCACTGAGGCTCATTTTGCTATATTGTTTTAAGACGCTCTAACACATCCTGATGTCTCTGTAGTTAAACATGCCAGGTTTGGTCTTTTTTTTTTTTTTTTTTTTTGGAAGCAGGAGAGTCACTTTTTTTTCTGCACTCTTGTATGTAGGACAAACTCAGATTTGTTTCTTCTTCTCAGGGGCTCCTGTTATTTCTCGGAATAAGACCAGGACGCCTGTCTTCTTTTTCGCTCTTCTCGGAATTCCAAGCACAAAGCACTGCGCAAAAGCTGCACCAATCCTTGCCGCCACTGCCTGCACAGGACTAGAGGTGGGGAGAGACCAGAAAATTCATCTCGCCCCTGTGCTGATTTTATAAATGGGGATTGCACAAATCTGCCGAAGCAAAGGGGTGAAAAGGCAGGGTGCCAGTTTGCTACACTATGCTGCAATGATCTCATGTTCAATGCTGTCGCCCCGTTTGCCCGGTTCGAACGCCTGTTCATTAAACAGAAGGGGGGAAAAAAAATAAAAAAAACTTTTATCCTTCAGACCCTCAGGAGGGTTGTTCTAAAGTATAGATCAGCAATAAAAAACAACTTGTAGTTCTAAAATTCAGTTATGAAGTCTAAATATTCTGCTTATATTTCCTTTCTTTCCTTTTTCTATTTAGAGATAAGAAGCAGAATTTATCAGGCGTGAAAGGGACAGCCTCCTGGTGATGTGCCAAAAAAGCCAGAATAAAGGCAAAGTTGTGCTTCAAAGCTCAGTCGCTTGCTGAGTCTGGCTAAAGTCAAGTATTAAGATCCACCATTTTCTGAGCCATGTAAGAAAAGAGGAAAAAAGTCAGAACGGGTGCTGCTTTCCAAGTCTCCGTTGGCACCATCACAAAATCTCAGCCGTAAGGTCACATGATTCGCTGCCAAATGTGGAGTGCATTCCCATAAACCATTCTGCTGATACTGCGAAGGCAGCTATTGTCTAGTTTATACCCAAAGTTCAGCCCACTCTTCATTGAATTAGCTGAAAAACGCATCACCTTTGGGGGTTGGGAGCCATGGAAACGTCTACCTGGCAGGCTGCCCACTTTTTCTGCCCATCAACCAGAGATGGAACTATGCTGCCTAATGTAATGATGACTAGGAATGTGAAGAGTCGTCCAAAGTGAATCTGATTCTTGCAAAGCCTGCTTCATTTGCACAGCAAACTCTGGCTTCTTGTCGTTAAAAAGGAGGGGGGGGGGGGAGAGGAGGGGAAAAAAAAAAAAGCCTTTCTACTAAACGTAGCAATTAAAGGTCTAGTAAACATGCCTAGTCTGCAAGTTTACTTTATAACATATCGAAATGGTTCCCAAACTAAAGGACTTAGAATAACGCAAGTTTTCAGATTTAAAGCAGCACTCATTTTTCCCTGAGTTAACACGGCATTCCCTGGACATTTTTTCTCCGTAAGAAAAAAAGTCTAGGTTATAGCAGATCTCTCCTCTCTTCTTGTTCTCTCTCTTTATTACCTCCTGATTTTATCTAGCTCAAATTATACATGTGCACAGCAATACCCACTAGTAACACTGGGGATGCAATATTGCTGCAATCTTCCTCGAAGCAGTCTCCTGAGAAAGCCGGTTGTGTTTCCAGCAGCACAATACCCTTCATGTGAGCCCTCTTATCTTCACCAGTGGTAGGACAGCTGGTCCACAAGTTTGCAAACCAGCACATCTGAGACAACTCAGCACCCTCCCTTCCTCTAAATACTGCTCATTCAGACTTTCTCGAAAAGAACTGCAATCAGATAGAATTTATAAAAGATATGCGCTATTAAATAGACTCAATAATGGACACTAACGCCTCTGCCTCAGACCTGAAATTTCAGTTTTGCCCATCTATTGCTCTAAAGCAAAATACCATACAAAATGCCACTTAAAAATGCAAATATCACATAAAATAATGAACAACAAATATCCACCCTCCCAGCACCTAAAAAGGCTATACAAAAGAACGCATCTAGGGGCACAATGTTGTCACCACAGGAACGTAAATCCAGTCGGTGTTTCTACGCATAAAAGCTTGATCGTTACTGCAAAACTGATGTTAAAACGTAGTAACTTCTTCTGGTTTTGACGTTATTAAAAATGGAGAGATGGGAGGAGCCTTTCTACCTATTGGCATCCGTAGACAGCCCACGCAAATGCACATGTAAAGACAAGGCTGCACTCTAAAGAGCTTACTGCTAAAAACTGTTAAGGAATGGTAAACAATGTAAAAGACAACAGCCTAGAAACCGCAGCAGGAGGATAAGAAAAACATTCTCACGAATACTGCAGGCCGGAACTATTCTAACTCTTGCCTACTTTTATGTTTTGTTTTATAGTTCCTTTCGGTTTCACTTTATTTACTTTAAAGAAATTGAAGGTTCATTACCGAAGGAAGTGTGAGAAAGGGGGCTTTGAAGTACAGGGAGATGGTTACGCTTGCGAGTTGGGCAGCTGAAGCGACTTCTAAGTGCCGAGAGATGTCCCCCAGCTCTTTATAGGCAGGAGCCTCAATGGCCCCGGGGCGCAGGTGGGACCAGGGAGCCCAGGGCCCCCTGGCAGCACCGAGGCAGCCCCCGCCGCCGGGCAGAGGAGCGCCCGAGCCCCGGGACTTGCAGAGCAGGCGCAGGAGGGGAGGTGAGGCTGGGGAAGGAGAGAGCTCCCAGCCATCTCCTGATGAATTGAGAAGCCCCAGGGCAGCAGGCAGAGAGGACAGAGAGAAAGGGCAGCTCTCGTGGTTCTGGCAACGGTGAAGGGTAGGAAAAGGGATACAATAATTTAGGACAGAAATGACCCCCATTCTCCCTGTCAAGCAAACACACCTGAGACCGTTCCCTCTTCGGTCAACAGGTGAGATCTGCCTGTCACAAGAGACTCGTTTCAGAGCTGCGGCCCCAGTACCTCAATGCACGCTTTCACGTCTCTCCTTCCCAGGTCGAGAGCTTTGCAAGGGCCAAAAGCAGAATAGCCTTCTGATACAGCGACATTGCAGAACTCTCCCAAACTCCCTGTCCGAGTGAAATGCCACATGCATGGTTTTTAATCCAGAGATACTTTTATTTTTATTGCAATTTAAAGAAGTCCACTTAGTCCTTAGGCTTTTATCCATTATTTCCATTATACACGGAAATGCTGCTTTTCGCTCCAAATATTTTTCACTGTAGTCATACGGTTTGGACCCCAAGGATCACTGTAAAGAAACTCACTGACGTAGATAGATCACAAGTAAATTTTGCCTATCATTCAACTGCAACTATAGAAACGACACATTGGGGCATTTTCCCATGAAGATCTTTGGGACCTCTTTGTCGTTAGTTACAACTAAATTCAGTTCTTTCAGGCTCATAAAATTCAAAAAGCAAATTCTACTGACTTTAATTAACAGTTATGTAGAAATACCAACTTGAGATTCCCTTTTTTACTGTTTTGATAATTTTCTTACTGATTCATTTGCGTCAACAAATCAAAACTTTTTTTTTTCTTCTTCTGACAGAGCATGTGGGAATCAAGCTCAGTTCGTTCCATCTCACATTTCACCATTAGCCATAAAAACGTTTAGGCCAAAATACGTCACTGTCTTCAAGTTAACCACTCATGCTGGTGCAAGCTGCATGCATTTGCAGCAAAGGTGAAAATAATGGTTTAATTAGAACTGATTGGAACTCTCCAAGTGAAGCACAACGAATACAGATTCTGTTTTACATTTATTACTATTACTATTATTGGCGATGGTATGTTAAAAAGGACATGGAAACAATCTGACTTGCAGATCTCAGATGCATGTTTGCCACTAATCAGAAATAACACAGAGTCTGAGCGGGGCGAACCTGAGCAGCAGCCTTTGAGAGACGACAGGCACAGGATTCCGCACAGTCACTTCTGTTTTTCTGTGTGGAAAAACACTTCAACAGGTGGCTAGCCCTCAAGAAGGAGTACTCGCTTCACTAGTATCGGAGGAGAACGTTTTTAACTGTTTTTAGCTGATAACAAAAAAAAAATCACTTGCATATGTGCCAGGCAACAATTAGAGATGTAGATGAATCTGAGTGCTTTGCCTATGAACTAATGCAATGATGACACAAAGGGAACAAAAATAAAATATCTGCCCGAGTGTCTGGTCTTGTTCTCGTCTCGCTGGAGCAGGCAAAATGGCCAGGTGGAGGGAAGCTGGGCTACCACGCAGAACAGGCGTAGAAGGGACTGCTTGATTCTTCTAACACCCAAACGGCAGGAAGGGGAAGGCAAAGAGGAAGGGGAATCTGGACTGGGCTGGGAGTTCCCGGTCACAGTTTAATATGGTTACCACGTCTGTGCAGAGCTCCCACAGGACAACGGGCACCCCGACCTTCTTAGCTTAACGGAAAGCTTGTAAACTAAGGGGAAAGGAAAAAGTGGAGCTTTCTCGGGGCCATGGCAACCCTGCCTACACCGTGAGGGAAGGGCTGAGTGGAGAACTCGAAAAAAACACGGCAACGGTCACATAGTGAACGGAAAGGGAATGAATGAAGTGGGGAATGTTTACTTTTTTTTTTAAATATGTTTGCTCTTAAGTACAAAACTAGTAAGCACACAAATGTAATTCCTACATGTTAGAAGTTTAAAATTAACACACAAAATAAACAGGACCTGTGAGGGCTCGATATAGTAAATATTTTTGTTTAACTTTTATATACTATGTTGCAAGACATAGCACTTCATATGAAAATAAAAACTCCTCGCTCTGACGACCATATTTCGAAAGGCTCTAGCGTATAGAGGCAATAAAAACTATTTATAAAACACATGCAAGTGACACTTTATCATCTGCTTTCTACCTTCATTTTATCTTTAAAGGGCATTGTGTGTTCCCTTTCTTCTGCTTTAAGAAAACAACCTTGCTTGGCCAAGATGCTTCATTGTAAATTTAGTTGCAATTTTTCTGCTCCTGAAATTTTCATGAATGACCTTGCTCTTGTTAACTTTTTTCCTCCTTCTTCTGTCCCCGGGTTATCTGCAACCTGTTTGTTTTAACTTTTTGCTACTTAGGCTGTATGACTGGACACCTGAATATCACAACTTACTTTGTGCTTTGTTACTGGAGAAAGAAAACTTTTAAAACCAGACGGCAGCAAAAGCTGAGTTATTCTCAGCAAATGTTCTTGTTCACGTAAGAAAAGCTTCCTTCACAGACTTTGTAAGATCAGCTATTCCACTAAAAGCACATATATTCATAAAGAGCAAAGGGTGCAAACATAATTAATGAAAACAGCTACCCAAAATTCAAATGAGCTTTCTCGAATAACTATTTTGCAGTATTAAGGCATCTCCCCCAGGCAAACAGGAGCAACCTTTCTGTTCTTAGCTACGAAGCACAATTGCAGTAGAGTAAGGAGCTCTGCACCGCATACAGACAAGGCTGCACTGCCAGAGCAGAGGTGATGCTCAGAGGAGCACATAGCAAAGCTCAAGCAAAAAGCAGGTTCCCATTTCTCGAAAACTTAGGCTCTTAGGGGTAATCCTGCAGGCACAGGAAGATGTGGGGTTGTCTCCACAAAAAATAAGAGAGTACCTCAGGTGAAAATGCTGCGGTGTTGTAAGATACCAAACCAAACAGATGATGATAGGAAGAGCTTTGCCACAGACATTTCCTTTAGCGTACCTGCTTCGTCCCCCAAATATTTCAGTATTCTTACTCTCCACAAACATTAAAAAATGTCAGTCCAAGAGGTGCAGCATTCAACCCCCTCACATATACCTCGTCTTAGATATAAAACACTCTTCTTACATCGTTTTTACTGCATTTGTTTCTTGCGGATCTACGTGCAAATATAGCTGAGCATTATCCTAATTCTTCAGATGAAAAGACCAGAAGCACCCGTATTTCCCAAAGTAACAAACTTGCAGTGTGTCGCTCTTCCATAAATAGCAATCAAGTTATATGGTCTTCCAGTTCTAGAGCTAAAGGTATCCAAGACTTATTTTCATACAGTCATTTTCAGAAATACATGAAAGTAAAGCATGGAATGCCTGACATTGCACAGTATTCAACTACACGGCATTGAATCGTAACCACTACACTGGATTAGTTAAGTTCTAAATACAGCCTACTCGCTTTGCACCAATGTAACCACTACCTCTCAAAATTGAAATTTAAAGATACCCTATGGGAAACATCACTAAAGGAAGAAGAGAGGAAACACAGAGAATTAGCTAGCAAAGAGAGTAAACAACAAATAATTCTTTAATTCCCTTCTACTTCTGATAAAACAATAAATCAATGTCAACTTCTTTCACTAATGTCTCTTCAAGACTCGGAAAAGTACAGCCAGAATTACTCGGAAAAGTAAAGCCAGAAACCTTTTTTTTTAATTCCTGACTTAAGAGCATTGCTCATTGCTTAGAACTGCTCCACTCTAACTCCCTCCCAGGGCTCCCCTTCAAATACTGCTATAGCGCTTGGCTAAGTTGTGTGTGTAGGTGCTAGGGAATATCTTCACAACAGCAGTCCTCTCCTAGGCTTGAGAGTGGAAATCCTCATAGACCGCACACACGTAACTCAGGGGAAAGCGCAGATGGCTTCCTGCTCCCTACTGTGCAGCAGGTTGTGTAGCAAGGGTCCTTCAGGGCCACTTATTTTGCCTAGGACTCATTCTTGACCTGAATATAAATCAGGAAAATACGGATGCTGCAAGGGCATTCCTCATACCATCGATTTTTTCAATCAATGATAAACAATGTTTACATTTTTACTGTGCACCTTTCCTGTAGGACCCTATACAAACCCTGGCTGCTCAGAACTTAAATGAAAACGTAATGGAATGCTATTTAAAGGGAGCATTTTGCTTAGCTGTCAGCAGCTAAGTAGCCAAACTTAGCCAAAAGTAGCCTTCACTAGAACATGTTCTGTGTTTCATCCATCCCTCTTCCTGCTGTAACACACTACAGTCTCACATCTCCAAAATGGGTACCGTTCACTGCTCATGGGCTAAGAGAGAATATTAGTATTTGAGAAATAATCATAAGTATTTCAGGAAGGAAGTTATGTATATCTTTAGGTACTTATATTCTTACAAATCTGGACGGTATTTTCCAAACCATCAAAACGTTTTGGAGGCAGGTATACATGCTCACATATTCAAACACACCACACACCTTTTCTGGAATTTCATTACAAAAATATGGGGCTTGTCTGCGCACACTGCTGGTTTACATTCTTAGCAGGTTCAGTTGTGCTGGCCAGAGAAACCGGGTAGGTCGTAACTCTAAGTTGAAAAGAAAGAGCACGTGCGTTATGGCCTAACATAAGGTGTGTTTTTGATTCAGCAGGCTAAAGGATCAATTCGCTTTGAATCAAAGCTGATTAAAACTAAACAGGAAACAGTTTTCTATTTTCCAGTTTCCAATTTTTCCACTGGGAATTTGTCTGCAAAATAATCTCAGTCCAAACAGCATGAACCCTACAATTTAAATTTTTAGGCATTTTTTAAACTCTACTTACATTAAAATGATTTACATATTCATTCTAGATTTTGACTTCTTCAAAATTTTTAGTATAAATGGCTACATTTTTCAATTTTTTTTTTAGTTGGAACTGCCATAATTTTGTGACTAAAACCTACATGTCAAAATAATCAACATCCTCAGATAAGCTAAACAACATAGAGGCAGAGGAGATCAAAGGCATGGAGCCTTCTCGGAAGATTGAGCAGGCTATGAGTGATCAAAGGCAGGGGAGAGAGTACTCTGGATCTTAACTTCTGCTTCCATTATACATGTATAATTTACAGGTTGCTGGATTGTTGAGAGGGGAACTGTTTATATCTTAAATGTAAGTTACAGGGCTGAAAAGATATTTAAAATACAAAAATGAATTTTGATGTTGAAAATGTATGAACAGGATCTTCTACAATGCACTTTTCCAGTATTATTTCCAAAAGCAAAAGTTGCAAATGACTCTCCTGCAAACAGCTGTGTTTTCAATGCATTGGCATTTTCTGACAAAAACAAACAAACAAAAACACATACTATTGCTGGTGAGTGTCATTGTGAAATTGATATTGTGTTGTTTGGAAGTGATAACTCACAGGAATAATCTAAAACTTGTGTTCCAAGTGGAGAGCTAGTATTTATTTTAGCTTGCTTCTCAGAAGATTTAGAGCACAAGTAACTCAGAATCTTAATCAAATTGCAGTTCCACACCACCTACATAAAATTCACGTTGTGCAATCAGGTAGAGGCCTTTTTTCTTAGTTTTTGTTCTTCAGAGCTTGGTAATATTGCTGAGCGCAACCACACTTCATTCCGTAAGACGACTCACATCTTACCAGTACAGGGCACTCAGCCCTGAAGTGAGGTTTCATGCCATCAGTTAAGTATCATCTTAGCCACCAAATCCCTGGTTAGTGGGTTGTTATTTGTCTTTATCAGAAATTAAGTTCTGAACCTGAGAAAATACTTCCAATCTAAATCTTCCTAAAAAGTGAGCATTTTGATCAAAAGTTCTGATTTGACACATCCATTAAGATAATTTTTCTCAAAAAATCCTGAACAGCTACATAGAATATTAAATATTATGCATAAAGATTCAACAAAAATGAATTCAGCAATCTGCTGACTGAGTAACAACACATTAATTGTTATAATTTGCGACTTCAGGCTCACTGAATTTTATGATTTCATATTATACATCTGCTATCCCAGTGAATAGGTATCAGGGAGAATTCGATGTTAACATCAAATCGTTTTCTTGAGTGGGAGACAGGAGTCACACCACAGCCTGTACTACCATAGTGTGGCCACAAACACACTTGAGCTTAAATTATGGCTTTAGTTCACGCTTGACAGTCAACAGAAAGCTGCAGACTTGGACAAAGGCTGACATATATTATAAATAAGGACAGGATGATTATTGGAGAACTTGAAATATGCTGAACCATGAAACAGAAGTAGCTAGCATAGTCTGTTCGTTGCTGGTTTGAAATTCTTGTTACTGAAGGTCTGAACAGCACAAGATGGATTTCAGAGGACCAACAATGGTCATGTACCTAGAAGGTATTTTTATCTTTCCTAGTAATAGGCAGCAAACCTTTATTTCTCATTTCAAGCTATCATAAGAATACGTCAGTCCTGTTTCAACACCCTCTTGGAATTTTATACTACTAGTAAATGTTTACATAGGCTGTATAGACTTAAGGACATTAAAGTGACTAATATGGTATAAATACTCTACATATCTATAATGCCTAGTTCATTGGGATCAAAGACAGGAATTTGGATTTAATATTACAACAACATGCAAAATGGCCTTTGATTTAAGTAAGAGTGATCCAGTATGACTATAATGCTCCTTGATCAGTACTGGACACATCCTGGCTTAATAACTAGGAGGCATTAATTGCTCCAGTGGCTCAGAGGTGGAGTATCTGAAGAAATGTGCACACTCTTGGTAGAGTGAACTGTCTGGGCTGCTTTCTAGAAAGCCTGGTGTTGAAGAGGCTGAGTTTATTTTGCTGCCACAAGACATTCATAATAAGGTATGTGCAAAGGGTAGGCAACTTCAGGGTATATCCAGGGATGCTCTGGAAGATATTCTCAAGCCCTCTTCTCATATTTCTCTGATTGTAACAGGAAGTTAAAGGGTACTAATCATTTAATCAACAAAAAACATTACTCTCAACTTGTTAACAGATGGTTCATTCAGCACAACTTCAGTGGACTGCATTAAAATACGTATCTGCTTCCTGAAAAGGTGTTTTTCTAAAACTCTGTGGTAACCAATGCTTGCAGAGCACAAAACATAGCAACCAGATTTCTGGAATGCAATTCTGGATAGCGTTTATCAAGCAGGAGAGAAACGGAATGCAAAATTTTGAAAGCAGCCCCCTTAGTTAACAACATGTTAAGTTCTGCAAATAGCACCTAGTTCTATCCTCAAAGGATTAAAAACAGCAGTGGGACTGTGAGTCAGGGGAAAGAAACTTTCATAGAGAATGCCAGTTTCCTACATGGATTTTAACAATATATAATCTACAGAACATAATGTTGTGCACAAAGTATGCAATATGCATAGGATATCCCATGAAGAACCTGTTATTTCCATGCTCCAAGAGAGGAGCTGATCTGTATAAGGTCTCTAGGCCTTGATCATGCAAACTCTCACTCATGTTTACTACAATTATCATTCTCACGGAAATTAAGAGAACCATATGTAACAATATAATCAAGCATGCAGAAGTATGTTGACTACAGGAGCCCAGAGCTGGTGCTGGATTTAATTATGTACACATAAAACCCTAGCGCAACAAAACACCTATACTTCACTGACACCTTTGAAGATGATCAGAAGAGTAACATATACAATTAGTGTGAACTAGAACATCCATCAGTGGACATTCTCAAAGAATGAGAGTTACTGATGATGAGTAATTCCTTCTTTCTGCTCGTGGCATTGTCTCCACAGAGCTGTAGGAAACCACTACAGAGAGAATACACACTTCTAGAGAGGAAGGATAATCAGTAAGTCACTGTACATTAAGAGTGAAACATTCCTACTAAAAGCACATTGTGCTCCTGAGGTCAGGTTGTGCAGTGAGATTCATTAAAGTTTGCTAAAAAGTTTAGACAGCAACTGTACACATTTCAGAGTTCCTGGAGGTACTATGCATATGGGATGCTTCACAACAGAGGCCTAAGCCTGTTGGTTGTGCACCTGGATGTAAATACCTGTCCACTGAGAGTGTGAATCAAGCTCAACCATCAAGATTTTTCCTCTGTAAGTTACAAACTGTTAACTGTAAATATCTCATTTCACACGAAGAAGTACATAATACCTGTTACAGCAAGTGAAACATGCAGCTTTGGCTTCCCAGGATTTGTGAACGGGAAATTATTCGGCATAAACTGACTTAAATAAAAATCCAATGCCATTTTTACTAGATATTTTGGTTTAAGATCCACTCCTGCATTGTTTTATGAACTGAAGTATCTGAGAAGTACATGGATTTCAAAGTCTGTGCTCTTCCTGGTTAAATAAAAGGTTACAAAACAACACTTTAATTTCCTATTTGACATAACTCAAAACTGGGTAGTAGTCACAAGAAAAACATCTGGGACACTTCCAAAATAACCTGTGACACACAAGGAAACAATCTAAAGAGAGCCTGTTCTCAAGAAGCTTCTGACATGTTTTTGCAGATTAAAGAATTGTAAGTAGGTTAGATGTGGATTAAAATGTTCAGTTTTCTTTAAGTTGAAACAAGAAATCCCCGTCCTCATGAATTTTGTGAAAAAACACTTTTTTCATATTTTCCATATTTGCTTTGATTGAAAAGACACTTCTCTGGTTAAAATTTGTAAGCATCAAGTAGCCAAAACACAAGAAACACTACATTCTAGTTATTCTGATTCAAAAATTAAAGGACCCAGAAGTTTTAAAGTTCAATATCAATGAAGAATTACCCCTTTAATTAGTCAGCTACTTCTTTAACATATACTGACCACAGATATTAAGAAAAGATTTTTTTTAAGTTTTTCTTCAGAAAACTTTTTATTGCTTTAAATACTCCCTCAAAAGCTGCACAAGATCTTTAAACTACTTTAAAAACAGAATTTCCTTGCAGCTTCTTGCAGAAACTGATCCTAAAATACTGCAGAATTTCAGCATTTTTGAAATATCAGAAAACTTCTTTTATTTTTGGTTGAAACAGACCCTTCACTTCTCTTTGACATCTTTTCACTCCACAGTCTTCTAATTTGGGTCTGATTATTTTTAGTGGTCTCTCAAACTCTGATTATTATACATTTTAAGACTTTTGCTTTTTCCATACACTGAATACAGCTTTGTTTTTCACTTTAATGAGATTTGCTTTTGTTACCCCCCTAATACTCAGTTGGAGTATATTCTGAATGCAGATTTTCTAAGCCTCTCTTCAATATTGTTTATTTAGAACAGTAAACTTCTCAGATACCAGAATTCCTTGTTGGGCACAGCAGTGTCTACCGAAGTGAAGATTTTCTAAAACTCCTTTTGCTCTGGAAATTATTCCACAGAAGAGTTTTAAAGATAATGATTTTAGAAACCTTTTTCTTTTCCAAATATTGGGTTGATTAAAATCTACCAGTCTAAAATTCTGGCCTTTTATATAGGTTGTTGTCTCTTTTAATAGTGTCCCTCATACATTTCTGAACTACTCTTGAAATAGATAGCAACATTCATGGATCAAATGGCAACCCCTTACTATCTTTTGCTTCCAAAAGTCTTTGCAGCGTTAGCCAAGATATCTAAATCTGCTCTTTCACCTACCTGGATATCATTTGCATCATTACTACTCTTCCCTCCTATTTTATTTTACATTTACACATGCAGAACTTGTTAGTATTATTTATGCCAGTTTTAACACCTTCTCTGCTCCTCCTCCTCCTCCCAACTCTACAAGAACCATAACACAACAGCAAAGCACTAGGCAACAGATGTTAATCCCATAGCTTAATGCACCACTGGAAAGTAGTCAGATAACTCGGATGATAAGAGCAGTATAATAACCTATATAGAATAAAGTATTTGTATTCTTCTAGTTTTATCTTCTCTACCAATTTGGATTTCCATGCTTTGAGGGAACTTATTTCCCAGGAGTACACTATATCTATGACTTCCATTTAAATGACAGCACAGTTAACAGGAACTCTTTTGCTCTACATAATCCAGTCTATTATTCTGATAAGATTACACACCTTTTAGGATTATTTAATTGCCATTCAACCACACAGATACCCACTGTTTATTTTAACATACAACGTTCAATTAATCTCCTGGTTCTTGCTAAAATACTATGTGTGAAGAAAATTACTCTGTAATCTGTTATCTCTATTTTGTAACTTCGCATCACCAAACAACTGGTTTATTTGTATTATAGCTGACCACTGACTCTTACTTCAATTTACATTTTTCTCTTAGAATTTAATACCAATTTAAACACTTTCTCACTCCTTTTTGCTGTTCTCCCTTCAAAATATAAAACATACCTCATTGTCAAGGTTTTGATCAATCTTTTACTTATGATATCATTCCTTAAAGAGTCCTACTTCCTCACTTCATGCAGCTTTCTATACCAACAGTTATCAAGTTTTAGAAGGAGAAAAGTATGTGATCTGCAGTACACACAGGGCAACCTCAGCACATATACAAATAAAATATTTGCTCTTGGCTGACTCAAGATATCAGATGATAAAATTTTACCAGTAGTAACATACATATATATATATATATATATATATATATATATCTTATATTTTTGTTCCTTTTAAAAGTTTTATATAAATACAGTAATATAAATTTTCTAAATTATATAAACACATTAAATTTACATATTTGTATAAATATCTTATAATTCTTTATAGAAGAGTAATTTTATTTGGTTTTATTCAGAATTGTGAATGCTCCCATGTGAAATTTGTGGCTTGTGGATTTTTTGCTAGAAAAATAAGTAGGATCTTAAAGTTATGTTTGAAACAGTCAGATGGAAAAACATTAGAAAACGCAATGTTCCACAGCCTACATTTTGTTCAATTCAGAGATAAAATTCAATCTTTTCAAGTGTGTAAGAGAATATTAGTCCTGCTTAAACTGCAAAGTTTAACATACCTAACTATGATGTTGTTAACAACATTTTCATGATGTTGCCATTACAACCACATGTATTATTAGTACAGGCTTATAGCCAAGTCTATTGGTTAATTTATTAAGCCTCCAAGTAATACCTCTGACCTTCACTGCTAGTAGATCAGTATCTTCCTAATTCCATCATTTTTGTCAGTGTTATGTTTTCAGTCTATAACTGTTTTAATGTGATTTGTGTAAGTGAATGCACCTGCCTAGCGTTATAGTGTCTGTACATGCAAACAGAAAATCAAGCATAATGAATGGTATTTAACAATAAGCAAATCTAAATTACTGATTATAGTTGCAAAATTAATGGGACTACTCACATGAGTACGTACATTCGCAGTACGTAAAATTCACCTTGGGGACAGGGCACAAGAGGTGCTTGTGATGGCTGAGAGGAAAGGAGGGAACTATGTCTGTTAAAACATGTGGATCTTCTCATGCAACTCCTGTCCCTTGCAGCTAAGAGATGCTCATCCAGATCCTGACTTTGCTGTTATTCCCCTTCAAAAAGGCAAGGCTGGTATTATAATAGGAGCAGGTTTTCAGATTTGAAGCAAGTCTTTTAAAGTAAGTGTGCTGCTGCTTTCCTAACATGAAGTCATTGAGCTTCTGCATAGTAGCAAGAACAAGAAGAAACCAACCTGCCAAGGTTGGTTCAAAAAAGGTGGTGGTGGTGGTGGGGGGGGGGGCTTCCAGCTATCCTAGACATCCTCTTTTTATTTGATGGGAGAAAAGATATTATTACAGTAGTTATGGGCACAGCCATGTGGGTATTAATGGACAGCCATGATCACACAAATAAAATATTGGCATTTCAAATGCTACCAAGATTCAGTAAGAGCTGTGACTCCTTGCAGACTTTGGCAATTCATTTGCTTGCTTAGTTGCAAACGTGGAATTCTGACATTTAAAGCCAGACATTAAGGCTCACAAATATTCACAAATGAAGACCAACAGAAAGTATGTATTTGTGTGAGACAGGCATAGTAGGAAAAGATGAGCTGCCTAAGTATGCTTTACACTTTTTTTTTTTTTTTAAACTGCACTGGCTACTTATTTTAATATGAAACAGTACAGCTAAAGTTTGAAAGGTGCATTGCAAGTGATTACAAAAGTCTGAACTAATTCTCTCATAAAATTCCAGGGAGGAAAAAAATCCAGCTATCGTTTAACAGTGCTGTCAGTTTAGGTGACTTATAAACTAACAACTACCATCATCAAAGCCTAAGAACGTGGATTTGCTACCTCCTTTACCAAGTGGCCAACACCATTATATAAGTAAATGTAAGTCTGAAGTAGGAGTGCAGGCAGAATTTAACGTCAGCCATTACGCTTTTTTTAAATGTATTACTTAGGGGTAAAATATAGACATGCTGTATACCAGAAATTCAGTAAAAGCAATTCAGAATCTGCCCCACAGAGGAAAATGTTTTTTAAAATATGGCTTTAAAGGTACAGTTTCATATGAATAATCTGTTGTTTTAAAAAAGCTGAGCACAAATACAAATGCAGAGTATGCAAGGTTCTACTAACTAAGAAGCCTAGTCACATCATTATGACAGCATTATGACACCTAACCATCACAGCAAGTGAAAACAAGGGAGAGATGGCAGGTGGGAAGAAGTACTTGATATTCGAGGAAAAAAATAATGAATGTGTCTAAAACGTTAACTACCTTTTAAAGTGTCACACTTAGGAATATTTGCATGATATTTTAAGTTGCCGAGTGTACATATTAATTTTACATTGTCACTCCCACTACATCAGGCATCTGTACATTCAGTGGACCTTATCTAGCACACTTGCATATGTCTAAACAGCGGTGGCTCCAAAAGCAGTATAACTTAGACAGACCTGAAGAAAACCTGAATGAGAAAAACTGAAAGCCCCCAAATAAATTATGTCCTGGGAAACTGTGTCCTGCCAACAAGAAAGGAGGCTCCAGTTCACCCTCTATCATTTCCCCTCATATATTCTTTTTAAGTTCTTCTCCCTTCTCTAACAATGCCTCAGTTATAGACATACTGAGAGTTCATATACAATACAAACATGAGTCTATGAATAACTTGCAGAAGATGAGCTTAGAAAAAAAGGCTTACAGAAGAATCATGAAAAAGTCTGAGGAATTTAAACAAGAAGCTTCAGTCATAAAGAATTAATGAAACAAAGGACATGCTGATGTCCTTAACCCCTGGTATTATATAACTCTCTAGCACATTTTTTATCATCTCCTCCGTTCTCTACTCCCCACTTCTCCCTAAAAAGTATATAATTAGATATATATGTGAAATACTGATTGTCATCTTTCTTATACTTTAAAAAAAAATATGTTTCTTATTCAATAGCAGTAGATTAAGAAAACCCAAAGTTGTACATAGCTGGTCTCATTATCTGTGTGAATGAATTATTTTCTACGAGATGGTGGTATTTGGTATTTTGGAATTTGGTTTCATGCCCATTTGCAGTGCAAAGCAGGAATAGCACCACAGATCTTGTGAGCCCAGGCTGACAAAGCAGCTCAAGTCCAAGCACTGATCTCAGTTACCAAAGTATTACACTGGGGGGGGGGAAAGAGGGACAAAGTTCAGTACGCAAGGCAACATGAGCAAGCAATCCAGAAGCCAAACAAGATCTTAGGGCTTCAAGGTGAAGTTTTTTCTTCTATTAAACAAGATACCATTAAATGCACAGGCGGCAACACCTTGCAATAGTTAAAGTTTCTATTCTGTTCACTCTTAATGGCATATAGAACACATTACAATCACGGAGTTGCAAGAAGAGTGAGATATACCTATGAATCTGCATTACAGTACTGTCATTTGCTGCTACTGGGGCCCTGGGCATTCAGTCTTCAGAGTGATATATACAGAGCAGATTTAGACCTGTAAACCTGCCCTTTTGTTGCTTTCATATGCTTGACTTTGTAAGGTAAGGAACTTTCTTTTAACATAGTTTCTTCACAGTAGAGTATCAATTCAAGAAGAATTAGATGTGCTTCGTAAAAAACTTTTTGGGTTTGTTCTAAAACCATCCCGAGTTAATACGACACAGAACTTTAGAACACATTACTGTCCTCAGACAGAGTTGGCACACATAACTGTAATTTAACTTCTTTAATTTATTATAGCTGCTCGTGTTTCCAGCAAGGCAGTTGTAAAAATGGATGGAAAATATTTTAACTCATTTTTAGCAAACCGCTCCTCCCTATCCATTTTGCACTTTCTATCCTGATAATTTCCTTAGTTACATTTCAGTAGGTCAGAACACAAAGTTGTCAATATAGTACATAACAAATTCCCAAGAGAGGGTTAGAAAAATGAAACTATTGAGACATCACTAAAACAATTGTAAAACAGCTGTTCACTTTTGCTATATATTAAGAAAAATAAGCAAGTAACTCTTTGGACAGAAAAGATGCAGTAATAAAAATAACTTCCTGACAATACCAATTCAAACTACATAATAACACTGCTGGTATATTTAGATGAAATTTTCCCTTAAATGTTCCAGGAAAAACTACTTAAAACTAAGCCTTTTGACATACAACAGATTTTAAGATACTGTAAAACATGAAGCAAGTTAGCATCTCACCAGTTATTCACGCTGAGAAAACGCCAAAGCCACAAAAGTTATGGTTCCACTGTTCCAAGATGAGGCTTGTAGTTCCCTTCCCATAGCTCCTGTAATTTCTGACATACTACTGTATTGAGGTAGTTGAGAAAAAAAAGATACATAGTGTCCTATTCTGATGTTTCTCACCAATTTTTGAAGTAATTTTGAAGTTCTACAGAACTAAAATTGTGGAGATTTTTCTTCTGAAACGTGGACATTTTTGCTTTCATAGACATTTTTTTCTTCTGAAATACAGACATAGCCCGCTTCAGGTGACCAATAATTTATGTTTCATTTGGCATTTCCTTACAAAAACAAGAAAACGCAGAATGAAGAACAAAGGCAGAATAGATGATTACCTTTATTACTTGCATATACAGTCTTAATTTAGAATAATTATGTAGGAAAATATAGATCAGTGCTCTTCTTTATTTCTCCACACATTAACTACCAGAAGAATATGGCAAAAATTATGAGAGGAAAGAAAATGACTGGTTCTTACTCTTGAGCCTTGGATGTTTATGCATTTATAAATACTCTTAGGAACATCCAAGATTTAAAAGTCAGAAATAGTCTTTTAAAAAGTTCTCTGGAGCTACTAACGCTAAAGTTAAAGAGAGAATGAAAGCGGGAGTTCTGTCATAATCACATTCAACAGCTGAAGTATTAATGAAATAATAAAACTTTAAAGGATGGATGGCTGGAGGAAAGGGAGTTACTAAGTTTGCTGAGATCCTGACCCTGCAATTGGCCTCTTGTGCTTGTACGAAGACCTGATAAAACCTCTCCTGAACACAAGGGCCTTCCTTGCCTAGACACAGCTCCAAGGCTGTACTCCAATATGCTAAGAAAGTTAAGATATGAACTCTACACATAAAGAATACAATACTCAAGAAATTGCCATTGGTTCATTAGCTTGAGGGTCTATGAAGCGGTTAGACTTTCCGAAGTGAACAGTACAAAAACAGAGATGCTGTATATTTCATACACATTAGAACCTGACTTTCTAAGGTTTGCACTTCACTGCAAAATGTCACCAACATTCAGATTTTTGTTTACGAAGACAAAGAGAACGTTTAGCAGCCCACCTACTGGAAGGCAGACTTGGTCAGGGATCCTAACTCCCTGAATATACACAGCTGGCTGGGAACACAGCCCCGATCAGCAGCGTAGGCAGGGTTTCCCTCCTCTAATCGTCTCTCTTAACGACTGTTTCATTCTTCCATGGAAGAATCTCCTGTCACTACCCAGGTCACATGTGCATTCAAAGGGCTTGATCCACCATTACTCAAGTTGTGTTTTAACTGTATGGGAGCAGTATCTGACCTAGAATGCACAAAGTGGATGATCAAAGTAAGGAAGAATTTCTGATGATAATCTCCTGCTTGGAAAAGACTGATACATGTGCTAACACCCTGAAGAAAGCCGGTCCGGGGTAGCAAAAACTTTGGAGAGATCTGTCATCCCAGTCACCCACAGGATTTAGTGTAGCTACCGGTAGCTATTACTACATAAGAAAGGAAAATGGGAGTGAATTTGGGATCATTAATTAAAAATAATGCAAATGAAACTCTAGAGATGAAGTTAGTGGGAGTTCTGGGGATTACCATTACTGACATAAACTGAAGAGAAAGACTCTCACAGCATACCAAAATGCCACGTTAGTTACAGCGAGATCTACAAGCAATCTTCTCATAATTACTTGTTTTAAACTCCTTCATATTCTTGCATACCCAAGCTGAAAAAGAAAAAACCCTTCTAACAAATGGCTTCATGTGAAGTGTCTCTCAGAACGTATACGTTCCGATATTTTTGTCATTGATTAAGACAAAGGGCCCAGAAGAGCAATTATTTACTGCTGGGCACTATAAGAAATATCTCTGAATTAAATTATTTTC
Source organism: Struthio camelus (assembly GCF_040807025.1). NCBI lineage: Eukaryota > Metazoa > Chordata > Aves > Struthioniformes > Struthionidae > Struthio > Struthio camelus. The sequence goes on along the minus strand of NC_090942.1, from coordinate 113,437,487 downwards.
AATAGTGAAAACTATTAGCACATGAATGAAATTGCACTCTTTTCGTAACAATACTGCCTTTCAAAGTACAGCCTGCACTAGCCAAGAGATATATGGAATCCTGACTACAGACACACGAATAACCCAACACTTATTTGAGAATATGCTTTTGTTTTTCTTCTGGTTGTTAATTATACAGGGGCAAACTGAAACAATTCCACCTTTATTGATTCTGTACGAAACTCAGCCCCGTGCACAGGAACACCGTTGCATACCATTCATGACTTCAAAATAATAGTAACACGGAAACTGCCAAACGGGACGCAAGCTACGGCCAGCTAGTCCGGTATAGTGTCTCAGAGACAGGCGAGGACCAGGTGTTTCAGAGGAGGTTTAAGTGAAACGTAACTAGTACACAGTTGTGGGTTTAGTTTGTACTGGCTTGAATACGTTTTCGTTTGTAATCTGCTTGTGAACTGATCGCTGTGTGTTTTTGAAACTTGAGCGGAGAGCGTTTAGCTGAAGCACGTGGTGGTGTTTCTCTTTCTTGCACAGAGGAGCACAGCACTGGCAATCAGAGTTCTGCCCCAAAGCCTCGGACTCCAGTTTTCACTCTCAGTGACTGCTCCTTGAAGTGTGCTTTGTGCCCACCACTAACTTGAAGGCTAGCACAGTCTTAAAATGTTAACATTTCTGAACATTTCAAAGGGGCTCAAGCACTGTTGGCATTCCAAAAATTCCTGAAGCAATTTTTATCTACTGTTACCAGAGCTCTTCAGGCCCACACTTTTACAGATTTTTTTTTTCCCAAAATAGCTATTTAGAGCTTTTAATATTTCCCTTAGACCCCAAATTCACTCCCTCTAATGAATATAGAAGATGCCACCAGTTGGACAAAAAATGCCTAAAACGTAGATTTAAATTGAAAGAATTGAAAATGATCATTTTTCTGTTGTATTTTCTATGTTACATGGTCCACATATGTGCACTGTACAGAAATTGTATAGTAATGATAAACCCATACTTTTTGTAGCCTTTCTATGCCTCAGAGAACACCAGTAGGCTCACAAACTTTAAAACACTGCATTTTGCCGGAGAGCTAACTATTTTAAGAATTATTGTTGATGGTATCTGCAGAAAATTCCGTTATTGCTCAGTATTGCAATAGCAGCCTCATGCTTCTGCCTCTTAAGGGGCCCTACACGTAGAGCAGTGGCTAAACATGTGAAAAATGCCTAGTGCTTGGCTTACAGACCTGTATCAACCAGGTCTCAGTTTTACTAGTGGCTATTTGACTGCAACCGTAATGGGCTTTAAATCACTAGGCAACTGTTTAGACTCAGAGCATCCTAAACCACAAATACCAGCAGGGCAGGAGGCTGAAAAAAAGACACAAATTATCTTGAAATACTTCAATCAGTGTTTAAGTAGATAGAAAGATGTGAGAGGTGCCAAATCAGCTTCCATTTCACTATAGGTAGAAAAGATCAACTCTGTACTCCATGTTGAGCTGCTCAACATCACCCATATCCCGCCAAAGCCCTTACCTCATCACAGACATGTGCATAAACCGGGATCCAATTAATTTATGGCAACGTGCAGAAAACAAAGACAGATATTCTGTCCATGGAGCAGAAATATTTCCTGTGTGCACGCACTGCTTTCTACTGCCTGAATGCTACAATCATCCTTATTGAGAAAAAGAAACCATAAACAAAGCCAGTAAGAACAGCAAACAGTTTCTACCTACATAACTCCTTTCGAGGGACTAATCTCTTTGGTCTGTTGGCTTTAGCACTAACCCCCTAAAAAGTGATTTGCTTGTCTGACATATATTCTATCCAGCAACTAGAGGCTCAGACTAGTGATTTTGGGCAGTGGGGACAGGAGTAAGGAAGGAGGAAAGGTAGAGGGAAGATGTTTGAGGAAATAGTTTATTAACTAAGAATGCAGTTTAGGTGATCCAGTTCAACTTAATTTCATTCTTTCAATAAAAGAAAACAAGTTTTTTTAAAGATAGGCTTAGAGAAATCTTTTTGAACTATATTGATATTTGTTTCAGGACTATGATTAATGATAAAGAAAGACTTTTAAAAAAAGGAATGAAATTTGTTATTTTAGCTAAAATGATTGTCTTTCTCAGATTTTACATATTGATGAGTAAATCAATTACTATTCCAGATCAATCTAAGCACTACAATTTCATTAGAATTTATATTTGAAAGGTCAGTGACATGACAAGCTCTCCAGGAAACACCTTTACATAGGAAGAACAGAAAACACTAAATAGCTGGGTCAACAGATGTGTTTTTGCTGGAACCATTAAAATTCTATTATTAATCAAATCTATTTATTTTGACACTTGCATCTTACAATGTTTTGAACAATATATCATCAAAAACATTTTCAAGTATGAGTAATGAATCTTGGAATAATGACTAATTTGGACACATGGAAGGCCCAGAAGAAGAGGGCCCAGGTTAGAAAAAAAAGGATGCAAGTTTAGCTCCTTGATCATTTGCCCCTCTCCACCCATCTTTTAATATCAGCTGTCTTTAAGAAGTACTCAAATATTCATTAGCATTAACATTCAAACTCAGTAACTGTTTTTCTAAATCAAGATTTCACTCCCTGCTTACAAGACTGATTGCAGACTAACTTGCAAACAAAATCCAGGAATATCACACTAGGGAAACATAAAAGACTGCACTAGTTGAGGTCTATATTTAGTTTTTTTTAAGGAAATAACGGTATTGGGAATACTAGTTTGAAGGGAATTTTCAGGAGAAGATCCAAAGGAAGGAGATTTCTCCCGGGTGAACTGAGATCAAGGATGCTTTCTACACGTCAGTGGCACCACAGAACAAACACAATGACAAGAGCCACAAATAAAGATGAGGTCAACATTACTGATAAAATATTAAGCTATGGATCATCACAACATAAAACAAGTGAAAGATTTACATAGGATCCTTCAGCACATACTTCCCTTTTCGTCCTCATTTAGTTATTTTAACCATGGCTAGGATAAGTCTACTGAAACGCCCTGGAAATTTACATCTAATGCAAACTCTGTCCGTATACTGTCAACAAAACAGTTCCTGTGAAACAGTATCTGTAAACTGTTTTGTCCAGTCTTTTCTCTCCCAACGAAGTATCAGATCACTTCAGAAAAAACATCAAAAAAGGATGGGATTAGGTGTAGGCAACATTTAAACTATGCCTAAACTGCACGATATTGCACAACTGTACCATCAAAACTCATAACAATAAGAGAGACGACCACAGAAAGTGGTTTTTTTCGGAACTGTATCTAAAGCATACAGCAAACAGACAATCAAGTAGAAGTTAAACAGGTAAAAGTCCTGAACACAAGTCAGCACAAGTCCTGAATACAAGTCAGCCTACCAATCTGTACACAGTAAGATTGTAAATTGGTGTTTTGCCTTGATTTTTTGGTATCCAACAGCTTTTTACAGCAAACTAGACCATTAATTGCGATATCACTCATTTCATAATTTCAGTTTATTAAGTTCAGCTTTACAGAAATGGTGTTTATAAATTTCCAAAGCCACCGGCTGTTTCCAACAGCCACCCCGTTGTTGCTGCGCCATTCCTAGGGTATTAAAATACCATCGCTGGACTTCTCAAAAGACAATCCTGTTTGCAATGCTGATATTCTGGTAGGCAGAAGGGAAACTCACAGCATCCAACAAAAAAAGCTCAATTTGTAAGGCTTTGAAAAATCATAAATACCAGCACAAACTGTGAGGAAACTAGGACAATAAGAGAAAAGAATGGAGAGAGAATAAAATTAACCACATCTAGGAAAAAAGCTCCCTTTTTACTGGAAAATAATAGAATTCAGTAAATTTCAACAGTTCTTTTAATTAGAAACTAGCAGCAGCATGTTCAATATTTTTGTAATAGATTCTGCAGATTTTCTCCAAGAATGCATAATATCAGTCCCTCAGAATTCGCTGCCTAGCATGTGAAAACCATTTTTAGGAACAAAGTGTGACTATGCATATTTTTCTTACCTGAGCAGTTTAGCAAAGTTCACAGGCCTGAACAGAACGTATCGTAAAAGAAATCTGGAATAAAAAAAGGGACGTTTAATTATAATTTATTTCTCACTTTCATATTTTTAATGACAAATTAGCAATAATGACTGGTTACCACCATATACAAGTTGCTAGCAGTTAAATTATACTAAACAAAAAACTCCTAAAAATCTATTAGGTCACTGGTTACCCAAAAAAGTCCTGGTGGTGTGTGAGGAATAAATTTGTAAGTAATAGTACTAAAAACAACAGAACTACCCATATTGTGCTATTGGGAAGGGTATCTCTTACGTCAAGTTTGTGTCAATTTTTGTGTCGTCTTTTTATGCAAATACCAGCATATGCTATCATTATTTCCTTAGAGGTATACTCAGATTTATAACATATCTATCCGGTTAAAACATGTATTTCTCATTAAATGTTCTCTGATGCACAGTTCCACTCACCTTCTATAAAATTTCACAAAAATACAATATTAAAAGAACATTATTAAGACTGAAATGTGATTAATTTACATAGTAGAAAATGCCAAATGCTAGGCTGCCTGGGCAACCTTCATTTCTTCAGTGAGTACTGAAGATGATACAGCTGCTAACTTCTTAATCATACAGTATTCTTCCCTGGGTATTCCTTTTGATTTGTTGTACAAATGGACCTGCAAATTTCAAGAACTGGGCATTTTTTTAAATTTTCTTCCTTAACTTGTGGACTGGAGAGACATTCATGGACTAGTATTCAAATCCTCATATAAAAACTGCAGCATTTTGCCATGATACATGCAATCTAATCACTATGGTGCTTGATCGTGCCACAAACACTGTGCGATTCAAGTTCAGCAAATTCTTCTGGAGGAAAAACATTGTCGCTGTTTTACAGATGAGTTAGTTGGTGCTAAGAGATTAAGCTGAAAAGTGAATACACTAATCTGGGTCGCAGGGGCCTAGTTTTTCAGAGGACTGACCACTACATAGCACTTTATATATTCAGGGCACTGCTCTCAACGATTTCAGTTGGGGACATGAAGAATACCAAGCACTTCTGCAAATCAGGTGTTAAAACTGAGATTACAAAAAACGGGGAACATGCAATTGATGACCATCTCTGAAAACTCTGCTTAAGCAAAGCACTTCACACCTCACTCCTCTGTGTGATCTCTGTGGTAAATCTGAGGATTGAGTTTTATTCTCCAGGGCATGGCTCAACTACCTGTCATGAGACTCCTTGATCTTGTCCTGAGAAGCTCGCAGCGGCTGCATACTTTCCACTTCCTAACTGCTGATGTACAAGAGTTTCCCATACTACAGAATCTAACTCATCCTCAGAACAGGCCCATCTGTTCACTGGCTGGATTGTGGACTGTATGAAAAATCATGTCACCGAGATTCCCACAGCGCATTTAGAGAGGAGGGTCAGAGCAAGGCGGCACACGCCACTCTGGTATTGCTGGACTTCACCACTTAGCCACTTAAAAAATGTTTTCAGACAGGTTTTCTTGGTAAGTGAACATCTATTTGGGGTGGGAGAGAACACAAAAAATAACCTCCAGAAATTCTGTTATCATCAGGCATGGTAGCTGTCAACCATAACAACTAACGCCAGTGCTGGAACGTTTGTATGTTCCTCCTCGAGCTCAGGGAGTAACTGACAGCATCCTTTACGCAAGCCACCATGACAGAAGGGTCATCTGCTCGTGTATCACTAAATATTGGTTGACCACAAGGAAACTGTGGGACTATAAGAATCGTAGTTTCAATTCTGGACTCTGGAAATAGAATCTTACTATGGTAATAATGGTGAAATACAATGTCAATAAAGACTCTTGAAAAGGCAAGCTAAGGTAGAAAGACAGTTCTTTCAACTCTCTTCCGCTCACCCTAGATAGCAGTTCCAGTATACTGAAGACTATGTCACAGATGACTATCTGTCAGGGTGCCTTGCATTTTTTGCTAAAAAGGGAAACCAATGACCATGATGCACAGAATTCTGCAACGGACCAATAAACAGCAATGAGGAAGGGTCTAAACAAACTGCAAAACCCAGTCGGGTCAACCCAATTATCAGTAAACCCTAGAATATATAGAATAAAATATAGTTTCCTCCTGGCTACTTCAGTATTCTTCCAATGTAGCCCAACTAGTTTATCTTAATTTAAAAACTGGGATTCAGGTCACGCAACCTTGAGCTGAAGGGGTCATATCCTCACCACTTTCTTCAGCACCTATCTGCACGTGGTATTTTGAAACTTCTCTCTCATTTCAGAAAGATTAATGATTGGACTTCTCTGTTCTAAGTCCAAACCACAATCCTGCTACTGGGTTTGCATCAGCGGGCTCATGTAGCTGTGCAAGTCAATGTAGGTCATGCAGTTTTTTATCCTCAGATCTAATAGCAGGAAAGTTTGCAACAAGCAATTTGCCCAAAGCAATTCAGCAACAGAAATTAACTAAAATCTCATCAATCACAGCAAAATAAATGTAAATATACAATTGGTAAAAGGCTGACAGCCTCAGAGAGTAAGTAAAAGCCTGATACACAATCGACCTAGATACACACGGTTTTGGCAAATACAAGAACTGTGAAAATATGACTGATGATAGGATAAATGATAAACTAAACAGACACGTTGCTTTTTTAAGATCTGCTGTACAGAATCCTCTCTTCTGGGGTTTTACACAGAATAGAATTGGAATGATTTTTAATGGAAAAAGCAGAAAATATATCCAGAACCCATGCTGCCATCCACTCTTACAGCTTCAGTTCAGAAGAGTGATCCAAATACGTCCAAAACAGACTTTCAGTAATGACGTGACATGCAAGAAAACTAGTATGTGCGTAAGTGGGTAACCAGTAAGAGTAAGCGGGTTAACGGCATGCTGGATGCAATTGGTTTCTCTTGGACAGACCTCAGAATTGTGGTGGACACCCACTGCTGCTGACGCAGGGTGCCAGCGCTCCAGTATCTGCCAAAAGCCCTGAACTCCGCTCAGGAAAAAAAAATGGCACCTTTTGGCCCCAGTAGGTCTGTTTCCTTTATCTGTCTTTCACGGCCTCTTTCAGAACAGCAGCAATAAAAAAAGCTCACTGCTTCTTAGTTCCAGTCATCTCTGTACCGCTAAGAGAAAGTAATTTAGATCTATACATTCTAGCGAATCATAATCCCTGCTCTCACTTGGAGGCACCAGCATCATGAAGAGCCTGACTGGGGAAGACGGGCCTTTATTACCAGTGACAAAGTCAAAGCAGGAAATTAAGCGAGTTTGCCTTCCAGCTTGCAGAGTCTGCAGACATAACAAGCAACTTCCTATTTCCAAACTGAGCACATACAACATGGCTTGAAAAGCGTCAATATGCTGAGACAATAATCATGGAACTCTAAAGACACAATTCTTACAGTCACTTCTCAGTGAAGAACACTGTGTTATTCTATTTTCATCCTTTAAACATCTAATAGTAATCCTATTTTATGCATACCCATTTTAAGTCATTTATAACCAGATTTGCAAAGGCATTGATTTCAATGGGAGTTAAGGGCTAAATAACCTTTATATGGAGCCACAGCGTTCATCCTATTAAATCTTTATTAAATCTCTATTGAAAATAACATTTATTGTCTGCATACAAATCATTATGAAGTAGGCATTATCCAAGGAAGAATTCAATAGCAAGAGAAAAGCCCAATTAACCAGGAATTCAATATAATTACAGAAGTTGGGAAGTTGCTTGGGGATGCCTTTGCCTGCAGATCGTCGGGCAAAGATGAAAAAGGACGTGTGTTCCATCCCTCCTTCCAAAGTATTATTTTCATTTCAGCTCTACATTACTGATTTTTAGAACTGTAAGTATTAAGGCTCCTACAAAGCAACAGAATAGGGACAAAGATGCCATTAACTGGGTTTTTGGGCGGCCTTTTATTTTGCAACACTATCGTCAATGCTGGGGTTAGCTGTATCAACAGCTAAAAGCAACAGACTGCAGTTCTTGTTTATAGCTCTTGGCAGATAATTAAACTGGCTTTTCTGACCCTAGTCTTATAGAAGTTAAAGCCAGGTCCGCTAAAATAATGCAGGAATGCACATTTTAGGGAAAATAGTATTTGAAAGCTTGAACTTCTTCCCTCCAAATTTACACATTTATGTGAAAAAAGGAATAGAAACAAGAACTGAGTGCCAGTGGAAATGGATACTGGATAATTAAAGACTTTTTTAAGTACTAAAAACTCTATTATTTTATTATTGTAGACTCAAGTCTTTCTATAAAAAATAGCATAGTAACTCCTCCAACTAGCAACGTAAAGTCAATAGATTAAAAAAAAAAAAAAAACTATTGTACTATGCCTACCTAAGGGGCACTGAAAGAGCTGCAGAGATGGAGGGAAAACACTGTTGGAGAGTCTCCCGAAAGCTGCAAAGCATTTGAGGACAGCATGCATTTCATTGCACAGCATTTTTATGTCCCTTTTCACTCATATAAACTCTGGTGGCTTTCATATAGAGCTGTTAAAACGGACAAAATACTTAGCTGCTTGCAAACATGAGGACGAATGTGCCCAGTGAACTTTAAGAGCTGGAAACTCCTGTCTGCCAGTGTGCAACTGTTTTTAAACCTGTGTCAGTTATTCATAGCTCTCCAGTATAGAATCAGGTTTCTATTCTCAAGTTGGATTCAGATATAGAGCACTCTTTTTTGGGTGGACAGGGAGAACAGGGGCGCTGTTTATTTTCTCAGTTTTCATCCCTACCATTTTCTTAGAAAGCTACCCATGGGGCAGAAGAGGGGTTCCCACAGTACCTGGGATGGTCCCCAGGACACCAGGTCTACTAAGCATGCAACGACACACAGCAGAGATACTGTTTTCTCCGAGGCCAAACTCCTGGGAAGGATAGCTGCCCAGAGAGACTCCGCCAAGACTGGGGCATCCATAGTTGGATATGATCCTTTGACTGCCTCTTCTAATTAATCCCCCTATGAAACAAAAACAAGGCTGAATGAGGCAGAAGATGCTTCATCCTTGCAATGACTGGACTAGGGCTGGAGCTGAGTAACACTGATAATGCAAGGAGACCCCAGCTAGGTGCCTATCGAGCTGACCCTCAGATGTGACAGCATCCAAGTGCTTAGGAGAGACCACTGCCATCCCAACATTTAAGTCATATTTAAATGTCATTTCACTCAATGGGCAAACCTCAGTTATCCTATTCACTTTGTTTACAGTGGGGACTAACGCAAAAAGCGTGCAGAAGCCTGCATTATTTAGCAGGGGACACACCTACCCTCAAAACCGATTAATAGCAAGTATTTGTTAAATATGACCAGTTTTGCCCTTATTATGCTGCAAAACCAAAATGAAACTCACATTACATGGCACAGAAAGCTCCACTATAAAGCAATCTAAAAAACAGCTAATTCACATCAGATTATATACATTTCTCACATACAAAATTACAGATTGCAATAGCAAAAGACTCATAACTGCAAGCGTATTTTCTCAATCCGTATTAAAAATGCTGGGGCTCCCTGATCTTCCGTGATGTTTAAAAAAATCCTTTTTTGCAGTGCCTATCTCCAACTGGCCAGGATTAAATCTAAAAAGATAGAAGTGATAACTGCTACCACAAGAATTAAGAGAAAATCTATGAGTATCTAATATACCACCAAAACTGAACTGGAGAGTTTTACTGGGAAGAAAGATGCTCATGGCATTTTCTGCATTTGGAGTAAGGACTTAAGTACAACTGGAACTACCTTCTCTGTCATACATGCTCGTGTGCACATATGCATGCTGTTTAGAGGGATTTTGAGGGATTTTCTTGATTTTGGGGGAGGGGGAGTGAGTGAGGGGGGGAATTTTGTGGATAGTTCTGTCTGAAGAAACTGAGAATATAGAAAATGATACAACTAAATGAACTGAACTTCTTCAAGCTTCTTATAAATGTTGACCGAGTTGGGGGTGAAAACACTTTTTTTTCCAGTGAGATCTCTTCCACTCTGTTGGGCTTCACGCTCACGTCAGTTGTCGAATTAGGAGTGAAATCAGACTCAAACACTGCAAAGAGTTTTGTCTGGGTTCCCCATCTATAGGTGGATTTGGCTCTGCTAAATGTAATCAGGTGAGATCTTTCAGACAACAGTACCTAAGCAATGCCCAATTTATCAAAACAAAGCTTACATAACTATTTTCATTGTGTTAGCTAGTAGCTTCACTTACTGCTGAAGAAAAGGACACAGTCTTTTAAATACAAGTCTTTTTTCTCCTAAAGTACTTAAAAGAGGATTAATTTTTATATAACTGCTACAGGCTAGATTACCCTGTAAACCCATTACAGTGGAAAAGGAGAGCTGGAAAAACTTTGCAGCGTCTGGAGGAGGATCAGAAGGCACGTCCGCAACCCACGCGCGCGCGCGCGCTGCCCTCCTCCTCGCAGCCACCATCCTCCGCGGCTCGCTGCCCACGACAGCTACTCCGCGGGGCCCCTGGAGCAGCTCTGCAGCCCCGAGACCAGCTGGGAGAGGCCTCGCCAGCCCCTCTACTTTCCTCCCGTATGTGGCAGCAGGTTTCTGCTTTGCTGCTGTTCCTTGCAGCTTCCCTGCCACGGGCCAACGTTCCTCCCTGCGGAGATGGCACCTCACAGCTGAAGGTTCACAGGAGGCAAAGTCATCCTGCGTACCTCCTCCAGACCCGTGCTTACGGCCAACCACAACGTGGTGCTTTAGCCTTCCATTTTCCTAAGTGATTGTGAATACTGTAGTTAAAAAAAAAAAACAACAACAACAACAGAACTCACTCCTCGTATGAGCTATCTTTATATCCCAGAGTATTCAGACTCAGTGCTATGCTACACTTGCAATCCATTTACCCTAAAGCAGAACGTGCCGTTGAGTACGAAATATCAAACAGCAGTAATAGTTCACAGACTGATCCGAGAGACATCGCTATAGATGCAGAGCAACTCCATTAAGTCATATAACCGAAAAACCCCCACCCCCTCAATCCTGGCTCACTACACTACCATTTCTTTTGGATATATATTTTAAAAAGTACAGTAAGCATTACAGTGGCTATTTATCTGGTCAAATAACTTGTTTAAGATTGTTGGCACTATTTCAGTTAAGCTTTGTAATTTGTCTTCTAACATTTTTAATATACCACATGAATAGAAAACTGCATTTCAAAGAACCGTAAAGCCACAAGTTACATAACTACGGCTGCAAACTGGAATCTGTTTTAACTCACAAGAGGTATAATTAGCACAATAGAAATTAATCACATTATATTGCAGTGCATCCTTAAAACGTTCCAGATGTTTTATGCTTTCAATACTTCATTTGCATTTACCTAAATTCTTATTAAACACGGCTTACACAGGAATGGTACAGAGAGCTGACAGCCAATCACCAAACTGCTCAGTTTTTCCTTTTTTTATTTTTAACTCTTGTGTCTAAACAGGAAAAAACGACATTCTGTTTACTGCTCCCCCCCTCCCCCACAAGCAAACCAAACCACACCAAACCACACCAAACAAAAACCTCAGCTAAGAAACCTATACAAACATAGTGCTGTTCAGGAGGTGAGATGAAATGACATGCTGCTTCGTTCTTGTTTTCCCTATGAACCTACAGGGCCCTAACAAAGTATAGAAAACAAAAGCATGAAACAAACTAAAAACTAATCCCCAGGATTCTCAAAGACAGTCTCCTATGCATATTTCATTGTACAAATACAGTCTGAAACTTACTCTGCTTACGCTTGTTCCTGAAGGTTATTCTCTACCTTAAGATTCTGGCATCCTTTCCTAGATAATATATTCCTTTCCCAGTTCATCCTTACTGGTACAGCTTCAGTATTCCCACTGCTTTGCCTTCTGTTGACTATCTCATCACTAAATAGTTTTCCTCGTAAGTCACATCTCCCTCCGTAACTATTTTTACATCAGGAACCTGTTGCCTACTCAGTCAAATGCTTATCTACAATGCACTTTTCACTATCACCACTAAGAAAACTGCTCTGGTTTCGTTACCCATGTTAGCAGCCCAGCTCGCTCCACGCAGCCCGCCCAAGGTCTCCTCCTGGGGCCTGACAGCGAGACAAGTGAAGCTAGGGGCATGTGCAGCACCCTCGTGACCTCCGTCTTTAACCTTGAAAAAATGTTATCTCCACCTTTCTTTTCTCTGGTAACACAGATTTCTCAGCTGAAGAGAAGGATGTCAGCAATTATTATTATTCCTCTGACTACTCTAAATACAGAGACCTTACCGAAGACATACTATACAAAATGTTTTTCTGAGCCGCAAACTATTTCTGATTGCTGATCCTTTTGTGATCTCTTCCCTATGCATATGCCTTCATCCACGATGCTCGTCTTTCACTAGTCAAATGCAAGAAATTCATATCTCTATTCCAGTAGCAGCTACTGTCACCTCTCTCCCATTTCTCTTTGCTAACAGTCTCCCTCTCGTTTTCCAACTCTCTTTTTTTATGTCTGGAACTATATCATCTAGTATCGGGAAAAAAATCCTTCTGCTGATACTCCAATTTCCTTATTCGTTTTCCATTTTTTGTTCTTGCCCACGTATGTCTGACTGCTTTGAAAACATCTCAGTTTTAGTAACATTCCCTCTTGTAAAGTACTTGCTTGTGTTTCTTGCTCTGCCACTGCATCCTTTCACAGCAGAACATCTGGCCTTCATTCCCTGTTATCTCCCCAGACCAAGCATTTTCATCATTTTCTACTTAGGTCATCTCCAAGCACAGCATAAAGAACTGTCCTCCTCAAAGAAATGTCTTTTCTTTCTGATACAAGTGCAATTTCAGTCCTCTTAGATATGTCGGTTCCTCTGTCTTCTAAGCTAAGTGGTGTAAGCTATTAAGAAAGTCCTTAGCGTATGAAGAAAGCATACACACACTCTTTCCAGCCAAAACAGTGCTTCAAAGTACTTAGACAACCTTCATTACAGAACAGTCCAAGCACTTAACAGGCATTAGATACTTATCCTCACAACAGCCCTTTTAGAGAACCCAATTTTTACCTGATGAGAACTAAGGCATAGGAAAACTACTTACACTACTTAACCACGGAGTACTTGTTCTATCGCGGGAACCAAAGTTCTGCTCTGATAACCCAGACTAGAAAGCTAGCCTACAGACCTTCCTTCTCACTTCCAAAATGGTAAGGGTTCACCAAATATCATACAGTTTTTCCCTTGCTGCCCTTGGAGTGATCTGCATATGGATGAGCTATTTTGCCTGTCTTTAAGACAGAGAAGTGGGGTGTCTTCTCCTCCTCCCATACAGCCCCAGCCAGAAATTGTTTAGCCAGTTGTATTTTGCTGTGCACGGCACTTCTAATTTTAGTCTTGGATAAAATGATGATTGGATGTCCCTAGTAGCTATTACCAGATGCAGTTAAAAAACAGAAGAGAGAGAAGGAAGAAACGTGTTGTGTGTGGTTTCTATACCCAATTCCAAAGCAACTGGGAAGTCTACACTATTTCCAGTACCATCTTGTTGCTCTAATTCTGAATGCCTTTTGTATTGGTTATAGCTGTGTGGTTTATTTTTCTACATGAGAGTATTATCCATTTTCTGTCATCTGTCTTTCAACCTGCTTATTAAAATATTTGCATTCTGCTCATCTCTCTGAACTCAGATTTTTACGTGGAAATATGGGAGCTGTTGGCTTCTCTACCGTGCCTCAAAAGAGTATCTCAAACAGCATTTATACAAACTCAGTATACTTTTGGGTTCTGCAAACAGAATTCTTTATATTAGCGCCACCAAATGAATTACAGAACCTGCAGTGGACTTACGACAAAATGAACCCAGGATCTACAACTACTTGAGAGTATCTAGAAAGGTCTGTTTCTCTTCAGAAACCTGCCACCATGTTTTCTCAGACCTTCCAAACTTCTGTCTTTGGACTTCTTACTGCCAACTGACGCAATCATTGAACCCTGCTGCAGAAGTCAGCCCACACAACAGCAACGCTCTGCACCACTCTGCCTTGCTTCTAATTTGAATCAATGGCTTAACTGGGTTACACCAAGCTGTGGTGTTTAGTCTCAATGACTTAACTTTCTCTACTACTGACAATCCTAGATAACATCCAGCATATACAGCTGAAATAAAATCAGCAACTCAAGATGAACTACAGATGATTAGAATTCCTTTTCTGGGAGAAAAAAAAACAAAAAACAAAAAACAAAAGGATCATTCTCCTGTGCTATAAAGGCAACTTCCTCAGGAAAACATGGTCCATCATACCTACTACTCAACTCTCTTTGCAAAAGCTTTCCTCAGATACGGAGAAAATCTCTAAATTATTCAGACTCCTGAAATCTACTTTCTCCACCTAAAGACTTCACGAAAGACTGGGATTTAGTTTTTGCCCAAACAGCTTAGCTTGGATTAAGCATTGACACCAGGTGCTACCCCATGCATCAAACAATTCTGGAGCGTGTCACCCATTCTGTCCATTGTATCATGGATAAACACTGCCTATACTGGGTTATCGGCCAGAGTTAGCCACTATGACTATGTCAGTACAAACTTTCAGAGACTAAGTTATTATGAAGTACTATATTATGTCAGAGCGTTTAGGTCTGCTGAAGTGGGGGACCAGGGCAAGAAGACAGAAAGGTGATGAAGAAGGAATACTGTTATAAATCATGTGCCTCATGTACACAAAAATCATGAATAAAAATGATTTCCAGTAACAGGTGGAACTTTGGAATCTGAGATGTTTTCAACCCTCATTAAACAACATTACTATTTTCTAGGACTAAAGCGATAAAATCTTCAGATCCATACTTCTGTGAATTCCAAAACACATTGACAAAACATTCTTTCTAGATAGCAGCAGTTTTATTAAGCAGGCTATCTGCTTCAAAATTGAAATACTTTCCACGCCCCATGAACTGATCATAGTAAACATTCTGATTCAAGTCTATGATTCATCTTCTTTTCTTTATGTGTCTCAAGGGAAGACTGAAAGAACACGTGAGGATATGAAAATGATTTAAACAACTTACACTGTGACTATAATATTTGTTTAGATCTGCCCTGAGCACAAGGTATAGTTTTTGCATATGTGGATATCTGAATCTCAGTTATCTACTTCCTTTTATTGCTTATAAACTACTAAAAAGGTGTGAACGTGAATCCTGAAAAGAGCTGTTCAAAATTAAGTCACAGGAATGGGAAGAAATGACAAACTGTGTTCCTAACTTATTGAATATGATAATGGCACTATGTTTATACATGTGTCTAAATACACCATTATTAAGTGAAAACAAGTCTTGAGATGAATTAGCTTCTGCAAATCTGACAAGAGCAAACATCTTACTTGAGAACTTTTAAGAGTACTAACGCTACACAAATGAAGACATGTCATACTGCTACAACATTACAGGCAAGTTACTTCTACCAATAGATATTATGCCTTGCTTCCATAGACATATTAGAGCCATAATGTCTGGTTATGTTTAAGAGCATATCTAATGAAGTTACCCCAAATTATGGATGTGTCCTGGATCTCTTAAACTGGGCCAGACTGAATCAAAGAAAGAAAAAAAAAAAAAGACATTCAAAACAAGCCCTTGCATTCCGTGAAGTTTGGCAAGATCTTAAACCATAACAGGGCTGTGAAGGAGCTTATGGCATTTGCAAGTACCAACATGCTAACACTTAGCTTGATATATCTTGCAGATGGCAGTATTTTGCCACAGCAGGGAGAAGATCTTGGCAGGGAAGCACAGAAAACAATAAACACTGAAATTTTTAGAACTGGATTTTCAGAACCTGGCCTCCACATTTGTGACATCTGAAGCGAGGCTGGAAATAAAGCCTTTAATTTCCTCTGTAGTTTTTGCCAAGAACGCAAGGAAGCCTTGAAGAAAGGAGGCGATGAATGAGGCAGACTTTGGCAAGGTAAGGATCCTTAGCAGTGGTAGCAGGATGCCGAGGTGTCTTCCCATGGCAGTGGAGAAAACATTAACATGATGTTACCTCCTGCAGGGTCTACTGAAGGAAAAGCTTAACTACCGAAAAATACCACTGCCCACCATACTGGTCCTGGCTAAAAGTTCTAGAGTACTCAACGTTACAACCTCCAAAAAAAAAAAAAAAAGGCTTTTTGGCAATAGAGTTTGTATCTGTCTTTGAATTAGCATTAGCTTTCCCAGACATACAACTCCGCGTACCTGCAAAACCATCTTAATGTAGGCAAGAAAAAGAAGAGCATGGCTGACTCAAAAGTAGAACCAAGAAAGAGCTATACCAAGAAAGAGCTATAAGGAAACATATGGTTAATCCAAGTCAACAGGACTTCTCCCTTCGCTTAAATACAACCCAAGTTTCATTCAGGGTTGTATGAAAGAGCAATCTGCTCCATCTCCATCCCAGCCCCATTAGGGTAGAGCAGCTGCAGGTGACCAGGCTGAGGGTGCAGGGCTGGCAGGGCTGTGCAGTGCCCTCCTCCCCAGCCAGGCCCATCCCACAGCCCCCAGCAAAGGGGAGCCAGGCCAGGCCGGGCTGGGGACAGCGACCACGGTCAGGCACAGTCTGGCCATCACCAAGTGCCACTGCAAGCCCCAGGCCCGGCAGAGGAGGCAGCCCCCAGGGTGGGAGGGCTCAGGGGGAAGGGGGATGTGTTCAGGGCCCTGACATGTGTAATTTATACTCACAGATATATATGCACCAATACTACTGTACTTCCGAGCATGCAGGCAGTGACCAAACATAGCCCCGGCTTCATTGCCTCATTGCCCTGGCCAGACTGAGTCAATAAGTGAAAGCAGTAGTTAGCTCTCTCCCATGGGAGGATTCACTCATAACAAATTCCCACTCCTCTTGGAAAAGAGGAGCCAGAAGGGATGGTGAGTCATTACTGCTTTCCTGCAGTGCCTCTCAGGCAGCACAGTTCTGCCTCATCCTTCACACAGGAGAACCTATAAAAGCCCAGAAGGTGCTTGAGAGACTTCCATTTCACAGTCCCCTCCCTACTGAAAGCGGCATATACCATCTACAAGCCAGAGAATAGCTGTGCACGGACCACTTTACAGTCTGATACCCAGTATTCATAGCAAATGTATAAAACAGGCCTCCAGCCTTCTATTCTCTTCATAGCAGTGTTCCGCAGTCTATTGACCGGAAGCTAATGGCAGTCCGTAAGATATTACAAAATAATCTGCAAAAATATTGTAAGATTTTAAAGCTCAGATAAGAAAACAACGTACACACATCCCTGCACATGCAGGCCAGTACATAAACAAGCGGGGAAAACAAACTTCATAAAGGAGCATCCAAAGTTTAGCTGTATTTTTATCTGTTGGTAAATGAAAAACATTACAGCAACACTGAAGAAGGTCTTTGGCTTGTTTGTGTTCTCCAAAAGGTTAGGCCGTCCTTTGATTAAATAGGATTGGGAATTACTACTATAAAGCACCCATCATTGTAGCAGCTGAGCTCTTCCTGAGTAAATTAAATCTGCACTGTACGGCACCGACTCAATTGAAGGAGGTATTTGCTCTTCAACCCATTCTTCAATGCTCTAAAAGAAATTTGCTGAGAGACAGAAATAATGTTTTATAACAATCATCCTGGTGACGGTAGTGGAAATACTTTATCAAGATGTGCCCTGGAAGATGTGTTGCGAGTTAGTCTTTCATACGAGAGAGATTCATTTACTGAGGATGCTAGCTTAGAATGTCGGCTTGTCATTTCGCAGCATTTTTCATTTCCTTGACCACTTTACATTTAAATAAAGCCAGTCAAAACTGCTGCTTAGCTCCCAGATTTTTATTCTTGATCTGCATACATTTTTTTATTCTTCATCTGCATGTTTCCTGGCTTCTGAAATAACAAGCATTACTCTGTTAGCATAGCAAGCTAAGTCACTCTGCTACTATTCAGAAGCGAACTAGTCCAGTTTCCATGTAACATTTTCCAGGTGAAAGCAGACAGCTAAAGCTTGGAGAAAAGCCATACGAGGCTTTTGTGTCCTGAATTTTTCCTCCTGAAGAACTCTTCCCAACTTCCATTGGACATGTCTTTAGCTTCGAACCTGAAAATTCTCCTGAGGCAACCCTGCCCAAACCCTGCCCGTGAGGCAAATGAGTGGAGTAACCATGAGCAAGGTCGTACACCTCACCTAATAGGTTACACAGGTAACAGAGTGAAAAGCAGCTGCTAAATTTCTGCACCGCAAAGTAAAACTCTACCTTAAGCTGCCCAAAGCTCATGAGAAATGGCTAAAATTCCAATACTTTTTCCAATGAATTGCTCAATACTTCTTCCTTAATCTGCACAGGAAGAAAGCATTTTAAAAAATGAGCAAGTATGACTCATTTTTATGACCAATGCACCATTCGCAAAATGCTTTCCAACCAGATTGCAGTTCAAATAAGACATGTGTATTGTTGCAAAACAAAATATGCTGGCTGAACAGAATGTATTCATCTATATTAGTTTTTCTTTCTAAATCCAGCACACTGGGAGCTAAATTAATCTGCTGAGTGCTAAATTCATCTACTGAGAGCTACTGTAGATTCAGGGAAATGTTTTGAGTGCTGTAGCAAACAAGTCTCACTCACTTAGGAGCCCTCTGTGGGCTGCTGGTGTTTTAACCATTTTGTCTGCCTTCAAGCAAGCAAGCAGCTGATAGATGGGGAAAACGCTCATTGATTTGCAGTGGCAGCACTACAGACAATCAGCCCTAGAAAGAGGCACAATCATGAATCTCTCCA
The DNA here is from genome assembly GCF_040807025.1 of Struthio camelus. Taxonomy (NCBI): domain Eukaryota; kingdom Metazoa; phylum Chordata; class Aves; order Struthioniformes; family Struthionidae; genus Struthio; species Struthio camelus. The sequence goes on along the minus strand of NC_090942.1, from coordinate 113,418,705 downwards.
ACTATGCATATTTATATGCAGCTGTCGTACATGTAAGTCTCCAGTGAATACAAAGTGCTTGTGTGGCCACCAAGATGCACAACGCTATGCTGCAGCACGCTCTACCTTAACTACCGTACCGGAAGATGCAATACATAGAAACACATTTCATTTTCCTTAGCTAAGCTACCCCAGCAACCCGTACGTCTAATATGAGTAGACCATATCCCTATAAATTCTTAATCCAGCAGCATTTTCAAAGGGCTAAAATATTTAAAGGAAAGAAACATTTTGAAAAAAATATATTTTCAGTAAGGTAGGCTCAGCTACTACAATAAAGTAACACAGACAAGCTGTGTCGCTGGCAGGGTCAAAAAGCCTCATGGCATTGAGAAAAGCGTGAGAGGAAGAACTGTCCCTCCACTTAGCTACAGTGGTGATGCAGACAGCACGCAGGGGCTCTAGAGGCATCATGAGGTTTAGGTTTTGACTGAAAGGCAAGACTGTGCTGCTCCTTGACTCTAAAAAGTGAGAATGAGGATCAGAAAGTGTAACAAGGGGTTTTCCTTTTAGCTGAGCGAACTTGAGGAGCTGAAAACATACAAAAAAGGAGAGAGGCCTGTGGGGCTGAAAGAGAGATTGAGAGAGAAGTACTAGGAGCAGTTAAAATAAAATCTCTATGAACAAAAAAAGACAACGAGAGATAAGGCACTTGGCAGAAGGCTGCTGAAGTCGATCCATTAAGGACTGAGGGGGCCTAGCCGGTCAATTTAGTAGTCAAGCCACTGGTTGCCCACTGAACTATAATGACATTTTAGCACGTTCTGTTATTTCTTACAGTATCTAGGCCCAGCTTCTAGGCCCAGAAGCTCATAAAGCTTCTGAAGCTTTCTATCAGAAGAAAGCTAATGCTTGAATCCTCTCTCTGCAACATCAAAAAGGAGCTGAAACACAGCCTACACCCCCTGTAAATGGATAAATGTGGCTGCCTCTCGTGAGGCTCCCCGCAGTTGGGCTGACTGGCACATCCCCTTGAGGAAAGTCCATCCCAGGAGCTCCCTTAGGCTGCTAAGTTGCTCGGCCTGGACAACTTACCCTCCCAAGAAGTTGGAGGCGCTCAGGCGCCGTTTAGGTGAGAGCGCACGTACAAGTTAAGAGTGGGCACAAAAGACTGTAATCTAAAATCATTATAATCCAAAACCATAAACAAAAATCAAAAAAAATATATATTTTTTCTTAAAACTTCTTTAGCTAGTTGCTGGACATATTTGCATTTGCAACTCCCTTGTAAACAAGCCATACTAAAAGAGATAATGTTAAAAAAAAAATAAAAAGACAACTCTATACATTAGGACAGAGTATTTTCACATATGGTATTTACAACCGAAAAAGACTACAATCAGGTTTTACTTACTGGGGCAATCCTATATAAGCTCAACTCCCACTATGAAATTATTCTCATGTTTTCAGTTTCAAAGAACAATAGAGAAAGACTTGCTCTAAATGCCAAAAAGAAATCTCCTACATACTATATATATGCTAAATAAAACTGCTAATCTGAGAAAGATTGTTACAGAAATCTACATAATCATAAGATCAAACTTCAAGCAATATTGTACCAACATGATGAAAATCTTGTGTGGATCAGGAAATGAGGCAGTGGACCTATTTTAGCTTTGAGTTTATTACTGAAAATGGGTTTTAGGATTTGCTGTGCATAGTTAAAAGTGCTACCCAGACAAATTACAGCTGCTCTTTTAACCTGAACATAAGATGGCATAGTTCCAACCAATGTGAAGTATGGTTTCTAGGCAAGATGTCAAATCTAGGCCCCCTGGGTTCCAGAATGATGGATTGAACCTTGAAAGTTGCGGCAGAGCAGCATATGTGATTTCTGCACTGTATTCTGATCGCTCATGAATATATTAAAACGTGCCCATGCATGTTACTTAAAAGTTCCATTTTACTGTTTTAAACCAACCATTCAGAAGAAAACAGGTATTTTTTTCCAAAGGTAAACAAACAAGTATTACGAATGTATTGCTAATTTAAAGGTGAAAGCACTGCCTGTTAATTTGTTTTTCTTTGTTTACTAAAGAGGAAATTAGGTAATGATGCAGCCAAAGAAGCACCATTTTAGAGGCCAGATCTCCTCGCATAACCATTGGCATACAAAATCTATCAATTAGGAAAAAAAAAAAAGGCACTTTTTGCATTACCAACTACTGCAAGTACATTTTAACTATTAATCTCCCTTTTTTTAATGGCTTTTTGGCACAAATATACAGTCCTAATTTTAGACATCGGCCACACTTCACCTGCTCATTCTTGCGCTCTAATTATTGAGGTACCACGATATCCCTAACTTATTTATTTTCCTCTCTTCGGCATCCCTTTTGTTTTCAAGAACTGTCTCCCTGCAAACCCCCAATTAAAAAAAAGGAAGATATCCCCCAAAATACCCCTTAGAAAGCTGGGGGAGGCTGGAGGAAACTAGTATCATATGCTGAGGTTATCATGCAGTTCATCTTGATTTTGTGCTTGGGAAGGGACTCTCCGGGCAGGGAACGTCTCCTGCTGCCTGCTGTAGAGCGCCTACCACAGAGAGGGGGCTCTGGGTTCAGCCTGTGAGTACTATCACAGTACAAGAAATAAATCCATTAGCAACATCACCACATGTAGGTGCGTGCTAAAGCCCAGTGAAGTTTTTAGGTGAACAAGATGCATGTAAAGACACATCATAACGTTTCCAGACTTAGGGTGAGAGCAAGGTTACTGAAAAACTAAGGCAGACTGAGCTGGAACACACACTTTTAGTAGAAGTAATAACAAAACTGAATAGTGGAAATTCATCATACAGCAATCCTACGAACGACTGGAGCAACTCTGTATTCCAAGAGCTTCTAATTTACATATTTCTCAGCTAGTTCATGTCTGCCTCCAGGACACGTTTTTAAACATGGTGTAAACGTTGTGAATTTTCTGTTTTTTCAAATTCTACGGTTATACCCTCCAGAATCCTCTGTTTCATGAAGACTGTAAAAAATCCCTTTAATTTTAACTTAGTAACAAAGTTATCAAATTCTAGCCTAAGAACTGTTTTAAATACTACTCTGTGTGTGTGTGTGTGTGTGTGTGTGTGTGTGTGTGTGTGTAGATATTAAAAATACCACAGAAGTGCAAAGAACATTATTTCAGAATCTGGTTAATTTGCAGTCCTGTAAGATGTCACTTTAACATAATCTATAGCATTAAAGATTCTTACATTGGCCAAAGCCATATCACCAAATCACACAGAATAGCTGAGCCTGGCAGGCACCTCTGCAGATCATCAAGTTCTTTCCTTGTTAAGTGGAATTTCCTGTGTTTCAGTTTGTGCCCACCGCCTCTTGTCCTGTCGCTGGGCACCACTGACAAGAGTCTGGCTCTGTCTTCCTTACTTCCTTACTTCTTCCTATCAGGTATTTATACATATTGATATCCTTTAAGCAGAAGAAATTAAAATGGCAAAAACTGGTTAGTTTACAAACATACCTTCCCATCATGCTTCTTTCCGGTTAATTTTTAGCATGTAGTTGAGGGCAAGAATAACAAAATAAGTAACAGTCACAATAATGGACCGTACTAACGTGAAGAAAAGATGGCAGAAATCCTTTCTATGTTAGTACCCTGACCTTCATTCGTAAGTATTTACAGAGAAACCAGTAATGACTGGATGAGATTCAGCGTACAGCCTCAGCATTTAAAAATTAATACATGATAACTGCTAATCATATGACGTCTCAAATGTTTTCATGTGGACCACACTTCTATAGAAGAGTGGCTTTGTGGACCTTCTCTTGTCCTATATGTGACCACATATTCAGGGCCTTATGACTCAGACACAAGATGTACTTTAGGGGTAAAATGTTACCCTGTGCCAGCTGTACTTCAGAAGCTCTGTATGACGCTCCCATCAGCTGAAACACGTACCAGCTAATTCAAGTCAGCTGTACTCTTTTTCACTGTAGACAAAGTTAATTCAAATTCTCATCAAGCAGAAGAGAGGTATCACATAAACTGGCACAATAACTCATTATATTGCAGTAAACGTGCTCTGCATCCTCACCCCAAATTGCAATGGAAGTTCAGGAAAACTAAGACTATGATCTACCCTGCACAAAGGACTTGGTTTTCTTAGCCATTCCAGTTCTTTTGGAAACGTGGCCTTAGATTTCTTAATCTTCTAACAAACAAACGAGTAACATATGCCTTAAGGGTTAAAATTTCAGAAAAAAATACTATCAATTTTTTAGAAAGTTCTAAAGGAAATTAAGCGCTGAGATTACTTTAAAACCTAAGGCATTTCAGGTGTGAAAAACAATCCCTTTAGCTTTCTGTTTGGTTTTTAAACGATGCCATGGGTTACAAAATAGGCTTTTAAATTTAAAGACGTTAAGAGAGTGAAAACTGAAGAAATGTTTTAATTTTCCAACACATTCTTTGCTGCTACTGAGCTTTCTTATAAGAAAGGATAGGAAGAAACACCTCTTCAACTGAGAGCATAATTATGCTGAAGTTAAAAGGAAGTTCTAGCCACCAGCTTTCAAAAATAGTTCTATAGGTATTTTTAATAAAGGTTTGCAGAGCTATGAATATGACTGTCAGAATTTTCCTGAATTGCAGGCCTTTGCAAATTTGTATTTTTGAAATCTGATCAACTTTGAATGCAAACAAATGGTTAACAAACAAGCTCCATCACTAAACACTTCTCATTTTTTTTAATGTCATAAATCTATATATGTTGCAGTGATACACAGATCATATAGATAAATCCACTAACAGAGTTAGGTAAAGCTTTAAACATGGCTATAACATTTGGCACGAGGAGCAGTACAGTTGTATTAGTCTACAACAAAAATAATTTTAAATAAAATCTGTCTAAGGTAAGCTGCTGCTTCTGGTGGACCTGAAACTCATTCATGCAATTAACCATGAACAAGTGACCTCAACAGTCCCCCAACAATATCATGAATTTGTCTTTTATTTGTAGTTGGACCATTTGGTATTTTAACTGGCTAGCTTTCCAAGCTTAGCATCCTACACTTTATCACTATAATGTTTAATTAGGTGCCAAATGTTGAACATTTGTTTCTTGGCTATTTCATTCTTTGAGGACGTACAAAAATGAAAGACTGAAGTCTTATTTGCTAAAAGTTAAAGCAGCAGCAACTCCTCCAAAATGCCTTACCAGCACTTCTGGAAAACGCAGTAAACAAAGCATATAAAAGTCAAAGTTATCTCCTCCCTGTTCAGCCATTGGCTTATTTCCTCAGTAAGGTGCGAGCCGCAGAGGTTGGATTCCTCTGTGATACAGACACCTGGACTCAGAACATTTAAATCTACACATTTTGACATCGCGAACCAGGTAAGCATCAGGAGATGACTTCAGGCCTCAACCAAAGGACATGGAAGCCAACAGGAAGCTGCCTCTGCTTGCAACAGGCTCTGCATCAGGCTCTCACTTATGACGTACCACAAATCAAATTCTGATTCTGCTGAAATCAATGGCAAAACTCTTGTTCAAAGGGGCCAAAATTGTGCCCAAGTTTCTTACTGATTTTCTAGCAGTGACAGAATTTAATCTAATATTTCCAAATTCTTAAGAAAGCAGCTGCCTTGCTATTTAGGATCACATTTTTTCTTGATGTTTTTCCAATTATTACATAGATAATTGTAACCATAAAAATGAAAGAAAAAAAAGAAAGAAATCAAAGAAGGAATAATGGACAACTGTTAACAGTTAGCCTTATATGCTGTAAGTACAAATGAATTTTCCAATGTAAAGGCACCAATTTATTACTAAAATATTTATTTCCTTTGGATGTAAACTAACTTCTCTTTTTGTCTTTTTTTAAATTTATTTTTGTTACTATTCATGATTATTAAATTTCCTGCAATTAAGATTGCTGAATCAAAAACATACGGTTGCTTGTGAAGTCAACACTGCTCAACATACCAATTTGCCAGAACCATGTTTAGCAATGAAAGAGCAGATCATTTTTCATTATTGCTATAGGATTCATTAAAACTTAGTATAGTGCAGCTATAGGTCATCAAGTTCCAGCTATTGCCCTATTATGCATTTACTGTACTTTCGTGTATAAGCAACACGTACTTGGAAAGTCATCTTAAAGAGGACGACATTGTAAGGTAAAAATCCAATTCCTAAAATGTGTGCTAGTTTTCTAACAGATGTAGTCCATATAATAAGCCCAGGATATCCATTAGCTTAAACAAACTCAAAAACAAATGACTTTTATGAGCCTAATCAAGGAAACATTGCTGAAGCAATACATTTCTAGCCCTCAATGGCTCAATAATTTTCCAAGAACACAGCCTCCCTCCCTCTTTTACATATTTATACAGTTTGCTTTATCATTTTGCAACTGTAGTTCATAATGTATTATTTCCTCCAGTCTGCATCTCTTGGAGTTTTGTTTAGCTTCCACCTTCCACCTGCTGACCTAAAGAAAAACCGCTTCTTTAAATAGATTTGTCCTATCACAGTAATGAAACGTCACTAGATTATTCAACTAATACGACAGCTTGTTCAAAAGAAGCAGAGAATCCTTGTGCCCAGACATAGATGCTGTCCAAAGATATTGTAAATACTTGTGCTCGTAGCTTCTGATGAGGCCAACTTGCCATGAAATGCCGTTCTTCAACTACAGAAGGGCATTTCAGACCATGTCTATTTTTCACCTCCAGTCTTGCTCTCTGGTATGTTATAAATTTCATCACATATTATCTGCCTGGCATTTAGAATAATGCATTACAGTAGGTTTTGCAGGATGCTGTATGTGTATTCATAACGAGCAGGGAAGAGTATGAATGAAACTTATATAGTGTGTGAAGAGCAAAGAATGGCCTTTGAGTATGATCTCCTTTTCAGCTTTCTTAATTTTTCAGGTTATTTTTTGAAACACACGCCTACAAAAAAGTGCCAGCTTTTGCATCCTTCTTATGATGAGCACTCAACTGTGTAAAATGTAAAAGCTGGCCAGTTCATTATCCTTTAAATATGACATTGACATTTTCTTAAATTCCTAATAAAAGCTACAATGATCTGATAGCTGATGTCCAAGAATACAACTGACTAAAACATGTATTTGGAGATAAGTTAGACTTTTGCAATGGACAGACTTCCAGCAAGTATCATACGGCAACATGGTCTGTGTTGACATAGGACCTGTTCTTCCCCACTTAAAATACAGTAGAACGGTCACTGTTAGCAGTCATATATAGCACAGCCCATAAGGAAGAAGTGATGCATGCAGCTTTCAGAGCGTATGAACACTGGACAGTACTTCAAACCTTGGTGAAGAGAGGGAGGTAGGAATCTTGAAGTTTGCTTTATACCACTTATGAGATCCCTTCTCTAGCTTACACCAAGTGTAAAAACCTATGTTGAAAGAGTTTAAGATACAGGGCAGTGGTTTTCCTGTTGCTTGACTTCTGATACTTAACTTACACGCCTCAGTTTCCATGCATGTCAACGGAGATAGAAAGAGGCTCTTCCAGAGGGCAATTCAGATTTTGCCTCTTTTTCTGAACTGTCCTCTTACATTAGACAATGTGAAGAGCTGCCAAACTCTCAAAGGAGGGATTCCTGAGAACTAAACTTGAATGATTATTCATTTCTACTACTGGCTGCCTCAGCTGTGGGCTCAATAAGTGGACTTGACGTCTTTTCTAGAAACCATAGGAAAATCTTGTTCAGACTGAACTCTAAGCGTAAGGAATTAATACAAACTATGAGGAAAAGCTATGCTGTTTAATGTATTTATTCATCCCTCTAAAGAGTAAAGGCAGACCCAGCTGAGCTAAAGACCTGCACTGTAAAACAAAGACAAGGAGCTCATTTAATCACTTCCATAAATATAAACTTGGAATTAATTACACAGAAGAACTTTACCACACGGTGCCACCATTTTTTTTAAACACGATGCCTCATAACCAGTATTAGCAAAAACTTTACAAAAAGCAACAATCAAAGGCTAATAAACAAAAAGGCAATTTTCCAGGAAACGCGTGATTCAAAAAAGGTTACTCTGTGTTTCAAATGAGGAAAAACAGGCAGGAGAACCACTGGAAACGAGTAATAAGAAGCAGCATTTTGGGTGCCATGTCTATTTGAAGAAAGAGTTCTATGGAAAAACATAAAAGAATAAAGTACAATAGCTAAACTTGTAAGTAACAGAGGCAATCAGAAAAAAAAAAACACCTCCAACCCAACATTAATTCTTAATTTCAGGATGAAATTCACCTGAACTTCAGTTAGGATTTTTGTTTGCTCATTGTTAATAAGATGGTGAAGAATATTTTTTCTCCATTTCCATGTTCTACATGAGCTACAGATGGAAGTGTTTTATTTTCAGTGGTCTCAAGCAAGCGAAAGCTCATCTGTGTAACAAGACCACTATTCTTTTTTAACTTTTTCCTAAGTAATTTACGGGAAATAGAACTTTTGGACCAAGTTCTGGTATATTTTCCACACAATTATGATGCACACAATCTAAGATAACCCACTTTGTTAATTTTTGTGGTATCACGTGACACTGCTGAGAAAAGATCAGTTGTTACAGAACAAACAGAACAAAAGCTTTAGAGAGTCTGTTTTCTTGTGTTAACTGTGACGCTCAGACTATGCAAAACTTTCAAGAAAAAAAACAGAAAGGAGTGTACACGACTGGAAAATAAACAGAAAACTGCCTAAACAGAACTTCTAAACTTCTGGAATAACAGACCCTGATGCCTTCCCTTCTCAAAGCTCTTTTCCTCTTCTGCGTTGTAATTTTTTCCCCAATATTTCCTATATTTCTGCTTGAAAGTCAAGTTTTCCTGCTCTCAGTCCTGCCTGATTACCCATGTTGTGCATAAGGAGGAAAGTGACTTTAGTTTAGCTGAAGATATGCTTCTGTTAGATGATACTATGTTACTCACTCCAACCATTTTAAAAATCGTGTATGTGTAATAACACTGCTATTTAACTTAAGATTTGAGAAAAGTATATTCTGGGTTTTTAACACTAAAATTCTTATTCAACACGGCTTTCTAGTCAAATCTGGCCATGCCACTTTACAGACTGACCAAAGCAGTAGTCTTGCTACAGATTTCACCCATCTGTTATTTCGGTCTGATGGCTGTACACGGGCAATATCCCAGGCTACCACAAAACTGTTAGTTCTCTTTCTAGGCTGCATCACAGATACCTCACTCATTCTTGACTCATTACTCATTAACACGCTCCATCAACTTCTTTTGTTGGCTTAGAACAGATTTTTCAATGTACACCTCTCAGCTGCAATGTTGCAACGGTTTGCAACAGACAAACTTCAGAGACCACAGGGATTTAATTTGGTTATGCCCTGAAATCTCTGAAATCTCACCTCATATTATCCACCTCCTTGTGATGTCTATTTCTCCTCCCTGTTTCATAACTCCAGGTCACAACAGATCCGTATTTCTTTCCTTTTCTGCTCCTCAATTTCCACAATCCCCTCACAAATCTGCCTGATAATTACCGTGTGGCTACTCTTGTAGAGTTTCCTTCACTTCCCACTGCAAGCTCAGATTTCTAAATTCTGATTCCTTTGATACTGAGCCTCTGTGGGACTTTTGGCAAGAACAGTTCTTCTGCCAGTTTCTTAATTTTGAAAAGGAATTTAAAAATAACTGTTTACCACAAAAAAATCATTTGTTTGGTTCTCAGAGGATGAATAGTGCTTTGGGTGAAACACAACCCCAGCACGGAAGGGCAGCAGAAATGCTAGACACCGCTTAATTCCCACATTAGCCCTTTCATTATTCATTTATCATTTGTCATACCTCATTTATCACCTCTGAGGTGTTCAAATAGATGTTTTCTTGACATATGTTCTAGTACTTCAGCAGACCAAACACACTCCTGAAAAGATCATGGTACAGACAACACGAAAGGTATTGTCTAAAACCTACAAAATATGTAGATACTGCTGAATCATATTTAAATATATATTAGTAAAATATAATTTAAAATATATATAGAAGAATATGTATATTTAAGTTGAATCCAGCAGTAAAAAGCTGAAAGTATATCCGGGAAAAATTTGGAGGACTGGAGCTGATAAGGGATCAAAGAGTTTACGGATAGAAATAAGCAACTATGCACTGCTACACAACGAAAAAGTGGACGGGACTGAACGTTGTAGAAAGAGAAGTTCTGCCTCTTCCTATCCTTTGCAAAGACACATTTAATTTTTTTTTTTTTAAACCAAACCCAAGGTAACAGAGATTCTTCCAGCTGAGAATAGAAAAGGAAGTGTGGGTTTGCAAAGTACAAACTCAGGTGGGTTCCTCTACTTAAAAATAAGCAGCAGACGACTAGAAAATCTCTAAGATTTTTCTTGACTTACCGTGGTATTGCTGTAAATTTCTAAGCGGATAAATTTTACCAATCTTACCTGCAACTATGGATCAGAAACCATGGTTATGGGTTGCTCATCTTTTAATGTTTACTTGATCCTTAACAGTAAAGAATTCCATTTGCCTTTGAAAACATTATTTAGTAAGTATGCTTTTGGTGCATGCCTTCTATCTACTATCCTCACAGTCCCTAGTATCTTTTAGCTACTTTCTCAGAAACTGTTATTATCTAAATTTGCTTTCTAGAATCATTACCTTGCCCACATCCTTGCTCTATTTTTAGACCATATCACTTTTACTCCACCATGAATTACGTTCTCAGTTTTATTTAGCACCTTCTTTCCTGTGATCCCCAACAAAGGGAATTTTTTTGTTACTTGTGTGCAGAACATCCAAAATTGGAATTTTCTTAATTCTCTTCAAAATCAAAAAACATTCTTATCTCTAACATGCTACTTTCTGCTCCATTACATCTTTTATTTTTGTCAGTTTTGTTGTTGTTTTGCTCTAATGGAGTTGTTTTGGATGTCCTGGTGCATTTTGTCTCTGACCCGTATCAGCCTTTCACTTCGAGAGCTTCTTGGCAGAGAGACGGGCTGTAAGTTTGTCTTATAGCGTTGAGGCAAACAGTCAGTGCTTAATGACCAACAAACCTGTTTGCTCGGAAGGAAGTAGACAAGATGTTTTTCACCACGTCATGAGACACATTCTGCCCTGCAAACTCCTCAACTCACATCAAAGGAGAAGAGACTCCGAACATTACCTTTTACAGCTTTGACAAGAAATTGCCTTTCTGCCTATGAAACTTTGATTGCATCTGGTGCATCTGTCAGGGTCCAGTATCCATCACCTTTTAAAGGAAGATCCTATAGTCTTCCTCAGCACCGGCTACCATTGCAGGACTTCGCAGTTTGCCATTTTTTATCAAGAGTTTGTTATTTGCGCGTTCTCCAAGCTATTCATAATATGTGGCGGAATTCACTGGCAAAACATAGGCTCCACGTACTAATCGTTTGTATGTGTAAAAGGATTTGTTTAGCCTTAGACACAGATTTTCAGCATCAGAACACGTCTGTTTCTTTTAGTGGTAAAAAAGGCTTAAAGTAGAATCCAAACAAAATTACCACAAAGCTGAAAACCCCAATTTATCTTCAACTATCGTATTATGTAAGTACAGAGTCTTCCCACAGGCACGTATTTAGCCATTTAGGAAGCTCCTATCTTGAAGCTGAAATGACTTATGGCTTGTTTGGGTTTTTTTTTGTTTTGTTTTTGTTTTGTTTTCATCTACTCCACAATTTGCTAATAGGTACTCCCTTTCATCTAAGCTTTACTGAAGTGGAGCCCCTGACAGTGGGACTCTTCCATGAAATCTTCAGTGGAACATTTTGTACGCTTTCAGAGAAAATGGACCGAGGGAAAGAGAAAAAACATAGTGCAGAGAATTTTCTCCTGGACCAAGAGCTCTGAGAGAGTTGTTCCACCCTCCTTTGGAAAAATAATTCCAGTATGGGGTGATACAGCACTGCCACCAGAAAATGCAACTGCAAAGGGAGACATTTTAAGGATTGAAGAGATTTCTGTTTTCAACACTAACATCCTATCCACTAAAGAAGCTCTTGCCTTATGAATCACAATCTGCCAGACATTAAATATCGCAACGAAGGAAGTTTAACTATTCTGATAGACACCAGAGTCTTTACAAGCTTAATCTCCACAGGCTCTGTGCATTATTTCTTCCTGAAATGACGAAAAACTGTATGTTGTGTGTTGGAGGGTGGCGAGCACAAGAGGGAAGTATGAGAAGCAGAAGATGGAGGGAGTGGGAAGACAGACTGAAAAAGCACATCATTCTAACACATTTGTCTAATGACTCCACTTTGTTCAAACTTTCCTTGCAAATCACATCTTCAAGACCTCTGATCGTCGTCATTATTCCCTGCCTCCTGCTTGCAGCACGCTGCCCAAAGTGGGATATCTCGCTCCGGATTACCAGCATGCTCACAGTAAGCAAGGAGTGTCTGTCAGCAGCAAACGCGCTCACTGTGCAGACAGGCATTTCAACTGAACTACTGACAAAGAGAAACTCCTGCCTTCTTCCTCAATGGCTAAAGCTCATCCCTCAGAGACATAAAACATCCCTTCAATCATCTGAACTTGGAAGCCAGTACTAACAAGAGACAATGGCTCAAAATAAAAAGCTTCCTTAGTTGCATCAGAAAAAAAAATGTAAATAAAAAATATTCAGAGTGCATTAGCTCTCTGGTGTCCTCAGTAGAGTGGTGTTGGTTAAATCAGCACTGATCAGAGATGATCTCAATCCTGAAGTATTTGATTGGCAAAGTATGTAGACATGGCCATCAGAACAGGTAAGGAGGAGATATTCAGTGCTGGTGCCACAACTGACAACTTTGCACAAAAACAGGAGGCGTAGTGTCTGCATCTGGCTGGCACAGAGCGGATATTCCCTCGTAAGAAATTCTAAAGCAACAGTATAATCAATCTCAGTGACAGCTATGTTAAGAGGCGCGTCTTTAAGACTTCCTTAAACAACGCTGAAACATTTCAACAGGGTAATATTAAGAAACAGCAAAATGTCACGGAGTTTCAGCTCGGTCACTTAAATTAAGGACTGATGCTGGTGGGAGGCAAGTTACTACAGTCACACAGGTGGACGGTAGGGGATGGGGCCTGGACGGAGACTGATTTCTCGTTTTCCAAGGCCTCTGTCTCGCTCCTAGGCAGACTGCGGTAGGTACGCTGCTTTGGCTCTAAGTTTGAGTGCTGCACAGCTTTCCTAAACACCAGGGGAAAACTAGAGGAGATGAAAGCTCAAAGCAGTAACTTACTACATGGCCGTATGCAAGCTCCCTCTCAGCATAATGACCAGCACGCAGGGCTAGTACAAGACACACTTCTAATGGTGCAACACATACTGATCTTGAATAAATCACTTAGCACCCAACTTTCAGTAGTTTCAGTGAAGTTATTTACATGAGTAAATGGGACTTATCCACAGCTAAGGCTCCTGAGCTAGATTTTCCATACATTTCTGCCATCTACTTCATTCTCTGTAAGCAAAGACAAAAAAAACCTCAAGGCTCAATTTGATAATTTGTTAACGTTTCACACAGTATGAAAAGCCGTGAACACAAAATATAAAGAACTGCAAAATACATAATCTCTTTGCCACCTGATACAGTCAGGAGGAAATATTTAGACAATTTTCCTTCAGAAAAGGCTGGTTCATTAAAAACAAACTTGTTTGCAGGCAAGGATATGTTTTGATTCATTTTCCATTTAAAAAAGGAGAAGGAGTTTTGAAATTGCTGAAATATTCCATTTAGGTATTTTCAAGATGAAAAAGTTTTAGTGTAGCATTCAAAATTACTTTCTCTCTCAAGAATAATTTATAATACAGATGGGTAGAAAAACACATCAAAATCAAGAAATATTTCAAAATTACTGATATTAAATATTTAGGTTGATCTGATCCATCTTCTCTCTGACTGTATTTGTAAAATAATTTGGTATTTTATCTTTCTGTTACAATTTCAGAGAGGAAAATTTCTGAAATTTCAAAAATTCTCAACACATAAGGTAACCTGTTTGGTTCCATCCTCCACTTCTGTGAAGTCATTTCATGGGGATTTCTGAAGAATAATTTTTTGAAATAACTGAGTGTATCTTTTCTCCTCCCTGTATTTTTTCATCATCAGGAATACTTCTATTAAAATAAGAGTTTTAATATTAAAGAGTCCTGTTGTGGGTTAGTCTTCCCAAAGCCTTACTCCCCTATTTATATAACTACAGACCCTTTCCTTATAGCAACTAACTGTCAGGTAATAAACAGAAGACTTTGACTTCAGATGAATATTTAAGTTTCTGGAAAACAGAAGAAATGCTAGAGATGCTCACGATGTATGAGAAAGCATTAAAATCAACAGCTCATGACACAAGGCAAAAAATATGGTCTAAACAGAGATAAAACACAACAAAAAGTAGGTGTTTTCCAACTTCTTTTAGGTGAAATTAGGGTGCATTATGGTTCTTGAATTGTAACTGGAATACTACAAACAAAAAGGATTTAGGTGTTCAGAGAAGGCTGTCCTTGCAAAACTGGCACTAAATAGACAACAACATCATATATACATAACAGTTTGTAGCGTTTCTCCACTCACCCCAGAATCATCGCAGTCATGCTCATCAACTTACTACGTGCCTCTTTCTTACAAAATTGTAACCAGTATCTGGTAGAATACAAACCGCAAAAGACAGCTTACGCTGTTTTACGTACGCTGGACAGGCTTGTTGCACTTCAGGGAAGATTTCTGGGTCGTCTTCTCTACTAATAGAACAAGGCAGCATCTCTGCCTTCCAAACATGCTGCCTTCTTCATGCCCATTCCCATAGGAATGACTTTTCCGTATCTCCCGCCAGTGAGGTCAGCATTTTACTTTTCAGTTAGTAAGGGCATTATTAATCAACAAGTACATAAATTTCTTCAGTGGATAAAGATGTAAAAACTCCAATATTTAAGGAGTCCGCTTCTTTAGTAAACTCCTTATTTTGTCTTACCCATGGGAGCTCCTACTAAAATCGATCCACTTCACAAAAAAAGGTTAATGTACAAAACTGCCAGCTAGGCTGTGGGTTTTGCAGGGGCTGGTCTCTGACATGAATAGCCAATTCAGGGGAGTGAACACTAACTAGGTAGTGTTCATTTTGCGCATTTTCACATTTGAATGTCTCTACTTTTGCAGACATCTCTAAGTTTGATGTTGCATGGCTTTTTGCCAGAAAAAAAAAGGTGTGTGTGTGTGGGGGGGGGGGTAAGCTTGTAACAGTTGTGTGCTAAAATTCAACCTTCTGGGCAAACAGTGATTTAAATATTATATAATATTAAATGTCTGTGCAGGTGTTAGTAAACATATACTTGTAAAACAGACTCTGAGCAGTGATGATATTCCCAGTCATTATAATGTAAGAAATGGTCTGCCGTACTTGCAAGCCGTATTACTGAAATCTCCATTTTCACTAGACAATTGTTAATATCCTGCTTATTGGTTATCTGTTTCATGACAAACTCAAGATCCCCCCAGGCAAGGAGAAGACACTGTGTGCTGGTCAAGACCCTGTATACAAACACTGAGGAAAATAACATCCTGGAGAGGTGAAAGTGGTCAAGCCAGAACACTGCATTTCCCAGCACTATGACTTTACTGAGTTAGTGTGCTGCTACAGAAAACAGAACATACAGGACAAGTTACTCTCTTTGGTAACAAGTTTGCACTATGGATCTCTCACTGAATCTGTCAATGCCTTTAAAATAACTTCTAATTTTTCATATAGAAAAATCAATACAAAAACGCAAGTACCGACTAGATGTTGAGTTTTATATTAAAAAAAGATTTGATCCGAGTAGCTTTTTTTCTGACTAACTCAACCTCTGCTGAAGTACTCTAATAGCTATACACTTCAAAGGAGGGTTTAGGTTCTGCTGAGTCAAGGAAAAGAAATTTAAATGGAAAAGCCATTTATATCTGGAAAGGAAGTCCTAGGAGGAACCATCTAGAAAATACTGAATTTACCCAGTGTTACTATTTCCCAAAAATAAAATGTTAAGGGATTAGATTCTCCCTTGACAAGAAATGCTACACAACTCATATCTGAAGAAATAAGACAATTCAGCCAGAGGTCAGGGAATATTACACATAATACCTAAAAAATCCTGTCTTATTATCTAGCAGCCTGGTCAGGAGTCCAAGATCCTCAGGCTAATATGTCCTAGCCTTCATTTTTCATCATTCATTCAGAGGCACGGGTACCAGTAATTGGTTTGAAGAGAAGTATCATAAGAATATGGCAGGCGCAGCACTCTCCTCTCGCATTTGTGCCTAACAGCGGCAGTGACTAAAACTTCTAGAGCTGCAAAAACTTCCTTCTGTAACAGGGATTTTATTGTAGTAACAAGATTTCCAGGGAAAATACTACTTCTAATGAAATCAAATGGATATTAGGACCAACATTTTGTCCTAAAAATATGTATTCAGCTAAATCAAAAGAGCTGCAATAGCTTCTCACCAATATTTAAAGCCTACCACCTTTTCTGAATTTTGTTCCAATTTAATTTTTTCTAAATAGTTCAACATGGATGCATTATATATGCCTACAGGTAGAGAGTTTCTTTTCTTTCGCATTTTTAGACAAAGCTCATTTTGCAGCACGTTGTATTTTTCTTCATGTTTTCTGACTATTTACATATGCAGAGACTTAGTCAAAATTAGAAAAAGAAGATGCATCCTGTGTGTCTGAACTTAAAAATTAGGACATAGGAATTGAAATCTAATGCTTGATGGTGGTATTTGCTTGAATGCACTAAAAAAAATAACCTGCACCTACTTAGTGGCAAATAAAATCACAGGCAAGGAATCATCTCTCATATTTTCATGAAATAAATGTTAATTTTTGTCCAAATACATTTTGCCTATTTGCTGGGGCTCAAATATGGACCACTCACAGAAAATCCCAATGACACAATGCGAACGTAAAATCCCACTCTCTCTTATCCAAACATATCTCAGTTTTACAGTGGGGGTGTTGATGCTTCTGCCTTTTTTATTATCTGAAAACCCATCAACAGCTTCATAATGATGAATGCAATGTAGTCCAGTTTGTATTTGCAAAATTCACTTTTAAAAGCGGCAGATGTGTGCCAGCACATCTGGAAACCACTTTTAATTATACTTTCCTCAAGTGGGAAAGCAGTAGCTTGTACCCATAGTGAAGCTTTTATATCTGACCACACAAATACTAGCAACCACCTGTGCTTTACACTGATTTTCATTATAGAGTATATCACATTACTACCCTATTATTCCAGAACGACATTTGAAGCTGTTGTGTGACTAAGCTGCAGCAAGTGTGGTCTTGAAAAGGTCTCTACTCTGAAAAAATGTAATAAACTTGATTGCAGTTAGGGTACTTACCTCTGAGGAAATCACAGTAAGCATGCTCCTAAAGTTAGCTTCTCTTGCTCTGAAAGTCATAAAAGATATACATTAACAATCATGATTACTGGTCTGGGAATTGGAATTTAGTGAACTAATATCTACCCCCAAATGAGATACCTTGCAAGTACCTGGAGCTCCTTTCTGATTTTTTTTTCTTCCCTGTTGTTAATAAATGAGTACTATAGCCAAATACTTTACTCTGCATCTTCAGTCATATTCTGAGATTACAAAAAGCAATTACAACTGTGATTTCTCAGCCTAACGGTATTTCAATTCTGTCATAAATATTTTCATGAGTTGCAAACATTGTGAGTTATATGATTACGCTGGGTTTTCTAAATATAACCTCCTTCTTGCCCCCCCCCCACCCAAAAACCCTGAATTTAACAGCTTTTTTACACCACTGTTGCTCATTTCTGACAAAAAATAAAGTTTCAGATTTGTATGCTGTCTTTTTCTTCTTTGCAACACTCTTTCAGTGTTTTGGAGGCATATAATGTTGACAGGCAGAATTCTGTACAGCACAGGGGAAGGGAAAGGCAGAGTATCTGTAAGGCTCCCCCCTTGGAAGAGCGGGTATCCCCAAGGCTGGTCTTGTCAGAAATGGACACCAGCGTGTGTAACTTTGTAAAGTGTAAGTGCCTAATTTTACAGACTATGCTATAATTTAGCATAACTTGCTATGCTGACCTGCACAGCACGCAGGTAACTAAGAAATCCAAGTATCACATCAGCCCTATTTACTCTGCTTATCAGTTACTATGCCTGCAAGAAAAACTCCCACAACGTTATACATCTAAAAAACCACGTTCACCTGCCTCATATTTTCCGCCTTTAATTCAGGACTGAAATTTTGCGGCAACACATGAAGCCACAGAATCCCTCAAGGGACGGAGCCTTTCCCAGCGCGCTGCCCACGTAACGTCGCTGAGCGCTGCCAAGGTCTCCGGGACTGCAGCTGAAAGAGGCCTGTACCGCTTCGAGAAAGACTCGCAGGAGATCTGATCCCCGCATCCTGAGACGGCCGCTACGCTCCCTCTCTAAAAGGCAGAACGACGATGGGCCCGTACAGTCACAAGGACGGTGGCTCCTCTCCTGCCCTCCCACCGCTTTCCCCCCACCGCTGTGCACAGCGGCACCAGGGCAGAGCTCCCGGCACAGGAGCCCCCAAGTGCCTCTGTCCCCATCCACACAGAAGAGCTGGTTCTGCTGCATTGCAAGATTCTCCATGTCCAGAGAGGGAACACCGAGATTTGTTTTAATGCACCTTTTTCTGCTATTTCTGAGCCTTTTGTGTGACACCCGGCAGGCATTTAAAGGTTCACCCAACGTGTACTAAAAATAACGAATGGGGGTGTTCACTGGGTCACATACATAACCTTTTGCAAAAGCAGTCATAATATTTTAAGAGACTGACTATGTTAACAGGCCGTAACCCCACTGCTGTAAAAGTATAATCTGGTTTCACATCATGAATAAATTTATTATCCATGCAAAGAAGACGTAATATTCCTCCTCCTATTCCATAATCTGTGATAACAATTTTAGATAGCTAAAAAAAGAGTCAATTTCGGTGGACTGCTTAAACCTAAAAGAAAAAAGGATCAGGTCTACTTGGAAATACAGGCACACTCTAAACATAACTTGTTAAAGGTTTTCCAACTAAATACAGGGCAAACAAAGACTAAAGCACTCTGCTGTTCTCTACAAAAGAAAAAAAAAAACCTTTTTTTTATTTGAATACGAAGGTATCCTGAAATCAACCTCACTAAAAGAAAATAACGTCTAATTATCAGGATAACAGATACAGAACATAAATTCCTTTCATCTTAAGACATATGCTACTGAATACAGCTTTTAAGTAGGGGTGCACTAGCACACAGGTAGCTGCACTTACTGAACTCCTTTTGAAATGGCGATACTAATATATAATCAAGGTCAGCCACGAGAGTAATTTTTGGAAGGGGAGAAAGACAAGGGAAAAGACTGCAAACTGGCAAAATAAGCACTCAGACATCCACGTCCTTACAACATGAGGATGCACATTCATGCCTTCTACTCAGCGCACCTTCCTCTCTGAGAAGTGCCAGTGAAGACAACGAAGCCGCTTTAGGAAGACAGCAATACCAGTAATGTTAGTACCGTCAGGCACGAAGGGAGAAGAAACAGCTTCCGGCATCGTGGTTCAGCACGCACGGGACCCAAAGAGCCACGACGTCAGTGAGACTCCTCTGATGATTGCAACAGGCCCTAGACCAGGCCCTTGCCCTTATGCATCTTTAACTATCCCACTCATAACGCTGTCCTCGTGAGCTTAAGGACGTGACGGGGAAGGAGAGCAGAAACGTCTTTGCAGTCATGAAATACATCTGAGATCCCAGCTATCTGCCATTTTAAAATAACATTGAGCTGAACACACTCCACCTTAGCAGCAGGTTAATCGTCCGGAAGTGCAGCGAAGAGCAAAGAGGGAAAAACAAAAAGAGGTGGCTGCATCCTCCCCACCTAATTCCCTCTCCTTTCAGGTATTCTGGGCACATCAGGGCAGTACCCACGTTAACTAATCAGCCGGGGCAGCCTGTGCCACACAGAAGCCCGCCTGGTGGGTCGCTGCTGTCGGGACCCACCGGAATCAGCTCTGGGACCACCGGCTAGTGGTCGTGGCTGCCCACATCTGCCCAAGAGGAAGCCCCCTGAGCTGAGACACTGGGAATCTGGGCAACTGGGGGGTATGGGAGGTAAAGCAGGTACAAGAACTACTCCTGGGAAGAGGGTATTCCTGACAGAAAGTCACAACCATTTTCCCTAGAGCAGGGTTGATCTCATGCCCAAAATTCCTCATACACAACTGCCTGAAAATACTAAAAAGTCTTTGCAATTCTATTGGTCCTGCCTAGGAAGTTTGACTGGCAGGACAGTGATTCATGGTTCTCAATTAAAAATATTACTTGGGCATAGTACTTACTTAAAAGCCAACTGGAATATGATTTTGTGATTATAACAACAATTTGTCAATTGAAACGAATGTTTTCAACTATTAAGGTTTGGTAGAGAAAAAACAGAGAGGAAGTAATAACAAAAACTACTAGGGTTACATGTAGCCTTTATGCAACCAGTGCAATTTTACTTACGCTCTTAAAGCGCTGCAGCATAACCATAAAGCAAAATTATAATTGTAATGAAAAGCCACATACAATACAGTGTTAGAGGGAATTTCATTAGCCCGTAATATTACTGCATACTGCAAGTAGCCTGCTTGTTATGTTCTCCCTTTCGTAGGAATACAGAGCAAACCGGGCTATTCTAATACAGAAAAATGGGAAGCAGAAGAAAAAAGAAATGGAGAGAATTTGTGTTAAATTGCATTTTCCTGTCTCCTCCTGTAGTTTTTATCACCGAGATGACAAAACATTATCATTAGCAGTTTATACCGAAAGTTAATATTTGCCCATCATTTTCTATTTTCTCTAAACCACAAAGGTTGGAGTCTGTTATGTACTCCCCTTATCTTACTCTGTTACTTTAGAATCTAAGAGTGCACTGTGCACATTAATCTTTCATGGCAGAGTTCACTGAAGTTCTGCCAAAATTCAATAATTATGTTCCATCCAATGCAGCAATTTATTTATCTCTTTGCTGGAATTTAGAACATATAGAACAAAGTGCCCAGTTTATATGAATGAAATGCCTCTTAAAAAACAAAACAAAACAAAACAACACAGCCCTGTTTCATTTCTAAAGTTCTAAAACTTACAGTAGAATCTAAACAAGGAAAAAATGCTATTTTTACAAGTCCTCCTGTTATCTTGATAAACTGAAAGCGTTATATGATAGGTTGAATTAAACTTTTTCACAAAAATGAAAATCATTTTAAAACGTCTGTAATTTTTATTCAAATGTATAACAATAGGTACATTCATACTGCATTACTAAAACATAAAATAGTAACATCTAATGGTCACGAGAAATGCCAACTGCAAAGCAACACTTCATAATTTGAATGGAGAATAAATTGGTTTACTGCACTGAAATAGGTAACTGGGAGTTCAACAGTTCTACGGAGCAAAATCGAAGATACAAAATTACCGCAAAGTCAAGCTTTATAACTGTTCTCTTTCATGATATGCTCATAAACAGATCAAAAAGTTATAGCCCTACAAGTAGGAAGATTAGAAACACGCTATTTCTGAGGGCTGTTAAAAATATAAATAGCATTATGGAGAATATTTAATGTGTTTCACCTTTTGTCGTCTCAGGAAAAGTAACTAACCAGATCATTTATCAACTCAGTTATAACTAAGGAACAAGGAATAACCCACTGGTTTGGGATTTAAAAATAGAATATAATATTGATACATTTTACCCTTTATATTCAAATATTTATGGTTATATAATACTTACTGATCTTACAGAAATGTGACACCTTCATCTGTACATCCCTAAAGGCAATGTATTTCTTCATGAGGAAAACACTAATTTACAAGGTTTTGTAATATTTTTAGTTTTTAAGCAAAACTCTTTATTACATCATGTATGAAAGTTTACACTTTAGGCATGCTATCAGACGAAATTTGATTTTAGATTTAGAAACTGCTCACAAAGTTTTTAGAGGATAACTTGCTGTGATTTGTAACAGAACCCTTCACCAACCAAAACAGAAATGAAAACCTCTGTAAGTACTGCACTAGCCTGTATTCATTATTTGATAATAAAACCTTCTATGTAAAACTAGGAATACTACAGTAAAACATTTTAAAATTATGGTCTGGCAGTAGCTAGATGTGTGTATTTATTTTTTAAATTAACTGTACCTACTTTAATAACTCGAGAGAAATTATTTCCATACACCAGAAAAAAATTTCATACCCATTTATTAAAAGTCTACTGTCACATTTCCTTTTGTACCCAATAGTCTAATTTTCTTGCAATGCCCTACATTAAAATAGGATGCAACTGCAATAGATTTTCCTCCTAGTAAAACTTCTGAAGATTTCCAGCAAAACGTATTAAAACTTATCAATCTTAGTTTATTTTACTAATGCTCTTCATCTATTTTTTCAACCGTTTACTCTTGTGTGCTTTGCTTCATTATAAATACTTTGTGTTATAAGTAAACGACTAGGAGACTTTAGGGTATTGTAATTCAGTCCCCTGCAACATAACAATGAGCAAACTCTCCCCCGTAAGTTATATGAAAGTATAAATACTGGAGCTTCGGTAAAACAACTTTTTTTCCCCCAATCTAATTAGGTCTTGCATTATGTAAGAAAAGAAACACATTATTTATACACACATGCACAAACACGTTACGGAAAACGTACGGTTTAACAGAAGAAAGACAATACCTGTAAAGCCCATTTTAACTGCAGGAACTACTGCAAAAGGGATCAAGGTTGGGGGGAAGGGGGCAGAGGAAGGTGAGAAAAGGCTGTTCCACGTTGATATTGCTTCTTAAGCATAATATTGCTTGTAAGTAAACAATATATACAGGAAGAAACAAGCAATTCCACGGCTATGACCACAAGTGTTGCTGTGTATAATAAAAATACCTAACAAAAACGCTTTGTCTTTACACTGAATGCACATGGAAAAGACACCGGGGGAGAGTTTACACAGTATGTAATCGGAGGTCCTTAATTTCCAGTTGCTGGGTTGCTTTCTTAAATACCGATCAAATTCACAAAACATTCAAGAGCACAACAATAATGTGTTCACTTACAGTGCCACATTTGTTTATGTAATATCAGAGAGGAATAACCACCCATTTATTGCCCCGATGAGCGCCACAAGTTTCAAAACTCTGAGAGCACGCGAAACGTGAACTTTCACAGCTCCTTATTAATGTTTAGACTCGCTCCCTTTCCCCCCTTTTAGCAACAAAGGACAACCCAACTCCGGCTCCCGCTCTCACAGATCAGACCCAGAACCAGATTTCAAGGAACAGGGACAAATCCGAAGGTATCTACCGGGTTTTTTGTTACACGTTTCTCTCCTGAGTAGAGCTAGGCAGGTATTTTTAATCAGTTATGCCAAAAAGCCTCACTTACACACTTCAAACAAAGAAACTTCTAGAAAATGTCATTACTTACTGTTCACTGAGCATAATTTACTGAGATTAAAAGTTTAGGGATCCATCTGCTTTTTATCCACAAGTGTTTTAAGCAACCCTTAACACTGTATCCTGCTTAAATGTGACAATTAGGGCTGCTTTGGCATGTTGAAAAATACAAAGGTACCAACTATCCTCATTATGCCATAGCTCGCTGTAGCCTATTTTTTGGTGGTGCGTAAGCTGCGGAAATTTAGAATGATAATAGCAACAATTTGGTACATTAGAAAAAACAGAACCCCCCTGAACATTTCACATATACTGTATAAAGTCATTTTGACATGCCTACACAACTGGTTGTGGCAGCTTTCAGACATGATTCCTAATCACAAAAAAATGCTTCAGGTTCTTTTAGAGAAAGCTTGCCGTTGGGAAGTTGATTTTGGCCAAGTGCCAAAATCATGTGCAAAAGGGGCCCTCATTACCAATTCATGGCAGCCTTCAGCACTGACAAAAAATGTGACCCAACAGGCTAAAGCAACAACTAAAATTAAAAAGTATGAGACAAAGACAACTTACTTAATATTCCTTCCATCGCCACATTAAACTTTTCCGTAATTAAACCCTTGTTAGTTCAAAGCCGTTTTCAACCACTTTTAAATGATTGCACAGGCAGTCTGTAAAAGCTGAAAGCTTTCCCCGTAAATTCTCCCCATCTACTTCGCTTCTAAAAGCATTTTTGTCTGATAACAGAACTTTTTGCTGTACGTCCGTCCCTACGAGAAATCCCTCTTAAAGAAGCAGCAAGGCGCCCGTGCGTATTTAAACTCTAAAACTAAGCAGATCATTACAACCGTTTGCAAGCATTAAAACCATAGGAGGAGTGGGGGGGGGGGGGGGGAGGAAAGAAAGAGCTCAGCATACGGGAGTAGCTATTTCTAAACTTTTTCTAAAAAGATTATCAAAATGGTCATGCAAACATTAAGCAATTGCAATTAACAGAGCTCACTGCACAACTAGCCCATAAAAGCAGATTTGATACACAGCCTTACCTAGATGTCGTCTGGCTTTTCTGTGGATCAAAAAGTTTCCTGCCTAAGCACACAGATATTCTTTCACAAACCATAAAGGCCCCTTTTATTAATCCAGCACTGTAACAGCCTGCTTTCTACACCACGTTGAGAGCGGGATGCGTCAGCTTTCAGGAGAAAACCAGTCTTAATACACAATTAGTGGCAGATTGTATAATAGTGGATTTATCTTAAAGAGTGAAAAGGCATTTTTTAAAAAGCAAAGAGGGTGCGGTCAGATGTTAGGCTATCCCTGAGAAAAGGGGCCTAGGCTGCACTAGTACCTAAATACTAGCAGAAGCTTACTGGGAAAGGAGCCAATGGAATGACTTTGTTTGACCCAGCTGCCAATCTCTCCTGAAGCAGTGCGCCAGACTAAACACTGACACTATTTTAACTCAAATCAGGCTACAGCAGCTGTTTGCTTTCCGGCTCTCAGCTATGCACCATGGCCATGATGACTCTGCACGGCACATATGATAGAGCTGGGGCAGTTCGGCTAAAATATGTTCCATGTTCGGATTGGTGATATAAGAGCAGTTTTTGGGCGCGTGTGCGGCTGAGGTGGTTTTTTTCTAAGCGCCCCCCCCCCCCCCCACCTCCATTTTCCCAGAGTGAATAAAAATGAGATTTGAGTCTCGTAGAAAATTTAGCACTGCAAGTCAGGTGAAGGAGAGAAGTTTCTGCTTATGGCTAACAAGAACCAGAATATATTGTAAAGGTGTGCATGTGCGTGCCTCCCTCCAAATCCATCTAGAACCCCAAATTCTTTCTTTTTTTTTGTTCCTAGGAACATTAAAACTACTCAGCATAAAAAACACTCAACGTTCTCCCTCTCACTAGCTCTGAACTGTAAAATGAATGCATATATGTATATGTGTGTGTGTGTGTGTGTGTGTGCGCGCGTGTGTGTAAGAATGTAGGCATTAAATGTGTGCATACATGCACACATTTACATATGCATCCAGATTCTGACCTAAATTATAGCAGTGCAAATTGCACTTTGAGCAATGAAGTTATTACAGATTAACACTGAGGGTGGAATTTGATAGCAATTTACATATGAAAGTACATGAGACTGATAAAAACACACAACTATCTATTAGTAATAGGCATACGGCATAAAGGTTGGCATGCTTTTTCTAATTCAAAAAAGTCAAAAAAAGATTTGCAGCAACAAGCGAAGCACACAAACATGTTAAAAATGCAATGGAGGCATCTGAAGTACTCGCCGTGCAGCACACCGCCACATAGCACCTATAGTTTTGCAAGCATTTGCATCCAAACTCTGCCATGATACTTAAAATTAAGCCAAAACTTTGTTTCCTCTCACCCCACCATGAAGGCCTCCGGGCCTCTTCCAAAAACGGCATTTCATTTGCACCTAAACTCTGCTGTGATACTTAATTAAGCCAAAACTTTGTTTCCTCTCACCCCACCATGGAGGCCTGCTAGCTTCTTCCAAAAACTGCATTTCTTCAGTAAAAATTCCAAAAAAATCCCCACATAAAACCACAGGCACAGAAAGGGAAACCAACCCTTTTCTCTTATTTAATATAAATCCAAGTGACCTCTTTTAAAATATGGAGTAAGAGACAGGGGAAAGTCTAGCTCCTGATATCTGAATGCCTTCAGCAGGCACTGCTGGGTATCTTAAATTCAACTTATAAACTCAGCAGAGGAAATGGGAAAAAAGAAAACACTAAAACAAACAAACAAACAAACAAACAAACAAGGTGAAAGCTGAGTCTGTTGATCTGTTGTACGGTACTGCGTACCAACTGATTTCCATGAGCTGCTCAACACGCCATGCTATACCTGAAACCAGTGGAAGTCACTGGTATTGCATCTCTGAGGATCAGGGAAAGCTTCCTGCCAGCTTAGATCTCACTACCTGCACCTCTCACTGGTCCTGAAATATATTAAGAGTTAAACAAAAGATCCTGGAAAATCCTGCTGCTATCTAGCATGAGAACTGAAGTGGAAGATAACTGCATTATCTGTAAAATGCCAGGAAAATGCCTGCAGTTAAATTTACACTGAAGGGAAAGACACAAAAAAGGCAGTACCTGAGAAATCTGAAATCTTCAAATGGCAGACAAGTGAGGCAAAGACAACTGTTTTTACAGTCCCTCTCTTCTCTGACTGTAAAGCACAATAAACGTTTATCATAGATTAATTTATAGGCCCCTTAAAGAAAATGCGACTCCTTAGCAGGGAGAGTTAGGTGCCCTGCAAATTCACACCTCGCATTACCCCAAAGGAGAAAGGTAGTACTGCAGCAATAGCTGCAGAAAGACCTTAAAAGAACTGAAGTGAGCATGGCTGGCAAAGAACAAAAGAACAAGATAAGAAACAAAATATAGGCTACAGTGAAGCTTTGCCAGCTCCTTCAGGCAGAAAAGAAGGTAATATGGCCAGATGAACAGACAAGGAATGTAGCAACTAAATTTCAGAATGACAGGAAGGGAATGATGTTGCTCTCAGTGAAGCCAGCAAGGAACTTATCCAAGGAGTGACAAGATCAGGATGTGATAAACCACGGTGGATAGGCACTTAAACCACTGACATAAAAGAAAGACAAGACTATACATTTAAAAAGGTGGAACACAAAAGGCTTTTAATTCAAATATGTTATAATTAGCAGAAAGCTCACACACAACCTTCTCCTTCTTCTTGGAAAGCTAGTGAAAATTAATCCAAGCTCTCCTGTTTCTGCTGGGTGGGTCTTCATAGCACCATTTTGACTTGTAAGTTAAATACTCTTGTCATAATTGCTCCAGGGTGGTGGCAGGAGAGGGAGGTGGTATCTGGCACTTCTTCCCCTTTTAATCAAACTTTTGTCACCCTTGGGCAATGCATGAAGAAACACAGGGAAGGACTAGAATCAGTAACTAGGAGAGCTTGGCTGACTAATACAAATTTCTTTCCTTCTAAAAAAAACTGTTCAGAATTCTCATTATCTTATAAATGGAGCATTAATACAGCTAAGCATATTTGTACTTTCGGTTGTAGGAAATCTCTGGTTGCTCCTAAAAGGGTTCCCTGTCAGAAATAACACATTAGTTCTTTTTACCTTGATTTTGAGGCTGGGAAGCTGAATGTGTATGTGATTATACTGGGTATATTTCTGCCATCTAAAATCTCTTGAATTCATTGGCCAATATTGGTCAAATTTAAGATCAGAGGTATCAGGTATATTTTCAAGAAACTCAGCAACTTTGAGATCGCCATCTTATATCACCTATATGTCAAAAGAATAGAGGGGAGAGATTCTGTCAGCGTCCCCATGAGCAAATATGCAAAAATCTATAGAAGAGACCTTCTAACTGCCCTGTCACATTAAAGACTTCCATCAGACGACACACTGTTTCATATATCAAAGTTCAATTAACCTCGAGAGATGAATCCATAGTAAAGTTGACTTTGGTGCTCATGAACTCCCCTTGTTTTGTTCAGGAGCGGATGGATACACAGCATATCAGGCATATCTTCCAAAGGCTGTGTTTTGTTTTTTGGTTTCAACTATTCAAGCAGAAGGACTTCTTTCTGCCCTCATTTCTTCTACTTTTAATACCATAATTTTAGGCCATTACTTTATAACCAAATGATTCCTCGCTTCAAGTCAATTGCAAAACTCTGATTTGATTTCAAAGACGTCAGGATTTTATCCTTTTCAGCCCCAAGCCATAAACGAATTGCCAGAGGGGCCCAGAACATGATGCATGTAGAGCACTGTGCAGCTAGACAGGTGATTTATTACATCGTTTCAGCTTCCACTTGTGCATCAGCCGCTTCTGGAAGAGCTGAAGGGCCAAAGTGTGACATAAGCTTGCAAGTCATATATGCCATCCTGGTATTTGAGACTCCCAGCTCCTACACCTGTTGTGTTTTGCTCACCTGCTGAGCCTTCCACTTTCTGAACTTGCAATAACGATTGCTGCTAGTCTAGCGGTGGGGGGAGAGGAAAAAATAAATTAAGCATAAAGTATTTCAGATGCTTCAGGTAAGCAAGTTCCAAAACCCACAGCCTGACTTCAAACAACTCTCTCTCTCCACCTACTCCATTCTTAGCACTTAACGCATCCCAGACCACTGCTTTGCTAATATGTTTAATATGTGTATTGTTAGCTGGAAGACAAAAAGGCAAAACAAAAATTATAGGAATACATGCATGCTTTCCATAAAAGAATGAGAAACTCAAATAAATTCAAGAGACAGTCACCTATTCCTGTTAAAATGGAACCCAGCTGCTAACTGCTGAGAAGAAACTTGCCTCAGAAACTTGACTGCATAAATATCTTCCATGACGGATTTGCATAATCCTGAGTCAGCCAGTGTCCACCATACCACTACCAGCAGTAGTGCATTAGACTTTTCTATTGCATTTGGTTGGGAAAATCTGGTCTTGCCATAGTCCACAGACATCTTTTAAAGAACAGGATAGAACAGTGATTTTTGTAGCTATGGAATTCGTTTATTTCAGCCTCTAAAATGAGTCTTACTCAATCTCATCATCTCCAGATGCTCCTTTATGCTCATAAATCCACTAAAATGTTTATATTGTCCCATGCAAAGGGGTGAATGCCTGCTGTGGATTGTTGCTCCAAGGCAGCAATAACTTACTATGTCTTTTTTGTAGCAAGTTGCAGTGTTTTTGTGAAGTACAATCTATAGACATTTGCTCTTTCCATCACACCTCCCACATTTCCACAAGCCACAACATATTTATGCTTCAAGACATCTTCTGGAACAAATCAGTTTTGGTTTTGAATTAGAATACGGCGTGACAGGAGACAGATATAGCTGGGGTTTCTCCTAAGAATAAATTTGTGCGCTTTTAGAACAGAGACCAAGCAAACATCAAGTCTGCATATACTCATTACTTCTATGCCAAGGAAATAGCTACCATATGTATTAAAAAGTCAGTATGAAACAGAATTAGATTAGATATAATACAACTGGGCCCCCAAAGACCACCATCCAATCTTCCTCATTCCATCTGGTGGGCCCAATTATCATATTATTATACTGAGTAGTGCTGAGAATCCTTCAAGGAAGAGGACCCTATTGTGTTTGCAAACAAAAAGGCAGCTCTTGCCTCAAACATCATCTTACTATTTTGTCAATCAAGTGCAGCCTTGGCACGTGAGATCCCTTCCTTGAGTTCATACACAAACTTAGCTCTCTTCTTCTCCCATCACCATACTTTCTCTCATACTTCTGACTACCAAAGAGGGGAGGCAGATGTTCCAATTTTTCTCTGTGCGCAGACACCTCCTATTGATGTACTTTCTATCATTTTTTTCTAACAAGAGGGAGGATGAGGAAAGAAAAAATTAGGAAAAGAAAATGATGAAGAATGATTGAAGATTGTAGTAGTGTACCCCTGCAAACGTTAAGCTAACATTAGCACCTGTTTCGTACTCAGCACTAAATATAAAAATGAGATACATGTAAAATAAATACTATTTATAGCATTGCACACTATACTTCTGAGATGCTAGCAAGTCTACGAATGAATGTGATTTAGTGGGTAAAGGTGGCTAAAAATCAGGACTCTTAGTGTCTATTTCTGGTCCTGCTTCTAGCTCAGTGGGTGACCTTGAGTATATTATTTAACCTTTCTGCCCCAGCTCTCAGCTGATATAAACGGACATAGCTCAAATGGCATGTGACAGGATGTGCCCAGTCAAACCTTTGGTCTACTACCTCCTAGTTCCACTGACAGTGGAGCTGACAATACTCTTATTAGTTTTAAGTAATTAATATTAATATGTCAATATTAACACTATTAATTCTTGCTAAATGCTTTGAGATCCATCATTGCAGCAATGGTGGAAGAATCAAAGCATTTCATCATAAACTAATCTAAATTGAAATACAATTTCTGATTGCCTGTAAAGTTCATCTACAGTAGAAATAAATATTAAACAACTCTCTACTGAATATCCAGAATAAATTTGTTCCTGGTTTACGTGCTGTTTTTATGTAAATTGGAGAGACAGGGCATCAAATTCAGTTTTTCAATGCATGCTTCACAAAGATAGTCCTAAGCACTAATGTCTAGAGTTTTAAGCTACCTGCTTCACTGCAAAGCTTAAATAACCAATCACTCTGCCAATGTATATGCCTTTAAGTCAGTGCTGTGTTGACTCTTTAAATATTTTCACTTTTTAATATAAACTTTTCAGACAAAAATCCCTCTTAGAGAACAAGGACCCTACACAACTAAAATGGACAGAAGTTACCACTTTCTGTTTTTTCAGTCTCACCTGTTTAAGTACAGCTGACACCGCACAGATGCAAGCATTACTCTTGTCTGAAGGATCGCCTGTTTACCAATCTTTTAATGACTCAGAGTAGAAATTGCCTCGCTTAGAAATCGTGATGGTAGTTACTATTAATATGAAGCAGAGGAGCCTACCAGCAATACCAGGAGACTAAAACTCTGTGCCTTGAGTTCTGTTCGAAGTTCTGGAGGAGAACAAAGAGGCAGGTGGGATTTGCATACATTGGTGATTGCAAAATCCTACTCAGCAGCCAGTTCCATCGTTAAGCACTTAAACGCAACCAAAAACAATCCTGGCGCTACGGGGCAAATTCTTCAGACCTTAGTGCGTATTACACCAAAATAGCTGGGTTTCCAAACTATTACACCAGAAGGTTTAGAAATGAAGCCATTTATTTGCATATTATAAACCCATCTATAAACTGCCTGTAGACGAAACTTAACATGTAACTGAAACAAAGTAAACAGAATTACTACTATGTTCTCCTTGCGAACCTGGCTCTCCAGAGTTTTCTTCATTTACACCCAATACAAGACCAAACAGACCGGCCTTTTAGATCCCCTGTTCTTTGCCAATCAAACAGCTACCTAAACAAAGAAGCAATGGAGGATGAACTTTAATTATTAACTGTTATTACTGCAAATATATGATGGCCCAAGAGAAAAGACTAACAGCTACAGTCTGTTGCCTACGTTAGGTTAAAAATCGTAACGTTACATGGTTTTGCTTAGGGGTCTGTAATACAGCAGAGTGGATCTTACAAAGACATACGTTAGATGAAACCAATATATTTGATTTTTTTTTAAACAAAAAATGCTCTGCTAGAAAACATACTTAATTAGTTTTTGTCACGGCATTTTGATGTTCTAAGCTTTCATGACTGCCAATAGCAGTCAAGTGAAAGTGCATGAAATAGAAGGTACCGTATAGAGTAAATTAGGTAGATCTTGTTCAGTACCTTTCAGTTATTCATGCAAATATGTTAATCTGTCACACTGCATACAGACTACCTGCTGTCTTTTTCATAAAATAGCTCCTGATGTCTAAAGCCATTTCTTATTCCAGCCCCAGCTGCATTTTATTGATTATTTTAGACAGCACTTTACTCTCACTGGAGAAGTTTCAGGTTTAATCAGAGGCACCCTCTGGGTCCCAGCTGAAAAAGTAGCAGTTATGAACTGTAATTTTCAGTTACTGTCATATCATCACAAGTTGGTTTACATTTACACTATATGAAGTTCATTTACCATTCCAACATGAAACCGAGAAAACTGAATTCACCTGTGGAAAAGGCCTTGCACAAGAGCAAAGCAGAAACTTTCTTCAAGTTACGAGTACTGTCTGTCACATCTGCTTGATGTTTCCATTAATATTAGAGATTTTTATGCGAGTACTGATGGAGGACACACACTTATTACCTTATACTCTCAGGAGTAATTGAGTATCATGAACAATCAAACATAGAAATTTTGCTCATTACTCTGTGTACGTTTTTAATATAGAATCTTGGCATGCAACGTTCCCTAAAACAGTACAAAGTTTAAAGAGAGCACAATAGTTGAGGAATGGGATCATTAAACTTCAGCATAGGCCAAAACTTCCTCCAACACAAGGCTCTTTAAAAGGGAGTAAACAGAAGAGAAGGTAGACAGCAAGACCTTGATCCCTTTGAATGCACCTGTGCTCTACTTGATGCTGAAAATGAAGGGACCTCCAGGTGGATGCGGTTTCTACATATTCTTAGCATACTTAACAAATACTAATTCAAAACTGTGACAAGCCTGTGACAAAGAGGTTTGGACAGCAAGCTGCCCCATCTTCATCAAGTAATTGCTGTTTTAAAAGCATAAGCATTCCTTATGACTGAGGGGCAATCAGGAAGAGAGCCAGAGGAGGGGACAAGAAAATGGAAGGAAACAAAACTGCTTTCTGGGCTTCAAGCAGAAGAATATTCACATTCTGGTACCTTTTTTGGAAAGGAGTGTTTTGAGTCTTCCTAGTTCGGGCATAAATAAGCTGAAAGGAAATGGCTTAACACTTGACCTTACGTCATTTGATATGAAAGGCTGTGGCAAACCGCTATCAGACATTGATAACAGCACTCATGGGTAAAAGAACAAATTGGGGTGGTGGAGTGGAATGACAATGGTACAGCACAGACAGGTAAGAATTCTGGTTACATTAACAATAATTCTGAGAAAATAAGAAAAAAAGAAGGTGATGGCTTAGAAGGCATGAAAAGAAGAAGGGAAAATGAGCGAGACGAGACTGTCTTCCCTTGCCTGTAACCATATGACAGGGCAAACAAAACTTAAATACTTCGCTACTTCCAGTTCTGCTGTTGGACAGAACTAATGATGGACATCCCATATGTTACTCAGTCCTTGAAAGAAACCAATTTGGAAAATTATAGAAAAGCTTTTCCAGTAAAAGGCACCTGCCAACTAACAGCAGTAGTTATGTCACTTTTGATTCACAAGTGTTGTTAAATGTTGGAGTCTTTTCTTGTATATTATACCTAGGGAGCTTGTGACCACACAATTGCTTTTGGTATTCCTGTAAACAAAGTGACTTCAAATATAATGCAGTGCAAAAACTGTTCCTTCTTAATTACGCTGCACTAGCGCAAATGCCATATGATGTTTTACACGAAAAAAGATCGTCAGCTGTGTCTTATAAAAAATTCAGAATAAGCTACTGAATGCACAAAACTATAATAAATTACTCATCACAAGCTTAATGATTCAACCATTAGCAAAAAGGGACAAAAATAGAAAGTGTTTTTTTTTTTTTTATTTAGAATCTATGTTAAGTTGAAATATGTTCCTTTAAATTAATCAGGTCTAACTCAGAGATGCTAAATGCATCTGTAGTGTGGAATTGTGGGACATAAGAGAATTTAGCACCTTTCAGAAAGAAGTCTACCTGTTAGAAAAATGAATCTGATACTCTGCGAGAGTAAATTTCTGTGAAAATGAGGCTATGGCATTTTATACCAGCTGGGGATCAGCTCCCATACATCTTCCTTACAGCATGTCCAATCCTATAAAGTAGTACTGTATGAATAGAACACGAGTGGCACGCGCTCGTGTTGGATTCAGAGTTCTGCCAGAGTAGTAAAAATCAAACAAAGAGGGAACAAACAAAAACATAGTGGCCTTTTCATGAAATATTTTATTCTAATTCAGCTGTAGTTCGGGAGGAAAACATTGCAAGAGTATATATTTAAAAATTCTTTACCTCGCTACTGAAAAGAACCAGCACATGCTAAATCTTGTACCATAATTTCAGGCATGGGAGAAAAATGGCCAAAATGTTTGCTTAGTATCAGAGAGAGAGAGAGAGTCTGTGATTGTGAGTATTACAGAAAAGGGGGGAAGCAACAAAAGTAACACACGGGGTTTTTCATACTGATGCAGAAAACAAAACATGGCAAAAAACTAAAGATGTTGCTTAGCCATGCCTTAATTAGCAATAGTTATGCTTTTTAAAAAATGTGATAAGAAAGGTATCTTTTCAAAAGAAAGAGTTAAGTAACAAGGCTATTTATGCTGTTGTCTCAGCAGTCGCCATAGGACTAAAGAGCCTGCAATTTTCAAGGTGATTTGCAATTTCCATTAATTTGTTGAAGGTTTTGTAGCTCGATTATGAGACACTTTCATCAGTTATTAGTGAATCAGAGCTGTTTGCAGCTTTAATTCAAACACAGTAAATACAAATGCAAATGTGCACATGATTTTCTATTATCATTTCCAGAGGGTGAAAGAAGGCAAATGATCTTCAGGAAAATGGGGATGTTTATCATTATTTGCCTAAAATTGGTTAACAGCCCCATACTGCTGGAAGTGAACTGAGAGTTGCTGATGAATGCCAATATTTGGGTTGTGAGGAACTGCAAATGGTCATTTGGCGCTGAGGTGTTGGCTTTCCCTTCCTGAAAACTGAGATTCATAAGTCACTTTAGCAGCAGTTTTTGTCCACCTTAAAGAGGCATAATTGCTGGGTGGTCATAAAGATATGGTTTTATTTCTCCATCAGCTTCTTGATTAGGGTGAAATTTTGTTGAAATTTAGGACCCATGTTAATTTTGGCCACTTAAGGGAAATCCGTGCCCAAATCTATAGTCTATGTCTGTATTGTAGGGTTCTGGTAGAATGGATAAAAAATGAAGTATTAAAAGGGAAGACTTGCTTACGTACTTAGGCGCCTGACTGTGCGAGTGAACACCTGGAATAGTCCACAGAGTAATTAAAGTAAAATAGGTTCCTAAATCTTGTTGAAGCCAATCTAAAAATCAATGCAACTAAAATTTGACGTCACTGAAATCCTAGTCTTTCAAAGTATCTTTCAAAGCATCTTTGAGCACACAGATACTTCTATGAATCGGGTCCAAAGAGCAATAAACTGAATGGCTTTCTGTCAGTTAACAAGCCTAGGACATTTCCTCCTTCAGAACTGACCTGTTAATTAAAATCAGGATAAACATTTACATAAAAGTTGGACGACAACAACAGATATTTTACTCAACAGCCACTTGATGGCAGCGTCAAGTATAAAAAGATTAGATTCTGGAATTTAAACTTAAAAAACTCAGTAACAATAAAAAGCCAACACAAATGACACCTTGATTACTGCAGAATATTACCCTCTTAATAGAACTTTTCATAATGATATTTTGAAGGTCAGCAACAAATCAATAAGTAAACCCATAACAATTATGAATTTTAAACTTCAAAAATGTTGCCATAAAGGTTATTCCTTCAAAATCAATACATGAAACATTTTTAATATCTATTATGAATTTCATAGTCATTCATTCTAGCATGTACCCTGCCAATGATAATTCACGGTTAATTTCCTTGGGAAGAAACGGAACAAAACTCCCTAAGGATTTACTAAAAAAGAACTCATAGACACTGATTTAATAAAAATACATGACACTAGTGTTACCAGCACGCTAACATTTCTGTAGTGTATAAATACGAGAGTGGTTTTACACTTCCTGCCAGGGGGATGATCCACATTCTTTGGTCATCAAACACAGCCAAATAAACTTAAGAGGGAAAGAAGTTTATGGAAGGGTACAGGTCAAGCTAAAAGCTGCCTTTCTGTTCCTCTCCCTCTTAACTCATCTTTGCATTTCGCTCTGCGAGCACCCAGCCTAACTGTTTCAGCTGAACAACCAAAATCACTGGGCTGTAAGCTAATGACTGGTCAGGATCTGCCTTTGCATCCCAGGATGTCTGTATATGATCAAGCTCGACTTCAGACAGTTTTCCTCTGGCTTGCTGAACAGATCATCACCAACATGTGATGACTGCTCGATGAATTAAGAGCATTGCTGAAAAACATACTGCAAATATGCAATTGCAGAAAAACAGCAGCCAGCTATGTGAAGACCCGTATTCTATACTCGATTGCCCACAAAACACTTGTTACGAGCAATGTAAATCAAATGCCTATATATGGGTGGATAAAAGACAACTCTGTTATTCCAGACTTTCAACACCCAGGTGACTCCTTAAGGCTACAATCTATCCTTGCCTTATTTATGAGTGGAACTTCCATTACCACCAATGCTTATTCAATATGCTGAGTGTAATAGGAAAGAAACTGTCACGCTGTAAAACAAACAAACAAATCAAATCAATGTTCATTATATCTTTTTGAGTTAGAGAAACACCAAATAACATCTTGAGTTAATACAGAATCAGTTCTCACAAAATTTTCTTTCTTAAAATTTGGGAAAGGGAAAAAAAAAAAAAAAAAGGCAACTTCATTCCAAGCTGTAGAACTTCAATATTAGCTTTCTGCCGAAAGGAGATTTTTTCAGTCAGATTTTTAAAATCTCCTCAAATAAGAGTTTATAATGGAAGCTCATTAAACAGCCCATTAGATGCAGCATCACCGACAGAAGCAATGTTTTCAATGTAAGATTAATGTTCTGTTTTTCATTACATTTGTCAGCAGTCATATGCAGCAGTCTGGATGGCTCAGTTGTACTTGAGTTTTAAAGTTGGATAAATGTTTTAGGAATGTCAAGAAAACGTTGGGGGAGGAGGGGAAGAAGTATTTCCTGCTCTTCCTCCGTCAGAATTACTTGCCATGAAAAGAACCAAAACATTTCAAAAAAAAAAAAAAAAAAAAGAAAAATTAGTAAGTGAAGTTGAGATTGAAAAAATATAACATAGTTTCCAATTTATCTCTTTTCCTGCTGTCCAGTTCTCTGCTGGTTTTATCAAACAGGATTCAATAATATCAAGAAAACAGTACTAAACAGTTCTCGGACTATACTTCCAAAAGTATCTTGAAAAGATACTTCTCAGGTCTTATGTAAACCCCATGTATTTAAGTGTGAATTTCTAAACTTTTATTGATGTTGTAAGCTCACTCAGTGTTTATGGCTTAAAAATAAATTTAGCTGTTTTATTTTATACCTAACAATAAACAGTTTACTATAACTGGGCTTGGGGGGTGAATAAGGAGGAAGGGAACAGGACAGAAAGAAAAAAACTGCTAATTGCATTTCCAAATGTAGCATTACTGTGTTCTTCCCTATACTCAGTACTGCATTTTGTTAGTGTTCATTTTTATATTTTAAAAATGCAGAACCAAAGGACTATGATGGTCTGGAAAAAAGTTATTTCAAATAACACAGAACTTTAAGAATAAGAATTGTACACGACTGAAATGCCTGCATTATAGCAAAAATTACTTCCTGTCTTCATACAGTAAAAAAAAAAAAATTGCTTTGGCTGCAACCTCAGTGTTTTAGGCATCTTTATATGAAGTATGTACTTTTTTTTTTTTTTAAACTGCTAGAGACCAAGCACCAACTCAGACCTGGAAAGCATTTGGTAGAGGGGCTTTTTGCTTGGTTTTTTTTTTTTTTTAAAGGCGCATACAACTCAGTCTTCACTGCTACAGAACTCCCTTTTCATTAGTATAGACCAAACTTCTTTAGTAATTCACTGTTTTGAAAATATACAAGCTTCTTCACCAGGAATGATTGATTTTCAGCCAGGTATACAAAGCCTATAAACAGTGATCGAGACATTATTACTAGTCAGAAGATAGAGTCTTTCAGCATGATTGCAGACATATTGGAAGCTGTACTGGAAATTCTAGTATTGAAGAACCTGGAGGGCCATTGCTAAAGGCCATGGTGAAATAGATGAACTTGATGGCAATGATCACAGAATTAGAATCAAGACCAATAAAACCAAGTAATTTCAAATTTTAGTGACAAAACTGAAAAGGGGGAAAAAAAAGTTTTATCTGTTTGGCTATTTGTTCTGGTTGTGCAATTATAATTTCATTCTTGGTAAGTCACAAAGCTAAAAGGTAGCCACTTTAGAACTATCTTTGTTAGTAGCTCCAAGAGTTTTCAAACAAACAAACATTACAGGAAATGGTGGTTTAACATTTGCAACCACACTATGCATTTTGGTGGAGGCTGTGCAACAGGTGAGTTAAAAGTATTTCAAAGACGAGATGGAAGGTTCTTGCTGTACAGGAACAGGATTCTTGTTAACGGCGGGGAGCTCTGCAGAGAAAAGAATGCACTGAGAGAGCGAGCAAGGTGCTACGATATGTGTAGCGACAAGATGGGAAACACAAGCAAGTAGAATGACTCAAGATGAAGATAGGCGACAACGGTGAAGAAGCTTAGGAATGAGGAATATGAGAGTTAAGGTGTCAATTTTTATAAAAATCTCTTTTCTGACAATAACCAAATTTCATGTTCAGTAAAGGTCTGGGCAAATCTTATTTTAACAAATCAGTTATCATTAATCACACTTTTTTTCATTTAAATTGACATTAGAATGACCTTAAAAAATATCTGTCAGTAGAATAAAGATAAGATGCTTGCAAACATTATTTTAGCTTTGAAGCTTCACTATTGCCCTTCTCTTGGCCTGCTAAGCAGTTCATATTTCATACTTAACCAAATTGTTTAGATTTCCACATGCAGTCAGTTTCTCTATTTTCTAGACAGAATTGATGAGCAACAATAACAAACGTTGTATGTACTTTAGATATTTCTTCTTATTATTGTTTCTGTTTACTTGGGTTTTTTTCTTTATCTCTCCATTGATAAAGAACCCTCTTAATCAATGTGAATTCTTTAACAGTTAGGCTGGATATTTTTATACAAAATGTACGAAAGTGAACTGTACATGTAATTTCATAAGAATATATAAAAATCTTTTCCTGTTTTGCGTATCCACTTATCAACGCACAATACAAACACAATACTGAGAAAATATTCCTGTCATTATTGGAACAGAAGGGGAAAAAGATAAAATATTACAAAGTTCATGGTTTTGTGAATTACAGATGAACTACATCTTTAACAGCTACATGGAAGAGTATTTAAGGTTAGCAAGACTGCTTCATCCAACTTCTTACTTTAAAAATTGATCTGATTTCCAGATTCAGCTACCAATTATAATACTTTTTCCCTCTTCCTAACTTGAGGCTGAAGAAACACAAGTATTAAATTACATTAAATAAATTCATCATAATACATGTTTAACAGACAACTTTTTTTTTTTTTTTTCCTTCTAGTTGTTAACGAGCTCCCCAGACTTAGCTTTCCACTTGCAAGCTGCTGCTCTTGTTCCAGGCTGTCCTTTTGCACTGTTTTTCAACATGTCTATCTTTGTAAGCACTGGAAGGAAATTCTGGTAGCGTGGTTCTTGTCAATGACCACTGATTTCAAATTCGATAACATTCAGTTTCTTTCCGTAATCTGATACAATGCATGTGGAAAATAAATTTGGTACTCATAAGCAACAACAAAAAATTAAAGGGTAGCCATATTTCAGTCTAAATAAGAAACTTGTCCCGTGTGTCTTTTTTACTTC
This sequence comes from Struthio camelus, assembly GCF_040807025.1. Classification (NCBI taxonomy): domain Eukaryota; kingdom Metazoa; phylum Chordata; class Aves; order Struthioniformes; family Struthionidae; genus Struthio; species Struthio camelus. The sequence continues at coordinate 113,378,985 of NC_090942.1, read as the reverse complement.
AAGTCTATTTAACTTGTTTCTTCTACCAAAGATCGCAACTTACAAGAATTTGTAACTGGTCATCCTTAAGGAGGAAAAAAAGTACCTCCGAGGGACTACAAATAATACCAGACTGTTTTTTTCTTTCCCCTGCTTCCTCTTATGAATATATATAGACCTATCCCTTCAGAAATGAAGATACACTAAACTCAGGGCACTAGCCAACATCATTGCTTAAGTTATCTGCTAATATATGCAGGAGATGCCCTACTTCAATGAAAAAATGGCAGTAGGACTAGCCCTGCAGTAGCACAATAAAGTCTTTTCTGGAATATAGGACATATTTTTTTTGTTTTGAATTACTTAGAGCTCAGGACATACGAACTGGCTTCCCAACACAAACTTTAATTTAGCGAGGTACTTCTGCACATGCCTTAAAGTATGTGAGTAGTCCACTTAAGAATTGTTCAGAAGCCATCAGAAAGATATTTGAACAATATTATATATACCTGAAAATATCCTGCTAACGCTGGAAATTAATGCTCTTACATTTTTTAGGTTGCTATACTTGCTATTCCTTTACTTTGTATGAGCAACATTACACCAAACTTTTACAAAATGCCAAATATTCTTATACGGGAAAGGAAAAATAGAACTTGGCAGAGTTCTAAGCATAACAACACAAATGAAAATAAAAGGGCTAACCTATAATTGTCTATAAGAAACAAAAATCAAAATGTGCCTTTAGATGCCTATGCCATTTGTTGAGTTTACTTCTCTCTGTAATTCTAAATCATACACCAGTTGTCTGTGATGTTCAAACTAGTCCTTAAGTTAAAGAGCAATATGCATCTCCCTATTTTTCAGCATCCTAATGCAATCCTAACTAGTTCCATACCAAGCAAATATTTATGTTTTCACTTTACAAATAAGCAGGCTGTTTTATTCAAGGGATTGGTAAAATAATTTTTAGCATAACTTTTTCATATTAAAGTTGGTAATAGATGAAGAATTACTGGACCAGTTGGATGTTAGCAGCAGGCTAATGGTTATTACAACGCAGATGATGTTAACTTAGGAATGACATCAACATTTCTGTTTCTAAAACTGATGAAGCTAATCAAAGCGGAAATCACACAGCCACCTGGGATAGATGGGAAAGTTTAGGCATGACATCCACAAAGTATGTGTTTCAGCAGTGACAAATTAAAGCTTTCAAGCAGCTGTGGTGTCTTCAAGTGGGGGAAGCTGATAAAAATCACATGAGGTGAAAAGGAGATTTCCCTCACAAGATACAATTGAGCTAGGGACAGAGACAGACAGAAATAAGATTTTGCTCTGAAAGCAGAGGAAATTACCAGAGAATAAAAGGCTGTCCTCTGATATGAGAAAAAAAAAATCCTAGTTGTTAAAAAGGATGGCTAGGTGACATACATACAAAATTTCTTTCTAGAATGTTAACGTATAGTTCTGCAAGGCCTGAATAATTTTCCTGTGTTCCACTATTTTGCATGAATCTTCCTGCCTTTGCAGTAAGCACTCTTTACAGTGGAATTCCCTTCTCCTTTTCTCCCTTCCCTAAAATCCGAACAAAATATCCTTGTGGGAATACCCACTTTTGGAAGAACGGTCAGCAAGAATAGTTCAGCAAGCATTTTACATCAAGAGCGTTTATTGCAGGTGAATCACAGAGAACAGCTGAGATTTGCTGCCAGGTCGCAGCAAAACCTGTGACTTGTGGCCACAGGGTTCTGATATAGAAGGAGAACTGCACATTCACTGAATTAATGGTTGGGGCAAGTTTTGAGAGAAGAGTAAAAGGTAAGGTACTTGATACAAAGAAATCATACCTATGGAGATCTCCAGGACTAAAAGCTGGTATCACACCATGTTCTGTTTTGTCATATCACTTTCCATGCTGGAGAAAGCAAAGGGATGGTGTGCTTCTCAACAGAAAGCATACTCCGTAAAAGGAAAGGATTAAGACATGTCATGTGCCAAACAATAGTTTTTGCAACAGCCAGACTCCCCAGCTGAGGGCCAGTCCAAACCCATGTACACACTAAAAATAATTTAACACTACTACACCTACTTTACTCTTATCACAGGGCAGACATCCTTGTACAATGAAGATGACTGTGGTGGCTAGTCCAGGAGCAGAGCAGTAGGGGTTATCTCAGGAATCAAATCTTTTGCAATTAAGGTTGAAGCACATTAGAAATGAAGGGCAAGCTCTGATGCCCCTTGTGTTTTATGAATTACAAAGAGTAGCTCTCCAGAACACCTGGCAAGGTATTAAACACAAAGAATGAAACCAAACCGAATGATGCCCCCCCAGACTGTGCCTACTAGTGCCCTCCAGTTGCTTCCGGGCATTTAGTCCATGGGATCAGAATAAAGCCAGTCTGAAGGAAACCCCCTCCCTGAAATCCCCATAGTGGGTCCTCAGCACCAGCTGTTTCACTCTGCAGATCTGCTCCTAGCTCCTCACTACTTGCTAATGTAGACGTAGACAAACTGTATTTATTTGGAGACTGAAGCAAGACTACATATGGAGAATTTCACCTTTGACAAGTACTAACTTCATTTACATTAACACCTGTCTAGACTGTTTTCCTAAGCATAAACATAAAAATCTCCTTAGTGTATTTGAGCCCTTCTTACTTAATTAACCATATGTGACGTAAAGTGATACAACCCAGTTAAAGGTATGTCATTGTTGATAGGATCAATTACAGCCAGACATAAGTATTCATTGCTTACACCATCTGTGCTGTACTCCTAAGTGCAGAACCTTGTCAATGAAAGTATACACAGATTAACTGTATTCACTTTCATTAAAAAACACCAATCTGTTTTGTCAGCTCTAGGCATTTGCTGCTAAAAAGTTGCAATAATATAATGCACGTTCACCTTCTCCTTCCAGCGTAGTGGGGCTAGTGCCACATACCTGAAGGGTTTAGAACAACTTTTGGGACTACTTTGCATCTTGAGTGATTTTATTCTTAACCAGTTTGATTTTATTCTTAACCAGTTGCAACTGTACAACAGTCTTGCAAAACTCCAGGTATTTGCCAGCCTGGGAAATCACTGTGGTTACAGTAAAGAAGTAGGTCCATTCTGGTACATTCTAATAAGCATTTTGCAAGCCTTCTGTTTCTCATTGTTATTCCTAACTTCAGAATTACAGGATCTGATCATATGATGTTTGAGAAAAAAAACACCACCACAACAGTAATCCATGCCTTGGAAACCTTCAGTTGCCAATTAGGTATGCCTACGGACAAATACACACATGTATGTATGTAGTGGAAATACCACAGCCAATTTCATTCCTTTGATTTTAGCTACAATGATAACTTAGAGCTAGACTAAACTGATATTCCTTTTCTGAAGGAAAATTTCATAGACGAGTTCTATGTATAAAGAAACTATAAGGAGACATGTTCACATCTATATAGCTTGACTGGGTCTTATTTACCCTCCTGCCATTATTGCCAGATAATTATTTTTATTTTAAAACATAATTATAGGGCAGGCAACATATTCACTGGACGAGAGAGGAAGTGCTTTTAAGCAAGTGTTTTGGAGTATGGGAAAAAGCTGTATGGCTCTGTACATTTAGAGCCCCAGAGCAAAACTTCTCAACATCGATTGAATTTTTGCTCAGAACTGAGTAAACACACTGATGAGATAGGCTTCTAATCAGGCTCCCTCAAAGGATCACATCTTCAAGGAAAATTGGGAACCATTGTTCTCATGTTAAATGATGACCGTTAAAAGACTGTAATCTTCAATCCAGGTGACCTGAGAAAGCAGGCTGTGCATCTAGGCACATTTCCTTCTTATAGAAGAGACTAAAGGCCATACCGAAGGATTCCCACGAGTGAAAAAGGAAAAAGGGACAAATAAGATGCATTTTTATTGCTATTGTTTGCATACTGTCTTTATATCTCTGTGTTTAATTTGGAAGAGATTTAGAGGCACACCCATGCGGGAAGAGCCTAGTCGATTTAAAACTGGAGAAACAAAAAGCTCCTTTTGGCAGATGAGGATTTTTTTGTGCATTTATTTTAAAGTCAGTCTATAGACTCGGTCTGATATGTTTAATGTATCAGAGATACTAAACAGTACTGATGAGGATACTGGCTATTTCATGAAACGATCTAATAGAAGTCAAATTATCACAAGGAGGTTAAATATGTTAATTAGAAAATAGGGACAGTTAAAACAATGAAACTAAGATTTATGATTGCATGCTTGTTTCTTTAGTGTTCAAAAGACCTGAAAGGAAATCACACTCAGGGTGCTGGAAAATACATACAAATACGGAAAGACTTACTTGAAATCTAGAGTAGGCTCTTTAGAATATTTCTTATGATCGTGTATAACACAAATGCAAATGAGATGCTGTTTAACAGCAGCTCTTGACAAAGATAATAATAAAACATTTTTACGTAGAAAAGAAAACTTTCCCACTACATAGAAAGGTCCTCCTTCACCCCACCCATCGGGCTACAGAGGAAATGTTTTACTGAAGCTCTAATTCAAAAATGAAAGTACCTGTTTTTTTCAGATTGTACAAAAAAACATTCAGGGTAATCAACAACAACAACAACAACAAAAGAATAATACAACGACAAACAATTGTTAACCTTTTATGTAATTTTCAATAATACATTGATAAATTCTGTCGACAAAACAAAAACTCCCAAGTCTCTACAGAGATTCAGAAACGCCTGAAACACTCTTTTCCTTTTGTTCTTATTCACAGCCTCAGAATCTAATCTACTTTTCTCCTGTAACAAAAAATAACTTTAACCAGTTCTATTAGACCACAGACAGTCTGACTTCCACATTAATTTCTGACAGATTCACCTCTGAAGGGGAACCATTTTTTGAATCTCACCTGGAGGACAAGGTTCAAGTAAACTAAGCAGTGAGGTTTGTTGTAATATAAAACTCAACAATAGTAGAAAGATGATGTGAAGCTATCAGAGTTGGCAGGTTCAAAACCCAATACGGAACCAAACAGCTTGCTTGATTTTTGAAGCCAAAAAGGTTATGTAACAAGAAATTTGTTTGTGGTAGAAAAACATTCTCTGTACCATTTTATGCCTCCAATGAGTATTTTTCAAAATGCAGAGAATTGCATATTTGTCTCAAGGAAGATATGTTTTCTTACATTAGATAAACCAACTGCATACATCTGAGTAAAAAATTACCTATTGCACAGTACTCATTCATATTACATAATATTGTATCATATACTCTATAAGGAAGTATATACGTTTACCACAGACTGTTCTACAAAGTTTCAGAAATGTACATTTTACTTGAAAGTACACATTTGATTTAATTGCACCTGTTCTTGCTCCGCACTAAAATGTTTGGAATGAAGGTTTGCAGATCAGATATCTGGTTCAAACACTGCATACCAGAGATGATTATGCAGGCTTTGGGGAGGAGGATGACGAAAAAAGCATTAGATAAAGTCCTCATGAGTTAATAGTATCTGCTGAACAGCAAGTCTCACTGCACTGCCTCAGTCCTTCCCTCTCCCCTCATTAAACACAGACTAACTGGTATTTAATGCAGCAGCAGAACAACGGTAGTAATTCTGCCTGGTTGGTCTAGGAAACAAACTTTATAAACATGGAAAACTAGAATTATACAGTTCCTTTTCAGGCCTCTTCTGAGGCTATGCAACTGAAGAGCTGTTAGGTGTTCTATGTGATCCTGCCTTACAATTCACATACGGTACAGAAGACATTTTAATAACCATTATGTACAAGTTAGTGTTTCAAGTGAAACGAATGTCATAATTATCACCGTTATCCATAATGATCACTCTTCAGGAGAAATCGCCCTAGGAATCTTAAAATACTAAAGCATAATTATTGTAAAGGGGCCCAAGCTGAAATTAAAGTGGATTCAGGTGTTCACCTAACAGTTCAACAATGTGTTTTGCGCAGACAATAAAGGTGTGGCACAGAAGACCTAAAATTCTCTATTCCCTAAAACAGTAAAAAGCTGTCTACATTACACAACTTTCTATTGAAAAGTTAGGCAGTTCTGCCTTTTTCATCATGTATAACATTACACTTGTAGAAAATAATAATTAATTTGAGGTGAATAATGTCACAAACATATCAGGATCTGCTTTTGGGAAACTTTTTTCAGAATCTCTGTATGCATGTCTGAATTAATCCTTTAGGCAAAAAATTCTACTGCACGCGTTGGTGAAATCCATCTAGAAAACAATTGCCAAATTAAATGACTACAGTTATTGCAGACCAGTTGCAACACCGTGAAACTTGTTATATAGAAATATGATACAATCAGCAAAACAAGCAATCTGAAAAAGAGGTCTCAATGATTAGGGTGCAGCTTTGAACTGGCAGATGTAGACTGGATTCCTCATCCAGCCCATAATGCTTTATGCAACCATAAGCAAACCCTGGGCTACGGATCCACAAAAATAGCTAGGTACCAAATTCTTTTTTGATTTAAATTCGGTACTTTTAAAGATCTTGGCCTTGGTCTCGCTCTTGCCCTCCCTGCCTTTTTTTTTTAATGTCTATAAAATTGGACTAGCAATCCTGTCCTACAGAAGTGTCGAGATAGAAAAGAAAATCACACAAACAGCTGCTACTTGTAGTGCAGAATAGCAAACCATGGTGGGCTCAGCCCTTCCCTGCCTGCACCAAGACTCTGGAAGATGAAGCACAGAGCAAACTCTCATAGCATTCCCAGAAGTTCTTAAAAAGTTTTGAAGTAAGGGTTGATGGTCTTTTCTCTTTTGTCTCCCTCATATCATGTATTTCTGCCTCAAGTCTATCTTTTTCTCAAGGAAGGCAAGTATGAGTGCTCTGTGGGATCTCTAGCTGTACACTGAAAATAAACATTGAACAATAATGCACTAAGGATTTTAAATGAAACAAATCCAAACAAAACCTCTTCTGAACTTATCTTTCAGTTTGTCTCCAATCTCATATGCTTTCTACATTTCGATTCCTAGCCCTGGATATCCAGGTTGATGTCGTATTTGCTGATGTTGTTCATTTGTAAAGAGCAGTTAACCCATGACCGTCATTATTCCTGTTTCAAGTCTTCACTATGTTTGATTTGAGCGAAGTGCCCTGTTTTCTATTTTAGTTCTGCCTCTTCAGTGCTCTTTCTAACTACAGTTTTTAAACCCTCTGCGTCCTTAGAGTTTTAATATACTTAGCTTCAGATGACTATTTTGTACTCAACAAAGAGTTCAACGATGATCCATGTTTCAAAGACCCTCTGGACAACATGTGTCATTTGCCTATAGGCAAAAAGTTGGGGAGATAAATGATAAGGTATGGACAGGAACAATACAAAATTCAGCTGCATAAAATCCAGCTGTCCAGAATACATTTTCCATTTAGCTTGTCAACCTCTGTATTTGTGTTTAATCCCCATATGCAGCATAGCATCTTTTTCTCCTTGTTACTGTAGGTGACTACATTTGACTGACTCATGCAGTCACCAGTGCTAAGACTCCAGGATGCAGCTGGCCCAACTGAACAGGAAATCATGGCACAGCACAGTGACACAACAAAGTTAAAAATGTTTTACACCTGACTGACATCTTATATTGACTCGTCAAAGTTTGCACTGTCTCTTCAACATGGTCTTTACATTACTCCCCTTACAGAGCCAACCTTCCCATAATTACTGAGTTCAGAGACCATCCTGGCCAGCACTGCCCCCTGCTTTAAACGGAGTTCCATAAACCAAACAGATGCTATAAAAGCATTTAATGGCCCTAACTACCTCAGTTACTTTCTGCACAGTCACATGAGGATATAAATGTGAATTGTCTCCAATTAATTCTACAATATCCTACTGAAAATCTATTTAAATGTGAGGAACACAAAAATAGTGATGATGCAGATGAGAGGGTTATTTGCTTTGCTACACTGGAATTTCATCGTTGGTTAGATGCTGAGAATAGATTGGATGCCAAGCAATTACGAGGAAATAGATAATCTTCCCATTCTTGCTAGGACCACCTATTTTCACAGAATCATCATCCAAAAAAAAAAAAAAAAGGCTAATTGTTCATATATGTTGAATATAAATAACTCAGATTCAAAGTTTAGTATTGGTGTATCAGCCTCAGCTTCAAAGTTTTCAAATATAGTTAAATGAAACCAAATGCAGTTAAATGAATGTGAACTGATTTCTTACAAAAGACTGAATTCTTGTGCTTTTTGTGGTTATCTGGAATGCACTTCCAATAACTGAAGCCAACAGAGCTCAGATCTGGAAACTGAGTTTTGCTGAAAATAGACAAGCAGCTCTTCTCTAACATTTACACCAACATCTTCTGGAAAAAACAGTAATATTTTGTACTTCATCTGAAAGGGTTGAATAAATGTCAGTGCTACGCAGCTTTCCCATTCTGACCAGGACTGGCTATCTGTCTACATGAAATCACAAAATGACTTGCAAGTAGGATTGCTACTTACCTGCCCCGTTCTTTTTTCAGACTGCCACAGAGTACTGACCTATGTCTTACTGTCTCTACCACTCCCCAACAGCTCTGAACAAAGATGACTGCAGAGGGAAAAGTACCATAAGCTTTAAAATCAAACTATCTCACGTCTTTTCTCATTAGTAGATATTCAGAAGCTCTCTTGTAAATTATTACATCTACTCTTCAAGGAGACAGTTTTACTCAAATGGTCTTGCCAAGTCTTCTTAACATTCAGGAGAGGATTTTTTTAGTCAATGTAAATACTTCTTAGCTTATAAAACACGTATTGATGAATCCATTTTTATTAGATGTCTCTCAAACTCCACCTGGCTTCCAAGCAGATCAGTCCAAAATGAACTAGATGTCACTTACAACAGTGAAAAAGCAAACATAGACAACACTTCATCTGTGCAGAATATACATGGAGACAGCCAGCTTACAACTCACTCACTCATGCCATCCTACATTCTTTTAATCTTTTAGAAGTAGCATTCCTTTTCTTCAACTTAAAACTCTCACACTACCTCTCTGTTATCTCTCCATGAACATCTGGCCATCAACTCAAGCTGGGCATGGCTAAAACAAAATTTTCAGACTTTGTCTCATCGAAGTACCCTCCATACAATGTTTTTCAATCCTTCTAAAAGCTCTACCATCTGGCCTACACTGACAGGATTCCTGACGTTCCCGCCATATCTTCGTAGGCAGGATACTTTTGCATTTTTATATCCTAATATATACGGCCATTCCCACCAACCTCCTCAACCAAATGGATCTCCCATGTTCCCATCATTATCAATTCTTGATTATGTCAAGACACTCGTCTCCGGCTTTAATAAACCTTGTCTTGATATGCTCCAATCCATCTAAATTCTTTGCTGCAAAGATAATATTCCTCGCCCAGCAGTGTGTCCTTTCTGTCCTTCTTTATAGCTCCCTGAACCTGATCTTCTTCTAGGACAAGGTCTCACTGACGTCAGTCTCCAGAGCGGTCTGTGCTGATAGTCTCTAGCATATCCTTCGTACACTTTGGAACAAGCATTACTGTGATACTTCCCACACTTCCCATTACACTTGGGAAGAAAATCTGCAAAAGTGGCTTTAACTACATGACGTTTTGGTCTGCTATCAACTTTGGTCTGCTTTCTCAAACTCTCCTATTGCAGTCTCTCTCATCAAAATGGCAGGCTCTTCTTTGAAATCTCTCTTAAAACTTTTATTTACTGTAGCTACAAAAAAATGAGGACAGCTGACCTAAGTGGGTGCTGGGGCTGCTTAGCACACTAACCCATGATGAGCTATATCTCCTCCTCCATCTACATTTAGTTCTTCTTCAGATTACATGTAATTCAATATGCCTTCAGACTTGTCAATTCAGGTGTTTTCCATAAAACACCTCTTGCAAAATCAGGCAAATCATCAAAATATTTTGTTCTTTCTGCACTATGATCTTTTAGCGAACCAAAAGAATGAATAAAAGCTAGTAAATTATGTATTCTGGCACCATCGGTTAAGAAGTCAATTAGCAGTTGTTGTATTTAGTTATAAAATATCTCAAATTTTCTCCCAAAGTCCAACCCTGTTAATGGTTGCTCATTTTTCTTCATGACATATTTTGAGTGTCGATATCAGTTTTGTGTCCGCAAAACTGGAGCGCCATGTCAATAATAGTTACACAGATCATTCTTGAGTAAGACAATGATATCTCTGGTATATACCAGTGGATGAGGCATAACATATAATTAAAAGTGATGATGCATTTATTTGTAGAGATTTAATAGTGCTATTGATGTTACAGCATATATTTGCATAATCATGTTGACTTTTAAAACACCACTTTAAAATTTAATTACTATAATGCCTTTCATTATATTGTACCAATGACATCCACTGTGATACAACTGTGCTGGGAGGAACTAAGTCACCAAATTTTAAAGATGATTCAGAAATCCAAACGCAAAACCTTTGAGTAAGAAACATAAACTTCCTGGAAGACTTGAAAGCTCTAAATACATTCTTTTTTTCCACCAGATTTCCATCTGATATCCTATTCTATCATAATTTATGTGAAAAGATACTCAAAATGAACCCTGCTTAAAGAAGGTAATCAAACCACAGATTCCAAAGGATATGGGAACAGTATTCTTATATATAAAACATTGTAAAAAGTGTATCCAAGGATGAGTGCTTATGCAGTACCTATCAGAAGAAAAATTGTTGTGCATTGAAACAAACCTCTTAATATTTTAAAAATTAAAAAAATACATATTAATTGCTAGATGTGTACATGCATGTATTTATAGTCTAACTTCCGATGCTCAACTTTGTACCTCAACATAACATATGGCGGTTTTGTTATTTGGTATGTACATACATTCATACATATTTAATAGACATATCTTTTACTCTGAAATCCCAGTAAGAATAAAAAAAAAAGTCCTGAACAGTAAGTCTTTTTTTGTGTTCACATTGCAAAGCAGTCTTTATATGATAACATATAATTCATAATCTGAGCAGGCCTCACTCTGTGCTTTGAATGGACATTTGTCATTGTCTAAGCACCCTTTCAGCACATCGTTTTGGTGTTATTACTCAATGTGTTATCCTTTATTGAAGGCCCTCTTCTGAGCACCTAGAATTTAACATGGAATTACTAACTTCTGAAAGAGTTGTTTCTGTGGCACCTACTATCCAATCCTACTGTCCTCACAAACCTTCATTACTTTAGCTAAAAGACTCTTGTGAGGAAAAGTGCCATTAGCATCTTTGCAGTTTTACAGGCACAGAATTGTCAAGGTTGGTTTATTTTGGGCACCCAAAATAAACTTATGTACTACTGTTTTTTCAGAGCACCTGTTTCTCATGCCATTTTTGTACATTCAGAACATCTCCCCTGTTGTCTTTTGCAGCAGTTTTCAGAGTTCACGGGGGCAGCAGTGAAGGCCACAGTGAAGTACCTCCCCTACATGCTCCTGAAAAAAGGAACAAATGATAGGTCCACCTGAGCAGGGGAATATATGTACAGTAAATATGTGACCTGAGTGGCATGGCAGACAAAGGAAGAGGACCCAGATCTCCAGCCCCCCAGTCAGCCATTCGAAACATAGATTAATTTCTCCCTTTGGGGTAAGTACAGGGCTGATCCAGACAAGGGAGATATGCTGCCACACCGTGGGGATCTCAGATGTGAAGCAGTAGCTGGTACTGAGAGATCCAGTGCCCCTCTCTAGCCACCCCTTAGGCAGATGCACATGCCGGTGTGAATCCAGCACATATTGGACACGCTCCAAACAAGGTGACTAACCCTCTCTGATTTTCTTGAAACTCCATTCCAGAGAATTACTCCATTTGCTCCAAGACAGGGGAAGAAGATTTCAAAATCCCTTGGAAAACAACACAAATAAGAAGGGAAAGTTAGAGATTGAATGTCTAAAATGTTCAACAAGGCTATTCTTATCTTAACCACCACCAAGCAGTTAGTAATCTGAAAGGAAGTTAAGAGCCTGAAAAAATGAGAGTACAGACCCTGCCATAATATAACATGCACAAAAGATGTTGCAAGCACTCCTGTATCTTCTATTCTGCAATTTTAATGTAGTACATTAATAAAATATTGATATGAAGTATAAAGAAGATTCTAGATTAATTTTACCAGGCTTTTAGTTCTGTATTTAAAGCAAATCCTCCAACAAGAGTAGATATAAAAAAGATAGGGATTTTTTTTTATTGTGTTGCGTTATTGTAACCTTTCAGTTACCTCCTCACTAAAGCAGTGTCAGTTCTGGGTTGTCCCAACTAACGGGAGCCTGGATTCCCCAGAAATTGGCAGGGTTGGGAGGGCGGTGAGGGAGAGGAGGGAGGGGGAGGGAAGGAGGTTTCTGGAGAGGTCTTACAGGAGAGAATGGGAAGAACATTGCCAAGACATGCATGTAGCTCCACAAAGGATCAGCCATGATGCAGCAAAGCCGCAGTACAGTGCTGCTGTGGATGATGCTGGAGGGCCAGACACCATGTGATCCAAACACACTGTGCCAGCTTGGGTTTGGCGCTGTGCTCAACTTGTTGAGTGCTGTCTGGGGAGCACAAACAGGGCTCTCCAAACAGGGGCATTACAGTAAAGTCAACTCTGATTTCTTAGGTTTTTATCAGCTCTAGCCCACTACTGCCGTTCAGTGCTTGCATGGTTGCTACATTTGACCTCCTAAGACCTTTTGGAAATGGAGCAGGATAAAGTGTTAGCGACTGCAAATAGATTCACTGTGGATTTGGGGAGGCTGACACTGAGTCCAAACTGATAATACCCGCTGGACTTGAACTAACTCCATGTAGTCAGTGACCTTCGCATACCTTTTCTGTGCTCCTCTTTCAGGAAAAGAGATATCAGGACATACAAGTTAACTCCGCATGGAGCCTGCTGGGTTCTTACAGGGTTTCCTAGTTAGAGTCTATGCAGCATGAAAGCAGCTAATCTGTTTGTGGAGTTAAGTTGGTTTTTTAATTCATATAACCACATTCATGGAGATCAGAGGCATACAAACATGGATGCAAACTGGCTCTGCATCTATGGCACAATTAATCCAAAAACTGAATTTCAATATAATACTGAGTTAACTGTAGCTCAACTCCTGGCTCCTCACTGCAGAAGATGTTCATATTGTAACCAATCATATGCTACATGTAAATTCAGTACTACCCAGTTTTAACAATGTCATTGACATTTATTTATCATCAGTCTAGGCTATATTAAAGATGGGATGGGCAGCCTTCTTGTGAATCATCTTGTCTATCCATCCCTCTCAAAATGAAAGTGCAGCACACCAGCACAGGAATATCAACATAGGAATACGTTACTGAGACTGATGTTCCTCAAAATGTAGTCAAACCACACCTGTACCAAACACAAAGTCATTTACTAAGTGCTGCTTGAGTCCAACTAACCAACTCTTGTGAATACCTTGAGTTTTGAGGTTCCCTTAGTAAATAGGAATAAGAACAGCATGAAGTTCATAAAAGTTTGTTTTACTTGAGAGGAGCCAAAATTGCTAAGTGTCTCCTATACCGAAATATTTTTCCACCCCAGAGAGAGGGTGTTCCCTTTAAACCAAAGATGACCGCACAATAATTTCAGAAAGTATCGTTTCCATTCTAGTGATCCTCAGATTGCTAACACGTAGGATTTTAATATACACAGCATGGGTAGCCTGAAAATTGTAAAATATTTAAATTATTTTGCTTTAAAAAGCAAACAAAGCACTCTTAAAGGTATTTATTCTTCTTTGGGATACAGGGTCTTTTTACTGCCTTTATCACCACGTTGCCTAAGCTCCCTCAGTAGTCCATCAAGAGGTAGAAAGTAGTATTTGTCATGCTTAGTTCATTTCCTCTTTTCCTAAGGGGGAAACTGAGTATAAAATATAATGTTTTGGTAGGGTTAACTTTATTTTATTGTTTTAATAAATGTGTATACAACCTTCTTTGTTTGTGTCAGATAAAGCTAAGTAACAGAAGTGTGCTTTGCACTTGAAGTTTCATAGCCAGTCACTAGCCAGTCACTTGTACCACCCCAAACAGTCCCTAGAAAGGCTGAGCAGACAAGCTTTATCAGGGTGATAAAAAGCTCTGTTGTGCATGAGTTGAGTTCACAGTAGTGATCTTCTACCACAGAATTCAGGCAATATTTTTAGTAACTTCAGCCACTCATCACCTTCAAGATATAAACTAGGATCGTGAACTTAAATCTCTGTTCTCTGGGAATATCGTGCCTTTAGAAAGCTAAAGAACATGGAATCACAGAATAATGGAGGTTGGAAGGGTATCTCAGGGACACATCCAGTCATGTCTTGAAAACGTTCAAGAACAGAAATTCAAATATCAAATACAAACATCACATCTAACAGATTGTTCCTGGAGAGGAACATCTACATCTTCTCAGATTTTCAAAGCTATCAATCAGGGATCACTGCGGTGCTCTGTTCTGACTTCCCACATAACACAGTTTGACCCAATTATTTATGCAACTTCTCATTGAGTATGTCATATGTCTTCTCATAGGTATATAATCAGTTTTCATTTAAAGAGTTCAAATTAGAGAGACTGTAATGCGTTCCACATTCTAATGTATAATTCATATGACATAATAACATTAAACTCTATCCCATCTTAACAGACTGACTACAAGATGGCCATTTTTGGTTCAAAAGTAACATCCTTCTAACCTTGTCTTGAATTACATCATCTTTCACTACATTTCATCTTCCCTTTTTTTAGTTCAGCTGTCATAAAGTACACTTTATGTTGAGAACGGGAGGCTGGAAGAGGGAGTCAGAGATTGTTTTCTTTTGAAGAGCTGTTTCACTTTTCTGTCTTGTGCAAACTAGCTTGGGGCAGAGAGAGCTCCTTGCACTATGCGGTTCTCTGGCCAGCAGCTGTGGGCATGAGTATGAAGCGCTTCCTTAATATGTGGTCATGTACCACCCAGTGCTCTAACTCTTAGTGTTACAGCTTTCCAGTAAGAGTCTTACTGTGAGAAAAATGCCTGCCTCCCTGAAAAACAATTAAGCAATTACATCGCAAAGTCATGAAAAACTACTTCCTCTAAAACCTATGAAGAAATCAGAAACCTGCCAGTGCAATATAGTCTTAAAAGCAGAATGACAGGATTACAAGGTCAATGATTTTCCTTTTGAAAGATGTTATCTGGGCAGGATTCCGACTCCTAGAGAGTTCAGAGAAAGGAAAAAGACAAAACACAAACAAAAAACTACAACAGGCAGCAAAAAACCAACCAAGTGAAAAAGAATTTTAAAGAAAATAAACAAGAATGATGAGAGATGAGACATATCTTTTTCCACAACCACACTTAACCCATTCAGGAATGTCTAAGAGGCGTACAGAAAACCAGCACCATTAGTTTTCTTGCTTAATTAGATTCAAGGATGACAGACTTCCCAAAACTGTATGGCCCCTCACCTGCTGTTTTGAAAACAGAATTTTCATGGCTACGAGAGCAAAAAGAACGTGGCTTCCACACAGACCAGATCTGATCAAACACTTTGTAAATGTATGAACCAAGTATCACGTAAGCTGCTCCTTATAGGACAGCAATGGAAATTTCCACTATATAGGAAGCAGTCCCACATCTTTTAGACCAAGTGGTCA
This sequence comes from Struthio camelus, assembly GCF_040807025.1. Classification (NCBI taxonomy): domain Eukaryota; kingdom Metazoa; phylum Chordata; class Aves; order Struthioniformes; family Struthionidae; genus Struthio; species Struthio camelus. The sequence continues at coordinate 113,363,336 of NC_090942.1, read as the reverse complement.
AAAAGCTTCGATTCAAGCTAGCCAGGCTACAGGAAAGTTACATACAATCAGCTAAGCATTCAGCACAGGCCTGATAGGACTGTCCCTGTCAAGGCAACTAGTATCCAAAGAAACAAAAAGTTGCTGTAGATGACAGCCTCAGAAAGCCCACCAAAGTAAGATTTACACACAAGAAAAATGTCCCTGATGAAAAACATAGAACTATGGAAAGAATGTCATCAGAGTAATATTCCTCTTGCTAGTGAGTAGAGGATAACAGATTTAGTCAGCCCTTTAAAGAGGAATCTGATGTATCTGTAGCACCATATTCTGCTTGTCCAGCTCAGCATAGGGCAAAGTGTTCAGAACAGCCTGGAGCAAGCCTTCTCAGTGACCTGAAATTACCAAGGCTCATAGTCCGGTGGCCTCAGTTCCACCGCAGCTCTGTGCCTAGCATTTCCTATTAACCAGGTGCCATGGAGGACCTGGAGACAGTCAAGCCCAGGCAACACTGAGGCCATGTATGCCTGCACAGCTCTAGCCTTATGTCAGCCAACACCAGCACTCGCAGGCTGGTAAAAGCTGGGCTGCCATGGGAGGCTAAGCAGGCAGCCCCAGGGCTTCTGATAACACGGCAGTGATGAGAGTTTGACTCTGCCACTGCACGCTACCAGGCCTGTCAGACTCTTGGATCCCCTTAACTTTCTTTTGACTCTCAGCATCAGAAGAACCTAGTTCAAAGATACACTTTTAATATGAACCTAGTAAGATGTGCCTTCTCAGTAGAGAGAATTATTCTGCAGATTAAGAGCAAAAGACCACTTTTAATGTTCTCTACTAGAAGAGAACATCACGTAGAACAAGAACAAAGCTTGTTTATATATGTACATAAAGGAGACCTAATCTTGACTGGGGTCTTCAGACACTTTAACAATAATACAAGCTGTGGACACTAGTTATTATTCCATATTGTTACTGAGCAACTTTATTACTAAAGATGGGTATTTGATAGTAAAGACACTGTTTCCCACACCTGAATCTCCTTCTATTACTACTTTGCCTATCATTGACAGCACTGTTACATCTAACGTAAGAGTGTTAGCTCCTTGAGAAAACAATGCTATTAATTTTGTATGTTTAAGATAACCCACAGACTCCTTTGATGCACTGCTAATACAAATCTATTCTTATGGGGCTGTTTCTTCAAGAATCAGACAAGAGTGAACAAGTATCTGTCCAGATTCAAGAAGGAGGCAAACTCACTGTGCCAAAAAAAAAAAAAAAAAAAAAAAAGGTAAAGAATGGAGCACTAAAGGAGAGCTAGCCCAGATGTTTCTGCAGCAATAATACGTAGTCATCTCTTGTCATAAAAAGTGCTAAACCAAAAACTGTATGAAATATAAAATCTCCAGTAACGTAAAATACAAAGGAATCTTCCTGGGAAAGATTTTTGTTCTTTATTATACATATTAATCTAGGCCCAAAGCATGGCTGCACTGGCAGCATCACAGAACACATCTTGCACGTCTATCACTTCTACCTCTCGTGTTTTTCCTTATTTTCTTTCACACAGTTTCATACCCTTAAAAATCTCTGATTTAGGAGCTCATATTGCATCATTGGACGTTTTAAAATTCTTCTTTTAAAATCAGCCCCAAATGCTAAGGTAAGACATATTTTTAATACAATATTCACTTGCTTCTCAAGGTTTGCTTTTTTCTTCCTGGAGAAAGTAAACCTAATATAATCACTTCCAATTGTATTAATATAATACAGCTTTCCCCACCAGATGGCAGTAACTTCAACTTAATATAAAGCAGACTGGTTGCCACATGTTCAGCAAACAATGGCATTCTTCATATTCGAGTTTTCATAAGAGGGAAATGCTCTTTTTTTACCATGTAGAGCTATTCCAGATCCCTGCTCTTTAATGACAAATTGTAGGGTAAACTTTTCTACTAACAGCTAAGCTCAGCTTTGATCAATGAATCCTACAAGGTTTTAAAAAATATGTATCATTCCATTTTATCAATTTTTCAGTACACCGTAACTTTGTCAAGTTTGGGAAATACAGATGTTATCTCAAGTCACTGTCTTTTTCTAACAATAATATCTAATCTCAAATGACTTACTGGCTTTCAATAGCACAACAAACTTTAATTTTTACAATATGCACTAATAGTTAAAATGACGAAAGAACTCTAAAGAAGGAAAAAAAAATAGGAGAAGTTGTGTATAATTGTTTGATGTAAATTTCTACTTGACCTATACAAAATTCAGGATAATATCTACAGCAAAAACATAGCAGATGGCACACACTACATTACATACAGGCTATATTCTTTTTAACATGGCAGCTAGCAAATGCTTCTGCTGGTAAGAGAATTTTGTCACCATAGTCCAGGCACTGTGAAAATAATGTAATCCGGCGGATGGGGACTGCTCTGTAGGATATCCATTTTTAGGAGTGACTCATCCTTTTGGTTCCAGCCAAAATATGATTTTTCACCCTGTATTTTTTGAAGTTCTCCTTAGTTTTGAAAGATCCTTCCACAATAAAATGTCACATATTATAAAAAGAGGACTTTATTCCTGCTCTGCTAATGCTAGTATTCAGAATCATAAAGTGGGTTTATATTCAGCTCCACGCTAACTGCAAAGAAAATATCAAAAAACGCCCATTCTTATTAATAAAACACACTCATCTTCCAATAAATTTATGACCAAATACACAGTCTGTTTGGACAGCTGGCTTCCGCTATCCTACAAGCACAGATTCAGATCCTTTTGTCTTTCACTATTCCTTAAGCTTCCAGATAGAAAGAAAAAGTAAAGCAAAATTTTCCTCACATATACAAAACAAAAAGGACAGTAGTGGAAAGAAAAGGTCTCGAAAATAAAGTATGAAAAATGAACTGGCTTTTATGGACAAACAGAAGCAGAAAAAAGAGACAGAGAAAGAAGACTTGATGTTAGACAAATCAAAAATGAGTTGTCCAATAGATATGGAAAGAAAGGCAACAAGATCTAACAAAAGATTCGCAGTAAAAAGAAGAGCTGTAAGTAGGAGGGAAAGAGATAATGATTGTGAAGCCTTTGGAAAGAGAAAGGAGGAAAGCAAAAGGAAGCCCACATCAAGCCTGGCTTTAGGAGGGCCATCACAATGAAATCAAAGTTTATTTCACAGAAAAGATAGGCCTCTATTAACAACTCTATTTGAAATCCGCTGTTGAATTACTGCTCTTTAAGAGCAGTTGTACCACTCAACACTAAGCAGCTACTCACATGTATCCTTCACATTGTACCGGCTTATGGCTAATATTCTTGAATATTTCACTTTTCATAACCAAGCACTTTCATTAAACCAAAAATGTTGGTGCAGTTTATATGGACGAGTACTAGATGCCCTTTATCCGACATCAGTATCATCTGAATTGAAGACAATCTCTAGATATAGCATAATTTGAAAGGTATTTTCATAAACTTTTCTTTACGGCTTGATATTCTTCTATGACCACAAACTCATGTCAGCCGGAAATCTGTAGAACTCAACATAAAGCTAAGTTATTCCTAACGTACAAAGGAAGGGGAAAGGCAAAGGCAAAAAAGAATGATTAGGTGGAGCATGCAAACCTGTGTGAACACCCCCACACTCAAAAATCATTCTTACCTCCGAATGATCTAAGCGGAATGAGTCATTATTAAGCTAGACAGAGGAATCGTAGGGATCCACTGGTCAACATAAGGTCCCAACATAAAAAGGTTAGCACAACCCTGCAACGTGCCAAGGACCAGTAAAAAAGGAGTTACAGACAACTGATTTTTGCTGCAGCGGCAGTATCAGTAGCAGCGATACCAGAGTAATGTTAAAAATATTCAAGAACTTCTAAAAAGGATATTGGAAAAATCAGAGGTGCAAGAACAGCAACAAAAACTGAAGACTAGAGAAAACGTGTTACAGTGGAAGACTTAAGAGGTTTCAATGTTTAGCTGACTTGAAAGAATACATAGTAGTCGTGATTATAGGAAAAAAGTAGCATCGACAGGTGCCCACAAAAAACAAAGGCTAGAAACTGAACCCAGACAAGTTTAAATTAGGTTAAAGGCACTTTTTTTTTTTTACATTGTGTCTCAGCAATTACCTAGCAACTACCAAAACACCCTTACCGTGAAGAGAAATGGTGGATTAAATAAGAAATAAATGCTTTCCTGCTTAGCTCAAAGACAAAATACAGGGGAGTAACTATACAAAATGTAAAGGTTTTAAACACTACGACTATCCATGAAAGGTGTGAAGCAATTAGTCATTTCTGTACGGAAAAAGAATTTGAGTCAGGTCAAGACAATCCTAGTCTTCCCTCAAACCCGAGTGTTGCCGTTTAGCCTGCCTTAGAAACTCGAGGTGAAATTTTCATCCGCATGAAGAAGACGGCGGCAAACTTCCCGTTAAATGTCCTAGCACCCAGACTTTTTACTCGGTGCTGGTGTTACCAGTGCCGAGCTAAATCCCCCACGGCAGCAAGTGTCAGGGCCCTGCAGGCAGGCCCCAGCCCTGGCAACACTGCTCCGGCGCCCTAACACCCGGCCCAGCCCCACAGCGGTGCCGGCGCCGGGGCTACCCAGGCTGCCTCCCTCACGGGGGGCGGCAGGACGGGGCCGGAGCGGCGAAGCCCTGCCCTGCCGCCACAGGGAGCCCCCAGCCCCGGCAGGCCCCGCTGTGAGAGCGAGCGCCGCGGCTGCACCCATGACGGGAGCGATTTCAGAAGGCACTGAGGTTTCTCCTAACTGTGGCCTGCGAAAGCGCCAGATGCAGTTGTGAGCTGTAGCACGCACGGCTCGCCAGAGAGCGGGTAAGTGTCCAAGCGTGGTTACTTGACAACTGGAATTTCCAATAAAGGTCTCAAGACTTACCCATAATTCATGATATGCTAAAAACGACCTCTCTGCAAAACTGAAAGGCAGCTGTACACCTGAAAGAAATACAGTGCATCAAAACAAAGATAAAGGACTAATGCAGTAAACTAGCTGAGTTTCCAAACTTAGCTCAGTTATTTTGAAATTAACCCCATTTCGGAGAAATGCTTAAAGGTGCATCCCACAGCTATAAAAAAATCCTTCTGAAAAAGCAAAACCATTTTGTTTCAAATTGTGATCAGTATTAACAAGGTAACAACTTGAAGGGCATTGCCATGTATCAGTAGATTAAACAACAAAATCCAGTACCGCAACCCAGAGTCCCTGACCTCTCATTCACCAGATTCAGCCCATCCAAACAGTTTACTAGCACACGATCTGCTCTCAGGCCCTGTTTTTCTAAAGGCCACAACAAACAAAGGCAGGGAGAAGGTCACAAATAAGGTAAATTGTTTTACTCCCCCACCATCTTCTTTCTTGCAGGCCTCACAGAGCCTTATCATGTTATCCAACTTGGAGGCAATCATTTGCTCGCTCCACGTTCAACCATGTGCTGAGCAATGTAGGCAAACAGAGTCAAAAGATTTTCTAACTTTTTGCGGCATGAAGATACATCAGGATAGAAAGGTGCATATTAATTTTGGTAGATGGGCAGCCTATTTACCATATCTTTACTTAGTATTAATTCTGATTCACGCTGATTCAGCTAACCGAAGAACAATGAATCATAGAAAAATTCAGGTTGGAAAGGACCTCTGCAGATCATCTAGTCCAGCCTGCTGCTCCACTGAGGACTTCAAAGCCAGATCAGGTTGCTCAGGGCCTTGTCCAGCTCCATTCTGAATATCCCTAAGGAAGGAGAACCCACAAACTCTCTTGGTGACCTCTCCCAGTGCTTGGCCACCCTCACGATGAAAAAGAACTTCCTGCTATCTAATTGGAATGTGCTGTGCTGCAACTTGCAACCATTGCCTTTTATCCTTTTTATCAAGCACCTCCAGAAAGAGTCCTGCTCCATCCTCTCCACAATCCCAATGCAGGTAGTGGATACAGGACCCCACAGTTGGGTCCCGCACCTTCTCCAGGCTTATCGAGTCCAGGTCCCTTAGCCTTCTCCTTGGATGTCGCATGCTAAAATCCACTAGCCGTCTGAACGGCCCTTTCCCCTTTGTTATCCTGGGGAGCTAGAACTGCATACGGTATTTGCAGGGCCAAGTAGAGGGGACACAGAAAAAAAACTAGAGTAAATACAGTAGAACATAGGAATGTAGAAATGTTAAGAGTAATTTTGAAAAGCAAATACATAACTAAGCTTTATTTATAAAATCGCTAAACTATGTTAACCTAAACTGGCAACCATTTCCTTTTTCTTAGACTTATTCTAATACCTAAAAATTCTTTTTTTCTCTTTGCAGATCATTAAAAAATATATATGTGAATTTATACTTCCTTGCATGGACAAAACCAGTATGTTGGTTCTCATGTGAACAGATTACTCACAGCAAACAAAGTCATGTTCAGAAGTAAAATTTATTCTGAAAACTATTAATCTATGATCACATTTTTAGCAGAATAAATATAATACTAGAGGAAAATACATATGACAGAAGCACTATTCTTTTTAGCTTATGCAGTAAGCGATCGTCTGATCTGTTCTCAACAGGTCTCCTTTCCTTGCTTATGAAGCTTTCCAGCAAATGGGATAAGTTTGTAAACTGTGGTTAAATTCAGCAAAAGCACTGGATTTTTAAAGGATGAACATTTTAGTTTCTGGAAGTTCAATTCGTATTAATTACAAATTTGAAGAAGCACCACAACAACATATTCACACTGATAGTATAGGCATATCTACAGCATAATTGCTGTCACTTCAATAAATGCAGCCGTGCATACACATACCCTCCTAGGATCAAAGTGGTGGAATATGGAGTCCAGTCTCCTACCATCAGAGGCAACAGTGTTGTACATTCCCTTTCATAAATATATCATTTTCTGTCTTGAAAACAATTAGAAGTGTGTGGGAGGGGATGCAGAAAAATCCAAAACCAATCACCTTGTTAGAAGGCTTTTCCAGAACACTACCGCCTTGAGGGCTAGAAACCTTTTTCTAACTTTCAGTCTGATTTTCCCTCAGTTGCTCCTGACCCAGCACTGTTCTTCAGCTTAAATAACTGTTCTCATTCCCCAGTGCCTGTAAAGCTCCCTTCCCCCCAGTGTAAGGATTCATGTCTCTTCTCTTGGCCTTTATTTTATTAGACAGAAGTCAAGCTTCTAGTCTTCTCGCAATAATCTCTCTCTTCTCCCTACTCTCACCTTAGTAGCCTTTCTCTATGTTTGTTCCAACTAAGTTCGTGCTTCCTACCCCTACGTGCTCTGAATGCTAGACAGCATACCTAGTGAGGTGGTTGTCATGCCTCATATAAAGGCATTAATAATTTTCTTTACTACCTGAACAGTCTAGCTTGATACAGTCTAAAATGGCATAAACCTGTTTTTATGGACATTGGTGTCTCAGTCATTTCGGATAAAATTCATCTTACCGAGTTTTAAGCAGCACCTTTGAGCTAGTCACTGTAGGCTGATTAGGATGGAGATATCTATATTGGATCAGCTGAACAGCTTTTGTGGTTTATCAATATTATCAGCTCCTTCACTTCCTTTTTAAAATCACAAGATATCAGCTAATAGCAGAAGTAATCAGACTCATCAACATAATTTTGTTTTGTACTTCAGGCATCCATTCTGCCTCTGTTCCTCCCAACCTTAATGTTGTGAAGTGTGCCATTATCTTTTCTGAATTAACTGTACTTTTGGACTGCATACTGAAAATGGCTCTGCTAGTTTACCCTTAAAAAAACTCAGTAACTAGAGGTAGCGTGATTTCCCCTCAAAAGTCAGGTGCTGCTTGTGTAATGATTCAACAGGATTACATTTTGACAATTGATACTCTAGACTAGAACATGAGAAAGAGCAATGGATATCCTATGAAGTCTGATTGCAGTGACATTCAGAAGTGAAAACCAGGTACCAAGTTTTGATCAAATTCCCACCTCATAAATACAAGGACACAGAAATGGAGATGCAGGTAGGATGGTAGAAAAAAATAGAGATGAGAAATTAGATCTTGCTTTTTAGTGATCCATCTGTATAAAATCTCCTTAACTAGTACAAATACGCACTATCAGCAACGTCTTCTATGGAACAACTACAGGACTTTGCTTTACAAAGAACAAGTTGAAATCAGAAGGAAATCAGTATTGTCCCTCACACCTCCTAACCAATTAATCCTTTACAATATCACATGACCTCACACTGGATTAATACTTAAAAAGTGACTACTGCTGAATCTTAGGAATCTACAAGAAATACCTCAAAATATGATATATATACATATATACCTATGCACACATACATGTACATGCATACACAAACATACATACATACACACACACATACACACACACACACACATACACAATGGAAAAAATGTAACTACCATGTCAGCATTGCTGTGCTTTGTGAGGGAAGTACTAGTATGGATAAATAGTTTTATCCCACAGGGTTTGCAGTAGCTAACAGGCTGGACTAAGTATCTTAGAAGTTCTGGTTTTGGCCAATATTTATTCATGGCAGTGCTCTTCACATTTCACTAATCCTGTCTGCATGCTAACATTTAAACAATGCTTCAAGTGACACCAGTATCTGGACAAAACTCAGGCTGTCTGGGTGACAAAACAAGGGGATGTCTGCGGAAAGTTTTCATCCAAACTATCAACCCAAGCTAAATATGAACTATTTTACAGAGTACTTGGAAGATCTTTGAAGACACAATCATGCACAACTCAGAACTGAGTTATTTAGCACAGCAAAAGCCATTGTGCCTTCATGCTACTTAATGCTTGGACACCAAGACTCAGGAAGGTCTCAGAAATGCAAACACCAAAAAACTTTTTCCAGCACCACACAACTAAAAGGATTAACTGCCAGATAATTCAGGCTCAAGGACAAATTCATGGACAAAAGGACTATAAACCGATACTGAAGGGAACAGGCAGTGATGTCACTTCTGAAATCCCTAATCCAAAAAATGGGGATGCCAAGGGAGTATAGCAGAGAACTAGACCGCGGAAAGCAGACACCAATTTGCACTCCTCCCTAAATTGCATGTCATCTTGCCACTGTCACTGCAAAATCACCAGGACAGATGGACTATTAGTCTAGCCCAAAAAAGCATTTCTCATGTTCTTGAATTACCTTGTCCTATGAGTAACAGACAAGTAGATTTCGGTATCACCTTGACAAAACTCAGATTTCAGTAAAGATAGCTGTTCATTCTATTTCATGAATCACAATAAATTGAGGTAAAAGATTTTTGTTTAAAACTCTCAAACACTGCAGCCTAAAAATGAGATCATCTACAAGTCAGAACTACTGACTGAAGGCATACTATTAAGGTTGTCATAGAGCACTAACTTGAACGCAAAATCCCAGTTACAGCAGGATCAAAGGTATGTTAGTTCATAGAAATAAGAAAGATTTCTTTCACAATCTAATTTCAGGTTTTTGTTTTTAATGTCAAACTGCCAGTCATCATGTCCTTCATAAACCAAAAATCATCCAACTTTCCATTCTCTAGAAAAATTCTATTTTCTTAGGCCAGAGCTCTTATAAACAGGTCCTTGACGGTGGCATTTGTTAAGGATACATGCTGACCTTTTCAAAGTTATTCTTTTTTCAAATGACTTTTAATTTTGCATTCTGCTATGTATTCTTGCACATGCTGCTAAATGCAAACTCCGCATGCTTGCCCTAGTTTGCAAGGTTCTTTATTTGTGAGCATGCAAGTATTACAAGGTGCTTTTAGAATTCTTTCTTGTCAGTAATGCAAAACGTCCAGAGCTTTTCAGCAGACACAAACATAGGGGAAATTTCTGCCCCAAGACTGAAACAGGATGCAAAAATTTTATCAGAGGCATATCTGTAAATAAAATCGCCAACATTTATTCCGAGAACTCCCTCTTCCATGAATATCTTTTTGAAATAAATCAAATAAGAAAAAAAAAGGGAAAAAAATAGAAAAAAATGTAGTCAGTCTCCAGGCAGCATTATGTTTTAACACCAAAGCAACAGTAGCTCAGAATCACTCTGGTCCCTCAGAAGTCCTGCTTAGCTTCTCATGAAGTCATTATGTAGTATACAAGAAGAGACAAATGGTGAGAGAAGCCATATTTTGCATGAGAAGGATCACTGTGATGCTCTTCTGAAAACATTAGAAAGGCAAAAGCAAACCAGAACCATTTTTAGCAAAAAATATTTTTTTGCATTAGAGTGATGCATCTTCTGGTTGTTTCGCATGACCTCGTGAAACACTGTAAAACCAGCTCTAAGCAGGAATCGTTTTTGCCATGGGATCGTACCAGAAAGACTGTGACCTTCATTTAATCAAGGTCTATACAAGAATGAAGCTCTTCTGGCTGTTGTTCTGTCTCTCTCTGTTAAAAAGCTACAAGAAACACTGTGTTATTTTGACTTAACATTATTTCAGGTATGCTAAAACTTCCTTTTATGCAGACAGAACATAAGCATGAAAAAGACTTTTGTTAATCAATATCAGAGACTCAGAAAATGACAGTATGATAGGAACACATACTTCAGATACTCCTTGAATCAGACTAACTTCTATTACAAGGACAAAACTATGCAGGTGAGTGAGGAAAATATGTCTTTCTGGTCATTTGACTCCAGAGTTCACCTTGACTCTTCAACCTGTTGTTCATATCAAAGCATTCAGAAGGAGACTAGAACAAGGAACAAGGACCTCAGTAGATTTTTCCGAGGCTTTCTGTCTGCAGTGGTGGTGATTAGAGACCAAGGAGAATATTCAAGAGCAAGAGGGATTTCATTTATTTTGTATATTAATCTGAAGTTCATGCAGTTAAACATTCCCAAGTTTAGAATAAAGCAAATCCACATGCAGCATCTAAAGGAGATAATCATAACTGTTACTGGTTCAACTCATCTATTAGGTACCTTAGTTTTGAGGGGAAAAGGCTAGAAACTGTAACATACTAGTAAAAGGCAATCAAGACAGTTTTAGTCTTTAATGATTCTCTGCTAAATGAGGTTCTCCAAGTCCTCGCTCTCAACAGCTCCACAGTCGAGCTTGAATATTCTCTGCCATTAAGGAAACGCAGAAAAGGATAATCCTGGAGAAGCAAACAAAAGGATTTTTGCTGAAGATTAAAGTTGGCTCCACATTTAGTAACCTTGAATGAAAAAAGCGAGTGTTTTGTTTGAATTTCAGGTCACTATAATTCCTCTTGCATCATCAGACAGGCCAAAACTGGGACTTCTATTTTTTGCTACCTTTCCTTTATCCAGTAGATTCTTGGGACACGCAACATGATAAACTCCTGTCCTTGAAATGATGACTTACAGCATTGTTGGATATCATAATAAAGCGCAGTGTACAGATTGCTTAAAGATGGCACTGAACTGTGGAACCCTCATCTTCACTGGACAAGAAGAGCATGGTCTCTTTAGGGTTTTTTCTTGTTTCGGTTCAGTATGTTACACTAATACTTTTTTTGGAAGAGGCTTACATGAGTGACCCAAATTAAGAGAGCTTTGGTGAAATAAGAAAGTCTATTATAAAACCTTTTTCTCAACTGCCCAAGTTTTCATAGGTCAGATGTTCCACATTGGTTCACATATCCTAGCAGTTCTCCATAATTCTTTGTCCTTCTGCAGGGAGCGTAGGTGGGAGTGAAGAAATATGAAGGCGAGAAAGGGTAATGAGCCATTCTGGTAGGACTGGTACCTTTCTTAATTCAACTGCGATATTCAGCCTAAAATTCCTCTAAAATAAGCTGATGACACAATGAACCTTGCGTACAGCATACCATGTTAAATCTTTGTCTACTTCTCATGTGGGAACAAAGGAGTTGGTTCTGCAGACAAAAAGGGAAGCTGGCATGAATTACACTGAACATGGAGGAAATTGCATCGGCTAATCCTTGCTAGGCAAATCACAGAATTCACAACATCAGGGAGGCATCTCCCCTACACAAAAAAAGCCCTCCTTTTGCCTGCTCTCAGAATAAATGAGGCACTTCCCTTGTTTAGAGAATCTGAATTGGCTTCTATTTCAGAGTAGAGTTTAGAAGATAGTGTTACTTCTTCTTGAGGCCTTTAAAACTTTAGTATTCAAGAGGGGAATAATAAATTTAAATGACCCCTCACTAAGTAAATGGCTCGAAGGGGAAAAGTAAAGAGAAGTATCAGTATAATAGTCATAACTAGCTTTAACAGAGTAAAATGCCTCCAACTGGCAGCCTAAACTTTATCTTGAATAAAGTCTTTGCTGGAACAAAGTTCACTAGGTGCAAAGTTGGCATGTCACTCAAGCAACAGCCCAAGATAACTCAATGATTTTTTAGCACTTCACTGCCAACAACATAAAGAGAAACACAGGTGTATGTACTTTTGGGCAACACACCAAACATGTGGCAAAACCCACCCCACAACAACAGAAATAAACTTACAGGTTTCACAATCATATTTTCTTTGCTAATAGAGATGCACCTTTTCTATTCAACACCAAATCTTGTATATCTTTCACTGCAGTGCTCTATCCTCAGCTCTTTATAGGAGAAGACTAATTATTCCAAGAAATGATCATGAATATAATTAAGATCAGATCCTCCCCTTGGTACACTGTGCAGACTGCTGTGAATCTAGAGATGACTTTTTTTCTTTTTTTTTATCAATTACATTAAAACGGACAAGAGGGAGGCCTTTTATTTTTTTTAAAAAATCTTCTTTCCAGGAGCAAATTTTTTTTTTTTTGATTGAAACTTGTCATGTTATTTGCATGGGAATAAGTTATTGCTGCAATTGCTTTGTTGAATTTCAAACCATATTTGGATACCAAATACATGAGAACTGTATTCTGCACTGTTTATGCCACACACGTAAGACCGAGTACTTAATTTTTGTTGAAGATAACAGACATAAAAATTAAGAGAATCTCACACAGTCTAAATAAACCTTAAGGCATGACACTTCTGCACGTTGCATGAATTTCTACACTGCAGACATTATATGAACATGTTTGTCATCATTAACATGCATCCACAGTTCAGCAGGAATATCAAAATGTCATATTGCGTATAAAAGCCTACACAAAAGACCGGTAAATAGATTTTTCTCTTAAGCTAATGGGAGTAGTTAATGGACCTTCTGGAGAAAAGGTACAATTTGCAATTATGTCAAAGACAATCTGAAAATGGAATTAATATGCAGGATATAAATTACCCAATGAATCCAGATCATAAGCATTTTAAGATAATGTGCTTTCTACTTTTACTATTAATATTTAATTGATTACATTGCATATGGATATTGTCCCGTGCATTTTTGTTATTTTCTTAGTTAATTTTGGTTTGGGTAGCTCAAAGACTTTTTTCAAAAAGTCTAGCACTATTTAGGGATAACCTACAGTGGCTTCATATTTACAATTATATTTCAAATAAACAGTCCCCAGTCTAAAGTTAAATCAAACCGTTCTAAGGATTATCAGAACTTCAGAATACAGCCTGAGAAACTACACTAAATACACTCATAAATATTAATTACTTTTATAGTACAGCAATACCAATTCTACCAAGTACCATAGAACAGTGCAGTTATGCACAACAACAAAAATTATGAAAATTATGGAAATGAGGGAAGTAATTATTAACGTTACTGAAACTTCAAACTCTGTTCAGCAGTTCTCCAGATTTTTGGCTCCGTTCAATAAGAATATGTTTTAACAAGAATATGTGGAATGAAATCAATCTTGTACTAGTAATAAGTATACAAACGCTGTAGCTAGCAATAAAACTGCACAACATAAGGTACGCAACAGGAGCTTGAAGTCCTAAAACGACATTTTAACTGCAAAATCCTAACAAACTAAATAATTCATCAAAACTCCCAAACTGCCACAAACAGTTAAAATTTCAAGGAACAGATTTAAGAAGTACAATTAACAAAACAGGTACACATATGTTTGATCAAGTATACTACGCATTTTAATTTTTCAAGAGGAAATACAATACACTGCAGTTTAAGAAGTAACAAAGCAAAAAGAAACAAAGTACAAACATAACGATTCTCAAAGGTTAATGGTTACACCACTGGTTCAAATCCTCTGATCACATTTCCGCCACCTATAGCCTGCAGATAATTTTTCTCCCTGAAAAAGGTAAGACTATTACCCACTGACTTTTTTTTGCACTTTTTTTATCGTCTTGCCTGGGAGCGCAGAATCCCAAAACGAGCGTTGTGCAACAAAGAAAAAAGAGAAATAACTGGCAAAATATTAGAACAAAAAAGCTATTGCAGAGAGAGAGAGAGAGAGAGAGAGAAATTCATTACTTTCATGCTCTGTCAAACTTATAATAATATGCACTTGGAAAGAAAAGCAAAATCTTATTTTAAATGGCATTTGCTAAAGCTATGCTAACAAAAGGATTTGTGGCCCTGTCACGAAAAAACATTGACCCTTGACCTTTTTTCAGTTTAGAGAACGAGAACAGCCAGAATCTTGTGTATCAAACGAATGTTTGTTTTGTACAAACATTCTCCCAATTCATTTCGTTCGCTGCACAGGCGGAAAAAAAAAAAAAAAAAGGAAAGAAAAAAATCCCAAAAAACAAAACGAAAAAAAAACCAACTGAAAGGCTCAATTCGGAAACAGTGCAAGCCTGCTTCTAAACAGTCATGTGACTCTTTTTTCGCTAACAGCCATGTGCGCGCGTATCATTTTACTCCGAAATAACTATGCGGATTTCAGCTCAACCTGCCTTTGCTTATAATGCATGACATAGCCTGTGAGGGAGCCTGAGAACCGTCCCTCTTCAAAAGCAAGGTTCCCATAGTTGGCCTGTAACCATGGAAGCAGATGCCTTTTTTGCTTACCCCTGCTTACCTCTTTGCAGCCACGAGCTGCTCCCTATTGTTAAAAGGGGTACGCCTTGATTTTTCTTCATCGTGACCGAACTTGCCTCTTCTTCAAAGGGCACGATGCTGCAGGTCATTGGTCTAGACTGTTTGCACGGTCCAGAGAACAGCCTTGATGTAACCCTTGCTCCGTCTGTGCCACACCACCAGCCGTGCGACTGCAGACTGTAGGGGGACATCGGAGATCTGTATTTGAAAAGAAGTCCGTCCGATTTTGCCATTGTGCCTTTTCAGTCATCGATCGAATGAATATCGAACCTTCTGTCGTTGCATGTGTGAAATAGATAGCTTAGCAAGCACTTTTGTGCCCAAACCTGTGCAGTGGGCCAAACTGTTCTCCTTTATTCACAAGTTGTTGTTTTTTGTAATAATAGCAATTTCTTAGTTACTCTAATGAACTGTGCCGTAATGTTAGAGCAGCCTCTCGACAGACAGTTTCTCTGCTGTGATCTGCTGGATTTAGCGCTAATTTTTATTTTTATTTTTATTTTTAAAGGTGCTTTCTCTCTCTGTTACTCCCACTCGAACATCAGCCCTCTTAAAAGCGTAACAGAGGCTGGGTTTGAATGAATATGAACACCCCAGAATTGTGGAGGTTGTTTCAAAACAAAATACTGATTGGAGGCTTGCTACCATAGGGCTTAACAAAAATAACACGGGGGAAAAAAAAAAAAAACTTGGAGAGCTTCCAAGGTAAATTCAAAAAGTAAAAAAAAAAAAAAAAACAGGAAATATGGGACAATTTTTAAAAAATACAAATAAAACACGAATTGGTAAGGAAAGACAGGTATTAGAAAAGACAAAGTGACCTCGCAGAGGTGGCTAAAAACCTAAGAGAATCCCATCTCCTTTCTTCCCTCAATACCCTGAGATACCAATTTTGGAAAATTAACATCTGATAATATAATATAGGAACTCTAAAATACTTCTTACTTCTCTGTACCATGGTGCAAATATTTTCATTCTTCACTGGCCAGCTATACATATATTAAGATTTATTTCATTAAAAATATATACAGATTGATGTTCAAACCATACCAGAAATTACGAAAATTATGCTAAGCCACTGAGAAAATGCAGCTTAAGCGTTCAGCCGGAGAGCTCAACAAAACTCCAAGAATTTCAGGGGGGAAAAAAAAGAAAAAAAAATGCTCTAACACCTTAGAAGAAAAAAGACAGAAATGTAGTTAACATGGAAAATGATATATTTCTTAAATCAATTGGTAAACAAGTTTTCACTCTTCTTTTAATAGCACGGCAAACTCACTGACCACCGACTGTCAAAAAACAATAACCTGGTGACAGCCATCAGCACCTACTCATTGTAAAATATGCCTGCCTCTACTCTGGTCTAATAAAATTCGAATCGCATCAAAAACGGCTTATATATTCTTCAGGGTGTTGCTTACCCAGCGTTGTCTGTATATGACATCAGGATGTATATTTTTGAGATATCACACTCTCATACTTCAAGGCATACCTATTTTCTCTAATTGCCGCAGGCAAAGGGGAGGTGCACTAAAGAATAAAGAAGGTTATTGTGACAGATGAAACATAATTCACGAGTACTCTTTTCATCCAGCCTTAAGTAGCAGAGGATTACTCCAAGCTGAATTTTGGGGGAGTATGTATGATCTGATTTAATATGAGGACAGGCCACAAGCTGAAAGGCAATGTAAACCAATTATGCTTTTGCTGAATGTTTAGGGGGTCCTGTTATTGGCTCCCCCCCCCCCCCCTTTTCTGGAAGTCGAAGAAATGTTAACGTGAAGAGGGTCTGAAGAAACATGGGGAAAAGTAAGAGATGCCGAGAAATAAAAGTTGGGATTTTCCGGAATGGATCATGATAAATGATTATTCTGTATTTCCGCTTCATGATACTTAAATGAAATAAGATCATGCCATTTCTACAGTAAATATGCGCTGCGAAAATAGGTAAACTAATTTTGATACACTTATTGAACTTGTATTGCTTCAGAGAGATTCAAACTTGAGTCTTCTAAAAATGCTGTATGTTATCAAGTTTAGATGTAGATAAGTATGCCAGTAAAATAACTTTTGCGGAATGTGTATGCATTGCTTTTCTCAGTCACTGTTTTAATATTTAAACAGTAAATAGGTAAGCTTGCATGTATATTGTACACGCTTGTTTCCTTATGATGTGCTTTTGAAAAGACTTGCTTAGCATAAATTACTGTATTGCATTTTGAAAGGATTTCTTTTTACTGTTTCGATTTTTATATAGACTTTTTCATAATCTAAAACTGCATTCAGAACATCTGGTCATGTGTAGAGAGATAAGCTGCAAAAACTGTTAAGTCACTTGCCAAAAGGAGTAAAGAGTAGCTCATTTTGTCTTCAGCTAATGTGTTAATTTAGATTAATGATTCTTTTTTAGCAATAGGTAACTTTTTTAAAAAATCAATTTTAATACAAGTCTTAATAAACTAAACATTGATCTTCTCAAAGAATATTACTACACATTCTGTATGATTTAGTATGCAAAATAAAGCCATCTTTAAATACTGCTTCTAAATGTGTTTTTCAGGTATTTATCTAGTTTGGTTTGAAAACGACAGACAAAAAACCAAAACCAAAACACTCACACCATGAGTAAGAGTTTTGTTTTCATATATTTTGTACCTTTTATTGCATAAAAATTTGCTTAGCAGTTGGAAACAACAAAACTGTTTTCCCACTTGAAAATAAAGTATTATTAGAGGTTAGTTTAAACCTTTCAGATTTTGGGGCTTAAATATAAAATAAGGATTAATTGGAGCAGATTCTCTGTTACTCAGCTGCTGCTGTATATCAGAGCAGCTAAGAGAATTAACACCTCAACACCAAAGCTTACATAAATAAATGACAAGGAAACTGCATAAGAATATGCATGTGAAATAACTGTGTGAATTAAATTTTCTAAATCAACACAGAACTCTGAAAGATCATCTTTCTTCAGGCCGCGCTACTGCACTGTCCTCTCATATAATACGATTTCAAACCATTCTTAAAAGTAAGCATAAAACCAATGTAAGTACTTCATAAGCACTACAACTGAATAGTTAGATTTGGGCTAATAAGCAGCATGAACTAAGCTTCAGTCAGAAAAATTATCAAAATGCAATAAGAAAACTGCTAGAACGAAAGCATACATTTTAATATTTTAATGTGCAAAAGAAGCAGCAGCCAAAAGACCATTCTAACCAACTGACAAACAGCAACAAACACCAGCTCTTGAGTCAAAATATTTATTAGGGTGTCATGTCAATGTACAGGCTAGCATATGTGCTAAGGAGAAATTATTCTATTATCTTCAGCTGAATAAAGTAGCAACAATGAACATAAAGATTTATAAATATATATAGAATTCAGAACGTTTCTTTCAAACCATACAACAATTTAATTTTCGTTGATCATTTAAAGGTTATATTAAAAAGTGTCAAATACAAGTTACTTTAACTCTTGTGACAATTTTTATCCAAATATTATTGTTACCATGTCACTCTGTACTTGCCATCCATTGTAAAGGTTCTAAACAGTAAGAAATATACACTTAAGTATTTAAGGAGTCAAGTGGCATTTCTGCCACACTGAATGACATTAAGTAATATACCTTCTACTAGTAAACTGTCAAACAATATATATTGTGGGTGTATTGATATTGGTAGACTGGTTGTATTCTCTTTTAAAATTAGTTTCAGAAAGAATTTGCTATGGATGCTTTGGCACATAAAACTTTCAGAAAAAGTGCAGATGAGGCTCGTAGGAAAAGAAAAAAAGAGAAACTCAGATGACGCCAGCATGTAACAAACCAAAGAAACGTGCACATCTATTAACAGACAACGAATTAATACTGAATCACACTATGAGCACTTGTATCTCTTACAATTATAAAAATACTAGTAGGACACATTGTTTTAATTGTTTTCCGTAAAACGTAAACCAGGCTGGCGGAACATATATCAAGTTCACTCCATCATTTTTAATTGCCAGTGTTCAGTTTTATCTGAAAACAGAGAATTAAAAAAAAAAAAAAAAAAGAGAGAGCTCTCTTTTCCCCCCTGCAAACAGCTTTGATTTTAGGCAAATCTCAGTTTGCAGGTACAGATGTCTCATTACATTCCCTATGAAGCTTTTAAAAAAGTGAATGAATTTAAGATTTGTAATATTTGGGGAGCTACAAAGAATACAGCAGCTCAGGAGACAGCCCTGGGAATGTAAGAAACCACAGACTTTGATTCTATACAACAAGCTGGATAGGAGTCAAAGCTGCCACATGTGGTGTGAAAAAATGCCACCCCGGTGTGAACAAAAGGTTTAAAATGGAGTCAAGAAGCGTGCAAGCTCAATGTCTAAGCTTTTCCTGTGAATTGTTCTGCCACAACCTGCAGGATATCAAGTGGGCTGGGAAGAATAGAGTGCTCTTGGAAGCCACAACAGAGGAACGGTGGCAGTCAACGCGCTAGCGTTTCTATTGTTTCGGTCGTCTTGTTTGTGCATCACTACAATGCGCTGCTTTACTTCGTCCAGAAAATACATTCTGAACACCAAAAATAAAGTCACAGAATTTGCACGGAAAGCGCTCGGTGCATTGACTGTTATCTCCCTTGTGGTAGTCCGAGTTCACAACTGGATTAGGGAATTTACAAACTACCTCATTCATTTTATTGGGGCCTGAACCACAATCTCACACATACAAAAAATGGAGTAATAAATGTTGCTCATAAATATCCCTATGATCTTTTATTGAGATAATGGGTGCAATGATACAAACCTTTGCTAGGGTTCACACACACATATAGTATTTTAAGAAGTTTTGAAATATCCAAATAGAAAGAAGGTTGCACTTGGTTGAAATCAACAGCTTTTCTCCTTTCACTACAACATAAAGCTATTACTCTGCATATTCAGTTCAGAAAGCACCATCTTTTACAAACAGTCTATGAAAGTTTGCAGTGGCAGCTCAAAAATGTATGGGTCATGCACTAGTGAAGATGCTATGCTAATAATATTTAACAGTGAAGGTATGGAAAATCATACACATTCTACCTAGATGAAGAAGGAAAAGAAGGTATTCAAGGTGCACAGTAAGGAAATAACGTTAAAGAAAATATTTAAAAAATAAATTTCAAAAAGTATATAAATAGAAAAAGTATAAGATCCTCTAAGAGGAAATGCAGTACACTTATTAGAATTCCTAATCAAAAACAACTTTATGATCCAAGGAAGCACACCCATGAAGCCCAATAAACAGTAAATTTTCAAAGAAATAAAGAAACCTTCAGATTCGCTATATTACATTTACATTTTTTATTAAGGATTAGGTCAAAAGCCACTGATTTTTAGTTTATGAATGCAGGTGAAGACAAGAACACTTTTCTATTTACTCTGTGTAACTCTGGATAGAAATCAATCTGTTACTTTCATTACAACCACACAATCAATTCCATTTAAAGTACAATGCAACAGCCAAGTCCAAGGACAATATGGATCGCTGAAAATCCTTCATACCATCCACAGAATTTATTCAGTACGACTGGCATGACTTTTCTTCTAATTAGCATGCAACAAGCTTTCACAAACAAACTCATCCTGCCTTCTCCTCTTTTTATTTCAAAGCACAAAATAGAAATAAGCATTCGCTAATTTACCAATACTAGCACTGAGGCTTCAGTGTTGCCCTGCAGTAAATAACAAAAATCATCCAACAAAGAACAATTTTATGGAGGAAAGTATCTAAGTCATACTGACTCTCAATTATTTCTACTACTGTAACCAGACATAACTACATATTAGATAAACCATAAAACATACATACATGCAGACACACATGTAGCAGTGCATTCAAGCAGTCTTCCTTAAAATAGAATATTTTGTCAAATAAAAAACATTCCTAAATATGCCTCCTCTCATTTTCTTATTCCCCATAATGCTATTCTGAGGTTCCTGAGGGAAAATAAAGCCAAGATATTTAAAAACTGCAAAATATTATCAGTGTTGCTCCCTGCACACTCCAAGACTTCAGTATAAGCATTTAGTCATTTTTATGTATGTACTGAATGTTCATAATTACTTTTACTATCGTACCGTAACATATCAAAGTACAGTCAGAATATGAAATTTTAAAAACGATAAAACTCCAAAAAATACTTTTAATTATGGTAAGTTTACGTGGTTTGGTTTTGTTGGTTTGGTTTTGGTTTTAGATCCCAAATTATTTTCTCCCGTATCTTATATTTGGAGTATTTTTTAAGTTATGTTTTACCTATTTCCTGCCAGAAACACAGACCTGTCAAATGAATATTGCTGTAAATGGACATAATAGAACGAAAAATGTTCTGTTCAGAGATTTCTGCAGAACAAAACTGCTTGTGATTTTCAAGTAAAAACACTATCATCTTGAATATTTCTAGCATTTGCTCCTTGTTTGTTCTTTTATTGATCACTTATTCCAACTGCACGTCTCCCTCCCCAATACCTATCAGAGAAAATGAAAAATGAATCTTGGACTCGTGCTCCAGAAGGCGCAGTCAGATGACTGCTAACGCAGCCCCAGCGATGGTCGACTGTCGCTGGTTTCCTCAGCTTCGACAGTTTGAGAAAGCACTGATATGAAATCTCCAGGTGTTTCTTTGGGTGTCATCTTCTTTTTGATTTAGTTTACATTTTTAAGTCACCCTTAAATTGTTGTTTCTGCCAACTGAACCAATTAGCCGCATCCTCTCCCGAGTAACCAGACGGCATGCACGCACACGTGTGCGCGTGTGTACATACGTGAACGTGTGTGTTCTTCTGGTTATTCCATCTGAGTCTCAAACTGCGACTCTCATGCACCAGTTAAATGTTAAATTTCCCTCTGCCAAACTTCACTGTATTCATTCCAGTCATACAGAAAATTGCATAAGGCCAAATTTCTGGCTCACATATAACAGCAAGTAAATAGACAAAGGGTTCAGCACATCATGAGGAGAGAAACTGTCCTGACAGACTTGCGTTTACCCCTCTGCAAACCTCAAATAAGCATACATAAACATCTTTTTTCCTCTTCTTCAGCTGTGTTTACTTGCCGCTGCTTCCCTCCCCTGGCTTCCACGAGCTCATTTTTCTCCACCTCCTGAACCTGTTTATTTTCTCTCTGCTGCCTGTCTGCCGGCAGCGGCGCTGAAGAACGCCCAGACGCTGCAGCCCCGCCAGCCCCGGTCCCGGGGGCACGCTGAGCGTGTGAACCGAGCGCAGGAATTAACAGGTTAATCCAGATGGGCAGAGGCAGGCAGGACTCGGGCCTGGAGAATATAATCAGTGAATATATCTGAAAGGATTGCATTAAACCTCAGATCTGCAACTGAGGCAGCAGGGATACAGTTAAGAGAGAAAAATTCACTTCCCCAGAATACTCTCTACCTATTCGGCCATTAAACAGCTGAAATTTGGGCGCTGCACAGGTTAAGCTTGCCATCTGGGAGTGTAGCGCAGAGCTACTGGGCAGCCCTATCCTCTCCCCGCAGCTACTGCGCCAGCCTGGGCAGCCCAGACACCAATTTTACCAGCAGTCTGCCCCCAAGGTCTAGGCCTATATCAGACTCATCTGCAAGGCTGGCCCCAGAGAGCCAGCTCTCGGATCTGTCTGAAATGCTAAAGACCAGCTACGTGACCCACCTCAGAGCCCGCGCAACTGGTATCGGGGACCCACACTGGCTCCTCACTCCGGCGTGGATTTCAGCAGCAGCAAGGGAAGCCAAAACCACGGGGGGCTAGTACAGCTAAACAATTTATGAGGAAAGAACAAAGCCCACATTTTAGCGGACGGCTGTCTCTCCTTCCAGCAGGAAAACATTACTACTTTCATTCATTATTAGCAGGAAACAATCCCAAATTTTCCTGGCTCAACCGCATGAGTTAACAAACACGACTTTCCCCTGGCTAGAAGGCACAGCAGACCAGGCCTTGAATCATGAGCTAATCACCCTCAAAACTAGCTCCTCCCTCACGCTGAAGGACAAGGAGATGTTTCTTACAGCAGCACCTGCTGCCATCCCCCAGCCCCTCCCTGGGCCGGCATGGTCCAGCCATGGGGGCAAAGAGCGAGCAGACAAAAGGCAGAGTAATACGCATGGGAAGTGCAGGCCAACAGACAACCTCCAGTGCAGAAATGCACGATTAAGCAACTGCTTTAGAGCAGTTGCTGGTGGTTGAAGCCCTGTCAGTGGGGTACCGCCAGGCATCAGGGCCTCTGAAGCCCTCAAGAGCTTGGGTCCTGCTTCCCCCTTTGCCTGCCCCCTGGAGAAAAGGCTTGGAAAAATCAACCAGGGGAAGTACCGGGACAGGAAAATTTCACAAGCCTCCTTCCACTAGAGCTTTTATCGTGCCTTTACAACCACACGGGCACCTCAACCTTTCTTATGAGGAGTGCTGGAGGTGACCCTTGGTACCGGGGGCAAAATTCTGATTTCTCAGCACAAAAGGTTCAGTTGACACTTCCTGACAGTTCCAGGAGAGCAGCCCTGGTGCAAGCACACGCTCCGCCCTTTAATCACTTGGTGATGCTCAGGAATTACAGACCAAGGGTAACATGAGAGTACTCACTGCTTGGGTAGAACTTTTCACTGCCTTCCTTAATTTATAAATCTCCTCCTGTGGGTTTATTTTAGTACCTTGATTCTATTTGAACATAGCTTATTATGATTTAATTTCCTCCTTTCTTTTTTTTAAACAGAGGATGGAAAAGAAAAATAAATCTCTTATGCTCTCAGCATATAACAGTTGATGTAATAGACTGAAATGGCTCCTTCTAATCACTTGGGGATTTTTAAGTGCATTTTATTGACATGATAAGCCATTATGAGTCCTTCAGACTTGTTATGGTTTATCATATCAGGGCTTATGGTTTTAAGTAATATTCCTAATACGCATTCACAGCATCCACTCCAACAGCTTCTTTAATCTCAATTAAATACCATTAAAGATATGTATGGTACCTATGTGTAAGTGGCACTAGAACAGTATTTATATGCACTAGTTACAAAATAATGTTAGACTGGCTTAATTGGCTTCCATCTCATCCCATACCCAGGAGTCTTATTTCTAAGCACAAGTTCATATGCAAAGGTAGCATTATTGAGTGGAATTACAGATGCCAAAAGTGTTTGGTGGTGGTGAGTTTTTTGTTAAGGCTTCTTTCTTTCTTTTCTTCAAGTTAGTCATTAAAATGAGATCCATTCTGCCAATCCGCAGCAGCTGTCTGAACAGAACTTAAAACCCTTTGACACGTCCCAGCAAAATGGAGGTTATCCCTGGTGTCCAGGACAACATTTGCTCTCAGAAAGAAATAAAACTGAATGTCAGAGGTCACCAGGGAGGGCAGAACTCTGATGGCACAGAGCACAACTGTGCAGCCATCCTGAACAGCCACATTACACACCTATGTCTTCCCTAACCTGCGTCACAGATTTATAGTCTGCCTCTTTATGCTTTTTTCACTTCCGCATATCCTGCTCTGTTTTCCCTTGTCATCCTCCTTTTCTCTTTACCTTCTGGCTCCTTCACAGGCATGGGTCTCCTGCCCCTAGAAGAAAGCAGAAGCTAGGAAGCAGCAAAAAGAGATCATTTCCAGACAGAAGAAAAGCAGTCAAAATGAGTATGGCTGCCAAACTGTCTTCTCTTAACAACAGACAGGGAGTGCTGCACTAACAGGAGCAAAAAAGAAGGCTATTGGAATATTATAAACTAATCTAAGTGTTATGAATTTATGGCAACTAGTGCAACACTGAAATGAAAAAGATGCAGCTGACAGCCTCTTTTAGGAGGCTGAATGGGGCAGAGAACAAAGCAAGAGGCACCAAAACACAATCCCAAAAGGGAGCAGTTGACCTGGCGAGGCAGGCGCCGAAGTTGGCAGCGATACAGATTTCAAAACATCCAAATTTACAGTGGGTTGCCAGCAGCATATCTAGCCACCTGATGGTCTCCAACAGAGACCAACAGCAAAAACCTTGGAGAGAGTATAAAAACAGACCAAGCCTATAGCCGTAATCTGAATTCAAAAGGAACTTGGAGCTGCTGCCTTGCACAGAAGTATTCATCAGCCAACTCTGTAGCATCTTGCCTCTTCAAGTAGCAATATTTGGCATACTTAGAATCTAATTGTAGGAACAGAAATATATATATATGTGTATGTATGTGTATACATATATATTCATAAAAGAATAAGAGCATATTTGTCATTTAAATAGTTATACTAACAACTGAAATAGAGAGATCCGAGTTGCAAAACTAAAGCGTGTAGATCCAAACGTACTCATTCAACTTCAGTCAACTACACTGCTTTCCCCACTGTTGTCAGAGGCTGGCCCACTGCTGAAGTAACCCTCAGTACAGAATGCCATGCATCTGCTATAATGGATTTTAAGTTTATGATGCACTCTTAGAATCATTTCAATAAAACCAAAGGCTATCAAATGATTTCATAATCAATTAACACTACAGCTTAATTCCCAGTTTGCTACATCCTTCGGTGCTGCTTTGCCACATAATTGATGTCTAATTTGCCATACTGTTCAAATGGGCCTTGTTTATTCTCATTCCATTATCAGTAACTAGCTCATTATTCTAATGCATTCTGAAGTATTTCAAAAATAAACGTGAAAGCAAGTTCCATTCTATTCTACCTCCATTAGTTATCCTTCCAGGTTAGAAACCATCTTCAAATCATCACAGTTCTTTCTCTTCATATATACCAAGTAATTCATTTATAGCAGAATAGGGCCTATATTTTAGGAAAGCTTTCTGAGGTAACACAATGAAGCTCACATCAAACAGCACGACTGATACATAGCAGTCCTCAGACTAACAAAGAAGATAAATAATTACCATTTTATAAGTTTCTGTTTTGATGGCTCAGTGTTATGAAAACAATCCAAAGGAACTGAGCTTTTATTTGCCATTATACTTAAGAATGTCAATAAGTTCATTAAAATAGTACAAAACAAAACCAGCAGTCTAAGCCCATGTGGGCAACTGAAGCCTCACAAAAAAATCCTTGTGGCCATAAACCACCACAGGAGAAAAAAATCCCTTTCTCAGATCTCTACCACATCCAACATTTGAAAAGTACGCTTCCTTGGTAAAGAGTCGTTTCAGTCTGGTTGTCAATTCACTGATGTCTGAACAACAAGAAGATGTTAAAGTCCACCTGACTTTTGTATTTGATGAAAAGTCATCTAACTCATGTCTAATGGCCAGTGGTTTAGCTAAGAAGGTAAAAGTTGACCAAACTACCAATTCCTCTTCCACTACCTGCAGAAACAACTGGAGCCAGAATTACTGAAAATAATTTAATGCCCGCTTAAAGTCAGAAGAAATATGCTCCCGAGTCTCCTAAAAGGAGCAGCATGTTCGATTATATGTTTGTGCATTCATTCAGCCAACTCTGAATCCAAATAGAAATCCACAAAGATAATGACACTCTCTAGAAGCCTGAGCCCTTACACTACTGGCCAGTTCACACTTATTCATATGCCATTTTCTTAGACTGTTATGGTTATTAACCGTATAATACTGTGTGTGTCATTGAGTATTTACCTTCCAGTATTATATGGTTTCTTAAGCAAACATTAACACTTTTTGACTTTATATAATCATTTCAAAACTCCATGCAAAGGAGGAAAACGTTTTGAGGCAGGGAACTGCAAACATCAGCGTGACTGAACTCAGTGATAAAGTATTACTTTCTTGGATCACAAATATTAAGTGATATTAGATGATGAGAAACTAGTACACTCCTACCCACAGCCTGCCTTCTTCATTCATTATTTGGACTCATACTAGGAGTCAAAGATCTGTTTCATACATAAAATCAATGAAGAAAAGAGAAAGAAACAACATAAGAAACAACACGGATCAACATTTAAGGATTTCGATTTCAAATTTGCCTTCACTAGACAAGGTCACCAGAGCTCTGTTACCCATGTTATGTTTGCAGTACCTGACAATATCATCTTATTCCAATATGAACCTCTTGGAATGGCCATGAATTTATTTCATCGTTATATAGAACTCCACTCCAATCTCCCCTTTTCCCAACAACTAGTTTTTGAGTTTGATTGCTACAGATGAACCATTCTGTAAGAGATTTCTCATTCCACTGTTTTACATTTAAATATAATTAATATTAGTTCAGGATTTTCCAGTCTTGCTATGCAGAAGGTTAACCATCAGTTAGGTATGACCATCTGAAGTGTACAAATTCCCAGTAAAGAAGAGCAAAGGGCAATGGAGACTGAGTCTTGGTATCTGTGATGCTGGAAATTAATTCACCTGAGCTTTCCTTTATCTGTGAATGCTCCACAGACTCCTCAGCATTCTTGTAGCTTTACTAATGTGAATGTTACCATCAAACAGGTTTCAAATATTCCATTAATTTGAGGAAATTAATATAGTCTCCTGTACAGAAGCAGACAGAACCTCTTACGATTGGTTTTCTAATATTTAAGTTTTGTATTTAATTTTGTGCCTGTACATAACATAGAAACAGGTATGGAAAACATACAAATGTGAAATAGTATTATAAATATGACCAAACATATTGACCACGCTCTTAAATACACAGCTTTCTATCCAGAGGTACACCCATCTACTATCCAGAGGTATACTCATCTATCCATCTGTCCATCCATCCAAAATATTCCAAAAAAGAAGCCCAATGGACGCAATCTGAACACTCGTAAGTTAAGAGACCACAAAGAACTTCTATTTTCATTTCATGCTTTCCTTTCTTTGAAAGGGCCTAGTTCATAACACTTTGGTACACTGTCCATGTTCTCCAAAAAGTATTTTAGGGTATATCCCAGAGGTTGAAAAACTCATGCATTGCAGGACCAAAACAGGAGGTTTTCAGTCACATATGTGGCTTAGCAGTTTGACAGAATCCTATTTTTACAAGCAACTTGAACCTGTACTCTCAGCAATTCCAAGGGAAGTCTTTCAAATATGATATGAATATAAAAAAAAACAGTATTTTTCTTTTTAATTCTTGAAAAAATTATCTTGGATTCCTTGGCTGTTGCTTGTAGTATGGCCAAACTGGAAAGCAGGAAAAGTAAAAGGGCATTGATTTTTTTTTTTTCCCTAATGCTATGAAACTAGCAAGAAGAATTTATTTTACTGTAGGAACGTGACACTATTTATGGAAACAAAATTTTCAAAATGTAGCCTGAATGGTAGGAAAAATAAGTCGATTTAAAAGCATATGCCAAAGCATATTACAAATGACAGAAGCATCACTCCAGTTTGTGGGCACGCCACGTAGCAGTCAGTGACAGAACTCAGGCCAGAGGAGCACAAGATCCTCCCTCCCTCATCTCCTCCTTGCAGAAGCCCAAAGCCTGTGACTAAACATCTCATTCTTGACAGCAGCTAGGAAATAGCTGTAGTTGACTACAAGCAGTTATTTCTAACCCCGTGCCCAGAGACGATACTCTTTCATTTCAACAAGCCCCGGTGAGGTTTGAGTTGCCCTTCTAATAGCTGCATATTCTCTATCCTCCAAAATGGTAAATATACAGAAGAACGCACTCTGACTGTACCTTTCCGGCTCTTGGGGGATCGTACTGTGGGAAAATCATAAAGTTATTCAAGAGATAGCAGTGCTGTTGGGAAAACGAAATACAATGCTTTTTCTGCAACATCCACCAAGATGGTACACATTCTTACCAAGCCATAATCATTCATCTGCTGCATCAAAAGCATCTACATTTCTATGAATCACACAATCACAAAATATATGGATAAAAATTCATGATAATTTTGGACGTCTCTCCAGACTTATGTAATACTATCCTTCTACATTCAAAGTTACCACATGCCCCTAGGGAACTGACACTACGTAGGTTAGGAGAATACAGCATTGCAAAGGCAATGAAGTACACCAAGCTGGCTTCATGCAAGAACATCACGTAACATTCTGTGAAGACTGTTACAAATTCAGCAAATTCAATTAAAAGTTCTCTTCTTTGGAAGAAAATTAAAGTAATATTTGTTCTTTCTCCAACAGGACAAATATACCTTCATCTCTTTGTCTCCTACAATAACAAACAAGATGTTTGCTGGTCAAGGAAAGGTTTTAATTTTTACTGTGCTTCTTTTTTCAAATAGTTTTTATACTCCCTCTGCAAGAAGTACATCTTAAAACGTACAATCACTAGTTAGCTGCCACTACCTCCCACCTAAAACATAATGCTTAAAAGACTATCTTACAAAACTTATGAAATTAGCAAGTTCTTTCTGGGAAGTATACAGGGAATTGATAATTAGACGTCATCATAAGCTACACAAATGGTAAGGACTTCTGTATTACATAACATTAGAAGGATCAAATATATGCAGCGATGTATACTCTGGGAAAGTAACCTTGAAAGTTTGTCCTTATGGTCAAGGGAACGGACCTTGATAGGGAAAATTCTTATACATTTTATTGAAACTAGACTTTATTTTTTATCTTACGTGCAAAAAATCGTTTTGCATCTGAAATTTTCGGGGAAGACGCCACTCAGTTTTTTGATATCCCTGTGCCTAGGAAGAGATCTGCCAACACAACTGAGAAGCTAAAACATTCTAGTCTGCCCTTTTAACAGAAAGGGAGCATTACTGCAGAAGCAGTTTTCGAAGTGGAGAACCCTTTAGGTTAGTCTATCTACACCACACTGCCTCGTTTGTGGACAAATGGTTGCATTCTGCACATTCCTGGAGTAAGGAGAAGTTGCTGCTTTGTACACAGGTAAAATGCAGCTACTCTCCAGCTTGGCCACCCTGGTGAGGCACCAGCTCATCCCATCTAGGGGCTTCCAGCAAGTGCTGTAGGGCAGGCAGCATCAGGCACCGCTATCCTGCGCAAATGGGAGTTACCTGTTTCAGCGCAAGCCTGCTTGCTTAGAAGAGTGGTGTGTGCAGCTCAGCAGGAGTGGGGAACAACCGGTTTGCAGCAGAAAGGTACTGCCATACTCTACTTTCCCTCCTTTATCAACACTGGAACATAGGGCAGAAACACACATTGATCACTGAGAATTGGAGACATTAGACGGAAATAAAACTAAAACAAGAGATAAAATAACAGTCTTCTCAGGGGCTTCAGATCTGAACTATCACTGTGCAATGTACAATTTCTTCACACTTTTCTATTGCAATTTACAGTAAATCTGATGTTTCAATTTTTTCCCTTTATAATTTAAAAGATAAGAAAAGAGAACTTGATCACTGCCGTTATCACCTAAGGTGAATGCCAACGTACACTGTGCTAACATGTCCTCTCCTGCTATTCCTCTTCTGTTTCCAATTACCTGCTGCTGTAAGAACCCATTTTTAAAACTGCACATATAAAATCAGGTCTGAAGAGTTGTGTCCAAAAGGTCCAACTCAAATACAAATGATATGATGAAGAGTTCCTCATTTGTGTTCCTATAAATTAACACAACTGCATTCCTAACTTTCCTTCAAAAGTCTTGGTAATCACAACTATCACGTCTAATCACTATTATGACTAATTCCATAATGCATTCCACTTTTATTTATTGATGGCTTCCTAGCTGAAGCTTAGTTTGCTCTTTTCTAGCAGCTCTTTTCTAACACGTGTTTCTTTTTATCTACCATCTGACATTTACCAGCAGTTGGAATTAGTAAATGAGTTAAACACTGAACCTCAGGTGAAATGGAAATACAAACACCAATGATTCCTCTTCAGCTGGAATGTTCTCTAGGAAAGACTATCTGGTTTCTGATTAATGGGGAAGAATACCTGAAATAAAATTGAAAAATCAAGAGAGAAAAACAGGGCAATGCCACTAGCTTTACCTTATTGGAGAAAGTGCAGTGAAGAAAAGCAATGTTTATCCTTTCACCTTCACGCAGAGATCGAACAAATGTTCATCATATTTTGGAACCAGAGGTCTTACAAATTCAAGCAGACCATGACCACTTCTCTCTCTTTCTCACTAAAATAGCTCTAATCACAAAATAATGGGGAAAACACTTTAGATGTTCTTTGCACACTGAAGTCACACAAGTGAATTCCGCAGGGGAAAAACTCTAGTTGTCTATTAATCCACCTACAGTTAAATATCAAGAAAACCCAAGACTCTGCCAAAAGAAAAATTTATTTTACTTCAGCAATGTTATAATTTCCTACACTAATTTTGCTGGAGAATTCCTAGGTAGCTGGTAAATATTTGCAGTAGTTAAAACAGAATAATATATAATAATATAATATAATATAATTGTAATAATATATAATTTAGATATTGAGGGATCTTTTTCTTTTTTTCAAGGCAAGCCATTTAAAGCTTTGACTTGCTGCTTGTCTTGCTTATTTAATCTTAATTCTCCATAAACACTTGAAAGAGGAAAAACCCTTGCTTATAAATCAAATGCTGAATCCTAAATCTTCAGATGAGAACCAAGTGTTACAAGATTGGATATTCTTCAGGTTGTTTTTTCTTCAAATTTGTATGCATAATATTAGGTATAATTTTATGGGTCCCTTTTAAGCTCTATCGCGCTGTTAACAGAACTGCAGCTGCTCTTTATTTATTTGTATCCTTTTTTCTCTGTTCATAATACACAGGCTGTCTGGCTCATTTTCAAGCTATTGAAATATTTCAATTCTAAAAAAAGTACAATAGGCCATCACCACTTATGCGCTTAAGAAATTCTTCCCCCCCCCCCCTTTCTTCTCCTCCGCCTTCTGTGAATTTCTAAAATTTAAGGAAAAAAAACTGAAAATTAAAGTGGACATCTTAAGAGAGCAAATGTGTAGTGTCCTATAGCCCCTACCACATGAGATGAAAACATTTTACAAAAAGACTGGTTCGTGTTATACCGCTTCTGGCACTGTGAAATGCAGACATCTACAAATTGTGAAAATCAACACAAACCTTTTAAAGTGAACTTTTACAAATGTAATGCCTGATCAAATTCAGCTCAAGGGTTAGCTATGGGTGATCCAGATTTATTAGCCAAGAGTATGTCTTTACAAACTTTCTGCAGGTGCAGGGAAAACAAAAGAGTTTTCTTGGGGGAAATTATATTACAAAATACCTTGAGAAGATAGTATGGAAATCAGTTGCCAATTAAGTTATTTACTTTTATGCTCTCAGAAATCCTTGACATGCTCAAAAGACAACAAAATTATGTATGTATTCACAATAGGAGAAAAGTGTTTGGAGTAATCTTTCCTCTAAGATTTCATTCTTTTCATAAGTGAGACGGAAGATAGCCAAATTGCACATGAAACGATCTACGCCCTGCCATTTGTCAGTTTGCTCCCTGAATATGATCCCCTTTTTTGACTATGCCTAAGCAGGTAATACATGCAGTACACGGCGAAAATGACTTTTGCCATGCACATTCTCTAAATACATTTCCTTTAGCTTAACTAACAAACCTGTTCATGTA